>NC_082669.1:98994405-100244405 GCF_025265405.1 Mesoplodon densirostris
AAAAAGATACTCCATGCAAATGGAAACCAAAAAGAAAGCTAGGGTACCTACACTTTTATCAGACAAAATAGACTTTAAGTGACAAAGAAGGTCATTACATAATAATAAAAGGGTCAATCCAACAAGAATATATAACATTTGTAAATACTTATGCACCCCATACAGGAGCACCTAAATATACAAAGCAAATATTAACAGATCTCAAGGGAGAAATAGATGTCAAAACAGTAATAGTAGAGGACTTTAATACCCCACATTCACCAATGAATGAATGAATAATATCCAAAATATAAAAAAACTCATACAACTCAATAACAAGAAAACAATTCAATGTAAAAATGGGCAGAGGACATGAAGAGACAATTTTCCAAAGGTGACATACAGATGGCCAACAGGTATGTGAAAATCTACTCAACATTACTAATCATCAGGGAAATGAAAATTAAAACCACAGTGAGATATCACCTCACACCTGTTAGAATAGCTATTATCAAAAAGGCAAGTGATCACAAGAGTTGGTAAGGATGTGGAGAAAAGGGAACACTTTTGAACTTTAAGACCCCACATTCACCAATGGTGGGAATATAAATTGGTGCAGCCAATATGGAAAACAGTATGGCAGTTCCTCAAAAAATTTAAAATAGAACTACCATATGATCCAGCTATTCCAGTTCTGGGTAATTATCCAAAAGAACCAAAAATACTAACTTGAAGAGTTATCAGCACTCCCATGTTCATTGCAGCATTATTTGCCACAGCCAAAACATGGAAACAACCTAAGTGTCCATCAGTGGACGAATGGATAAAGTAAATGTGGTATGTATACATGCAGTGGAATATTATTCGGCCATAAAAAAGAAGGAAATCCTGGCACTTACAACAGCATGGATGGACCTTAAGGGCATTATGCTCGGTGAAATAAGCCAGATAGAGGAAGACAAATACTGTACTATCTCACTTATGCAGAATCTAAAACAAACAAACACTGTTACAGGTACAGAGAACAGATTGGTGGTTGCCAGCAGCAGGAGTGGGGGTGAAATGGGTGAAGGAGATCAAAAGGTACACATCTCCAGTTGTAAAATAAGTCCTGGGGACGTATGGTACAGCATTGTGACTATAGTTAATACTGTATTATATACTTGAAAGTTGCTAACAGAATAAATCTTAAAAGTTCTCATTACAAGAAAAGAAAAATGTGTATGTATGGTGATGGATGTTGGACTTATTGTGATCATTTTGTAATATATACATATATGGAATCACTATGCTGTACACCTTAAATTAACATTATATGTCAGTTATATCTCAATTTAAAAAGTACATGGGGGGGCTTCCCTGGTGGTACAGTGGTTGAGAGTCTGCCTGCCGAATGCAGGAGACACGGGTTTGTGCCCCGGTCCGGGAGGATAACACATGCCACGGAGCAGCTGGGCCCGTGAGCCATGGCCACTGGGCCTGCACGTCTGGGGCCTGTGCTCCGCAGTGGGAGAGGCCACAGCAGTGAGAGGCCCGTGTACCACAAAAATAAATAAATAAAAAGTATATGGGGATGGGATCAAGATGGTGGAGGAGTAGGACATGGAGCTCACCTTCTTCCACAAAAACATTAAAAATTGATCTACAAGTAGAAGGATTAACACAGAACACCAGCAGAAGACCTCAGACTTCTTGCCCAAAAGGGCAAGGAAACCTCCATGTAACCAGGTAGGACAAAAGGAAAAAGAAAAAGAAAGGAATTGGGATGGGGCCTGCACCCCAGGGAAGGAGCTATGAAGAAGGAAAGGTTCCTACACCCTGGGAAGCCCCCTCAGTGGCGGGGGAGATCAGCCTGGATGGAGGGGGAGCTTCAGAGCCTTGGAGGAGAGCGCAGAAACCGGTTTGTGGAAGGCAAAACAGAAAGTAAATTGCACAGAAGGTCAGCACTGCCATCTTGCACTCCCCAGGCTGAGACACTCATCTGTTGCTGCAGGTAGGGGCTGGGTGCTGAAGCTCAGGCTTCAGAGGCCAGACCCAGGGGTAGGACTGGGGTTGGCTGTGCAGAGACAGCCTGAAGAGGCTGGACTGTGGCAACTGAGGGTGTACACAGAAGAAGCCTGGGCACACCAGAGAGGCAAAGCTGCCATTATTGGGGGGTAGACAAGGAGAGGGGGCAGGACCACCGTAAGAGGTTCTTTCCCTACAAGCATTCTCGGGCAACAGGACACTGCCAACAGGGGCAAGGCATAAGTCACCGCCACTGCTACAAGACCCGTGAGCAGTTGCCAAGAACTGCCCTCCCATCCTAGGAGTGTGCCAACTGCAGCTACCCCTAGGAAACCCACAAGCAGACACCAAGCCCTGCCCCTGCTGTCCCAGAAGTGCACTGGCCGCAGCTGCCACTATGAGACATGTGAGCAGGTGCCAAGCACTGCCCTCCCATCCCGGGAGTGTACGGACAACAGCCACCCCTAGGATATCCACAAGCAGGTGCCAAGCCCTGCCCCTGCTGTCCCGGGAGTGCACTGGCCACAGCTGCCACTATGAGACCTTCAAGCAGGCGCCAAGTGCTGCCCCCACCATCCTAGGACCGCACAAGGGCCACCACACCTGCACACCCCATATCAAGTGGATAAGGGCCAGTACACACTGATGAAAGAGGCAGCAAGCATCCAAACTAAAAGCAGCCCCTTGATTCTGGACAAGATGGCAGAGTAGAAGGACTTGAGCTCACCTCCTCTCCTGAAAGCACCAAAATAACAACTAACTACTGAACAACAATCAACAGAAAAGACTGGAACCCACCAACAAAAGATATTGTACATTCAAAGACAAAAAAAATTCACAACAAGACCATAGGAGGGGTGCTTTCATAACATAATCAAATCCCATACCCACTGGGTGGGCAACTCACAAGCTGGAAAATAATGATATCACAAAGATTTTCCCACAAGAGAGTTCTGAGCCCCACATCAGGCTCCCTAGCCTGAGGGTCTGGCATTGGGAGGAGGAACCCCCCCAGAGCAGTTGGCTTTGAAGGCCAGTGGGGCTTGAGTACAGGAGCTTCACAGGACTGGGGCAACAGAGACTGCACTCTTGGAGAGCACTCACAAGGGTCCAAATACACTGGGACCCAACACAAAGCAGTAACTCCATAGGATCCTGGGCTGGACCTACCTGCGGGTCCTGGAGGATCTCCTGAGAAGGCAGGGGTCGGCAAATGCTAACAGCCAGAAAAGGAGAAATCAACAGTAATACAATAATAGTGGGGGACTTTAACACCCCACTTAAATCAATGGATAGATCATCCAGACAGAAAATCAATAAGGAAACACAGACCTTAAATGACACATTACACCAGATGCACTTAATTGATATTTATAGAAGATTCCATCCAAAAACAGCAGAATACACTTTCTTCTCAAGTGTACATGGAACATTCTTCAGGATAGATCACATCTTGGGACACAAATCAAGCCTCAGTAAATTTAAGAAAATAGAAATCACAGCAAGCATCTTTTCTGACCTCAGTGCTATGAGATGAGAAATCAATTACAGAAGAAAAAAAAAACCGTAAAAAACACAAACACATGGAGGCTAAATATGTTACTAAACAACCAATGGATCACTGAAGAAATCAAAGAGGGAATCAAAAAATACCTAGAGCCAAATGACAATGAAAACATGATGATATAAAACCTATGGGACACAGCAAAAGCAGTTCTAAGAGGGAAGTTTATAGCAATGCAATCTTACCTTAGGAAATAAGAAAAAGCTCAAATAAAAAACCTAAGCTTACACCTAAAACAACCAGAGAAAGAAGAACAAACAAAACCCAAAGTTAGTAAAAGGAAAGAAATCATAAAGATCAGAGCAGAAATAAATGAAATAGAGATGAAGAAAACAATAGAAAAGATCAATGAAACTAAAAGCCTGTTCTAGATAGATTTAATTGATATTTATAGGACATTCCATCCAAAAACAGCAGATTACACTTTCTTCTCAAGTGCGCATGGAACATTCTCCAGGATAGATCACATCTTGGGTCAAAAATCAAGCCTCAGTAAATTTAAGAAAATTGAAATCATATCAAGCATCTTTTCTGACCACAATGTTATGAGATTAGAAATCAATTACAGGGGAAAAAAAGGAAAAACACAAACACATGGAGGCTAAACAATACGTTACTAAGTAACCAACAGATCACTGAAGAAATCAAAGAGGAAATCAGAAAACACCTAGAGACAAATGACAACAAAAACACGACAATCTAAAACCTATGGGATGCAGCAAAAGCAGTTCTAAGAGGGAAGTTTATAGCTATACAAGCCTACCTCAAGAAACAAGAAAAACCTCCAATAAACAATCTAACCATACACCTAAAGGAACTAAAGAAAAAAGAACAAACAAAACCCAAAGCTAGTAGAAGGAAAGAAATCATAAAGATCAGAGCAGAAATAAATGAAATCGAAACAAAACAATAGCAAAGAGCAATAAAACTAAAAGCTGGTTCTTTGAGAAGATAAACAAAATTGATAAACCATTAGCCAGACTCATCAAGAAAAAGAGGGAGAGGACTCAAATCAATAAAATTAGGAATGAAAAAGGAGAAGTAACAACAGACACTGCAGAAATACAAAGCATCTAAGAGACTACTACAAGCAACGCTATGCCAATAAAATGGACAACCTGGAAGAAATGGACAAATTCGTAGAAAGGTATAACCTTCTAAGACTGAACCAGGAAGAAATAGAAAATATGAACAGACCAATCACAAGTAAGGAAATTGAAACTGTGATTAAAAATCTTCCAACAAACAAAAGTCCAGGACCAGATGGCTTCACAGGTGAATTCTAGCAAACATTTAGAGAAGAGCTAACACCCATCCTTCTCAAACTCTTCCAAAAAACTGCAGAGGAAGGAACACTCCCAAACTCATTCTATGAGGCCACCATCACCCTGATACCAAAACCAGACAAAGATACTACAAAAAAAGAAAATTACAGACCAATATCACTGATGAATATAGATGCAAAAATCCTCAACAAAATACTAGCAAACAGAATCCAACAGCACATTAAAAGGATCATACACCATGATCAAGTTGGATTTATCCCAGGGATGCAAGGATTCTTCAATATATGCAAATCAATCAATGTGGATACACCATATTAACAAATGGAAGAAGAAAAACCATATGATCATCTCAATAGATGCAGAAAAAGCTTTTGACGAAATTCAACACTGATTTATGATAAAAACCCTCCAGAAACTGGCTATAGAGGGAACCTACCTCAACATAATAAAGGCCATATACGACAAACCCACAGCAAATATCATTCTCAATGGTGAAAAACTGAAAGCATTTCCTCTAAGATCAGGAACGAGACAAGGATGTCCACTCTCACCACTATTATTCAACATAGTTTTGTAAGTCCTAGCTACGGCAATCAAAGAAAAAGAAAAGGAATCCAAATTGGAAAAGAAGAAGTAAAACTGTCACTTTTTGCAGATGACATGATACTATACATAAAGAATCCTAAAAATGCCACCAGAAAACTACTAGAGCTAGTCAATGAATTTGGTAAAGTTGCAGGATACAAAATTAATGCACAGAAATCTCTTGCATTCCTATACACTAATGATGAAAAATCTGAAAGAGAAATTAAGGAAACACTCCCATTTACCATTGCAACAACAACAACAAAAATACCTAGGAATAAAGCTACCTAGGGAGATAAAAGACCTGTACACAGAAAAGTATAAAACACTGATGAAAGAAATTAAAGATGATACCAACAGATGGAAATATATACCATGTTGTTGGATTGAAAGAATCAATATTGTGAAAATTACTATACTATCCAAAGCAATCTACAAATTCAATGCAAATTACCAATGGCATTTTTTACAGAACTGGAACAAATCATCTTAAAATTTGTATGGAGACACAAAAGACCCCGAATAGCCAAAGCAGTCTTGAAGGAAAAAAACGGAGCTGGAGGAATCAGATTCCCTGACTTCAGACTATACTGTATAGTATACAAAGCTTTGTATACAAAGCTACAGTAATCAAGACAATATGGTACTGGCACAAAAACAGAAACATAGATCAATGGAACAAGATAGAAAGCCCAGAGATAAACCCATGCACCTATGGTCAACTAATCTATGACAAAGGAGGCAAAGATATACAATGGAGAAAAGACAGTCTCTTCAATAAGTCGTGCTGGGAAAACTGGACAGCTACATGTAAAAGAATGAAATTGGAACACTCCCTAACACCATACACAAAAATAAACTCAAAATGGATTCGAGACTTAAATGTAAGACCGGACACTATAAAACTCTTAGAGGAAAACATAAGAACACTCTTTGACATAAATCACGCAAGATCTTTTTTGATCCACCTCCTAGAGTAATGGAAATGAAAACAAAAATAAACAAATGGAACCTAATGAAACTTCAAAGCTTTTGCACAGCAAAGGAAAGCATAAACAAGACGAAAGACAACCCTCAGAATGGGAGAAAATATTTGCAAACGGACAAAGGATTAATCTCCAAAATAAATAAACAGCTCATGCAGCTCAATATTAAAACAAACAACCCAATCCAAAAATGGGCAGAAGACCTAAATAGACATTTCTCCAAAGAAGACATACAGATGGCCAAGAAGCACATTAAAAGCTGCTCAACATCACTAATTATTACAGAAATGCAAATTAAAACTACAATGAGGTATCACCTCACACCAGTTAGAATGGGCATCATCAGAAAATCTACAAACAACAAATGCTGGAGAGGGTGTGGAGAAAAGGGAACCCTCTTGCACTGTTGGTGGGAATGTAAATTGATACAGCCACTATGGAGAACAGTATGGAGGTTCCTTAAAAAACTAAAAATAGAATTACCATATGATCCAGCAATCCCACGACTGGGCATATACCCAGAGAAAACCATAATTCAAAAAGACACATGCACCCCAATGTGCATTGCAGCACTATTTACAATAGCCAGGTCACGGAAGCAACCTAAATGCCCATCGACAGACAAATGGATAATGAAGATGTAGTACATATATACAATGGAATATTACTCAGCCATAAAAAGGAACGAAATTGAGTCATTTATTGAGATGTGGATGGATCTAAAGACTGTCATAGGGCCTCCCTGGTGGCGCAGTGGTTGAGAGTCCGCCTGCCGATGCAGGGGATACGGGTTCGTGCCCCGGTCTGGGAGGATCCCATATGCCGCGGAGCGGCTGGGCCCGTGAGCCATGGCCGCTGAGCCTGCGCGTCCGGAGCCTGTGCTCCGCAACGGGAGAGGCCACAACAGTGAGAGGCCCGCATACCGCAAAAAAAAAAAAAAAAAAAAAAAAGACTGTCATACAGAGTGAAGTAAGTCAGAAAGAGAAAAATAAATATTGTATATTAACACATGTATGTGGAACCTAGAAAAATGGTACAGATGAACCGGTTTGCAGGGCAGAAGTTGAGACACAGATGTAGAGATCGCCAAGGGGGGAAAACCGCGGTGGGGTGGGGATGGTGGTGTGCTGAATTGGGCGATTGGGACTGACATGTATACACTGATGTGTATAAAATTGATGACTAATAAGAACCTGCAGTATAAAAAAAGAAACAAACAAAAAGAACAACTAACACTAAACTTTCTTTGGGTTATTTGTATGGAAATATATTAATATAAATGTTTCAGACATTACATGAAATTTCTAAAAATCTCATATGTTCTGGTATGATGTTATAAGTCATAATTCTAGTTATTACTTTAAAATGTATATCTCAGAAATAACTAAATTTCCTTGTCTACTGCATTATTATGAACTTTCATCAAATCTTTAACCATGGTCATTTTTAAGTCTTTTGTCATTTACAGACAGTTCTGGGTGTACTCTGATGCTTTTGCAAAAATGTTCCCATAAAAGGGTTTCATCTTCAAGGAATTCATGGAAAAGACTCTGACAAGTACAGGTTTCTGGTAACTGACTATACTGCTGAACTGAATGAATAAGCATTTTCAGAGCTCTAATGGAAAACTGATGAATTCATAAAAGTGCTAACAAAAGATCAAGATAAAAAAATTAATACATGGGACTGAGTGAACTGATAAGGATTATAATTTTTGTGACTTTCTGTTTGAATAAAAAAACAATCCCACAAGGACTCAGAGGCAAAAAATACACAAATCAGTTTTCACTGCAAAGTAAAGGAGCTGTTACAGTGGAGGATTACTGGACTGAATGTCAATATTATGACATAGTATGAGTGTGCATCGTGTTTGGTAATTGCAATCAGTGTTGCTTTTGTTGTGGTCATCCATTTACAATGCTTGGTGTCAGTTTATTTATCTCTTGTAAAAATAAAATACAGTGTGTGTGTGTGTGAAAAAAAAATGAAGCAGGGGATTAGGTTGCAGGGGATTAGGTTAACTCTTGGGACTGGGATGAATAACTAATCTAAAACATACTGAGGGTAAAGCAGCTCTGTAAGAGAAAATATTGTGTTTATATATGAACCTTTTGAATTTGAAGTACTTGAGGGATACTTAGGTAGAAATGTAGAGCAGGGCATTGGTTTCAAGTTTCTGAAACTCAGAAACAAGCTGTTGGCCAAAAATACACATTTGGGAGTCACTGATTTTATTTGAAGTTATAGGTTTAGGTGGGGTTAACTAAATGTCATAATTATTATGATGTTATCATGATATTTTAAAGTTAACTCCCTAAATGGACAAAGTACTCTATTAAAATAATAATTAAGCAAATGCCCTGCATATTTGCCTTATAATAAATTACAGAATAATTATGTATTTTTTTATAATGTAAGTGCTTTCAGCATCATAGTGCTATTGGTTAATTTGGTCATGCCCCAAGTATTAAAAAGACTCCAGGGCCTCCCTGGTGGCGCAAGTGGTTGAGAGTCCGCCTGCCGATGCAGGGGACACGGGTTCGTGCCCCGGTCTGGGAGGATCCCATATGCCGCGGAGCGGCTGGGCCCGTGAGCCATGGCCGCTGAGCCTGCGCGTCCGGAGCCTGTGCTCCGCAACGGGGGAGGCCACAACAGTGGGAGGCCCGCGTATCGCAAAAAAAAAAAAAAATAAAAAATAAAAAAAAATAAAAAGACTCCAAATTTAGAAACTGCGAAAACATGGTAGAATGATAGTGCCTTATTAAGAAGTTTTATGTATATCACACCTCTGGATGCCCACTGTACTCTAAGCTTTTTGAAATCCAATCAATCAAATCAATGTGTCTGAATTCTTCTAGCAGAGTCTGGTACATAGTAGAAACTCAATAAATATCTGTTAAATGTGTGACAAAGACTGTGTAGCACAAAGTTATATTTTATTTGCATAGATCAAATAAATAGCCTTATTTTTCTTTGTTCAAAAAAAAAAGACTGTGTAGCAGTTGAATGAGACTGGAGATTAAATACATACATAAATTTTTAAAAATAAATAAAAAATAAAAGCTGGTTCTTTGAAAAGATAAGCAAAATTGATGAACTTTTAGCCAGACTCATCAAGAAAGACAGGGAGAGGACTCAAATCAACAAAATTAGAAATGAAACAGGAGAAGTTACAACTGACACCACAGAAATACAAAGGATCATAAGAGACTACTACAAGCAACTGTATGCCAATAAAATGGACAACCTAGAAGAAATGGATAAATTCTTAGAAATGTAGAACCTTCCAAGACTGAACCAGGAAGAAACAGAAAATATGAACAGATCAATCACAAGTAGTGAAATTGAAATTGTGATTTAAAAACTTCCAACAAACAAAAGTCCAGGACCAGATGGCTTCACAGGTGAATTCTATCAAACATTTAGAGAAGAATTAACACCTATCCTTCTGAAACTCTTCCAAAAATTCCAAAGGGAGCAAACACTCCCAAACTCATTCTATGAGGTCACCATCACCCTGATACCAAAACCAGACAAAGATACTACAAAAAAAGAAAATTACACGCCAGCATCACTGATGAACACAGACACAAAGATACTCAACAAAATACTAGCAAACTAAACCCAAAAATACATTAAAAGCATCATATACCATGATCAAGTGGAATTTATCCCAGAGATACAAGCATTCAATATCCACAAATCAATCAGTGTGATACACCACATTAACAAACTGAAGAATAAAAACTATGATCATCTCAATAGATGCAGAAAAAGCTTTTGACAAAATTCAACACCCATTTATAATAAAAAAAAAAACTCTCCAGAAAGTGAGCATAGAGGGAACTTACCTCAACATACTAAAGGCCATATATGACAAACCCAGAGCTAACATCATTCTCAACAGTGAAAAACTGAAAGCATTCCCTCTAAGATCTGGAACAAGACAAGGATGTCCACTCTCACCACTTTTATTCAACATAGTTTTGGAAGTCCTAGCCACAGCAATCAGAGAATAAAAAAGAAACCCAAACTGGAAAAGAAGTAAAACTGTCATTTTTTACAGATGACATGACACTATAGAGAATCCTAAAGATGCAACCAGAAAACTACTAGAGCTCATAAATGAATTTGGTAAAGTTGCAGGATACAAAATTAATACACAGAAATCTCTTGCATTTGTATACACTAACAATGAAAGAGCAGAAAGAGAAATTAAAGAAATAATCCCATTTACCACTGCATCAAAAATAAAATACCTAGGAATAAACCTACCTAAGGAGGCAAAACACCTGTACTCTGAAAACTATAGAACTCTGATGAAAGAAATCAAAGATGACACAAACAGATAGAAAGATATACCATGTTCTTGGGTTGGAAAAATTAATATTGTCAAATGGCTATACTACCTAAGGCAATCTACAGATTCAATGCAATCCCTATCAAATTACCAATGGCATTTTTCACAGAACAAGAACAAAGAAATTGTAAATTTGTATGGAAACACAAAAGATCCCGAATAGCCAAAGCAATCTGGAGAAAGAAAAACAGAGCTGGAGGAATCAGGCTCCCTGACTTTGGACTATACTACAAAGTGACAGTCATCAAAAAAGTATTGTACTGGCACAAAAACAGAAATATAAATCAATGGAACAGGATAGAAAGCCCAGAAATAAACCCATGCACCTATGGTCAATTAACCTATGACAAAGGAGGCAAGAATATACAATGGAGAAAAGACAGTCTCTTCAATAAGTGGTACTGGGAAAACTGGACAGCTACATGTAAAAGAATGAAATTAGAACATTCTCTAATGGGACTTCCCTGGTGGTGCAGTGGTTAAGAATCTGCCTGCCAATGCAGAGGATATGGGTTCGAGCCCTGGTCTGGGAAGATCCCACATGCCGCGGAGCAACAAAGCCCGTGCACCACAACTACTGAGCCTGAGTCTAGAGCCCTCGAGCCACAACTACTGAAGCCCATGCGCCTAGAGCCCCTGCTCCTCAATGAAGAGTAGCCCCCTTTCGCCACAACTAGAGAAAGCTCGCACGGCAACGAAGACACAATGCAGCCAAAAATTAAAATTTTTTTTAAATTTAAAAAGGAGGGTGGGAAGGTAGGAGATGCAAGAGGGAAGAGATATGGGGATACATGTATATGTATAGCTGATTCACTTTGTTATAAAGCAGAAACTAACACACCATTGTAAAGCAATTATACTCCAATAAAGATGTTAAAATAAATAAATAAATAAATAAATAATTTTAAAAAGAAAAAAAAGAACATTCTCTAACACCATATGCAAAAATAGACTCAAAAAGGATCAAAGACCTAAATGTAAGGGCGGACACTATAAAACTCTTAGATGAAAACATAGGCAGAACACTCTTTGACATAAATCGCAGCAATAACTTTTTTGATCCACCTCCTAGAGTAATGAAATAAAAACAAAAATAAACAAACGGGACCTAATTAAACTTAAAAGCTTTTGCACAGCAAAGGAAACCATAAACAAAAAGATAACCCACAGAATGGGAGAAAATAATGTGCGAACGAAGCAACCAACAAAGGATTAATCTCCAAAATATACAAATAGCTCATGCAGCTCTATGTCAAGAAAACAAACAACCCAATCGAAAAATGGGCAGCAGATCTAGTGGGGGTGGAGGTGCCACACTGCGCTGCACACAGGATCTTAGTTCCCTAACCAGGGATTGAACCCGTGCCCCCTGCACTGGAGGTGCAGAGTCCTAACCACTGGACTGCCAGGGAAGTTCCAGGCAGAAGATTTAAATAGAAATTTCTCCAAAGAAGACAGCCAGATGGCCAAAAAGCACATGAAAAGATGCTCAACATCACTAATTATTAGAGAAATGCAAATCAAAACTACAATGAGGCATCACCTCACACTGGTCAGAACGGCCATCATCAAAAAGTCTACAAACAATAAATGCTCGAGAAGGTGTGGAGAAAAAAGGGAACACTCCTGCACTGTTGGTGGGAATGTAAATTGGTGCAGCCACTGTGGAAAACAGTATGGAGGTTCCTCAATAAACTAAAAATAGAATTACCATATAATCTAGCAATCCTACTCCCAGGCATATATCAAGGCAAAACTATAATTCAAAAAGATACATGCACCCCTATGTTCATAGCAGCACTGTTCACAATAGGCAAGACATGGAAACAAACTAAATGACCATCAACAGATGAATGGATAAAGAAGATGTGGTACATATATACAACGGAATATTACTCAGCCATAAAAAAGAATGAAGTGATGCCATTTGCAGCAACATGGATGCAACTAGAGATTATCATACTAAGTGAAGTAAGTCAGAAAGAGAAAGACAAATAACATATAATATCACTTATATGTGGAATCTAAAATATGACACAAATGAACCTACCTATGAAACAGAAACAGAATCAGGGACATAGGGAACAGACTGGTGGTTGCCTAGAGGGAGGGGGTGGGAGAGGGATGGATTGGGAGTTTGGGATTAGCAGCTGCAAACTTGTACATATAGAATGGATAAACAATGAGGTCCTACTGTATAGCACAGGGAACTATATTCAATATCCTGTGATAAACCATAATGGCAAAGAACATGGAAAAGAATGTATACATGTGTATAACTGAGTCACTTTGCTGTACAGCAGTAATTAACACAACACTGTAAATCAAGTATACTTCAATTAAAAAAATAAAAATAAATAAATTGGTATAACCACTATGGAGAACAGTATGGAGGTTCGTTAAAAACAAAAAATAGAACTGCCATATGATCCAGCAATCCCACTCCTGGGCAGGTATCCAGAGAAAACCATAATTTGAAAAGATACATGTACCCCTGGGGCTTCCCTGGTGGCACAGTGGTTAAGATCCACCTGCCAATGCAGGGGACACGGGTTTGAGCCCTGGTCCGGGAAGATCCCACGTGCCACAGAGCAACTAAGCCCGTGCGCCACAACTACTGAGCCTGCGCTCTAGAGCCCACGAGCCACAACTGCTGAAGCCTGGACACCTAGGGCTCATGCTCTGCCACAAGAGAAGCCACCGCAATGAGAAGCCCGCACACCACAACGAAGAGTAGCCCCCACTCACCGCAACTAGAGAAAGCCCACGCGCAGCAACAGACACAACTCAGCCAAAAATCAATTAATTAATTAATTTTAAAAAAAAAGAAAAGATACTTGCACCCCAATGTTCATTGCAGCACTTTTTACAATAGCCAAGACATAAAAGCAACCTAAATGTCCACAGGCAGGGGAATGGATAAAGAAGATGTGGTACATATATACAATGGAATATTACTCAACCATAAAAGAGAACGAAATAATGCCATATGCAGCAACATGGATGGACCTAGCGATTATCATACTAAGTGAAGTAATTCAGACAGAGAATGACAAATATCATATATTACTCATATGTGGAATCTAATTTTTAAAAATGATACAAATGAACTTATTTACAAAACAGACTCACAGATTTTGAAAACAAACTTATGGTTCCCAAAGGGGAAATGGGGAAGGGATAAATTAGGAGCTTGGGATTAACATAAACACACTACTATGTATAAAACAGATAACCAATAAGGACCTACTGTATAGCACAGGAAAATCTACTCAGTATTCTATAACAACCTATATGGGAAAAGAATCTGGAAAAGAATGAGTATATGTATATGTATAACTGAATCACTTTGCTGTACACCTGAAACTAACACAACATTGTAAATCAACTATACTTCAGTAAAATTTAAAAATTAATTAAAATAAAAATAGATCTCATTAAAGTGGAATCACCCTATGAATAATGTTACCATAAATATGCTAACAATTGAATTCCAATAAAGTATTTTAAATCTATTAAAAAAATAAAAAGTATATAACTATGATCATATTTGAGTAAAATGTATATGCATATTTATATGCACATATGCTTAGATATATTGCAAGGGCTTCATTAAAATATTTATATTTGTTATCTCCAGTAAAATATTAGGGTGGTAAAAATTTTATTTCTAGTTTTCAGCATGGAAGAAGAAAAAATCACGTGGTCAAAATTGCCTTTGGAAATCTCTTAAATCACTGAAAATACAATAAACACAAATGTATTTATGAATCACACTTGACATTGACAAAAACTTTCTCCTTGACCAAACCCTAGCCAGGCTTTTCTAAGCTGCGTCTCACCTAGGCCTCAATCTTGGTATATAAACATTTGAACAAAGACTAACAGTTTCTAACAGCTCAAAGCCACACCCCTCGGATGACCCTAGCTCTCTTAAAAGTGCCTACCTGAACATACTCAAGGCTTCCAAAAAATTTACTGCTTGTTCCGATCGATACCTGGAGATAGGGCTCCTGTCTGGGTTTCACATGGACCAACCCCTCTGAGCACTTTTTGCCGATTTTCACTTCCCTTGCTCTATTGAGACCTTCCTTGTCTTATTCTCTCTTCTCCCTTTAAAAAGCCCAGTCACCTCCGTACAAATCAAAGCTGAATTCAGTCCACACTGGACTCTTTTTCCTACTGCAATAATTACTAATCAGAATCTGTCCCTACCACTTTAACTAGTGTCTGACTTTATCTTGGACAACATAGTTTCTCAGTAAGTTTACTGCTTACTAGAAGTCACTAATGAAACTATGAAATGGATATATTTTTTATTCCCATTAACTGGTGAAGTTCTGTGTATCATCTTATGCGTTGATTCATTGTTTCCATGCTTCTGGGGAAGGTCAGGCATTCAACAGGACAACAAAATCATTGTTCAGCTGTGACAATTCAATTAGGGTTTTTTGAAACCCTTGAAAAGTAAAGGTTTGTCTTTCATCCTTGTCTAGTATTTTTTTTTCCTGGGCAGAAATTAAAATTTTTTATGTATTTCCCTCTATAAGAGAAATGGTTTTCCAGAATTCTGAAATCTCCCTTTTCATTTGAGTACATGGAGATGTGAAATTAGAGTCTTATGATAAGATGGTTCCCCCCTTGCCCTCTCCCAATCCCCTGCCAATTCACTCTTCAGCAACCAGAGTGCTCTTTGTAAATTGCAAAACTGATCATGACACTGCTTAAAACCTTTCAGTTACTTCCCACTCCTCCTAAGAAAAAAAATCCAAAGTATGCCTGCAAGGCACACTCTCTCCCTGTACTTCTCTGCACTTTGCTCATCACAGCTATTTTCTATTCCGAGAACACACCAAGCTCTTCCCATCCCCAGGACTTTGCACCAGATGTCATCCCACCTGAAATGCTGTTACCCTTTACAAGTTGTCAGCTTCTTATACTTCAGGTCTCAACTCCAAAGTCACCTACCCAGAAGAGGACTTGCCTCTTTTTATAATTTTTTTAAATTGAAGTACAGTTGATGTACTTTATTACATAAGTTACATACAGGTGTACAATACAGTGATTCACAATTTTTAAAGGCTACTCTCCATTTATAGTTACTCTAAAATATTGGCTATATGAAGCCTTGTCTTTTAAAAAGGCCTGTCTCTCATGGAGTGTATGGATTTTAATTCAATTTATCTTTCAGTAAAGGAATGTTGAGCCAAAAGAGGGGGTGGGGGGAAGGCCTGTCATCCCTTTCACTCATTATCATTGCCTCCCAACATACTTTCAAGTTGAGTGCTTTACAGATATGCAAATAATTAAGATACGCAAATAATTAATTTGAATCATCTTAATTTTGTGCATAGAGTAAGCCTCTTGAGAGCAGGAATCTTGTGGTGGTGTGCTGCGAAATGTTTAACAGGCTTTCCAGAAACAGTCCTGATGGTAGCATTTGCCTGTGGCCATGGGATAAAAACCACCAACGTGCTAATTTCAAGCTACAACGTGACATCAACTAGCTTGCAAAGTAATTTCCTGAAAATTTAACAATCAGCTTTCACAAGCCAGTGCAGGCCAGTTCCAGCACACCACTGGACCCTGGTCTGGCTTATTTACTGCTGTAAATAAAGAGAACAATGTCAGGCACAGAGTAAGCGTGCAATAAATGTTGGCTGAACGTTGAACTGGGATAAATTCTTCTTATTTTTGGCCGTGCCTCGCGGCATGCAGGATCTTAGTTCCCCGGCCAGGGATCAAACCCCCCGCCCCTGCAGTGGAAGTGTGGAATTCCCTTATAAATTCTCGCTTCTACTCTATCAAATATAGATTGTAGCTTATGGAGTCCTTTTTGGCATTCTAACTGCCAAACTGTGAAAGAGGCAGTTTGTAGAATTTGTAGAAATTACCCTGAAAACAACTTGTCGAATGAGTCACCAAAGTAAGTTCCTAAATGAAGGACAAAAGAAAGAGGAGGAGAAAGGAAAGGGGAGCGAGAAGGGAAGGAAGAGGAGGAGGAAGAATTAAGTGAAAGTCAGGTCAATTCCCTTGCTGATGGCCACACCTCTCATTGGTCCCTAGACCAATAGCATCAGATTCACTCTGGATTCCTGCTAAAACTGTAGGTGATGGTCCCATATACAGAATCAGAATCTCTGGGTGAAGTCCAGGAATCTTCACGGTATCAAGTTACCCTAGTAACTCTGATATGCACTGAAGCTCGAGAACCGCGTCCAAGGGTACACTGACTGATGAGCTCATGAGAGTGTCACCAAGCTCTCCTGTCTACCTGGAGCAGCCGGCCCCACTCCAAACCCAGGCAAATATTCTACGAGCAAACACAAAGCTTCCCAGATTCTAACTTCCCATCCTAAACCTGGTGAGGAAAGCAAAACATTCCAATTGCATAGTGATTGAAATAACTCAACTGGACTTAAATATTTCTCAGTAACAGAAATACTCTTATTTGAATATTTAGCATTTGGCCTTGAGGCTATTGATCATCGTTATGGTTATTAGCTAACACTTATTGAGGGCTTACTATGTGTCAAATGTTGGGCTCAGTGCTTCGTATGTATTAATCTCATGCAATACTGAGAAGAAACCTACGTAGTGGGTGCTATTGTTTATCTTCATTTTACAGATGAGGGGGGCATAGAAAGTTGGGTGACTTCACTGTGAAGAGTTGAGAATTCCCCGAGCAGGATGCTAAGCAGAACAAAGCCCTATGCCCCAGGAGACCTGGTCCTAGTTGAGATATTTCCTGGTCCACAAAGTCGCCAAAAGCAGGGTGGCCTCAAAGATAAACGCCCACAAATACCCAGAGAAAATGTTCCAAGTGGTTGAGAACCAAGAGACTCTCTTCCTAATTAAAGCTTGGAAAATAAACTCGACCTCGGTCTGATCATCCAGAAATAGGATCAATATTTTAGTGCTGCCTTTCACCATTATGTTCTTTTCTGAACATGCTGAAATAAGTACAAAAGAACTGTGAAAAGCAAAACTGCAAGACCAAAACTGCCCTCATTTTTAATTAAGTAGGCAAAATATTCCCAAAATAGTTTTAATAAGGGTGGTAGCAAAATCCCATTAAATTATAAGAAATACACATTACAGTCTGTTTAGCCCATGTCAACCCCCTTTCTCTGAAAACTGCCCCTCCGAGGGTGCATTCATCCATAAATCTGACTCTTGGACACAACTGATTTAGCTCAACTATGAACAACTGACCAGGCCTGACCAGTGAGATGCCAGAGAGAGCATCCTTCTGGGATGCAGAGAGTACTTTGGTGCCTGGAACTAAGGTTAGATGTTTGGGATTTGCGGGGCGGCCATGTCCGTGGACAAGTATAGCACACTGGTCTTGAGGGAGTACAGCCTGAAAGCTCAGTGACCCTGGGCCCCAGACAGATGTGAGGAGGACACAGCCTGGGTCTCTGACAGCCCTCACTGCCTGGATCAGGCCCACCCAGGGCCCAGCCTCACTCTTGTCTTTGGCTGCAGCCAGCTCAGGTGGATTTCCATTTCTCGTGGCCGAAAGAGAATGATCAGGGCAGAGGGACAAGCTGCTTGGCCGTCTGAGGAACCATGACCCTGTGGGTCACCACATCTGCCTCTGCTTCTCTCCTGAAACAGGGCCCATCCAACGGTCCAGATCACCCCTGGATTTTCTCCCAGCCTGTGCCTGGTTTGTCCAAATGCTGGACTTAACCTGCCCAGGGCCACGTCCTTGCACCCTGGTGCAGCCTCCCTGCACTTCTGTGCTGTTTTTCAATTGCACCCTTGACAGTGTCAGGGTTGGAGCTCACTGTCGTTCAGCTGCCCCAGCGCCTTGTGTCATCCATGTCTTTTGCATCTTCCCCCAACAATGTCCAGCAAAATCTAAACCCTGCATGCAATGCATTACATGCTATTCACTGGAAGACTGGAAGACCCAGCCAAATTAACCAGACAATGGGAAAACAACACCTCAAGGAAACTCAAGTAAACAAATCCTTGGTTAAACCCTTAACTTGAAGGGAGCCAGGTCCCTCTTTCCCCACCTCCCTTAGACATATCCTCCCTACAGAGACCCCTGGGCTGTACCTAGGATATAAATGGCGCCACCATCGCACCAATGCGACACAGGGAGCCACTGGTCCCCATCCCCAAAGTGTGCGTCATTGTGGGGTAGACCTGCAGTGAAGGAGTGTAGAAAGCATCTGTTAGCTTAAACCCCTCTTTCCCAAGTCCTCTGCCTTTCCCTCCACAGGTCAGGCTTTGGTATACATAAAAGGCCAAATATTCTATATGGATATACAGGATATAGAAAATGTTCATTTTCTCAGGTACACAACTTCGAATTTTAATATCAGAAAATAAACACTTAGAAATTATCCATTAAGTGAGCAAATTCCAAAGTAGGTGTTTAATATTCCAAACGTAATTTTAGAAAGGTACTTGCAGTCAGACAGAAGATTTCCACTTTAGAGCTATAAACGTATAAAGGTGGTTCTACTGAATGGAAGGAAAATACTCCCCAAATAACAATCCAACCAAACCTTTAATACAGATACAGTGAAAAGAATCGACGAGAGTGCCACATACATGCTACACCATTCACCATGTTTGTGTTGTAAGATCGTATGGTGCAGTCTACTTTCTTGCTGCAACTTTCTTGCATTTATAGTAAAACCTCATTAATCTGTACTTCACTGATTCAGAGTTCTTGATAAATAAGCAAATAGTATTTAATAAAGAAGATTTTAGGGAGAATATATGAAAGAATGCTTCTTTTAATTTTATAAAATTTTCTCTTAATGCTATAAATACTGATCAGTTTTCAACAATTCACTGAAGCAAAGCACGTGGCCTCTTTACTTGGCCACATCGTGTTAGCCACCATCTGCCAAATGCAAAAAACAAGACGCTTTCCTGCCCTGAGGGGCACTGCTATATTTATAAGAATGTCTGGGGGTGGAGTGCCTTTTCACAGAGACTTTTTCCTTTTCTAGAAAATTAGGCTAGTGGCTATTGAAAACAATGGATTCAGATACATACAGATGATCTTTGCTCGAATATCAATTTTTTTGGTTCATTTTTGACCATTCTAGGAGATGAAATAATAGAAGACAAGCAACTTCAGGTACACATCTTTTTTTTTTTAAGCAATAAGTATCAGGGAAAAAATACTTAGGAATGACCCTTTAAATGAACACATTCCAAAATACATTAAATTGAATATTCCAAATATAATTTGGGGCACACCACAATACACATAGACATTTAAGTGCACAAATTCACAATAATTTTAGAAGATTGTTAATGGAACTAAATGAAATACTACATATATGTCAAATGTGTCATAATTTCCTATTTTTATCTATGTGAGGGGAAAAGAATCTTTTTCTCTGTGGTTTTGATATGTCATCTGTATTCTAAACAGACTTCTACGTTTTCCAAGATGAAGATGAATGCAGCTTTAGCAGTCCCTATAGCACCACTTTCTCCGGCTCAGTGAAAGGCAAAACCAGTTAAAATACGAAGTTTCCTACTCAGATATTGCTTATTTCTAGGAATATTTGCTCTTTAAAGTGGTGGTTTCTGAGAAGCTCCTCAGAAGTGATGTATTAAGTAGATATAGTAATTCAATAAATTAAGAATAAATTACTATTATGTTCGAATTTAAGCTACCTACAACAGACAGAGTGGGGTGTGATCTTTCAAAAGAATAAAGGTGAAAAATACATTCTAATTTTAAAAAGGGAGAAATAGGGTGTTTTACATTTTATCAGCAACCTGCAGGTACTGGGCCCTATCCCTATTTCTTTGGGAAGCATGGTATGAGGGCAAGAGTTGTTTTTTACATGGATGCAGTTTAGTGAGAAAGGGAGAAGGTCCTATCTTTCTTCTCAGAGACTGGCTTTCACTAGACCCCATGGGGCAGGAGAAAGGCCACATCAAATAAACCTTCTGGTGTCATTTTAATAGGATGTTTTTAGAAAATCATCAAAAGTCAACAGAAGCCAGGGATGCGTGATCTATAGACAGACACCTGCTCTAAGTAGCTCACCTCGCACACCTTGATGTAACCAACCCCTTCCCCAAAACTAACCTCATCGGTGTAAATACAGATGGTGTTGAAGTTGGACGCCACCAAAGCCCTCAGCATGAAGAGGACGCCGATGAGGCCGGCACTAGGGAACCAGAAGCGAGACGTTACCAAAGGCGACACGGAGGGCCTTCTGGGGCCCCGATCCCAGTACATTACAGACGCCAATACACATCCCCGAAGACCAGGTCCCCAGGGAGGTGCTGCTCCTCAGCTGGCCTGACTGTGGGGTCCTAAAGCAAAAGCCTGACTTAATCCTTCAATCCTGTTCCCCCAGAGTGTGCCATTCCAGCCCAGCCCCCACCCCCCGCAGAGATGAGCACACCTCTGCCACCACCCTTGGAAAATGGTACAGACGGTTTTCAGAATAAGTCATATATATTATAAATGAGGCCCACTCTAGGGTCACAAATTCAGAGTGCAATGAATTTTCCCACCACGGGTATGCTGTCTACATCCCTATCTTGACAACGGTGCAGATCATTTGGTAAACAACCAGAGTCTCCATTCTCCAGGAAGCTTTGCATAAAGATCCTAAATATCTTGGTAAGCGAACTGAATACTCCCATGCTGGTACCCATGTCCTGTGAGTGCTGAAGATGGACCTGCTCAGGAAGAGGGGAGGGGCAGGGGCAGGTACCAGGGGCTTGTTTGATCGTTCTAGTCAAACAAGCAGCCTGTAACTCTACTCTTGGTGAAAGGGACTTGCCCCTAACCTCCACTGAAGGCCATCGGTCAGGAGACCTCATTTTAAAACCACTGCACAAAACTAGATTGCTTTAAAGCAACCAGACAGCAAATACCTTGAAGTGCAAATACTGAGGAGAAGAAAGAATAAAGCTGTGCATCCCTCGGTAATAGAAAGGCTCAGCCGTCTTCCCAGGAAATCCATGCCCAGGATATTTAAAGAATTCACTAGGAAAAAAATGACAAAGGCAATTTTCAGAACCTTGAAAGCAAATGGCATTCATTAATGGCATGGATTCCTCCCTGTCATTTCAGAAAGAAGCAACTTAATCCAAACGTCATGCATATTCCAGCCAAGACCCAGTCACACTCTCATCGACTTCATGACTCCTTCAATATGCTTTTCCCACGGGGATCCGAGAATGACAAGCACTGGAGTATATGAAGGATATTTTACGCCCAAGATGCTTATTACAGCACGCAGGTCTATTGTAAACTGCCAACTTGCTAGACCTATATTTTAAATGTTTTATACTGTTTTTCAAAGTCAAGGTACCATTGATTTTTAAGTACCATTATTTTATGTCTATTAAAGCAGAAACAGTGCTTCCAGCTGAAATCTAACATGCCATTGTGAGACACATCCCAGTTTCAGAGACGTTACAGTGTAGGGGAATGCATCTTAGAATTGATACATGCACTAATTCAAAGCTCCACTCCTCCAGACTTCTCCCCACACTGATCTGCACTGGAGACACCTCAGCATGATTTGGGGACTCGTCCATTTCTACCAGGCAGTAGTCAAGTGTATGACAGGTCACTCTTCTCTCCTCTGAGACTCTGAGTTGCACATCCCCCACCCAAAACAGAGAGCCACCCAATAGAGAGACACTTACGAGCAATTTCACCAATGGTGCTGATAATCATGGTCTGGTAGTCGGAAGGGCAAACACCTGGCAGTGGCAGGGGCTCTGGCTCTCCTCCGAGACCCCTACGGTCACCTGCCTCAGACTCTGGCCGCGAGCCACAGGCCAGGTCCCGCTCCAGCAGCTCCGCACTGGCCAGGATGACCCCGTAGTAGGCGAAAGAGATGCCCAGCCTGGAAGCAAGAAAAGATGGACATTAGGAAAGGCTGTCACCAGGCCTGAAGGAGGGGTAGCACCGTGAGAGGTGGGGAGAAGTGGGGAGAGCTTCTCAGGTGGAAGGCACGGTGTAGGGAGGGGAGGGGGGAGGAAAGCGGGGACACGTTTCAAGGGGACACTAGGGGGTGGCCTTCAGCGGAGGCTGTACGGTGGGAAATGCATTTGCAAGAAAAAACAGGATGGAACTAGATGGCGGAGGACCCCTCAGGCCAGGAGGAAGTTTTGTAAGAGGCAGAACAGAACTAACACTGCGTTGAAACAGTCTCCCTCATTCTACAGCTTATGTACTGTAGCCCTGACCATAAAGAGTTAAATATTAGAGAAATGTTGCTTGTGCCCAAACAGCTCATTAAGTTCCCTGAAGAAAGTTCCCATCCCAGGTGGTCCCTGTTAGTTATGGCTACTACTTGTAGATAAGTTCGTTTTCAGCTAGCAAACAAGCAGAGGTAAGTGTGGTAAAGTAAAAATAACTGCTAACGACTTAAAGTTTTGCAGGAGCCTCGGGATGCAGCCTTGTGAGCAAGCAGAAGAACAGAGAAATGTTCTGCTTCCCTTGAAGGCCAGGTGGCTCCAGGAAGTCTGCAACCCACCTTTAATCTTGAACCCTCCCGCTTCCCCTTTTCCCTTAGCATAAAAGCAGCCTGAATTCTCTTCCAAGTTAAGATGGCTCTTTAAGAGTTTCGTCCACCATCTTCTCCGCCTGCTGGTTTTCCAAATAAAGTCGATATTACTCGCCCCAACACACTGTCTCTTCTTGGCCTGCCATGCGGCAAGCAGTAGGAGCTTAGACTCCGCAGCAGCTTGTTTTCTGCAGCTGCTGCCGCAAGTTAGCACAAACTTAGCGCTTTAGCACAGTATCTCACAGTTCTGGAGGTCAGCAGTTCAGCAGCTCTGGCTGACTTCTCTGCGCGGAGTCTCACGTGGCAGACATGATGGTGCAGGCAGGGCTGCTCCACTTTCTGGGGAGGAATCCAGCTCCAAGCTCCCCCAGATGGTCGGCAGAATCCAGCTGCACGGGGGTGTAGAACTCGTGTCCATTTCCTTGCTGGCTGTTGACCAGTGGTTTTCAGCTTCTGCAGGCTTCCTTCACTCCTTGTCTGTGAAGCCAGCAACAGCAGGTCGCGTCCTTCTCATGCACTGAAGCTCTCCTTCGACCTCACCTCACGCTTTCTCTTCTGCTGCATCTCTGATTCCAGCTGGAGAAATTTCTCTGCTTTTAAAGACTCAAGCGATACTATTGAGCCCACCTGCCTAATTCAGGATACTCTCCCTGTTTTAAGGCTCGTAACCTTAATTACATCCACAGTCCCTTCACATCTACATCCAAATTAGTGTTTGATTGAATCCCCAGGTGTTGGAACTCTTGGGCATCATCTTTAGAATTCTGCCTTTCGGACGCCATGAAGCTATGGAGGGTTTTTACTTTTGCTTGATGTTTTCTTACTATCTTTTCTTCTGTCTGTTCTTTAATAGATATTTTTATTGAGATATAAACATAACATACAGAAAAGTTCCTATATCGAAGTCAAGAAAAAGAATATCAGGAGAATTTGCTGGCGGTCCAGTGGTTAAGACCCTGTGCATTCAATACCGAGGGCCTGGGTTCGAGCCCGGGTCAGGGAACTAAGATCCCACAAGCTGCATGGCCAAAAAAAAGAAAAAGAATATCAGCCTCCCAGAAGCCCCCCTCATGCCTCTCTCATTTTTACAGAAATGGTTGTAAAAGCCATGTGTAAAAGACATATGGGGACAATCAAGGAAAATCACATATGATCTGCAGAGTGGATGATATTAAAGTGATGATTGTTAATCTTGTTGGTGTGATTTTAGGATTGGAATCATCTAAGAAAATGTCCTCAAGTAGTTGAGACTCTTAATGAAGTATCTGGGGATGAAATGGCATGAAGTCTAGGGCCTGCTTGAAAATACTTCAGAACAGAAAAAAACAGCTGAAGTAAATATGGGTAGATATCAGTGATTGTCAGATCCGGGCAATGAATAAATCAGAGTTCATCATAGTATCCTCCCTACTTTCATGTGCATTTATAAATTCTCATAATGAAATATTTAAGAGAAAGACAATAATCACAATATTTCTTCTTGTTATTAAGGTAGCTTTGATTTTTTTTTTGTTTAATTTCCAAATATGAAGTATATATATTTTTTGGCCACACCATACAGCTTGCAGGATCTCTGTCCCCCAACCAGGGATTGAACCCAGGCCACGGCAGTGCAAGCACCGAGTCCTAACCATTAGTCTACTGGGGAATTCCCCAAATGTTAAGAGTATGTTAAAAATTAAAGAGTCTCAAGAGGAGACGCCAACCTATTTTTAGTGATTATATCTGGGAAAGGCAGATAGACAACCACTTTCCTGAATTCAAACACTATAGATTAGTTTCTACTGTTTTGAATCTTTATATAAATGGAACCACATAATATAATATGTATTTTGTGTGTCTTTCTTTGCTCATTATTACATTTGTAAGATTCAGCCATGTTGAGCGCAAGCACCAGTTTTCTCGTTTTTATTACTGTGTAGTGTTCTATTTTATGAATATAACAGAATCTATCCATTATACCTCTTGATGGGCATATGGGTTGTTTGTAGTTGGAGCTGTTACAAATAATATAATGCTATTTTATTTTACTATGCATTTCTGTTGGGTATAAATCTAGGAGTAGAATTGCTGAGCCATAGGCTATGCATACTTCCAACTGTAATAGAAACCTCTAAACAGTTTTCCAAAGTGGTTGTACTAATTTGAATGCCAATCAGGAGTGCAGGAAAATTCCAGTTACTTTACATCCTTCCCAACATGGTCAGTCTTTTTAATTTCATTTTTTTTTAAGTTATCTTTTCAAACTTTTTTTTTTAAATTTATTTTTGGCTGCGTTGGGTCTTCGTTGCTGCATGCGGGCTTTCCCTAGTTGCAGCGAGCGGGGGCTACTCTTCATTGCAGAACACGGGCTCTAGGTGTGCAGGCTTCAGGAGTTGTCACATGCAGGCTCAGTAGTTGTGGTGCGTGGGCTTAGTTGCTCCTCGACATGTGGGATCTTCCTGGACCAGGGAGAAGACCCATGTCCCCTGCATGTGGAGAAAAGGGAACCCTCTTGCACTGTTGGTGGAAATGTAAATTGATATAGCCACTGTGGAGAACAGTATGGAGGTTTCTTTTTTTTTTTTTCTTTTTGCTGTACGTGGACCTCTCACTGCTGTGGCCTCTCCCGTTGCAGAGCACAGGCTCCGGACGCACAGGCTCAGGGGCCATGGCTCACGGGCCCAGCTGCTCCGCGGCATGTGGGATCTTCCCGGACCGGGGCACGAACCTGTGTCCCCTGCATCGGCAGGCAGACTCTCAACCACTGCGCCACCAGGGAAGCCCTGGAGGTTTCTTAAAAAACTAAAAATAGAACTACCATATGACCCAGCAATCCCACTACTGGGCATATACCCTGAGAAAACCATAATTCAAAAAGAGTCATGTACCAAAATGTTCATTGCAGCTCTATTTACAATAGCCAGGACATGGAAGCAACCTAAGTGTCCATCAACAGATGAATGGATAAAGAAGATGTGGCACATATATACAATGGAATATTACTCAGCCATAAAAGGAAACGAAATTGAGTTATTTGTAGTGAGGTGGATGGACCTAGAGTCTGTCATACAGAGTGAAGTAAGTCAGAAAGGGAAAAACAAATACTGTATGCTAACACATATATATGGAATCTAAAGGGAAAAAAAAGTCATGAAGAACCTAGGGGCAAGATGGGAATAAAGACACAGATTTACTAGAGAATGGACTTGAGGATATGGGGAGGGGGAAGGGTAAGCTGTGACAAAGTGAGAGAGTGGCATGGACATATATACACTACCAAACGTAAAATAGATAGCTAGTGGGAAGCAGCCACACAGCACAGGGAGATCAGCTCGGTGCTTTGTGACCACCTAGAGGGGTGGGATAGGGAGGGTGGGAGGGAGGGAGACGCAAGAGATATGGGGATATATGTATATGCATAACTGATTCACTTTGTTATAAAGCAGAAACTAACACACCATTGTAAAGCAATTATACTCCAATAAAGATGTTAAAAAAATAAAAGATTCTTTGGGGGGCTAATTAAGGGGTGACTATTTCATCACCAAAGAATTCTATTTTTTTTAAAAAAAGAATATTTCATAAAGTGACAAGGCTATGAAAAAAAGAAAGTAATGTGATGGAGAGTGACTTTTAATGATCAGGGATGATCTTTTTGAAGAGGCAACCTGTAAGAAGGCCAGTAATAAGCCATTGCAGTAGATCAGGTAAGAGGTGATGTGGTGTTGAAAAGGATTTTAGTAGTGAAATGGGAAAAAAAAAATTTTTATCTGATGGATTTGGCACACATTTTGGAGGTAAAGGCAACAGGATTTGCTGATGGACACTGCAGTTGTAGGTCCACTAATAGGGGGTAAGTCAGTGGGGCTTGGTGATTGATTGAATGGTGATGACGGAAAGGGAGGGGTCCAGGACAGATCTTGAATGTGTGGCTCAGAAAACTGAGGGGACAGAGCTTGCTATTAACGGACAGTGGAAACGTGGACAGAAGAGGCTCCAGACGAAGATGAAGAGATCAGGTCTATGAATGTTGTATTTGAGGAACCTGCAGGATATTCAAGTGGCTATCAGGTAACTGGCCACCTGGGTCTGAAGTTCAAGGAGATGCTCTTGGTTGTAGATAAATTTGGGGGAGGTAATAGGTACATAGATAGTTAAAACCACTGGACTCCTCAATTATCAGTAGATGACCCCAGGAGACCTGGAAAATAAGACCAGCAAGGAGAAGGCATAACCAGGAAACATGACAAAGAATGAGTAGCAGGTGGAAGAGACAATGTTCACAGATGAGCTTGAACAGGATTATGCCCATTAAATAACATTAAGTGTAAAATCTAGCCCCTAACTATTGAAAGTATGCGTGTTCATCTTAACAAAGATCAGAAGAAGAAAGCTGGGAAGAATGTAAAGAGTTAGTGTTCAGTATTTATTAGGGTCTTTCTAATTTTTTTTGTTGCCTAAATTTAGTGTCAGAAAAATTAAACATAAAATTTAGGACTTCCCTGGTGGTCCAGTGGCTAAGACTTCGTGCTCCCAATGCAGGGGGCCTGGGTTCAATCCCTGGTCAGGGAACTAGATCTCACATGCTGCAAAAAGATCCTGCATGCAGCAACTAATAGACCCCACACGCGGCAACAAAGATCCCACATGCTACAACTAAGACCCGGTGCAGCCAAATAAATAAATAAATATTAAAAAAAAATTTTTTAATGTTCTCCTACTGCCTTATTTATTGCCAAATATATAATGCTTCAGTGGGAAGGGTCATCACTTTCTTGGGCTCTGAAAGTCAGGGCTTTTGGATAACGATGACATCAAAGATGGTACAAGGGCGCCTAGATTGCTCTGGATGCAAAACCTCTAGTCAGTAGCCAGCAGGGGTCTGAGGAGGGTGGCAGAGCATCCCCACCTTCTCACCTGGACAAATGGCTCAGCTGGGAGGAGACAATTACAGAAGTTCCCACAGGCATGAGCCAGTTATGGAATTGCAGACCCGAGTATCCACGAGGGAGACTCTAAAAGGGGTGGTAGCTGTGTCCCTCCACTGAAGACCCAGTGGGGAGAGAATGTTCATCCCAGATGCATTCCTGAGCTTCTGTCATTCTAGTGAAACCAGCCAGCAGAAGGTTTCCTGAGGAAGGGGTTACGGTGTTCTAAATGCTGCTGCTGGATGATATACATCCTGGCTCAGAAAACCTTGGAATTGGACTTCTGGTGTCAAGCATCCCTAATGCTCTTTGGTTGGTACCAAGTCATAGGAGTATGCTAATCAAAGAACAATCAACCAACCAGAAGAAACACCATGTACACCATATCCTACAGGTTCAGAAGACTGATCAGAAGAATTCCCATTTTACCTTACCTGAGACAAGGGGAGCATAGAGCATATAGCCTTGATATTTTGTAGGCAAAACTTCAGTCTTTATGAGTAGCCTAAACAGGAAGGGGGAAAAATACAATCATGCTTTGATAAAACCAAATAACTTTTTTTAAAAAAATCATAATTTTTCTTGTCACAGGGCTGAAGAATTCAAAAACATAAATATTCATCATTGTAACATGATAAGAAATAGGTGTGTTGGTCTCTGTCCCTGGTTCCTGCTAACCTGGAAACCTTGGGATTTCCTGGGTGACAGGAGCATCATTTGTTCTAATGCAGTGGCTCTTGATGAGCCCTTGATGGGGGCTGGTCGAGAAAAATCAAGCCATGATTAAAATCTTGGAACTTTCAGCCCTAACCTCCACTCCTCTGGAGAGAAGAGCGGGGCTGGAAAATGAGTTAATAATCAATCATGCCTATGTGATGAAGCCTCCATAAAAAATTCCTAACATACAGGGTTTGGAGAGCTTCCAGGTTGGTGACCATAGCTATGTGCTGGGAGGTGGTGCACCACAAACTCCACGGGGACAGATGCTCCTATTCTTGGGATCCTTCCAAACCTCGCCCTGTGTATATCTCCTCCTTATTTATGTTTCCTTTAAAATATCCTTTGTAATAGACCTACAATTAGTAGACTGTTTTCCTGGATTCTCTGAGACACTCTAGCAAATTATTGAACCTGAGGAGTTTGTGGGAACTTCCAATTTGTAGCAAATCAGACAGAAGTTGTGGGTAACCTGGGGACCTACTACTTGTGATTGGTGTCTGAAGTGGAGGACAGTCTTGTGGGACTGAGCCCTAAACCTGCGGGGTCTACGCAAACTCCAGTGAGGGTCAGAATTGAATGGAATTATAGGACGCCCAGCTGGTGTTGGAGAATTGGTTGGCATGTAAAGAAATCCACACGTTTGGTGTCAGAAGTGAAGTATTGGCAGAATTACTGAGTGAGTGTGTAAAGAAAAACAGAAGAGAGATTTTTCCCCGTACGATCATACACCAAAATACAATTATTAACCCATGTAAGAGAACAATATAAAATGAACTTCTAAGTGCTCTTCTGTTTACATTTTTATTCCCAAAGTTATTTTAAACCTTCAATCATTTAAGAGATATTAGCCTCATTTCTTTCACCAAGAGAAACACTGTCAAAATATTTTGCCAAGCCTGATTCCCTTTTCTAAAACATATGTGGGAAATTAAAATACGCCCAAGAGAAGGCAAATAGTTTCTCCAACTAATGATGACAGTCAAAGCACAGGTTTCTAATTAAGTACATATTAATTTTTTTAATAGAAGAACAAATGGACTTATATCTCATCTGTTTTCTAATTGTTCTCCTCTGTTGCAGTTATTAACCAGGGTTTGGAGTTTTAACATATTTATTGAGCTGCTTCCTAAGGGATGTTTTCAAATTCTACTTAACTTCTCCACCTTTAGGGCTCCAGAGCACAGAGTGATGCTTAACTTATGCCCCCAGAGAAGAACGATTCTTTCCCTAACACATTAGGGTAATAATTAGGTGCTTTGACATCTCCTAATATATTCTAAGGGCAACTTGCTCCAAGGCACCCAGGAGAAAATAGCTTGAGGAGCCTTGTTAATTTAAGGGAGGCTCCCAAGTTGCTGAACATTTAGCATTACGACTTTCACGTCCCTGAATGATGAGGTATTACACACCTATCCCAGGGCATAAAAAAGACAAGCAGCTGCATAGCTGTTTCAATCTGTCTCACCTGCTCTGCAAATTCACTTTGACACAGTCTTCACAGTTACAGGGCCATGGCACTTTAAAATAGTTATTCCTGAATGTTACAGGTGCTGATGGTCAAACTAAAGTCTTCCAGAAATTCTCAAGAAATTAATGGATTGTGTCTGGGTTGACATTTTTGTTACCTACCTCGTACGGCCCTTTTTGTTAGCATATAGTCTAACAAAATATTATTTATCTAAAAAATGCTGATCAGCCTTAGGAACAAAGAAATTAACACATGCTCAATCTAGCACCCTGCTAGCCTCACCATCAAACAACATTTTGAGGGGCAAAGAGCTCCTAGTGGAATAAGCAGCCATCACTGGGGGGGGAAAAAACTCAAAAATGATTAGCACAGGTGAAGTCTATAAATTTGCAACTTATTGATGCTCTTAGTCTATTAACCACAGTGAATGTGGTTAACAAACTAAGTAGATGTGTCTCTGGGTGTTCACGTATCTCCCCCTGGAGTCCTCTAGGTGAGGTCTTTAACTTTGGGCATGGCCAGACACGCCACAGACCACCATCGTCCGCAGGAAGACAAACCAGATGTACGAGGGAGAGAATGGGGTCAGCAAGAAGTAGACTCCCCACAGCAACGAGATGAGCAAAATCTGAAACAACAAAAGGAGACATTAATGGGGCCCGCCCCCATGGAAGGTCAGGAAGCAAACCTAACTTCTGAAGGTGACTTTTAGTTTCATCCAGATGTTTGCTTCTCTGTGGAGCTAATCTTTAGCGAGCTTACTGATCACTCACAATCATCAGACAATACAATCCATATCATTTTATTGTCTGAAAGCCCAGACATTCCAAGTTTAGACCATTCTTCAAAACTCCCCACAGCCTCCACCCTCACAGGTGGCAGGAACCTGAACTTGTAAATCAGAATGCAGAACCTTGTCCTCCCTGCTTACAGGGATGTTGGGAGCACAATGAAGCACTGTGCTGGAATGAGTATAAGGAGAAAATGTAAGGATTTGCTTTTTCTCTAATTGTAAGAACAATACAAGTTTATAGTAGAAAATATGGAAAAAAGAAAAAGATATAAAAATATTTAAATCACTTTTGATTCTGCAACCCAGAGAAAATACTATTAACACAGTTTTATCCTATTTTCACTGATTATAAGGGAAAACATAATCTTAATAGCTGCAAAATATTCCAGTGAAAAGACATACTATAATCCATGTAATATAATGCATAAACCTTTCCCCTCTGGTTGAATGTTGAAGTGGTTTCACATTTTCTATTAAAATCAGCTGTGACAATGTCTGTGCATAAATCTTTGTGGTTCTCTGATGACCTAAACAGTCTAGATTTCTGGAAGACAAATTATCAGATGAGGAGAATGGATATTCTCAAGGTTCTTGGCTTATGCTACCAAATTGATGGTCAGAAAAATTACATCAATTGTATGTGAGGGTGTCTAGACACTTGCAGACTTCTTTAAGAAAAGTAAAACTTCCTTATGGATTTGGTGTTTGATATGGCTTTGATAACAGGGAAAAAATGATATCTTGCTATGTAATTTTGCTTCTAATAACTCCTGTGATTGAGTTTTTCAAGGTTTCTTGACCATTTGTCTGTCTTTTTGTAAAATGCCTTTTTGTGCTCTCCACATTTTTTTGAGATACTTGTGGTTTCATATTAATTTGTAAGAATCTATGATATTTTGTGCACTTCAAAACATACATCCAAGCCTATTACTGTTTTGTGGGGGACTTCTCCCTTTGTATTTACACCTAGAGAGGTCTTCACCACCAGAAATCAGATAAGAAGAGAAGAGAGACCTGGGTTTATCATCAGAAGACATAGTTTTATGTCTTGATGTTGAATCTCAATACATGTGTGACATCAAGCAAGTGGGTTAGTTTCAAAGCTACACCCAAGTTAACTAATGTGAAACCGCTTATGTTTATACATGCAATTTTCACATTCTACCTGCTATGTTCTAACTATGCTCATCCATCAGCTGTACACCTGGACTATGGGGACCAGGTATGGGGACAGGTATCTCGGGGAAGGATGAGAAAGCAAGAAGACAAGCCTGGAATTCAGGCATGTGGTGTCAGAGAAGGATGTTTCTGTACTTTCTAACTTGGGTATTGATAGAGAAATGTCCACAAAAGAAAAGCAGTGGTGATGTCACCACAAAAGAATACACAAAAGAAAATTCTAAATCATCCTTCAAAGCCAACCTACCTTCCAGCGGCCATATCTGTCAGCCAAGAGGCCAAAGAGGATGCTGAATACCATGTAGCCAAAAAACACCATCTGGAGGTGGGGTGAAAAGAAATTATCCTCTAAGCAGCGTTTTTATAATATGCTAATTACTACCTTAAGCATTCACCCACCTGAACTAAAAGAAGACAGGAAACGTGGGAGGATTGGAAGCTGAAGAACAGGCTTTCACAAGGCTCTCTCCTGACTCCTGTATAACACGTTCAGGGCTTCAGAGGTTGATGATGCCCACACCTGAAGTCACTGACACCAGGTAGAAACAGGGGTCCTAGAAGCAGGTAACTGCTTTGCCTCTGATCCAAGATGACGGCACTGGCCTCATTTCACTCAGATGTACAATTGTGAATTTCCATTTTAATAAGAAGACTCAAAAAGTCTATTCATGCATGCTCTGCCTTATTCCTCACACAAGTTAAGATGTCTAGAAGCAGTCTTCCTTTAGGTTATTACAGGGAAACCTAACTTTCAACAAACACCAAAACCAGTCATCCATTTAGAAACATTCTTCATCACTAATATAAACCTACTTTTTTCCTTACTTGTTCTCACAATAGCTTTTCCTTGGTAAAATTCAAGAACTTGGGTATGATACCAGCCATGTAACTCAGCCTGAGCTGTACTTTTATGTGTATGCCTTTAGGTGACTTATTTTTCTGCCTTCAGCAGTTCCAAGCTTTACTTAACTCTCCTTTCTAGGAAGATCCCTGACTGATTGCTTCCAGAGTAATCAAAGGAAAGGTGTTAGCTGGCATTTCTAACATTTTTTTCCGTGAAAAAGCTCTTTCTCCCTGCTGCCTGCTTTGCTTTTTCTTTTTCCCCCTTACTCTTCATAAGGAAGACTCAAAAGCATTTCTTTTACAGGGAACTATAAAAAAAATCATATTTATACTTGAACAACAAAAGCCATACTTTTCCTCTGTGCACTGTTCTCTCTAGGATAGAGTTGAAGGAAGGAGAAGCCAATATTTTCAATGCCCAGCCTGGGATAGATGCCGCACCGTAATGAAATCTAGTCAGTCCTCAGCAAAATGATAAAAATGAGGACAATGGGACACATTCTGCATAAATCCAAATTTATTCATTATGAAGGGCTCTCTTTATTCTGGAATAATTTTCTTTCTGATTGCTGGTATTAACATGCCCTTATCATTTATTTTTATTTGTATTTTTTGAAAGATGACGGTAGTTGATAGCAAGATTTTCTGCCTCTTTCTCTTGGTTGGAGGTCAAATCTTTCCTCCTACCCTTCTACATTCTTTGGCTGGTCTAATAATTAAATTGATTTACGACAGATTGACGGGAGAAAAGCAAGTTTAAGTTTGTATGTACAGGAGTCCCATAAAAATATAAGACCCAAGGGCAAGTTGGACAGTTGAGGCTTATATGAGCTGAGGAATGGGAGGGGACCTGGGGCTTCAAGGGGGGGGTGGTAATTCACAGGACAATAAGAAGAGCAGATGTTTGGTAATTAGATATTTGCCTTGCCACACAGATAGGTCATTCAGATGAAAGTCATCTCTGGGAATAACTCTCTCTCTCTGAGCCAGGCCCCCTATCTAAATTCTTTTAGGTAGTTAAGGGAAATGTAAAAGTTTTTCTTGAGTCGGCTGGGTCTTGATTGCCTTCAGCTCAAAATAATCCACATGCCAAAGGGGCATACTTTGGGGTCACATGTTCTGCTCCCTTTTCCTCTTCTTCTGATGGCCTTCCTTGTCAAATATATATATTTTTAATCTTAACCCTATGTCAGCCACTCAATTTTTTTGAAAAGTCATATCAGTTGGTGAATCTCCAAACTTTGGGTCTCCTGATATAAGCAGTTTCTATTGTGGAACCTGAAATTATCAAACTCCCTCCAAGAAGGGAAAGGTGAACTAACTTTTCTTTTCTTTTCTTTTCTTTTAATCAACTTGAATAATAGGAAACAATAGACAAACTGCCTGTGGCAGGGAGGAAATTAGTTCTTAGGACTTAAAATACTTTTGTTTATTGAGATGCTGTGTTGTGTTAATAACACTGTATTAAAGTGAATTAGCTGATTAATAAAAGTAAAGGAAACAGGGACTTCCCTGGCAGTCCAGTGGTTAAGACTTCGCCTTCTAATGCAGCGGGTGCGGGTTCGATCCCTGGTCGGGGAGCTAAGATCTCACGTGCCTCGTTGCCAAAAAACCAAAACATAAAACAGAAGCAATACTGTAACAAATTCAATAAAGACTTTAAAAATGGTCCACATCAAAAAAAAAAATCTTTAACAGCAACAACAACAAATAAAAGAGTCAAGTAAAATTAAATTCAAATTTTACTCTGTTCTCTCGCATAAGTGACAGATTTTTACTCCTTCTTGGTTTCTTTCCATTCAGTGTAAAAAAGTGACTTTCCTAAGGCCGAGTTCTTTACTATTAAGACTGTCTAGAGAATAAACCTTAACACCAAGCCTATGTGAACCCCAAAGCTTGTGAACTCTAATCCTGGGGACCACATAGAGACGTGGATTAATATCTCTCCCTCTCTCTCTCTCTCTCTCTCCTCTCCCCTCCCCCTCCCCTACCTTGGAGGGCCTGCTCTTTTCTACAGTTTTGTTTCTCCAGCACTAACTCTCTTATTCACAAAAAATGTGAGGGACATAATTCACCCACAATCCTTAAGGCCTTAAGTCTTCATGGCCAGACCATCCAGAAAGTGGAGCTGAAGTTGGGGGAAGGGAAGCCTGGGAGATGGTGAAAATGCTGCCTCTTTGTTAAACCAGTCTGAGCCCCTCCTGTTAGCAAGGTTGTGGTCAGTGAGCCCAGGGGACAGATGGGACTCATAGCCAGGATGACAGAGACTAAATGACAGGAGGAGGCAAGGAACTTGGAGCAGGGAGCAGTCACATCTTGGGTGAGTTGAATTACCTAGAGAAAAGACTTGTGAGCTGTGACCCACCTAACAAGGGAAGCCATGTTACTGCTGACATCGAGGAGCCTCTTTAGGCACCAGTAGGAACAGCATAAAAGCAACCAACGAGATGTGAGCTGTAAATATAGAAATGGTACCATAAAATATAGTTTCGTGACAGTGGCAGATGCAAACACCACACCTGGACCACCAACATTCTCAGGAATGAAGACGTGCAGACCTACAAACCAGCTGTGGTACGCTGATAACTACACAAAACGTTACAGCAGTGACGCTAAAGCTACAAGGATGGACAAGGTATGCTTTCACAACTGTACATATTTTATACGTAAAAGAAAACAAAATGCAATGAGTCACTTAACTATTGGTACAAGCCCTAATAAGGTCTTTAGTTATTTTTATTTATACCCTCTCTCTCTTCTAAAAGTATTAGGAAAACTTAAAAATGGAACAAGTGCAATTTTAAAGAAGGAAACAGAGCTAAAAGAATAAAGGCAGATTTGTACATTTGCTGCCACGATTAGGCATAAAATTGGGCTCCAAATTTCCTGGCCTCCAGGACACAGAAATAAACACAACTGGGCATATAATATACATTATCTGGGAGGAGAACAGAGATCAGTTCCTCAGGTGAGGGGGAATTTTTCCTAGTACCCAATACAGGTGGGAATTCCCAGGTAAAATTTGGTTAAGGCAGTAAGTGAGAGGGTAGGGGCCCCCCTTGCCCCACAGCCTTCTGTAGCCCCCCAGGGGTTGGGGGTGAGGGAGGTCTTAGTCTCTTGTAGCCTTACCCTCCTTCAAGGCCTCTGCCATCTGATTGTCATCCTCTACCCATCACCAACTACCTACCTCCCAGACGTTCCCCTCCTTCAGCGAGGAGTTGGCATCTGGCTCATGGGATTTCTCTCTGTTAAGTCTCGCCTTCATGAAAACCAGCTTCAATACTCAAGTAAATGAATGCACACACACACACACACACCACACACAGTGTGCTGGCAATTACTTGGTGCTTAATAAATACCTCTTGAAAGAATGATGAGTAACATCCTTAAATCCATTTCATAGCAAAACTTAGTGTTCAATTCATAAAGCTATTCATGATGGTCTTTGAGAAAAATTTAACGCATAACACACACAATTCATTGAGAGTAAGTTGGTGATTGGTTAGGTTACTATGGCCTGAGTAGGCTGTCAGTGATCTGACTTGAACCATGACTAACCCATGGCTAAGGCTCACTTTCTCTGATTTGCAGCTGTCTCTTCCGGGCTCTTGCTAGGGTCTGGAAAATGAGCAGTTCAAGGTTATGCTCCCTAGAGGAAACGAGAAACAGGAGAAAGGCCTCAAATGCTACTTTGGGCCTGCAAACGCATGAGTTTGGGAAGCCACCACACCAAGTGGAGATGGATCCTGTGGCTCTCAGCCCAGTGGGATCGGAAAGGAAACAGAAGCTCTGGGTCCTCACCTGGTTTATTCTCAGCACAGGAAGCAGTCACTTACCGTGGTCACTAACGCCACCTGCCAGTTCTCCAGCTGCCATTCACAGCAGATGACAGGAGACACAACCGCTATTAACATGATCTCCATGGCCTCAGCAACCTTAAAGAAGGAGGGAAAACACCATGTCAAAGAGCTAGCTTGTCATTACTTCTTCCCACATCTGTCTGTCCATCATCCTTCTAGTCCTAAACTCCTCCTTCCCCTACCCCACATAGGGAGGACCTATTATGTACCGATTCAGCACTGCTAGTTGGATAAAGAAGTACAGAAGAACTTTGGTTTTCATGGATGTAATATTTATGGTTTGAACAATTTGAGAGTATCCCTCAAGATTTATGACACGTATTCCCTTGTGACGTTGTTGATCTATGTTTTTGCATTTAACACTATGAAGGTGTTGTGTGGGAGCCACTTAGCTGGCAGGTGACCCTAGCTAGCCACCAGCATCCACGTCAACCCAGCATTGCTGTTTTATACTCATCATCATCAAGATCTTAGAGCATATCCCTTGCAAATGGATCTTTGAAATAGTCCCTGATTTCAAGAAGCTGGGATGGAGAGGCAAGATTCATGAAAGCTAGCAAAAAAGCAATGAGTACAAAACAATATGAGTTCATCATCAGGAAAGAATGACTATAGAGCAAAATTAATGCTAAAGTTAGTGCTACCCTGGGTAGGAGTGTGGAGGGATAAATTAGGAGTTTGGGATTAACAGATACACAATACTATATATAAAATAGATAAACAGGGCTTCCCTGGTGGCACGGTGGTTAAGAATCCACCTGCCAATGCAGGGGACATGGGTTTGAGCCCTGGTCCAGGAAGATCCCACATGCCGCGGAGCGGCTGGGCCTGTGCGCCACAACTACTGAGCCTGCGCTCTGGAGCCCGTGAGCCACAACTACTGAGCCCGTGCACCTAGAGCCCGCACTCCACAACAAGAGAAGTCACCGTGATAAGAAGCCCACGTACCACAATGAAGAGGAGCCCCTGCTCACTGCAACTAGAGAAAGCCCGCACACAGCAATGAAGACCCAACGCAGCCCAAAATGAATAAACTAAACTAAAAAAAAAAAAAAAAAAGATAAGCAACAAGGACCCACTGTTAGCACAGGGAACTACATTCAATATCTTGTATTAACCTATAATGGAAAAGAATCTGAAAAAGAATATATATATTCATATATATATACACACACACACATATGTATACATAATATATATAAAACCGAATCACTTTGTTGTATACCTGAAACTTATACAACATTGTAAATCAACTACACTTCCATTAAAAAAAAAAAAAAAGATTAAATGTCAGACCCAACAGAAACTACAGGAGAAACAGAAGTTCTATAGCTAGCAAAAAAAAAAGGGGGGGGTATTGAATTCCCAGAAGATAGAACACAGATATTCATTTGCTCGTAACCAAACAACTGCCGAAGGTGGAAGCAAAGTATTTGGGGATTATCTACCCCACAGGGTTCCTGCTCCCTCTCACATCCCTCCCTGAGCGGACAACCCCGAGCTGGAGGGAAGTGGAAGACTCTACGTGTCCGACGATGAATTCGCTTTGGAGACTCAGAGGATCCCCAAGCACTCACTCCCATGCTGCCCATGATCAGAAAGAGGGCAATGTGGAAATGTCCGAATCCAATGGTCTCCACGGCGTCCTCCATGGTGAATGTCTTTGAGTCTAACAAGGAAAGGCAAAGTGAAAGCAACAGCCTCTGTGGGAAGGGAATGTATGCAGATTATCACTCACCCCAGAGGATGTTGGAAAACCAATTTGTTATTATAAAAATAGTAAATACAGGGAAGAGGGGGAATTAAACAGTAACTTGAGGACCAGAGATTTCTATGATCTCCTTACCTTTTGGCTGTGGCTCTGGGGTCCCCAGGTTCAACTCCCAAAGGCTAATGATGGTGACCAGCTCTGTCCGTTTGGCTGCCATCTTCTAAATGGTTCAAATTCCCCACACAGCTTCCCTGCAGGAAACAGGGGAGGGAAAATGCCGGAAACAGGGGAAGGAAGAAGGAAAGAAATAAAATATAGTGTATATTCTCCTTTAATCTTCATAGAAAATCAGTGAAGTAGGTATTATAATTTATCACTATTTTACAGGGAAAAACCTGAAACATGGACAAGTTAAATCATGGAGAGATTGAATGGCCAAATGAGAGAAATGGGTCCTGGTGGCTAGTAATCAACCTGGAGAGGGGGGCCAGGTGAGCTCTTGACAGTTTAACCAATAGCGTCCTCTGACTGGGAATGAAGGTAGGCTTTGCTACAGAAAAATAATCACAATAGCCAATGCTTTACACCTTCATAGATCCTATGGTTTACAGTGTAATCATATGTTATAGCGTGCTTTCTCACCTTATTTTCATTTAATTCTGACAGAAACCCATGGAGCACTTCTTTTTATCTCCCCCACCCCCACCCCTTTTTGGGTATTTAATCCTAAAAAAAAATCTTAACCTTAAAAATCAAAAGAAAAATAAAACAAGGAAAGCTGAAATTAGTGAAAAATTTTTTTCAAATGGCTTTAACATAGTAATTTAACTCTACATCCCTAGTGGGATAAACAGATATCCTAATCTGTTCTCAGTAATTATACTGTTAGTAATAATGTTGATATCATTATTTTGATACTAGTACATATTATAGGATAAAGCAATTATGTTACAATTAATAGGTACCAAGATTTTCAGTGTTAGAAGACACAAAAATCAAAGAAGTTATATAAAGACTTTATATCCTAATTTTGAATTGCAAATATCAATATGAGTTCATTATGTATCATACACACACACACACACACACACACACACACACAAAGAAGAATGGTTGCAAAGAACTGAAGCCCATCAAAGATATCAAAATTTTAGGATTACTAAAATGATAATCTCACTGATCATCTTCGGAGAATACTAAGAAACCAACTCATTATTCTGAAAACTAGTAAATATCTTGCCTTTCTTGTACAGATTGTCTGTATTTCGGGGTAACCAAACAGTTGGTGAAAGAAAAGTATTTTTTAATTTCAGCTAAAACATCCTAAAGAAGGATAGAATTAAATTATGATTTTACAACTCCTAAAGAAATAATGGATCCAGGCAATGACCATCAATGGCTGATAAACTACTAGGTGAAAGGCTGAGGGATGAATTTACTCAGATGGAGAAGACTTATAACATCTGAACCCAACAATGGCTCCTCATGCCACGGAAAGAGATGCTCAGATGTGATGTTGTTCCTGATGAGATGCACGAAGAAGGAAGTACACAACATCACCAGTGAGGTAGTCTCATCAAGAGAAATTGAACATGAATCTGAACAAGCCCCTAGCTCTAACTACCAGTTTACACAGGGGATGAAGAAACATGTGAAACTATACCATGTGGATGCAATAAGAAAAATCCAGAATGCTATAAGTTCTACAGGTTAATGACCCAACTTCTTCAATAAATAAATGGAAAGAAAAAAAGAGGAAAGGAGAACCTATAGACTAACAGAAAGGAGACAAACCAACCAAATACATGAGTTAATTTGTTTGGATCCTCATTCAAACAAACCAATTGTAAAACAACAACAAGAAAGCAAAAGAGATGAAAAAGAGATGATAGAAAATCAGGGAAATGCAAGCAAGTTTGAAAGTTTGATATTAAGGAATTACTGATGACATCATTAGGTGTGACAATGATATTATGGTCACAGTAGAAAAAAATCCTTACATTTTAGAGATACCTGCTGAAATATTTACAGATGAAATTTGATGTCTGGGATTTGTTTTAAAATAATTCAGTGGTGGGTTGGGAATAGAGTGCAAAAGAAGGAGATGGGTGTATAGATGAAAAAAGAATGGCCATATGGTGAAAATTATTGAAGGGGATAGTGGGTATGAAACCGTACACCTCAGATTGGGACTTGAACCCATGTGGCCAGGACTCAAACCTGGCCAAAACCCAGACTGGGTCTTGAATCCATGCAGCCGGGACTCGAACCCGGCCAAAACCCACAGTCTTCCAACTGAGGTCACACACCTGGTTTCAGGACTTAATGAAGCTCAGGTTCTTGATGTCTCATTACAGAAAGAGTTCAGTGAGAGACAAACGGATAGATAAGAAGTGGATTTATTTAGAGAGAAACACACTCCATAGACTGTGGGCCATCTCAGAAGGTGAGAAAGGCACCAGGTATGGGGTTGTCAGTTTTTATAGGGGTGGGTAATTTCCTAGGCTAATCAGTGGGAAGAATATTACAGCTATTTTAGAAAGGGGTGGGGATTTCCAGGAACTGGGCCACCGCCCACTTTTTGATCCTTATGGTCGGTCTTGGAACTGTCATGACTTCTGTGGGTGTGTCATTTAGCTTGCTCATGTGAGTGTGTGCTGAGGCTCAAGGTCTAGTGCAGTCGACTTGTCTGCATCTTGGACCCATTTGGTTCTAATCATTTTATGTCCTGTCCTCGGGCTATGTCATTCTTTCAAAGGTTGTGCCCTACCTCCTTCCCTCGTTTCAGGTACATTGGGGTTTATTTGACTATCCTCTGCTTTTGAAGATGTGTAATATTTTTCAAAGTAAATAATTCAAAAAATGAGGTTCTGAGATTCTTAAGTAACTTTTCAAATGTCAGACCGCTAAGAAGCAGCAGAATCAGAACTCAAAGATCCCCTTTCCCCAGAACACAGAAATAGCTGCAGAGTGGTTGTAGAGAAGCACGTCAAGGTCATCAATGTTTGCCAAGTGCCAGCTCTGTATCTTGTTGTGTGGGCTCCTGTGGAGACTTTGTAGGAGGGTCTGACAGTGTTCCCTTCCCTAAGAAGTTTTTAGTCTAGCTGGGGACACAAAAGATACACATAAAAACAACTATACTGTAAAGTAGATATTATTTGTTTTCTTAAAACACTGTCACAGAGACACAAATATTCACAGATGGGAGAGAAATCAATAACGCTCAGAAATGAGTTCATGAAATCCTCTCTACCAAGGGAGACCATGAAAAGTACAAAAAGCTGTTATTTTCACAGAGTGGAAAAAGTAAAAATGAATGGTCTCTCAGCCCATCTGAGAGGCTGAAATTCACAAAGATACACTGTTCTAGAAACTCCTACTGCTCCCTTTCCAGAAGTTGTCCAAATACCCTTTGGAGGGGTGTTCTTTATCTGGTAACTTTTAAAATAAAGTAGTTATGAGAAAAATCAGCTTAATTTGATTATAAAAAGGACTTCAGAACACATTAAAAATTGGCTATGACTATCATGTTTTGAGATGATAAACTACTAACTTAATCAAAATATGAAAATGAGGTCATTCAGTAAGAATTAGATGGTGGTGATGGTTGCACAACCTTGTGACTATACTAAAAATCACTGAATTATACACTCTAAAATGATGAATCTTTTTGTATATAAATTATATCCATTTTTTTCTGAAGAATAGCCATGCCAATCACAGTAGCCAACTTAAAAACCAAAAGTGATTCTGGCCATTTTTAGTGTTAGAGAATAAAAGAATTTAGTTTGGTGGGAAAATAATTTTTTTAAATCGCAGTAAGTTCATCTTAAGTTCAGTTACAACTAAAATGCTTAGCAGTAAATTCAATATTCAATCAACACTTAATCTCTTCTACCAGTCAAGTTTTACGACTTCTCATAGCAGTCTAAACATGTTTTACAATTTTAACAATCATGAAGGCTTACGTTTTAGAGAGTAATAAAACAATCTCCAGCAAGTCTGTTGCTAAAGTATTGAGTGGCAAGAAAAGAAACCCAGGAAATCTGCCACTTACTATTAAGTTTTAATTTGATGTGTGTGTTTTAGCTGATTAGGTAGCTCCATGGGTCATAAACACCCTACATATTTTCCTTCTCTTATCAGCAAAGAGAAGTGATTCATCACAGAGCTCCTGGAGAGAAAGGTGTTAGGTCCAAGATAATTGCTTCAGTTTCTCTTCAATTAAAGCTGAGGGAATTCCCTGGCAGTCCAATGGTTGGGACTCCACGCTCTCACTGCCGGGCGCCAGGGTTCAATCCCTGGTCGGGGAACTAAAGTCCCATGAGCCAAGTGGCATGGCCAAAAAAAAGGAAAAGAAACAAGCTGATCGCAGGAAGGGAGGCTCACATTTGCGATTTCATATGTTTCTTGATTGAAGAGACTGATATTATTTGGTTTCCATAATATGAAGAGAACTATGCCTTCAAATTAAAGTGGGTTATTTTCCTCTATTGGATTTGCAAAAACCTTAAAGATCAATTGTGCCCAATGTAAGGGAAACAGGCACTGATATTGGTGGGAGGGTACGTGGCTACAACTTCTCCAGAAGGCAGTTAGGCAAAGATGAAAGAATGTTGACTAGGCAATTTCACTCCTAGGATTCATTCTATGAGGTAATCAAAAAGGTGAATGAAGATAAAGGTGTATGAAAACTCAACACACTGTTGTTTTGACAACAGCAATGAAAGAATTGGGTACCACTTAAATGCCAACCAGTAGAGAAGTGACCAGACAAATTATAATACACTCCTGTAACAGAATGTCATTTAAAAGCTCTTAGGTGAAAGGCTATTTGGTGCTGAAAAGCATTTTCCAATATGTATGTACCTAATGTATGTATACAATGATCCCAATTCATAAAATCTCATTTAAATACATACCTGCATAGAAATTTCAGGAGAGATGTCTGAAACTGTGTTTTGTCTTTCAACAAATATTTATGGAACACTACTATGTATCAGACAATAAAATATCATGAAAAGGGTTCCTGCCCCCAAAGCACTTACAGTCTAATGGGGGATAAAGGCAAGTATTCAGGTGGGAACCACATGGTCCCAAGGGTAGCAGAGGTTGCTCTGGCGATGTAAGGGAGGCCCTGCTTTGCCGAGTCCTGGGATCCAGGGAGGCGAGTCCTGAAAAACTGAGACCTGGAGGACGAGGAGGATTTGGCCAAGAGAAAAAGGTAAGGAAAGAATTACCTGGCAGATGGAATTTGGGGTGGCTTTTTCTTTCTTCTTTTATACTTTTCTGCATTGTTTGAACTTTTAGAAAGGCTATGTCTGTTACTATGAAAATTCTTTCTGGAAGAAATGAACCCACAAAGATGCGCAGTTGATGTGTCACAGTGCTCCGTAAGCCACTGTCCCCTGGGCCATGAGCCCCGCCTGCCCTCTATCACTGGCCTGGACCTCCTGGGTCAGAATGGGCACTTGACCTGGAAACAATCAAATCACTGACTGGCCACGAGTGCACAAGGTGCCTAGCCTTTGCTAGCGGGGGGTGGTTGCACAACATTGTGCAACTAAATGGTAAAACTAAATGCCACTGAACTGTTCACTTTAAAATTGCCGTAATGGTAAATTTTACGTTAGGTGTATTTTACCACAATCTCGAAAATTAAAAGAACAAGAATAGCCATTATATATGCAGTAGATGTCTGTAGTAGATATAAACCACAAATTACAAGAAAAAAAATTAAGATCCTAATGGATTAATGGGAACATTATATGAACAGGTTATTCACAAGAGGATATAGAAATTGCAAACAAAACTGGAAAACTGTTCATCTTCTGTAATAACTGACAAAGTTATAGTATTAAAAATCCTTAGGTATTCTTTTATCCCTACTAAATTAATAAACATAGGAAGGAAAGAAGGAAGAAAGGAAGAAGAAAAGAAGGAAGAGGGAAAGAGGGAAGGAGGGATGGGGAGAGGAGGGAAGAAAAGGAGGGATGAAGGAGGGAAGGAATACGGAAGGGAAGGGGACGGATGAGAGAGGGAGAGAAGGAAGGAAGGGAGGAGAGAAGAGGAATTAGAGGTGACAAGGAGGGAAGAAGGAGGGAGGAAGAGAGGGAGGGAGAAAAGGAAGGAAGTCAGCGACCGTGGTGAGACCGCGACTGAGACTCTTCTGTTCCCTCATCTGAAAATAAAAATAATACCAGCTACCTGTGGGAGAAATAGCTTGCTGCCTTCCCAGTAACAAGTCTTCCCTTGGACCTTGCTTATGGGGTGGCCACCGAGATACAGGTGGAGGTTGTTAGGGAGAGCTTCTAAGAAAGCCCTCTTTTGCCCCTTTGCCTCCTCCCCGGATGATGGAGACATGATGGCTGGCGCTTCAGCAGCCATTTTCGGTGGTGATACAAATGTGAAGTTGGAGAGATGGAAACTCTCAGCTAAGACTGGCAGAGTGTAAGCTAGAAAGAGCCTGGGACCTGACGATGAGGATGTGGAGCTCTCCTACAGCCTTGAACGGTTCACTTCCAGACATATTTTCCATGGGGAAAAAATAAAGCTCTCTCTCTTTGTGTGTGTGTGTGTGTGTGTGTGTGAGTGTGTGTTTTCTTTAGGCTACTCAAGTGAAGCAGTGGGAGTAGAGAAGGAACAAAGAAATCTGTAACTGTCTGTGATCAACTGTAAACACCACTACACTCGGACTAGCCAGGTATGTGTGATTTTTAACTGATAAGCTTCCTTCTTTTAAGTGTGTTATGAGGATTAAATGAGATAGTGCTTGTATAATATGGCACAGGGCTCACTGCAACATAAGCCCTCATGGTAGCACTGTTTCTCATCTCTGAATAAAGGTATCAACTGAATTTCTAAAATTTCACCATAATCACAAATCAAATACACTCAGGGTTAGTTTTTAAGCATCTACAGAGTTATCAAATGTATATCTCTCCAAAGGCAATTATTGCTAATACTTGGCCAACATGAAAACACCTTGGATTCAAATTAAAAACCACCCAAATAGGGGGGAGGAAAAAAAAGTTGCTTGTTTTCTAAAATAGATTGATTAAATGTCAAGGGTCAGCTTAAGTGGTGTTAAGAAGCCCTCACATGTGCCATATGCCTATTGGAACATAAGACCAAAAATAACCTCTCTAATCAGATATGTAACAGTGATATCCACCCAACCCAGTCACCTTATACTTACGAAGAGCACAACAAAAGGGGTAATTTTCACTAAAAATGCGCTTGTTCTACATTGCTTTCAATTGTAAAACAAGCGTATTTTACAGAAAGAAAATCCTTCTGAACATGGAATGGCCTGGTTGGTGCAGGGGTGTGATGCTGGTGGACAAAAAAGCTGGCAGTCACGTGTGACCCAGACTCCACTCAGAGGAGCAAACCCATTCAGTTTCGCCAACTGTAACATCAATCTTTCTAATGCCCAGCCCTTGAAGATGGTCAAGGCTCAGGTGCATTCCCAATGTCAGGGGAGGTTGCCAAGGGATGGAAAAAACAAACATATAAACTACCCACAACAGAGAAAGTTCTCATTCCTGCCCTAATAGGTTATACGGGGCCTTCAACCACAGGATTCCTTGGTGGAGGCATGTTGGTTGTAGGGGTGCAGGGTTGTTGATAGGATATTATCAGGATTTTGTTATTCACATCTGTGAATTATAAAGGGGCTTACAGGGCTTCCCTGGTGATGCAGAGGCTAAGAATCTGCCTGCCAGTGCAGGGGACATGGGTTCGAGCCCTGGTCCAGGAAGATCCCATATGCCACGGAGCAACTAAGCCCATGCGTCACAACTACTGAGCTGTTCTCTAGAGCCCGCGAGCCACAACTACTGAGCCCACGTGCCACAACTGCTGAGCCCACAAGCCACAACTACTGAGCCCACGTGCCACAGCTACTGAGCCCACGTGCCACAGCTACTGAAGCCCGCACTCCTAGAGCCCATGCTCCTCAACAAGAGAAGCCACCACGAGAAGCCCGCGCACCGCAACGAAGAGTAGCCCCCGCTCGCTGCAACTAGAGAGAGCCCGCGGGCAGCAATGAAGACCCAACGCAGCCAAAACTTAATTAATTAATTAAAAAATAAATAAGTAAAAAAAATAAAGGGGCTTTCATTCTAAGTCATTAAGAGGACACTCGAATACTAACTCAAAGTTAACAGATATGGAAAGTATTCTCTTACTATATTTTCTTGAGTTCCAGCCAAAAGTTTCATTTAAAAAGTTTTTATAAAGAGGACAAAATATTTTGGAGATGAATATGAGGAAAGTTACTGAGAGATAGAGCTTGTAATCTCAATGCTGAAATAGAATGTTGGAAAAGCTGAGTTGGCATCTTCTGTTCTTTGGCTCCCTAAGTCATTCTAAATCCCTTCTAGCCTAGGAAGAGGACGGATGGATGGATAAATGCATGGAGGGATGGGTAGATGGATAACCAGTCAGACCAATTCAAGAAAATAGGGACTAACATGGGGAAGAACGCTCCACATCCCTCACTATCATTCCTGAAAACCTACAATAGGAAAGTAACCATTGCCTGCCTTCAAAGAACTGACATATTGGGGATTCACTGTGAAACTCAAGGGCTCAGATGGAGTTCAGGCTTCATTCAAACAATTTCTAAGGAACTGATGGACATTTTATTCTACTGCATTTGGCTACACTTAATTTTTGAGCCAAAAATAATTGGGCCATGTAGATCTTTTTAAAACTGAACTGTGTGTGTGTGTGTGTGTGTGTGTGTGTGTGTGTGTTGTAACTTGTTTTGCAATATCATCAGTAAGAAGAGCCAAATTTTTATACTCCATCTGTATTCAGCCAAGTACTAATGGTCAAATCCCCTCGGCCCCCAGAGTCGAAAAAGGAACTCCAGTTCTACGTTGCCCATCGGAGTTTCTTACCTCTCTCTCTCTCTCTGTATTTCCTGGAAAGCTTTCCAGTTTCGGGCTCTTCTGCTCTTCTTTACTGCAGCTGAGGCTCACACAGACGTTGGACCACTGATGGCCTCTTGGGGGCTTCTGGACTTCTCTTCCCAAGAAGCCTGGCTCGCAGGTCTTCTCCTCCCCTTTCAGCTTAGTTCTGTGAACAGGATTCTTTAAGGAACAACCCTGCATCCTGGGCGACTGAGTGACATGCCGGTCACACACTCTTCTCAGCAGCCCTTCACCCAATCCCTTTTTAAGGGGGAAATTACCTCTCTCATTAAGACAGAAAGAGGCTGCCAACCCTTGGAGGAAACTACTATGTTGTTCTCAGGAAGGCCGGGGATCTCTGAAAGAACAGGGGTCTCGGCAGGCAAGGCGCAGAGGGCAGCTTTGTTTTTTCATGCCTTTTCTCACAGCCATCATGGTTTAGAATTAAACGGCGAAAGGCTGTGATCCATCTAGGCACAGCGTATTTTTAGATAGCCATTGAGAAGGGCGGTGATGAGCTGAGAGAACCTTGAAACTCTCTGGTGACCTTGGCAGCATGGGGATTTATGGACTTCCAAGAACCATTTACATACTTTAGTCTGTCCTTTTCTTTGATCAATGCCATTGGCTGAGTACCTCATCCATGCTTGGTGCTCTCTGACCCCCAGCAATGTGTGGCACACTCCAGTTCCTGCCCAAGAGCACACATGATGAAGTATCAGAGTTGGAACTCATAGACAAGGAGTCTTCTGACTCCAACTATATCATTCTTGAGCTCAACCCGTTTTAATCATTAAATGAATACTTGCTGAGCACCTGCTTGGGCCTTAAATTGTGCTGCACAAGCCAGGACACCAACGTGGAAGGTGACATGGACGTTTCCTTGGGTTTGAACAACAACACTTGAACACGAACACTGGTCAACCCCACTACATGGAGGGGCAGGTGGGAGCTTAAAAAAAAAATAGAGATCTGTCCAAAAGGCGATTTTGCATTTGGTCAGATCTTCTGGAAACTTATTACAAGCTAGATACTATGTGAAACTGCTTTGTAAACTGTAAAGCACTACACCAATGTTAATGACACTTAATTCTACCAGTAGAGTTACCAGAACGATGGTAATTAACCTGAATACAGGCTGTTCAGACTAGTCGATGGAACACATCTTCTTCTACACCTGGCTCTTGGAAGTTTGCCAGTGAAGATGCATAAGAAGTGACTCTGGGGCCAGCTGACCCAGAGAGCATCAGGGTAGACTGTTTGGCAGCCTCCTTTCCGGCAAGCCATTTTCCAGAAGTTGCTGAAGCCTACAGATCTCTTTCTCCAGTTAACTCCAGCACAATGTGCACTGAGAAGAAACAAAATCACTGATGATATCATGTTGTCATACTTCATTCCACAGGATTTAACAATTCGAGCCACGAAGGGCCAGCCCTCCATCTGAACAGAGAACATTATCTGTTTTTCCTCACCTGGAGTGAAAATTCTTGAGAAAGTCCCTAATCCTATAAAACTTAGCCCCAGACAAGAAAAAAAGGTATTTGAGGAAGGAGGAAATGAGGAATAAAAAACCATAACCTTTCTCTAGGGTTACTTTGTGTAACTCTATTGTTTAGCTTTGGCCTATAATTATCAATATTAAATTTTACAGAATAATGTTGAAAAAAGACACCTTAATAACAAAGTGAATGGCCCAGAAGTTTAATTACAAGAAAACCTCAGGTTGGCACTCCCCTCTCCCCGTTTCTCAATCATTCTAGGATTTGACGATTAAGACCCCGCATGAGGTTGAAATGACTTGCATGTGTAGTCTCTCTACGACATGGTTAAGTCATATCAAATCCCAAGGCTTACAGATACAATACATGGCTTCCTCCCTCCGGTTAGCGAGAACAATCATTCCATGGACTGCCTTATGCAGGCTGACATTAAAGACAAGACGAAACTTCTTTCATTGGCACAGAGACTGGTGCAGGAGGTGACCGATGGAAGAGGTGGCTGCAGCCACCAGATGTGCAGCTACTGCTCAGCTGTCCCATCCAGGATTTGTTTAAAGGAGAATGGAGAAAACTTGTAACCAGCCCCGACGTAGAACTTGTTCTGGAACTCCACCCTGTCGTTAGGGGCAAGGAGAAGGGGGATTGAACACATAAACGAGAGGCTGGCAGCTGGAGGGGAGAGGCTGAGCATGTGTAAAATGAAGCACCAGGTGACGAAGGCGCCCCAGGCTGGCAGCCACCACAGGAACCCTCTGAGGCTTTTTTTTTTTTTTTTTTTTTTTTTGCGGTACGCGGGCCTCTCACTGCTGTGGCCTCCCGCGTTGCGGAGCACAGGCTCCGGATGCACAGGCTCAGCGGCCATGGCTCACGGGCCCAGCTGCTCCACGGCATGTGGGATCTTCCCGGACTGGGACACAAACCCGTGTCCCTTGCATCGGCAGGCGGACTCTCAACCACTGCGCCACCAGGGAAACCCTGAGGCTTTTTTTTAAAATCCTTCTCTTGCCTCCCTCTTACACCTTCCCCTCCCCCGACCCCACTTCTTCCAGGCCTTTGCTAGTGGCCTCAAGGACCAGAGCATGACCTCCCCCAGCTCCCACCAGACGAGAAGCCCTTGCTAGGCAGTACCGGATGAGGAGCTGGTGATGAGACAGCGTGTCACCAGGTTGTACGAGGTTTTTCGTTTCCATCCTGATCTTAAACTGCGGGGCTTACGTGATTGCAGAACCACCAGAGCCTTGACTTATATTTTTATAACTTACATAACAGATATCATGTATGATCATTTCCGCTTTATTATATTGCAGAGTTCATTTCTTTAATGACACGGGGAGAAATGACGTTATAGCCTCGGGTGGGGGACACTGTGATTCTCTCAACTCAACAGGTGAAGTGTGAAACCTTTTCTTTATGAACAGTGGCTACAGAGGGAGGGAGGAAGCCCCAGGGTTGCTAAGGACCGTCTGGTTCAGGATGCACAGGAGCTCTGATGCTTCAGTATGGACAGCACACTCAAAACTCTCGGCTGAAACGTGACTTGGGAGAGAGAGAAGCCTAAACAAATGTTTTCATATTCATCAGCCCAGTGATGGCTGACAGTCTCTGGACACATCTGTGAATGTCAAGGGCCTCCAGTGAGCGCCTTCCTCCTGCTCGGTACCCTCCTTCTGTTTCCACTTTCCAAGAGTTCAGTCGCGGGACTTCCCTTGTGGTCCAGTGGTTAAAAATCTGCCTTCCAATGCAGGGGACGCAGGTTCGATCCCAGGTCAGGCAACTAAGATCCCACATGCCACAGGGCAACTAAGCCCATGAGCTGCAACTACTAAGCCCACACCCCACAGCTAGAGAGCCCGCGTGCCACAACTAGAGAAGCCCGCATGCCACAACGAAGATCCCGCAAGCTGCAACTAAGACCCAACGCAGCCAAATAAATAAATAATTAATTTAAAAAGGGGAAAAAAAAAAAGAGTTTAGTTGTCTGCTCTGTTGGTATAACTCCAGCACTCAGCAACAAAGGCCAGACATCCGAGATTTGCTCAGCATTGCCCTCTGTGAGCCTTTCAGATCCGTCATCTGACCAACAATTGAAGCCAATTATAATAACAAATGAACATCTGTTATTCTGAAGCCAATTATAAGAACAAATGACCATTTCTAACATGTCTTACAGAGCAGTCACTGTATATGTATATATGCTCCCAGGTATTACATCATTTAATATCATACCAACAAGAGGACTAAACTAAGGTTCCAAAAAGGTACGTGAATTGCTAATGTCACACAGCAGGTCAGGATTTGAACCCAGCTGGCTGGCCCTACAGCCCATCCTCTTTCCCTAGAGCACACTGAGAGCATCTACCCTACAACCAGTTCTTACCAGTGCAGCCGCAGGGCATGCAGGAAAGCCGAGAGGCCCTCCATGATCAGAAGGATGGCTACCGTTAGAACAGCAAATATGGCAAAAATGATGAAGACCCCAATGAGTCCTCCCCAGCCTTGCACGCGAAGGCCAATGTTCATCACCATGGTCCACAGCACTTCAGACAGTTCTGCAAGATGCAAGAGAAACATTCTCAACCACACGGTTTATCTGGCAAATGCAGATTATTCTTACACCATAATCCTGGACCTGCACACACTACGACTCAGCAACTCCACTCCCAGGTGGAGAACGCGGTCATGTGTGCCCTGGGGTACCTGCGTGAGACTGTCTACACAGCTTTGGAGGAGCTTCCATCAAGAGGACAAGTATATGGTGGCATATTATTCACCAATGAAAGTGAGCAAACCATAGCTACTGGCAGCAACGTGAATAAATCCAAGTAACATCATCTTATGCCAAAGAAGCAAAACACAAAAGAATACATGTACTATGATTTCATATGCACTGAATGTTTGTTTCTCCTCCAGCCCCTCAAATTCATATATTAAAGCCCTAACCCCAAAGGGATGGTACTTGGGAGATGAGGGTGGGATCCTCATGATGGGATTAGTGCCCTTATAAGAAGAGATACCAGAGAACCCCCCCACCCCTTCCAGGGAGATACTGTAATTACAGGAGTTTGTGCAAGGAAACAAACACAGCCAGAGCAGTCAAGACCACACCAACGCTGAGCACTTGCTTTTTGCTGTAAGTCAACAATCAGGCTCACTTTCGCTGCTTTGCTTTCTATCCCTTTAGCACACATTTTGGCCTGGCTTCTCTGTTCTTGTCATTATGCCCAGTGCTGGGAATGCAGAGATAAAAGTCAGGGTCCTTGCCTTTCAGGAGCTGACAGTCTAGTAGGGAGACAGGCTAATGAGACAGAATTACAATCGGTGCTAGGATAGGGGCACCTCCAGAACCCAGGGGAAGGGCACCTTCCAGACTGGGGACCAGGGAGGAAGACTACCCAGGAAAGGTGCTAGCCAAGCTGAGTTCTGAAGGAAGGATGAGACATCAGGTGGAGAGAGAGTTAAAGAAGGGAAGAATTTTACAGGCAAGGGAGCTGCAGGGCAAACACACAGAGGGGCCCAGCTAGTGTGGCATCTTTGGGAGCCTTGGTGCAGTTCCTTGTGGCCACTGCACATGAAATGGGGAAGGGGGTGGGGGTAATCGGGAGCCAGTGGGGCATGGAGGGAAATACCAAGAGACAAGACAGGAGAAGCAGGCAGAAATCAAGAGGGGTTTTACAAAGTAAGCTGATGAGTCAAGATTCCAGACTTAAGTCATTCTTGGGGCTTGAATCTTTATACCAAGGGATGCAAGGGGCCTGTAGAAACTAGGAAAGGCAAGGAAATAGATTCTCCCCAAGAGTTTCCAGAAAAAACAGACCTGCCAACACCTTGTTTATAGGACTTCTGGCCTCCAGAACTGTAAGATAGTCAATTTCACAGTGTTCTGAGCTGCCACATATGTGGTAATTTCTTACAGCAGCAACTGGAAGCTGATACAGAGGGAAACCATTCCAGCAAGATAAAGCCAGACCTACTGAAAAAAGTCACTGCTACTATGAAAGAAGAGCCATTCTTCTGGCCAGCACACCAGAAATGACCCAGAAGTCACTTTCACCTAAAAGTACATTCCAACTGTTTCCAAAGGGACAGGCGATGGTGGCACTGCCATGCGGCCCGCTCACTCACGTGCATGCGCCAGGCTGAGGGCCCAGAGCCGGAGGTAGGAGGCTGTGTTGGAAATGCAGCCCAGGCAGTACTCAATCGTGTGGATGGCCTGATGCACAAAGATGTCTCCAAAGTTGAACTGAAAGAGAGAATTTGTAATGCTATTTCATTAAGTACTTTCTACTCAAACGTATTACAAATGATACAACGGACGAATAAGGCCTGGACTCTGCTGTTAAGACATTTCCAGTTGAACGAGGGGGAAATAGGAATTAATATACTTGTAGAAAGAGAATGAGCAGCCCAAAGTAGGATATGGTGTGTGTGCAGTAACATTTCCCAGAAATGGTTGAAAAGAGCTCAAAGCAGCAGAGTGGTTGGTTGGTAAGGGGAGCTTTGTGCTGAGCCGTGAAGAACAGGGAGGGAAAAAGAGAAGCCAGATCATTCTTGGTAAAGAAAATGACTCCAGGTAAGGAAAAGGCAGGTGGTTGGCAACATCATGAAGGTAAGTTTGGGAGAAAAACCATTTGGCTCGACTGGGAGCTTGCTGAGGTGAGGAGAGTCAGCTGTGGAAGCTGTGGGAAAGGCAAGGATGGACACAATCGAGAAAACCACCTGGAGTCATGAGGAACCAGTAAAAGTATCTCAATAAAATAAAGAAATATTGGAGGCAAGATTAATCTGGTAGAAAAATGGATCAGGGAAAGGATAGCCCATAAGCAAAAAAAGCCAACTTGTTGATTACCTTAGTAATCCAGGTATGAGGGGGAAAGGAACAGTGCAAAGACAACAACAGATCATTCTTTTCTTTCATGTACTCTGATGTTATGAGGGAAACTATCTGACTGGCACCATCCCTGCCCTGAAGCAGCTCACCGCCCAGCAGGGAGAAGATGCAAACAGACAGTTACCACACATCAGCATGGGAACTGCAATAACCAAGAATGCAGGGGTGTCATGGGAACACAGAGAAGGGTCCCTCACCCAGCAGGGCCAGGGTCATACAGGGCTCTGAGGTCCCTGAGTCCGAATGGGTGAAAGAATGGCACTGGCAGAAATGAATAAATTGGAGAAGGGGAGTAGCTGATGCCCAGATGTGTTGCGTTGCAGGTGATAGCTGGCCATACAGGCTGAATCTCTCAGCACAGACCAGCAGAGGCAGAACAGGCTCAGAGGAAAAGTCTGGACTGGAAAGGGACACCTGGGACCATACCTGTGCGAGGAGTGAGAGTGGGAGCTGAGAGGACCGAGAAGATGAACAAGGGGAAGATGATGAAAAGACCACCTGCCACCCTTAGGAAACATCGCAACTCAGAGATAAGAAAGAAGGAAACTGATGATGAAATGAAAAGGTCAAAGAACTGGGAGCAGTCACAGGGCTGCGGTCCAGGACGTCAAGGATGGAGGGATATCCAGGAAGAAATGGGGGTTGTGGTCACTGGGGGCTGTAGTCAGATGCTATGGGGAAAGGACCAAAATCAGTGCCTCCCCTCCCATTCATCAGTGAAAACAGCAGGGAGGAACGGAAGGGGTGGGGATGGGCAGAGATGGAGAGAGTGGGTAGAGAGAGTCACAGTAACAGAGGAATGTCTGGTGAAGAATTAACCTCAGCCAAAGAGAGGTCTGGCTTTGCCCTGGCTCCTGGGAGGCAACCTCTAAACGCTTGGCATTTCCCAAGTGAAAGAGACGTCTGATATTCATGGTCCGTCCCTGGGACCACACCTCACCACTTTTGCTAATGAGGTGTCTATGGTTGGGCACTTGGTAGTTTAAGTGGGAGATGGCTTCACGTGGTTAGAGAGTTGAGACTTTCAGCCACACATTATCAACCCAAACACATCTCCAGGCAGGGGACAGAGCTGGAGATTGAGTGCAACCACCTGGACTGCACTTGGGTCAATCACACCTACATAATGACACCCCAATAAAACATCAGACACAGAAGCTCAGGGGAGCTTCCTGAGTTAACAATACGATAATACTGCCACATGTCAATGCCGGGAGAGTCATGCATCCCTAAGAACACAGAAGCTTTGCATTTGGAACCTTCCCAGTGTCAGATTCTGCTTACTTGTGTCTTCCTCTGGCTGGTTCTGATTTGTAGACTTTTGTTGTAAGTAAAACTGTAATTGAAAGTATAGCATTCTCCTGAGTTCTGTGAGCTCTCTACAAATGACTGAACATGAGGGAGTCTGAGGGGACCTCTGAACTTGTGGCTGGTGTCATAAGTGTTGGGTAGACTGGGCAGTCTGGAGAACTGGGCCCTTAACCTGGAGTTTGGCTAACTCCGGGTGTGAAGAGAAGTGAGACAGGAGCTGGAGGCGGAAGCAGAGTCGAGCCTGTATGTGCCTTGTGCTGGGAGACCCAGGCATGATTGTACTTGGGGAAAGAGCCGTCAGATGGAGCCTGAAGCCACCCCCAGTGAAGGCAGCTGGTTCTCGAAGGATGTGGCAGGTGAACGTTGACCGGATATATACCGAGGCCACGAGGAGGATGGATGAGGAAGGTTGTACTGGACAGGCTGGGACTTGATGAGTCAGAAGATGTGTGGGTTGGATTCTAAAACATTCCAGCAGGTCTGGCAGACCTAGTAATACCAATCGCCGTGAATATGGGTTACTGTCTGTACCTGGAATCTTGTTGGGAAAACGTTCCATGATCCAGATTTTTCATTAATTCTAATTGACTATTCATTGGTGCAAATGAATACTTGTTGGTTTTTTTTTTAAGTAGTTAACACCACAGACGGAGTTGTTTATAGCACTTCTCAGGCCTCAGGAACCCTGTCCCCACTCCAGAATTAGAACAGAGCTCGGGTTAAAACCCCCCGCCCGGGGTTCAGGACTGTGGGTGACTTCAGTCATGGTATAAAAACAGCCAGCTGTCTTGTCTGAGAAAACATGGTACATTCCTGAGGGGGGAGTGGCTGCCCTTGGATGGAAAGGGACAGGGAGGGAGGAGAGAAGAACACATGAATTTGTGACTTCACGTGAGAGGCAGACAATGTTACAAAGATAAGTGAACAAAGAAGAGACTGAGCCAGGGTTGAGGCCAGAGGTGGCGATGGCGTCTGAGTGTGCTTACGCTGGGGAGGAGGACTGGGAATAAATAACCCACTTCTTGCTTCAATATAAGGGACCAGACTTGGCCTCTGCTCTCATGAGTGAGGGTCACTGATGGGAAAGATCATCATAAATGTAGCAGACTCCCAGGGGCACAGTTCTGAGCCAAGGAGACCTCAGTAACATTTAGGACCTTCTATGTCACTAAACGTGAGGCTGATATTCACCTCATACTCACAGATAGAGCAGCACCTGGGTGTAATTATTTAAAATGCTCCCTGATTGGCTGGTAAGTAGCTGTAAACTTAAGTGCCCCCCCTTTCCTGGGACCTCCCCAACTTCCCATGACTCAGTGACGACAGGATTGCCACCAGCAGGGTCCTCCCAACCCTCCCAGCTCTACTGCCTAAATCTGTTCTGATTGGCTGGTGCCCACACGCTACTGGTTGTTAAATACGTGAGCATCATCCCTGACTAGATCTGGCTTCTAGAATCTGTACAAACTGGAAGTCTTCATAGGGTGTCAAGTCCCAAATACCTCTTCCCTCTTCTTTAGATAAGCAATTTTTGGGGGGGCCATGCAGCTCGTGGGATCTCAGCTCCGCAACCAGGGATCAAACCTGGGCCCCGGGAGTGACGGCACCAACTCCTAACCACTAGGCCACCAGGGAACTCCTCCAAATACCTCTTCATCATGGTCATCCTGAGCCCCATGGGCACCTGCAGAAGCCCTGGGACCAGGGCTCACGGAAGAATTGGAGTTGTCACCTTCAATGTCCTCGGTGGCATCTTCTTGGATCCTGGAGGCCTGTAGCTTTCAGCAAATAAGAAAATGCAGTGTCAAATTCACCCTTAGAATGACAAAAGTTCTATATAAAATAAAGGCTCTCATTAAATATTTGCTATGTTCCAGATACTGTTCTAAACCCTCTATTCAATCTTTTTATGTAAGCACCCCATTCTACAGAGAAGTAAACTTAAGTAACAGAAAGGTTAAGAAATGAGCCCAGGACTGCACAGCTGGTAAGGCTAGTTAGTGGCAGAGCCAGGATTCAAATCCAGGCAGTCTAATTCCAGGGCATGTGCTTTTCTCCACTGTGTTCCAGAATGTGCCAAATTAATCACACTCTTTACAGTAAACCAATCATCGTGTGACCCAAACAGCCAGATTTCTACAAGCAAAATTAGGAGGGATTAATGACTGCTATGGTCTGAATGTTTGTGTCCCCCCACAAAATTCATGTTAAAATCCTAACCCCCAAAGATGAAAGTATTAGGAAGTGGAGCCTTTGGAAGGCGCTTAGGTCATGAGGGTGGAGCCCTCGTGAATGGGATTAGTGTCTTATAAAAGAGGCTTCAGAGAGCTCCCAAGCTCCTCCCATCAGGTGAGGACACAGAAAGATGTCAGCAGTGAACCAGGAAAGGGGCTTCACCAGAAGGTGACGATGCTGACACCTTGATCTTGGACTTCTAGCCTTCAGAACTGTGAGCAATAAATTTCTGTTGTTTTAGCCACCCAGTGTGCAGTATTTTGCTACAGCAGCCCAAACAGACTAGACAATGACTTTTCCAACACAAACATACTTTTTAAAATAAAAACATCACTTTATAAAAATAGCTGAGAAAAAAATTCAAGGAAAAAAAAATCTAGGTGTAGTCACCATTCAATTTGGCCTGGTTTTCTCCTTGAATCTGAAGAAAATATTTCTTTCAAGTCACTGTGAAATTTCATGTCCCACATCCAAAGTTCTTCCTAGAATGATTTCACAGGTGGCATATTGCAAATTAGGCATTAAAGTATCTTTACCTTTCTTTCTTCAGCAGGTCTGAACCTGATATTTGCAGATCTTTGGGCAAAGGTACAAATGAAAGCCCACATGCCATATGTTTAAATATTTAAAAGTTATCAATCAAGCCAACAAACTCCTAAATAAAATACGTTCTGGCCTCTGTCTTGATAAGTAAATTCTCACAAGGACTTGGAAGACCAGGTTCAAATTCAGCATCCCACACCAGGACATGGCAGCATGAGAGAGCTGGCCCTGCACCCCGGCGTGCGACCCTTCCCTTCTCACCTGTGATTTCATCTCACAGCACAAGGGCTGTGGCCTCGTGTGCACATGCGTGGACACTTCCACCCAAATGTCTACGTTCCACCCCCACTCCCTCCTTGGGAGTGCTGCTGTCCCTTGGCCACACCAGGGTCAGTGGTACCCAGGCCAGTGCTGTGGTTGGCCCTTTTTATGCCCTGGAAGTGGGCTTGTGTCCATGTGGACAAGAATTCCAGGGTGTTGGGTACCAAGATGGGGCTCTGGGTAAGCCTTTCCCCTTGGCCCATGGTTCCTTGCCCCATGGTGAGGAATGGGGCTCAAGCTAACATTACTTTGTCTTCTTGAAATCCTATTTTCTCTCCCCATCAACTTAAGGAAGAAAATACCAAAGAAGAAACAGAAGACAGTTTTTCCATTTCCATCTTTAAATGCTAGCCTTTTCTGGTCATATCCTGAAATTGGTTCAAATGAGTATAAACAACTGTGTAGAATCGTGACACTGGGACTTTGTGGATCTTACTGACTCTTCTTCCCATTCAAAATATACTTTGCAATCCCCCTAACTAAACATCTCACAATGTTTGAGCTGGATGCCGTCTGAAATAAAATAGTAATCAATTTTAAATTAGTTACTTGCAACTTTCTAAAAACACGTAAAACACGTGTGCACAAAGACAGACACAAGGATGTTCACAGCAGCACTATTTGTAATTACTAATAACACTGGAAAAAAGCCAAATAGCTATCAATATATGAATGGATAACCAAATTGTGGTATATTCATGCAAGGGAATACTATAATACATAGCTATCACACACACACACACACACACACACACACACACAATCTCTCAAACATAACACTGGATGAAGGAAGCCAGATCCAAATGAAGGTGTGGTGTACGGTTCCACTTACATAAAGTTCAAGAGCAGGGAAAACTAACCTATGGTGTTAGAAGTCAGGATAATGGTTGACCTTGGGGTGAGAGTGACCGGAAGGAGGCACACAGGGACTTCAGGGTCTGATGGTGTTCTGCATCTCTATCTGACTGCTGGTCACACAGATGTGATCATGTTATACTTCACTGATCTGTGCCCTTATCATTTGTTCACTTTGATGTATGTAGGTTATACGTCAATGAACTTTAGCATAGAAGACACACATGTAAATGTAAAGATTTTAAACAGAAATGCAAAGTTACTTCACTGTGACCTGGGTCACGGAGTGATAGGAGACCTGGGTCCACAGCAGCAAGTCAGAAGAGGAAGCAGAATGTGGGTGGTCCAGGCAGTCCAGGGGGCTGGCATGAGTAGTTCTGGGGAGGAGGTGTGAGCTCACTGGCTGCCTACAGGGTGCGTGCTAAAAGGGCCACATCACAGGTGGCCCTCTAGGGAAGGGGTTTCCAAACCATGTCCTGCAGGGACCCAGGGCTACAGGGTTACAGAGGAGCCTAAGGAGATGGGACCTCTGCTCATTTCCCCCCGAGGCCCATCAGAACAAGTCTGTTTATAATCTCTATATACTGGGCCTCCTTAAGGTTTCACAGGGGGAATTGAGAGGAGGCCAAATAATTCCATGATGGAATCACCTCTTGGATGGAGGTGGAAGGAAATGTTTCTGACATGAAAAAGGACCATCTAATCAGCAGCCTAAGGAGTCAATCGACAGCTACACATCCCAGGGGCCAAGGAGGCAGGCCTCCAAGCAGTCTTTGGGAGCCCCTGTTCCCCTGAATCAGCCTAGGAGGTATCGCCCAAGATGGCCGACTACAAAAGCACCTCTACCTCCTTCCCTGTCATACAAGTCATCCATGGGGAAAAGGGAGAAATCCGTCACTTTGGGCTCAGCTTCTATTTAAACAGCTTTTGTGGAGCAAAGAATAAGACAAGCTATGGTTTGAGAGTCCTGGGACTCAGGCGAGCCAGCAGGAACCTAGTCCTCGACTTACGGACAGGTTGAGTTTCTAAGAAAGACAGTTGCACCTATTTCTGCAGAAAGGTATTTGCCACCTTCCTTTGAAACACCAGTTCACCTATTTGGACAGTGGTCCACCTCAACTCTCCTTTACCATCTTGGTCTCTCACCTATTTACCAAACAACAAACAAGTATTCTTTGGTTTGCCTTCCTGTGTATTTGTATCCCACATAAATTATATTTCAGACAGGTTTTGGATCTGGTCAAGGCTGGCAGGAAATAGTGGGAGAGGCAGGTGATTTACAAAGAGAGCGCCACCTAGAGACGAACCTCCTGAACTCCAGCCTGGACCCACCTAGGTCCCTGACTCTACTGTCAGCCACGTCTGAGTTTAGAAAAAAAGGTTTATCTGAAAATATTTCCAACCACTTAAAACATAGGTGATCTCAGCATAGACCACTTAATCTTTTGCACTAACAGAGGGAAGCAGAGACCCATCATCTCAAACAGTGCCTGTGTGTCCTTTCCAGACTCTAATGCTCCCTGGAAGGTTAATCTTCCCAAATCCTATTTGATTTAGGCTGACAGTAAACACTTCGTCACCCCCTGAGTAAACCTGAGCCTCAGGAGAAGTTTAGACAAAAGGAGGAAGTGGGCTGAAACTCGTGTTTGACAATAGGGTGAAAATCAGAAAAACAAGAACAGACTTATTTAAACGTGTTTCCTCCTCTAGTTCCCTCTCACCATCTGTAACATAATACAGTAAAAGCCCACAACTTTACTTTTTTCCCCACAACTTTAGAATCCTGATGAAAACAACTTTCAACACTCATTAACACACTAAAACTATAGTAAAAGACTCTTATTTTCAACTAATAAAACAACCACATTCAGAGCCTTAAAAGTCATTAACTACCACTTGACTCAGCACACACACCCCAAGCGCGGTTTGCAGCACGTAAGATTTAACTGTGACCATTATGCCGGAATCAAGAAAGCCCCAAGGAAAAGCTGAGCTCTACAGTAGGAAGCATACCTGGGGTGGGCCAGTTCCTCACCACACCAGGTCCTTCAGGCCCTGGTAAATGCGGTGTTCTCTCTAAACCCCAACTTACATTTGCAGGGAACCCACATTCCTACCCACAGTGAGTGAATGGAAGTGGATGGTGCTTACCTGGGATTTCTGATGACTGGCTCTAAGAATAAACGGCTTAATCAGAAGCATCCACGGCACAGAAATCAAAGCCATAATAACAAAGAAGCTCTGGACTTCTTGCTGTAAGACCAAAACAGTAAGATCCTATCATTTCAAAGTGATTGCACAGCACATTTCATATGATACAAATGGTAAATATGTATCATTTCAGCTGCACTTTATTTGGAGTGATCTAAAGCATTTCAATGGACCCATTCACCCTCCCATCTTGGGCCATTTCCAGTGCAGAGAGAGAACTGTCAGTCTGGTGGTACGGGGTGTCCACTCATGGTGGACACTGGAGTCTCCCTCTCTTTATTCCTTACTCTCCAAGTGGTCCCGTATCATACACCCACACCATGTGGAGCCTGTCATTGGACAGAAGTGCTCATGAGCCACATCATAAGGGCAACTTCATTTGTCCCTCGTCCCCTTGACTCTGTTCCATGGGGACAGTCAGCCCTGGCCCTGGACAAAGAGAAGGCCTGGCACTGCACTGGTCACTCTGGAGTGACCAAAAGTCCTTGGGTCACTTTAAGTCACAAACTGACTGTCTCCATCAGTAACCTTGTATTTCCAGTACTACTAAGCCCTCTTGCTCTCTCTTGCAAAAAGAATCATCCCCTACTCGCACAGACTCACTGTGGGTGAGTTACCTAACGGGTCCTGGGATGCCTGGGCTGAACTCTCTTTTGCTGTCTCTCTCTCTGTCACAGTTCACTTTGGAGTGAGGCGTCTATGGTCTTCATGCCCCGCTGAAGCCCAGGAGTTGTCCAATTTTATCATCCTGTCACATATTTCCTTTCACATCCTCACCCCCAACTCTTTTTCCTACCCTCCCGAGTCACTGGGTTTGAGGACTGACCCAGAGCTGCTATGGTCTGAAGAACCAGGACTCCTGGGAAGGCTTCATCAGAGCCATTGTAAAGGTGTAGAAATGGGGTGCTCAGAGTAAAAGGGAAAACATTTCTTGAGCCCTCACATTTCTTTAACTGTTCTGGCCAAGCTCCCAGTGAGACAATTTATTATCATCCCAATTGTAAAAAGATTTACCCCGATAACGGTGGAAACATTTTATCTTCTCCATCTCCTACCCTCCTCCACTCTTTTTTTTTTAATAAATTTATTTTCTTTTATTTTATTTTTGGCTGAGTTGGGTCTTTGTTACTGGCCACGGGCTTTCTCTAGTTGTGGTGAGCGGGGGCTACTCTTCATTGCGGTGTGCGGGCTTCTCATTGTGGTGGCTTCTCTTGTTGCAGAGCACAGGCTCTACACGTGCGGGCTTCAGTAGTTGTGGCACATGGGCTCTAGAGCGCAGACTCAGTAGTTGTGGTGCACAGGCTTCAGTAGTTGTGGCACGCAGGCTCAGTAGTTGTGGCTTGAGGGCTCTAGAGCGCAGGCTCAGTAGTTGTGATGCATGGGCTTAGTTGCTCCGCGGCATGTGGGATCTTCCCGGACCAGGACTCGAACCTGTGTCCCCTGCATTGGCAGGTGGATTCTTAACCACTGCGCCACCAGGGAAGCCCTCTCCTCCACTCTTAACTGCTCCCAAGTAGGGGGAGAACCACGGGAACACACACGGCACTTGCCAGTCCCAGGCCCCTGTCCTCAAAGCTACCTCGTTGCCATTTGCCCATTTAGATATCATGCTTTTTTCCCCTCACAATGTACAAAGCAACCAGAGATGTCTACTTTTCTGTTGCTCTTCTTCTTTGATATTGAAACATGGCACGAAGCAACCAGGGCAGTGTTTGTATTAGTAACTTACACTGTCTCTTCCAGCTGCATGACGGGAAGATGAGGTTATGGAAACTGCAAACTGTGTCTAGATAATCAATCTTCATTCCAGGGTGTGGAAACCAGCCAACTCCAAATAACATTTTTGAATGGAAAAAAGCTGGAAAAGCCATTCACTGTTCAATGTTCAGTGCACTAAGACAGGACTTTAGTCTTTAGGAAAAGAATCAGCACATGAACTATGTGGCGAATCTGAGTACCGTGCCTCAAAGAGAAGACTTGTTTGGGAAATCCAAGTGAACTTTCGTTTAGACTCCAGCATTGCATAAACGAACCTTCCAGATACATTCATTTAATGCCAGTAGTCTAGGGATGGTTCCTACACCATCGATGTATAACAAACAGGTGCAACAATAGTAAGGTGGGATACAAGAGAGCTTTCAGAGCTATATGTCGTCTCTGATTATTAGCTAAAATCATTCCTTACTTTTTCTTCTTCTTATTTGCTGCTTCTGTAGGGGAGGAGAACACAGCTAGGATTCAAACTCATGAGGACGTGTGGCTGTAACTGGGACCCAGGATGAGTGGTCACTGGCAGGTGCCATGTGCTCCAAAGGGCCACCTGGTATTGGGAAATCTAGCCCTAGAGCTTGATCCAGAGGCATTAGAACCTATATAAGTGGGTTCTCCCTTAGTGAAAATCTACCAGCAAACAATATGATCAGGTTATCACTGGGAGAGGCCAGAGGAAAAGAACTATTTGTGTTACCAAAAATTAGCCACTGAGATATTTTTATACCCACCTCTCATGGGACATTGATACTTTTTTAAAATAAAATATTAAGTTGATAATGAGGCTGAAAGAAACAGAAGTCAGAATGGCAATAACATCCAACTGTTGGAAGGTATCATCCATAGAAGAAGAGCCCAAAGAAAAAAAAGAAAGAAAGCATCTCCAATTAGCCATGGAAGCTCATAGGACAGCATGAGTTTGGTTCAGTTTTCCAGAAACTCACTCCCCATGTGAACAGAGGGATTCTTCTTCTTGACTCTATTTCAATTTTCTTTCTTGTGAACCTTAACTACAGTTTACTTTTATAATAAAAGATTATTCATTTTTAAGGTGCTATTTAGAGCATTTACAGTTTCAAGCCAATCAATCTGAAGGATTATTGTTTTCTTTCTTCGCAGACAACGTACAAGCTAATTTTCAACCCCACAGCAATAATCCCTCCCATGTATTACCCAGATAGGAATGGCTGGAGCCACACCACAGCACTGCCCTCAGCACCCAGACGTTCATCCAATAAGACCTTCTGAATTTGAAGAACCTAACACATCGGGTGCTGAGATGGCTCAGCCTTGCAAATAATTACTCTCTGCAGTACCCAAGAGTAGGAGAGAGATTTAACATAATCAAGTGCGTAAAAGAAGAAAAAAGCCCCATAAATACCTGATGTCTGTATAGGGGTGCATTCGAAGGGTCATTATAGTTAAACAGGAACATGTTGATGAAGTGGATGAGGATGCTCGGCGCTCGCTGGGACACAGATACATCGAAGGAACACCATTTGAAAATGATCATGAAGACCAGGTATCCAAAAAGACACAGGATAAAAATCATCTCGGGGATGAACTGCAGAATGATGTTGAGAGTGTTTCTGAAGAATCTGAGCGGGGGGAACATACACACATACAAGACAGAACATTGAAGGAATACCAACAACTCACTATTCTCTCCAAATCACCAAATGTTCATTTCTTTGAACCCTGCATCCACTCCCCAGGCAAGCGGCAATCATGCATGGCTGGAGAAGATGGGAAAGAAAGGTGCTTTTGCACAAAACGTTCAGAGAGAACCAGGGTCTAGAAGATAAAGTCTGAGGCAGAGGGCAGGCTCACATAGACAACTGATGATCTGGCCACAGCTTCCCATGCAGACCTAATTCATATCAACACAGTTAATGGTACAAGGATACAGAAGCATGGCTTGGCAGCTTTTCCCCTAAGGATGCCCTAGGACAGGGGTGGGTCAACAATGGCCCACAGGCCAAACTGAGCCCATCACCTAGTTGTGTACAGCTTTAACTGTTAACATCATTAAATGGTTGGGGGGGAAAAATCAAAAGAATATTTGATGACATGTGAAAATTATAGGAAATTCAAATTTCAGTTTTCATAAAGTTCTATTGGAACACACTCACACTCGTTTGTTTACATTTAGTCTGTGGCAGCATATTCACACTACAACAGCAGAACTGAGTAGCTGTGACACAGACCATCTGGCCTGCAAAGCCTGAAACATTTACTATCTGGCCCTTTACAGAGAAAGTTTGCCAACTTCTGCTCTAAGACATAGAGAGAGTCCCGCAAGACTAAGCTGGGGGACATCCAGTTAAAATGTCAGAAAAGGGCCCCAGACCCTTTGTCAATTGTAAGAGTTATTGGAGGGAAAAATGGAGATCCCATGATAAAGCAGGATTACTAGAGATAGTTGAGGCCAGCCTGACCCACGATGTCAATCATAGTCCAGAAAGCACTTCCTGGTTTTCTCTCTCATTTAACTCTCACAGCACTTTCAGGCAGGCAGGAGTACCAAGGCGCTGTCATTCGTTTACTCACTAAATAGTTCTTATTTTTTAAGTAGAATCATACATCTATTGGTTTTCTGACTGGAGGTCACCATGTGACTGGCTCTGGTCAATGAAATGGGAATGGAGGTGGCATGTGTCACTCCAGGTGGAAACTTAAGAGTCAGTGGGTAACTGACCACACTCTCCTGTCACAGCAACGGGCAGCTTCCAGGTGGTGGCAGCCCATCATCAGCTCTGGTCCCAGTGTGAGGATGAGATGAGCAGCGCCCCTGGTGGCCCACGATGACACGCATCACGGTCATAAACCACTGTGATTTGGGAGCTGTTTGTTACTGCACAATAATCGACCCGTTCTGACTCCTCTATTCCCATTCTACAGCAGAAAATGATCTCAGAGACGTTAAGCTACACATCTATGATCACACAGCTATAAAGAGTTAGAACCATCAGTCAAATCTCTGACTCGAAACTCTGTACCATTTCTTTGGCACTGTGCTGACCTCCTGGCAGATGGGTTTCAGCAATACCTACAAGCTGCCATGTCCACAAAAGTATCTCTAAATAGGCATATTTGAGGCTGTTTTCAAACATTCACAACTTTAGCACAAATATGCAAGTTTGAGAAGCTTTCTAGAGATCAATCTTAACAGAAAGAAAAGATGGGAGAACGTTAACAGTCAAAGAAATGAGAGAGAGGCTGCTGTCAGCAGGAAGAAATTATACCAAATGGAATTCAGAATTTGAGGGCACTTATGTCCCCATTTGCCCACTGGTGGGAGTTAAGCCTGGATCTAGCACCAACGGAGGCCCTGCAGGCTGGGAGGACACATAGCACTGTGGCCTTGCACTCTTTCTGAACCCTCAAATATTTCTGAGGTGAAAGGTGCACTCAGCTCAGGAGAAACAGAGGTGTCATTTCTGGCAAACCAGCTTGTCTGAGCTCAAGCCAAGAGACCGGGGAAAGCAGTCCCCATAGGAAGGAAACTTGCATGGAGGGGACACAGGAGCAAACTGGTGGCTCTGCCACTGTTCATCCCCGACATAGTCAGACCAACAGGCAGAAGGTTCATTGTGAAACTTACATGTGATTGAAAAGGCTGAGAATGACACCAAAAACCATCTGGACAATTCCCAGGATAACTGACATCTTCATCTTATAGGAGTTCAAGAATGTTAGCTTGTTTGAAGCCAAGTTCCAAACCTGGAAGGGAAACGTGACAAGAAAGACATGAGACCAGAGTCTAGAAGTTCTCCCAGAGTCAGGGGCTAGAGCTCGATTTCCCCTGAAAAAGTCGCTCTGGGAACCACATTTTCAAATTTCTGTCCAGTTCAGCACGTGCATTTTAGGCTCAGAAAAAAAGAAAAGGACCGAACCCCTTATAAATGCAACTCTCATGACAAATGTGTTGGAACCAGTAGCGCCATTAGTAAAACATTAAGTAACTGGAAGAAAAAAAAAAAAAACCAACATGATTTTTCCCCTGTTCTAAATGAAAAGACATTCTGAAACATTATGGAGAGATCTCAAACTTGCCTGGGTTCCCACATTAATGGTGTAGATCTCTGGCCCATGAATTTAGCCAAGCCCCTCTTAATAATACCACCTTTTACTCTGAATTTCTATAGCGCTTTACATTACAAAGCATTTTCCCAGGCCCTTCTCAAGAAGTCACTCCTGTAGCCAGCATTTATTGGCACAGAGAGGGACGCGTGTACCTGTCCTGCCCACACAAGACGGGCACACAGAACAAGCACTCAGCGGCTGGGGACTGCCATGGCCTCACCCTGGTTAATGGCCCCAGTCACTAACGCTCTTCTTCCCCACAGAAATCTCCAACACCAACCCCCATGCGAATGATTCAAGTCCTTGCTCCCACCTCTGACCCCTCTGGAACTTTAGGCATCTGGAGGGTTTGCTCCTCAGAACCAACAAAGCCACAGGGTCTTCTTTTCTTTCCTCCTAAACTACTTCCTCCTCCAAACTCCTCTGCTTCTGCGAAGGGGTCGACACCCACCTAGTGCAGCCTCAGTGCACAGTTACCTTCCCCGCCCCCATGCAGGAACCACCTCTCACTGATTCTGTCTCGACAATGTCCTGAGCGGCTGCCAGCTGAACAATCACTAAGGGGGCTGCTGGGAAGATGGGGGAAAGGGACTCCTATAACAGGTGCTCAGACCCCAGAGGCACCTCCACTACCCTCTCCATCTGCCCTGGCATTGAAGCTGCACCAGGCTTGCCCTCCACCCTCTGCTTTTTCCCTTTGCCCTCCTGGTTGGCCAGTCTCCACAGAATCACTCAACACAGTTAAGGGCAGGGTTACCAGTACACCTTAGACCCAGCTTGGAAAAACTAAAAAAATGTTCACAGTTAAGTACCAGGTACATACTAAGCTCTTTAAGTGTATTTATCTCATTTAATTCTAACAAAAACTCTATGAGATAGTTATAAGTATTCCCATTTTACAGATAAGGGCATTTATCAAAATCTCAGAGAGACTAAGTTACTTACACACCCAAGGAGAAATAATATAACAGCAAATGGAGCATTTATTCTGTTTACGCACCAGACTCTTCTGGGTGTTTTACCTATAAAATTCATTTACTCTTCTGAACAATTCTATGAGGGCTATTATACCCATTTTACAGATGAGGAAACACAGACCCAGAGATGATAATTTGCTCAAAATCACATAGCAAGTAAATAGAAAAGCCAAGATTTAAACGCAGCCTATCTGATTCTAAATCATGGGCTTGTAAGCATTGTGTAATGTTCATTTATTATAAAATATTTACAGACGCCTTTAGAAAGCCCCCTCAGCTCTGATGCCCGAATATTTTGTGCTCTGATTCACAAACAGATCCTCAACAGAGTTAATAAATGCAGCTGTAGAAATTTACATTATGTAAAAATCAAACCCTTCATTAATATATATAAGTGCTAATATAAACACAGAAATGTTCTATTAAAGAGATTATCTCTGGGCAATCAGATTGAAGGAAGAGGAAAGGTAAGAAAGGCAACTCTTTCTTTTTATTTAAAAAAAATTTTTTAACATCTTTATTGGAGTATAATTGCTTTACAATGGTGTGTTAGTTTCTGCTTTATCTTTTTATTTTTTAATAATTTTTGTATTATATGGGTTTTTAATCATATATATTATTACTTTATAATGTTTAAAAAGACCAAAAATCTTCAAAAATCTAAATGTTACTAGGAAAAAATTAACTATTTTCAACACATCACCTTCCCTTTCACCCTCACATTTTTCTTTTCTTTTCTAACTAGTGGGCAGATGACAAAATTGCACACAGAGTAAAGACTGGACCACTCAATTCTGAATCGTGAAATTTGCTACCCTCCCTTTGTCCATGAGGACCAAAATTGGGTAGACAGGATTTGCTGATGCATTAGATGGGGGCTGTGAAGAGAAGAGACAGGACAGTAGGAGCAATGAGATTCAAAGGAAAGGAAGGTCAACCAGACCCTAAAAATCACTCCCCTCTGATACTCCTCCGCTGCCTGTTCGCTAATCATGAAATTCCTTGGACTGAAGATAAAGCCTTCCAGTCTACAAAAATAACAACTTGCATTTCTCTTTAGCACTTTGCAGCTTACAAACAGGACTTCAAGGACTTCGCCTCTTTTGATAAAACTTAGAATGCAAGTGCCCCTGGGTGGCAAGTATAAACCAATCCTGGGTGATGTTTGCTGTTTTTATGAGACAGGAGGTGGGCAGCAAGTGGGAGGAACAGGAAAACTGAAGAGATGACCCACAAGACAGGAGAGACCAGAGAACCAACTTTAGGGCCAGTGCTATTACTCTCAACTGTCAGCCAGTAAAACTGTGGTCTCAAGTTCTCTTCCAAAAAAATGAGCGTACAGGAAACTTTTATGAACCCCATGTGCCAAGTTCAGTTCCAAACACTTGTGCTCATTTGGAGCACAAGACCACCACCTGGTGGCAATATGGTGATAAGCCATCGTGTGAGGGGTTTTACCCAAATAGGGATGCGTCTTCTTGACATCTCTTTGTACCTGCAGGCTGGGCGAGGAAGCACCTTTGTTTGTTTGGCTCAAATCCAATTGAGGTAGATATAACAAACCATTAGAGTTAACACATTTTTTAAAACTTGTATAATTCTATGCAATAAAATAAAGCAAATATAAAAGCAAATCCACACTTTTCTAGGAAAAAGAGAGATGCTAATCACTGCAAGAAAACGCCAAAGTTGGGAACTTGGTTAGGATGCTAAATTGCTTATCTAATATGCATATTTTCCAAGCAACCAAGGGCCTTTTAAAGAAGCAACTGTAAACCACCAGGGGTATAACTGAGAAGAAAGAGGCAGATGTTTGGGAAGTTGCATGGAAAATGACCCAGGGGCTGGGTAAAGGGTGCAGGTAGGACATTTACTTGAATCCATTGCAGTGTGTCACAAAAACCTCCAGGACATGTTATTCTATGTCAGTACAAGTTGGTGGATTTGACAGGTTCTGGCACTTTCGTCCCCTCCACACAGACATCTCCTCAGCGAGACATTTTACAGAATAAATATTTAATCTCAGAAGACGTTATTACCGGATCAATCCCAAAAGGGTATGGATTTCCAGAGTACACTCCCGGAACGGCTGGGTCCAGCTGTAAATATGGATTCGTTTCCATTACTTGTGTACTACAGAGGGAGAAAGGAAAAACAAAACAAAACCAATGATCAACTAGAGGTAGGAAAAATACTACAGTACCATCAGTCAGCCACTTGCGAGCCAATCAAAGCCTAACTGTTGGTGCAACTCACCAATTGGTTCATTCAATTATTCCACAAATGGGTATTGAACACCTACTATGTGCTGAGTATCACCCTAGGTACTGAGCTACAGATATTACCATCTGGCCCCCAAGGAGGTCACAGTCTGAGTTTCCAAAGGGCTCTCAGCCTGACTGGGTATAGTCAAGAAAAAGTTATACTACATCAGAAAAGAGGCAGGGGGCAAAGGTGACAGGAGTATAGAGGAAATAAAACCCAGCCCTGGGACCAGGCTGGGAAATCTCCCCTGGGAGCACGAGAACTGATCCTGGAGGAGTGAACTGGCTTTCACACGTGGTCCCTGACCTCTGGGAAACTCAGCCCCTAAAAGCTGTGGTCCATTAACTGCCTTTAAATCTGTGTCCCATTCTCACCCAGAAGCACAAATGTCAATGGGCAGGAATTTCTTACCATCTGTGCAAACCTGAAGGGGTTAAGAACATTAGGGCTTAATTTTTCTTTTTTTAAGAGCACACATCTATGGAGGGGCCCAAGGATGAGTATTTGAAAGGATGAAGAACAGAATGTTGGCAACGTGGAGAGGCTACCAAGAAATACACTCCCTCCCTCCTGCAGCTGGGCTGTGGTGGGTATTTGGTAGCACAGGGGAAATGAGGAAGCCTGACTATGCTGACCAGGCCCTCAGAGACAGTGTAAACTGCTAGCCCTGACCAGCCATCTCAGACCTAGACTCCGGTCCTAACAGCACGCCTCAGTGCAAATGGTTGGATCTAATGATCAGAGATGTGTTTGTGTGTCAACAAAGAAAAAAGAGGGAACTGGCCTGGCGCCCACAGCTAAGCCATGGTATCTGTTGCACAGAACAACATCAGACAAGGCCACCCTGTGACCATCATGGATCAAGACAAAAACAAGACCATTCCACAGTCATATCTGATATCAAAATACGGACAGTTCAAAATAAGGATGTTGTCCAAACCACAAAAATGACCAACATTCCCCTTATCCTCCCAGAGGCCAAATCCTCTAAGCCCTTCTAACACCCTCTTACTGAGATGCTCACCATCCCCAGAGGGCACCATCTCCCTCACTGAGTCAATCAACCCAATTTTGGTGACAACACACGTGATTCTTGTGGTCTGTGGCTGAAGGATGGTGTGACAGTATCTCTAGCCCACTGTCGGGGAAAGCAGGCCCAAGACCTAGCTTGTGGCCAGTGACAAAATCAGCCCGCTGGGCCCTCTGCCGCTCTGATGGATGCCTACGATTTCCTTTCGCCTCCCTGCTGAAGAGGGTGTGCTTCATACCATCCATGCTTGGGCGTGGGGCTGAGCTTGGGGTCTCTCCGACTAGGCTTGGCCTCCACAGCCTGGAACTGGGGCCAGGGTAATTTACATGCACACAAAAGAACAATATTCCAACCCGTGTTTGCAGAGTAAGCCAGTTGACTCGGACTTTTCCCAGTCACACTACAGGGCAAATTAAATTTTGTGTAAATAGTTTGCTGAAGTTATGCTGATTTAACACGTTTCGGGATCCATCACTGTGCTTATGAGTTTAAAGCTGAAGAGCAAAACTCAGCAATTTCTCTCCAAATGTTATGACAGTTTTGTTCTTCTAGGCATCTCTTCAGGATACTAATTGCAAAGAAAAAACAAACAAAACCCCATAGACATAGCCATCTATAATTGTAGCCCTGCAAAATGTTTTCTTCTTCATTTTTATTTACTTATTTATCGTTCAACATTCCTGTCCTCTCCTACAGGGCACTTGGACCCAGCAAAGGGACTAAAAGGAGAGGCACGGAGCCTCTGTGACACACCCACCTGTACTACGATAGCCCCTGAGCCCCGCTGGGCCCTCAGTCAGCACCAAGCCCCCAAATGCACTTAGGAACATTCACGTCGAAAGGAACCCTGCGTTGAATCTTTCCTAACTGAGAAATCCTCGGATGAGACGGATGGTGTATTCTCTCCCCCCACTTACGATGTGTGGTGCAGATTTTGGTGAGCATATAAGACCCCTGACGTGCCTTAAATAGAAAGTCCTACCATGCTTGAGAGAGAAAAGATGGAAGCAAGGTTGCAGATACGGTTACACACCACCGCCTCCCCTTTCTCGCGGTGCTCTCCTGTCACACTTCCCACTGGACGTTCCAGAAGAGACAGAGAAACCTGAAGCTGCCCTGAAGCAGGTGAGTGGGCAGACGTGAGGGAACATCACCTGGGACTTTTAGGCCTCGCAAGGAACCCGGAAACCACTGTGGTTGTCTCAAGTGTGTGATGCAGGCAGCCGAAGGTGCCCCAAAGATCCCAAGGGAGCCAACATTCTCTCTCGAAGCCCCTGCCCCCTCCACTGCCCTCCTCTTCTCCCCCAATTCATCACACTGACCCGCCCCCCAGACTCGAAAATCTTTCTCCCTCCCCATAAAGGTCTCCATTCCGAAGTGCTGACTCCATCCTGATGACTGTGTGTCTGACACACTGCATAATAACTGGGGATGCCTGCGGAAGGTGTGGTGGGTGGGGACGCAGAGAGCTTCCAGGTCTCTCTCCTGCAGCCCAAACTTCTCACCAGCCTGCACATCCTACCCTCTGCCTTCCTCACCCCGTCACCCACAAGTACAGGGAACAAGTACAGTAGCGCAAAACTAACCGTCTCCTCCTTTGCTTTCAACATTCAGTCAAGCTGCTCTGAGCAGTCAAAAAAATAAAATGCCCTTCTGGTGGGTCCGGGCTTTGAACATGGGAAACCAATCACTTATATATAGTTCAAACCTGCATCAGCCTTTCTTAAAGCAAAGCCTTCTGTCCTAAGTATGTGGCTGCATAATTTCACTCTATCCCCGATTCCCTGCCAAGCAAGGTATGTTTCAAACGCCACCTCCTTCTCCCGGAAGCCTCACCTCCACGACTGCTACTCGGATGCCCAGTTTATACCTGCCCCACCGTTGTTTTCGCAACAGTGCCTGGCACATGGGATGCACTCCAGGATACCTACTTAATTCAGCTGAAGTTTTAAAAACTCTTTCCGTGCATTACAGTTACCAGCGCAGTTACTGAGGAAGTGGTACAAGGTCTCACACTCAATAGACAAAACCAAATTATTTGTTGAAGTGGTGGGCGCACCTCTGAGCAGAGCCAGGCGTAGAATCCCCCGGCCACAAGAACTGTCACTGAGGCCACCTGGATGGCCACTGAGTGACCCAGCTCTGTCTCAACTTACTTCCATGTGCCATTTCTGAACATGGGTTGGACGCTCCAAGAAGAGCCAAAGATGTTGAAAGACTTGGAGAAGCAGTCGTTGTAAATCAAGCCCGTGTAGATGGAGAAGATGCCCATGAGGAGGATCAGGTAGCGTCCGTGGAAGAAGGTGTTCCAAATCTGGCCCCAGGGAGACAGAGGACGATTGTCAGTGGGCTCTGAACCAGACCCCGGGGACGTGTGTTACAGGATGCCTCCAGCACCACTGGGACAGCCACTGCAAGGCACACGGGCATCCCACCCAGAGGGGACATGTGACCAGGCAGGCATCAAAGTGATCCAAACAGACAGGGCACACACATCCTGATTTTCCTGAGCTTCTACGGGTGATTCAGAAAAGTCCTAGAATGGTAGCTGTTACTGTGGAAACAAAGCACTATAAGCTTCATACTCTTTAATTCAGCCTTGGTTAGAAAACGTAACCGAAGAAGAAGCTGAGGCCTCCCTTATAAAGGAAGGGACTTGAAAGTGGGTGGGGGCTGCCTCAAGTGCTTCTGGGACCTGCCTCCTATGCTGCTAAGTTTTACAGCAAGTGAAGTCTACACTCATTTGGGGTCTTGTTATAACAGTGAGTCTCTGTCTAAGCACATCCACCAAGAAGAGTAAAGCGTTTTCTGTAGGACAGGATGATGTGTATCAGCCGTTCTCAGAACTGCTGAAGTGTCCACTTGAGACTTTAAATATTTATTATAGAAAAGCACAGCTGTTAAGATGCTTGTCATGGAAAACTCTACTGGTCACAGGTTGATTCTCCCACTAACGCTGCTTATGACTGACTTGCTATGACATCATTGAACTAGCTCAACTTAAGTCAACTTGTATTAAAGATTGCAGATATTCTTAAAATTCAGAACAGAATGAAAAGCATGTTTCTGGTTTATAAAATGTATTACAGTGGACATAAAGTGACGTTAGCTGATTAACTTTGAAACAATGCGGGCTTGAATTGTCTTAATCTTCACAACGCCGTGCAGGGATTTCACAGAAAATGTGGAAAGTTCAAGTGTGCAAGTGAAGACCCAATATTCAGGATTTCTCAGCAGTTCATAAGAATGCTGATCATGGGCTGATCGTAGAAGGGCTCTGCCATAAAAAAGTATTTGTGATATTTTGAGTGAAAAAAAAAGGAAGCTACAAATTAATATGCACTATTTCATCCCAATTTTAGAAAATTATATACCTGTTATAAGCACAGAAAAAAAAACATTAATTGTGATTTTCTCTAGGTAGTGAGATTATTGTATTTTCCCAATTATTGCAGTGAACATATATTGCTTTTATAATCAAAGGAAAAAATCAATGTTAAGAAAAAAAAGTAAAGGAAAAAAATCAATGCCTTGTCAAGTAATGTACAAAAACCAAAGATGCTACTGCACCAAACCATCCAAAGGATTTACCTTTGGCCAGGAGTTTTTATGTTGAACTCTGGTCCTTTTTTACTTTCCATCTTTCTCTTACTTTTTATAACAACATGTTATTTCCATGGTGAAGACAATATACACATTTTTAATATTCTACTTATAACCTCCAAGAAACGAGGCGAGACATTTGATGAACACTCACCTCATTGGTGGTCTTCTGGGACAGCAAGCGTCTCTCATTAAGGACCATCCAAAGGGCTGCCAGTAGCATCACAATTCCGTGACCACAGTCTCCAAACATCACAGCGAACAGGAAGGGGAAAGTGATGATGGTGTAGGGAGCTGTAGAGGTGAGACCCACAACAGCCTGAGTCCTCCCAACATTCTTTGGGCCCCACATCAAAGATTTCTCTACCATGTTCCACAATCTACAAGCTGGTTCCTTGTGTCTTTCTGATTCTGTCTTCCCTCACCATCCCCACCCCGACACTCACTTACCTCCCCCATACATTAACTCATCAATGAGTAAGTATTATTATTCCCCAGTTTACAGATGAGCTGAGTTTTGGAGCAGCTAAGTGACTCTCCCCATGATCACAAAGCTTAATGGGACTTAAAACCAGTTTGCTATCTCTAAGTGCTTTCTATACTCTTTCTACCACCATCTTTTGTCTGTTTCTCCATTCCATGCACCACACACCTCCAGCAGTTACTCACAGGACCCTCAACCTTCCGGGGCCCCTACAGTATGGGTCACAAATTAGATTGGGACTCAGGCTGGAGAAGAACAGCACCATAAACTGCTTGGCTTAAGGACATCTGGTCTATTTTACAAATCCCCTTTATTTTACAAATCAACTTAGTGACACAGCTTGTGACTCCAGTCTTCTGACTACAAGTCCTATCTACGTCCATCTCCATCTCTCCCACACAACACCCATGGGTCTGTGCAGATGCCTACAGATGACCCTCATTGAATCAGTAAGGAAACAAGAACTGAATTTGGCTGCCTGATACCTCTACGGTTTAAGGGAGAACAGGTGAAATCTTGACAAAGAGCAAATCTTTCACTAATCATCATTTGCAAAAGACAATGCAGGGCATTAGGAAGCCAAAGAAGATTTTAGGAATGTCACAGTTCAAAGTGATTAACTGCCAAGGCCACCGTAGGGGTAAATCTTACCCAGTTTTCATTTTCAAGCTGCCTAGTTGCACAACACATCGGTCCCTTTACCTGGGTTCATCTCCCGGTAACTGCCTACACCATATGCATCTACAATATTCTGGAAGCCAGCTGTGAATTTATTGGTCCTGTTAAATGTGGGAGGAGCTGTTTTAGATTGCACTGCTGTCATGATGGGGACCATGGAGGAGCCACTTAGTTCCTGCAAAAAGAACATATAAGAAGATGTAAGGAAGAGAGCCATAGGCTAGGTGTCAGCAGGTGCATCACAGTCCACCTCCTGCCATCCCTTACTGGGTGAACTTGGGACAATTTTCTGACCTCTCTGAGACTCATGACCTCATCTGTAAAGTTAGTACTTATCTAATTTCTCTTACAGGAGAGTTGTCGAGAGAATAGAGTTCCTCCTGATTCTCTGGCAATTTCCATTCTCCTGCTCCTGCAAATGTTGTGCACAGTTCTGAGCCCTCCACTCTTCCTTCCTTCCTTCCCACTTACTCTCTCAAGAGTTCATTCACTTTCCTAATTCTGTGCCTATATTCCCAATGGCCCTGACCCTCTCCGAAATTTCAATTCTCTTTTAATTGCCTGCCTAGGCTTTCAAATACTCATGTCTCAGCAACCCCCCAAAAATCCAGGAGCCTAAAACTGAACTCACCAACTTGCCCCATAGCCAGGTCCTCCCCTGACCTCTCAGTAATCTCCAATCTCCAGATTCCAGAAACTTTGGAATCATGAGACTTGTCCCTTCTCTTGATTCAATTAATCACCAAATCTTGCTAATCGTCCCCTTTAAGTCCCTCCTCTGCCCATTCCCACAGCCACCAGCCTGGCCCCGAGCCTCACCATCGGACTCCAGTCTCTTTCCCTTCCATTTAGTGCCTACTCCAGACTGCGTAATCCTTCTTTTAATAAAACAAAATAAACAAAAAGCACTACTTTAGTCATGTTACCCTCCTACTCAAAAATCTTCAAAGGCTTCCTACTACCTAAAGAATGAAATCAAATCTCTTTGGTCTCATAATCCAGACTTCTTTACAACACTGATTTAATCCTCTATTCACACCTTCACCTGCACTACTTCTCCATGGAAATCAGCCAACTCCATACTAGGCTTCTCTCTTCTTCCCTTCTCCAAGTATTAACAATTCTCCAGCTCACCCCCCAGGAGCCTTCTGGTCACTCCAAACTCCAGCAGTGCTTTTACCACCTGAACACTCAGTACAACTTAGCACCAACCAAATGAGTGCTCAGCCATCCTCCTAACAACTCGATGACGTAGGCATCACCACAAGCCTCACTTTACAGATGAGGAAACTAAGGTGCCGAGAGATTAAGTAACTTCCCCAAGGTCACACAGCAAGTCGAGGAGATCCTCACTCCATTTTTATATGCCTTTTCGTACGTGTGATTATGATCTCCTTGAGGGCAAGGACTGTGGCTTCCTCCTTTTTTCTAAACATGCCCTCCAGGAGCTGACACCATGCCTGCCATGGAGTAAGTATCTTTTGCTTATGTGATGATGATAATGATAGCCACCCCCTTCCACTTCTCTCCTCACCTCCTACCCACACAGGTCCTCCACTCCGACCTCGCGAAGTAATCATCTCAGAGGACTGGAGATGCTGTAGAAATGGTCCCAAGTAGCCCTGTAGGAGTCTGGCCCCTTCACGATGACAGGATGTCACTGTTGGGTGCAGACCCCTGCGTTGGGGCAGCCCTCTCCCACAGCCCGGCTGTCTGCCCCACACGGCAGTATGCCTGTGCTCCGGCACAGGAAGACACACCACTAGAGAGTCCGTCCACCAGCACCTGCCCTGCAGTCTCTCCCCGACCTTACTCGAAGCCTTTCAACTTGCCGCGCCCCAGCTCCAACCACCGGCCACCCCACCTCCCTCCACCTGCCCACCGACCGCCCTTCCACGGTTTCCTCGTCTGTACAGAGGGGATAAAGATAGCTCCTGTCTCCTCATCCAACCCGACCTCCAGGTTGGGTCCCTTCAGACCCTTCACCGAAAGCTCTTCCTCCCACCCTGCCTCGTCTTCCCATGACGTGCAGGAAAGTCTGCTCCAGTGCCAGCTGCTCAGAGGGGCCTTCTCCCCAGCAGCCCTAGCACGGTATTAGAAAGGCCTAAAGCTTCAGGGCCCCAAAGGCCGAGCCATGCATGCCTCTGCTCCCACCAGCTATGCCACCCACTTAACAGGAAAGGCTCCCCACCTAGCCAGTTCTCCCAGCAGCCAGACCAACGGCACACTGCCCAGCCTTCAACCTGATGAGTTTCACCTCCCTGCCGCCCCAGATCATTCAAACAAGCTAATAATCACATTCTCCCATGGAAACAGGGGTCCCCCTATCCTCCTGTCACTGTAAAGCCTGCCTCCCCTATAGCTCCTGCTGATTCATTCTGCTCCCAAGTGCAGGTCCCAAGTGCAACCTCCATGTGGCCCTGTGTGACGTGCAGTGTCCTCCCCTGGGCTGTGAGTATATGTGACTAATAAACTGTGGCCAACCTCACCTGTCCAGTATCAGGTGTCGTGTGTTTGGCCACCTTGCGATATTTAGGGCAGAGGGTCCCTTCTTCACCAATGGGGTGAATAGGTGATCGGAGAGGCCTCTTACTCCCCACACCCTTTCTTTTCCCTCTGCTTTACTTCCCGTTCACCATGCATCACTGCCTGAAATCACATTAGTTAGGGACAAGCCTGCTGTCTATCTCCCTTTCGAGAAAGTCTATCAGAGCAGGGCTTTGTTCTGCCAGCACAGCCCTAGATCAGTTCCTGGGGCACAGTGAACACCTAGAGGGATGACTCAAGAGCGTGGTGAGAGTTACAAAAGGTGCGCTGAGTGCCCAGCACAGCGGCTGGCACAAGGGAGCAATCCACTCCCTGCGTTCTGGCTGTTATCGCAGGTGCCTGGTTATTTGTCTTTCCAGCTAGACAAAGGTGGTATCTACAGGTATAACTAGCAGAATGACATCACATCAGTGCCCAGTACACACTCGCTAAGATCAAAGAAATGTTGTATGTTTATCAAACACTGAGAAGAGCGGGAGTTTCTGACATGCGCCCACGCCCTGGGTAAGGACCGAAGGCGCAAAGATAAAGGAGACAATCCCACCAGGTGAGGTTCACTTGACTTAGGAGGCTGACAAGCTGAGTGCCCGGCAGAGAGGCTGCTCAGGCTGGACGTTGCCACCCGCCTCCTGCTCCACGCACCACGCACCATGCCCTGCTCCAGTGCCCTCCTGATGCGCGCAGCGTCTGCCACCGGGAACCAGATCTCAGCGATGATGCACTGCTGGGTGACGTCGATGTTGCACATGTTCAGAATGTGGTAAACGGCCTTCATCTTGTGCACTTTGATGACCCAGGAGTGCCAGTTGGCAGCTGCTTCTTGCAGGAGGTGCTGACGGTGAGACTCTGTCTGTGTTATGACCTGGGCAAAAAATACCAACAGCAAAACAAGGGGCACTCATGGAGATGCCGGACAGTGTGGTAACAATGGAGGCTCATCGGCCATGGAGGCGTCCTCTGCTCCTGGCCCCTCTTCTGGCCTGCAGCTCTCACCCGGCCTTTAACTCTCACGAGCAGTTTATGTCCCCCACTAGAGGGTAAAACCCTCAGGCACGGACTATATCTTCCTTTTCTTCTAAATTCCTTATAGTACTATTGCGATGTATTGAATTGTGTCCTTCCCAGAAGATATGCTGAAGTACTAACCCCTGGTAACTGTGAATGTGATCTTATTTGGAAATGGGGTCTTTGCAGATATAATCGAGTTAAAATGAGATCATAAGATGAGGAGTAGGGTAGGCGCTATTCCAGTATGACTGGTGTTTTTATAAGAAATTTGGACATGGAGGCACACAGGGAAGATATGTGTGATGCAGGCAGACACCAGAGTGATGCATCTACAAAGCAAGGACCATCAAGGACTGCTGACAACCGCCAGAGGCTAGGAAGATGCCTTAGTCAACTCGGGCAGCTATAATGAAATACCATAGACTGGGTGCCTTATGAACAACAGAAAGTTTTCACAGTTCTGGAAGCTGGAAGTCTGAGATCAGAATGCCAGCACGGTTGGGTGAAGGCCCTCTTCTGGGTTGCAGACCTCAAATTCTAACTTCACGTGGCAGAAAGGGCAAGCAAGCTCTCTGAGGTCTTTTTTAGAAGGACACTAATCCCATCCACGAGGACTCCACCCTCACCGAAGGTCCCACCTCCCAACACCATCACCTTGGGCATTAGGTTTTTGACATTCAAATTTGGGGGCAATACAAACACTCAAACCATAGGAGAACAGGCAAGGAAGGATCATTTCCTAGTGCGTTCAGAGGAAGCCTGGCTCTGCTGACACCTTGATTTCAGACTTTTCACCTCAGAACTGTGAGAGAATAAATTTCTGTTGTTTTAAGCCTCGCAGTTTGTGGTAACTTGTTATAGCAGCAATAGGAAACAAATACACCAATCAAAATGCCTTACATACATAACCTCTCCAATAAATGACAAATGAACTAATGAATGAAGGAATGAATAGGCAATTTGGCCCCCACAGAATTTATTTAGTGGAATTAGTTTTTGTTCTGGTGATACAACACAGAAACCCTCTTCAGTAACCTCTACGGGGCTGCTCAAGTCATCCGAAATATAAGTTTAGCATAACTTCCATTCTCCTCATGCAGTTTTCATAAAATCCAGCAGAGTATTTGGGGGGAAAGGACTTCAAGGGTAATTAATTGCTTCAGGGAACCACAGTCTCCCTGACAAGTGACAAAGAGGGAACAGAGAGGATTAGAACAATTAAACACAGCTTTTTCTGGGAAGATAAAGATGTTTGCTAGCCTAGGAGTTTCAAAAAACACACACACCTAATTTCTAAAGATACTCATTGAAGACCTAGAACTGTGCTGACCAATATAGCAGCCGCATTTTATACAAATAAAAATCCCGTCCCCCAGTTGCACTAGCCACGTTTCAACTGCTCAGTGGTCACGTGTGGTCCATGGCTATCGCACTGGACTTGCAGGTTATATAATATTTTCACCACCACAGAGAGTTCTATTGGACAGGGCTGATCTGGAATAGGCGATTTGATGTAGGCCCAGCTCCTTTCAGTGATTACTTGCAAAGCTTATTGAAGAAAATCATATGTGTTGAGAGCCATCCTAGGTGATGACAGATTCGACAAGAGGATATGAATTGGGGGCGTGTTCATATGTGAAACTAGACCCACTGTCTTGATAGAATTAATTGCTTGGCTCCCACAACTGGGCAATTCCGTGGGAAAAGAATTAGCAGGACTGGCTGGTCGACTTAATTGGCTAGTGAGTTATATCACAGATGCGGCCTAGGCCAGTCTGTCAATAAAAGGCTCCTTTTATCAGACTGGGGTGGGCACCTGCAGGTTGACCAGGGCTGTGGTTAATTCTAAGCCCAGGCAAAGCATCACTGACATGCAGAATCATCACCGTGAGCTTAGTGAACACTGTTTCCTAATTATGAAGCCTTCTGCCACAACAGCCAGAAGAGCATAGCAGACATTCCAGCCAGCCTTGGAGCAAGGGCCCTGGGAGACAGGACTTATAAGGAAATGGCAGATGTGGCCCATCGGCAGCCCCCACTCAGGTCACCAGCCCGAATGCCTCACTCACAGTGATTAAATCTTCCAGCCTCATGTTGACACCATCCAGCATCTCTCTGCGCTCTGACGCCGGCTCTGGGCAGGGGTATATGGTGGCTCGAAACCTGTGTTTCATACATTTCAAAGGTCACACATGGGTTATTGCCAAGAAGCATTCTGCACATACTTTTCCGCTAACCCATCGTTTGCCCACTTTGGTTAGATGACCGCCTTCCCCTAGGTTCTACGTATTGTATTCAATGTATTGCACACACCCTGACCTAATGCTGACCCAAATTGCTGATGAAAAGAGCCCTTAATAGCCACTTACCCATCACAAATCTTCTTGATTTTCTGCCTGAGCTGCTCTCCTTGATAAAATATGATGAATATATTCTTTTTAATTTCTTCTCTCTGGAAAATCAAAACAGTAAAAAATATATTTTTAGAAAATTTTAAAATTTTCTAAATTTAAAATTGGAAAACTTAAACTTCTCCCAGTTGATTCAAGTTCGTAACTCATGATGGTTGAGGGCAAGGCCACTGAGGCAGGCTGGGTGGGGCCCCCAGGAAGGCTGATACAGCCTTAAAGGGACCACCTTGCTGTTTGCTACACTATTTGGATCACAGCTGAGCCTTGTGTTCAGCTCTAAGCCCTGTGCTTAAGAGATGTGTTAAGAAAACATCCAGAAGAGAGGGACCAGGATATTGCAAGGTTTAAAATAAAAATAGCTGACCTAGCTCACCAGAGTTAGCTCATACACAACATTTACATCTCAGGGGGGAGTGGGTGTTTGATATTTAACAAAGGTAGAGCCAGGTCTAATGTTGGACTCACACATTCACTGTATGCCCGTAAGAACCCTGATTAAATGCAATTTAAAAGTCCAAGTTTGACATTTCACAAGAAAGGAAAAAATATGCATTTCACAAGAATATATGGAAATGTTCAACTTTTACTGTAAGCATAGAAATGTGCTGTTTTACTCTTATTTAGTTTGGGATGGGGGGTAAAGGCAAAATGAAACCCATTGTTGGAAAAGTGGTAACAAATGCAACGCACTCATCACACACCACTCAGGTATCATGTATCTTTGGAATCAGGTACGACCCCACTGAAAAGCCACTTGTCAGGACCTATCAAGGGTCATGAAAATGCTCACACCCTTTAAGCCAGCAATCCTATTTCCTGAATTCATACCATGGAAATAGTTCAACATAAAAATCCACATGCATGAAGATGCTTATCATAGTGTCTATATTCTGGAGAAAAATTGGAAATAACGTGTCTAATAATAGACAGTTAGTGTCACATCAACTCAATGGAAATATGAGGCACCAACTGAAAATAATATCAGAACGAACTGTCTCTTTGGTAGTTGCTCATGGGAGCAGGGAAGGAGTATTTCAGGATTTGGGGAACTGCCTGCTTTACATTATTTGAAGGAACAAAGGTTCCTTCAACCATGGAGTTCACCCCTAGTCCTTTGCTGAATCTCTCAGATCTTCTTGTCTCTTGATCCACCAGAACCAGGAATCCATTCTGATCTCATGCTATCTGTTCAGTGATCTTCAATGTCATCAGGCTAAAGTCATCTTACTTTGTAAAGACTCTCTCTACCACCATGACTATCCCATGTCAAAACATGATTGTGAAAAGTAATGATTCAATGTCGAATTTTAAAATAATATTTATAAATGGCACATAGTAATACAGGAGGGCATTTATATTATCTAAAATCAAGAGAAGGCCAAAAAAATGATTTCCATGTTACTACTACAACCATATTAAATTACATCTGCCTACGGCTATGGACTAGAGAGAAAGAGGACAAGAAAAAAATAAAGACATTAGATTGGTAATGCGTTTGTTTTTTTAAACAAGTGCTTTTTTCTTATTTTAAATTGTATGTGTTTTAACAATGAAGTTGTTTTCCATGAAATAAAACTTAAAATTACATTTTTTAGCCTCACTCTAGACAAGATTATGACTCTTTTAGAAATAAGCCCAGCTTCTTGGAATTAAAAAGTAAGTGGGGCTTCCCTGGTGGCACAGTGGTTGAGAGTCCGCCCGCCGATGCAGAGGACACGGGTTCGTGCCCCGGTCCGGGAAGATCACACATGCCATGGAGCGGCTGGGCCCGTGAGCCATGGCCACTGAGCCTGCACATCCGGAGCCTGTGCTCCATAACGGGAGAGGCCACAACAGTGAGAGGTCCGTGTACCACAAAAAAAAAAAAAAAAAAAAAAAAAAAAGTAAGTGGATTTAAATACTAATCGGAAGGGTGGAGGAAGCATACCCTACAGAATTAGTAGTGATAACCGTGTGGCACTCAGTGAAGGGGACCCTCAAAATCTTTGTTCGAAGTGTGTGGCCCATTGACTTCCAGCAACTAACTGCAAGCTGATTAGAAATTCGGGCTCCCGGGCACCACCACCCACTGAATCAGAATCTGTCGATACATTGAACAAGATCTCATGCTCCCATGAACACTGGAGCTTGGGACGCACTGACCTAAATCAGTTCTCAGTGCTTTGTGATGAAGACACAGCTGCCATTCCACCTGACACTACTACAGCTAAGTTTCCAGGAACTGGTATAGCTACGGTATTTGGAGGAATGAACACTTACAAGGTGTTAACAAGACTCAGTCCTTTCATGGGTATTTTTTAAAAGGAGGGGTTGGGGAGGAAAAAAGAAAAGAAAGGAGGAAAAAAGGAAATAGATATTAGCTTCATAGAGCTAAAGACTCAGTGTTTGAGAGAACCTTCTGGTGGGGCTACAGAAAATTTCAGAAAACATTTCCTGCAGCCTGAGATACCCACTGTAACGGGATCTTCCAGAACTGTGTCCATCTCACTGAACTTTAAGTAGATGTTTCCTCGGCAAATTCGCCACAGCAGCCTTTCAAAGGAAGCCATCCTCTCCCGGTTGACCACACCAGCCGTGAACCTGGGCAGTCAGAAGAGAACATATTACTGAGGCACAGGGAGCGGGGTACAGGGAGAAGCCCCTGTAGGATAGGAAGATGTGCAATCACAAGGTGGAGGACCACCTTCCCTCTGAGCAGGAGGTAAGGATATCGCCCTGATGGGCAGGGGCCACAAGGCCACTCTGGATCCCAGCCCCAACTGTCCCCAAGTCCCTTTTGACCTCCTGTTTCCTTTGACATGTCTGGGTTTCCTTAATCATCCCAATACTCTACATTCACTTATTTGCAATTAAAAATATGATAGACCATTCATTATAGCACTGTAGCTAAAGGGAGCAAGTGTTCAATCTGCTCAACAATGGTCTCTATAAGTTTATACAAATAAGGTACTAAAACTGAAACATATATATTGATTTCTATACATCTCTGCTTTTACAATCATCTAGGTATCTAGATAATTTCTGATCCGAAATTTTCAAATGAACTTTAGAATGGTTACTTTCACTGGCCTGTTACTTTAAATGTACATTGATTCTGCATTACCTTCTGATCAAATATTTTCAATACATATTTTCCTTGCCATTTCAAATTCAATGTCTAGTGCCTCAAATAGCAGGCCCCCAAGTACCTATTGAATAAAAAACTAGAATTCTAAAACTCACTTTCATCAGTTTTACTTGGACACTGAATGAAATCCCACAATTTTGAATCACCACACATTTTGGTGGGTATTATCACATCCTATTACCTCTACTTGTGGAAGACACGATTGCATAACTACCTCATCGCTAATTACACTCAAACTTCACACACCAAATCTATTTTATTACCAAAACAGTATTTCAGAGACAAGGGGGAAAAAAACATGTATCCCATAGCCTTGTTCCAAAGCCAGGGAACAGTTGTGAAACCCCATCCAAACAATTATCACTACATCCTTCCCATGTGGAGACAATAGACACATTACACGCTTCAGACTCAAGAAGGTCAGTATCACCATAAACAAGGTAACACTACCTGCAACTCCACTAACCTGGTCAGGTTAGACTTGGGTTTATTACTGGATGGAGGGAGGCCTTACAGTCGTGTGAAAGAGTCCTCATGCCAGTCGCTATTTGTCCATTCATTCATTCACTCACTCAGGGAAATGTACCACGCCCCGGGCACTGAGCTACGGACCAGGGAGCCATCTACACATAACCTTCAGAGCAGGGAGTTTCACTAACCCCAGCTTTCCACTCATGTATGCAGGTGTAGGTCTTAACTCCAGGAGACCAGAAGTGTCTTCCATAAAGAAATCATCAGCTAAATTGGTTTCCGTCTGAAAGTCAAAGAATCACTATTTTCATTTAAATGTATTTAGACTACCTTAAAACCACACCTCATGGTTTTGTCTGCTTTTAATGATATTTCAATTGTCCACAAATAGTTAGAATTCAAAAGGTAGACTGCTTAGACCTGATCTATTTTTCTGTTTTAAATAAAGATTTATGTGTGTGTCAAAAAAAAAAAAAAAAAAGAGGCGGAGTGCTCCTTGCCAGATCAAAAAGCTTCCCCAGTCTCTTCCTACCAAAATCCCAAATCTGCTCAAACTAACTTGTGCTTTTTTCTGACTTCCACTTCTGTCTGGGCCATTTGGGGCACACACTTTTTAGTGAGCACCTTAATATTTTTGCATTCATTGCAACCAATACCACATGCCACCCTAACCCTCCCCCTCCCCCTCAGCCCAGCCATGTGACAGAAACAGCGCAATTTATTCATATTCCAAACCAGCCAGTTGTCAATATGGAAATTAGAGGTTCTGGAGGAAAAGGCCCTTGAATAAATAGTTCCCAAATTACAACCTCAAAGAAGTCCTGGGTTTTCTTCAGGAGATGTTTGAATTCAGTCAGTTCTAGGAAGCTTTTCTTCAAAGCCTGATAGTTCTGATTGGCTTCCTGTAACTCTCCTTCCAGTTTTTCTAGAGCAGTCTATGCAGGAGGGAAAAGAAAGTAAGCCAGGCAGAAAGCACTATGACACTTACTGTACATTAACAGTAACGGATAACTAAATATCAAAGCAGTATTCAGTGCATCACAAGGTAGCTTGAAGTTGAGAGGCCTATTCAATCAAACTCAGCAAGATTGTAGAGCTGTAAGTAAAGCCACTCACAGGAGTCTCACAGTCTCTCATCAAATGCGGGGGATCAGAAAACAATCTGGGGGAAGGGACGTTAGCTGCATGAGGAAGTGAAGGCATTTCAGCAAATCACGTCTCTTCCCCCATTTTAAACACTGAATGGTGAAGCTGGAGTAAATTTACATGTTGAGAATTCCTTCTGCCCCAAACACATTGTAATGATAAAATACAAAATATATTTTCTCATAAAATATAAAAAGAGAAACCACCAGTTCTGAGTTGGGGGGCCTGGAGAACCAGGTACAAGCAAGTGAAAAAGGCAACACAGAGAAGGGTGAGCACAGAAGGCAAGATGACAAAAACGAAGAAGAAACCAATCTCCCTCTCAAGTGAGGCTACAAAAAGAATATGGCTGGGCCTCCCTGGTGGCGCAGTGGTTGAGAGTCCGCCTGCCGATGCAGGGGATACGGGTTCGTGCCCCGGTCTGGGAGGATCCCATATGCCACGGAGCGGCTGGGTCCGTGAGCCATGGCCGCTGAGCCTGCGCATCCGGAGCCTGTGCTCCGCAACGGGAGAGGCCACAACAGTGAGAGGCCCGCGTACAGCAAAAAAAAAAAAAAAAAAAAGAATATGGCTCATGAAGAAGTCTAATGACAGGAAAAGTCACCAACAAAATCAACAACCAGAACACAAAATCGCAGTGGGTGGAATTATTTTTACAGAATAGTCTGAAAGAGTTTTGAATGTTCGAAGAGATAAACAAAGGTATTACTTCCACTAAAAAGTAAAACAAGAAATTACTAAACAAACATGTCATAAAATGAAAGAACAGGAAGTATTAAAAAAGAACTACTTAGAAATCTTAAAAATGTAACATACAGCTACTGAAATTCAAAATCCAATAGGTGAGTAGGGACTTCCCTGGTGGTGTAGTGGTTAAGACTCTGCACTCCCAATGCAGAGGGCCTGGGTTCGATCCCTGGTCAGGGAACTAGATCCCACATTCATGCCACAACTAAGAGTTCACATGCCACAACTAAGGAGCCCTCAAGCTGCAACCAGGACCCAGTGCAACCAAATAAATAAATATTAAAAAAAAAATCCAATAGTTGAGGATCAACTCTCTACTGGACACAATTTGAGATTTAGCAAATAATGTTAAAATATGAAAGCTCATTTCTCATTCATCCAATATCTATCAACAATAGAATGGATAAAATGTGGTACCTTAAATAAAAGAAACACTACCCAGCAGTGAAAATGAATTTATTTCAGAAACATGAAAAATACAAAACTCAGGTAGTGATTATCTCCAAGGGAGGAGGGGAGGGTTGATGAGGGGCACACAGAGGGCTTTAAGAGCATCACTGTGGTCACTTTTCATCTTATACAGGGTGGTGACACTTGATATTTGCTATGTCATTATTCTTTGTACCATACATGTTATTTTCTAAAAATCCTAATACACCAATTATTTAATAAAAACAATTACAAATAAATCCATACTTAAACACATTGTAGTGAAACTATAGAACAAAGACAAAACCTTAAAGGCCATCAGGGGGAAAAAAGACATATAATCCACAAAGGAAGGAGCATTGAACCAGCAGCAGATTTTATGGGAAAAATTTACTAAGCATGTATCTCCAGATGTTAAGCTTAACTATAATCTATAGCTTTCAACCCAAGAGAAGGGTGAAAAGGGTTGAAGGGTATTACAGAAAGGCAGGAAAGGGGAGAAAAAAACCAAAGGAATGGTATAACAAAGAGCCAGTAACTCAGTAATCACAATACATGAAAATGGTTAAGGTCACCTATTAAAAGACTGACAGTATCATGCTAGATGTTTTAAAAATCCATCTAAGAGACACCCTTACCAAAGAAATTAAACAAACAAAAAATAAAAAGATATCCATGAAAATGTTAGTTCCTATCTTCTAAAAAAGCACCTTAATATCAGACAAAATTGAATATTTAACATTTTTCAAACATACTTTAGTAGGGAGACTACACAATGAACCACACACTGGTCACCCAGCTTCAATTGCATCCCATTCCTTCCCCTCTCAAAAACAATCACTACCCTGAATTTTGAACACTGACTATAGGTGGCACAAGTTGGGGGAAAAAATGAAATCCTCATTTCTTTTCTTTTCTTTTTTTAAAAAAATAAATTTATTTATTTATTTATTTTTGGCTGCGTTGGGTCTTCGTTACTGCACGCAGGCTTCAGTAGTTGTGGCACGCGGGCTCAGCAGTTGCGGCTCATGGGCTCCGGAGCGCAGGCTCAGTAGTTGTGGCTCATGGGCCCAGTTGCTCCGCAGCATGTGGGATCCTCCTGGACCAGGGCTCGAACCCATGTCCCCTGCACTGGCAGGCGGACTCTCAACCACTGTGCCACCAGGGAAGCCCCGAAATCCTCATTTCTTAACCATCTGCTCTTTCCATTTAATGATTCCATTAAAAGTAATGTTGCCATTAAAAATATTTTGGAGAGGGCTTCCCTGGTGACATAGTGGTTGAGAGTCTGCCTGCCAATGCAGGGGACACGGGTTTGTGCCCAGGTCTGGGAGGATCCCACATGCCGCGGAGCGGCTGGGCCCGTGAGCCATGGCCGTTGAGCCTGCGTGTCCGGAGCCTGTGCTCCACAACGGGAGAGGCCACAGCAGTGAGAGGCCCGTGTACCGAAAAAAAAATATATTTTTTTTGGAGAACTACGCAGTATCTAAGAAGTGGTTTACAACATGATAGTAAATGGAAAAGTAGAAAACTATAATGTATATTATGGATACGTAGTTATAAAAATACAGCTGGCAAGAATAAAAACAGAAAAATTAAGGCCATTTATGCTGAGATGGTAGATTTGTGGGTAGATTTTATTTCCTGAATTATTATTCCCTCTAGGATTGCTATGAAAACCTCTTTAGAAATTCTACAAGGCAAGGGCCCAAGCCACTGTGTACTATTGCCAGGATTCTCCTTTCTAGTAATGTGGGAGGAACACTCAAGTCACTGCCAGATCAGCTGAATCAATTAACTAATCCCCGTGATCAATGGTAAGACAGATATTACTCTCATAAGCACACGTTGTTTTAATTTCATCTTTACAATAAATAGTATCTAGAAGGAAAATGCTGAGCAAAGACTGCTGGCACACATCTGACTGCCCCTTATCTAACTGGTTATTATTACAAATGTGTACAGTTTCAAACCAACCAGTCAGCCCACAACAAACTCATTGGGGTGCAGTGATTTTTTAAGCTCCTGTCTAAAACATATAACCAATGTCAATTTGGAAATAAAAATACTTGTTACCTGTTTAACAAAAGCAAGAGTCTCCATGCGTGTCAAGTTTCAATGTAATATCAAAGAATATCTGCAATTATTTGAAAAGGCTATTAAAATTCTCCTCCCTTTTCCAACTACCTATTGTGCAAGGCTGAATTCTCTCTACATACTTCAATGAGAATAACATATCCCAACAGATTCAAAGCAGGACACGAGAAGTCAGTCTCCTATTAAGCCACGCATTTTAAAAATTTGCAAACAACATCACTCTTTTCACTAAAGTTTTTGTTTTGGAAAATACAATTATTTTTCGTTAAAAAAATGTTAACATGTAATGAGATATTGTTATTTTTAAATGAGTTACAGTAAGTCACCTACTTACCAACAAGTTCTGCTCCAAGAACGCGTTTGTAAGTCCAACAAAATTAACCTAGGTACTCAACTAACAACACATCGGCTATGTAGTACTGTATTGTAATAGGTATATAATACTTTTCACACAAATAATACATGAAAAACAAACACACACACACACAAAAAATTCTTAATCTTACAGTACACTACTTTGAAAGGTACAACTGTACAGTACAACAGCTGGCATACAGAGGCTGGCATCGAGTGAACAGGCCAAAAGAGTTACTGACTGGAGGAGGGAGAGGAGGTGGGAGATGGTAGAGCTAAAGGATTGTCAGCAACAGGAGACGGAGGGCAAGCTGCAATTTCACTCACGCCTGACGCTGATGGCACAGGTTCTGGTTCTTTGCTGGAACCAGATGCACGTTCGCATCTTTGAAAGTTTGCAACTTGAAGGTTCGTATGTAGGGGGCCCACTGTAATAAATATTTTGCTTTTTTTCAGTTTTAGTTCCTAATGCAGTAATATCAGTAAATATAACCCTCATAAATAAAGCTCTTTGGGATCCTCAATATCGTATAAGAGTATACAATCAAGGGACCTGCCCGAGGACAGTGGAGGACTTGAGAGGTAGGTCAGGGCTGAGGAGAACGGGCTTTGCTGCCAGGATGGGCCTGACATAGGCAAGAAGGGAACCATCGTACATTCTCAAGCAGGGAAGTGACAAGATAGAGCGACACCATGACAAAAATTAGGCTGGCGGTAGGGAGGCAGAATGGACTGGAATGAAAAGTGGATGAAAAAGATTATACATATGGATAACTGAGCCACTTTGCTGAATGCCAGAAACTAACACAACATTGTAAAAAAAAAAAAAAAAGAATGAAATAGTTAAGAAGTTGGAAAACTAGGAAAACTTCTGCCAAAACTCAGAAATAAGATTAGAGTGATTTTGCAGCAACATGGATGGACCTAGAGATTATCATACTAAGTGAAGTGAGTCAGGCAGGGGAGGAGGGATACATTAGGAATTTGAGATGAACAGATACACACTACCATATATAAAACAGATAAACAACAAAGTCGTACTACATAGCACAGGGAACAATGTCTTCTAATAACCTATTATGGAAAAGAACCTGAAAAAGAATATATATGTGTATATGTATAACTGAATTCATCTTGCTGTACACCAGAAACTAACACAACATTGTAAATCAACCATACGTCAATTAAAAAAAAAAAGATAATGGTAAAAACATGAGCCATTAAGATATCTCACAGTCCACAAGATCAGCTCTAGGTGTTTAGGAAGGTGAGGGGGAGGGGAGCTGTTAATTAACAGGGCTGGTATGAGAAGACTAGTGATAAGACTGAAACTGGAGATGATTTTATGGAAATCCTATTCATATGGATTAAAAACGGTCTCCCAAAATATCCAGATTTTAATAAGACAAGATCCAAAATATTTTCTAGGGGAGTTGCCAGTCTCATATTTCTGTTAGAGGATCTAGATTTGTACTACTGATGGCTTCAACAATTTCAAGAATTTTAAGTTATCTTAAAAGAAAACAAAAAACAAACGAGAAAACCCAGCCAGAGATAAGGTTCAACTCAGTGAAGCTCCTCCTTACCCGCACGCCTCCCTTAGGGAGCCCTTCCTCCTCTGACAATAAAAAGTCCAATTTTTTTTTAATCAAGATCTACAGGGCTGGGACTTCCCTGGTGGCACAGTGGTTAAGAATCTGCCTGCCAATGCAGGAGACACAGGTTCGATCCCTGGCCCGGGAAGATCCCACATGCCTCGGAGCAACTAAGCCCGTGCGCCACAGCCACAACGACGGAGCCTGCGCTCTAGAGCCCGCGAGCCACAACTACTGAATCCGTGTGCCACAACTACTGAAGCCCGCGTGCCCAGAGCCCGTGCTCCACAAGAGAAGCCACCGCAGTGAAAAGCCCGCGTACCACAATGAAGAGTAGCCCCCGCGCACCGCAACTAGAGAAAGCCCGCGCGCAGCAACAAAGACCCAACGCAGCCAAAACTAACTAACTAAATAAATTTATTTTTTAAAAAATATCTACAGGGCTTCCCTGGTGGCACAGTGGTTGAGAGTCCGCCTGCTGATGCAGGGGACACGGGTTCGTGCCTCGGTCCGGGAGGATCCCACGTGCCGCAGAGTGGCTGGGCCTGTGAACCATGGCTGCTGAGCCTGCACGTCCGGAGCCTGTGCTCCGCAACGGGAGAGGCCACAACAGTGAGAGGCCCGCGTACGGCGCAAAAAAAAAAAAAAAAAAAAAAAAAAAAAAAAATCTACAGGGCCTTCTGGGATCTGGCTCTGCCTACCTTTTAGCATCCTCTCCCTCTGCCTCACCCTGCCTTCTCCACCACCTGCTCTAGAGGGCTCCTAGAGGGTAAGGCCATGTTTCACTTCTCTCTAAGGTGCCCTGTGCGTGGCAGGTACTCAGTGTTTTATAAAGGAACTAGACAGAAAGGGGAAAGAAAGAGGAAGGGCCCCACCGGCCACAGTGACCTTGGCTAAAGAAAACTGCTGTCTTCTCACACTTGACCTCAGGAGCCAGTCTGAGGAGAGGCCTCAATCCAGACTGGAACAAATGCATCAGCTATTTCCCACCAGACACATAATTAGGAAACAACCCATTGGATCCAGCAATTCCACTTCTGGGTATTTATCCAAAGGAAATGAAATCACTATCTTAAAAAGATATCGACATCCCCATGTTCACTGCAGAATTAACAATAGCCAAGACATGGAAAAACACAAGTATCCACCAACAGATGCGTGGATAAAGAATATGTGGTACATATACACAAAGGAATATTATTCAGCCATAAAAAAGGGAAGGAAATCCTGCCATTTGAGACATGGATGTACCTTGAGGGCATTCTGCTAAGTGGGAAAGACAAATACTGTATGATCTCACTTACATGTAGAATGTGGAGCCTAAAAAAGAAACTAAACTCAGAGATACAGAGAATAGATTGGCGGTTGCCAGAGGCGGGGTGAGGGGGGGGTGGGTGAAATGGGTGAAGGGGATCAAAAGGTGCGAATTTCCAGTTATAAGTCCTGCGAATGTAATGTACAGCATGACGACTTTCGTTTTAAAAAAGAAGAAAGAAAAAAAGAAAACATCCCCCGTGCCAGCGTGAGGTCTGTTCAGTGGCATCATATAGACAAAACTTTGCTACCTGTAAGAATCTTATGTCCCAAAGGAAACCACTCGGGCTTCCCTGGTGGCGCAGTGGTTGAGAGTCCGCCTGCCGATGCAGGGGACACGGGTTCGCACCCCGGTCCGGGAAGATCCCACATGCCGCAGAGCGGTTGGGCCCGTGAGCCATGGTCGCTGAGCCTGCGCGTCCAGAGCCTGTGCTCCACCACGGGAGAGGCCACAGCAGTGAGAGGCCCGCATACCACACACACACAAAAAAGGAAACCACTCCTCGAAGTGGGGTGAGCTTCCCTAGGGCTACGTTGAGAAAGAGAGCTCTCTCCTGGATCAGGGAGAGTGACTCTAAAAATTGCACCACGGGATTTTCCTGGGGGAGTAACACTGAAAAGTAGACCAACACATAAATCCGCCTCCCCGCCTTCAGCAACGGGGTAAAGGACCCACGAGAGGCTTGCAGAGTCCCCAGGAGACAGACTTCGGGACTGTCCTTAGTAAAGTTGCAAAAGAACCTACCTCCAGGGTAATCATCTCCCGTGGGAGAGGGGTCGATGGGGACTTCTCAGGCACCTGAATCTCAATCTCATTTTGCATCTGATCTTCCAGAAAACCTGAGGGACAAAACCCCATCAGAGAGCCCGAGGTGATTGTACTTTCTCATACCTACAAAACGAGGTCAAGCAGGACAGGTGCCTTTCCCAGCTCAACTGCCTGAATTGCCCTGGGGACCTGCCACAGCACCTGGATCCCATCTCTAACCTCCCCGACCCATCTCCAGAATCACCTAGAGTAGCATTACAAATAGGGGCATATTACAGGACATCAGCCCTGCAAACCATTTCCCTCCCTTCCAGTTCACTTTTAGACAACAAGCAGAAAATTGGCTCACGGAGGATTCTCTCCAGCGATTCACACCTTCTGACTTCATTCACAAATTTCCTTTGGAAGCGGCTCTCATTCACATTTAACTAGGCGGGGGGAAGAAACCACAAGGCACGTGAAACCACAAAGCACACATTAGTAGCAACTGCTGCCAACATATTCACTTTGGTTATTTTATTATTATTTTTTAAATGCTGGAGAATGTTGCTAGAATCATCTTAGGACTAGATACTTCTGTGCACAAGACAGGAGAGTTCCAGGCAAAACACACCTTGATGTTCTCACACTCAACCCCCCAAATGCCTTAAGCTCTGGCCTCCTTATACTTCTAAGAGTCCTCTTGTAGCTAAGGTTTCCTTATTTTTAGCTGCACTGACTATCCAAATTGCCTTGAATTCCTCAATGGAGTCATGCATATGGCAGGACCTTGAAAACTGCACAGCTCCCTGCAATGTATCCCTGTCTTCAACAAAAAGTCAGCGTCCTTGTGGTGGTGACTTCACAGCTCAGCCCAATAAATGTTATTGAGGAACTGCCCCATATCAGGTCCTGAGCTAGGAACTAGGGCCACAAAGAACAAGACATGACCCTTCTCTGCAGGGCTTACTTTTGACCCTGACCTTAGTGAGAAAATAGAGTTCAATTTTCTAAATTGGATTCAAAAGATTTTTTTGAGGATCTAAACTGCCTCTGGGAAATGATAACCCAACATCATACTCAAAACAGTCCAATGGGGCCTCCCTGGTGGCGCAAGTGGTTGAGAGTCCGCCTGCCGATGCAGGGGATACGGGTTCGTGCCCCGGTCTGGGAGGATCCCATATGCCGCGGAGCGGCTGGGCCCGTGAGCCATGGCCGCTGAGCCTGCGCGTCCGGAGCCTGTGCTCCGCAACGGGGGAGGCCACAGCAGTGAGAGGCCCGCATACCACAAAAAAAAAAAAAAACAGTCCAATGGTGACAGATGGTTAACAGACTTCTCATGGTGATCATTTTGAAATGAAAAGAAATATCAATATCCTGGTATCACTGTATACCGGGAACTAACATAGTCATAGGTGTAGGTCAATTATACTTCAAAAACAAACCAACTCAAAGAAAAAGAGATCAGATCTGTGGTTACCAGAGGTGGGGGGTGAGGGAATGGAGAAATTGGATGAAGATAGCCAAAAGGTACAAACTTCCAACTATAAGATAAACAAGTACTAGGGATGTAATGCACAACATGGTAAATTATAACTAACACTGCTGTACGTTATATATGAAAGTTAAGAGAGCAAATCCTGAGTTCTCATCACAAGGAAAAAAAATATTTTTCTATTTAATTTCGTATCTACAGGAGATAATGGATGTTCACTAAACTTATTGTGGTCATCATTTCATGATGTATGAAAGTCAAACCATTATGCCGTACACCTTAAACTTACACAGAGTTATAGGTCAATTATATCTCAATAAAACTGGAAGAAAAAAAAAAAGAAACAGTCTAGCCCAAGAATGTTACTCTGCAGAGACTGTGGACTCCAGGATACTTTTTCCTCAGACTAACTAGTCAGGAAGAACTGGTTTCTGCCCTGAGAACAAGGTTGGTAATCCATGTGCCCATTGGATATATCAAATGTTTTGAAGATGGTACATCAGAAAATAAAATACAGTGCCATCTTTGTGATTAGAGTTTCAAAACATTCCTATAGAGGAGACACATAGGGAGGAAGGGAGAACATGTTTGCAAGTCACTCGCCCAGTGTTATCGCAAATCCTAGCCAGAAGAACTAGAAACACCGAATTCCATCTATTCCAGCCCAGGGCTCTTCTCCCTGAACTTTGTTCACTGCCAAGAAGTGGAAACTCCACCTTCTTCTGGTCTCCAAAGAATGCAGTACTTACATCTTTGAACTGAACCAATCCAAGCTCTCCAAGCTCAGCTACACAGCAATATGCAGCCTCAACCTGGAGGAAGAGCTGTGACAAACACATCTCCTCACTTCGGAATACGGACGCCATCTTGACCCAGCCTTGGTCTGCAGGAGACAAAGGTATTTGAGGTAACAAATGGGTGAAAACCTTAGGACGAAAACTGGTTTTAGTTGCGTCAAATTAAAACCCAACAGAACTAAAAAATGCAACAGGAATCACTCCTGATTTTAAAAATATTAACAAAAACAAGGTAGCACTTTTCACCACCTATCAGATTGGCAAAAGATTAAAAGATATGATTAAAAACTCACGTTTGTGGAGGGTATGGGGAAGCAGGCATTTTCATACACTTAATACTTGAAGTGTTACATTTGTACAGCTTTTTAGAGAGCAATTTGTCAATATCTACCAAACTTTATATTACTCATATCCTTGACCCAAGATTTCCACTGCTCTTCACCCAGATAAACTTGGAGATGTATGGGGAAATAGACTCACAAGGATGTTTCTGATAACATTGTGTATACTCATTATAATAAATAGACCTAACCTAGATATCCATCAACAGGGGAATGATTCAACTGATACAACAGAACCCTGTGCAGTCAGCAGGAATTTAAAAAATCTGTATGTCCTCTATAAGGAAAAAGGATATTCACCTAGAATCCATTCTCATCCAAGACCCAATAGACTACCCTATTGCTGCCAAGCCAAATTGTCTTCCTCGAAGTCCAACCTTTTGGAAGAACTGTCACACATCCCAGAGGGAGTCCCTTTTCCTTATCATTTTATAATATATAATCTACTATTTGCCAGACACTGGGTTTATCCTTCCTGTTTTAATCCTTCCATTGTCCCATTTTCCCACAGGATAAAGTCTAAAACCCTTGACGTAGCCAACGAAGGGCTGCGTGCATCTCCGGCCTCGGCCTTCCCCTCCAGCTTCACAGAATTTCTCCTTCTTACCCTAGATTTAAAACCTCAACTGCTTCCTCCCCACCCTGCATTCCCCGAACCGCGCATACTCCTGTCATTCCTCGCTCTGGGTGTCAGGATCCTCTTCCCCCATAAGCTTTCCCATCCCCAGCACTCCCAGTGAACTCAGCCCCCTCCTATATATTCCTCCCAGAATATAATCATCTGCAATTACTTGCTTAGTGTCTGTTTTGCCCACTAACCAGAAAAATCCATGAGGTCAGAACTCTGTTTTTCACTCCATCACCAGTCTAGCTCAATGCCAAAGAAGGTGCTCAAAAAACGTTTCCCGATTTATGGACTAGAGGCTAACCCTCATCCCTCCCTCCAGAATGCAGAGTCTGGTTTTCCATTTTTGCCTTTTGACACCGAGATGAATGAATTTTTCATCCTGCCCATTCTGGTAAGTACGGCGATGTTTTCATAGAAAAGAGACGGAAGACATTAGCTTCTTGCAGACCAAAGAGCACAAGGTAGACACCCTTCCTTCCTACCCAGCCTTGTCCGAGCAGGTCCTGGGCGCGGGTCTCCCGCGGCTTCCTTCGCCGGACCCCGAGCAGGCAGCGCGGGCCGGGTGTGTCGGGCTGGCGAGCGGCGGGCCGGATGGGACCAGCCCGGCCGGGGACTCCGCAGGCGACCTCCCTGCGGCGACGGCCGAGCCCCTCCTGCGGCTTCTCCTCCCCGGGCGCCCGCAGAGGCCGGGAGGCGGCTCTGTTGTACCAACACCGACCTGTCCGGGGCGAAGACAAACCTGCCCCGCCGGCCGGCCCTGCTCAAACCCCCTCCCTCTCCCCGCCCCACCTGTGCCCTCGGCCATGACCTTGGGGCCCCACCAGGAAGCAGTGACTTTCCTCCCTAAGGAAGAAACCTACCCCACAGCGAGCGGAGGGTTTGGGAAGAGGTTGCTCGAGCCCTCAGAAGGGCCCCAGAGACAACTTCCTGCGTATCTACTGAGCACATCAAAACACTCCTTTTCGGTGGAGAAATGAAATAACATTTAAAAATGGTTTTGGGAAAACAAACAAACACACACACACTACCTTACCAACAATTTCAAAAACACTTACTTTCAAAGGAGAATAGACAAACAAATCCATCTATATAGCCTATGGCTAAAATTCAGCTTCCAGGTGGCCCAGGTAAAGAGACGGAGCCAGTCGAGAGATTTATTCTTTTCTGACTGAGGTTTGCTGTCTTTCCCATTTATCTGGTGGAGGGGTGAGGGGCAAAAGAGTGAGCCAATTAGATGCGTTTCTCTGCAGGGGCCACCTGAGTTCACTTTGTGAGGTGAGCATATCCCTCACGGAGGCCCCGAGTGCCTGGAAAATGTACCCTAGAATGAGGAGCGTGCTTTTTGTTTCTCTGCACTTTGTTATGGAAAATTTCAAGCATCTGCACAAGTACAGAGGATAGTATAAGAACCCCCCATGTACACACCAGTCAGCAGCAACAGTTGTTGAATTTTGTATCGTCTAATCCGCACCCACTTCTCCTACCCACTCTGGGCTATTTTGAAGCAAATCTCATACATCACATTTTTCTTTCAAAATATTTGAGGGCTTCCCTGGTGGCGCAGTGGTTGAGAGTCCGCCTGCCGATGCAGGGGACATGGGTTCGTGCCCCGGTCCAGGAAGATCCCACATGCCGCGGAGCGGCTGGGCCCGTGAGCCATGGCCAAGGGGCCTGCGCGTCCGGAGCCTGTGCTCCGCAACGGGAGAGGCCACAACAGTGAGAGGCCCGCGTACAGCAAAAAAAACAAACAAACAAACAAAAAAAAATATTTGAATATCAAAATATTCAAAAGATAAGGATTCTTCCGTGTATATGTTGTACACACACACACACACACACACAATACTATGGTCACACCTAAAATTCAACAATAATTCCTTATTATCAAATATCCCATCAGTGTTCACACTTCCCAGGTTGTCTGAGATGTGCCTTTTTAGTCAGCCCCTCAGGTGATTTTTGTGTATGATCGAATTAGAACCATTGCTTTTGAGAACACAGGGTGAAAAATCTAACTTTAGCCTGGGAGGAAGCAGAGGGAAGCAGGGTGTAGGCAGTTTGGAAACAATCGGCTAAGAAGCAGCAGCAATTTTGCACCTGGGGCAGTGGAGGACCGGTATTAAGAAGCCAAACTTGGCCACACCCACCCACCTCAACAGGGCAGATCCACTCAAGAGTCCAGACTCACCTGGGCAAAGTTTCAAAGACTGAACTCAGGATTCGCAAAGCAGAGCAGGAAGATTAGAACCGAAAACTTCCAAAGGCACCATCAGTGTTGACTCTGCCTTTCCCATCAGATAAGCTCCGGAGGCAAGACGAGCCCCTGCCCCACTCAGTGCCTCCCTCTTCTTGCCCCTCCCCCCGCCCACCGCCCTTCTGCTCTTCACCCCAGCTGGGAGTGCTGTGTCTTCCGGTCAGTGGGTGGAACAGTAGCTCCCAAAGGTCCTGGTGCCCAGGAGTCACTGAGAAGCATATAGAGAAAGAAGTACATCCTGGGCTTCCCTGGCGGCACAGTGGTGGAGAGACACGGGGATCCCACATGCCGCGGAGCGGCTGGGCCCGTGAGCCATGGCCACTGAGCCTGCGCGTCCGGAGCCTGTGCTCCGCGACGGGAGAGGCCACAGCAGTGAGGGGCCCGTGTACCGGAAAAAAAAAAAAAAAGTATGAAAACTAGGGGGAGGGGAAAGAAATAAAAAACAAATTACTCTGAAAGCTGCATGAAGAAAGGATTAGTAATGGACAGGAGAGGAATCTAGTTTGTCAGGAAGAACTTTGAAATGATTTCAGTGAGAGCAAGTGGTTTGTCCTTACACTGTAATTGGTAAAAAGAATGATGCAGCCTTTATATCTGTCATGTTATGAATTTTTGATTATTTAATCTTTTTGTGATAGGCATACATAATTTTATAAAAACAAATTGCAAAACTTTGGGGAAAAGATCTTAAGAAGTTAGAAACAATATAAATGTTCAACATTACAGAACTGGTTAAATAAATTATGACACAGCTGTGTGATAGAATACAGTGCAGCTATGAAAATAGCACCAAAAGCATTCTACTGACAAGGAAATCCCTTCTTGGTACACTGTTGATGAAAAAGTATTTTATGAAAGTGTATATATAGTACTGATGACAAATTGAAATTATAATGGAGTGATCACAGTTCAGGCAGACAAAAATGGAGCCAGGTGGCTATTGAGGATCTGGTCTCAGACATGTCTCTGGACCACTGAGAACCTGAACTTTCTTTGAACTATACCAGATCCAAGGACACTACCAGCTATATTCCAAACAACACCTGCCAGCTACACCCTTATGGTCTCAAGGTCTCCCCTTGTAACTATGCAACCATTTTGGACTCCAACCAATCTTTAGTCAACAAGCACCCTTACTTCTTGCCAGCTCCGATTGTAATTCTTGATAAACCACTGTAACCTTGCCATTTTTGCCTAAGTCTCCCCCATTTTGTAGTCCAGCAGAACACAATTCACGTGCTTCTTGAATTTGTGTCTCCCAAGCTGCAGTCCTAACAAACCCCAAATCAACACCTTTTAATTTCAATCAGGTCTCTGTTTCTAAAATTTTCTGTTTCTAAAATGAATATACTTGGTGTAGCCGGCAGGATTCAGTGGCAATCGGCACTCCCTCAGATTTGGTGTAAGGACCTACACAGACCCATTGGGTCCAGCCGTCTCATCAGCTGCATCAGGTCTCCTGGCCGGGGTCCTTCCGGTTGAGCTTCAGGCCTTTATTTGGGGGTTTTACTGGTGTCGACACTAGTCCCCCTCCCTTTCTGAGAGTGGGGTTTTCTTGTTTGCTTATTTTTCTGTCTTGAGATGTGGGTTTCATGTTTCCACGAGTATTCGGAATAATGGGACGCTCTTACAGAGAGAAATTCAAAGAAAGATGACACACCCACCCCCAGAAATCCCTGCTGGCCTTATGTTTAACATCTATGGACCCTCATCCTGTAACTACTTATCAAAATGGGTCCATTTAAGCTGGGATGATTTACATTGCATTGGCCAAAATGGCGAACTTTCAAAATTCCCAAATTAGTCTATCTTCATGCATGACTAAAAATGTTTCAGAAACAGACAAATAATAGGAAGCATAGTTTAATTAGTGTCTGGAGGCCTCTAAATGTAATATCAAGAAAACTGCTTCCCTCCAAGCTGTAAATGAAAAGTTGACTCAGACTGTCTCTAAACTTGAAAAATCAGTTGAATGAACTCTCTTGCCCCCCTCCTACCCCCTCCCAAAGTCTGCATCTTCTCTATCCTTTTATGCACCTTTTCCCAAACTCCTTTTCTTTCATCTGCAAGACCCCCCTCCCTTCTCCTTCTCCACCGGATCCCCTTCCTCCTCCTTTCCTCCCCTCTAACCCCCCTCCTGGCAGGCCCTTTTAAAACTAAGCCCTCTGGACAAGAGAAAAGACCTGCCCTGGCACCTCAGCAATTCCCCAGGCCCTCCTACAAGTAATCAGGAAATAAATCAGCTGTAAGCTAATATTCAAGGGCTAACAGAAGCAACTGTTTTTGTTTTGCAAATCTCTACAACTACTACCCACCTACCTTCACCAGCCCCAAGGCCTCACCTATTCCTCTCAAAATGATTATAGATATTATAAAAGATCAGGATATCAGAAAAAAAAAGTCCTGTACTTTAAATTTTTTTAAAATAATCATCATCCTAAGACTTATAATAATAGATACATTTTCTTTCTCTGTCCTATAAAGTTATAAATCTTATCATTTCAATGAAATGTAAACACAGCCACATCACCTGAGACTGCAGCCTTAGCTCAATCAGTAGAACCCAAAACTAAAAAGAGAAAAACAGGGAGAGAGACCGTTTCAAACACAAACTTCTAAAAGGACCCTCTTGCTGAAAGAGGCCCCTTAAAGTTGCTTGTCAAAGGCAAAGACAGATCTTAAGTCTTCTCCATAAACTATAAAAGACTTTAGCCAACTGAGCAAGTAATCTAATTATCTAATTTATTCCAACTGTTATTTATAAACTAGTGAGTTTTGTAGTGCACCAATTCATGACTAAAGTTTTATTTATTTTTTAAATTTTATTTATTTATTTTTGGCTGCATTGGGTCTTTGTTGCTGTGCGCAGGATTTCTCTAGTTGCAGCAAGCTAGGTACTCCTCATTGCGATGCACGGGCTTCTCATTGCGGTGGCTTCTCTTGTTATGGAGCACGGGCTCTAGGCACGTGGGCTTCAGTAGTTGTGGTTTGTGGGCTCTAGAGCACAGGCTCAGTAGTTGTGGCGCAGGGGCTTTATTGCTCTGCAGCATGAGGGATCTTCCCGGAGCAGGGCTCGAACCCATGTCCCCCTGCATTGGCAGGAGGGTTCTAAATCACTGCGCCACCAGGGAAGTCCCCAGTGACTAAAGTTTTTTTGTTTTTGTTTTTGTTTTGGCTGCACTGGGTCTTAGTTGCTGCACATGGGCTTTCTCTAGTTGCAGCAAACAGGTGCTACTCTTCGTTGCAGTGCGCGGGCTTCTCACTGCAGTGGCTTCTCTTGTTGCGGAGCACCAGCTCTAGGTGCACAGGCTTCAGTAGTTGTGGCACACGGGCTCAGTAGTTGTGGCTCGCGGGCTCTAGAGCACAGGCTCCGTAATTGTGGCACATGGGCTTAGTTGCTCCACAGCATGTGGGATCTTCCTGGACCAGGGATCAAACCCATGTCCCCTGCATTGGCAGGTGGATCCTTAACCACTGCGCCACCAGGGAAGTCCACCAATGACTAAAGCTTTAAAATGAAAACTATGAAATCTCTGGTTGTGTCAGTCTATATCCAGATGGTATGGCCAAAATTAATTTGTAAAAGAACTCTATTTTGGGCTTCCCTGGTGGCGCAGTGGTTGAGTGTCCACCTGCCGATGCAGGGGGACATGGGTTCATGCCCCGGTCCGGGAAGATCCCACATGCCGTGGAGCGGCTGGGCCCGTGAGCCATGGCTGCTGAGCCTGCGCGTCCGGAGCCTGTGCTTCGCAACGGGAGAGGCCAAAACAGTGAGAAGCCCGCGTAACGCAAAAAAAAAAAAAAAAAAAAAAAAAAAAAGCTCTATTTAATTGACTTAAACAAGTAAGTGCTTATAGAAACTCTCAGAAATATAATAGAAACTAACCCAAATGAATTTCAGGTTCTAACGACCTGAGGAAATATGCAGTATTAAAGCTGATTTAAGGGACTTCCTTGGTGGTGTAGTGGTTAAGACTCCATGCTCCCAACGCAGGGGGCCTGGGTTCAATCCCTGGCCAGGGAACTAGATGCACATACATGCCACAACTAAGAGTCGCATGCCACAACTAAGGAACCCGCATGCCACAACTAAGGAGCCCACAAGCCACAACTAAGGAGCCCTTGAGCTGCAACTAAAGGAGCCTGCCTGCTGCAACTAAGGAGCCCATGTGCTGCAACTAAAGGGCCAGCAAGCCACAACTAAGACCTGGCACAACCAAATAAATAAATAGATAAATAAATTCTTTAAAAATCAATTTATTTATTTTTGGCTGCATTGGGCCTTCGTTGTTGCATGCGGGCTTTCTCTAGTTGTGGTGAGTGGGGGATACTCTTCATTGCAATGCACAGGCTTCTCATTGAGGTGGCTTCTCTTGTTGAGGAGCATGGGCTCTAGGTGCTCGGGCTTCAGTAGTTGTGGCATGTGGGCTCAGTAGTTGTGGCTCGTGAGCACAGGCTTAGTTGTGCTCTAGAGCACAGGCTTAGTAGTTGTGGCGCATGGGCTTAGTTGCTCCACAGCATGTGGGATCTTCCCGGCCCAGGGCTTGAACCTGTGTCCCCTGAATTGGCAGGCGGATTCTTAACCACTGTGCCATCAGGGAAGCTCAATAAATAAATTTTTTGTTTTGTTTTGTTTTTTTGTTTTTTGTGGTACACAGGCCTCTCACTGTTGTGGCCTCTCCCGTTGCGGAGCACAGGCTCCGGACGCGCAGGCTCAGCGGCCATGGCTCACGGGCCCAGCTGCTCCGCGGCATGTGGGATCTTCCCGGACCGGGGCACGAACCCGTGTCCCCTGCATCGGCAGGCGGACTCTCAACCACTGCGCCACCAGGGAAGCCCAATAAATATTTTTTAAAAAGAAAATAAAAATAAAAATTACTACTTGTTAAGTTTTGGTGTAGTATTAAAGAAAAATATCCACAACTATCTGAAAAAGCTGGTAAAATATTTTCCCCCTTTTGAAACTACATATCTATGTGAGGCCAGACTTTCTTTATATACTCAAACAAAAATAACAAATAGCAACAGATTGAACGCAAAAATAGATACAAAAGACAAAAGCTGTCTCCTATTGTCAGACATTAAAGAGATCTGCAAAATAAAACAATTGTCACTCTTCTCACTAAATTGTTGTTTGTTTTGGAAAATAGAGTTATTTTCATTAACCTATATATTATATCAACATACAACAGGTTTCATATTATTTTAGATGAGCTAATATCTAAGTATTCTTAGAATTTCTCAGTTTTAATTTCTAGTGTGATAAATATCAGTGGATAGAATCCACATAAGCCATAGCTCTTTGGGGTTCTCAATAATTTTTAAGGGTATAAAGGGCCACCTAGACCAAAACATTGGAACTGGCCTGGGGAGAGAACAGAGGGGTATATTAGCTTGCTAGGGCTGCCCGAACAAAGTACCACAAATTGCATAGTTTAAACAACAGAATTTATCATTTAGGAGTTCTGGAAGCTAGAGTCCAAGATGTCAGCAAGGTTAAATCAGCCCTTCTAATGGCTGTGAGAGATAATCTGGTCCATGCCTCTCCCCTAGCTTCGGGTGATTTGCTGGCAATCTTTAGGGTTCCTTGGCTTGTAGAAGCATCATCTGATCTCTGTCTTCATTTTCACATGCATGTGTCTGTGTCCAAATCTCCCTTTTTTACATGGACACCACACATACTAGAGTAGGGGCCCAGCCTACTTGAGTATGAGTGTGACCTCATCTTAACAAATTACCTCTGCAAAGACCCTATTTCCAAATAAGGTCACATTCTGAGGGACTGGAGTTAGGACTGCAACATATGAATTTGGGGGTGTACACAACTCAGCCCATAAGAAGGAGGAAGCAATAAAGTCAGGCCTGAGCATGGGAGAACTCAAGGTTTCAAGACAGGACAGAGTAGATGGACAAGAAACAGAGAGGGAGAAGGATAATCCGAAGAAGGGGAATTCTAAAGAAGAAAGGGTCTCAAGAACCATGGATTGGTCATGCCAGAGGAGGGCTGAGAAGCATCTGGAGGTTACTGATGACCCCAATGGACTTACTTCAGTGGAATGAAAGGTGCAGAATTCAAAGTAGACTGTGGCCTTGGGAAGTCAGCGGCTGGTGAACAGAAGATAGATAACAACAATTCTTTCAAAATATCAGGCTAAGGAAAGGGAAAGAGGGACCACGGCAGTAGCTGATGAGAAAATAAAGCATCATGGGAGGTTTCATTTATTTTTTTAAGGGCAGAGACAGTTGACTATCCAAGAGAACTCTGTGAGCTCTAGTTGCACTCTAGAAAATAGCAACTTCTACTTTTTCTCACCCACTAAACACATTTGAGACAATCACTTTGAACCATACAAGGATATCACTTAAATTTCTCTGGAAGTTTCCTGACTGAGCTCAATATTTTATAGGCAACTTTTCATAGCACTGCTGACTCATGGGAGGTTGAAAGAGAAGGTGTTAGCAACCACAGCCCAGTTAGTCTAAAACCAAAGTAAACTTTATGAATTCTCTAGCCATACTGTAAATCTCCACAGTGAAGGAAGGAGAGAGAGAGTGAGAGAAGAACCAAGCCCAGCTCCGGCCCTAAAAGGGTTTTGCAGTGACTGGTAGAAAAGAACTGAGATTTACTCCAATCCACTCACTGGAGTGGAGGCCTGTGAGGCTAAAAGATTTACCAAAGCCACATAGAACACTCGCATTTCTTTAACTATTTGTGTCACTGACTTTTTTAAAAATGCAAGTAATTCTCCTATTAATCATTAAATACTATATATTTTTAATATACTCTCAGAATCCCCAGTAACACTTAAATTTGGCATTAGGTCTTGAGAGAAACTACGTTCTTAGAGCAGAATCAATCCCCTATATTATCCAAATGAACACTGTTTTTGATACCGAGTGTTTAATACCACAGTCCCCATTCTCTAGACAAGTCTGGGGCACAATGCCAGCTGCGGCCACTATACACTTGTCCGTGCAGGTTTCTGGCAAGACACTTTCGTGCCCTGAGGACTGTCTATAAAATGGCTCTTGAGGAGCTGAAGAGGGAAGCCCTCGATTTACACCACTTCAAAGTGGACATTCCTTTCAACAAAGGGCCTCCTTTGTTCTCATAGCCCTGTACCCAGGATTAGGACGATACTGGGAACAACCACATGTTCAGCTGTACAAGATCAATTTACAGGTGATCGTCACATAATTTAAAAAATGAAAAGGGGTAAGTGGAAAGCAAGCCAAAATCCTTGCAAGAAATTTACGTCAGCAATTCCAAAAAAGGTAAGCTGCAACACTAACAACCTGATTTTTCTAAAACAGTGTCTAATTTTTCTAAACGGAATCCCAGCCAGATCACCTTCATTCAAAGAACTGATTTTCCCATCCACTTACCTAGCATTTGTCCACCACAGGCCAGGCACTGAGCTCACCATCCACCAGCCTTCACAACAGGCTCTAACAGAGAAAGTGCTGGAGACAGAAAGAGAATGATTTGAGGTTGCTCAAAAGAGAGAGAATGACATCCAGCTTCACAAACACACACACACACACACACACACACACACACACACACACGATTAGGTGCAGTTTGTTGACAGTAACATTCATGAGATCACGAGTCTGTGCTGTCAGCACACTGAGGATGATATTATGTATGCTGGAGCCAGGACCGTCCCCTGCCGTGAACATCCCCACTCCCTCCTAGCCTCAGACCTTCTCCAGTGATGGGTCTCAGGGTGCGTTGGTGCCATCCAATGTCCATTTGGCCCTCACTGTTGTTCTACAGCTTTCCATCCTCTAGATCACGCCCGGAGAGAGAGAGTCCTCCCAGGGACAGCCACTTTCTCTTCCACCCTCCATCGCATCCCACCTCCCTGCCTCAGCACATGGCCGTCTCGTTCCCGAGGCAAAGACCCTCCATCATGGTACCCTCCGGCTCCCTTTTCTCCACCTCAACATGCCTTGGTCTTGTCTCTGTTTCCTTTCTCTCCAGAGCAGAACTACTTTACATCCCTTTCATTCCTGTCTTCACTTCAAGTCACAGGCTGACTGGGAGTGAGATTTAGGGAAATAAAATTTCATCATGAAGAGAACAGAACACCTCTAAGTTTGTCACTGGCTAACTTTACCCATCACCTCTCCAAGTTTTTCACTGGGGAGCATTTCCCCAGTTATTCACCTTTTCTGTAATAATATTTACTCTAAACTCTATTAGGGAGTTTCTTTTCAGCATGATTCTACCTCTACTTTCTTAAAAAAAAAAAGACTTTACTAGCTCATTTCTCTTCTTTCTCCATTTAATATACAATACTGAGCACAGAGTCATAGAATCGTGCCACTGGAAGAAAACTTAGAGGTCTAATCCAGTCCCTTTACTTCAGAGGTAAGGAAACAAGCCCAGGGAGGTGAAGGAATTTGCCTAAGGTCACACAGCTAATCAGTGACCAAGCTGGATGCAGAACCCAGGGCTCCGGACACAGGGTTTTCGCTTCATCCTTGTAGCTTCCCAGTTTGTTTCTCATGGGAGTTAACATCCCTTTGTGTAGGCACCATATGGAGCAAAACCCCTTCTGGGGATAATTTATCCCCTCTGGGGAGTCCGGAGGATCCCAGACAAAGGTCATCCCACACAGGATTGAAGGCAGCATTTCCCTAGATTTCCCCCCCTATATCCCCCTCCCAGAGAGACGCCCACCATCTTTCTTGGGTAACATCATCAGCAAGGTGATGTGACTCCCCCAGGGTCTCACGGGAAGTGACTACATGAAAACTGGAATCCAGGACTCCTGACTCAGGGTTGGTTTTGCTGATCCCAAGGGGCTCTGGGCAGCCTGGACAGGAGAGATGAGAAAATGAGAGAGAGAGTGAAGGAAAGTCATAGACGAGACTGGAAGGCCAGGGAGGAGAGAAGTTAGATGTTGGGAAGAGAGGACCAACAATCTCTCACTTGGCTACCTGGTCCTTTTTAGTTTCATGTGGACAAAACTGGAGAAGAAAAATTGGCCAAGTGTTTATTGCAAACATGCAGCTTATTTCCCAAAAACCTTAGCTTAAAATTACTTTGGGGGAACACACATCTCTGTTTATTAAACAAAAGATGAATCTGACCACAAACGCTGTTGTACCAACAGAAACATTTTGCACAAATGGTCAGACTGGGAACTGAAGGGAGCCAGAAATTGCTAATCACAGAGGCCCGGAGCTGAACAGGATCTCCCCTCCATTGCTGATTAACTTCACCTTAAAATGCCCTTCCCTGCTTCATGCTAGTAACTTACTAACATTCCCACAGCTGGAGCTATCCCACAGTGGACATGGCTGCCTTAAAAGTTAGTAATAAACCTGTCATTTAAGGCATTTTAGCAAAGTCCAAGTAACAACCTTGAGAAGTCAAATGCAGCAATACCAAACTCTAACCTACTACGTTGTTTGTAGGAGAGAATTCTTACGGGTTAAGGATTGGGCCAGGCGGACTCTAGGTGCCTTGCCAACATTGAGATTCCATGTTGTCGTTGTTGTTGTTTTTCCCATGTCTTATTTCTAGTCTTCTTCTTGTCCTGACATTCTTGGGTTTGTCTGCACTTTCTGTTATACACCTTGGGCACCTCAAGAGCAGAGGCTGTCAATAAGCAGTTCTCTGTACCATATGCAACTTGAAACTTCATTAAGATTTTTTTTAATGGAGAAGATTTCCTGACATTGAAATTTTCCCCAAGCAGTCAAACATTGCAAACTGTAGTCTATCTGCTCCATTGTGACTACATTGCTTTCCTGTGAACTACTCTTTAAAAAAATGTATTAACTTGATTTTATTTCCTGACTATAAGAGTAATACACATTCCTTGTAGAGGATTTGAAAGACATAAAAAAGTATAAAAAAGAAAATAAAAATCATCAAAGTGTAATTTTAGATATGACCACTGCTAACATCTTGGTAAGATGCTTTCCAAACTTTTTTCTTTATATATGTGTGTGCTTACAAAACTGCAGTGATACTGAATATACAGTTTTATATCCTGCTTTTTCTGCTTTGTATTATATAGCAAGTGTTTTCCCAAATAATAAATGTTATTCCAAACATATTAATTTAAAAAATTGTTTAACATTTTATTCCATTATAAGTTGCTTCTAAGCTTTTATTTTTACAAATATTGTAATGTTGAGATAGAGAACCTTGGATATATATTTTGTGCATGTGTGTGCTCATCTCTAACTATTTCCTTGGGGAAAAATATTCCAAAGAGCTGCTCTATAGAAGGAAAAGTGACCAAAATAAGCTGACCCTAACAAAATCTACAACTTAGCTATAAATCATCTCAATTACTGAGCCTGGACTGACATGACGGCACATTGTTATTGCCCCAAGCACCTGATTAAAGCAACCAAAAAAAAAAAAATCATGTCTCATCCTAGGTCATCCTAGGTCACAAGTTATTTCTACAAACAATTGTATGCAATTACAATTTTTCACACAATAAAAAATAACCAGGTACACAGGGAAACACAACAACATGAATGGAAACCAACAGAAATAATAGACAACAGAAACAGACCAATGGGGGTGGGCAAATATTGAAGTTGTCACACAAAGATTTTTTAAAAATTATGTTCACGCTGTTCATGAAGATGAAAAACATGACTGAATAACAGAAAGCTATTTTTTAAAGTACAAAATGAAAATTTAAGAACTAAAACTAAAATAATTGAAATTAAGAACCCAATGGGTAGTTATAAAAGTGGATTAGACACGGATGACAAGAGATTTAATAAAAGATAGGGCAGAAGAAAATATCTAGAATAAAGCACATGAAAACAATAGGATGGAGAATAGAAAAGAGGGTAGAGAATTAGAAGATTCTATGGGAAAGCCTAACATGTGTAATTGGAGTCCTGGAAGGAGAGAAAAGAATGGGAGAGAAGTAGTATTTGATGACTGAGAACTTTTCAAAACTGATGAAAGACATCAAACTCCATATTCAATTGCCTACAAACCTCAAGCAAGACAAATAAAAGGAAATCAATACCTGAGCATATCAGAATAAAACTGCTGAAAAGCAAAGACAGAGCAAAATGCCTAGAAACAATCATAGAAAAAGGAGACAAATTACCTACAAGGACACACCAACTAGATGGACAGCTCTCAACAAAAACAATAAAAGTCAAAAGAAATAGAAAGATATCTTCAAAGCACTGAAAGAAAATATCTGTCAACCTAGAATTCTACACGCAATGAAAATATCTTTCAAGGATATCTTCAAGAAAAAAAAATATCCAGATAAACAAACACTGAGAGCATTAACCACTACATTGAGGGAATACTAAAAGCTGTTCTTCAAGGAGAAGGGAAATGATCCCAGATAGAAGAACAGACATGCAGAAACGAGTCAAGAGCAATAAACTGGCTAATATGGGGATAAATTTAATTTATTTTTTAAAATAGTAGCAATGACTTAGAGTTAAAATGTATGTATAGAGTTAAAAAATACATGACCATAATGGGATAAAAATCAGGAGTTGATAAGTAAAGCTCCAAAGTCTTTGCATTATCTATGAAGAAGGTAAAAGTATCAACTAATAGTGACTCTGATAAGACCAGAATGCATGCTGTAACCTCTAAAAAACTGAATAATAAAAAACTCAATCCAAACTTAGTAAGAAAAAGAAAAAGTGGAACAGATGGGAAGACAGATGGGAAAACCAGACAGCACTTGGTAAGATGGTAGATTAAAACCTAAACCAGGGCTTCCCTGGTGGCGCAGTGATTGAGAGTCCGCCTGCCAATGCAGGGGACACGGGTTCATGCCCCGGTCCAGTAAGATCCCACATGCCACAGAGCGGCTGGGCCCATGAGCCATGGCCACTGAGCCTGCGCGTCTGGAGCCTGTGCTCTGCAACGGGAGAGGCCACAACAGTGAGGCCCGCGTACGGCAAAAAAAAAAAAAAAAAAACCTAAACCAATCAGTAAATACAGTCAATGGGAATAGAGCCATTGGCCAATTAAAGACATAGATGGTTAGAAACGGTTTTTTAAAATCCTATACTATGTTTTTATAAGGTACATATCTAAAAACATAATAAAAATTTAGGAAAGTTGAAAGAAATGATGGAAAAAGATATAGCATGCAAAACTAAGCAAAAGCAGAGGGTGGGATGAATTGGGAGACTGGGATTGACATATACACATTAATATGTATAAAACAGATAACTAATGAGAACCCGCTATATAGCCAGAGAAGTCTACTTCACTTTGCTGTAGAAAAGTGGGATAGCTATAGTAATAGCAGACAAAGTAAACTTTATGGCAAAAAGCATTACTAGAGATGAAAAGGGATGTTACAAAATTATTTTTTAAAGGAGGTTCAATTCACTGGGAAGGTGTCATAATTCTGTGTTTGTATGAAGTCTAATTACAACCTCGAATATTTCATGCAAAAATCGACAAGACTACAAGGAAAAGACAGAAATCCACAATCATCTATCTCAGTAGTCAATAGAATTAAACAAAAATAAAACAGGAAAAATATAGAAGATATGAACCACACAATTAGTACTCTAATAGACCTACGTAGAATACTGAACCCCACAACTATGATAGTCTTTACAAGCACCATCAACCATTTACAAAATTTGACCATATGATGGTTCTTAAAGAATACACAAAATAAAAGTCATTCAAGTGTGTTTGCAGATCACGATGCAATTAAGCTAGAAATCAATAACAAAAAGATAACTAGAAAACCTCCATATGTTTGAAAATTCAGAAATATACTCTGAGAAGATGTGAAATAATGAGATCCAGGGCAGAGGTGGAATATGGCCTTAGCCAAGCGGAAGTTCCATTCTTTTTTATTAAACCCACCTCTGTCCTGGCCACCGTATCACCGCCCTCTAGTGCAACTGTGGATTAAGGGCAAGATGAGTCACCCTGGAACAGCTCAGAGATGGTTCCAAATGGGGGGCTCCAGGCCTTGGTCACTTTGTTCCTTCTATCAGCTCTATGGTATGATCTCAAATTGGACGCTACGTAGTTCTCCATTTTTCTTACAAGGGTACTCCTCATTCTCTCCAAGTCCTACACCTATAACTGAGTGGCAGTGGGTGAGGTTAATCTCCTCCACAAACTAAGTGCTGCTCAGGGGAAGGTCTAGATGTTCCAGTCGCATGAGCAACTAGAGACTGACGTTATTTTGTGAAAACAGATCCCGACAAAGCTGCATGCAGGAAGAGCCGCAGACCCCATCTCTGCTCAGAAATTAGGGAATAGCAGGCACAGGCGTGGTCAGGGCCATGATTCTCACAGTGGATGAACCGGAAATGAAAGCCCCAAGTTCAAAGCCAGTGGTCTCTTCCCAGAGATGGAGAGGCGGTTAGAGGAGGAGATCAGAATCACAAGGGGGGTTAGGGAGGGATTCACTGGGAGTATGGGATTAGCAGATGCAAACTATTATATACAGGATGGATAAACAAGGTCCTACTGTATAGCACAGGGAACTATATTCAATATTCTGTGATAAACCATAATGGAAAAGGATATGAAAAAATTGTGTATATATATATATATATATATATATATATATATATATCTGAATCTCTTTGCTGTAGAACAGAAATTAATTATACTTTAATAAAATAAATATAAAAAAATAAATTAAAAGAATCACAGGGCTTCCCTGGTGGCGCAGTGGTTGAGAGTCCGCCTGCCGATGCAGGGGACACGGGTTCGTGCCCCGGTCCGGGAAGATCCCACATGCCGCGGAGCGGCTGGGCCCGTGAGCCATGGCCGCTGAGCCTGCGCGTCCGGAGCCTGTGCCCCGCAACGGGAGAGGCCACAACAGTGAGAGGCCCGTGTACCGCAAAAAAAAAAAAAAAAAAAAAAAAAGAATCACAGAGGAAGTCCCCTCAACATAAAATCCTTCTAGAAGGCAAAGCCCATTCCAGGCCACAGAATGCTGGTTTTCAATCATTTAGCACAGGAAACCCTCTGTCCCCCTCCTTCTCTTTTTCACATGAAATTATATCAGGGAAAACAGATAAAATTGGAGGCAGTGAGGGCCCTGGAACCCCATGCTCTAGGCCACCCCAACCTCAACATGGAGCCTGGTCACAGACATTTTAACTTGGACTTTAAAGTATGTGTAACCAAACACCTGTCTCAACCATTAAAAAAAAAAAAATCTTGAGAAAGTTCCTGCAGAATGTCTAGCTTTGAGCAATGCAACTTCCTGGTATACTTTCCAAAGGAAACCTGATGTAAAATGAAAGAGTTACCAGGTGAGGTAACCACCTGCATGGAGTTACTCGTTATAGACATGTTGAAATGAAAGACAGCTAATAATGGTGACACCCGTAAAACAGTTGCCACGCGGCCCTTCCTTTGGGAATTAATGAGTGATCAGAGACCAGTCAAGTCCATCCTATTTTTGAATAATAAAATCCTTTCATCTGTCAATAAGAGAATATTTGTCTTTTAAACTGACTTGCAAACACCTAATCTAAAACAACCCCCAATCAACTAACAATGTGTTTAAAAAAAAGAGAGAGAGAGAGAGAGAGAGAGGACAGATCATTGCCTGTCCCCTTTACATCCACTGCTTCCCAGAATTACTTTCCATTGTATGACTTGATAGGATGCTGTCAGTTTAGACAGGTGCATGCTCTTTAAACCCCCATCACAACAACCCCACACAGGGCTGTTTCGAATCTATGTCCCAGGCTCTCACTATTTTGGAGGGACATGCTCTGCTCACATCAAACCTATTAAAATACACCCAACATCCTACATTAAATTGTTTCTGTTTAAACGTTTGAATTGTATAACTTTGCTTATGAAATAATTTTTTTTCCTTTTTTTTTTTTTTTTTTTTTTGGCTATGCCACAGCTTATGTCAGCTTAGTTCCCGCCCAGGGATCGAACCCATGACCCCTGCAGTGGAAGTGCCAAGTCCTAACCACTGGACTGCCAGGGAAGTCCGGAAATACATTTTTTGGATTGCACAGGTTTTGTTGCTGTTGTTGTTCATATTTTGAACCTGAGAACATTTTTCAGGTCTCAAACATTTTGGGGGCCCTTGAAAATTCCGTGGACCACACACACTGCTGTTATCTCCACTGCCCTTTGGATAAATCAGCCCTAATCTGTGAAGCTCACTGAGGGGTGTACTGTGAGGAGAATGTCGAAAACAGAGATCAAAAGACAGGAGAGGGACTTCCCTGGTGGTGCAGTGGTTAAGAATCTGCCTGCCAATGCAGGGGACACGGGTTCAATCCCTGGTCTGGGAAGATCCCACATGCCACGGAGCAACTAAGCCCATGCGCCACAACTACTGAGCTGGTGCTCTAGACCCTACAAGCCACAACTACTGAGCCCACATGCCACAACTACTGAAGCCCGTGTGCCTAGAACCCATGCTCCACAACAAGACACCGCAATGAGAAGCCCGCAAACTGCAACAAAGTGTAGCCCCTGCTCGCCACAAATAGAGAAAGCCCGCACGCAGCAACAAAGACCCAATGCAGCCAAAAATTAATTAATTAATTAATTTTTTAAAAAAAGATAGGAGAAAAAAATCAAAGAAAATGTTCATCCTATTAAGTAATGTCATCTCTGTGGGCACCCAAGGGGAAATGGTATCAAGAGCATTTATCTGGTTTTGGTATCAAGAGCAGTTGTGCTTTTAACAGATACACACGACTGTATATAAAATAGATAAACAACAAGGACCTACTATATCACAAGGAACTATAGTCAATATCTTGTAATAACCTGTAATGGAAAAGAATCTGAAAAAGAGTATATATATATATATATATATATATATATATATATATATATGCGTGTAACTGAATCACTTTGCTGTACACCTGAAACACTGAACATCAACTATACTTCAATAATGAATTAATAAATAGCAGTTGTACTTCCCCTGTTGTTTTTGTCTTGTGAGGTCATGAATCATGTATGTGATCATGTGATCCTCTTCGCGCTGGCTACCAGAAAGCTTAGAAAACATGCATGCCATTTTTGTGCTCTAAACTCACTCATGGATCCATCTTATATTTCCTATCCTAACTTTCTCTTTGCCTCATTTCTTCTTGTTTTATTTTACCTAGCTTAATTAATGCATGTAAGCTTCCTTAAACCCTTTTTGGACCAAGGCAGGATATAAATAAATGAATACATAGATAGCATTATTTTTCCTTAAAACTGCCTTTCTCCCATACTTTCTACTTATGATGACCCTTCTATCATAATGATGTTTACCACTGGCTGAGTACTTACCATCAGCCGGCACTGGGCAACGCACTTCACGTAGATTACTTCATTAAGTCATCACAACAACTCCTGAGATAGGAGCGCCTCCGATTATTCTTCAGATGAGGAACCTGAGGCTTGGATGTATAAAGTAAACTGCCCAGGGCCCCTCAGCCAATAAAACACAAGGCTGTGATTCTAGCCCAGCCTGGCCTCATGGCCACCCAGTCACCCCAGCTGGAAACCTTGCCTCCACCCTGGATGCTTTTTTCCTGGATTCCTTTCTGTTGATTCGGCCTGCTAAATGCCTCTTGATTCTGTCCACCCCTCCTCTATCCTCAGTCCAGCTGCTTATTTCAGGGCTCTTTTGAGGTCTGTCTGGGACTTCTGCAACAGCTTCTTCGATCATCTCTCTGAATAGAGACCTGCCCTCTCTCCTCCATTTTTCTGAAATACAAAGGTGGCCACATCTACAATTTCCTTATAGGGTGCCCCAATCATAAGATGAGAGCCCAGTTTCCTTAGTCTGGCATGCAGGTCCATTTACAATCTGTTCTTAGTCTAACCAGACACACCATGACCCAGCCCATGCCCCGAGGACAGTAATTCCTCCCCAAGCAAGGGGCACACGGTCATGCCTCAGAGACCAGGCACACACTGGTCCCTTTTCCCGTGCCTGGCGAACTACATATCTCTCAAGTTTCAGGTCGAGATGCCACTTCCATTGTGAAATGTTCTCAGGATCCGCTAGTCCTCAACCCTCCTCGCCACACTTATTTCACTGTGTTGTCATTACTTATTTGTCCATCTTCCTCACTGGACTCTGAGCTCCTTAAGGACAGAGGCTTTGTGGCCTTACCTATGTCAAAGCCCCTCCCTCATACCAAGGGCCTGCATACACCAGCTACTTGGTAATCGTTGAATATTCAACCAAGTGGTAGGCCTAAACTGGACTTTTGTACACTGCCTAAGATCAGCCTTCTTAAAGCTCTTCTGCCCCCAATCCCCAAATCCAAGAGTATAGGGCCACCATTAATTAGTACGTTTGGGCGGATTAGAAAAAAGTGCCCCCTCCAGGTTGATGTATAACAATGAGACGTCCTTATTCTGGGCTTACACATGGCTTATACTACTTCTGTTAGGGAACCGTGGACCGAAACCTTCCCTGAAACTAACCCTGAAGAATTCAGGAGGGGCCAAAAGGAGGAGGGAGGAGAAAATATGTCCTGCCACCCTCCCAGAAGCCCTCACACTGGAATCCGTCTTGGCTGAGAGATGCACGCCACCAGGAAGGACCCTGAGTCAGACCCAACTATGGGCAAAGCAAGATAATTGGCCAGAAACCACCCGGAAACTAACCCCCTTACCATCAAAGCCGAGACTGTGAGTCACGTGGCAGAGCCGTCCTCCTGGGGTCCCTGACCCGCCTGCCCTCCACCCGGGCGCCCCCCCCCCCCAATAAAGTCTCTTGCTTTGTCAGCACGTGTGTCTCCTCGGACAATTCATTTCCGAGTGTTAGGCAAGAGCCCACTCTCGGGCCCTGGAAGGGGTCCCCCTTCCTGCAACACTTCCACTGAGCTTTGAATGAGCTTCAAAGCTCATCCCTCACTCTCTTAGCCAGACCCAAGCTTATTTAGGAACATAATATACGTATCCACACGTGGTGGCCGGCCAGCATGCACACATGCTGCTATTCTCCTGCTATTCCTTGTACTCAGAAGGCCCATCACCTCCCACCCGCATATGCAAACTTCAATACCCAGCCCAAAGGTCACTTCCTCTGTGAATCTCTCCTCCACTGCTCTCGGGCAGACTTCCCCCTCCCTCTTTTATATCCCCATCACCGGGGAAGATACCCATACTGAGTCCTACCATATTGCCTCCCAGTTCTTTCTTCACTGCCTGGTCTCACCGCTGTACTGAGTAGGAATCAAGAGGAGGGGTCACATCTTAATCATCTTCGAGTCTCGAATGCCTGGGATGGTGCCTTTACAATACGTGGTTGGCATTCAACAAAGGTCTTAGACTGAAGGCAGAGCTTCAATCAAGTTACTACTCAATTCAAAATCTTCACAAAGCCTCCCTTTGGCCCTCCTGACTGTTTCAAACCCTCCACCCCCAGCCTGGCACATCGGATGCTCAGCCTCCTGGTCACAGCGGATTTCTGAGCGCCTCTTACCTCCGGGCCTTTGCTCACCTGTCCCTTCTGCATACGATGCCTTTTTCTCCTCTTTGCCTGTCAAAACCGTATCCATCCTTCAAGGCCCAACCCAAATGCCACCTTCCTCATGAAGCGGCCATCAGGAGGTGAGGCCTCTTACTGCTGAGAAGCAAAGTGCTTTGTCCTTCACTCCTGAAACACTGCTCTGTGCTTTAAGGAGGTGTGCTTGTAATAAAGCACTTGGAGGGCAGGTATTTCCAGACTTGAGCAGAGGGTAGTGCACGCAGTAGGCGCTCGGTAAATATTGGGCAGGATGACTACGCCTGAAGGTGGAAGAGGCAGTAAACTCATCTTCAAGGAACCAGCACGACACAGATCTCCTGCCCTGTCCTCTTTTTTCTCAGCAGGGACAAAATGTGAGCTAAGGAAGAACCAACTAAGTCACCGACCATTCCTCCCCCAGCCAACGTAGCTCAGCTTCCCTCCTGGAGAGGTGAGAGCCCGGTGTGACAGCCCAAGTTCCCTTTGCTCCACCCCCTCTCTTTCCCCCAAACACAGAACAGAAATTCACCTCTGCCAGCGTTGTTTTCAAGTTCCTGCCAGCCGGGCCACACACAGGACTCATGGCAGGCGGCCCTCAGCTCGCCCCTGCGGGGACCGTGATCACAGAAGCCTCTCTCCTCAGCATGAAGCACCTCAGCTCTGCGCCCTGGGCCGCCCTGGTCCTCAGCCTGGCCTTTGCCTCTTTCCACCCGGCTTGCTTGGCAGGTAGAACTGTGAGCTTTATTCTCGCCACGCTGGGAAGAGGAAGGGAGGGGAGGGGGGGAAAGAAGGAGGTCGGAGAAGGATTCCTTGGCTAGGGTTGGTCCCGCACAGAGGAAAGAGGAAACAGTACTTTCTCATCTGAAGGATCAGGCAAGAGAGGGTAGGGTGGGATGGGAGTTAACTTAACACCAGCCTCAGCCAGGATGGGAGTCACCACCTCTGCTGGCCTTTGCCACAAAGAGTCTCTCCCATCAGGGGACCAAACTGGACTAAAATGATCTCTTTGGGTTGCTGTTTCTCAATGGCTCCTTGTCAGCATTAATTGTGTTGCAATCCCATATTTCGTGGTTGTCATCCTGCTTTTGCGTGCCCTCTTCTCACCTAAGGACCTCTATCCCTCCCTTGACCCTGTGCGCCCTTTGCAACTTTCACAAAACCTCAACACACAAAGCTGTCGTATGCTGTTTAACCTTCTCCCACCTTGCCCAGCTCAGGAGATGTTGGGTTATGTCCCGATTTTCTTGTGGAGGCTGAAAGGGGATGTTAGGTGGCCTCCCCTGTCTTGCTCTCCCAGGCTGGGCTCTGCACATCAGGGACCTCGGTCACATTCTCATGCTCCTGGTTTCTGCCTCTGGCTTTGATCTTGCTCCTCAAAACAGTCTGCCCTACTCTCTGACAGATAGATTCTCCCTGTCTTGAAACCAATCCTCGCCGTCCCCCCTCCAGGCTGTATCTATCTCTCCCATCCTCACGGTCTCTCCTATGGAGGTTCAGAGCATGGGCTCTCAAGCCACTGAGCCTCAACTCAACTCTGGCTTCCACAACTTACTAGCTGTGTGACCTTGAGCAAATTACTTACCCTCTCTGTGCTCCAGTTTCCTCATTTCTAACATGGAGATAATCATAGTGCTTATATATAGGTTTGTTGTAAAGATGAAATAGGTTCCTGAATGTAAACAACTTCTAATAAAATAGCACATGGTAAACCCTCAACGAATGTTAACACATTCCTTTTATTTTCCAATTCACCCCTCCCCAGATAAGAGTGTTTTCTGTTTACCTGGCCATGCTTAAGAGAGGGCCTCAAACACTTGACAAATTTAACTGCAATGAATGGTTGGGTCTTGCCAGCAGCCTTTACTTTGGAAGTGACTCTAAGTGGGACCAGTCCCTAGCTGGCTTTGTTTATGAGGGAGGTGGGTGATGTTTAAATTCTTAAGAATTTGTAACAGGGTATTTAGTTTGAACCATATAAAATTTCTGATTCTGAATAATTTTTGACCTACAGAAATGGCAATTTCATATGGTTGAACCTAATATTAGTATTCCATTAACTAGGTTTTTTTCCATTCACTAGCTCTAGACTGGGACCACTTCCATTCTAGGGTAGAGGGGAGATGAAAGTCAGGGTCAAGGAAGTTATTTGGGTAACAAGGGAAATTAAAACATTGAGGAATCAATTTTTCCAAAGCAAATAAAGACCAAGCTCTAAGGCATTTAGCTGTAAATAATTTACAGTAACAATCAGATTGCATCAAGGTAATTACTATACGTAAGCAGGACATTGGGGTGGCTGGGGGTGCGTGGCATAAAATTAGTCTGAGCAGCAATTTCATGGCTTTGGCTAAACCAGAAGTTTCCTCCTGACTCGTCCTGCTATGTGACAACAAGCAATTTTGAAGGACATGTTAACCTAGAGTCAGTGGGGCCTGGAGAGTTCCAAACATTTTTTTTTCATTCCCAAAGAAGCAGATTGAACAACAACATAATTTCAAGAAATATTCTTTTAAATGGTCTCTTGGTTTTGCTCTACCTAGATCAGCACTGTCTAACAGAACTTTTTTTTTTTTTTTTTTTTTTGCGGTATGCGGGCCTCTCACTGTTGTGGCCTCTCCCATTGCGGAGCACAGGCTCTGGACGCACAGGCTCAGCGGCCATGGCTCACGGGCCCAGCTGCTCCGCGGCATGTGGGATCTTCCCGGACCGGGGCACGGACCCGTGTCCCCTGCATCAGCAGGCGGACTCTCAACCACTGCACCACCAGGGAAGCCCATAACAGAACTTTTTTGATGATGGAAATGTTCCATATCTATGCTGTGCTTCCAATATGGTAGCCACTAGTCACATGTGGTGATTGAGCACTTGGCATGTGGCTGGTATGACCAAGTAGCTGAATTTTTCATTTAATTTTAATAAACTTAAACAGCCACAATAGTTAGTGGTCACCGTGTTGAACAGAGTAGACTGAGAACATCTACCTTCTGTTTTTTGCTTTTGTTTTTAATTTTTGGCCACACCCCATGGCATGTGGGATCTTAGTTCGCTGACCAGGGATCAAACCCGCACCCCCTGCATTGGAAGGCAGACTCTTAACCACTGGACCACCAGGGAAGTCCAATCATCTACCTTCTTATTCTCAGTGATGAGAGGGAACATGGGCCATGGTTTTCTCCCTTGGGGATCCTTATGTTCATCTCCATAACCCCTCCCCACCCCCCAAACTCTGATATTTCTGCTAAAGTGCTTTTTATCATTGTGCTCCTTGCTTATTAATCAAGGGACAATTCTAAGTGCTGCATATTCTAGAAACCTCTCAACTTGCTTGTAGGGTGTTTAATTAATTTTTTATTAAACCCTCTCTCTGAGTAATAACATCATACCCATCATAAATAATCAAGGTCAGACTTAAATGTTTATTAGTTCAAGTTTTTGAAGGAAATTGAAGCTAGTTATGAAAAGACATTCCAGATTTTTAAGTGATTGTGTTAATATATACTAGAAAAAAGTTTATAGATGTACCTATCTGCATGGAAAGCAGCTAAAGGAGAGTGTTTAGAGGCCCTTGGTGACGGAAGGGACATGAGATATGAAGATAAAGCATCTCTGAATGGCACTAGGGAGTGATAGGAAAAGGGGAGTGTGTGAGTTTGCTACCCAACAAAATACCACAGCCTGGGTGGCTGAAACAACAGAAGCTTCTTTTCTCACAGTTCTGGAGGCTCCAGGTATCACCAGGTTTGTTTTCTCCTGAGGCCCCTCTCCTTGGCTTATAGATGGTCCCCTCTGTGCTGGGTCCTCATGTGGTCTTTGCTGTATGAGTTCACATACCTGGTGTCTTTTCCTCTTCTTACAAGGACACCAGTCATATTGGATTAATTTAACCATTTAACCTTAATTGCCTTTTTAAAGCCCTATTTCCATAAAATGGGTTAGGACTCCAACCTACGAATCTGGGGGACATAGTGCAGGCTATAACAGAGGGTTAGCTTTGTTGCATGAAATTTCAATGTACCTCTACCTGAACTTCTATAACGCTTTCATAATACTCACTACTGATTCAAAAAAAGATTGCAAACTCTATGCCTGAGAATGGCTCCTTCTAATGCCTGAGACTGTCTTCTGTCTTTTCTTCCAGAAGCAAGCAGCAGCAGCAACTCAACCTTGACTGTTCACCATCCAGGCCTTGAGACCCTGGAGCAGTGCCCCAGTAAGCTTCTCCTGGCAACCTCCCTAACCCCAGGGCTCACCCTAGAGCGGGGAGGGACACTTAAGCCTCCTTGCTTTCTGCTCATTGGCATCGGGTGGCTGAGCACCTGCCTGGCCCTCCTGTGCACCGGCGTGGTTGTTCACAGCCCCAGAACTGTCTGCAGCGCACGTCTAAAAAGCTCTCTTGGGCTTGGTCCCCATCTAAGCTCACACTCTTTGGTGCAGGTGGCTTTAATGGCCCATCCCCAGGACAGCAGTCAAAAACCCCCTGACTTCAAATGCTTATAGAAATTTACAAGTGGAAAGACCCTAGACATCAGCCAGTCCAACTTATGCCCAATGCAGGAGCTTCATTTTGGTACCCTTCGCATATTTGTGTTCATCCTCTATTTGAAGACTTCCAGTGGCAAGGAGCCTACTGCTTCATAAAGCAACCATTGCTATGCGTGTCTAATTAACAGGAAGTTTGCCTTATTCAAAGTTTGGCTCCTTGATTCTGCCTTCATTGAATGACCAAATGTGTTTACTTCTGAGCATTTACAAAGGAGGGTAATAGGCAGTAACATGTAGAGGTTATGAACATGACTTTGGACTCCTACAGGCTTGGGTTTGAATCCTAGTTCTGCCATCTCGTGACCTTGCACAGGTGACAGCCTCAGTTTCTTCCTGTCAAACAGCAGGAATAACTGTGCCTATCACTCTGTGAGGAATAAATAAGGTAACGTGTATAGAGCACTGAGCCTAGTACATGGCGTGCTTTAGTAAAGGGTGGCTATTCTATCATTACTGGTCTCAATGTTATGAATACTAGAGAAGAGCTCGGGGGAGGGGAGGCTGGTGGGATGCTGCCATTCTTGCTCTCTCCTCCCACCAGATGTCGACTTCTGCCCACAAGCAGCCCGGTGTTGCCACACCGGAGTGGATGAATACGGCTGGATCGCGGCTGCCGTTGGTTGGAGTCTCTTGTTTCTCACCCTCATCCTGCTCTGTGTGGACAAACTGATGAAGCTAACTCCAGATGAGCCCAAGGACTTGCAAGCATGAGACTTGGAATCTTTGTCCCAAGAATGTCAATCACCACCAAGCTGTTGGTAATAGCAGGCAGGGATAGCGCTAATGTGATTTCCATTACTTTAAAGTCTTTTAATCCTTTTTTGTTTGTTTTTGCTTTTGTTTTTGTTTTTGTTTTGGCCGGCGCCCTGCGGCTTGTGGGATCTTAGTTCCCCAACGAGGGATCAAACCCGGGCCCTCGGCAGTGAAATTCGGAGTCCTAACCACTGGACCTCCAAGGAATTCCCAAAGTCTTTTCACCCTTAAACTTCAGTTAATTTTAAAAGGGAAAGAAGAAGGAAATGGGGATCCAAGGAAGACAAGACCAGTGCTGCTGCCGTCACACCTAATTTCAAAAAGCACTTGGGCCCTTTATAATCTGATATCTCCCTGATCATCTCCTTTCTCAAGATGGCCCCCATGAGAATTGCTTGTAGTTTAACCATCGCCTTCTTCTGGCTTCCAAGGGTGTGGTACACGAGAAACATAAGCTTCAGTCTTTTAGTCAACACATTCGAAACAGAACTCAGAACCTTCTCACCAAAAACAAGGTGTTGTCCTTTGTCCCTTACTTCAGTCAAGGGCGTCATTGTCATTTCAAAATGTGAACTTCACCTTGGACACCCCCAGCTTCCTCACCCCCGTGTCCGATGCTTCTCCAGCTCTTGTTCTTTCTCTGATGCATCTCCCATGGCTGTCCTACCCATTCTCCCTGCCGGCACCCTAGTTCTGGCCTTCACTACACCGTCTGACCATCATGTCAGGAATATTTCATTTCATTCTCTCTGCCTTCAGGATCTGCACCCCCAGCTTGTCACTCCCCTCATCCCAATGTCTTCCACTTCTCTGCTGTCATTCCGTCTTCTAGGGTGGCTACTTCCACCTCCACCTCCAGAATGAAGGCCATTCCTCCAAGTCCAGCTGTAATGCTTGCTCTGCCTGCAGCCTTCTCTGCTCGTCTTTGGGAGACCAGAAGCTGGTGGTCTTAGGGCATTTCTGTGCTGCCCTGAGCGCAGCCATTGTGAATGGGCCTCTTCACACTCTGAGACATAATGTTTTCCAGTGAATGGATGAATAAGCCAATGAATGAATAAGTTCTTGCCCTAGATGAATTTATGATCATCGCTCTGCATTCAGAACCACTGTTTTTCTATAGATGGTTGACACAACTGACCTCTGGAGGAGCTACTTGGTTCCTGCTCACTCAGGGAATCCCTCACGACCGGGTGTCCCCCATCACTGTGCACTCTTCCAGCGGGAGTCAGGAGGGTGGGTTCATGAGAAGGAAGAAAGGACAGTGACTCTTTCTTTATGAAAACATGTCTGCCCTTTGAGAGCAAATATGTGTTTTGAATGGATAAAGTCTAAATAATCATAATACAGAAAAAAAAAAGAAAAGTCAGAGGCCTCTGAAATAGGAAGAAACATTTGCTAGAGGTGGCAAATGACCCAAAGCCCACCGATTGCTCTTTCAGGAAGTCTGAATAAATTTCCCTGACAATGGGAACTAAAGAATTGCCTGGCACATTTTGCTGTCTTCTGAAGAGCCAGATAGTTTCATAATCTCAGTTGTTTAATCAGTGAAACGGGATGGACTTATTGTTCCTAAGGGTTAATCGTGTGGACACAAGTGTCTATGTAAGCCCCAAGCGATGTCATGGACAAACACGTGGATGTGTGTTCCACTTTTTTAGAAACTGAAGGAAAGCATTTCCACAATACATGAATGGTTTAATTCCTTCGAGATGAAAAGATTCAGCGTGGAGCTCACTTAGATTTAATATCTGTGAACATTTTTGAAATAAATCAGTGTGCAATAGTGATAAGAGCACGGGCTCACAAAAGCAAAAAAAAAAAAGAAGGGAAATTAAGATTTATTTCTAATGAATGTGAATAGAATTGACTCATGTTGCCTTGCTGAGCTTCAATTTTCTAAGTGGAAAATGTAAGAACTGGACCGAATACATGGTTGCAAACTAGGTTCCAAAAGCTCAGGGAGCTATTCAAGGTGCCTCATGAAAGCGGGTGTGCATGAGGCCCTTCCTTGCAACCAGAGCAGCAGGGCTCTAACCTGTTTTACACGTTTGTGGACCTCTGTGGCAAGATTGCATTTGCTGCCTTAAAGAACGGACAGTCAGAGCACCAGGTGGCGCCTGGGACAACGTGTAGATTCTTTGACTACATTGAAATGAATTGTGTGTGGTTGCTGCCACTGTCACAATAAAACTTAGGCATTTTGTGGATTGCGTTTCTTTCACAATAGGAAGGATAGATCAAATCCAAACAATCACTTTTTTCTTTGAGACTGGAAAGAAAGATGGTGATATAATTTGATGGTTATGCTACCCAGATGCTGTCTCTCGGATCCACCCGCAACATGGAATCTCTTTATTCTAGCAAAGCAAAGGTTTGTCAGGAAATTAAAAAGGAAAACCTGAGGGGGAAAACTGAGGATCAACATCCATCTAAGAGCTTCCTGGGATAAGGCAGCAGGACCTGCCTAACAGTAGATGTACTTTTCATTTAAAAACTTTGCCCTCAGTAACCAACGCTGTCCTCAGCACCATTACAGGTGACACAGGGCACATCCAGTTTGGGGCATTTCTAAATATCTCAAAATGCTCTACACAGAAATAGAATATTTAAACATTAAGGTGTAACACAATTATCTGGCTTTTAAAATCATCTTCTTTAAATCTATTCATTTTTAGATGCATGATACCCAAGGACAAATAAACCAAATATATACTTTTCTTTTATGTATAGAAACGTTATGCCATGCAAAATTAATTAAAAACAAGTCTTAGGGTAACTTGGGCCTCTTTTCCACAAAAATATATATAGACATATATTTAAACTTAGAGAAAGAACAATCTAGAAATTTTTTTGATGAAGAACATTTCTTTCTGTTGGAGGCCTGGCTTCTATTTTGAAGTCACATATACAGACAGTGACATTCCACGGGTCTTCATCAGTGTGTGGTAGGAGTGCCTTGTAGACAACCTCTACCCGACTGTCTACAACCAGCCTTACCTGGCTCAGCCCATCCTCCACACTTCCTTCCAGAGTGATCTTTCTAATCCATAAATAAGGGATCGAATCACTCTCCCCTGCCTAAAATCCCCCAGTGACTTCTCACATCTGACAGAGGAACCTCCATACTCTTACCTGACCCATAAGACCCTCTCTAGCTTTACCTGTTCTATATTCTTCACACACACCCAGTTCTGAATTGTTTCAGCTCTCTCACTATCCTCCAAACCTTCATTCTTGCTGTTCACACAGCCTGGAACATACGCTCCCCAAGAGGCAGATTTGCCATGAACCAAGAGAAGCTAAAATTTCTGGTCCCCTTTCTTGCATGCCCCCCAACCCAAGGTCCTCTACCTAATTTTGTATTCTAAATCTTGTATGTTTTCATTTTTTTTAAAGCGGGAACTCTAATTGCATACGTTTTAGGTCGTAAAACCGGACCTGCTCTTGCTCTTCCCTCCCCTCTCCCTCTCCTGATTGGATTCATTTGGTTTACTGGGATTGGTCCTCCAAGTCAAGTTATCCCTCCTCCCTGGATGGACACACACACACACGTGCAAGCACGCACGCACGCACACCCTACCTCAATGGCCTGTGCTCACCTCTAGGGCAGCACTGTGAAAAAGACTCTCTCCTTAAGGGAGTGGAGAAAAAAGAAACCCTCCTACACTGCTGGTGGGAATGTAAATTGGTGCAGTCACTATGGAGAACAGTATGGAGGTTCCTTAAAAAACTAAAAATAGAGCTGCTATATGATCCTGCAATCCCACTCCTGGGCATATATCTGCAGAAAACCATACTGTGAAAAGATACTTGCACCCCAATGTTCATAGCACCACTATTTACAATAGCCAAGACATGGATTCAACCTAAATGTCCATCAACAGATGACTGGATAAAGAAGATGTGGTACATGTATACAATGGAATACTACTCAGCCATATAAAAGAATGAAATAATGCCACTGCAGCAACATAGATGGACCTAGAGATTATCATACTAAGTGAAATAAGTCAGAAAGAGAAAGACAAATATCATATGATATTGCTTATATGTAGACTCTAAAAAATAATACAAATGAACTTATTTACAAAACAGCAACAGACTCACATAGAAAACAAACTTATGATTACCAAAGGGGGAAGGCGGAGGAGGGATAAATTAGGAGTTTGGGATGAACAGATACACACTACTATATATAAAATAGATAAACAAGGACCTACTGTATAGCACAGGGAATTATATTCAGTATCTTATTAGAGCATATAATGGAAAAGAATTTTTAAAAAGAATATATATATATATATATATATATATATATATGAATCACTTTGCTGTACGTCTTTAACACAATATTGTAAATCAACTACACTTCAATCTTTAAAAAAAAACACACAAAGACTCTCTCCTTGACCAAACTCCTTTGTGCCTTCTTGTCAACTAGACCTCATCCTAGCCTATAAAAACCACAGACTCTCAACACAAATGATTTCATCCCCCCACATTAAAGGCTTGAACAAACACTAACATATTTTCTAACAGCTCAAGGCTGCATCCCTAGGATGACCCTAGCCTCTCTTTTCTCAAGGCTGCCAAAAGAATTTGCTGTTTGTTCTAACCAATGCCTGACAATAGGTCCCTGAGCATATTTTCTTAGAACATTTACTAAAAAGGGCTTAGTTGTGAGTCCTTCCACTGTCCCTTCGAGATATCTCTCTCTCCATCTATCTACCTATCCATCCATCCATCCATATCTCCTACAACTCAGGACCTGAAACCTGTTCCTTTAAAATTTATTCATCAAGGATAGGTCCTTGGGCTTCCCTGGTGGCGCAGTGGTGGAGAGTCCGCCTGCCGATGCAGGGGAGACAGGTTCGTGCCCCGGTTCGGGAAGATCCCACATGCCGCAGAGCGGTTGGGCCCATGAGCCATGGCCGCTGAGCCTGCACGTCCGGAGCCTGTGCTGCACAACGGGAGAGGTCACAGCAGTGAGGCCCGCGTACCGCAAAAAAATTTTTAAAAAAAGAAGGGTAGGCCCTCTGGCCCCCGGTCTCTGTGGGAGGAAAGAATCCTAGCTTCAGTGTCTTCCAGGTAGCAGGTAGAGCTGGCCTGATCAGCATTTACACTGACCAACTCTGTAATTTCCCAATTCCCTGACTCTCCTGAGCCCCACTCACCTCTCCCTGTAAAATGCCCAGCCACCTCTGTACAGTTGAGTTCAGTTCATCGTGGCCTCTCTTATCTATGGCAATAGTTATAGTTCTTATTCAGATCCGTCCTCACCACCTTAGTGTCCAGCTTTGTTTATCTTTGACGACTGAGCACTTTGGACTATAGTATCTACATGCTTGCCTTTCCCACTGGTCCCTCTGAAGGCAGAGACTGTGTCTTTCACCTCTGATTCCTTCCGCCTAACCGGTGTGCAGCAAAAACTCAATAAACATCTGATGAGTTAGTGAATCAGAGGAGACCCACGAGTGTGGCCTGTGTAAACCACAGTGAAGCAGAAGAGCTGTGAGGACAAAGAAAGAGGCTCTTGGGAAAATTTGAGGTTTCAAGGTTGGGAAACATTTAAATTATTGTTTTCATAAGTTCCTAAGTATACATAGTTAAGTCACTTGTGGAAACAAGTATCTGGCAGACCTCCGCAGAAAGTTGATTCCATGATAAAAGACTAAATATACAAATGGACAAGGGCCAGACCATATATAAGAATAGAACTTTAACCCAGAGTCTGCAGCAACCAGTCCAGGAAGCCAACCCACTACCCTCAGCAACTAGTCCAGGAAGTCAAACAACCTCCATAGCAATCGGCCCAGACAGCCAGGATTTGGTTAATAATGGACAGCTTCAGACAGTTTAATTAATCAATTCTTGCCCCAACTTCCAACTTGGGACCAACCACAGAAAGCCAAATAAGTACCCCTGACCAATCACATAGGATGCCCTGCTCCTACTTAGCCCATCTACAGCCATCCCATGCCAACAGCCTCCGATGGGGCACACCTGAAGACCTGAAGTCTTCCCCCTTTCACCATCAAGCTCTCCCACCCCACTGCCTGCCTTCGAGTCTCTGCCAAATGTAAATGATGGTGGCCGACTCCCCGAATGAATAAATAGCATTTGCTTGTTTTCAGTTGGGTGGTCTTGTTTATTTCCACCGTGACTATTTGTTGAACTCTTTGTTGAAACATTTGTCCTGTTCTTTGTACCCTGCAGGACATCTTTTTACCTCAGAGATTCCTGTTACCAGGTCAAAATGAGAGAAGCTATTGAGAAGGAGTGTTAGGCTGAGTTGTGTGACCCCCAAAATTCATATGCTGGAATTCTAACCCCCACCCCGTACCTCGGAATGTGACCTTATTTGGAAATAGGGTCATCGCAATTATAATTAATTAAGATGAGGTTACCCTGGAACAGACCTCTATTGGGCCTTTAATCTGATCTGTCCTTATATAAAAAAGTTTTTTTGACACAGACACACACACACACACACACACACACACACACACAGGGAGGACAACGTGTGATGAAGGCAGAGATCAGGATGATGCATCCACAAGCCAAGGAATCCCAAAGGTCGTCAGCAACCACCAGAAGTTGGGGGGACGGAGCTAGGCCTGGAACAGATGCTCCCCACAGCCCTCAGAGGGAACCAACCCTGCCGACACCTTGATCTCAGGCTTCCAGCCTCCAGAACAGTGAGACAGTACATTTCTATTGGTCTTAGCCACCCAGTTTGTGGTATTTTATCAGAGCAACCATAGCAAACTAATACAAGGAGTATGGTTTTTTTAAAAAAAGAGCAGTTTCAACTTGAAACCAAGGGGAGTCTTGTGCCCAGGGTTTGCAATGCCTGGACCACAGACATGAAGTGATTGAACGTGAACAGATAGGCAGGATGGTTTCCCATGGAGCTTCAAGCTGTGGTCATGTGGAGTGAGTGAGTGAGTCACACTTGGGGACCAGAGACCCAGGTCGTCTTCCCGCACCTCCCCATGGCCCAGGATGGCTCTCCTCTCCCACACCACACGCTACCTATTCAAGAACAGGTCAGGAGGGTGGAGATGCTGCCTTGGAAGACGGGACGACTAGAGGTGGCAGATGCTAGCCCCAGGGTCACACACATCCTGTGCATGGCACAAAAGCACCATTCCATCCAGACTTACCTGCGTGAGGGCTGGGAGTGGCCAGGGTGGAGAATGCAGGACTTGAGGGCTCTCATGTAAGTCCTGGGGTAGCAGGAAGCCCCCTTCTAGAAAACCCTATAATAAACCCACACTGCACCCATGGCTGTGCACACTGTCGCCTTGTTCTGGCCACACCTGGGACCCCTGAGCTCGCTTCCCTCACCGGCCCACTCCCTACTTACCGCCTGACACTGCCACGCTTTGTCCCCTCCTGCCCCACTGCCCCCGTCTGACTCTGAATGTTCCTGGGCAGAGGAACACGGAGTGTTTGAGAAGCCAACGCAGGGCGCCTTGGGAGCACATGAGCGGGAGAGCGAGTATGGGGCCGAGGCTGCTGCCAGCTGGGATCAGGAACGCTCTTCTAGAGTAGCTCCGGTTGATCATACACACTTACTCAGGTTTCCTTGAGGAACGGGCACCTTTTAAAAGTTGCATAGAGGGCCTCCCTGGTGGCGCAAGTGGTTGAGAGTCCGCCTGCCGATGCAGGGGATACGGGTTCGTGCCCCGGTCTGGGAGGATCCCATATGCCGCGGAGCGGCTGGGCCCGTGAGCCATGGCCGCTGAGCCTGCGCGTCCGGAGCCTGCGCGTCCGGAGCCTGTGCTCCGCAACGGGGGAGGCCACAACAGTGAGAGGCCCGCATACCGCCAAAAAAAAAAAAAAAAAAAAAAAAAAAAAGTTGCATAGAGGTGGCCTAAGGGCTGCCAAAACCTAAGAAAAAGGAAATGACACATAAGATGTAACATTTGGCTTCAATTACAGGCTTGTCTGGTACAAAACACACTTGCTATATAGCATATTTGTAAATGCATTGTTTAAACTGTACTGAAATGGGAATTCCCTGGCAGTCTAGTGGTTGGGACTCTGCACTTCCACTGCAGGGGGCATGGGTTCAATCCCTGGTTGGGGAACTAAGATCCCACATGCCGCATGGCACGGCCAAAAACAACAACAACAAAAACAAAGACAAACTGTACTGAAAAGGCTAAAGTTAAAAAAAAAAAAAACTTGATCACAAACAATACTCCATAATGGCCAGGCTGATAAAGCGCCATTGATAAAAAAGGCCACAACACAGATGCGACACTGTCAGTAGACTACAAACGTGCAGTTATGCAATTTCCACGGGCAAAGAAGCCATTCCTATTCCTCACTAAAGCAGCCAGGCCCACAAATGCAATTATATTTCTTCTGTGACATGTTCGTTTCTCTCAAGAAGGAATAAGAGCTAAACTGATTCTATAAAGGTAAGCAACTATTTCTCTGTTTTCACTGGTTGAGCAAGTAGCTTACTTCTCAAATTTTGTATTGTTATAAGCAGTATATGAAATACAGAGAAAAATTATACTTTGAAGATGCTGAGATCAAATATTCTTTTTAAAAACTGAATTATAAGTTATCAAGCTATGCAAAGACATAGAGGAACCTTAAATGTATATTACCAAGTGAAGGAATCCAATCTGAAATGGCTACTTATTAAATGATTCCAGCTATATGACATTCTGGAAAAGGCAAAACTATGGAGACAGTAAAAAAATCAGTGATTGGGGGTGAGAAGGGATGAATAGGCTGGCTGGTCACAGAGGATTTTTAGGGCAGTAAAACTATTCTGCATGATGCAATAATGTAGGATACATGTCATTACACAGTTGTCCCAAACCATAGAATGTACGCCAAGAGTGAACAGTTATGTAAACCATGGACTTCGGGTAATAATGATGTGTCAGTGTAGGTTCATCCATCGTAACAAATGTACTGCTCTGGTGGGAGATGCTGAGGGCCGGGGAGGCTATGCATGTGTGGGCAGGGGTTATGTGGGAAATCTCTGCATCTTCTGCTCAATTTTGCTGTGAACCTAAAGACCTAACCTAAAGAATAAAGTCTCTTTTTAAAAGTGGATTTACAAGTATCTGGGAGAATCTTAGTACTCACTCCAGAGAAGGGTGGTTATTTTATGCATCAAATTAAATATCCTTGAGTTTAAAATCTTGAACAAAAGGCTACTTATATAAGGATAACTTCCGTACCATATGCACTAGCACCAAACTTTAATGCCTAACTTATTTTATCAAGTCCATTCTTAGGATCACTGAATAAATCAAAATTGTAAGTACTTGTTTACTCTTAAGATAACTGTACTCATTTATTTACTTATTTATTTGTGGGAAAATGTCTGATAGCCAATGGTCAACCCAGCTTTTCTTCATTTTACTCTTTATTCACTTTTACCCCCATTTCTCTCTCTCTCATTCTCCTGCGCCCACCCTCTAAGGCAACCATATTGGTCCCTCTATGGACTCCTATAAAATATGAAGTATTATTATAAGTTTAGGTACTTTGAATTCACATAAGCTAGATTTCATCCTGCCTCTTACTTTGTTCACTTGCTAGTAATGTTTTGAAGATCTGTTTCTACTTCTATGTCCATAAGTCCAGAGCTTCTAGCTGCTACACAGGATTCTACTATGTGAGCAACCACGGCTCACTTCACCATTTCCGGGGAGATGGACACCCAGGTTGGCTCCAAGCCCACCTCCACATCACACTGCCACGAAAATCCTCAGAGGCTCCCATTATGGGCTTGGGAATGTATTCCCCAGGGCAATACTGCCAGCTGCAGTAACACACCGTCACAGGAGAAACACATTCTTAATTAAACTAAGTGTTACAGGATAACTTGCTTTTTAAATCAACATACAGATATTTCATTTTGTCCCAGAAACTGAAACTGACTTTTCATTGATTCTATCTCCCTGTTCCAGGATAGACATCAATCGTATCCACGCCTCATCCAAGAATAATACACATAACATTCCCACTGTTAGATATTGAATTTGATTTATTGAATTCAATTTTATCTTGAATATGAAGACAGCACTGCTAATCGATTTGTACCAGAGTTAGCATTTTTCTTTTAAATGTGATTTTTTAAAAGGTTAGCTATAACAGAAACTCTATGCAAGTGTGCATTTTAGCTGAATTGAAAAATAAAATTTACTGCCCTGTTACTCTATTCCTGGCTCTGGAGCAGATTTCTCACCTTCAGATATACCAGGCTTGTGCCAGGATTGGGGAAATGTGGAGAAGCTGTGTTGTTCAAGAAAGCAATTCTGATGGACCTTTTTAGAACTATGATGAGACCTCAGTGTGTTTTTCCCAGAAATGAACCAAAACGTAGCTTCGACTGGTCAGTTCTGAAAGTCTGTCCCAGACAGTGAGAACAAACAGCAGAGTGGGCTATGAATCTGGATGACACCTGTGTTCCATACTAAGATGGTGAGGAAACCTCAGACATCGTGACTTACAAGGCTTATACTGAGGGTATTTCAGATTCTATAAAACACTAGAATGTAAATGTCAGAGAGGCAGGGGTTTTAATAATTTTAAATCATTTTTAAAAACACCTTTATTGGAATATAATTGCTTTACAATGTTGTGTTAGTTTCTGCTGTATAACAAAATGAATCAGCTATATGCATACGCATATCCCCATATCCCCTCCCTCTTGCATCTCCTTCCCACCCTCCTTATCCCACCCCTCTAGGTGGTCACAAAGCACCAAGCTGATCTCCCTGTGCTATGCGGTGGCTTCCCACTAGCTATCTATTTTACATTTGGTAGTGTATATATGTCAATGTTACTCTCTCACTTTGTCCCAGCTTACCCTTCCCCCTTCCCGTGTCCTAAAGTCCATTCTCTACGTCTGTGTCTTTATTCCTGTCCTGCCCCTAGGTTCATCAGAACCACAGTTTTTTTTAGATTCCATATATATGTGTTAGCATACAGTATTTGTTTTACTCTTTCTGACTTACTTCACTCTGTATGACAGACTCTAGGTCCATCCACCTCACTACAAATAGTTCAATTTTGTTTCGTTTTATGGCTAATACTCCATTGTATATATGTGCCACATTTTCTTTATCCATTCATCTGTTGATGGACACTTAGGTTGCTTCCATGTCCTGGCTATTGTAAATAGAGCTGCAATGAACATTGTGGTACATGTCTCTTTTTGAATTATAGTTTTCTCAGGGTATATGCCCAGCAGTGGGACTGCTGGGTCATATGGTAGTCCTATTTTTAGTTTTTTAAGGAACCTCCATACTGTTCTCCATAGTGGCTGTATCAATTTACATTCCCACCAACAGTGCAAGAGGGTTCCCTTTTCTCCACACCCTCTCCAGCATTTATTGTTTTTAGATTTTTTAATGATGGCCATTCTGACTGGTGTGATAACTCATTGTAGTTTTGATTTGCATTTCTCTAATGATTACGGATGTTGAGCATCCTTTCATGTGTTTGTTGGCAATGTGTATATCTTCTTTGGAGAAATGTTGATTTAGGTCTTCTGCCCATTTTTGGGTTGGGTTGTTTGTTTTTTTGATATTGAGCTTCATGAGCTGCTTGTATATTTTGGAGATTAATCCTTTGATTGTTGTTTCATTTGCAAATATCTTCTCCCATTCTGAGGACTGTCTTTTCATCTTGTTTATGGTTTCCTTTGCTGTGCAAAAGCTTTTAAGTTTCATTAGATCTCATTTGTTTATTTTTATTTTTATTTCCATTTCTCTAGGAGGAGGGTCAAAAAGGATCTTGCTGTGATTTATGTCATAGAGTGTTCTGCCTATGTTTTCCCCTAAGAGTTTTATAAGCTGGTTTGGTGGTGCTGAATTCTCTTACCTTTCGCTTGTCTGTAAAGGTTTTAATTTCTCCATTGAATCTGAGTGAGATCCTTGCTGGGTAGAATAATCTTTGTTGTAGGTTTTTCCATTTCATCACTTTAAATATGTCCTGCCACTCCCTTCTGGCTTGCAGAGTTTCTGCTGAAAGATCAGCTGTTAACCTTATGGGGATTCCCTTGTATGTTATTTGTTGCTTTTCCCTTGCTGCTTTTAATATTTTTTCTTTGTATTTAATTTTTGATAGTTTGATTACTATGTGTCTCGGTGTATTTCTCTTTGGGTTTATCCTGTATGGGACTCTCTGTGCTTCCTGGACTTAATTGACTATTTCCTTTCCTGTATTAGGGCAGTTTTCGATTATAATCTCTTCAGATATTTTCTCACACCCTTTCTTTTTCTCTCCTTCTTCTGGGACCCCTATAATTCGAATGTTGGTGCATTTAATGTTGTCCCAGAGGTCTCTGAGACTGTCCTCAATTCTTTTCTTTTTTCTTTATTCTGCTCCCTGGCCATTATTTCCACAATTTTATTTTCCAGCTCACTTATCTGTTCTTCTGCCTCAGTTATTCTGCTATCGATTCCTTCTAGAGTAATGTTAATTTCAGTAATTGTGTTGTTCATCACTGTTTGCTCTTTAGTTCTTCTAGATCCTTGTTAAAGGTTTCTTGTATTTTCTCCATGCTGTTTCCAAGATTTTGGATCATCTTTACTATCATTACTCTGAATTCTTTTTCAGGTAGGTTGCCTATGTCGTCTTGATTTATTTGGTCTTTTTACCTTGCTACTTTGTCTGCAACATATTTTTTTGTCGTTTCTTTTTTTTCTTTTTTTTTTTTTTTTGATGGGTGGTGCTGTATTCCTATCTTACTGGTTGTCTGGCCTGAGAAGTCCAGCACTGGAGTTTGCAGGCAGTTGGATAGAGCTGGGTCTTGGTGCTGAGATGAGGACCTCTGGGAGGCCTCACTCTGATTAATATTCCCTAGGATCTGAGGTTCTCTGTTAGTCCAGCAGTTTGGACTCAGAGCTCCCACCACAGGAGCTCAGGCCCGACTTCCAGTCAGGGGACCAAGATCCCACAAGCTTCGTGGCATGGAAAAAAAAAAAAAAGAAAGAAAGAAAGAAAAAAGGAGCAGTACAATATCAAAGAATAAGAAAGAAAATAAAATTAGAAAGATAAAAAATATATTAGGAAAATGAAACTATAGAAACAACTGCAACAAGGTAAAATAAAAACACAACAGAAAAAAGAGAAAAAAAGGTAGGGGGGAACAAGCCAAAAGGAGAGAGAACTAACAAAGTATAAAGAATAAAATAAAATTAGAAAAATAAAAGATTTATTAGGAAAAAAATATAAAAGAATCAACAACAATGAATCAACAAGTTAAAACAGAACCCCAATCTAAAAGAAGAAAAAAGAAAGAAAAAAAAAGTGCCTTGGCTATGGGGGCGGAGTTTAGGCAGGGGTGGAACTTAGGCAGGGGCAGGGTTTAGGGTGGGGTGGGACCTAGGCAGGTGCAGGGAGTGACGTTTCAGCGTGGGGTGGGGCCTAGGCTCAGGACCCACGTAGCTGTAAAAGGCCCTGGGTGGGGTGACGTTCAAGCATGGGGTGGGGCCTAGGCTCAGGACCTGTGCAGAAGGGGAGAGGCAGCAGGTGGAAAGGAGGGCCTCTGCAGTGTGGAGTTCTGGAGTTTGAAGGTAGGGCCCTGAGTGAGGGTGTGTGGGTGGGGTTTAGGCCCAGCAGGTTGGAGGGGGTCTCAGAGGGGGTCTCTGAGTGTAGAGGTAGTGCCCTAGGTGGGGTGTAGGGGCGGGGCTTGGGCTCTATGTGGCAGGAGGGAGCTCCGAGGGCAGAGGAGTAGGCCCCAGAGCCCAATAGGCTTCCCCAGTGCCTAAGTGGACAGGGAAAGGCTGGCCTCATTCCCTTCTGTTCCTTTGCACCCCTCCCCCACCATCTCCCCCAGGGTCTCCCCTTAACCTTGGGTGGGTCCCGCTGGGTGTAGGAACTCCTCCCCTCCCCCAGCCGCCCCTCAGGGGTGCTGTCCTAGAGGTCCAGCCTTTACTTTTGCTCCCCCTTCCCTCTCTCCTACTCCCTCAGGACCCACACGGCTGGAGAGGGCCTTGGTGGGCAGAGGATCAGGCCCGGGATCTCAGCAGGTTCCTGGGGGCCCCAGTGGGCAGGGGAAACCTGGCTATGCTCCCTTTTGATCCTCTGCCCTCCCAGTGGTTCCCCAATTTCCTCCTTTGGGTGTGGGATCCCTTCTCCTCCCCCAGCCACCCCTCAGGGGCGCCAGTCCCGTCCCACCTCCACTTCTCCTCCCCCTTCACTCCCCCCATACCCCACATCTTACCTGGTCGCTGGGGGTTCCTCCCATCCCCTTAGGTGTCCGTGGTCCCCCACTGGTGCCTGCTAGGTGCCCTAATTGTGAGGAGACGTGAATTCTGGGTCCTCCTAGTACACCATCTTGACTCTGCCCCTTAAGAATCATTTTTAATATATTAAAATAATTTCCACAGACTTGATATACCATGGCAAGAGTTAAAATTTTCCAGGGGACAGACAGAACCTCCCAGGGTACCCCAACATCTCCAATTTGCATTCAGAGTTGTCAGCCTTCCAGCCCATCTCTGGATAAAGCCACGTGGAAGGCAGCCAGCTCAATAGGAGCAAACAAACCTCTCACTTTCAGCTTCCCAAGGGCAATTCCCTTTGAAGAACCCTGGGGGTGAGAGGTTAGGGTGGGGTTGGCAGGGAGCCAGGTGGATAAGATCTGTGCGATGGGAGGAATTTGCATGTAAGGCAAATCAGACCTCCATGATGGTCTGAGGATGGTAACATTTTTTTCAGCTTCCTTGAGGTATAATTGACAAAATTTGTATATATTTAAGGTGTACAATGTGACAATATTTTAAAATTTTTTGCCCAGAGATGTTTAGCTCACCATTTAATGTTATCTACATAAATTATTTTTACAGGCATCTGTGGGTTTCAGTGAAACTCAAGGAGATAATGTAAGCTGACCAAAGTCACATCACTCTAAGTAGCTCAGCTTGGATTAAAAATATTAATAATAATAAATCTGATCTTCTCCAGGCTTGGAATTCTCTGCTTTAAGTCCTCATCAGCAAGACTGCCTGGGATACTGGGACAATGTAATGAGTCGCAGAATCGGAGTTGGAAGGGACCTTAGAGGCCAACAGATTTTACCTCCTCTTTCTCTCTCACACACACACATGCATTTAACCATACCTCAAGAAAGATGACCTCTCTGTTTGGTGACCTCCAGGAAATGATGTTCATTGCATTATGAAAGAGCCCCTTAGGACTCCCCTGGTGGCACAGTGGTTAAGAATTGCCTGCCAATGCAGGGGACACATGTTCAATCCCTGGCCTGGGAAGATCCCACATGTCGCAAAGCAACTAAGCCTGTGCGCCACAACTACTGAGCCTGTGCTCTAGAGCCCACGAGCCACAACTACTGAGCCCTGTGCTGCAACTACTGAAGCCCGTGCCCCTAAAGCCCGTGCTCCCCAACAAGAGAAGCCACTATGAGAAGCCCACGCACCAAAACGAAGAGTAGCCCCTGCTTGCCACAACTAGAGAAAGCCCACAAACTGCAATACCCAACGCAGCCAAAAATAAATAAAATTTTTTAAAAAAAGAAAGAAAGAGCCCCTTAAAATCCATGTATATTGAAAACATAATAATTCAAAGGAAAAAAAAGCTTAGGAAATAATCTGGGAAAGTAGTACTTGTGTAATGGAACCTACTGAGAAAAGAATACTAAATATCAAAGAACAAGGTCAAGGAAAGATAATATGACTATGGAATATTATATAGATGTAAAATGATAACTATGAAAAGTATGTGGAAATTTTTTATTGGTCAAATTATAAAATATTAAGTATATATAAAAATACTCTATTACTCAATGCTGGTGAGGGTACAATGAAATGTATTCTCAAAGTGGACCTTGGGGATATAAATTGGTCCAGGATTTCTGAAAAATAATTGATAATATGGAATAAGACCCTTTAAATCTGTTCAGACCATTCACCTCAGTGATTTCACCTCTAGGAATTTATTCTAAGGAAAGGATCTGAAAATTAGACAGTTTATACACAAAGATATTTAGCACACCATTATGTACAAGAGCGAAACATTAGAAATAACCAAATGTTAAACACTGGGGGAATGGTTAAATTATGGTAGATGCAAAGAGAGGAATATTATGTAAATAAATAAATAAGTGTGTGTGTGTGTGTGTGTGTGTGTGTATCCCTTTTTGTCATGTGAGGATACAATGAGAAATCTGCAACCGAGAAGGGGTGCCTCACCCCAGTAGGCTGACACACTGATCTTTATGAGTTCCACCTCCATAACTAATTACACTTTTCATATTTAAGCAAGAATGGTGAAGGAGCCAGGAATTCTTCTGTTGAAGAGTCAAAGGGAATGCAAGTGACAACCACAAAACTTTACAAAGGAACAAATACAATCAAGTTGCTAAAGGAAAAAATGTTTTTAGTAAAGAAATTAACTCAGATACATGGAAGCTATAAGACAATGAATTATACAAGAATTTGGGGGAAAATGTCTATTTAGACATAAAATGATGGGTAAAAATAGGTCTTCAGTGACATGGGAAAATGTTTATGACAATGCTTAAGAAAGAAAACAGAATAAAAAATTGTATATAGAGTATATCCCTCAACTAGGTAAAATAGGAGGCATATGGAAAAGTCTGGAAGGAATCTCACCCAAACGTTGAGAGCTGCTTGAATAAGCTGCATAGTAACCTCAGGCAACAAAATAGAGGGGAATATGTATGTCTGGGTAGCACGTGTATATGTGTTTAATTGTGAATTAAATACCACCATGTCTTCCAGCTTCAGTAAAACTTGTAAAGAGCTGAAACTCTGTTATAAGGTACTTGTATCACCTGTGAAGCAGTACAGTGTCATTTGCAAGTGGACTTGGATGAGTCATAAATATGTATTGCAAACTCTAAGGCAATTTCTTAAAAGAATAAAAATAGAAGAAAAATTGAAATGTTAAGAGAGGAGAGAAATGGAATGATATAAAATGTTCATAAAACTAGAGAAGGCAGAAAAAAACAAAAAAAAAAAACAGAAACAACACAATCAATGAATGAAAACAGTAACAAATATGGCAAACATGTCCACAATCACTTTAAATGTGAATGGCCTTGACATGTATACACTGATGTGTATAAAATTGATGACTAATAAGAACCTGCTGTATAAAAAAATAAATAAAATAAACTTCAAAAAAAAGTGAATGGCCTATATAAACCAATTAAAAGAATATCAAAATAGATAGTAGAAAAAAAACAAGACCCAACTATACATTGTCTACAAGAAACCCACTTTAAATATAAAGACATACATAGATTAATGTAAAGGGATGGAGAAAGATATACCACGCTAGCACTAATCGAAAGAAAGTTGGCATAGTTGTTTATTTTAGAGCAGAATTCAGAGAAGGAAATTTATCAGGGATAAAGAGAAGCATTATAAAATGATAAAGGGGCCAATTTTCCAAGAAGATATAACAACCCTTAATGTGTATACTCCTAACAACAGAGCAACAAAATATGTGAGGCAAAAACTGATAGAACAGCAGGGAGAAACAGATGAATCTACTATTATAGCTGGAGATTTCAACATCCCTCTATCAGTAACTGACAAAGCCATCAGGCAGAAAATCAGTAAGGACATAGTTAAACAGAACAGCCCCATCAATCAACTGAATTTAATTGACATTTATAGACTACTCCATCCAACCACAGCAGATTACACATTCTTCTCAAACTCACATGGAATATTCACCAAGATAGACTATATTCTGGGCCATAACAAAGAGAAGAAATAGCTCCGTGTCACTCAGTCATTATGTTACCCCAAAAACCAGACACTATTAATTTGAATGTATCTTTCTAGCCATGGAAAATGAAGCAGAGTTCGTCTTTGAAAAAGCACAAAATTATACAATCTACCATGAAATAATATTTTTGCTGCCTATTAAAAAAACCCCTAAGCTAATAAGTCTAAAGAAATGGTAACATATTAACTTGAAATCAATTTTTCTCAGAAAAAGAAAGGTTGTCAGTTTTTGCATCTCTACAGACTGACATGAATCTGGGCTGTGTTGTTTTCCCTCCTTGCACAATGGGAAACATCCCTGCTCCTCCGAACACCAATTCCCCCATTATGCTCTGAATCCCAGCCCTTCTCACTCTCCTCTCTGTCTTCACTCCATGGGCCACCCCCATCAGTGCACAACATGTCTGGTATCCATGATTTTAAGGGTGCCATATTTAGCAAATAAAAATACAGACACGGGGCTTCCCTGGTGGCGCAGTGGTTGAGAGTCCGCCTGCCAATGCAGGGGACACGGGTTTGTGCCCCAGTCCTGGAAGATCCCACATGCTGTGGAGTGGCTGGGCCCCTGAACCATGGCCGCTGAGCCTGCACATCCAGAGCCTGTGCTCCGTGACGGGAGAGGCCACAACAGTAAGAGGCCTACGTACAGCAAAAAAAAAAAAAAAATACAGACACGTAGGTAAATTTAGTAGGAATAAGTGAAACTTTGTTGATGTTCTTTGCCTGTGTTTTAGCTTATCAATATCATTTGTAATTCTGACTGTCACCCATCACAATACCATCCTTCTACATTTTGAGGCATATCAAATTCAGTAAGTTACTCTGAACTCATTCATGTGAAGAGCATACAAACCCTAACTTCTGAGGTCCAGGGGACAGTAACCTCAGAAGACAGAAACCTTAATTATCCAGAAAGGGGTTGAGACACAGAGGACTTTGTCATAGGCCAAAGCAGACTTTTGACCCTGCAGAAATACTTGAGATATTACTCCTGGTGGGGGAGAAAGAGGTAGGCAGCCTGGGCAGGAAATGCGTTATGGAAAGTTGATGTGTGTGCCAGTGAAGGGAAAGACACCGAAGCAAACACTTTTCACAACGGTCCCCCCAAGGCAGTGTGCAGAAGCTTTTAAGTTACCTGCATTAAAGCCGAGGCTAGAAATGGAATATGGCTTTCTGGACCCAGCCTCCCTGTCCATGAACTCCTCTATCTCAGCTACAAGCACTGGGAAGTCCCTGCAAAATGCCATGAAATATGTCAGGAGGTCAATCGGCCAGTGCCCCCCAGTGGAGCACAGAATTAGCCACAAAGGGGTGGGGTTCTCAAGGTCATGGTGCCACTTCCCTCCAGCAGCTGAAGAACCCCAGACACATTCCCCCATCCTTCTTCCCAGATTACATCCTGCACCAGTTCTAATCTTTTTGCCCTCTTCCTGACCTAATCTATTTAATTATAAGATCAATTAGAAAGCAAATCATCATGATCAGTCCCAATCAACAAACAAGATTAAATTAGCTGTCTGGATGGGAGGGAAGTTTGGGGGAGAATGGATACCTGTATATGTATGGCTGAGTCCCTTTGCTGTGCACATGAAACTATCACAACATTGTTAATCAGCTATACTTCTATATAAAATAAAAAGTTTTTTTAAAAAAGATTAAATTGGCTGATTAAAATTTGATTAAAATTTTGATTGCAATATCTCTGATGCTGGAGTTATAGTGGTTTTTATTTCCTTTTTTGCTAATCTGAATTCTTCCAGAAAGGGTAAAATTAAATAGATTAGGTTTAATGGGCTACCTATAGTATTGGGTTGACCAAAAAGTTCATTCGTTTTTTTCCATAAGATGGCTCTAGTAGCACTTAGTTGTCTTTTTCATTCAAAACAATTTTGTTAGAGTGTATGTGACAGCTGTCATCTGAACATGCATTTAAAAAAAGACTTATCAAAATTGGTGAATATTTGTGTAGCCATTTGAATATTGAAGATGAAAGAAAAAAGCAACATTTTTGACGTATTATGCTTTATCATTTCAAGAAAGGTAAAAATGCAACTGAAACACACAAGAAGATTTGTGCAGTGTATGGAGAAGGTGCTGTGACTGATCGAACATGTCAAAAGTGGTTTGCAAAGTTTCGTGCTGGAGATTTCTCACTGGACGATGTTCCAAGGTCGGGCAGACCAGCTGAAGTTGAGAGCCATCAAATCAAGACATTAACTGAGAACGTTATACCACATGGGAGTTAGCCGACAGACTCAGAATATCCAAATGAAGCGTTGAAAATCATTTGCGCCAGCTTGGTTATGTTAATCGCTTTGATGTTTGGGTTCCACGTAAGTTAAGCGAAAAATACCTTCTTGACTGTATTTCCACATGTGATTCTCCTTAAATGTGACGAAAACTTTCCATTTTTAAAATAAATTGTGACAGACGATGAAAAGTGGATACTGTACAACAATGTGGAATGGAAGAGATTGTGGGGCAAGTGAAATGAACTACCACCAACCACACCAAAGGCTGGTCTTCATCCAAAGAAAGTGATATTGTGTATACAGTGGGATTGGAACGGAGTCCTCTATTACGAGCTTCTTCCAGAAAACCAAATGATTAATTCCAACAAGTACTACTCCCAATCAGACCAACTGAAAGCGGCACTCGATGAAAAGCGTCCAGAATTAGTCAACAGAAAACGCATAATCTTCCATCAGAATAACACAAGACTGCATGTTTCTTTGATGACCAGGCAAAAACTGTTACAGCTTGGCTGGGAAGTTCTGATTCATCTGCTGTATTCACCAGACATTTCACCTTCAGATTTCCGTTTATTTAGGTCTTTACAAAATTATCTTAATGGAAAAAATTTCAATTCCCTGGAAGACTGTAAAGGCACCTGGAACAGTTCTCTGCTCAAAAAGATAAAAAGTTTTAAGGTGGAATTATGAAGTTGCCTGAAAAATGGCAGAAGGTAGTGGAACAAAAGGGTGAATACGTTGTTCAATAAAATTGTTGTTCAATAAAATACGTTGTTCAATAAAATTTTCTTGGTGAAAATGAAAAATGTGTTTTATTTTTACTTAAAAACCGAAGGCACTTTTTGGCCAACCCAAAAATATGATGTTCTGATTTAAATTTGGTTAATTACATTTTTCAAGAACTTTACTCCTAAACTTGTCTTGCAAGGAATCCAGAAAGAACAGTAGCAGGGAAATGTAAAACAGCATTCTAAACACATACCGGTTCTTGGACCTCAAATCCAGGCAGTACTCTCTCTCTCTCTCTCTCTCACTTAAGCTTTAGGAATTTCTAAAGGGAATAGCTACTTCTGAATTCTGCTACAAATAGAACATCTCGGCCTTTCTTCAAAAGCAGCCACAACGCCGAATTACTCTGGGGGAAAAAGACCAACATTCATTTGTACTAAAATGCAGCAACTCCATTTTAGCTTTTAAGCCATTATTTAAAAAACAAAAACAAAAACCCCCAACTCTTTGTACTGTTTTCTTTAGAACAATCTCAGCATTGTAAAATGATGAATGAAAGACACCACTGATTTGAGGCATATCATCACATCACAGAATCAAAGTCTAAATACTTACACTAATGCGTATTTTCAGGGTACTGATGTAACCACCTAGGAACCAGTCACTCTAAAACAACTTTACAATAGCTTTCCAGATATGTTCTGTCTCATGCTTCTGTAATGCTATCCTTTGGCACAAATATGACACATAGTAGTTTAACTACACGAATATGGGCTACCTAAAATTGTGACTACAATTTTACAGTCTCCCAACACCAGAGACATCAAACACACACCACCTCTAATTATTCCCCCAGGTGGGTGTAGCAAGGAAGGTGTGGGAGATGTTTAGAGGAAGAAAGTTACTGGATAAATAGTGCATGGTCCAACAACAATAAAAACATTTCATTAATTATCTAACCCAGGCAGTGGACCAAAGGATCTCTCTTATTTGTTATTGTTTCTTGTTTGCTTTTTACCTTAAACCGTGCTTGGCAGGTGCAATGTGGAAGAGGAGAAAGAGGGACAAGAAATGCCAACTATGGTTTAGTTCACATTCACGTCAACCCAGTGGTCAGGCTCTGGGTGTGGAACCAGCCTGACCTTCCTCCTAAGCCTTAGCTGCTTCTCCTAACTCCTTGTTCTTCCACCATTCTGAACCTTTTTACATTCCGAGCATGTAAAATCTCTTAGGGAAACGAGGTGTACCAAGTAGCCCACACTGTGTTTTTGTTTTAATCTGAAGTAAAGTTATTAAAACATAATATAAAGATATATTAAAACTATATTTCTTCAGCTATGTCTAAAATATTGGAGTATCTGACACCATTGTGTGAATATATGTATGTTTTTAAATCCCTTTTTCTTTCAAGGATTAATTTTTGGTTTTCTCAAATGTGCTTAAACTTTCCTGATATCCTGTCCTTCTCGTTTTTTTTTTTAACCTCTGTAAACAGCTGTAACACACATTAGTTTCTTCATAGTGGTGGGAAGTTCTGATTCATCTGCTGTATTCACCAGACATTTCACCTTCGGATTCCCATTTATTTAGGTCTTTACAAAATTCTCTTGATGGAAAAAATTTCAATTCCCTGGAAGACTATAAAGGCACCTGGAACAGTTCTCTGCTCAAAAAGATAAAAAGTGGAATTTTTAGGTTCTAATTCTCCTTTTGGTTGATCCTGTGAACTCTCCTTCATGAAGGCTTATTTTCTGCCAAGACTTGCAACTGTTAACTGTGGTTTCCACTTCAGCAGGAGCTGACTGCCTTGAGAAGCAAGGCAAGTTCTGGGTCATGGATGCCTACAGCAGGCTCTTATTAGCCTCTGCAGGGGCCTATGGGCTTTATCTGTACCAGATTAGTATTTAAATTTTCAATTAATTTTAGATTTAGAGAAAAATTGCAAAAATAGAGTGTTTCTGTATACCTTTTACATAGCTTCCCCTAATATTAAAGTTAGCAGAATCAATAAAGGAACCTCTGTACAATACTGCTAACTACACTATAGACTGTATTCGGATTTCACCATTTCTTCCACTGATAACTTTTGTTGTTCTAGAATCCTATCCAGGTTTCCACATTTCACTCCTTTGTTGTGTCCCACTGTGTTTTGTAGTTCCTCTTGTTGTTCTCAGTTTCAAGGGGTTTTTATTTTCTTTTCATAAACAACTCCAGGTTTACCCTATTACGTTTCAAGATTATACAAACTTCGATCTTCTCAGTTATCTTTCTAGACTGCAGTCCTAATCTTTTAATTCCAAAATGAATCTGCTCTTAATGGAAGCATCAATTTGATTAGCGGGGAGCCGTAAAGCAAAACAGTTGAGTAGGAAGGAGAGGCACCGACCAATGTGAGAATTCTGCAAATTCCACACACTGAATAGACTGCTTTCAACTTAATTCTTTGGAAAATGAAAGTACTAGGTGTTCTCATGAGGGACACGGAAATTAGAGAAAAACATCTCACGCAGCTTTCACACTTCGCAAATGAATTATCATGTTGCAAAGGAAATAAACAGAAAGTATCACTTGACACCAATTCATAGCATTTATTGACATTTCCATTTAAAATGCTAGGAAAGCTGTATAAATTGTAAACATGGAAACCAAACACTTGCATAAATTATCTCAAAAACTCTACAGCACATTAGAAAACAGTGCAGCTAATTGAAGGGTAGAAACATAACCAGCAAAGGGAGGGTTCGATGACTAAATCATATACCCATACTGAAATTTAAGGGCCCGTTTGAGACCAGCAAACCATGATTGTCAAGTTCAAACTGCCCACGAGTGTCCTCAACTTACTCTGCATATTTTCGTACATTAATATTCATAATCTAGGAATGAGGGTGCAGGAAAAGTCATAAGAACATGAACCTTGACAACGTCGGAGACAAGTAGGCATCTCAGAGAGGCTCGGCTAAGCAGCCTTTCCCGTAAGGGCGAGGCTCGCCTGATCCCCAGACTGTGCCCGGAGGAGGGCAAAGTGGAGAGTTTCTACTCCCCTTTTCTGAAATTAACCCTCTGTTGCTTAGAGCAACCGAGCCCATTGGTGGAGCCTCTGTTCCCCCTAGTGCCCCCTCCTCCTTCCCCACATCTGCAGGAGGAACAGTACAGGGAGCCTGGCTATAAGTTGGCCCTGTACTATTCCGACCTTGCACACTTAGGGAGTCAAGCTATGGATGCTGGAAATCTGCTGGACATGAGAAGGGGCTATTCATGATGTTCCAAATTGTCCAGAAAGATTCCGTGGAATCAGGGACCTCAAGATGCAAATCACTTCAATTTTCACTGTCCCTTCTACTTAATCCACTCTTTCTTTAAATGTGAAGTGGCCCCAGAGCAGAAAAACAGAGGAAGAAGGAAAAGCAAAGAGCCTGCATGATTATCTACCCTGTGGGAAAGGAATTTGGACAGAGTGCCTCAGAGGGAGACATTCCTTCCTTCTTTCACTTGCTCACTGGTTCCCAACTTTGTTTCATGTTTCCAAGGCATCTGATATTCTTTTCCTAAATGTCGATGCTGCTGCGTGTTAAGATAAATTGTCAAGTGTTCTGTTACACACACAGCGTGGAATGAGGATCGTACCGTGAGGTTTCGGTTTTCAAGTCTTTTTCATAAAATTAGAGAAAGGAGTCCTAGTTTAAACACTGAACATCACCAAGGATATCAAAAGAAACCTGAAATGCACACACTCCTTGTATGCTAGGTAACAAGTGTAAGCCTAATAATACAGTTTATGAGTGTGTTACAGCAGTTGCTCAGAGAAACCCCTCACCTGTTACGAGAATATCCATGACGGTGCTGGATGAAACGTAAAAATGAAGTTCAAGTTACCATCCCATAAAAACGTGCTTAGAAAAAAAAAAAAACCCCAAAATGTGGTTTGTGTTCAAATGGTCTACATGCAGGTGCAGAAGTAGACTTCTTCACGCTCCTGCCTGGAACAAAGGTGGGTAAGTGGGCTCTGGAGACTGGCTTTGGGGACTTGCTCTGGAGGTAGAAATGAAATGGCTAAAACATCTACAGTGAAAGCGGGCATGGTACTTAACACTGGAGCCCCCTGACCACCCACCCAGAACCTTAACCAGCTCTCCTTCCAACCAACAGATTCATTCATGTCTAGGAATCTCGTATGAAGGAGATAGAGAAGTGTATTTAATGATTAACTCCTGAAGTACTGCAAATGCAAATCAGTGTCCAAGTGACTGGTTTGGTCACTGGAGCACTAAGTTGTGCAAACACAGTAAACACTGACCCTGTACACAGTTCAACAGGAGGCTCATAAAGCACAGAATTACCTGTTTCAGCCCGAAGCCTCCAGGTGTCCCTTCACCTGTGCCCTGCATCACAGGCCTCATGCCCTGAAAAATCTGGTTGGCAAAAAAACAGCTTAGTCTGCTGCTCAAAAGCCACGTACCACCAAAATGAAAACACACTCTGAAATTAAGTATAATCTGGAGGAAAATATGTAGGCAGCTGTATAGAAGTCAAATATATTTATTTATAACCTACTATGCTCCACAAAGGATTAAATGTGGCCGAATGGCTGACCCTTGAGATCTGCTCTAAGCAGTAGACCTCGGTGGAAGTCTATTTTCACACTTGACATTGGTCATCCAGCAGTTCCTGGGACTCTCCCCTCCCCTTCAGAATGGATCTCTTCCTCCGCCGACCTTCTTCCCAAGCCTGGTCATTTTCTCGCTGTATTCCTGCAAGTGTATCCTCATAGCATCACTTCCTCCTCTTATAAAACTCCCTCGACCATGCAGTTAGGGATTTTGTCCCCATATTGGAGCAGATCAGGATCAAGGTTATTTTCAGTGGCAGCTTCACCCACTTTGTCCATCCGGCTCTTCCCACACCACCTCACCATGCGCCTGGGAAGCTCCTGTCTTCCTTAACGTAGCTTCTGACATTGAGTTCTCCCCAAGATCCCACTGTTTCCCTATGTGCAACTTCCATTCCTCCTTCTGAGTGCCTAATGCACTTGTGCACTTTCAGTGAATCTTACTGATGTTTAAACCATGTTATTTTTCCTTTTCTTCCATCTTTTATAGCCATGGGTATTGTTTGATTCAGATTCTAACATCTCAGAAGGCAGGGCTCCTATTGACTTATTTGGTGCCAGCCAACAGCAGAAAATCAGGAGCAGAAAGATGCATGACAATTGAAAGTTAACGGTGAAGGAAGTGAATTTAAAGCAAAGCAGGAGAGAGGAAGCGGAGTCACACGGGGACTCTAGTTTTGCTTTGGTTCCCTCCACGGGAACTCGCTCGCTGGGAGGCCACAGCAGATCAGATCACCCATCCCACCGCAATCACACAGATAGTCTACATTCTCAGTGCTTTGTGCTCCCTCCTCAAGGGACGTTTGCACATGTGACCACATCTGATTCTCTCAATGAGAAATTTCCTGGGAGGAGGGCAGGGGAGGCCTGTTCTCGTTTGGCTGATGGGGAAAATGAGGCTCAGAGACCTGACACAGCCAGTTAGTGACTTAGTGACTGTGTAGATTCTGAAAATGATCATTTCTCCAAACAATCTTCTCTAAAATTCTGACTCAAATTTATAGCTCTCGTTATTACCACTAGAACTTTTCAAAGAGGAAAAAAGAACAGACGTAAAGTTTAACTTTTCATTTTGTGGTGTTTCAATAAATGGAACTCCAGAGCCACGCATGACTGCCACGAGGACCTTTCGTTACGTAGATCCCATTCACTGAGTGGTGCTCCCCACGACGGCTAGTCTGTTCTGAGTCTCACGATGGTAAAACTGAGTGCAAACTGAGTATGCCTTACGGACAACACAAAAGTGCCAGGGATCCCACCAGCCTGCTCACACCCACCACACATCACCGGTTGTTTATTCCACGTCATCTTTGGTCTTGACGTCGGTTTAAGTGTATCAGTTCTAAAAAGAAAAATATAGGTAGAATCCCCTTATGCTAGTTTGAAAGGCATCAAAACTGCTACTGCAGCCCTGTTTAAAACAGAGGCCCATTCCTGCCATGTTCTAAGGAGGTAATCATGTTCGTACAATCTGCGTGTGAACACTTAGGACGATGAGCAGAATGGGAGGAGAGGGGCCAGCACTTACCCCATCAGCTAGCACTCAATCTGAATTCACCGTAAGGTGTCCGTAATAAAATGCTGCTTGGATCTCTGAAATTCTTAATTACACATTCAAGAAACCTGATATTTTTGAATGACATGCAAGGAGAATCTCCGCTCTGGGCAAGTCTGGTATTAAACCAAGACCAAGAGGTAAGAAATCAAGCCCAGATCAGGGTCTTCTCTCCCCCGCTCTTTGGAGCCTGTGGGGGTCGCCTAAAAAGGAGTTCCCATTCCTTTATTTAGCATCCTCAAGAGACTTGTCCTCCTGCACTCCCCCTTTTTCAGAGGTGCAAAGATGAAAATGGCTACATTTCAATTTCCCAGAATCAACTTTCCCTGGATTGTGAGACTCTGAGTCTATACAACAGGCTTAATTAAGGAAGGGCTGAAACATGACTCTGAAACCCAATGATTACACTTTAGGAACCTATTTTAGCTGCTTCAGGGTTCTTAAAACTTGACACAGATACACAGATATTGACCAGTCAGAACCCCATGTTCTGCCCGTTTATCTGTTATTTAATTAAAGATATTAGTTGATCTACTAAAAAAGGATTCATGGAAATTTGTTATCTTTCTTCTTCATTTCACTCAGGTCCCAGAAAACAGAACAGCCCCTGCTACTTTATTCCTTACTCCACTTTGGGAAGGGGAGAAATGTTTCCTCCAGGGGTCAATCTCAAGTGGGAGGACCCCTCTGTTGGGCCCAAAGACGGTTTTAACAGTCACTAGACGGAGTCAGGGACAATAAAATCAGAAATTAGAAGCAACATTTTTTCTCCCTCGTGGTCTCAAAGCTCTTCTTTCCTTTCTTGACTCATTACGAAGAAGCTGAACAGAACTCAGTTTCATTTCCAGGTCTTGAACACAGGAAATGTGATTACCATGAATGCATCCATGGATAACCAACCATTCAGTGGTCCTAGGAATTTTGACAGATCATTTTTGCTTATGTAGGATTTCTCATTCAAACATAATTTGGGAGCAACTCATCAGCAAAGTGCAAGGATTCATGAGGACCTCCTGAAAGCCTCATTCTTTAGGCCTGGCCTGGATGAAGACATGTACTCAAATGAGATGCAATGGGCAGTTACATGTGTCCGATCCACAAACCACAAATACAATTAAGAATGTAAATCTAAACTTTGATATGTATTTTGAATAACCAAATAAATATTAAGCTCCTTCCATTTTGGGAGGCTTTTTTTCTTCCCCTTTCTAGAACAAAATGAAACCTTCCACATATCCTTCCATTGAGAAAGCCAAAGTTGCATTTCACAGACGAGGTGAAGGGCTCTTGGAGCTGTAGCACCAGAAGTAGAAGGAAAATGCAGTTGATGGCTTCGTTTGGAATCATCAGGCTCTACAATCTATCATTTGGTTTCTCACTAGTAGCTTTTTAAATTCCCAAACAGTCTTAGTATTCATGTTGTTAATATTACTATTAAAATAAGTTCCTATGGAGGAAAAGAGGGAAATTAAGTTGTTAATGTCTTCAAATCTCTGTTCTCAGAAAACAAAGCAGCAGGTTCATTGTACAAACCAGTCTGAATCACATCTTCCCACGGGAATACTAGATTCCTTTAATCCCTACACCATCTACACGTTTTCATCTTTCACCTTTAAAAAAGAGACTAACTTAGTCATTTCATTAGCTTAGAATTGTGGTTTGTCTTTCGTTAAGTGCTGCTGGCTTTTGGCCAAAAGTACATAAATTTCAACTGAACCTAGGTGGTCACAAAATTGCCAACGTATTAAAAGCATCATGAGCTGTCACGTGACTTATGGCATCTTTTACGATTGCAACTTGTTCCCTTACTTGGGCCCTTAGCCCAGGAGATGCTTGTCCTCTTCCAAACACCTGCTCAGTTGATCTCCTTTTAGTCTTGCTTCCATGGGAAGCGGATACTTGGCAAATCTGCAAGGTGAGGCCAATCAGCTGTGGAAGTTCTGCACGGTGGTCTGCTTCTGGGAGAGCCGGAGCAGTTCTTCGCGGATAGCTTTGATGAGAGAGGCTGAGGAGTGGCTGGGCTGGAGGTCTTCCGTGGAGCTGGCAGGGTAGGCCAGCCCAGCGCCCGGCAGCCCCCTGTGCGGGAGGTTCCCAGGAGGAGCCGAGGGCTCCCGACCTGAAGTCCTTGGCACCTGGAACAGCGGTGACGAATACTCCTGATGTCCGAGCACGTGTGTCTGAAAAACATGGCAAACGTTACTATACTTCCCACGTGAAAACAGGAGGGAAGATCAGATGCAAACTGGCACTGGACGTGCTCCGACCATCTCCCACCCGACAACTCAGCCTCCCAGGACAGGAATGGAGAGAAGTAACTGCAGACAAATTGCTCGAGGGAGAGCAGTACAATAAAGAAGCCCATGAACTTAACAAGGGCCTAGGGACTTCCCTGGTGGTCCAGTGGGTAAGACTCCGTGCTCCCAATGCAGGGTGCCCTGGTTCGATCCCTGGCTGGGGAACAAGATTCCACATGCATGCCGCAACTAAAAGTTCACATGCCACAACTAAGAAGTCCACATGCCACAACTAAGAGTCTGCATGCCGCAACTAAGACCCGGCCCAGCCTAAATAAATAAATAAATTTTTTTTTAAAAAAAGAAAACAAGGGGCTATAAGCACTTGCTTAAAGACAGACAGAAAGAATGAATGTGCAGTCGGCCCCACTGGCTAATCCCTACGCTGCCGTGTGTGGAAGTGAGTGGGCTGCTGGGGAAACAGGAAGGGCCCTAAAGAGCTGGAAAGAGAGGGAGGCCAGAGCAGCCCATGGATGGGAAGGTCGGATGAAGATGTCTGCTCAAAGCGATAAGCACATACTGGCAGACAGACCGACGGGAACAGCAACTGCCTTTGCTCAGAGTCCAGAGCCCAAGGAAGGTATGATGAGAACACAGATTGGGCCCATGGGACAGCAACGAGATCACAAAGTCATCTTCCATCCTATCTGTCCGTGTGTCTGTATATCAGTGCTCCATAGAGCCTTTTCTTTAAAAAGTTATCTGTGCTAAAACATACAATAGTTTTGCTGACGTTGGCAAAATTTAGATTGAGCATTCCTTTGACAAGAATTATACTTTTCAGTGATTTTTTTCCGTATTTTTTCAGTGAAAAATCTGTTTACATACACACACACACACACACACACACACACACACTACGTCTGTGGTTTCACTTGTGCAAAGAGCAACCTGATAGCCTGGTAAACATGACAGTCAAGCCCTAGAAAAACTTCTACATTTCACTTCTCCAAATCATGACCAAGAGGCCCTCTAAAAGTCCCTGTCAGATTTGACGGGAAAACCCAGAACACCTCATGAAACTAAGCTGGGCACAGAAAGAGCAAAATGTCAGCAAATGTAAAGCAGAGACCTGAGGCTATAAGGATAGCCATGTATCTTTCAGGGGAACATTATATTCTAAAGTTAATTTCTTTCCACTGAGTAAAAGCATCCAGTCACAAAGGGAATTTAGTGTATCTGCTGGAAAAGCATGTAAGTGCAACGAAAGTTGAGGCAGAGTGATAAGGATCAAACAAAAAATATTATTTTGGTTTGTGTTTTCAAATTCATTAATTTAATCCCCTTCAGTATAAAATTCTTGAGAAAAATGAAAGCATTTGTAGAAATTACCAGTGCCCATATTGATTCCACTCCTATCAAGGAGTGACCACAGTGATAAGAAGCCTCCAGAAGATGACTTATGTATTGCGATGTCCCATACAGTTTGCTTATGGCAAAGGCACCTACTCACGGTGGTTATAATGGAAATGACATTAACAAACCCACAATAAAGCTCAAATGGAGAGCAAGGAGGTATGTGAGATCATGAATATTTATATAGTGATCACACCAAAGATCAAGTCCAGATTTTATAGGTTCAAACACACTCCTTAAAGGTCAAAATTATAGAGACAGAAAGTAGGATGGTGGTTGCCTGGAGTTGGGGGGAGCGGCGAATGGGGAGTTTGGGTTTAATGGGTATAGAGTTTCAGTTTTTCAGATGAAATGAGCTATGGAGATGGATGGTGGGATTGTTGCATAATATTACGAACGTATTTAAAACCACTGAGGTGTACACTTAAAAATGGTTCAAACGGTAAATTTTATGTTCTGTGTATTTTACCATAATTGAAGAAAATGGTAGGAAAAGTAACTGTTTCTTAGGCCTCTTGCAGATTTTCCATAATGAATATTGCTTTTATTATTTTTAAGTTTTTTTAATGGATCTTTATTGGAATATAATTGCTTCACAACACAGTTTCTGTTGTACAACAAAGTGAATCAGCCATACACATACATATGTCCCCATATCCCCTCTCTCTTGAGCCTCCCTCTCATCCTCCCTATCCCGCCCCTCTAGGTGGTCACAAAGCACCGAGCTGATCTCCCTGTGCTATGCTGCTGCTTCCCACTAGCTAACTATTTTACATTCGGTAGTGTATATGTGTCCATGCTACTCTCACTTCGCCCCAGCTGCTCCCTCCCACCCCATGTCCTCAAGTCCACCCTCTATGTCTACATCTTCATTCCTGCCCTGCGACTAGGTTCATCAGCATCATTTTTTTTGATTCTATATATGTGCGTTAGCATACAGTATTTGTTTTTCTCTTTCTGACTTACTTCACTCTGTATGACAGACTCTAGGTCCATCCACCTCACTACAAATAACTCAATTTCGTTTCTTTTTATGGCTGAGTAATATTCCATTGTATATATGTGCCACATCTTCTTTATCCATTCATCTGTCGATGGACACTTAGGTTGCTTCCATGTCCTGGCTATTGTAAATAGTGTTGCAATGAACACTGTGGTACATGTCTCTTTTTGAATTATGGTTTTCTCAGGGTATATGCCCAGTAGTGGGATTGCTGGGTCATATAGTAGTTCTATTTTTAGTTTTTTAAGGAACCTCCATACTGTTCTCCATAGTGGCTGTATCAATTTACATTCCCACCAACAATGCAAGTGGGTTCCCTTTTCTCCACACCCTCTCCAGCATTTATCGTTGGTAGATTTTTTGATGATGGCCATTCTGACTGGTGTGAAGTGATACTTCATTGTAGTTTTGATTTGCATTTCTCTAATGATTAGTGATGTTGAGCATCTTTTCACATGCCTCTTGGCCATCTGTATGTCTTCCTTGGTGAAATGTCTATTTAGGTCTTCCACCCATTTTTTAAATTGGATTGTTTGTATTTTGATATTGAGCTCCATGAACTATTTGTACATTTTGGAAATTAATCCTTGGTCTGTTGTTTCATTTGCAAATATTTTCTCCCATTCTGAGGGTTGTCTTTTCATCTTGTTTATGGTTTCCTTTGCTGTGCAAAAGCTTTTACGTTTAATTAAGTCCCATTTGTTTATTTCTGGGGTTTTTTTTGCGGTACATGGGCCTCTCACTGTTGTGGTCTCTCCCGTTGCAGAGCACAGGCTCCAGACGCGCAGGCTCAGCAGCCATGGCTCACGGGAACAGCCGCTCCGCGGCATGTGGGATCTTCCCGGACCGGGGCACGAACCTGTGTCCCCTGCATCAGCAGGCAGATTCTCAACCACTGTGCCACCAGGGAAGCCCTATTTCTGTTTTTATTTCCATTTCTCTAAGAGGTGGGTCAAAAAAGATCTTGCTGTGGTTTATGTCAAAGAGTGTTTTTCCTATGTTTTCTTCTAAGAGTTTTATAGTGTCTGGTCTTACATTTAGGTCTTTAATCCATTTGGAGTTTATTTTTGTGTATGGTGTCAGGTGATGTTCTAATTTCATTCTTTTACATGTAGCTGTCCAGTTTTCCCAGCACCACTTATTCAAGAGGCTGTACTTTCTTCACTGTTATGTTCTTGCCTCCCTTGTCATAAATTAGGTGCCCATATGTGCATGGGTTTAACTCTGGGCATTCTATCCTGTACCGTTGATCTATATTTCTGTTTTTGTACGAGTACCACACTGTCTTGATTACTGTAGCTTTGTGGTATTGTTTTAAGTCAAGGAGCCTGATTTCTCCAACTCCATTTTTCTTTCTCAAGATTGCTTTGGCTACTCGGGGTCTTTTATGTTTCCATACAAATTGTAAAATTTTTTGTTCTAATTCTGTGAAGAATGCCATTGGTAGTTTGATAGGGACTGAACTGAATCTGTAGATTGGTTTGGGTAGTATAGTCGTTTTCACAATATTAATTCTTCCAATGCAAAAACATGGTATATTTCTCCATCTGTTTATGTCGTTTTTGATTTCTTTCATCAGTGTTTTATAGTTTTATGAGTACAAGTCTTTCACCTCCTTAGGGAGGTTTATTCCTAGGTATTTTTTTTGTTGCGATGGTAAATGGGATTGTTTCCTTAATTTCTCTTTCGGATTTTTCATTGTTGGTGTATAGGAATGCCAGAGATTTCTATGCATTAATTTTGTATCCTGCAACCTTACCAAATTCATTGATTAGTTCTAGTAGTCTTCTGGTGGCATCTTTAGGATTTTCTATGTATAGTATCATGTCATCGGCAAACAGTGACAGTTTTACTTCTTCTTTTCCAATTTGTATTCCTTTTTCCTTCTCTGATGGCTGTGGCTAGGACTTCCAAAACTATGTTGAATAAGAGTGGCGAGAGTGGTCATCCTTATCTTGTTCCAGATCTTAGTGGAAATGCTTTCAGTTTTTCACCACTGAGTATGATGCTTGTTGTGGGTTTGTCATATATGGCCTTTATTATGTAGAGGTAGGTTCCCTCTACACCCATTTTCTGGAGAGTTTTTTTTTATCATAAATGAATTTTGAACTGAATTTTGTCAAAAGCTTTTTCTGCATCTATTGAGAGGATCATATGGTTTTTATTCCTTAATTTGTTAATGTGGTGTATCACATTGATTGATCTGCGTATACTGAAGAATCCTTGCATCCCTGGGATAAATCCTACTTGATCATGGTGCAAGATCCTTTTAATGTGTTGTTGCATTCTGTTTGCTGGTATTTTGTTCAGGATTTTTGCATCTGTGTTCATCACTGATACTGGTCTATAATTTTTTTGTGTGATATCTTTTTCTGGTTTTGGTATCAGGGTGATGGTGGCTTCATAGAATGAATTTGGGAGTGTTTCTCCCTCTGCAATTTTTTGGAAGAGTTTGAGAAGGATCAGTGTTAGCTCTTCTCTAAACGTTTGATAGCATTTGCCTGTGAAGCCATCTGGTCCTGGACCTTTGTTTGCTAGAAGATTTTTAATTACAGTTTCAATTTCATTATTTGTGATAGGTCTGTTTATATTTTCTAATTCTTCCTGGTTCAGTCTTGGAAAATTGTATCTTTCCAAGAATTTGTCCATTTCCTCGTGGTTGTCCATTTTACTGGCTTATAGTTGTTTGTAGTAGTCTCTTATAATCCTTTGTATTTCTACAGTGTCAGCTGTGATTTCTCCTTTTTCGTTTCTAAGTTTATTTATTTATTTATTTATTTATTTATTTGTTTTGCGGTATGCGGGCCTCTCACTGTTGTGGCCTCTCCCGTTGCGGAGCACAGGCTCCGGATGCGCAGGCCCAGCGGCCATGGCTCACAGGCCCAGCCGCTCCGCGGCATATGGGATCCTCCCAGACCGGGGCACGAACCCGTATCCCCTGCATCGGCAGGCGGACTCTTAACCACTGCGCCACCAGGGAGGCCCCTCTAAGTTTATTGATTTGCGTCCTCTCCCTTTTTTTCTTGATAAGTATCTTCTCAAAGAACCAGATTTTAGTTTTATTGATCTTTGCTGCTATTTTCTTTGTTTCTATTTATTTCTGCTCTGATTTTTATGATTTCTTTCCTTTTACTGACTTTGGGTTTTCTTTTTTCTTCCTCTAGTTGTTTTAAGTGTAGGGGTGGATTGTTTATTTGAGATTTTTCTTGTTTCTTGAGGTGAGAATGAATTGCTATAAACTTCCCTCTTAGAACTGCTTTTGCTACATCCCATAGGTTTTGGGTCATCGTGTTTTTGTTGTCATTTGTTTCTATGTATTTTTTTATTTCTTCTTTGATTTCTTCAGTGATCTCTTGGTTACTCAGTAGGGCACTGTTTAGCCTCCATGTATTTGTGCTTTTTACAGATTTTTCCCTGTAATTGATTTCCAATCTCATAGCATTGTGGTCAGAAAAGACGCTTGATACAATTTCAGTTTTCTTAAATTTTCCGATGCTTGATTTGTGACCCAAGATGTGATCTATCCTGAGAATGTTCCATGTGCACTTGAGAAGAAAGTGTATTCTGCCACTTTGGGGTGGAATGTTCTATAAATATCAATTAAATCTATCTGGTCTATTGTGTCATTTAAAGCTTGTGTTTCCTTATTTTCTGTTTGGATGAGCTGTCCATTGGTGTTAAGTGGAATGTTAAAGTCCCCTACTATTATTGTGCTACTGTTGGTTTCTCCTTTCATGGTTGTTAGCATTTGCCTTATGTATTGAGGTGCTCCTATATTGGGTGCATAAACATTTATAATTGTTATATCTTCTTCTTGCATTGATCCTACGATCATTATGTAGTGTCCTTCTCTGTCTTGTAATAGTCTTTATTTTAAAGTCTATTTTATCAGATACGAGTATTGTTACTCTAGCTTTCTTTTGATTTCCATTTGCATGGAATATCTTTTTCCATCCCTTCACCTTCAGTCTGTATGTGTCCCGAAGTCTGAAGTGGATGTCTTGTAGACAGCATATATATAGGTCTTGTGTTTGTATCCATTCAGACCCACTTTATATGGGTCTTATTTTTGTATCTGTGTCTTTTGGTTGGGGCATTTAATCCATTTACTTTCAAGGTTATTATTGATATGTATATTCTTATTACCATTTTCTTGTTTGGGGTTTGGTTTTGTAGGTCCTTTTCTTGTGTTTCCCACCTAGAGAAGTTTCTTTACCATCTGTTGTAAAGCTGGTTTGGTGGTGGTGAATTCTCTTAGCTTTTGCTTGTTTGAAAAGCTTTTTATTTCTTCATCGAATCTGAATGAGATCCTTGCTGGGTAGAGTAATCTTGATTGTAGGTTTTTGTCTTTCATCACTTTAAGTATATCCTGCCACTCCCTTCTGGCCTGCATAGTTTCTGCTGAAAAATCAGCTGATAACCTTATGGGGGTTCCTTCATATGTTATTTTTTGTTTTTCCCTTGCTGCTTTTAATATTTTTTCTTTGAATTTAATTTTTGTTACTTTGATTAATATGTGTCTTGGTACGTTTTTCCTAGGGTTTATCCTGTATGGGACTCTGTGCTTCCTGGACTTGGGTGACTATTTCCTTCCCCATGTTAGGGAAGTTTACGACTATAATCTCTTCAAATATTTTCTTAGACCGTTTCTTTCTCTCTTCTTCTTCTGGGACCCCTATAATTCAAATGTTGGTGTGTTTAGTGTTGTCCCAGAGGTCTCTGAGAATGTCTTCTTTCCATTCTTTTTTCCTTATTCTGCTCGTTGGCAGTTATTTCCACCATTTTGTCTTCCAGCTCACTTACCGTCCTTCTGCCTCAGTTATTCTGTTATTGATTCCTTCTAATGTATTTTTCATTTCAGTTATTGTGTTGTTCATCTGTTTGTTTGTTCTTTAGTTCTTCTAGATCTTTGTTTAACACTTCTTCTATTTTCTCAATCCGTGCCTCCATTCTATTTCTGAGATTCTGGATCATCTTTACTATCATTACTGTGAATTCTTTTTCAGGTAGATTGTCTATTTCCTCTTCATTTATTTGGTCTTGTAGGTTTTTACCTTGCTCCTTCATCTGTGACATATTTTTTTGCTGTCTCTTTTTTTTTTTTTTTTTTTTTAATGAGTGGGATTGTGATCCTGTCTTACTGGTTGTTTAGCCTGAGCCTTCCAACACTGGAGTTTGTAGGCTATTGGGTAGAGCTGGGTCTTGGTGCTGAGATGAGGACCTCCGTTAGACCTCACTCCAATGAATATTCCCTGGGGTCTGAGGTTATTTGTTAGTCCAGTGGTTCTGACATGGAGCTCCCACCGCAGGAGCTTCGGCCCGGTCCCCGGCTCATGAACCAAGATCCCGCAAGCCACGTGGGGTGGCAAAAAAAAAAAAAAAAAAAAAGAGAGAGAGAGAACAATAACAAAGTAAAAATAAAATTAGACTAGGAAACTAACAGATATGTTAGAAAGAATATAAAAATAAAAATAGATGAATCAACAACCAGAAGGTACAATGGAACCACAATTGTAAAAAAGAGGAGAGAGAAGAGAAAAAAAAAAAGAAAGAAAAAAAAAGAAAAAATGGGGAAAGGCCTTGGCTGTGGAGGGCAGGGCCTAAGCAAGGGCTAGGTTTGGGCAGTGGGCAGGGCCTATGCTGAGGACCCACAGGGCTGGAAAAGGCCCTGGGGATTGTTGGGGGCAGGGCTTAGGCTCAAGGAACAAAAGGGGCCCAGGCGTGCCCCCCAACCCTGTTCTCAGAGGGCAGGGGACCTCACCTGGGATCCCAGCAGGCTCCCCATGCCCGAGTGGGCGGGGCAATCGTCCTCCACTCCTCTCCCACACCTCCTAGAGGGCCCCTCCCGCCTGCCCCTCCTGATCTCCCCAGCCTCAGGGGCACCAATCCTGCCTGGCCTCCACTTCTCCTCCCCTCTCTGTCCCTCCACATCCTACCGGTTCACTTGGGGGTTCCTCCCGTCTCCTTGGACGTCAGGGTCCCCACCAGCAGCCAGCAGGTGCCCTAGTTGTGGGGAGACGCTAACTTGGTGTCTTCCCACACCACCATGTTGACTCTGTCCTCTTAAGTTATTTTTTAAAACTCACTACTTCAAGCCTAAAAGCTACCTCAAGAAAAATTATATACTTTCCCAAATTTCAATGCCAATACTCTCCCACTCTGGTCAGAGGGAATTTACCATCTAAAAACTGCAAGAAAAAAACACATTCAAGGGGGAAAAAAGTGAGGGGAGTTAAAACTTTATGTAGGTTTTTAAAAAGAGATCCCCTGAGCAGAAGCAGCAGCAGCTACACTAAGTGATCATGTCTGAATTCTCAACAATGATCCCAACACAAGGTACTCACAGCCTCTCTCCGGCCGGCTTCATCCTCCCCGTACGAAGGCCAGCCTGGTCCCCCATACTGGCTGCCTCTGCCTGGTTGGATTTCCACTGGCTGAGCTCCAATTCTGCTGGCAATTCCCACCTGTGTCAGGTGCTGGATCTGGGAGCCTGGAGGAACACAATGAGTGGCCCAGTGAACACTGGTAGGGGGGTGAGGCTGCCCAGTAAGACACTTCGGTTCTGACCACAGCACGCCCTGGGGATATGAGCATTGCTCAAACATGGCACCAATTCTACCTCCAGAGAACACATTTCCTAAGAAAGACAGACCATGAGTTTCTGGGTTTGCAGGCTTTTACTTCCTTTCAATACACTGGCTAATAGTGATGTTCATATTTTCCCGGACAGACATCAAAGGACTGGGAATAAAGGGCATAACAGAGGGCCCTTCCATTCATTTCTGTAGCAGCTACAAATAAGGATGACCTTATCTATTAGGAGTGAAAGGTTTTGGAGCCACAAAGAAGCTGAAACCTGGTTCTTGCTTATGGCTTTGAGACTCACAAGGAGCTGAAAACACAATATGCTTTTGTTTCCTTAACAGGCAGAGTGTGAATTCAGAATGTTAAAGTACATTTTTGTTATACTCACATTGTTTTCATAACTTAGTCATATCATAATTAAAAATTTAATGCCACCCACACAGCCTTCTCATTGAGGTATACTGATAGCAAAGACAGATGATCTCTAGCACTCATTCTACACTCAGACTCGCTATGGCCTTGTGTGGCTATGAAAGCCAGGCTTTCAACAACATATTTTTCTCCCCCATCAACTTCGGCATATGGAAATATCTCTTTTCAACAGATGGAGGGAGGAAAAACAGATCTTTAAACACTGTGAAATAAAATACCAATTTCCAAATGCTCCTAGGATCATCTAATTCATCTGTGATGCTCAGACTGGTCCCACAAAGGTTGAGGGTTTTCACAGAGATAAGGGAGGCGGCCCCCTCTGTCTTCAAGTCTACTCCTACTCTAGTTGCCTAATTAACAGCCTCCGTTAATCAAATACATTTTTAAAAACGTACTCTGCAGGAGTGCTTGTCAGTTACTGAAGATTCATAACAGTATTAAAATTATTAGAACTATCAGTACTGTTTGCCCAACAGACATTGTCTGAGCAAATCTCGCAAAGAACAGAAATGCAGCACAGTGTTCCCCATCACTTATAAAGGTTCAGACAGCTGCACAGGGAGAAAAGCGTACCTTTGTGTTAAAACTGTAACAGTAGTTGAGGTCATAGTTCAGACAGGATTCTGTATCTTGCTTTGTTCACTTAACGAGACAGCACAAGCTCCCCCATGATTCAAGTGGCCCATCACCCCGAGCAAGCCTGGGTTTGCACTGCAGCTCAGCCACTGACACGTCCCGCGACCCTGGACACCCAGTAATCACTCCAACTGAGCCTCAATGCCTCACTTTTCAAATGAAGTTTAAAAGTCTACCTCACAGTGTTATTTCAAGGATTAAAAGAGATAAAATAGGTCAAGTACCAAATGCATAGGAGGCAACCAGGAAATCTTAAATTCCCTTCTTCTGGCTCTATCTGAGCTCTTCATATTAAATAGCTGTACAGTTTACAACTGATGCCCTTATAACTGGGTATTGAGGGAGCTCACAGTTGTTTGCTATTCTGAATAATGCTCCAATAAACATCTTTGTACATGTAGTTTTTCTCCAGTATTTTGCATTTCTTCAGTGAGGGGAGCCTATATTCCCAAATTTACCAAATCAAAGGCTCATGAAGTTATATTGCCAAGCTGCTTTCCGAAAGTTTAACGATGTACACCATCACCGGAAATAACAGTAATAATAATGGCAGCTAATATTTATTAAAGTTTGTTATATGCCATGCACTATTTTAAGCACTTTACATTTGTTATCTTCTTCAATCATCAAATAACCATAAGAGGTAAGTACTAATGTTATCCCCATTGTACAGATAAAGAAACCGAATGCTAATTTTACCACATCACATTATTATAAAAACAATTTCATGATTGAAATGGTGGCTCATCATGGTTTTAATTTGCATTTCTTTAATCATTTTCAAAACTGGACATTTTTCATGTTTACTTTCATATGATATATACCCATTTCTTTTGTGCATTCCTTCTTTCTGTCCTTTGCCTGTTTATCTTTTGCAGTTTGCCCATTTATCAATTTATGAGCCATTCTCTATAATAAGACTACCTCTTGGTCATATCTGCTGTAAACCTTCCTAGGTACTACTTTCCTTTTGCTTTTGGTAATTTTTAGACATATACATATTTGATAATTTTACATAGTCAGAAAAGTAACTTTTCTAGTATATCTTAGTATTTTTTCCATTTCAAATTTTTACACAATTTAATCTCTTATGGCAAATTATTAGAAAATAACTTCTTCAAATATCTCATACATATAATTTCTATATTCCTCCAGATTAAAAATGAATATGTCTGAATATTCTGTTTGGTATAAGTGCTATGCAACAAGGTTCAAATACAAAACAATTAATAAGGGAAACAAGATCCACTGCAAAGCACAGCACCTGCAAGGTATGGGAAACATGTAGGCTATCAGGATACATTCTTTGTTTTGCTGATTGACTGACAGACAATGCAAAATACAAGAAAAGACCACACTGGATAATTATCCATCAATTATCACAAATATGGAATTGGCCTAAACTAGTTACTTGATGACATTATAAAACTGTATATTCTCCAGAAAATGAGAAAATAAATTATTTAACATGTAATGGCTCCTCTTATTAAAGCATCAGCCTCCAAAAGGAAGGAAGTGAACTAGGAAAATAAAAGATGGGCTCTGAGCCCTGGTAAGAAAATGCAGTAAGACAGAGTAATAATGAACTTTGAGGACTTTTTAGAGTAGCTGTACAAGAAACAGAAAGAAAAAAAAAAAAAGAAAGAAATGCAAAGAGCTCGGGGAACACTGAGTGATATGCACAAATCAGTGTTCATAGTATCAACTATTCATGAGATGAAGTTTCATGACATGCAACAGTGATTTGTAATCTGGGGCACAAGACTGGGTCTCAGGCAACTTAGTGGAGGCCAACCAGCCAACTGCCTTGTCAGAATATCAGCTCAGCCATGCTGGGTGCTGTGTGTCAACGACCAGCAGTGTCTCTCATTATGGGTCTGGAAAGGGTCTCTTAGCTGGTCCACTTACGCTTCTGTTGGACTGATTAGGGAAATCAACTATGAGGTCTAGCAGTGTTTGAAATTTTTGGGATTTACAAAGATCTCAGAATGAATCCCTCATAAACGTCAAGCATCTACTGAACTTGATGAGGATTTCTTGTGGGTTCAACTATTATCACAAAATTCCCAGGAGACTCTGAGACAAATGTATTTTTTTCTTTTCTTCTCATTTTCTGAAATTTATTCCTAATCTGGATATAATTATTGAGGATACTCAATTCAGAAACCATTATACCTTTTCTGCTTTACCAAAATTCTAAGGGCTCTTCCTTTCCTCAAATCTCTACATGCATCTCAAAAACTGACAAAAAAGATTGTTAAAATACTGGTATTTATAGCTTTTTTTCTAAAAAAGCAAAACTGAATATATGAAAAAATTTTAATCCCTAAATTTTAATTTTGGTCTGAAAAAAAATTCCCTGTATCTTTACACCGAATATACTAAATATTGTAGTTTTACAAATAAACCACATTATGTGTAATATTTCTCAAACAACTAATTAAAATATATTTTAGAATCCTTTAAAAATAAAACATATTTTCTCTCCGGCTTCAAGAGCTCCAGAAATTGGGCACTTTATGTTCTTTCAAGAACATAAACTGAGAACTTTTATTTCCTATGTGGAGATAATCTGGTATAGATTTTTATTTGAATTCCAACAGATAATTAAAGCAAACCTAAATACTGTAAGTAAAGAAAAACAGTGTGCAAAGACTTAAAAGTTTAGTAATGAATTAGAAGACAACTTCAGAAAATGTGACCTCTCACTGTTGAATTACCAAGTAAAGGACTGCACTGGTTACTCACAAATGACACTAAGATTGTTCTTTTAATGATGACTTGAAAGAGGAGGTGGAAGAAAACCTAGAACAGTTCCATGTGGCCACCAGCTTCCCCAGGCCCTCCACTGCCAACTCTGCTCATGTGTGATAGCAGGGAAGGGACAGGCATAGAGGAATGGGAAAATGACAAGGACGTTTTAGAATGAGAAAAAGATGATTATTAATAAAGGTAGAAGGGAAAAAATGAGGGAGGTAATTAAGGCTCAAGGAGAAAACAGTGGTTATACCCTCCCAGAAATGACCAAATAAAACACAAATCTCCCTCTGGTCACTTTCCATCAACTTTTAGGTTGTTTATTACAAACTGGAAAAGTGCCTTCTTTAAAATAAACGCTTGTTTTCGTGCCATTGCAAGCACTCAGAAATGGGTCTTTCAGTTCACTGTAAGACTTCAGAAACGTTTTCCCTGGAAGAGGTGTGGGTGTGAATTCCATGTGAAGGGACTGTTTTCGAGACACTTACTCAGGAACAAATCAGAGGCCATCAGTCTTGGGATCTCAGCCACTCTCTCCTCTCCTACCTCCCCAGCCCTACATCTTTACCGGGATCTGAGGGGACGCGGCTCTTACCGGCGGAAGAGGCCAGTAACAGGATGCTGATACTCTGGGAAGTCGAAAATGATCTCTGCAGAAGTTAGCTAAAAAGAAATGCAAGGTAAATAGCCACATGTACCTGTGGTGCCCCCGACAGGCCGAGGCCGGGCCACCGATGGCACCTCCTCCGAGTAGATCCCTCGGGCAGCACACGAGGTGGCTTCAGACGAGGCCTGGGCCTGCTGGGGCTCAGCAGGCAGCAGCTCCGCAGACTGCAGCAAACCGGGGCCAAAACCTGGTCTGAAAGCGAAGCGCACCCAAGCGTCAGAACCACACTTGCCTGACTCTGGCACTTTATTAGGTCCACCCTCAGCCCTTAAGGAAAAATAAGATCTATTTGTCTGTTGGCTTATTATCCATCTCCTCTCCCAGAACACAGGCTCCCTGAGGGCAGGGACTCTATTTGCTCACTGACAAATCTCCGGTGCTATGAAAAGTATATATACCATCCAGTATACATGCTGGAACACAGCTGATGCTTGTCCAATCTGCTGGATGACTGAAGAAGAAATGCTCTAGTTTACAGACCCAAAGAGGGTGTGGTTCAAGCTCCAGGGCCTGTTCACCTCCAGCACCCAACTAAAGGGGTGGTTCTCAACCTTGGCTGCATGGTAGCGTTACCTGGGGAGCCCATGCTGCACCCGAGACCTATGAAAACAGACTCTTTAGACGTGAGACCCAGACACTGGTAGTTTTTAAAGCTCCATTGATGATCCTGAGCTTCATCAAGGCTAAAAACCAGTGCTCTAAAGCAGTGGTTCTCAAACTATTTACTTCTAGGACCCGTTTGCACTCATAAAAATGAGGACTCCCAAGAGCTTTTGTTTATGTGGATTGTATCTATAGATAGTTTTCATGTTCAAAATTAAAACTGAAAAAATTAAAAATTCATTTAAAAATAACAATATTAAACCTATTACATGTCAACGTTTTTCATAAAATTAACTATATTTTCCACTCCCCCCGAAAAAAATTAAATGAAAAGAATTCTACATTTAAAAAAAATGTCCTTGGGTTTCCTTGGTAGCGCAATGGTTGGGTGTCCGCCTGCCGACGCGGGCGACACAGGGTCGTGCCCCGAGCCAGGAGGATCCCACATGCCGCGGAGCAGCTGGGCCCGTGAGCCATGGCCGCTAAGCCTGCGCGTCCGGAGCCTGTGCTCCGCAGTGGGAGAGGCCGCAGCAGTGAGAGGCCCGTGTACCACAAAAAAAAAAAAAAAAAAAAAAAAAGTCCTTAAGAGAAGACATCTGGATTCTCATAAACTTTGTATTCAATCAGTTGCCATCAGTTATTTTAAAAAGAAAAGTTCACCTCACATAAATACGTAGTTGGGAAAAGGAAGAAGATTTTTTTGTGTGTGTGTGGTACGCGGGCCTCTCACCGTGGTGGCCTCTCCCGTTGCGCAGTGCAGGCTCCGGACGCGCAGGCTCAGAGGCCATGGCCCACGGGCCCAGTCGCTCCGTGGCATGTGGGATCCTCCCAGACCGGGGCACGAACCCATGTCCCCTGCATCGGCAGGCGGACTCTCAACCACTGCGCCACCAGGGAAGCCCAAGGAGGAAGATTTTAACAGCCTTTCCAGATAATATTCAAATAGTATTTTGGATAAATATTCTTCTTTGAAACCACACCAGAACTCAACAATATTTCCTTAAGGGTGAGTGGCAATACAGACTCTGAAACAGTATCAATGAACTTTTCATCTCTGTTACATTAAAACCACTGGTCTTTCTTGCACTTTGAATAGACCTATGCATGGTTTTATGACATTGGTCATTTGGAAAATATTGGTTCAATGAGTTATGCAGACTTTTATTTTATTGACACATTTTATTTTACAGTAACCCCAAATCACATTCATTAATATCACCATTGAGCTCATCAGAGAAGGCTTTAAGTACTAGGAAGCTGTCAATTGCACGGTGGCAGACAAGTTTCCAAAATTCTAATTTTCACCTGAAAGCTCAATTTTATTATTGGCAACAAATGCTGTCAGTTGTTTTCCTTGAAGTAACAGGTTCATTTTCGAGGTCAAACACCCAAGTCCGCTGGCTGTTTGTTCAAGCAAAAACATGGCACCAGTTAGTTCAATTCTCAACTCAAACAACTGAACAAGTGCCTTTCTTCAAAAGGCCATATTCAGCAGAAGTGCTTTATATGCATCTCCTCTTTTGTCACCCAGACTGTTAAGAGACTCAAGGGTCTAGGTTTAATAAAATTAATTTTTACTACTTCATCAATGACATACTAACATAAAACTGGCATTTAAAAAAAAGCTGTGGGGCTTCCCTGGTGGCGCAGTGGTTGAGAGTCCGCCTGCCGATGCAGGGGACACGGGTTCGTGCCACAGTCCGGGAAGATCCCACATGCCGTGGAGCGGCTGGGCCCGTGAGCCATGGCCGCTGAGCCTGCGCGTCCGGAGCCTGTGCTCCGCAACGGGAGAGACCACAGCAGTGAGAGGCCCGCGTACCGCGAAAAAAAAAAAAAAAAAAAACTGTGATTGCCCAGCAGTGAAGAACACTGGAGTGAGTCCTTCAACAGCTGGGTGCCACTGTCTGGATTCATGCTAAGGCACCACCGTTTCACCCACCATTGCTTTCGCACCTTGGTGCAAGGGTCAACAGAATGAGAGAAGTCAGATAACAATATTATTATAAAAATAGTTTTGACCTGACAGACCTCCCTGAACGGTTCTCAAGGACCTTCTAGGGATCTAAGAATCTCACCCTGAGAACCACTCTTCTAAAGAAATTTAAGAATTAAAAAAAGATGATAATTTAATTACAGTTTCTTGCAAATGACAGTTAACTAGTAATTAATAGATTATACCTGTTCGATGAGAAAGTACACTAACTTGCCCTTATTCTATACTGTGATTTCTGGAGTACAGCTCATAAACTGAAACTCAGGCTACCTATATTAATCTCTTTAAATAACTGCTGCTGTTTTAGATTGACCTCAGAAACAGATGTCTGACCCCTCTGGCCTTACATATCTAAGAGCTTATGCAATGCACACTCCTTCTTCCAGATCTGTAAACTGGAGCTCACCTAACCTAATCATAATCTCTGGACCATCCACCCAGGAACTATCTCTTGTCCTTTACTTATTTCTGCTTTACCCAGTCAATTAGCACCCTCCTGCCTACATTTGCATCCTTTTAATCCTAAATTGTGTGCTCAGATAGTTCAGTGCACTCCAAATACTCTAGTATCTTTTATCTTGGGTGACCGTAAAATTTATCATCCAAACCAGAACACTTTTGAGAGTGAAATTTATTAATAATTATGCTGAACAACAGCTGTAAATTAGGACTGAACTGGGCAAATCAGATCACCTGGTCCCCCTATCATTAGCTTCTGCCCGGGATCACCTAATCTCCACCTGTTCCCTTTACTTTGTTGCCTTTGGACCACAAAGCACTGCCTTGGTGGGGTAGGAGAGTTGGGGAAAAATAAGAGAAACCCTGCTGAAAATGAGGGCAAATAAAGAAAAAGTGGGTTTCCCTGGTGGCTCAGTAGTTAAGAACCTGCCTGCCAATGCAGGGGATACAGGTTTGAGCCCTGGTCCGGGAAGATCCCACATGCCGCGGAGCAGCTAAGCCCGTGCGCCACAACTACTGAGCCTGTGCTCTAGAGTCCGCGAGCCACAACTACAGAGCCCGCATGCCACAACTACTGAAGCCCGGGCACCTAGAGCTCGTGCTCCCCAACAAGAGAAGCCACCGTAGTGAGAAGCCGCACACCGCAATGAAGAGTAGCCCCCGCTCGCCACAACTAGAGAGAGCCCGCACACAGCAACAAAGACCCAATGCAACCAAAAAAAAATAAATAATAAATAAATTTTTAAAAAAAGAAAAAGTAAGGAGGAAGCAGATAACATTCCTGCTTCTGTGTGACTTCCGATCATTAAAGGGATAGTTGAATATGATTTCTGAGACTAACTGTTTATCTACAATTCCTTCATTGAAATAAATCAACTGTCTATTCACATGTGGGTCTGAATTACCAACCCTCTCTTCTGTTCTAATGGTCTATTTGTCTTGCTTTATAACAATACCACACTCTTAATTCCTTGACAGTAATTTATAACATTTAGAACCATCCTAACATCTTATTCTTCTTTCTCAAAATATCTTGGCTGTTCTTGGCCCTTTGCATTTCCACATACATTTCAGAGTGAGTTTGTCAATTTCCACGTATTAAAAAACTCAAGAAACTACTGGGATTGTGAATGGGACTGCAATAAATCTATAGATCACTTGGGGAGAACTGACATTTAAAAAATACTGAGCTGCACAATCCATGAATATCTTTCTTTAGAAGGCTTGAATATCTTCAGTTAGATTTATCCTGAGGTATTTTATATTTTTGAATGCTATTTTATATAGTATCTTTAAAATTTTTTATTTTCTGTAACTGCTCATAAACAGAACAGATTTTTGTATACCGGTCTTATAATGCTGTATACTGATCTTTGTAATCTTCGTATCCAGCTACCTTGTAATTTAACTACCTTGCTATTTAGCCATCTTGCTAAAGTCGCTTACTTCTAACAATTCATGTGTTGACATTTTAGTTTTTTCTGCTACAAGATTATATCACCTGTGAATAATAACAGTATTATTTCTCTCTTTGAATTCCTTAATCCTTTTGTTTGTTTTTCTTGCCTTATTATACTGGCTAGGACCCCACAGGGCAATGCCGAATAGAAGTAATGCAAGCAGGCATCTTTGTCTTGCTCTTGCTCTCAAGAGGAAAGCTTTTAACATTTCACCATTAAGCAATATTTGCCAAGATACCTTTTTATCAGATTACTATCAGTCTGCATCTATCCTGAGTTTGCTAAGATTTTTACCATGTATGGATGTTGAACTTTATCAAATGTTGTATCTATTGAAATGAGAACATTTTCCTCCTTTATTCACTGCAAACTGGAGAATTACAATGATTTTTTTTTTTTTTTGCGGTACGCGGGCCTCTCACTGTTGTGGCCTCTCCCGTTGCGGAGCACAGGCTCCGGACGCGCAGGCTCAGTGGCCATGGCTCACGGGCCCAGCTGCTCCACGGCATGTGGGATCTTCCCGGACCGGGGCAAGAGCCCGTGTCCCCTGCATCGGCAGGCGGACTCTCAACCACTGCGCCACCAGGGAAGCCCCCTACAATGATTTTTAAAGATTTTAAATTACTCTTGCACTGCTGGAAAAAAATCCAATTTGATTATGATATGATAGATATCCTATTGATTATATTGCTGGATATACTTGCTAATATATAGTTTCAAATTTTTGGCATCTATGTTCAGGAGTGAAACTGGCCCTTAATGTTTCCTTTCTTGCAATGTCCTTGTCCTTCTTGTCTTTGCTATCAAGGTTATGCTGGTCTCATAAAACGAGTTGAGGAGTGTTTTCTCTTTTTTCTGTTCTTTAGAAGAGTTTGTATGACATTGGTATCTTTTATTCCTTCAGTGTTTGGTAGAATTCCCTGTTGAAGCCACCTGGCCCTGAAGTTTCCTTTGTGGGAAGAATTTTAATAATGACTTTAATCTCAATAGTTATAGGACTATTCAGGTTTTCTCTTTCTAGGAATTTTTCAAAGAACTAACTTTCAGCTTTGTTGGTCTTCTCTAGTATGGTATTTGTTTTCTACTTCCCTAGGTTTATTAGGTCTTTTTTTAACATTGAGACAGACACTTAGATTACTGATTTTCAGCCATTTTTCTTTTCAAATATATTTTGAGTCTTTCAAGACATCAAAGTGCCCCAATAACATGGCTTTAGATGTAACACACAACTTTCGATATGGTGCATTTTCAAGACTCCAAGCCTCATGAGTCTGTCAAAAGTTTTGCTCAGCTTCTCAGCCACCTCCTCTGGAATCAGCAGGTATCCATGGGAGAAAGGCAGGGCTCATCTCTCTGAATTTGCTGGATCTTGGCCCCATACTGCTTCACTGCCCTGTTAGCCACCTGGTTTTTTGTTTTTATTTTTAAATCTTGTCTAGCTTTTCCAGTTATCATCAGCAAATTATCTAGTCTGTCACTATTGGAAGCAGGACTTAAATTCCAACTTTTTTCCTCCTCTTCTGGTTAGATCAAGAAAACATACAACTCAAGAGTTTTTCATCTGCTCACATTAGCTAAAAGAAACAAATTTGCAAAATTTAAGAAACAGCATATGTGAGAAAGTTCTGATACACTTTCTCCTAAAAACCTTACCTTGGTAATGGGCCTGATGGGGGAGCCATTCCATAGTCTTCATATCTCTGGAAGAAATTCAAAAGAAGATGAAGATTAACATTCAATACTTATTATAAAGTGACAACAGCAAACTTACAAACTTAGATTTGCAGGATCAACTTCCAAGAGAATTATTTTCTCATAAAAAGTTAGCATGCTATCAGGGCATTCTGCCATCAAGTAATGCTAGAAGTTTCAGTTTGGGGAACTGGGCTAATAAACACACAACTAGTTTCTAGACCTTTCTTTCTTTTGTGAAAATATTAATAACAGACAGGGTTTCTGCACCTGCTCTTCTCTGTAGGCTTATCCTCTACAAACCTGTATCTTCTGCTAAGAAGGTGGGCCTTAAATGGCCACATTTAGTACAAATGACTCTATCAACATGGGCCACAATGGTCACCAGATCTAGTGGGTGCCCAATGCAATTCAAATACACTCAAGAAACTAAACAATGCAAATGCTGTACCACGTTGTAGAATGCTATAAAAAGAGAAAGAATATAAAGAGAACCATAAATTAGACTCTAAAAGGTGAAGTGAACACCTTCAGTTTCTGACAGTTTTCTAGTACCAAGGAGGCCCAGCCAATACTCCCTGCTCTTAAATTCCATAAGGTGTCCGTGTATCCTTCAATCAACTATTTTTACTTGAACTAACTTGCACTAACCAAGTGCTCTTTGACTGAAACAAGATGGCACCAGAATTTTTGTGGTTTTTTTTTTGGCTGCGTTGGGTCTTCGTTGTCGTGCGCAGGCTTTCTCTAGTTGGGGCGAGCAGGGGCTACTCTTCGTTGTGGTGCTTGGACTTCTCATTGTGGTGGCTTCTCTTGTTGCAGAGCACAGGCTCTAGGCATGCAGGCTTCAGTAGTTGTAGCAAACGGGCTCAGTAGTTGCGGCACGTGGGCCCTAAGGCACACAGGCTTCAGGAGTTGTGGCGTGTGGGCTCAGTTGTTGTGGCTCTTGGGCTCTAGAGAGCAGGCTCAGTAGTTGCGGCGCCTGGGCTTAGTTGCTCCGTGGCATGTGGGATCTTCCCCGACCAGGGATCGAACCCCTGTCCCCTGCATCGACAGGCAGATTCTTAACCACTGTGCCACCAAGGAAGTCTCCCAGATTTAAAGAAACCTAGACCTATATTGCAATCCTCATGAAATCAACATATCTTAACCCTAGCATACGTGGGACTCGGATTTTAACAATTCTTTTCAACAACTATGAATCATTATTTTGGAATCAGGTATCTTAGCAGGACAGTAACTCTGGACAGCATCCATCCAACTCCAGTCAGTTTAAACCAATAGGTTGTCCAGCATCAGGAGATCCAAGTTAAGTTAGTAAGTCAGCCTTGCTTCTGGACCTGCTCTAATATTAGATCTTTATTTTTCTAAGCTGCCATTTACTGAATTATTATTTTGTTATGCACTGTATGAACACTAACTGAGGCCCACAGCAACCCAAAAAAGTGCTCACTATCTCTGTTTACAGATGAAACCAACACACAAGGAGGTTAAACAATTTCCTAATTTATCTTTCTGACATGCTTTTAACCACTGGGCTGCACCACCCATAATTCCTAAAACCAGACTTTCCCTCTTGAATAAATCACTACTTTGCGGGGTCTGGCGGGGAATAGGAGTTTTGGAGTCAGACACACTGACCAAACTACTCCACTTCCCTTGGTATATTTCCTTAGGCCAAGAAGTACAGAACAATCTCTGTACCTCACAGAGTTCTGAAGGGATTATTAGACATGAAACTGCGCTCAAATTACTTCACCTCTGGCCCTCACTGCTTCCCTTCCCTTGGCAAAGGGAGAGAGATTAGAACCCTGCAGAGTTCCTCAACTGAGGTAAAAAAGCCAAAGGGGATTATGGAAGAAGAGAGAAATAGGACGAAAAGGAGTGTCAATTCCTTTTCCAAATAATTAAACAGAAATCTGAGACTGGATAAAGATTATTTACAGTGGCCCTTGTGCTTTCAGCACAGTTTGGACTTTTTAAACATAGTCACATGCAAAATAAAACCAAAAACAAGGATCAAGGCTTAACAGTTTACCTATCAGGATTTCAAAAGATCTAATAAGTGATAAACTAAAAGAAAATCAATGCAAAGTAGCTATCTACTCTTTAACTGTTTTATTATTGTAGTGCTAGGCATTTCCAATCTATTGTAGTCAGAAAAAGGATACTATTTTTCTAGAGACTACATGCCCCCAGTGGAAAGGTTTTAAAAAAAATCACAGACAGATGGCAGGCATTTCCTTTAAGTGGGTCACACGTGTAAAAAAGTTTGGAGGACAGAAGAGAACTTTAAGGTTTCAATCAGCTAGGCGAATAAAAATCCCATTTTAATGCATCCTTTCTTTCTATACAGTATAAAACAAGCCAACAGAGCAAGTGGTGAGTGGAGTCTGGAGGGGCCTGAGGTAAAGCAACCAGACGGTAAGGTCTGCTCATAAAATATCTTAGCTCAGGTATTCACACCTGCTACTTAGAGGACAACTCCACGGAGGTTAACTTTACTCAGGAAAGCAGAAATACCACCTATTAAGTGGCCTGACTCACCAACGTATAACTAACATCTTTACGCTGGCAAAAAAGAAATAAAAATGTCATCAGATGGTAAATAAAAGGTTCATGGGGTAACTGAAGGCACCCTGAAATCCACATTCCTGTGGTTTTTCACCGTAATCAGCAGGAGCAAATAAAAGGTGATCAGGTTCCTCCTGCCAACAAACGGTAACCTTACAACCAATTTATAAACACGTTGAAGTTACATTAGATATGCCCAAATACAACCAATGATTCTGATTTTCCACTAGATTAAGTTGCTACCACTCCCATCAAAATATGAAGGGTAACGTCAAAAGTTCACATCAAAACCACTCGATAAGAGTATTTATAAAAATCTTGCCATGGGTCTGCATTTTTGGTTAAGATGGACGAGTAAGGCATTATCACTGAATCGTTAATCTGCAACATGCATGAACAATGAGGAAAGAATTAAAATAGTAATACAAATCTGTCAAAAATTACTGCTCCACTTGATCAGCAGAAACCAAACAAGTAAATAAATGGGTAAAATATGCCATAAACTGAGAAAAGCAGTAGCCAAGGGGGGGAAGAAAGATTCTGGCAGCAAAATGTGGCCCCTAACTTAATAAGAATAGCCATTCCTCTTTTTAACTTCAAAGATGTGGTAATAAAACAAAAAATGGGAGACCACAGAACTATGGAAATAATGTGAGGACCAAAATAATGCCAGTATGAATTTAAGAAATCAACTAATGGGGAAAAGAACAGATATGGTTTAAAAGCAAATCAATGCCACAGAGAAAAGGCCCAAGATAACCATAATTGAAGGCAGAGAAAAAAGAACAAAGTAGCTAAAGCAACTAGAGATAAATGACAGATACAGAAAAGAGACAAAGATGAGCCAACATAAAAATAATTGGTAACTTCAGCTCCAATAAATAGAACAGAGTAAGACAATTATTTCAGAAATAAAAGAAAGTTTCCCTGAGGTGAATGAAAGAACTGAATCCAAAGATAAAATGGACGTTGGTTATTAAGGGCGGAAAATGATTCAGAAAAACTGGTTGAATGCCAAGAACTATTTACGCTTCCTAGAGGATATGACATATACATCTTCTATCGGAAAGGGAGAAATTAAGATGGCCACAAATTTCTGTGCTGAACAATTCAAGGAGCAAAGAGAAGCAACACGTAGATGCCAGCAGCGAACAAGTTCAGGTGGGGAAGTGAGATGAGAGCTCTCCTTCTGGAAAGACGCGACTAAGCAAAAAGGCTCCTGGAAGGTCTCCCTCTTCACTCCAAGTCCTCCTGTCACCCATAGGATGCATCTACTGTGTTAGCCTCTCAGCTTCTTGGTCTGCTCAACACCAATAAACGTCATTTTACTTGTCAGCCACCACCCTGACATCCTACTATCAAGACCACAGGCAGGGAGATGATTAGGACATCTTCCAATAATCTTGGTGAGAGATGATGATGGCTCCAACCAGTGTAATGCAGTGGGTAGATTTGAGAGGAAGAATCTACAAAGCTCCAGCATGTTTAATTGCCCACTACTTTCCCTTTCAGTGTATCGTCTGTCATCACTTCAAATGCACCCTCTGATCTGCACATCTCTTCCCAGTTGTCCTTTCATCACATATGCCTGATAAAGCCCCAGCTCCAGATCAATCCAACTGCCTGTTTTCTCCTTGTCTACACCTGGGTATCTGAATGCTGATAAACAAAACTACAGACCTTTAATTTGTGTCACTATAATTTCACGATTGTCAGTCTGAACAGCGGCCTCAATGCTAAAGTAATTACTCCCACGTCCCTAATCTGTTTTCTCTCATTCTCCACAATAAGTATTTCAAGTTTCTACTCTCCCTCAACCCTCTTGCCTTTCCACACTTGTCTCATTCTCAACAGATGACTCTGCATGAGAATAGAAACCGTGAGATGGGTGGTCCTGCAATGTACTGCCACCCAACTACAAACCTGACTGTACTTGCACCCAATTCTTTCTCCCTCCCATTAAACTGGAAGAAATATATCCCTTCATTTCTAAAGATAATTCCTCCACCAGTACTCTGGATCCCCTTTCCTGTATCAGCAAGCTCTCCTCCTACACTGGCTCAGTGCCATCAGCAATTAAACATGCTGAAGCCGTGTTGATCCTCTCTTGCACTGTGACAAACCACTCTCCAGTGTAAAATGAGAGCAATCTTTCCAAAAGGCACACCTAATGATGTCTCTAGCCTGCTCAAAACCCTTCAGTATCCAGGCACTACCCTCAGGATGAGGTCTAGGCTCCTAACCTCTCCGCTTCTTCCTGTCCGTCTCCTCCCTCACATCTCACCACTTTTACTTCCCACTTCCCATTAGTTCCCCAGAACTAATTTCAAGGGTTGACTGCAACCCTGCTATCAATTACTGAAAAAGGAGTGTTGAAATCTCTGACCAGAATTGTAGATTTGCTTATACATGTATGCAGTTCTGTCAGTTTTTGCTTCACATATTTTGAAGCTCTATTACTAGGCACATAAACATTTAAGATTTTTATGACTTCTTTTTTGTTTTGTTTTGTTTAAAAAGATCCATTTATTCTAAAATTCTTTTTATACTTTTTTAAAAACATCTTTATTGGAGTATAATTACTTTACAATGTTGTGTTAGTTTCTGCTGTATAACAAAGTGAATCAGCTATATGTATACATATATCCCCATATCCCCTCCCTCTTGTGTCTCCCTCCCACCCTCCCTATCCCACCCCTCTAGGTGGTCACAAAGCGCCGAGCTCATCTCCCTGTTATTCAGCTGCTTCCCACTAGCTATCACTTTTATATTTGGTAGTGTATATATGTCAATGTTACTCTCTTACTTCGTCCCAGCTTAACGTTCCCCCCACCATGTCCTCAAGTCCATTCTCTATGTCTGCATGTTTATTCCTGTCCTGCCCCTAGGTTCATCACGACCTTTTTTTTTTTGATTCTATATATATATATATATATATATATGTGTTAGCATACAGTATTTGGTTTTCTCTTTCTGACTTACTTCACTCTGTATGACAGACTCTAGGTCCATCCACCTCATTACAAATAGCTCAATTTCATTTCTTTTTATGGCTGAGTAATAGTCCATTGTTTATATGTGCCACATCTTCTTTATCTATTCATCTGTTGATGGACACTTAGGTTGCTTCCATGTCCTGGCTATTGTAAACAGTGCTGCAATGAACATTGTGGTACATGTCTCTTTTTGAATTATGGTTTTCTCAGGGTATATGCCCAGTAGTGGGATTGCTGGGTCATATGGTAGTCATATTTTTAGTTTTTTAAGGAACCTCCATACTGTTCTCCATAGTGGCTGTTATCAATTTACATTCCCACCAACAGTGCAAGAAGGTTCCCTTTTCTCCACATCCTCTCCAGCATTTACTGTTTGTAGATTTTTTGATGATGGCCATTCTGACCAGTGTGAGGTGATACCTCATTGTAGTTTTGATTTGCATTTCTCTAATAATTAGTGATGTTGAGCATCCTTTCATATGTTTGTTGGCAATCTGTATATCTTCTTTGCAGAAATGTCTATTTAGGTCTTCCACCCATTTTTGGATTGGGTTGTTTGTTTTTTTGATATTGAGCTGCATGAGCCACTTGTATATTTTGGAGATTAATCCTTTGTCAGTTGCAAATATTTTCCCCCATTCTGAGGGTTGTCTTTTCGAAGATTTTTATGACTTCTTGATGAACTGGCCACTTTATTATTATGAAATAATCCTCTTTATCCTTGTTAATATTCTTTACTATGAGAACTATTTTGGCTAACATTAGTATAGCCACTCCAAGTTTTGTGATTAGCGTTAGCAATGGTATATCCTTCTTCATACTTTTAACCTACTTGTGCCTTTATATTTAATGTGGGTGTCTTGTAAGCAGTGGATAAGTGGATCTTGCTTTTTATCCAATCTGACAATCTCTGCCCTTTAATAGGGATATTAAACTGTTCACATTTAATATGATTACCAACAGGTCTGGATTTAAATCTACCATCTTGGTATCTGCTTTCTATTTGTCCCACCTGTTCCTTGTTCCCCTGTTCCTCTTTTTCCACCTTCTTTTAGACTACCTTTTTATTATTTCATTTTTACTCCTTTGTTGGCTTATTAGCTACAATTATTATTATTTTTTTAGTGGTTGCTTTAGGGTATATGTTATATATTTTTCACTTATCACAGTCTACTTTCAAGTGTTATTATTCCACTTTGTGCATGGTATAAGAACATTAAAACAGTCCCCTTCTACTTCTCCCCATTTGGTCTGGGTGCTATCGTTTTCATACATTTTACTTCTACCCCACAATACTTTGTTACTACTTTGCTTTAAACAGTCAATTACCTTTTTAAAAGATTTAAATAATGAAGAAAAAAGTTTCCTATAATTACCCACATATTTACATTTCTAGTGCTTTTCATTCATTTATGAAGGTCCAGATCTTTATCTGGTATCATTTTACTTCTGCTTAAAGGACTTTCTGTAACATTTCTTGTAAAGCAGGTCTGCCAGTGATGCATTCTTTCAGCTTTTTTGTGTCTGAAAAAGCTTTTATTTCACCTTAGTTTTTGAAAGAGGTCTTCACTGGATATAGAATTCTAGGTTGACAGTTTTTGCTTTCAGTTCTTTAAATATTTGTTCCACTGTTTTCTGGACAATGAGAATTCTGCTGTCATCCTTACTTTTGTTCCACTGTATGTTATCTGCCCTTTTTCTCTGGATAATTTAAAGATCTTTATCACTTATTTTAAGCAATTTCATATTTTTGGTATAGTTTTCCTCATATTTCTTGTGCATATGGTTCATCAAATTTTGTGGATCTGCAGATTTACAGTTTCAATCAAATTCAGAAAAAAATTATTCTTTTATTTTTTTCTGACACCCTCTCTGCTCCTTCAAGAACTCCAATTACATGTATATTAGTCTACTTAAAGTTGTCCCACAGCTCATTAATGAGTTATTTATCTTTTAGTCTAATATTTACTCTCTTTGTTTCATGTTGGATAGTTTTTATTACTATGCATTCAAGTTTACTCATCTTTTGTTCTGCAAATCTAATCTGCCATTTATCCCATCCAGTACATATTTTTCATCTCAGACATTATAGTTTTCATTTCAAAATTTGATTTGTTTCCTTTAATATTTTCAATGCTTCTAATTAATATGTTCACTCTAGTTTCTTGAACATACAGAGCTCCATTATAATTCTTTTAATATCTTTGTCTACTAATGCTACCATCTATGCCATTTTCTTGCTTCTCTGCTTGTCTGGTTAGTTTGACTGGATGCCAGACTTTGATTATTAAGTTGACCTTGTTGGATACTGTATATTTTTGGTTTTCTTTATAAATATTCTTGAGCTTTGTTCTGGTTCAGGTCTTACTTTTTTCTGTGTTAGGTAGAATGAGAGCAGCTCTGAGTACTCTAATCGATGCTCCATGAATTATGAGGTCTTTCACACTGGTACAAAAGAAACTGTATTAGTCATCTCAGGCTGCCATAACAAAATATCACAGATTGGGTGGCTTAAACAACAGAAATTTACTTTTTCACAGTTCTGGAGGCTGGAAAATCCACAATCAAGTTTCCAGCAGGGTTCAGTTGTTGGTGAGAGTTCTCTTCCTGGTTTGTGGACAGCTGCCTTCTTGTGTCCTCACACGGTGGAGAGAGCTCTGGCGTCTCTTGCTCTTCTTCTAAGGGCATCAGTTCTATCAGAACAGGGTTCCAACCTTATGACCCCATTTAACCTTAATTTCCTCCTTCAGGACTCTATCTCCAATATATTCACATGGGGGTTTAGGCTTCAACATACAAATCTGGGGGGAATACAATTCAGTCCACAGCAGGAACATATTCCCACGCTTATGTGAGCTCTGAGGATTGTTCCCGCTAATCTTCTGGGGGTAGTTCTGTACTTAAAACTGGTCAGTACTCAAATGAAGATTCCATGCAGCTCTCTGGAATTATCTCTCTGTGCATCTCTCTGCTTTCCTGCACTGTCTACTGTGAACTCTAGCTGCCTTTTCCTCCCCAGACTCTCAACTCTGGTTTCTCAACTCAGGGAGACCACTGAGCTCTGCCTGGGGCCTTCCACCCTGCACCATAGCTAGAAACTCTCTCAAGACAGTTGGGGTGACTGTAGGGTTCTACTCATCTCTAACGTCCAATGTTGTGAAAACCCATATATTTTGTTCAGTTATTTTAGTTGTTTCTGGAGAGAAGGTAAATCTAGATCCTTTCCTCCATCTTGTCCAGAAGAGGGAGTTTGTACCAGACACTTTCACTTCTGTGTCTCTGATAGCTTCCCCACTACCTGAAATATTCTTCTTTAACTGATAACCACTAATTACCCTCAGACTTCCACTTAGATTTCATTTTGTCTATAAAATCCTTCCCAAGCACTTTCAGTCAAGTGCTCCCCCCACATACTTCCATCTTGCCATGACACCTGCCACACTGTGCTGTACTAAGTTACTGCTTCAATTGTCCACATACCCGCACTGGGATGTAAGAGCTGGAGTTGTGCATCATGCACCTCTGTATCCCGAGTACCCAGAACGTGGCAGGTGCTCCATAAATATATTTGAATGAATAAACAAATGAGAGATGCTTAAAGAGATAGCAGCTATAGCCAAATTCATTTTATCACCGAGTTTTGTTCTGTATCATCCATATCCTTAAAGATTATAAACTACCAGTTACAATTATATACAGACTGTAATTATGAAGTAGTTTAATATTTATTGTTGAAACAATCTATATTTTTATATTTAAAACAACAATGACTAGATTGAGTATTTGTCCCCTGTATGGTAGCCGTTATCTATACCTCAGGCCCACCACGCCTTGAAGGAAACAATCTATTGAGAAGAGCATACTTTCAAAATTCATACCAATTTCAGAGATGAAAATTCTTTTAACATATATTTATTATCAGCCATATAATTTAACCTTAATATGGTTAACAAAATTAGAGGAACCCTGTATAAACACTCCTTGAAGAAGAAATTTAAATTGTAACCTATTAACATCTTTCCAGAGTCAAATGTTTCAGTCTGATCGCTTAATCTGAAATTAGCAAAAAATAATATTTAATGCTACATCCTTGAGTTCTACTTCTTCTCCGTGACTTGAGAAGGTACATTTGAAAGGTTTGACTGAATATGAAAAAAATAAAGGATCACAAAGACAGATGAAACACTGAAATGTCAACTCCCAAGATGGAAATCTGGTATTTGAAAATGATTGTGCTTGGCTACTTGCGGACTAGCTGCCTACACTCGCAGACCCTCACCTCACCTCTTCAGTCCCAGGTGGCCTACACAAAAAAACTTAATGATTCTAGTACATTCTTAACTGTACCTCTTATGGATACATCAATGAGAATATATTTTGACACATACTCCACCTATATTTCATGATAATGAAGGGAACTCAGGAAGATACCTCCACAAAACACCTGAGTTGCACAAAAGAATGCTTTCAACACTGAGAATTAACCTAGAAGATAATAAAAACTAAGATTCATCATCCAAGCTTTAATTCCAATCAAATCCAACAAGAGTATTGCAGGGATCCTGAAAATGAGGCAGTCAGGCAACAAAGCTCCAACATCTTGCCCATAAGAGAATTCTAGAAGGTCCACACTTACGCTGCATGGGTTGTTGGCCGTCTGAGCTGGGCTGTAGAAGGACCCCCACTGGGTGGCTCGTCTCTCTTCCCGGGAAGGGGTGCTGTTCACAGGCAGGCCGGCTGGGACCCCAGGGCCTGCAGCCACAGTGTTAGGGGGCTGGCTGCTGGGGGCCACGAGGGCAAAAGCATCATCCAGGAGGGAGTGCATGGTCTGCCGCGCCTCCTCGATGGACGGCTGGGGCGGGATGTACTGGGAGGCCGGGAAGGGCAGGCCTGGATACCTCCCCAACTCAGCTGAAGATGGCGTCTGCACATCTGCTGGGAGGTCGGGATCAGACTACAGCGGGGGAAACAGCAAAGTGAAGAATCAGACACGAGCTTCTGTGGAGACCCAAAAACAAAACTCTAGGACTAAAAAAGAATTTAACACTTTTCACTGACATTGAGGAATGGGTTTACCATAAGAATTTTTCAAATCACAGCTGAGGAATGTGCATTACCTTTCATGGGAGCAAAAAGTTTGAATCAGAAGAAAGAAAAAAGTAAAATTATTCAACAGTCATTTGTCCAGCAAAACTCAATCAACTCCCTGAAATGTATCTCAGTACCTGGAAGTGCACGTTTTCCTGAAAGCCCCTAGCAACCAAAAATGATGTGACAGAGTCTATATACTAAAATACCTAGTTGACTTTCCCTAGATACAGAAACCCAAAACTAAAGCAGTCTATTGACTATTAACAATAGGAAGAATAGCCCTATACACCCGCAAAAGAGTTCAAAGGCACCACGATATTACAACTATGTGTGTATAAACCATTTTAATACCTATTACGACTCTTTACAAAGAGTAAATATAGTGTCAATTATTTGTTCAGAAGCTAACTTCTTTTAAATGGTGGTATCCCTGGATAACATGAGTCAACAAGTTTAAATTATATTCTAGGGGCTTCCCTGGTGGCACAGTGGTTGAGAGTCCGCCTGCCGATGCAGGGGACACGGGTTCGTGCCCCGGTCCGGGAGGATCCCACATGTCGCGGAGCGGCTGGGCCTGTGAGCCACGGCTGCTGAGCCTGCGCGTCCGGAGCCTGTGCTCCACAACGGGAGAGGCCACAACAGTGAGAGGCCCGCGTACCGCCAAAAAAAAAAAAAAAAAAATTATATTCTATACCACTGTCAAAGAGGCAGGGACATAAGTAACAATTAAGATTTTTTAAAAATCTTATTTCCTGATACTACCTTCTGAGCCAAATGTTGTCGTAATATACACTCGGTAAACTGTAAGAGACAAAGCAAGGGACCAATGGAAGAAGAGGCCTTCCTGGTCTCAGTGGCCCCAGAAGCCCAAACATCACAATGACTACAACTGACACACTGAAAAGAGAAGAGGTTCTGCTCAACGGGCTGGTGACTCCATGCCCTCCATGAAGAAGTGTAAGTGTCTTTTTCTGGAATGCTCTGCTTGCCCTACTGGTCCACGGTTTAGCTTTGCTCGTTGGATCACTCTACATGAGGGCCAAAGGAAGGCATTCCCATATCTCTTTGGATCAGTGAGTCCCTTACAAAGAAAATCTCTATTGCAGAGACACGTCCTTCCTCTTAGCCAACTGTCTAAAATGCTTCGTAATGACTATGGTCTGTCCAGCAATGATCCGTTACTATTCACACCAGCGTCAAACACTTAACAGCAGCAGCTGCTTAACTCCAAACAGAGAGGAAACCAGATAGCGGACTGGCAAACCCACCAACAGCTCACAGACTTGTTTTGCATAGCCCGCACCAGTCTTTAAAAAATAGATGGGCAATATTTTTAAAATCTGAAAATTTCCTGCTAAAACTCAAGAGTTCTGGATTCTCTTGGCAGACCTGGAAGCCCTGGCATCACTGGGCCCTCACCCTCTACAGAAACAAGTGCCATTGAGTAGAGGCTGCACCCCTGAGACGGGCAGGTGCTCTGCCCTTCCCAACAGCGAGTGGATGGTCTCACTCCAAGGTACAATACACACTTAGTCCTGTGAGGCTGTTTCTCTGAAACACAATATCCCAGTAAAGTTCTACTAAATGACTTAGTCATCAAGGTAAGGAGTTGGGGCCCCTAAGGTCTCTGGTTTATGACGTAGTATTGAAAAGACTCTGTGTTCCTCTCCTTACAAGGTGCAAAAAAAGGCCCACACTCGTGCCTTTCTTCCGTCCTTGGTTTTCTCGAGGAGCAGACGGGGAAGAACGTAGTCAGTAGAGAGCCCCCAACCTAACACTTCATGGAGAAGAGGAGAAGCATGTCTGTAAAAACATCCTACTGGTAAGTAATAGGGTCTCTCCAAAGCCAGAAGCGATGTTCCTGACGGTGGTTCCAGTAGCTGACTGGGTAACCGCACTGCAAGGAAGAGAGCGGTGTGGTCACAGCCTAAACCGAGATTTCAAGGTGGGGGACAAACCCTACATACACTTGAAGAGAGTCCCTAAGAGCTATAGCCACTGCCAGTCTCACCCTCAGTAGTCATAACTTTAAAGAAGGTTTAACTTTTACAGCAAGAGAGACATGTTGTGAAGGCGTGAAGAGAGGTCCTCTTGGAGTCTCACTGATCCCACGAATCCTGCCAAGAAGGCAAAGAACTACAGAGCCGTGATGTCAGAGCTTCCTGTTCTCTGGTCTTCTTGCTGCCTCCACACTTCGCAGGCTAGACTATTAGCAACCTGCAGGCCAAGAAGAGGTCTTGTTCATTTTCCTATGTCCCAACATTCAGCACAGTGTTTCACATGTAGATGGTACTTAATAAGAAATGAATAACTGTGATCTTCAGAAGCTGAGATTTACCCAAGATCCCTGAGTTGGAATTTGAATTCCATTCTCTTGAATCCAAGTTTGACGACTTTGTTTTAATTTATTTTATTTATTTATTTTTGGCTGCGTTGGGTCTTTGTTGCTGCGCACAGGCTTTCTCTAGTTGCGGCGAGTGGGGGCTACTCTTCCTTGTGGTGCACAGGCTTCTCGTTGCTGTGGCTTCTCTTGTTGCGGAACATGGGCTCTAGGAGCGCGGGCTTTAGTAGCTGTGGCTCGCGGGCTCTAGAGCGCAGGTTCAGAAGTTGTGGCGCACGGGCTTAGCTGCTCCATGGCACGTGGCATCTTCCCGGACCAGGGCTCAAACCCGTGTCCCCTGCGTTGGCAGGCGGATTCTTAACCACTGTGCCACCAGGGAAGCCCCCAAGTTTGACGACTTTGATATTCAACTTGTTTCCTTTGCACAGATACATGTTCACCTATCACTCCACAGAAATACATGAGAACTTTTTTACCTTTAGTCATCAGAGATGATGTATTCTGGTGCCTCTTTGCAATCCTTCGTATTATAAAAGAGTGATCATGCACCATGGTTGGCCCAGGACAAGTTCAGTTCATGCTTGTTGTCCCAGGATAATTAACAGCATCTCCTTTCACCCTCACAAGTGTCTGGCTTGGATAATAAATTATATCGGCATTGACAAACTTCCATAAAGGGCCAGAGAGTAAATAGTTTAGGCTTTGTGAGCCATACAGCTACTCAACTCTGCCACTGTAGCAAGAGCAGCCATAGATAACACAAAAATGATGGGTGTGGCTGTGTTCTTTATTTACAAAAGCAGACAGCAGGCTGGATTTGCCTGAGGGTCAATGTTTGCTGAGGCTTGAATTATAGTGGTAGCCCTAGTTACAAGAAGTCCAGAAATATTTCTTTCACCTCAGGAGAAGAGAGCTCAAAGAAGAAGATATTTTGAGGCAAAAGCATAAAATTCAAGATAGTTCAAAAACATGTATATCTAGGGCTTCCCTGGTGGCGCAGTGGTTGAGAGTCTGCCTGCCGATGCAGGGGACACGGGTTCGTGCCCTGGTCCGGGAAGATCCCACATGCCGCGGAGCGGCTGGGCCTGTGAGCCATGGCCACTGAGCCTGCGCGTCCGGAGCCTGTGCTCTGCAACGGGAGAGGCCACAACAGTGAGAGGCCCGTGTACCGCAAAAAAAAAAAAAAAAAGTATGTTTACTATAACCTTCAAGATGAAATACTACCTAAGAAAAGGTGAGTTCCCCAAAAGGCATTATCTGTGAAGGTATATGTTTCATCAGACTCACAGACTTAGAAAACAAATTTATGGTTACCAAAGGGGAAAGGTGGGGGAAGGGATAAATTAGGAGGTTGGGATTAACATATACAACAAGGACCTACTGTACAGCACAGGGAACCCTACTCCATCTTCTGTAATAACCTATATGGGAAAAAAAATCTGAAAAAGAATATATATATGTATATGTATAACTGAATCACTTTGCTGTACACCTGAAACTAACACAATATTGTAAATCAACTATACTCCAATATAAAATAAAAAATAAACAAAAATCATACAATATAAGCATTAAAAAAAAGAAGATATATGTTTCAGAATTTTTAGGGAGAGAAAGTAAAAAGTCCATCTGAGGAAGAATTTCTTTTTTTTTTTTTTTTTTTTTTTTTTTTTTTTTTTTTTTTTTTTTTGCGGTACGCGGGCCTCTCACTGCCGTGGCCTCTCCCGCTGTGGAGCACAGGCTCCGGACGCGCAGGCCCAGCGGCCATGGCTCACGGGCCCAGCCGCTCCGCGGCATGTGGGATCCTCCCGGACCGGGGCACGAACCCATGTCTCCTGCATTGGCAGGCGGACTCCCAACCACTGCGCCACCAGGGAAGCCCAGGAAGAATTTCTTATTAGGGAATCTTTGAAAAATGGAGCCACGTGGGATGAAGCAGCTGATTGAGTTAGTATTCTCCAGGGAAGGGCTTCTTCCCACCACCTGAGGGAGGAACCTCTGTGCTTTCTACTAAGAAAAAAAGCAAGGAGAAAAAGGATAGTCTGGGCCACCATGAAAGAGGCCTGATTTATGGTCATTGAGAGGGCAAGGGGAGGACAGGTTATTCCCTCACAAAACTCAGTGGCATTGGATGATGGAACTCAGGGCTACTGAAAAAATAACGTGCGGGACTGCAAAGGCTCTCCTACAGATTTGTCTCAGAGAAGGAGCCCTGGGGCTCTGGTAGCTAAGAGGGAAGAAGAAATGCTCCCCCTTCTTCTGCTCATTGGTTTCACACAACAGGATCTCTGAGATCCCGTATGAGACAAAAACGAAAGCTCCAGGGGACCATCCTGGGGAGCCAAGGGAACAGCCCTCCCCAGATCAAGCCAAACACCACAGACGCCCAAACACCTGTCCAAAAACATGGCAGCGGCTCAGGAGCGCCATCTACTGTGAGAACTGCCTGAGGTTCCCCCACCTCAGGCATTCATTCTGTTGTGGAGCAAAGCAGCCTAATTTGTAGACCTGCCAACCCGCGGGAATCACACCAATCCTCATGAGCCAGTTACAAAGGGATGGTCAGTCTCAGGACACCAGAAACACAGTAAGTTCCAAAGGAAAAGCCTGGTTCTTTCGGATGATCATGACTCAATTATACTTAGCCCCGATGTCAGTATGGTATTTGGCACATATGTGTAATTATGTTTAGTGTCTCTCAGTGTTAGTTGTGTAATTTGAGAGATAAAATATAAAACTCAAATAAGGAATCACTGGTTACATAAGCTCTAACTGAAGTGATCATGTACATCATAAACTCCTTCTCCAAGGATGTGTTTTTGCTGATTTCTCTCTAAAAAGGATGGGTCTGTAACTTTGCCTCCAGAAGGAGAAAGGTGGTCTTGTGCAACGAGAAAGGGCTTCACCCTGGCACAGGGCTACAGACGTGCACTGTGTGTCCCGGTGCTGCTAGACACACTGGGAACGTAGGGCTCCTGCTCTGTCTTGGGGTGTCTTTGTGTCTGTATTTCTCATGGCCCCTTGGGGAGGCTGGCCCTTTCTTCCCTGCTCAGTGGGGTCTGTATGTGTCTTAATGCTGTCAACGTCTGCTTTAACACTACAAGCAACTCTGTGCCCCTTTCCTTTAGAAAAAATTGTTTAACTCCCTATTCCTTAATTTCCATTAAGCTCTTTCTTCCATTAAAACTAGATACATATATTAGCAAATGTAATATCCTCTTAGCACTCCAAGAACAGAAGATGGGACAAAACCCTAAATGTCCCTCCTACCACCATGAAACCCAAACAACTCTCTGATGACGGGAAGAAAAAAGAAACCTTCTGGACACTTCTCTCTGTTTTCCAATTAACCTCGAGAAGTTGCCATTCTGAAGCCTGAGAGGACAGGGTTTGCTTATAGGAAGTAAAAACAGAGTGTGTTTCCAGAGGGCTCCCCCAGCAGCCCCTTGGTCTCTATGACTCGAATCTTTCTTCAAAGGAAGTGCCCACCCCTTCCCCACCCTACATGCCTCACAACCTAGCTGGCCCTGGAGCATCACCTACTGGGCATCAACATCACCCAGGGCAGCAGCCATCATTGCTCATTCTCCTCTCCCTAAGAGCGACCAGAAGCAAGGCTCAGCATTACGCACCGGGCAACCAATATAGGCAGAGTTGTGGACACCAGGGGGCCGTTTGTAAGTGCCGTCGCTGTCTGTGGTGATAAGTCTGTCCTTCTCAGCATCTCCGGGGCAGCCATTGACCTGATGTTTCCGGCGTGGTTTAGGAGAACGTTTTATCCTGGAGCTGCCAGGAGAAAAGAGAGGTTATCTTCATAGGAAATAACCTTCCGGCCATGGGCTCATCAACTAAACACCATGTATTTTCTGAGCACCTAGGACCTGCTAGCCACTGTAGTAAACACCCCACAGGATATAAACAATGTGTAAGACACAGTCTCTGCTCTAAGAAAGCTCACAGTCCACCTGGGCAGACTATACTAAACACACGGAACAACAGAGAATAATATCACCGCTGGCTACCTGTGGCCTGATCTAGGTCTTGAAAAATGAGTAGGATCTGCGGACGAGGAGGGAAGTGGGGAGAGTGTGAGGTGCAGGCAGGACCGTGTGGAGGGCCAGAAACAGGAATGCAGACAATGTTTGGGGGGCAATGAGGCCACCGCCTAGGGGGCGGCAGTTCCTCTGTGCTGCTGGGAGTAGGGGAGCAGCTGGGTGAAAGGCAGTGCCCCGCTAGGTACAGGAGCCCAGGGTCCACCCGGCAGGCAGCCCAAGCCAGCAAAGGTGTGAGCAGAGCAAGACACAAATGAGAACTGATCTTACAGGAAATGCCTCTGCATTAGGGGGCAAGGGCCTGGGAGACCAAGAGACCGAGACTCTGAGAGCGGCTGTGCGCCCAGCCAAACTGGTGACCAAGCGCGGGAGGTGGGGATGCTGCGGGTGGGAGCTGAAGAAGAGAGGCAGGGAGAGGCAGCCCTGGAGCCCTCTGAGAAGGACGGCGCCACCTTTTCAGAAGTCTGAATTCCAGGAGAAACGAAACCCAGGGAGATGCTCCGGGGCCACTGGGGCGGAATGAATGCAGCCTTCACCACAGGTGACCTCCAGGCGGGATGGCAGCCTCCCAGCCAACCCAGCCTGGAGTCCCTTCCAGAGACTTCTCCCCGCCCCCTCCACGGCCGAGCCCTTGTAGCCCTGCAGCAGGGGCCTCCGGCCTGGCTCGGGGCCCACCTCTTCCTGGGCTCTATGAACACAGAGGGCACGCTGGCCGTGGGGTCCAGGATCTTGTCGATCTGCATCTGCGCCCTGCGGTACACGCGGTGCCGCTCCCGCGTGTCTCCCGACGACAGCTCGTCCAGCACCGGGAACTCGTAGTGCCCGCGGCGCTTGGCGCGGAGCCGGATCTTGTTCCGATGGTGCTCGATCTCCGACTTGTGCCGCAGCGCTGTCTGGATCTGGGAAATGAGACAGACGGAATGTTCTGACGGTCTCTGGGACCACGCAGAGAAAGCAGCTGGGAGGCCTTCCTGCGACTCTCCTCCCCCCGCCCCCGGCTGTCCTAGGCTCCCACGAGGCCCCGAAGGGGTAACAGGGACAGGCACACCCACAAGGGGCATGGGGAACCTCCATCATCCGGAGCTGTATCCCCACACTCCACGTGGTGGGTGGGACGCGGGAAGCCGTGGTATCTGCCCCCCAACAGGGCAAAAGAACTCAAACCCAGGAAACAGGCCAGTGGCAACTTTGAAGATACTGAGGGACAGTGACAACTATATGTCATACTCCCCAAGAGTAAATATTTTCCATACCCAATAATATCACTACTTTAGAGACTTTTAAATTAAGACAGGGTGAAAGAAGATATTTGCATTATATAATACCCATTTACTAATGATGTTTAGTGTTACCAAAACAAGCCCCCTGCCATGAGACACCCCTCCTCAAAGAGGAAAATCGACACGTGTGGAAACACATCCTCGCTGGCTACAAGGGGCCTGAACTGGGTCTCCAAGAGCCGGCTGGTTCTGAAGCAGGGCAGGGAGGGAAGTGGGCAGAGGGTGTGCAGGGCAGGCACCAAGGTGCTGAGGGCCAGAAGCAGGAATGCAGATGCCGGTCTGGGGGAACGAGGCCACAGCTCCGGGAGCGGCAGGTCGGCTGAGCTGTCGGGGAGAGCAGACGGGGAATGCTTTCCTTCATGGAGGTGCATCCCCTTGTTTTCTAAGCCCTTAGCCCTGCTTCAGAGGACTTAACAGCAAGCGAGATGGAGACAGAGGGAAAAAGGGAAACCAAACTAGGCATCCAACTGGGAGAAGAAAGCAGGAGCAACGTCTAAGACAAGGTGGGACGCTCCTGGCCAGGGCACGGTGGACGAGGAGCCACACGCTCCTTGCGACTGCTTGAGGGAGGGTCAGGTGGATGAGATTCTTGACAACTTCCCAGCAGGAGGATTCAGGAAGCCCCTCTTACTCTATCAGGATCTAACTGTTCTTTAAAATATAAGAGGTCCCCACAGGAGGACCAAGACATGCTAGGAATCTGCACCAGAACCTCCTAATAAGAAAACATTTCCACTGAGATGTATGGAGCCTATAGGTAGGTGCACCAGTACTGATAATGCTCTTGTTCTTAAGTTGGGTTTTCAATTTATACTTTATAATCAATATATATGTTTCCTATACCATATGCATGCATCAAATACATTTTAAAGACAGTAAAAGAAAAAAGTGGCGATGAGTGCTATCCAGTTGTGAGGCCTGGTGAGCTCTTTCTCTTCTTTTTTTGGCCACACGGAGAACCCCCTCCAGGGTGCTTACTCATGGCCGTGTGAGGCACGTGCAACACAGGACTGATGGGGTCATGGGTCTAGGCTAGGACCGGCGTCATGCAGGGTCAGGGCTCCTGAGTATCAGTGAGAAGGGACAGCACGTGTCACTTTGAATCCATGATGCACGTTCTTCTGGTCATGTCCTTGGCAAGGAGCCAATGAGGTGTGGCGAGGAGAATGTGTAAGAACTCTTGCTAAGACTTCTGTAAGATGATCCACTTTAAGGATTGAATTGCATCAATTATTAGTTCACCTGGCAGAACTCACAACAGCAGCAGGTACCTCTTATAGGCAAGAAACTGACAGTCATGATGCTACCATGTGTGCAACCCTAAATAGCATTCATTCCACTCATGGTCCAGCCCAGGTCAAACTCCTCAAGTTCAAGTTAACAGTGACCTGACCTGGCCTTCTTGTTCCCCAAATCTTAGGAGGAAAGCAGATCTAACTCACTGTTCCAGGAGTCACTGGAAATACATTTTCTTCCCAAGACTTACCTAGATGTTTGGGGCCAGAGCAGATCTATCAGGGATCACAGAGTCTACTGTGGTCCCAAGATTACCCCACATTCAACGATTCACTAGGAGAACTCTCAGGACTCAGAATGTAAGTGCAATTTATTACAGCAAAAGGATACAAAGCAAAATCAGCATAGAGGAATGGCACACAGGGTGAGGTCTGGAGGAAACCAGGCACAGTTTCCAAGAGTCCTTTCCCAGAAAAGTCACGCAGGATGTGAATTCCTCCAGCAACGAGCTGTGACAACACATGTGAAACGTCTACCAGGCAAGCTCATTAGAGACTCAATGTCCAGGATGTTTACTGGAGGCTGGTCACATAGGAACCCTCTGCCTAGCATGTACCAAAATCCCAGACTCCCAGAAGCAAGAGTTGTTCAGCATAAATCATGTTGTTTGTACAAACAGTGCAGGCACAGCGAGCCACTCCATTCTGGGAATGGTGGGAATCTTTCCAAGATCCAAATCCCCAAACCCCAGCCATGGGCTAAGGCGGACATTCTAAGGATAGCCGCCCCTGGTCTTTAATCTGCACATCCACCAGTGTGCCTACTAGTGTCCTTAAATGGTATCTGATCTAAAAACACTGAGTACCAGATTTAAAATTAAGAACATCTGTGAGCAGCTCGTATCTTTAGCTCATATTTTTGACACTAACTTCATTTTTAAGCTTTTTTTTTTTTGCGGTACACGGGCCTCTCACTGTTGTGGCCTCTTCCGCTGAGGAGCACAGGCTCCAGACGCAGGCCTAGGCGCTCCGCGGCATGTGGGATCCTCCCAGACCGGGGCACGAACCCGTGTCCCCTGCATCGGCAGGCGGACTCTCAACCACTCCGCCACCAGGGAAGCCCTTTTTTTTAAATTAATGTATTTTTTCATAAAACCAAATACCTCTTTGTTAATTTTGTTGGTTTCGGCCACTCGGTCGGCCAGTATGGGGTGCGGAACTGGAGGTGCTGGGATGGGCTGCATGGCAATCAGCTGAATCTTATTGGGGACCCGCCGACTGGCCTCCGAGGAGCGGGAGATCCTGTCCACATGCTCAAAGATGGAGGCTGAGGAATGCTGCTCATTCCCCGAGCTGGGTGCTGCCCCTGGAACAGAAGGAAAAGCAAAATTAAGAAATAAAGTCACTGTAAAGAAAGCAAATCATCACAATTAGGGATTTCTTAAAGAATCATCAGATGGGCCCCTGACCAAAAACACATCCCCAACTCCATGGCAGAGTACTTGAAATGTCACTATTCGAGCTTAAATTGTCTGGGTTAAGTAGTATCTCCTTCAGCCTCATTAAAAATGACAAATATCCGTAGGCAAGATATGAAAATCACTATGACACTTTGTGCCCCAAATGGCCCTGTTTTGTCTAAAGGTGTTTCAAAGTCTTCAGTAAGACAGGGTAAAGGACAGGAGAAGCCTGACGTGGGTAGGCCAGTAGCAATTTACAGAACTTGGAGGACAACACTTATGGCAACTCTGAATGTCCATGCTCATTTGAAGTGATATAAATTTAGTTGCAAGGCAATTACACTGTTGAGATAACAAAAGACCAGGGGACTGTGGACCTGCTGGCAAGTACCGGTGAATGATTAAGGCTTCTGGCTTTTCAGTTCTGATGAAGAAAGAAAATGAAGAGTCAGGAGAAGAAAAAGCTGCTGCCTTCACGGAATTAGTTCCCACTTTAAAAACAGATGAAGAGGGGCTTCCCTGGTGGCGCAGTGGTTGAGAGTCCGCCTGCCGATGCAGGGGACACGGGTTCGTGCCCTGGTCCGGGAAGATCCCACATGCTGCAGAGAGGCTAGGCCCATGAGCCATGGCCACTGAGCCTGTGCGTCCGGAGCCTGTGCTCCGCAACGGGAGAGGCCACAATAGTGAGAGGCCCGCGTACCGCAAAAAAAAAAACAAAACAGATGAAGAGAAGACTGAAAAATGGTTAAAAGGGTAAATTGTATGGTATGTATATTTTACCACAATGAATTATTTTAAGTAACCAGAACTGCAAAGAAGAAAAATATTTAAATGTATAGAGAAAAAGACAGAAAAACACTTTAACAGGGACTGGATTTTGGTATAATGAGTAATGTTCTCCAATTTCTTGTATTTTCTGTAACGTGGATTTTCTCTAGTCAGTATTACTTTTATAACAGAAATAATCCTAATAAACTTCAATTTTAAAAAAGCAAAGAGGGTCTTCCATGGTGGTGCAGTGGTTGGGATTCCGCCTGCCAGTGCAGGGGACATGGGTTCGAGCCCTAGTCAGGGAAGATCCCGCATGCCGCGGAGCAACTAGTCCTGTGCGCCACAACTACTGAGCCCACATGCCACAACTACTGAAGCCCACATGCCTAGAGCCCATGCTCCGCAACGAGAAGCCACCGCGATGAGAAGCCCGCGCACCACAACAAAGAGTAGCCTCCACCCACTGTAACTAAAGAAAGCCCGCATGCAGCAACGAAGACCTAATGCAGCCAAAAATAAATTAAAAAAAAAATTTTTTTAAGGCAAAGAAAAAGATGAAGAGGGGCTGAATGGATGGGAAGAACTCTCCAGTTAGACACACTAAGATCCCTCATGCCCTCCCTCTAAGCCACAGGTCACCTCTAGACGCTCTGGACACTGCTTGAAAATAAACGGCCAACAGGCCAAGAGAAGCAGTGAAGGCATGCTGAAACTATTTTTAAACAAAAGCATAAGTTTTGAAACCTCGAACATAAGTGAAAAATATACAGGTTTCCCCTCAGTGTAAAAAAAGTGTTGAACAAGAGGGCAGACAGCAGAAGCAAGAAGAACTACAATCCTGCAGCCTGTGGAACACAAACCACATTCACAGAAAGACAGACAAGATGGAAAGGCAGAGGGCTATGTACCAGATGAAGGAACAAGATAAAACCCCAGAAAAACAACTAAATGAAGTGGAGATAGGCAACCTTCCAGAAAAAGAATTCAGAATAATGGTAGTGAAGATGATCCAGGACCTCGGAAAAAGAATGGAGACAAAGATCAAAAAGATGCAAGAAATGTTTAACCAAGACCCAGAAGAATTAAACAACAGAGATGAACAATACAATAACTGAAATGAAAACTACACTAGAAGGAATCAATAGGAGAATAACTGAGGCAGAGGAACGGATAATTGACCTGGAAGACAGAATGGTGGAATTCACTGCTGCAGAACAGAGTAAAGAAAAAAGAATGAAAAGAAATGAAGACAGCCTAAGAAACCTCTGGGACAACATTAAACACAACAACATTAGCATTATACGGGTCCCAGAAGGAGAAGAGAGAGAAAAAGGATCAGAGAAAATATGTGAAGAGATTATAGTCGAAAACCTCCCTAACACAGGAAAGGAAATAGTCACCCAAGTCCAGGAAGTGCAGAGAGTCCCATACAGGATAAACCCAAGGAGAAACACGCCAAGACACATAGTAATCAAATTGGCAAAAATTTAAGACAAAGAAAAATTATTAAAAGCAGCACGGGAAGAACAACAAGTAACACACAAGGGAACTCCCATAAGGTTAACAGCTGATTTCTCAGCAGAAACTCTACAAGCCAGAAGGGAGTGGCATGATATACTTAAAGTGATGAACAGGAAGAACTTACAACCAAGATTACTCTACCCTGCAAGGATCTCATTTAGATTCAATGGAGAAATAAAAAGCTTTACAGACAAGCAAAAGCTAAGAGAATTCAGCACCACCAAACCAGCTCTACAACAAACGCTAAAGGAACTTCTCTAAGTGGGAAACACAAGAGAAGAAAAGGACCTACAAAAACAAACCCAAAACGATTAAGAAAATGATAACAGGAATATACATATCGATAATTACCTTAAACTTGAATGGATTAAATGCTCGAACCAAAAGACACAGGCTTGCTGAATGAATACAAAAACAATACCCATATATAGGCTGTCTACAAGAGACCCACTTAAGACCTAGGGACACACACAGACTGAAAGAGAGGGGATGGAAAAAGATATTCCATGCAAATGGAAATCAAAAGGAAGCTACAGTAGCAATACTCATATCAGATAAAATAGACTTTAAAGTAAAGAATGTTACAAGAGACAAGGAAGGACACTACGTAATGATCAAGGGATCAACCCAAGAAGATATAACAATTGTAAATATATATGTACCCAACATAGGAGCACCTCAATACATATGGCAAATGCTAACAGCCATAAAAGAGGAAATCGACAGTAACACAGTAATAGTGGTGGACTTTAACACCTCCCTTACACCAAGGGACAGATCATCCAAAATGAAAATAAATAAGGAAACAGAAGTTTTAAATGACACAATAGACTAGATAGATTTAACTGATATTTATAGGACATTCCATCCAAAAACAGCAGATTACACTTTCTTCTCAAGTGCACATGGAACATTCTCCAGGATAGATCACATCTTGGGTCACAAATCAAGCCTCAGTAAATTTAAGAAAATTTAAATCATATCAAGCAACTTTTCTGACCACAACGCTATGAGATTAGAAAGCAATTACAGGGAAAAAAACGGAAAAACACTAGCATATGGAGGCTACACCATATGTTACTAAATAACCAAGAGATCACTGAAGAAATAAAAGAGGAAATCAGAAAATACCTAGAGACAAATAACAACGAAAACACGACAATCCAAAACTTATGGGATGCAGCAAAAGCAGTTCTAAGAGGGAAGTTTATAGAAATACAATCCTACCTCAAGAAACAAGAAAAATCTCCAATAAACAATCTAACCATACACCTAAAGGAACTAGAGAAAGAAGAACAAACAAAACTCAAAACTAGTAGAAGGAAAGAAATCATAAAGATCAGATCAGAAATAAATGAAATCGAAACAAAGAAAACAATAGCAAAGATCAATAAAACTAAAAGCTGGTTCTTTGAGAAGATAAAGGAAATTGATAAACCATTAGCCAGACTCATCAAGAAAAAGAGGGAGAGGACTCAAATCAATAAAATTAGAAATGAAAAAGGAGAAGTTACAACAGACACCGCAGAAATACAAAGCATCCTAAGAGACTACTACAAGCAACTCTATGCCAATAAAATGGACAACCTGGAAGAAATGGACAAATTCTTAGAAAGGTATAAACTTCCAAGACTGAACCAGGAAGAAACAAAATACACACCAATCACAAGTAATGAAATTTAAACTGTCATTGAAAATCTTCCAACAAACAAAAGTCCAGGACCAGATGGCTTCACAGGTGAATTCTATCAAACATTTAGAGAAGAGCTAACACCCATCCTTCTCAAACTCTTCCAAAAAAATTGCAGAGGAAGGAACACTCCCAAACTCATTCTATGAGGCCACCATCACCCTGATACCAAAACCAGACAAAGATACTACAAAAAAGAAAATTACAGACCAATATCACTGATGAATATAGATGCAAAAATCCTCAACAAAATACTAGCAAACAGAATCCAACAGCACATTAAAAGGATCATACACCATGATCAAGTGGGATTTATCCCAGGGATGCAAGGATTGTTCAATATACGCAAATCAATCAATGTGATACACCATATTAACAAATTGAGGAATAAAAACCATGTGATCATCTCAATAGATGCAGAAAAAGCTTTTGACAAAATTCAACACCAATTTATGATAAAAACTCTCCAGAAAGTGGGTATAGAGGGAACCTACTACAACATAATAAAGGCCATATACAACAAACCCACAGCAAACATCATTCTCAATGGTGAAAAACTGAACGCATTTCCTCTAAGATCAGGAACAAAACAAGGATGTCCACTCTCACCACTATTATTCAACATAGTTTTGGAACTCCTAGCCATGGCAATCAGAAGAAAAAGAAATAAAAGGAATACAAATTGGAAAGAAGAAGTAAAACTGTCACTGTTTGCAGATGACATGATACTATACATACAGAATCCTAAAGATGCCACCAGAAAACTACTAGAGCTAATCGATGAATCTGGTAAAGTTGCAGGATACAAAATTAATGCACAGAAATCTCTTGCATTCCTATACTCTAATGATGAAAAATCTGAAAGAGAAATTAAGGAAACAATCCCATTTACCATTGCAACAAAAAAAATAATACCTAGGAATAAAGCTACCTAGGGAGAAAAAAGACCTGTATGCAGAAAACTATAAGACACTGATGAAAGAAATTAAAGATGATACCAACAGATGGAGATATATACCATGCTGCTGGATTGGAAGAATCAATATTGTTAAAATGACTATACTACCCAAAGCAATCTACAGATTCAATGCAATCCCTATCAAATTACCAATGGTATTTTTTATGGAACTAGAACAAAAAATCTTAAAATTTGTATGGAAACACAAAAGACCCCGAATAGCCAAAGCAGTCTTGAGGGAAAGAAACGGAGCTGGAAGAATCAGACTCCCTGACTTCAGACTATACTATAAAGCTACAGTAATCAAGACAACATGGTACTGGCACAAAAACAGAAACATAGATCAATGGGACAAGATAGAAAGCCCAGAGATAAACCCACGCACCTATGGTCAACTAATCTATGACAAAGGAGGCAAGGATATACAATGGAGGAAAGACAGTCTCTTTAGTAAGTGGTGCTGGGAAAACTCGACAGCTACATGTAAAAGAATAAAATTAGAACACTCCCTAACACCATACACAAAAATAAACTCAAAATGGATTCGAGAGCTAAATGTAAGACTGGACACTATAAAACTCTTAGAGGAAAACTTTGGAAGAACACTCTTTGACATAAATCACAGCAAGAGATTTTTTGATACACCTCCTAGAGTAATGGAAATAAAAACAAAAATAAACAAGTGGGACCTAATGAAACTTCAAAGCTTTTGCACAGCAAAGGAAACCATAAACAAGACCAAAAGACAACCCTCAGAATGGGAGAAAATATCTGCAAATGAATCAACGGACAAAGGATTAATCTCCAAAATATATAAACAACTCATGCAGCTCAATATTAAAAAACAACCCAATCCAAAAATGGGTAGAAGACCTAAATAGACATTTCTCCAAAGAAGACATACAGATGGCCAACAGGCACATGAAAAGTTGCTCAACATCACTAATTATTAGAGAAATGCAAATCAAAACTACAATGAGGTGCCACCTCACACCAGTTAGAATGGGCATCATCAGAAAATCTACAAACAACAAATGCTGGAGAGGGTGTGGAGAAAAGGGAACCCTCTTGCACTGTTGGTGGGAATGTAAATTGATACAGCCACTATGGAGAACAGTATGGAGGTTCCTTAAAAAACTAAAAATAGAATTACCATATGGTCCAGCAATCCCATTACTGGGCATATACCCAGAGAAAACCATAATTCAAAAAGACACATGCACTCCAATGTTCATGGCAGCACTATTTACAATAGCCAGGTCATGGAAGCAACCTAAATGCCCATCGACAGACAAATGGATAATGAAGATGTAGTACATATATACAATGGAATATTACTCAGCCATAAAAAGGAACAAAATTGGGTCATTTGTTGAGACGTGGATGGATCTAGAGACTGTCACACACAGTGCAGCAAGTCAGAAAGAGAAAAACAAATATCATATATTAACACATATATGTGGAACCTAGAAAAATGGTACAGATGAACTAGTTTGCAGGGCAGAAATTGAGACACAGATGTAGAGAACAAACATATGGACACCAAGGGGGGAAAGTGGTGGTGGGTGGGTGGTGGTGGGATGAATTGGGAGATTGGGATTGACATGTATACAGTGATGTGTATAAAATTGATGACAAGTAAGAACCTGCTGTATAAAAAATTTTAATTAAATTAAAAAATTAAAAAAAGAAGTGTTGAGCAAAGCAGTAAGGGGTAGTAGTTGATATTGTACAGAAGGAATGCACATCAGTGGTACATAAATCTTTGTACTTCCTCTCAATTTGAATTATATTCATTTGCTATCCCAAGTGATTAGAAAGTATGTGCATAGCTCTGTGAATGAAGACATCTCTCTTGTTGAGGAGGCAAACTTGTCTGGATTCAGGCTATTCTCCAGCTTTCTTTCCCAGCCTGGAGGGAGCCTGATCATTTGCACAATACAAGCACAGCCAGACACCGCCATTCATCCCTTCAGCTACTCAAATTACAGGCAAGAAGCCTAGAAGGAGATAATTAGCTTCACCAGATAAGGCTAGCCTTGCTAACCCAAACTTTTAAAGTGACAGCAAATGTCACAAGGGTGTCCCATTAAGCTACTGATACCTAAGGCTGAGACTGCTTTCCTCCAGGATGGTAACAAGATCAGGGTGCAAAGGTGACCAGGAAGAAAGGCCCCTCCCCGCTGTGCTGTCTGCCTGCCTGGGTCCAGGGAGCTGCAGGCCTGTGTCTGACTCCTGTCCATGCCCCATCCCACTCCCCACCTGGATCCTCACTCTATAATGCACCAACTGCAACAGGAGAAGCAGGGGACACGCAGAAAACCCTCAACTTCTATACTGCCTGGAACCCAGCCCTTCCAAAAGGCTGAGAAGAGCAGTTTGTTATTTGTCACATTCATATATTATATATACACACATACATATATCTCCATACATATATATATAAACAAACTGGGTTATTATACATAGAAATATATATATAATACATATTATAAACACAGTTATTTTTATTGTTTGCTATGCATTGCACAATTTTTTTTTTTAAAAAAACTACCTGGATAATAACGACCAATGGGAAGTACAAGGGCTACGTAGAGATCAATACTGTGTGACTCCTGCCTTAAGGCAAGTAGGGACTTTGGATTAAAGTCCTTTCTCTTCAAATATTATAAAACAAACAAAATATATATATATATATAATGATAGAAATTACAGTATAGGATAATGCCCACAAAGCAGAATGACACAGGAAAAGGCAATCTGAATTACTGAAACACCGAAGCAATAGAACATTTTTAAAGAAATAATAATTTCAGTATCTACAGGTAAATACATCACACTGCATTAATACTAAGGCCTGTGACCCACACTAATATCCTGTGAGGCAGGGATCACATCTGTCTCTTCGTCTTCATCCTATCCCAGCACCTAACCCATCACAGGCCCTTAATAAACATTTGCTAACTGGATGAGTAAATGACTAGCCATCTCAACTAAGTTTATAAAATTCTACCTCGAAGAGGCCTCTGGGAATTCACTATAATGAAAAGAGGAGAGTTATAATTTATGGTCTCAATCATTTTATAAATGTGTCCTCCACAATTACTTGAGAAACTCTGATGTTAGATGTAGTCAAAATAGTCACTCTACAATGTTGTTAAAAATTTAATTTGCTTTGCAAACTCTTTAGCATGTGCAAAAGTAAATGTCAGCTTAGTTCCTATGTGAGATTCCAGAATCTGGGCTTGCTGAATTCAAATTAATGAAGTTCTAAATACTTAAATACTTAAAATACTTAAAAATCACAGCCTTGCATACATGCAACCTACGGAGAGCATAAAGAAAATACTCAGCATTTGCCATCCTTACCTACAGGGTTTATTCCTGATGATAAAGAAGAGACAGAGAAAACTAGAATTATGCCTGGACACAGCACTGGTAGCCTGAACGTAGCTGCCTTCACTTAAGGAACGTGTGTTACTCCAAACCTCAGCCGTCTTCACAACTTGCTAAGGGGAAGCAGTGGTAATGATGTGACTTATTCTAAAACTGCAATAACTGTGAACGCAGGGACACTGAACACAGAGTGAATAATCTCATAAGGGTCTCGAAGGTTGTAAAGGTATGCATCATGGTCTAGCCACCTTCCAAAAATGGTTAGCTGGGAAGGAATAAAGTACAACCTTGAACTGATGCAAAACCAAAACAATGGTCTTGTCTCAGCTTCCATTGCAAGGTGGGTCCTGAAAATGCTGGATGACTTGTGACAGCCGTCAAAAGCCTTGCCAAGGAGTCTAAAGAGACGCAGCAGCTATGCCACCCGCTGTAGTGAGCGGCAACACTGGTCCCAGGGCAGCATGGAGGCGGGACCCAGAATGGTTCTCAAGCAATCTTCCACCTCCATTAATTTGTATTTCATTAGGATTTGCAACACAAGATGGATTTTTACGTGAATTACAAAATAATTTAAAAGCTATGAATAAAAATTCAGAATATTTTTATAGGGTATTTAATTAACTAAGTTCTAGGCAAGCAATAAAACACCTTTATGGCAGCATTAAAATTTTTAAGAAGTAAATAAATTTTTACAGGTGAATTGATATTTGTAGTGAGAAAACCATCTTTCTAAAGTATGAAAATAATGTAGAAATTCTGGTGCATTTTCAAATCACAATAGCGGCATCTGAGCTTCTAGGACCCAGGAGAATATCTAGCCCTCTTGTCTCCTTCCATGGCCAACTCTGAGTCGAGTCCCAACACTGACATGCTTACTACTTGGATTTTAAATATATGTTGAGAGTGATATTTGATTTTTGTTAGCCATGTAGAATATACTGGTTCTAATACTATCAGTAAGGACTTAAAAACAGGAAATAAAAGCAAGATTTTCTCAGATATGCAATTAACAGAAATTAAGAAACTCCAGAGCTGATTTTTTCCCCCAAATATTTCTTTCCCAGAATCAAAATTAGATTTTAATCCTATCTATCTGAAACAGTATACCTGTTACCATAATGCTAAATAATTTTTAAGATTCTATGAAATTAGAGCTAAATAAAAAATTCTTTATTCTTCCCTTATTCTAAGGGGTATTTTTTTAACATTAAAAAAGAAACAACAGGGCTTCCCTGGTGGCGCAGTGGCTGAGAGTCCACCTGCCGATGCAGGGGACACGGGTTAGTGCCCTGGTCCGGGAGGATCCCACATGCCGCGGAGCGGCTGGGCCCGTGAGCCATGGCCGCTGAGCCTGTGTGTCCAGAGCCTGTGCTCCGCAATGGGAGAGGCCACAACAGTGAGAGGCCCGCATACCGCAAAAAGAAAAAAAGAAAAAAAAAAAAAGAAACAACTGGAAGGAATTTCAAAAAACCAGCTAGTTTAGTCCCACAGGAGCCCCAAAGACTAAGGGACACACAAAGTCACAAACATGACAGTGATAGAACAGCCCCTCCAGCTTCCAACTGGAATCTATTCATTAATAGAATACAGTTCACTCTGTACTGCATCTTTATACAAAGAAATTTGTGATGAAAATGTAAGTATAAAAATTACTATTAAAAATGATATCCTGGGAACTCCCTGGAGGTCCAGTGGTTAGGACTCCACACTTTCACTGCCAAGGGCCTGGGTTCAATGCCTGGTAGGGGAGCTAAGATCCCTCAAGTGGCGCAGCCAAATAAATAAATTTAAAAAAATAAAAATGATATCCTGAGGCACCCCAATTTTCTTTGCATTACTAAAACACAACCCTGAAGCATAAATAAAGCTCCAGCAAGTATAAGAGCTGTACTAGCACATTTAACAGAATCAATTCAACTAAAACCAAGCTACCTTGTCATCAGGCCAAAAAATGCTCCAAGTCTACTAAGACCTATGGGCTTAGTTCTACTGCAGGGCATAAGTTTTATGACAATACTCTTTAGAAGGGGAGTGAAGTACATTTCATACCTGGCCTAAGGAGTTACAGCATCTGACAACACATGTAAATATATGCTAAACCATCTAATCACACGCAACTATTTCTGGAAGACAGGTCTAGGACCAGGACCAGATATAATGCACTTGGACCTATGAGAAATAATCAACTTTCTAACAGTGACAACTGTGAAATACTTGAACAGGCTCCCAAAAAGGTCACTGAATCCTGGATGCAGTTTTTGAGACTCTTTAGTTTGGTTCCTCCTTGTCCTTCGGAGAGGAAAATCGTTACGAGCTGCCACTAGAGTAGAAGGTGACTGTTAACCTCAAAATATATCAGTGAATCTCTAACTTCTAGCATGGCCCCATCCCAATGCAGACACAAGAACAGTGTTAGATGGTGACAGTCAATCTGAGAAAGTCACTAAATGAATGATGAATATTCTACTGCACAGGTTTTGTGTTTTTTTTAATGTTCTGCATTTGAAGTAGTATAAAACCCTAGTCTATTGGAACCTCATAATTACTTTTTTTTTTTTTTTTTTTTTTTTGGCCAGACCGCACAGCTTGTGGGATCTTAGTTCCCTGACCAGGGATCAAACCTGCAGCCCTCAGCAGTGAAAGCACGGAGTCCTAACCACTGGACCACCAGGGAATTCCCTCATAATTACTACTTTTAAAGTGGAGAACAAGAAGGGTCACAGACCACTCTGTAGGGCTCTGTGGGACTTGCCATCGGTCACCGCTCCTGGAGTCTTGTCCCCTGCTTCCCTCTCACTGGACTCTTCACTTACTGTAGAGTCAGCATCTGAGGGAGAAACTCTGCAGACACAAAACAAATACAAACATTAGGAAAAAGAAAGAAAGGGGGGGAAAGGTCACATTCATCTGGATGTGGAAGTCAGGCTTCCAGGCAAAACTGGGAGAAATCAAACAGTCCAAAACATTGTTTCATGGCATGGCATCTTCAAGGACCACATTAATAGCACACAGTCACCTTGTGAAGACAGCTTGACAAAGCTGACTAAATGGCTCAGTGGGCTCATTTCAACAAATGGTAGGAAACCAGGTACCCAGTGGAGGATGGTCCCCCAGCTCCCTGGGCTTGGACTGGCAGTCTGGGGCTGGCGTGGGTTGGATTAGAGGATCTGGAGTTCAAGCTTGGTTAGGCGTTAGCTGGGTCTGCAGACTTCCTAGGAAGCCAGGGTAGTTCTGCAGTCACCCCATATAACTCCAAATCTTTGGAAGAAGCCTACACTTACAACACAAAGGCAATGATTATCTCTGAGATTTGATTCTATATATAAAAAGCAAGGGTGTCACAGAACCCAGGTTGCACCAGGCTAGTGAAAATCCTTAATCAGTTAACACCCCTTCTCTTTGGGCTTCCTGAAATGCCGAGACATTCTGGTGCCCGAGACATGCTAAAATATGATATTAACCATGCAGAACATTAAGATGTTGTGCTAAATGTTTAGCATGAAGCTACCAGAGGAGAAAAAAAGACTTTGCTATATTGTACTAGCATATTCAATAATCTTTAATGATTTGATTTACTCTCACTCTGCAAAGTAATTAAGCAAATGATATCTCTCTACATTATTCATCTTCTTTTGTAAAGAGTGTGTTCTAACATTCATTAAATTCTTAAAACTAGGCCAGAAACCCTGCAGTAGGTTTTTTGTTAAGTCAGAAATTATAAGATCATTTTGAATGTTGGTATGATCACACACTTTCCCCTTCTCAGCAGAAAATCAGGATTTCGAGTTCCTAAACTCAAAGGAAAGCTGATAATCTGAGGCTTCAATACCAAAGCCTGAACATGCTTTGATCTAAAGTCAAGTTAATAAAACCTGATTCTGAACCGTGTCTTCACACAGCTCTAGCCCGTCTCACAGGGTCACAGGGTGATGGTAGGTAGTCTGTTAGCAAGCAGTTCTCTGTGCACTTAATTTTGGTAAGTGGAATGGGAATTAGCTGGGAATGGGGAGCTGGCAGGGGGAGGCGATGCAGAATCCACGCACACATGCTAACATGGGGGACAAGAGGAGTACATGGAGAAAAGCCAAGCAAGGAAAGAAGGATATGATGAAGGTCACCTGCAGACCGAGCAAGGAAGCCACAGCTCCAGTGGCTGGCATAACGGACAAGGGCAAAGCTGATACTGGCTGAGTGTGTATCATATGCCATGCATTTTTTTATACATTATTCCTAATATCACCTCCAGAGGGCCTGGCATGGTCACCCCACAATATGTACCCTAGAGCTGGTCAATCCCTAATGAAGTTCCAGGCGGACCACCAAACCATGTTGGACAGTGATTTATAATCTTAAACACTTTGGGGAAGGAAAGCACACAGGCCTCCTCTGAGAGTCCATTAGAGTGGATCAAGAGCCATCAGGTTCGTTGACTTTGGGCAAACGTTGTCAGTCTTCCAGGCTGCAGACCCGGACAACACTCACCATCAGCCTTTCTGCTACTGGAAACTGACAAATGGAAAACAGAAACGCATGCCACGATAGAGAACAATACAGAAAGCCCAGTAAGAACCTTCCTCTGTGACGGACATTCTTGGAAGGGACCTTCGCCTTAGGGCTCGGCACATCTCCATTCTCAGAGGGCGCGGTGTGGTCCTTCACAGGTCCTGGCCGCGGTGCTGGCTCGTGAACGATCAGTATATCATCTTTATTGTGCTGACCCAGATGCTGCTTAGCAAAGTCGAAGCCCTTCACACTAGGGATCTGCAACTGAAACAGACATACACAAACACACACAGGAAATCAATCTGAATCTGAGGAATATAAGATGAGATTGTGAGGGCTGGCAAGATTGTGAGTGCCAGCTTCTGATCCAGGAGTGTGCTTGCAATTCTACCCATCCAGCTCAACATGCATCTCTAAAGCACTGACCTGTGTAAGGTTTATACCTAGAGTTTGCAGAAAAGACAGATACTTGCTACAGATTCAAGTACAAGGATTAAATATTTAGACCATAATACAAAAGACATCACAAGACAATCCCTGACTGCTGTCAGAGCAGCTACACAATTCCAGAGGGTGACGTGGGTGAGATATTCTTCCTAGGGACTGGGGACTTGTGCCAGACCTCAGACAGGCCGAACTTGGAAATAAAAAGAGGTGGCTACACAGAGATTGTTCTAAGTTGTGTCAAGGACCAGAGAAGACTTGAGGTTTGGGGAAAGATTACATTAGCTGCACTAGAACGGTCAGGATGTAGGGGAATGAGGGAAGGCCAGCCTGTATGTAGATGACTCCACATGCCAGCTTCTAGAGCAGAAAACCACTAAATGTTTCTAAAGAGGCAGATTTCTAAAATGCAAGCATTTAGGACGAAAGGAGACTAGTCAGAGGGCCCAAGAGTACTATGTGCACAAAATGACAAAAGCCTGGGTCCAAACCTCAGCAATGAAAATGGGAAGAAATAAAAAGCTCTGGAAAATGGGGAGGAATGAACAGCTCTAGAGACCAGGCAGAAGGACATGGAAGCTGAAGACAGACCCGAGAGGCAAAGGGGAGAAAGACTCCAGTGCTGACATGAAGCTACATTCAGGGTATCCCGAACAGTAGACGTGACATTAAGAGAAAAAGGTGAGTTGTGAAGGAATGATGACAAAGAGGTAAAAAGACAGGTTTCGCTCCACACATGTTTAGTTTGAGATGGCAGGAAAAGCTCCAAAGAAAAGTAGCTCAGGGCTTCCCTGGTGGCGCAGTGGTTGAGAATCCGCCTGCCAATGCAGGGGACATGGGTTCGATCCCTGGTCCGGGAAGATCCCACATGCTGCAGAGCAACTAAGCCTGTGCGCCACAGCTACTGAGCTTGTGCTCTAGAGCCCGTGAGCCACAACTACTGAGCCTGTGTGCCAAAACTACTGAAGCCCGTGTGCCTAGAGCCTGTGTTCTGCAACAAGAGAAGCCTCCGCAATAAGAAGCCCACACACCGCAACGAAGAGTAGCCCCCTCTCGCAACAACTAGAGAAAGCCCGCGCGCAGCAACGAAGACCCAATGCAGCCAAAAATAAACAAATAAATAAATTTATAAAAAACAAAACAAAAAAAAAACTTGACCTTTACAAAAAAAAAAAAGAAAAGTAGCTCAGCGTAGCTGGAAACAGAGGACAAGCTTGGGGGAACTCTCAGGCTGGAGGTGTGACCTTGAGAGCATCTGTATAGAAGGTGACACGTAGGGGAGTTGAGATTTTTCCAAGATGAAAACAGAGCCTATGGATAAAATGTTGGAGAACATCTAACAGTTTGCGGCTAAGAGGAGGAAAAGGAAGCCAGGAACAAAATAGGCGACTTCAAAGAAACAGAAGAATTTAGAAACTTCAATGTAACAGAAGCCAAGGGAATAAAGAATTTCTAGAAAGCAGTGGCCAATGGAAGTAATGGGGGCACAAAGATGAAGGAGAGAGGAGTCTTCTCAAGTGCACCCCTCACACTGGTGGATGCAGAAGCCCTACCAGGGGATACCCAGTACCAAAAGCAAACCCACAACAAAAACCCTGTGAGCCCTGTGACCACAGAGTCCAGGGTCAGCTTCTAGCCTGTGCTAAGACAGAAAGAGGTCTGAAGAGGAACAGAAATGTGGGCAATAAAGGTGAGGCACTATTTTGGTGACACTGAAAGTACCAGAGGTGGGTGTTAACCGTTTCCTTTATTCGAGCTTACAAAGTAGAGGAAAACAAACCACAAATTAGTAGTTGTCCCAAGGGTCTCCTTGGGAGGAGCCCCACATGCAATTCAGCCCCATCGGGCTGAATTCCACACCCACAGAGGGTCCTATCATTCAGAAGACAAAGGCTAACCCATCTAAGGAGCTGTTCTAGACAATATACTGCATGTAGAAGTGAAAGGTTTTGGCGTATTTGTGCTAATTTTATGCACAGATGAGTGACAACATCAGTGGCTTCGATTTGTGGTCTCTTAAGGTCTTTTAGCACTAAAAATCTAGGCTGGATGGGTAGAAGGAAAGTAGCCTGCAATAATGGCTTATGCCAGCAGAGGGGGACAGAACTTACTATAAATAGAGTTCACAAAGATACTGCTCAGAAACAAAAGGCAAGGACTGGCGTGCCTATATTTTCTAAGTTAATGATATCGTGTTACCAGCAGTCTACTTCACCACACAAGGGCAGATTGTGAGTGGCACGCAGCCCTCGGCTCACAAACGCTGTTTCCCAAACAATGAGCCCAAACCTGTAGCTCCATGACTCCCCCCGACCTACCAGCCATCTTCAGCTGGGCTCCCCAAATCTCTGGGGGTGTATACCTTCCTAGGGGCATGTGGCCCTTTTAAAGAAATCAAATTCCAAACAGACAATTTCTGTATATAAACTTTTGGTTTCTCCTTTCTGAAGAATCCTTCTCCTACTTCATAGAAGTAGCACACCCGTCATCCATGTGTCTGCTTTTACCCCAGGTGCACCTCATTTTAGCTCCATAAGGTGCCTCTAAATGAAACAATAGGGACGTCCTTGGTGGTCCAGTAGTTAAGACTCCGCCTTCCAATGCAGGGGGGTGCAGGTTCGATTCCTGGTCGGGGAACTAAGATACCACATGCCAAGGGGCAAGTAAGCCCAAGCGCTGCAACTAAGACCAGACACAGCCAAAAATACATAAATAAATATTTAAATAAATAAATGAAAGAGTAACAGATATAATCAACAGTCATTTAATCATCAACATCACCTCTTTTGCAACTTAGATGATTTGCTTTATCAAAATTGAAGGAGGAGCCCCAGATTGCCTCCTCTAAACAAAGGTCTCCAAAGTGATAAGGGAAAAATATGGACAGCACTGCTTCCTTGGTGCAGTCTGTACCCAAGTCCAGGAACTAAATGCCTTCCCTGACACGATCTCAGGTTCATGTAAGAAACATATTGTACATATGTATATGTCATAGGGAAACAAAATTTGCTACCCCCAAATGTCTCTCTGGCATGCGGATTATTTCAAGCTGAAAACAATCAAGGCCCAAAAGACTCAGGAAGAAAGTTTGATATTCCCTTCCCCCACCAACTGCCTAACAGAATACAGACAGAGGACCTATTCCAGAAAGAGAGCTATCACCACTCCTCTCTGCGTCCCCTGTCTCTGACTGACCCAGCAGGCATTCATTTAGCAAACATTTGCTTTTCCATCTCCATGTGAACTGCCTTCCTCCCCTCTGAAGTCCCAAACCACCACCAACATCCTCTTTTGTCTTTAGCTGAAGGTGATATTTAAGGTGAGGGTTTTGGTCATTTTGGTGAGTTATTCAGTTCTATACATGGGTCTCTCCCATGTATACATGTTATTAAACCTTTCTGTGATTTCCTCCTGTTAACCTGTCTCAGGTCAATTTAATTTGTAGATCAGCCAGGAAAACCTAGAACATTTCTTCCATTTTGACAATGTCAAAATGCTTCATAAATGCCAAGGCATCATGCAAATGAGATTGACAGCAATGTTATTGCTGTTGGTCAATGAAACGTCAAGCAGTTAATATAGTCAGCTGAGAGTTCTCAGAGACCAGATAAAGCTATAGATATAAATTTAGATACAAAATTTTGTAATTCAGCAACAGGACGTGACATGTGGTAAACCCTCAATAAATATCTGATGACTGAATGAGTTTCAAAAAGGTCAGCTGAAGCACCAAACTTACTGGATTTTGTGGGGAACCAAGAAAAGGGTAGATGTCATATGAAATATACATCCGTTATAGCCTTAAAGTCCTGCTGGCTTTTGTTAATTCTGACTAGTATCTTTTTAAATTTTGGGGTGTTTTTTTTGCTTGTCTTTATGGAAATGCGGTTAGTTTACTTTTATGTTTATTTATTTATTATGTTTAATAAATATAATATTTATATATTTATTATATTTTATTTATTTATTTTTGGCTGCATTGCTGTGCACGGGCTTTCTTCTAGTCGCGGCGAGCGGGGGGCTACTCTTCGTTGCGGTGCGTGGGTTTCTCATTGCGGTGGCTTCTCTTGTTGCGGAGCACGGGCTCTAGGCGCACGGGCTTCAGTAGTTGTGGCACGTGGGCTCAGTAGTTGTGGCTCACAGGCTCTAGAACATAGGCTCAGCAGTTGTGGCACCCGGGCTCAGTAGCTGTGGTGTGCTGCCTTCAGTAGTTGTGGCTCGCGGGCTCGAGAGCGCAGGCTCAGTAGTTATGGCACACGGGCTTAACTGCTCCGCAGCATGTGGGATCCTCCCAGACCCGTGTCCCTTGCCTTGGCAGGCAGATTCTTAACCACTGCGTCACGAGGGAAGCCCCCCGACTAATATCTTTAAATAGGTTCATTAGATCCCTGACTTCTCTCAGGATGGGTGAGTCACCTCCTTCTATAACAATAGAAATTTTTTTGCTTACACACAAAACAAAAGCCGTCTACAGAGAAGGAAAAAATTAGAGAAAACACTGTCCTCCTCACTTATGGAATTGGCTCCTTTTGTTTCATCCTTATTTTCTGGAACACTTTTTCTAGTTTTTCCAAGTCTTAAAAAAAATCTAGAGTTAAGTTTGGCTGTATTGTGCCTCCAGCCTCCACGTGCAAAATAAGCGTCAATCAGCATTTTATAAAAGTCACAATTCATTAGTGCCTTCAATATTCCCATTAGGACCCAGGTTTTCTGAGGAAAGACGGCTCTTTTGTTCCTTCTTTCTTTAACATATCACAAAAGGGACAGACCCCGTTGTCTGTATCTCATCGGAATATGTCGCTGACAAGTCAGGGTGGGTTGGTAGAGCAGGTCAGCCAAGTAACAGGAGAGATGCCTGATGAATTTTAAAACATGTAAGCCATAAATATAATGCGACCCAGATGGAACATGACAGAGTGAAGTCCCCAGTACTCGGGTTAGCCTGAACCCCTGGGAAGGAGCAGTTAAGATGACAAGAGAAACCACAGAGCAAATCCCCAAAGTGGCTGAATAAAAATGTGCAGCCTTGAAGAGAGAGCCATTGTTTAAGCATTTGCTATTTGATGGGTGTGGTGTGTGAAAAGTCACTACAGCCACCATGCTGCTTCCATTCAGGAGGTGAAGACAAGGCGAACCTATTGCCATCTGCGGGTCTCCACTGCAGCCCAGCATGGGGCCGCTGGTCACCCTGAGGTCTAGGAGGTGGCGAGCAGTCCTCCAAGATTCTCCCGCCCCCAGGCCGCAGCAAATCACGTGGGTACACTGAAACCACCAACACTTTCGGTGTTACCAGGATCCTTACAGAATGGGAGATGAACTCCGCTCAGATGGAAGAAACGCTCTCGGAGCTACGCTTCAACCCGCTGAGCCCCTTCAGTGGCGGTTCCAAACACAGATGTGTCCAAGCCCCCCCCAACCCGAGACCCACCCCCAGTGGCTCCCAGGGCCTACAGCATCCCCTCCGCCCCCTGACAGGTCCCATAAACCCCTCCAAGAATGGCTCTTGCCTACTTCCGTGGCCTCGGTTTGGGCTGTGCCCCTCCTTCCACTCACCTCTGCTCCATCCTTCCTGCCTGGGCCCACTTCACCTCCGCACCCTCCAGACGCAGGGGTGGCTGCCCCTTGCCCGTACTCCCTCAGCGCCCTGGACAGACTTACGCTGCTGCGTGTCAGCTTTTAGTTGCTTGTCCTTCTCCCTTATGAAAGCCCTCGAAGGCAGGGATTGCATGTTGTCTGTGCTTGTCACCCAGCCCAGCCCTGCTTGTCTGAGAGCAAATGCTCAGTGTTTGGTGAATGAACAGGCAGTGGCTGAGGCAGCTCCATCTGGCTGCCCACAGTGCCAGCCGGCTAGGAACCAGGGTCCTAGGCCAACCAGGGGGTGTGGACTGTCCCCGGCAGAAGGAACAAGTTTCCACAGGGCCGGCAGCATCTAGCCAACGCCATTCATGTCTTTAAATAGAACCTCAAAAGGGCGAGGCGGGTCCAAGCTGCAATTTTACTGGGAGCAGTAAAAAAGGGATGCCTTTGGGCTACAGATTAAAGGGAATACAGATAAAAGAAAGACATGGGTTAGGGTTTTTTTTCTTTCTCACTAGAAATTTTAAAAGACCCTGCTTCAGAATAAGACAGAATGGCCTCTCTCATCATATTTCAAAACTAATCTACTCCCAGACAATATGAAGAGGTTTCCTTCTGGTTACAAGAAGAAGGGGGTGTGGATTTTGGGTCAGCAGATTTATCGTTTCCAGATGTTTGCAGCTCTGGGATTTGCTAAAAGATTTCAGAGAGTAGTGGTGAAGCGCCGTCAGGGGGCAGGGTGAGCAGAGCGTAGAGAGGAAACGCAGAGCCGCACAAGAAGGAAAAAGAGCTCTTGCAGTCATAGGGAAGACAGTACCTTTGCAAACTGCTCCAAGGAATAGGCTGGAGGCCTTTCACTATTGCCAGATAATCTCAGAAGAAACGCTTATGAAGTAGAGATATTTATTTTTAAACTAAATAGAAATCATCATTTTCTCACTATACAGACATGACAAGGGGCTTCCCTGGTGGCGCAGTGGTTGAGAGTCCGCCTGCCGATGCAGGGGACACGGGTTCGTGCCCCAGTCTGGGAAGATCCCACGTGCCGCGGAGCGGCTGGGCCCATGAGCCATGGCTGCTGAGCCTGCGCGTCCGGAGCCTGTGCTCTGCAACGGGAGAGGCCACAACAGTGAGAGGCCCGCGTACCGAAAGAAAAAAAAAAAAAAAAAAAAACATGACAAGATCTATATGGTGAGTGCCTTTGCCAGCAAAACAAAGACCCTGCTACACTCCTAACAGGGTCAGAAAACACCTGTTCTCTCAGGGAGTCCTCCATGCAGAAGACCTTTCCTGCAAAGATGCTGTAAAAGGGAATGCACAAATCCAGGCAGCACTTGCAGAAGAGAGACTCCAAAGGCTTGAAGTTCTATTGGAAACTGTCCATTTTGATGTACAGCAACATCTGGGACGTGAGACTCTTTCAGAAGTAAAAGTGGGAGAAGGCGAAAGCTTGCGGAATAGTCTGCTGTGAACTCAAGGGATGCTGTCCTCTGATAGTTTACTGAAGTAACAGACAATGGATGGGCTTCCACAGGAGTGTTTATGTTAGGAAGCACGGCACATTACTGACCTAAACATATAACCATCTACACTGGTTAAATCTCTCTGTAACAACACTCTTTTCACCAGAACAAAAGCATTTCCAAACCTACTGTTGATCTCATTACGATGAAATTCACACTGTGAATCACTTGGTATAGTAAGGACTTTTTTCCAGGTTTTTTCCGTGCTATTCACCAGTCTAACAACAAAACGACCTTAGCAGACTATGTAAATAATAAATGAAGATAGGTAATAAATATAACCTTAGTAGAAACTGCTTCCAAAATACTGGGTAACCATAAGCTTGCAATTTAATCAAGAGTTTTCATTTCTTACTTAATTTGTAAGAAAAAGAATGCTCTTCATTTACTTTTACAAACAAAATCAATTTTAAAATAATACTTATTTTTTTCATCCATCAGGTCTAGGTTGATAATGTGCAGAATTTTTTTATACCCAGAAAATCAGAGTAAAATTAAAAGGTTAATAGGGCGATCCTTTACTTCTATTTCTTCTGCCTCAGGCTTGCTTTTTCTTAGCAAACTTTTAGAGTCTAGTGAGTCCTCTAAATGTGTGAGACCCATAGTGGGTACATGTTAATAAACAGAGTCCACGACCACCACTTCCCACGCCCTGCGTGTGGCTGACCTGCGTGCTGAGCTCAATGTTTGCACCTAATGAGCTCTTCTCTTACTTGGCATGTTCTTGCTCACCAGGGGAGCTGGATACTGACCAAGAGGCTATGTCTTCGCTCTGAAATTGGTATGTGACAAATACTGCAGAAACTATCAAAACCTAAGTGTGACAAGAGAACTGCTATTACCATAAAAACTAAATTGAATGCCTTGGAAAGACATAGAAAAGGAGCTGCTGGAAAAAAAAAAAAGAAAGAAAAAAGAAACTGCTGTCAAATTAGGTGTAGGAGAATTAACTCTAAAAGACTGCAGAGTAGGGTGGGAGGGGGGGATATTGAAAAAAATCTAGAAAATTTTGTACTCAGGTTCCTTTGCTCTTCCCTAAAGAAACCCAAACAGGAAACTGCAGCTGATGCCTTACGTGCGTTGTTTCTTCACAAGAAAGACCACACAGAATTCCTTTTGGTAGACTAATACTCCAAAATTTTTTTAAAGATTATCAAATAAAGACTAATTAATATGTGTGTGTGTGTGTGTGTGTGTGTGTGTGTATAAAGTTAAAATGTTTAAGGCATGTATTACCATTTTTTAATGATTATGTGGTCTTGATCAAGGTGGACAAGTAGGCTTGCAATATGGTGGACAGAAAATAAAGAAGCCGGCCAGCAGAGTTGCGTATGAAAGTAATAGATACATAGATCAAAGAAAATCTTCCCTGGCTCTTGTTCTCTGAAAATATCCAGGGTTAAAATAGATCAGAATTCATACACAGAATGGATGTGATCTTCTAACTGAACATCTCAAAAATAAAATCACAGTGGAACTCAGAGCCCACAGCATTGCTAAGCCTTTACAAGGCTTCATTTTCTGGGCATGTATTTAATACTACAGAAGACCTGGGTTTCTAAGCAAACATGGAGGCAAAGGGACACCACCACTAAAGCCAAAAGATTTCCTGACCAGCTCTCTCCCCTGTCCTTCAGGACCAGGAGCCTGACCTGTCCTACCCCAGTCCACAAGACGCTCACGTGAACGCGGGGGCAGGGGTCTGTCCCTTACCTTCTGACGCTGCTGAATGTTGGCCACGGTGTCAGGCTGAAAGTCCAATTTGTCCGTGCGGCAGAGTTTCCAGTAGAGGATGATGACGATCACCATCACCACCAGCACTGGCACGACCACGCCCACAATGACCCAGAGGTTGCTGCTCTGGGACTCAGGGGACGGCCTCTTCACCCTGTCCACAGCTGCAGATGAGGAAGAAAGGTCTCTCGGTGAGTCCTCTGCATTCCTTTACTGGACAGCCCTTCTGGGCAGTAAATGTGCCCTCTTCCATGAGAAACCCCGAAAGCCCCCGTCATTTCAGCTCAAGACAACTGGGGAGAGACTGTGGTCTCCTGATGACAGGGAATGGGACGCAGTAAACAAACACAACACATTCCACCTACAATACAGTAGGGATCACAGTAACATATATGACGTGTCTAAAGGAACATGGCTAATTCAATGGCAAAGTGAGGTTTATTCCACGTCTCCTGATGTCCAGTTGATTCTACCAGGTCCCTCCCTAAATTCTCACTGCAGGAATGTTGCCATACCAAAAACCAGAAGTCCCAGTAAGCAGTCTATGAGCACTGCCTTCATTTCCTTACCCAGATCTCTCCCTCAACCCTTCAATTAAAACATGACTTTTAACTGAAACTGCTATACCAGCTGTCAATTTTTAAATTACATTAAATCAACTTACTTATTTTGAATCCTCCACTCCCCAACCTCCCCACCCCCTCCCCTGCCTCAGCCCCCCATCTTTCATGGCCTTGGACGATCATGCTTCAATTACTGTGTCCTCCTTAATTTCCTTCACCAGCTCCTTTCCCTAACCCGGCCTCCCAGTCCTGGGCCCTCATCCTCTTCATTCCGTACTCAACCTCTTGCAAGATTCAGCTCTTCTTAAAACTGCTTCCCGGGTCCTCTTAAAGCTCAGGATCCAATCACCAGGCTCTGAAAACCAAAATGCCCCCCTTCCCTGCCCAACTCTCTCATCCGTTAGGGCCACTTCACAACGACCTCTCCATGACCACACTAGATTGCCCTTGTCTAAGTTCTTTTGTCCTTGGTTGTCTTGGTCTTGTAAATGGCACCTCGTTATTCTTTTACAATGCATTTTATTACATAAATGTATCATCCTGATATACTATACCACTTTGCTCATTAATATGGTCATGACTCTAAGCCTTGTCTCTTCAAATATGTATCAGTCTTGCTGGGCAGGGACTAACTTTTACACTCTTTTCATATCCTCTAATGGTTAACACGTGCTACGGGATCAGAAAGTTTTTACTCAAAGATGTAACAATAAAAAGATGCTTAGTGCATCTTTAAGTTTGGGTTTAGGCCCCTTAGACAGTGACCAGGGACGGGAGCAAGCCCTCTCAAGGACAAGCACTACGAAAGAAGCACAAATCACAAAGCAAAGACTATGCGGGAAATGGAGAAAGTGGCAAAGGGTTAAAATTTTGCATTTTTTAATTTGACCTGAATATAGTTTGTATATGTAGTTCATTTTGCATGAAAACAGCTGACAATATAGGAGTGACACAACCAAACCGAGGAGCTGAGACAACTGGATCCTCTTCTTAGTTCTAACCTAGTAAAACCCTGTGACTTGTCAAAATGAGGGCCTGACATCAAGTCCGCAGCTCTTTTGGGGCTGGCCCTGGTGTTGGCTTAGGCTCCCAATCCCAGGACTGTTGGTTTTCAGCCTGAAACTGAGGCAAGAGGAGTGCAAGAGCAGATGCAAGGAGTCTTGAAAAGGTGCCCAGAGCCTACTGCAAGGAATCTTTTCTAAAAAGTGAAGTGCTTAGCTGGAGTGGGGCACTTCTCCAACAATCAGAAATGTCATATATGAAGAAATACAAGTAAATGCTTCATTATTTTTTTTCTCACTGCTTTGAAACAGAACACACTAATATACAATCATATCTCAAACACACAAACACCAAGCACCAATGGTTAGTTGCTTCAACTCTCCCATCATCACCTATAAAATGGAGAAAGTGTGCCCATAGCCCTCATCCTGGTTAGTTTCCAGGGTCAAGTATAGCTCTTACAAAGGACATTCCATCATGGAGGATAATTTCAAAGCTGTCATTTGTTAAAAACTGCCTTCATTGCTGAAGTTTCTCGGGATTTTTTCAACACTCTCTGATGCTAAATTCCTTCTAAACATTTAGTTATCCCTTTACTGTTGGGAGCAAGTTTCTCTGAGCTCTTACAAGGATTGCTCCCAGGATTATAAAGGAAAAACACCCACATTAAAATAGTAGTCTGATTCATAAAGGAATATTTAGAGAAATATACTCTTCCATGCCTCTCCTTTTCTTAATTTTAAATACCCAAAATCTGTGAGTTGGGGAAAAACGGCACTGAGAGTAGCCATTGCCAGGGGAGCAGGAGCCTAGACTCTTCCAACAATAATAAAGAAATACCAAAATACCTCTTTCTAAATTATGAGTGATGTGAGGACAGGGTGGGAGAGAAACAGGATTGAAAAGGGTAAGAATCAAGGACTTCTTTGTGTTAAAAGACCCAGAAGGAAGCCAATAAATGCAGAGGGCACCTCCCAGCTTCCTGCGTGACTCACTGTCCCCATCAACATTCAAAATATGACATGTAAGATTTTGGAATATATACAGAGAAAACACATTATTCTACCTAAGACAAAAAAAATTTTTTAAATAGTACAGGAGGAGAGGAAAATTATTAAAGTTAACTCAAGCTACTAAAACTCACTATAACACTACGAATATAAAATGCTGGGTAGGAAAAAGAACAGCGAATGATACATCTGCATGCAATCAAAATAAAGAAGGTCTTGGCAAATTAATTTTAATGACTGACCTCTTATATCTACTACGCACACAAAAGAATGTTTTAAATTCAGAGTTTATTGTCAGAAAAAGACTGGCTTTTGACCCCAGCACAGCACAGATGACTGTGAGGGGCCACACCTCACCCACTTACGTTGGGCAACAGCTCCTTGAATTCGGTAACCCAAGATGATGGCTGCTCTCTGGATATCTATCTTGTTAATCAGATCTGAAGACTTGACTGCACTGAGTCTTTCTCCATCTTGATCCTCCACAAAGTAGATGAGCTGCACGGGATTATCATCTCCCTCGAGCCTTGACACATTTACCACCTGAAAGATAACAGAAACTGTTAGCATTTTAGAAGCTCACGTTTCCAGATGCCCTTTCTTGGGGCACTCAATCTTGACTGTGTTAGTCAGGGTTTATTCCTATCCCTAATAAGATCATTACACCATTCCAGATCCCAGAATGCCCAAGACGCTCTCCTGATGGGAAGAAGAACAGGCAAAATGAAAGTTCCTCTGTGCAGAATAACAAATGTGCTTTGTCTTGCTCGAAGTCTTCTCTGAGACTAAGGGGCAAGCAGGGTACACAGAACATACCAAGTCCAGCCTAGAATAGCCATCAACCAGCTCCAACAACAGGTCATGGGAGGGCACTGTTGTCCTCCCAACACCAACCATAATGGTTAGGTACATTCCTGGTTCTCTGAAACTAGTGATGGTTCTAGCCAATCCTTTCTCAAATCTATTAGCATTTTCTCCCTGTTCTTCCAGGGCAGGGTTTCTCAACCTTAGTACTATTGCCATTTTTGATTCGGATAATTCTTTGATGTGGGGGACTATCCCAAGTATAGTAGAATGTTTAGCAGCATCTCTGCCCTCTACTCCCTCAAGGCCAGTAGCAACAGCCATGCCCTTCCTCACCAGTTGTGACAACCAAAAATGTCTCCAGACATTGCCAAATGTACCCTGGGGGGCAAAGTCATCCCCAGTTGAGAACCACTGCTCTTGAAATAATAAATACCATAAATTCTTTAATATCCCACTCTCAAAAAGGGATAGATCATCTAGACAGGAATCAATAAGCAAACAGCAGATTCGAACAATGCTATAGACCAAATGAACCTAACAAACATATAGAATATTCTATCCAGTAGCAACACAATACACATTCTTCTCACATGCACATGGAACATTTTCTAGGACAGATCATATGTTAGGCCACAAAACAAGTCTCAACAATTCCAAAAAGACAGAAATTATATCAAGTATCTTTTCTGACCACAACAGTATGAAACTAGAATCAATAATAGGAGGAAAGCTTGAAAATTCACCAATACTTGGAAATTAAACAACACACTCCTGAACAACCAGTGAACCAAAAAAAAAAAAAAAAAAACAACAAAGGGAAATTTTAAAAATATCTTGAGACAAATTTAAATGGAAACACAATATATCAAAACTTACGGGATGCAGCAAAAGCACTTACAAAAGGAAAGTTTACAGCTATAAATGAAATCAAGAAAAAAGAAAGATCTCAAATAATAACCTAACATTACACCTCAAGAAACTAGAAAAAGAAGAACAAACTTAGCCCAAAGTTAGCAGAAGAGAGGAAATAATAAAGACTAGCATGGAAATAAATGAAATAGAGAATAGGAAAACAATAGAAGAGATTAACAAAACTAAGAGTTGGTTCTTTGAAAAGATAAACAAAATTGACAATTTAGCTAGACTAACCAATAAAAAGAGATAGGACTCAAAAACTATAAATAAAAGAGATGACATTACATCAGATATCACAGAAATACAAAGGATTAAAAGAGACTACTATGAACATTACATGCCAACAAATTTGACAACCTAGAAGAAATGGATAAATTCCTAGCCATATACACCCTACCAAGACTGGATCATGATGAAATAGGAAATCTGAACAGACCAATAATGAGTAAGGAAATTAAATCAGTAATCACAAACTTCCCAGCAAAGAAAAGCCCAGGACCAGATGGTTTCACTGATGAATTCTACCAAACATTTAAAGAAGAATTAATGCCAATCCTCAAAATTTTCCTAAAAATTGAGGAGGCGGAAACGCTCTCAAATTCATTTTACAACACTAACATTACCTTAATACCAAAGCCAGGTAAAGACACTATAAAAAAAGAAAACTACAGGCCAGTATCTCTAAGGAATACAGATGCAAAAATTCTCAACAAAACATTATCAAATCAAATTCAACAGCATATTATAAGGATCACGTACCATGATCAAGTGAGATTCAACAACATATGCAAATCAATGAATATGATACATCACATTAATAAATGAAAGATAAAAACCACATGATCATATCAATAGATGCAAAAAAAGCATTTGACAAAATTCAACATCCATTCATGATAAAAACTCTCAACAAACTGAGTATAAAAGGAACATACCTCTACATAGAAAAGGCCATATATGACAAACCCACAGCTAACGTTGTACTCAATGGTGAAAGGTTGAAAGCTTTTCCTTTATGATCAGGAATAAGATGAGACTGTCCACTCTCACTATTCCTATTCAACACATTACTAGAAATCCTAGCCAGAGCAATCAGGCAAGAAAAAGAAATAAAAGGCATCCAAATTGAAAAGGAAGAAGTAAAACCAACTCTGTTTGGAGATGACATGATCTTATATATAGAAAACCCTAAAGACTCCACCAAAAAACTATCAGAATGAGTAAGTGAATTCAGTAAAGTTGCAGGATATAAAATAAACATACAGAAATCAGTTGTATTTCTATACACTAATAACAAAGTATCTGAAAAAGAAACAAACAGTCCCACTCACAATAGCCTCAAAAAAAATAAACTATTTAGAAATAAATTTAACCAAGGAGGTAAAGATCTGTATACTGAAATCTGTAAGACATGATGAAAGAAACTGAAGAACACACAAATAAATGAAAATACATCCCATGTTCATGGATCAAAAGAATTAATACTGTTAAAATGTCCATACTATCCAAAGCTATCTATAGATTCAATGCAATCCCTATCAAAATTCCAATGGCATTTTTTTTTTTTACAGAAATAAACAATCCTAAAATTCATATGGAACCACAAAAGACCCTGGTGACTAAGGAGCCAAGAATACTCAATGGGGAAAAGATAGTCTCTTCAATAAATGTTGTTAGGAAAACTAGATATTCACATCCAAAAGAATGAAACTGGACACCATCTTACTCATAAAAATTAACTCCAAATGGAAACACCTAAAACCATAAAACTCCTACAAGAAAACATACGGCAAAAGCTCCTTGACATTCGTCTTGGCAATGATTTTTTGGATAAGACACCCAAAGCACAAGCAACAAAGCAAAAATAAACAAATGGGACTACATCAAACTAAAAAGCTTCTGTACAGCAAAAGTAACAGTCAACAAAATGACGAGGCAACCTATGAAATGGGAGAAAGTATTTATAAATCATTATTTGATGAGAGGTTAATATCCAAAATATATTAAGGAACTCATATAACTCAATAGCAAAAAAAAAAAAAAATCTGAGTAACATATGGGCATAGGATCTGAATAGACATTTTTCCAAAGATATAGAAATGGCCAACAAGTACATGAAAAGGTGCTCAACATCACTAATCATCAGGGAAATGCAAATCAAAACCACAGTGAGGGGCTTCCCTGGTGGTGCAGTGGTTGAGAGTCCGCCTGCCGGTGCAGGGGATACGGGTTTGTGCCCCAGTCCGGGAAGATCCCACATGCCGCCGAGCGGCTGGGTCTGTGAGCCATGGCCACTGAGCCTGCACGTCCGGAGCCTATGCTCCGCAATGGGAGAGGCCACAACAGTGAGAGGCCCGCGTACCGAAAAAAAAAAAACAAAAACCACAGTGAGGTATCACCTCACACCTGTTAGAATGGCTATTATCAAAAGGACAGGAGATAAGTGGTGGTGAGGATGTAGAGAAAAGGGAACCCTCATGCACTGTTGGTGGAAATGTAAACTGGTACAGCCTCTATGGAAAACAGTATGGAGGTTCCTCAAAAATTTAAAACTAGAACTAGCATATGGACCAACAATTCCACTTCTGGGATTTCCAAAGGAAATGAAATCACTATCTTGAAAAGATATCTGCACCCCATGTTCACTGTAGCATTATTTACAACAGGCAGGACATGGAAAAAACCTAGCTGTCCATCTATGAACAAATGGATAAAGAAAATGTGATATGATACATGATACATACCCACACATACACACACAGTGGAATATTATTCATCCATAAAAAAGAAGAAAATCCTGTCATTCTCAACTACATAGGATGAACCTTGAAGGCATTATGCTAAGTGAAATACGTCCAACAGAAAAAGACAAATACTGTATGATCTCACACATATGTGGAATCTAAAAAAGCCAAACTCACAGAAAGAGTGTACTGGTGGTTGCCAGGGGTGGAGAGTAAGGGAAATGGATGATGGTGGTCAAAGGGGGTACACTTCCAGCCATAAAGTTCTGGGGATCTAAAGTACAGCATGGTGACTATAGTTAACAATACTGTATTGCATACTTGAAATCTGCTAAGAGAGTAGATCTTAAAAGTTCTCACCACACACACACACAAAAGATAACTATGTGAGCGATGGATATGTTATCTTATTGTGGTAATCATTTCACAATATATACATATATCAAATCATCACACTGTACACTTTAAACTTACACAATGTTATATGTCAATTATATCATAATCAAGCTGGAAAAAATTTCATAAATTCATAATCTGCTGGGTCAAACAGTACTCTGATTTGTCCCAAAATTTATATCCCTCTGGTGTTAACAGTGAAGTACTCTTACATTAGTACTTTAGAATCTAGTACACTCGATATATCACTGTTTTGCATAAATATAGCTTTCTATTTTGTTGCTATTTCTCTTAGTAATATGCAACAACTTCATGGCCCCTTTTAGACTGCAGCAAAATGGTGGACTGACGTTCTGAGAAAAAGATCAATGATAACTCCAAGCCCTCTATTCTGTACACGTAATTTGAATGTTTGGTCTCTACATTTGCCATTGGCAAAATGCAGCTGCTACTTTTCTAGCCACATGTACAGAACTGTAATAGTGCCCTGTGCTCTGGACACAGCTGCTGGCCTCCTTCTTCACCACTGGAAACTTTTGTCAAATCAACTATTTCATGATTTCATTGTGAACGCCTACTTCCAGATCATGTATAAAGATCCTTAACACAGGTCCAAACTCTCATCCCTGGAGAACCTGTTCTTTACAACTCTATATCTTGATAACGGCTCACCTGTCCAGCCCTCTGTTTGCTGTTTCTAGGCCAGTTCCTTGACCACTTCTGCTCCCTAACCACCTACTTCTTTCCCTGGAACTGTGCTGCAGTGGTTCATTTTTATTAGCCTTCAGAATGGAATACTATAAAGGGCTACTGAAAAGCAATAGATTATATCCACCTGTCCCTCTACCTACATGCCTATTTATTCCATTTTAAAGTTCTGATAAGTTTTAGAAATGCTTCTTCTTGCAGAAACCATATACCCAAATATCCAGTGATAGCCACCTTGAGTAAAGATTCTAGGGACTTCCCTGGTGGTTCAGTGGCTAAGACTCCACGCTCCCAAAGCAGGGGGCCCGGGTTAGATCCCTGGTCAGGGAACTAGATCCCACATGCCGCAACTAAGACTCAACACAGCCAAATAAACCTATTTTAAAAAAAATTCTATAAGCTTCTCCAATCTGAAAGTAACAGTCAGTAAAATCTAATCCCAGCATCCTTTCTAGATGACTTCTTATCAGATTCATATCTAGAATCCATAAAACCATGGTATAATGGAGTCATCATTTGGGGCAACATTTTCAATTTCATTTTTAAAAATATTTTCTGATTAAAATCACGTGTTCACTATACAAACTATATGCTCGTTGGAGAAATTTTGAAAAACATGAAAAATAACTATAAAGAATAAAACAAAAATCACCTGAAATTCAATCAAAGAAAATCACTGTAAGCATTTTGGCATATTTCCTCCTGTTATTTTTTCATGATTTGTATATTAATATTTCGATATACTGCACACATTCTTTTGTAGCCTCTCTTCACTTGAGCTTTTTTCTATATTCCCTCACTAATTAAAAAAAAAAAAGATAACGGGATTTTCCAACATAAAAAGATTTCACTACAATTTTTTTGCCCATTCTCCAATTGCTGGACATTTAGGTTGTTCCAGTACTTTCACTTTTACACATTTTGTTTTTTTTTTTTTTTTTGCGGTATGCGGGCCTCTCACTGCTGTGGCCTCCCCCGTCGCGGAGCACAGGCTCCGGACGCGCAGGCTCCGGACGCGCAGGCTCCGGACGCACAGGCTCCGGACGCGCAGGCCCAGCGGCCATGGCTCACGGGCCCAGCCGCTCCGCGGCACATGGGATCCTCCCAGACCGGGGCACGAACCCGCATCCCCTGCATCGGCAGGCGGACTCCCAACCACTTGCGCCACCAGGGAGGCCCCACATTTTGTTTTGATGAAGAGGCCTGTACTGTTGTACATAAATTCTTATCTACATCTTCATGCTTGGTCATTCTAAAGGGGAAGAGACGTAGGGGAACGGTTTCTAAGCAATCCATCAGATGGCACCGTTAGTCTGGGATGCCTTGGTTAACTTCCATGAATCCCGCATTTCTATCTCAGGGAACTTGCAGAACTAAACAAGCATCTCATTCTGTAGTTTTATGGTACTCTGTAACTGTTTTATGTGCATAAATTAACCTCCACCCAGACCTTGAGCTCTGTGAAGCCAGAGCCGCTAAATAAAGCAAGGCTTTTATAATTCATTTTCATTTTTATTCTTAGTTTTATAGTTATTTAATATTGCTCTCAATTTTTAAATGAGTTTTTATATTTCCCTATATTCTACTGCATCCGGCAAGGGAACTATTTTAGAAAGCTAACAACCACCTTTCTGGGAGGGAAAATAAAGAGCAACACTTACAGGGGAAAACTTGGTAAAAGGGTTGAGGGATGATGATAATGTCAGCTCTCCATAAACTGCCCAGCTCCCCTACCCAGTGTCAGCTTCACATCTCTCTCTCTAAAGCCTCTAAACCACCAACCTCCCCACCCCTGAACACCAGGGTTTCACCCTGGCTTCCTGTCTCTGAAACGCCATAGCTCTAAATATCCCTTTTTCCTAGCTCTACGAAAAAAATCCAAGATAACGTAATTCACATGGAGATGGGAAGAAATTACAGCCCAACCTCCAGCTCTGAGTGTGTGCATTTTTAAAGGGGTCACTTTGGGATTCAAATGAATCTGTCATTTGTAACTTTGTGCCAGTTTACGTAGTGAAGGCCATTTGGGTAACGTGAGACAAGCAGGGCTGGCAGGAGGCAGAGAGGACAGCGTGCCAGAATGGAGGGCGGAACATTTTCCTCCTTCCGGCCTCTCAAGGTCTCTTCCAGCTGCACGATTTGTCTCTATGACGCTATCAACAATGCTTACCATTCCATAAAACTGACTACATTTTTGGTAATTAAAAAACTACTCTTTGAGGGCTTCCCTGGTGGCGCAGTGGTTGAGAGTCCACCTGTTGATACGCGGGACACGGGTTCGTGCCCCGGTCCGGGAGGATCCCACATGTCGCGGAGCGGCTGGGCCCATGAGCCATGGCCGCTGAGCCTGCGCGTCCGGAGCCTGTGCTCTGCAATGGGAGAGGCCACAGCAGTGAGAGGCCCGCGTACCGAAAAAAATTAAAAAATAAAAAAATAAAAAACTACTCTTTGAAAAATCAGGTCAACCAATGGTACAGCAACCCACTTATATATTCTTTTGCTGTGGTCCCCACAAGGCCATTTGCTGTACGGACCCTTACTAAGGACTCGGGAAACATCTGTCTAGACTCCAGTGGAACTGAAATGCTGACACATTCAGTGGCTGCCTATGATAGCAATCAGTCTATTTAGCAGCATTTTCTCCTGGCATTTTCCATTTGCATGAAAATACAGCCCATTTTTAGATGGTTCTCTCTCCTTCCCCTCCCCACTCCTTTGGCCTTCTTCTTCTTACCTGCACCATGCTGTTCCCGGCAGCGATGGTAGCCCTTCTCCACATCCGCCTTCTGGTGGAAACTTCGCTGAGCAGCTGGGCCAGTTTGCGCTCCATCTCAGCTTGAAACACTTCATTCTGGAGCTGCTTCTCAACAACACCCAGGAGGACTACATTTAAGGTGAAACACACACAGGCCCCAAAACAAGTTGGCAGCGCAGAGAAAAGGATGTGTGCATAAGAGAAATTAACACAGGATTACCATAAAATGCCAGTTTCCATAGAGGAGACATTAAAAGGGGAAAGAGGCAAGCTGAACGGGGTGCGGGAGAGTCCAGGAAGGGTAGCCCACAGGTCTTATCTCTAAAGTTTACAAAGACCGGTGGCCAGAAGTCCCAGAAGCTCAGCAGTGCAGGAGCTTTGGAGCTCAGAGCTCCTACACAAGATCAAACGTTTTGTCTGCACTTATTTCAAAATTTCTGGAAATGGTTTGAGTTCATATCTTATCCTGACTCAAAATTTAGACTCATTAACTGACTCGAGAAGGAGGCCTGTCTTCAGACATCTAGATTATCTAAACAGACAACATCTTGTCAGCCTTTACAGGAGAAAAAAGCTTGTGCTTTCCAGCCAGAACTGGCTCAAATCCCCTTTGAGATAGGACCACGGGCAAGTCACTTAACCACTATGAAAATTATCTGGAAAATAAGGCCACTGTACCATGCATGAGGTGGAGCTTTTATATGCGATGTTGTATGTGAAGCAACAAGAGCTGGCAGGGTCTGGGAACCTGTCAGTGGTGACAATCCCCATTCTACAAGTTTCCTCCCCACGACCAGTTGCTTACTCACTGTGCTGCTTACATGCTGGGTACCCGCTGAGCATCCAACTATCTTTTACACTTCTGCATACCAAGTTAGAAAGCCTTTATTTGCAACGCCATAGCTATAAGTATCTGACCCAGGCCCACAAGACTTTAAAACATGCTTCTTATTGGCTCACCAAGTTACCTTATTTGTCCTTATAAAACCAGACATATGAGGCTTTTAGGGAAAAAAAGAGATCCTTGCTTCAGAACCTTGTCCTATTCTGGTCAGAAGATTGTCAATTCCTGTTAGACTTTGCCCTGAACTTGATGTATGAATTTTAAAGAAAGCCAATCCTTTTTGTGCCATAACTCAGTGGGACACGTTCCCACAGCCAAATTTGAATCCCTTTCTCATTCATTCTTTGCAAGAATCTAAGGTACATTTTGCCCTGAATTTAGGAGTCAGAAACAGGAAAGGCAGTATCCTTCTCAATACCCCCCCACAGACTTCTCACTCTTACAGTTCCCAAAAACATTACGTAAGTTAAACATACCTGTTCTTACCCAAGAGGACTTCAACAACTGCGATAAGTTAAGCTGTGGGTACTGGAAGGCTACAGAAAGGAAAGGGTGAGAAAGGGAGAAAGATACATAAAAAACCTGTTTGCAACAGTCAGAAAGGTGAGTGTTCTAGGGAGCACTGGGTAAGTCACAGCACACTGCCTCTCCTATACTAATTAGCTCTGCCTATGGAAGAACAAAGTGCCAGGCTCAGGGGAAGGCAGGGTCAGTGGGAGGGTCCTGAGCACCTTAGTCTCCGGGAGAAAGAGGGAAAAAAAGAAAGAAAGGGCTTACTCAAGTAACACGATGGGACACTACTTCACAGAGAGCTCACCCGTAAGTTCCCCTTGAAATGTCATTGTTCCAGAGCAATGAATTTTTCACACCATGCACCTCAGAGCCCTGGAATTTCCCAGCAATGACTCAGGCAGGGTAAAGTGACAATCTTCTATCTATCACTGAAAGTTGCTATTTGTAAATAGCCATTTTACCCCTATCTACTTTTGCATTTTACAAGTTATTCCTTTCCATTTAATTAACAGTACACGAAAATACGACAAAAACCATTAAACCTTCTGGCTGCTCCATTCTGAAAAAGAATTTGATATCTTTTTTGCCTGACTTCAACTCTGGAATCTACTGTATTTGGGGTGGAATCTACTGTATTTTAAACATTTTGAAGTAAACGTTTCCTCTACCTCCACTCCATTTGTACTGTGAATTAAATCTCTTCCACCAGGAAAGAAGGTTTTGTTTGTTTTCATTTCTGTTTCTTTTTTCTTTTTAAGTGAGCCCCACTCCTTCTGGTGTACAGTTTTATGCGTTTTGACAAATGCATGGACGTGTGGAACCACCACCACAATAAAAATACAAGACATTCTCATCACCGCCCCCCCCCCGAAAATTGCTTTCCTCGCATCCTTCACCCCTGGAAACCACAAATCTGTTCTCAGTCTCTCTGGTTTCACCTTTTCCAGAACCGGTATAATCTTTGATAGTGCCTTTGGCTCTCTAAAGAGAATAATAAAGCAAGCCCAGTGGGAGAGGAGGGTTCTGGAAGCCCACCCTGGCATGATCTGAGAAGCTCCAATTTATATTCCAGATTTCTGTTAGCTATTTTATTTGAAAAGAAGAGGTCCACCAACACAAGCACTTGCAGCCACGTCCCCGGGAGAGCAGCACTCACGTTCGGCAATCTGCAGCACTGGGTATCCCAGGTAGAAACTGAACTCCACCACGCTCAAGTTCCTCAGCATTTCACTCACTTCAGACCCGTTCAGAAACCCCTGCGAGCCTCTGACAGCAAAGACGATGTTCACTGGGCCCCGGCGAGGAGCAGGCCTTGAAGACCCCATGGTGATGTTCAAGATCTGAAAGGAAGAGATCAGAACGGGCTTCTCAACTAAATTAAAATGTCTAGCCAAAAGCCTGACTAGGATTTTGCTCTCACAATTTCCCTCACCAAGTTTTTTTTAAAGGAGCATTTTTAAAGGAAGAGTAATTGGCTTCACAACCTGGTTCCCTTTTGTAACACTCTTAAACCCTTAGCTTATTGAAAATGTTTTTTACATTAAGTGGGGAAGTGAGCACAGGTATTTAGTCCCTCCCCTTTTCTTTCCCACCCCAAATCCCACTGAAATAACAACAAGATGAACAAAGGGGAATAAATCCACAACAGCACTGAGAACGGAAGAAAACCAGAGCTTCTGTCAAATTACTGAAAGATGGAGAGAGGGTGGGATCACATTGATACAAACCAGAACGGAGGGAACCGAGACCCCAAACACACACAGGCACAGACCACAGTAGACTGAGAGTGGTCTCCCTCAGGGGCCCCAGGAGGCCTCCAGGGCAGAGATCTGCAGGAGCTGAGACCGCGATCCGGGTCACTAATTAAACACTGAGTGCCAACAGCTGAGTCGGTTGCCTCGCTCCCTTCCGACTTCACACCCAGGCCGACTCTGAAGTGCTAGCAGCTCCACCTTCACCCCAGGAGCCCGAAGAAGATGAGCTCCCTGACTGAGAGGACTGAAGACCCACTGTGGCATGACCTCCTAGGCAGGAAGGTGGGTGGAGTTAACCGCAGTGCACACAAGAGACAAAGAAGGAAAGAGAGTGAAAGAAAGAGCAGCTCTGCCATGAAAAACACACTAACTCCATCCCCAGGGTACAGCCTCCTCATCTCACACGGCGGGCAGGGGTGCCCACGCTGCCTGTCCATGACCACACATTGCCTGGTACCCAGGGCTCCGATGAATCCTCCCATCAGGAGACAAGGCTTATGTAGACACAGACTCTACAGCTGAAGTGGAAAGATGAACAAGGTGCCAAAACTAACCACCTGCTTCCTCATTCCTAGAGACAGCCACCAATGGTCTACAGGTGATTACAGAAACCTAACAGCACCAAGGTCAAGGACCAAGATCAACACAGAACAGTGGCAAAGAATGCAGAGAAAACAGAGACAACTTAGTACATGGAAGACAACATATTGAAAATACTAATTAATGTCTCCAGAAACTTTCAAGGAAATATTGTATCATCATTCAAGATAAGCCTGCATCATAACAGGAAAGGCTGCAATGAAAAAAGAGCAAATAAAAATGAAAAAACAATGATGGCTAAAAGAAAATTCAATAGAGGGATTGGATAACATAATGAACACATCTGAAGACTAAATTAATAACTTAGAGGACAAGGTTTAGAAATCTGTAAAAATAGGGAATTTAAAAAAGAAATGGAAAAAATAAGAAATATGGAGGGTGAATCCAGGATCACCAAAATCTACTTAAAATGAATTTGAGAGAGAACAAAGAATATGGAGGGATAAATATCAAAGAAACGTAAAAATATCAGCAGTTTCCACATGATACATACAAAACCTATCTTTTGATTAGTAGCTATATTCTGTTTTTAGAGTGAAGAACTGCATTTCATGGTATTCCATGAAACTAAATTCCATAATATGAAACACTAGTGTATTTAGGCATTTCCCTCATTGGATATTTAAGTTGATACTTGAAGTTGATATTTAAGTTCTTTTCTGGAACATTCTTGCATTTCCTACATAGGCTCATCTCTCTTCAGCTCACCATATCTGAACTCCCTGGTTATTGGGCTCCTCTACAATGTTCAAATATACTTAACCTATTCATGCTCTGTGGACTCGATGCCATGGAAAGAGATGATTTCTAATCCATGTGAACTAAATCTCCTCTGCTGGAGGGAATTAGTAAGAGTTAAGTGTGTCTTAAACAACACATTATGAAACTAGCTCCTCTTTAAAAGATAAAGCATCTTGTTCTGCATTCAATGCTATTCTTACCTGCACCGTGAGGTTATACGTCCCCTGGTGGTGTTTTCTCACTTCAGAGAGAGCTATCATCAGGCCTTTCTCAATGCGCTGGGTGAAGTTGCAGAAGCCCGTATCCACACTCTGAGGCACAAACTGCAGTACTGAAAAGAAGGACAGTATCACAGTCCCATGAACAAGGTGTTTCTTTAGTATGAAGTAACGAGGAGAGGGACAAAATAGTGTGTAAATCAATGAACTCTGATCCATAGTACAGGATTAAGTACTATGATGTGTTATTATTTTTTAATTGAGATATAGTTGATGTACATTATTATATAAGTTTCAGGTATATAACACAGTGATTCACAATTTTTAAAGGTTATACTCCATCCATAGTTATTATAAAATATTGGCTATATCCCCTGTATGGTACAATATATCCTTGAAGCTTATTTATTTTATACATAGTAGTTTGTACCTCTTAATCCCCTACCCCTATATTTCCCCTCCCCCCTTGCCTCTCTCCACTGGTAACCACTAGTTTGTTCTCTGTATCTATGAGTCTGTTTCTTTTTTGTTATATTCACTAGCTTGTTTTATTTTTTAGATTCCACATATAAGTGATATCATACAGTATTTGTCTTTGTCTGACGTATTTCACTTAGTATAATACACTCTAAGTCCACCCATGTTGCTACAAATGGCAAAATTTTCATTCTTTTTTTATGGCTGAGTAGTATCCCATTGTGTGTGTGTGTGTGTGTGTGTGTGTGTGTGTGTGTACACGTGTGTGTGTACATCTTCTTTATCCATTCATCTGTTGAGGGGCACTTGGGTTGTTCCCATGTCTTGCCAACTATAAATAATGCTGCTATGAACACTGGGGTGCATGTATCTTTTCAAATTAGTGGGGGTTTTTTTGGATACATACCCAAGAGTGGAACTGCTGGGTCATATGGTAGTTCTATTTTTAGTTTCTTGAGAAACCTTTATTCTGTTTTCCATAGTGGCTGCACCAATTTACATTCCTACCAACAGTGTATGAGGGTCTATGATGTGTTATTTATATGTATCATATCATGGAAATGTAGAAAGCCAACTGTACCAAATGACTACACACAAGGTGAAGGTGACTTGTATCATTTTAAAATGGAAAAATATCTAAGATAATAATTGGAGCATCAAAAGATGCAACACTGAAACATTTCAAATAGAAATAAATTCATTAGAGATGAATTCTTAAGTATTTATGGGTGAAACGACATGATACCTGGTATTGTTTTAAAACACTCTAGCTTCCTCAAAAAAAGTTTGTGTGAGATAGATGAAACAAAATTGGGAAAATGTTGATAATTTTTAAAGTTTGTACGGGCATGGGTGGGCTAAATATGTTATTCTCTCTACTTTTGTATATGTTTAAAAAAGTCCATAATAAAAAGTTAAATGAGGGGACTTCCCTGGCGGTCCAGTGATTAAGACTCCATGCTTCCACTGCAGGGGGCATGGGTTCGATCCCTGGTCGGGGAACTAAGAGGCCGCATGCTGTGCAGCATGGCCAAAAAAAAAGTTAAATGACATTGAGGAATCACTGTTAATTTTAGGGGGTGTGATAATGATATTGTGGACAAATGTATGTGTATGTATGCATGTATATGTATGTATGTGCATATGTTATGTGTATGTGTATATATGTTTAATAGTCTTATCTTTTAGAGGCATAGGCTGAAATATTTATGAATGAGACAACATGATGCCGTATCAAAATAACATGAGAGGAGGGAGTGTCGATGGGGGTGTAGATATAACAGAAGTGGCTAGGAGCTGAAAAATTTTGAAGCCACACAATGAGTACCTGGGGGTGCATTAAACTATTCTGTGTACTTTTGTATATGCTGGAAATTCTCCATAATTATGAAGTTTTTTGAAATTTAAATAACAAATTTTAACATAATCCTCCCCAAATTATTTTGAAACACAAAAAATAAAGTGAAATTCTATTTACAAATCAAAATAACTATGCTCAATTTTCTTACCCGTTTGAACTTGGAACCTGGACTCTGGCATAAGGAAGGAGGGTTTCACAGCCAAGATTAAAGGAGTCTGGTCACGAACAAGTTTACTATTTATAAGTACATTTATGACTGATATCGCTGTGTAAACGAAGGGACCAGATGTTACCAGAAAAGTGAAGTCAGCAAACAGTTCATAAACCTATGAAAATAAAAAATGCAAAAGATGATAATTATTAAATTTGAGGGTACCATAATTCAAACTTAAAGGAAATCATACTGAGTAGAAAAATCATCAAGTTAAAAAAATAAATAGTTTTAAATGAAGGGGTATTGCTTCAGAGATAATTAAAATTTTATTTTAGTTATGCCTCTTACATACCTGTCAACTTTCTCAAAAACAGCACAAAGTTACAAGAGCAAGGACAGTGAAAAAGAAGAAGAGTCAATAATACGAACTGAATAAAGAACTAAGGAGAATTCAAGGTGTTTTACTGTACTTCCCCCCATAAAAAGGAGCACTTACTCTACTAAGTAGAGCTGTCCAAAAGAAACATGTGAGCCACATATGCAATTTTTAAATTTCTAGTGGCCACATTAAGAAAAAATAAAAAGAAACAGGTGAAACTAATTTTAAAAACATTTTACTTAACCCAACATATCTGACATGTCATTTCAATTGTAGGCAATGCAAAAAATTATTGAGCTATTTTACATTCCTTTTTGCACTAAGTCTTTGAAATCTGGTGTGTATTTTGCACTGACAGCACATCTCACTTGGAACAAGCCCCACTGCACATGCTCAACAGCCACACGTGGCTCGTGGCTCTGTTCGGGATGGTGCAGGCCTAAAGCGGGGCTTTCCGAGCTTATCAGGAGAGAGAAGGCACCGGCAGACGTCCAGCAAAAAACATCTAGAAATCTATCTCTATCTCACTCGACGTACAGAAACATACATATGCACTCACTCTAAACTCTAATCCAAGCCCTTCCATGTAAATTAAGGGAAGCGAGATCATTAGGTCATCACCCCAAACTCTGGTCTTAGAGCCCTTTGTTCCAGCTCTGCCAGCACATCCCCGTGATGGACTAAACCTGGCCTCATCTGGGGTCAGAAGGGGCTTCCCTGGAGAAGCAATGTTTGAGCAGAGATCCAAAGGATGAGTAGGTGTCCACCAGAAGAAGGGAGGGGAGAGAGGAAAGCAAATGTCCCACTCCCGTTATGATGTGCATTCGACTCGGACTCCCCCACCAGACTTCCGTGCCGCAGGCACCCACCTTGAGCTCCACCACACGGTTGAAGTGGCTCCTCAACACCTCTTTGATGGACATAATGATGTACTCCTGCACAGCTCTGCGCGCCAGCACTGCAAATCAGTTCAGTGTCATTATGAACAGGCAGAGGATCCACGGCCCTCCCTGGTCTCAGCATGGAGAAGAAAGACGCAGCGCATACTCCTCCCTCCTCCCTTCCACCTTCCCTGTCCGTCCGTTGCATTCCTGCTCCACCTCTCCTGCCACCTTCTCCTCCTTCTTCCTTTCTGTCCCCCATCCCCATCGACACCAATACACAGAGCCAGGTTACTGATCAACCACATGCTGTACTTAAGTACATATTAACAGGGCACCGACTTTATGCGCAACTTGGCACTTCTCAGGAGGAACGAGTGGGAGAGTCTGATCAAGGGGCCACAGTCACCAGACTTGTTCAGACATGACATCAAAGGTATTCCAGTTTCATGTGACTAAAGCAGCCGGCAGCTGCAAGGGAAGCTGCTGCCTGTCGGCTGGTGACTCGGACTGCAGGCTGGGGAGAAGGTTGAAGTCTGTGACCCAATTCAGAGGATACTGAGCCACTCCATGTCCCTCTGCTCCAAGTGACATTTACAGGACTATATAAGAACAAAGTGCCCCCTCTTTTCCAGGAAAAGTCAGAACAGTAAATTAGTAAGAAATTGCAACGGGGGCCCTTACACATTTGCCCAACTAACTGCTTGAACGAAACGTGAAGGCGTTTTGCTTTAACCGTGTCATCGACGCATCCAATGGGTCATGAGCTCCAAAGACAAACATCCTAGCAAACATTTCTAAGGCTCATTTAAATCTCTCCTTTGTTTTCATTGCTACTAATTTCTAATATTTTGTGGGCGCGTCTTATATGCTGGGCACTGGGTTAAATATTTTATATGCACTGATGCATTTAAATCTTTATAATAACCCAAAGAAGTAGGTGGCACCATCATCCCTGCTTAATAGTTGAGGAAACTGAGGCTTACAGAAGCCTAACTGTCTAACTGTCTGGAGAACTCATGGGAGCTGGCAAAGCAGTGAGGACTACAACCCAGGAGTTGTCTGGGTCCAAAGCCTACACTCTTTGCCACGATGCTATATATCACATAAGCATTTCGTATAAACGCTTTTGGAAGATCACCCTAACCAAGAGAAGTGATGTGAAGCAGGGCCTTACCAGTTGTGATCAAATAGGCATCAGGAACCGTAATATCACACACATACGGCGACTTGGTGGTGACCAGCGCTGGAGTATGAACCGTCGCTTCGGGAGCGGGGGTGGTCACGGGATGAAGGGATGGCGGGAGGAGAACCGTGCTGCCCTCATGGCGATTCTGACTCACGGTTCTGCTGTTCAGGGTGGTGGGAACAGAATTCTCAGGGACAGCACTGCTATCAGATGTGCTCGGTTCAGTGGAGGTGTTCCTCGGTAAATCTGTGGGTGTGAATGATGGGCCACGCGTACCATCTGGCTCTGTAGGCAGAGGCGAGCGGATCACCTCAGGAAGAAACGATGATGCTGATGGCAGGTACCCAGTGCTGACCAGCACTGTGGTGACAGGGTTGACTTCAGAGAAAGAGGGTAAGACGGACATGGGACTGTTCATAGCACTGATACCATCATCAGAAGGTGTCAGGGTTGAAAAGACAGCAGATTCAGTTAAAACGGGTGTAGTAGGAACAGCAGTCCAAATGGGCTCAGAGCTGGAGGGCGCCAGTGTGGTGGCTGCAGATTCACGGGACACGAGTGAAAACTCAAAATAGGAGGTAGTTGCAGTGAAAGCTGAGGTAAAATGAGCTTCGGCATCTGTGGGTGACACTGTGGGTGCTTCAGAAAACTCTGGAGAACTGGAGGGAAAGCTGGAGAGTAGTGACATTTCAGAGTAACTAGGGAGAAAAGTGAAGGTGCTTAAAGGAAGGTCTGAGCTTGGCCAGAGCTGAGAAAATTCAAGGTTTGTGGAATTGGGAACAGAAAGCTGAGGTGACCGAGAATTGATAGAGTTGGTCAACGAAAGTGTCTCAACCAAGGTAGAAAATGCCTGAGAAATGAAGGTGGACAGATCACTTGAGCTCGGAGACGGAGAAGCAAGCACTTCTGAAGATGGAGAGACCCAGCTGCTGAATTCCAGCGGTGGAGTGGAGAAAAAGCTGGATGTAAAATCCCAAATACTTGCACTTTCACGTTGGGAAAAACTGGCAGGTTCTCGGTCAGGAAAAAGCGAAGGCTGTGCCGACAGGTCCAAACTGTAAGACGTAAGAAGACCTGGGCCTCTGACAGCAAGCGATGGGGTGTTTTTGTTTGCTGTGATGGGGAAAGAAGAGTCAAGGAGACCACCTGGGGTGACCGAGGAAAGCACAGCTGTCACACTGGATGGCATTACTTGAGTTTTGGTGACAGAGGAAGAGGCAAAAGCAGCAGCGTCAGGTGACACGGGCACAGAGAGGTGGCCCTGGGGAGGGTATATCTGTGTGGTCATCACACTACTCTTTCCCCCCTCAGCTGAAATAGCGACGCTCGTTGCTGAGATTTCCACAGATGGAGAAGAGAGGGGAACCATCGGTCTTGAGGGGAAAAGTGTATGAAATTCTTGCGGGCCTTCGTCAAATTCAGAGAAGTCCACCGTGACGCTGCTCGGTGGAGAGATGCTGCTCACTTCTGAGAGGGTCAGGGACAGGGTCTCAGCACCATCCCCCGACCCCACGTCCTTCTCCGTGAGGCTCGCTGACAGCACGTGCCGAGGCGACACCGCAGTGCAGGACACGCACCACGTGTATGGTCTGAACGAAAACACTGGGCTCCAGACGTGAGTGTCACCCGCACGACTTGGGACCACTGAATGGCCAGGCAGTTCTGATGCCTCAATGGAGCTGGCGGGAAGACAGGGGTTATATGAAACACCGGCTGATTGAGTAGAGAACAATCCAGACACAAGAGGAGTTGAAAACAAAGCCAAACGTGCACTGCTGCTGCCAAAGGCAAGGGCCGTCTGGGACACAGCCGCAGAGCGGTGTGTGCCTGGAGAGACGGTTTCATCCAGACTTCGACCCAAAGGAGTAGTCACATCAGAGTATCTGTCTGTACCTGCAGCCAGAGCATCCTCTGGAGGAGGCAAGACCTGCCCTGACGGGGGAGCAGGCTGCCGAGTAACACCATCACGTGGTGGTCGAGGCTCGGAATACTGCGAGCTGAGAAGGAGGGTTTCTGTGCCCTCTGCTCCTGAAGCCATGATCTCCGGCAAAGTCCTACTTGAAACGTGCCCGTACGTGTCAGTAGGATAAAACACCAAGTTCCTACTAGGAGTTGGAATTATGCCCTTGGAGGTGGGAAAAGCTGACCGAAAAGCACTGAAATGATTGGGGGATTCAGCAGACATTGTTGGTTGTTGCACTGTGTTTTGCCAGGCTGATGTCACTTCTTCATCTTGTAAAGAAATGATGGGTAACGATGGAGTGGGCACGGAGTCTAACGTTTCTTTGTGCAGCCCTGGCAGACCGAGTGTGACGCATCGTATGGGAGAAACCACGCGGGAAGTGGTCCAGGAAGTCTCTGGCAAAAAGTTATCCATTTCATCATCATCTATGACCTCGTTGCTTGTCACTGACACATAATTTGCCACAAAGATGCTGTGATCTGCTGTACTTTGGGTCCATTTTCCTTGGTTAAAAAAGTTTGTATCAAAAGTACTGGCAGATGGAGATGATCTCACGTGGAGAGAACTGCTTTGCTGGGACCCTGGAGTGGTTTCTGTTAAGGCCACGTGTGCAGTGCCGTGCACGGTGCTTTCCCTTGGCATGAACTCCAAGGAGGATAAAGAAAGGTTGTGCTGTTCCAGAGGGAGCTCATCTACAAAGAAAACAACAGCTGAGTTTAGCTGCAAGGCAATGAAAGTCATACTGCTAACATTTTGTTTCAGATATAAAAATATCCTCAATCAACAGATATCCACTCACTGTGAACAGCCACGATTCACGGTTAGAAGTTAAACAACCAACTGGAAGTCAGAAATTGCCACAGTTACTGTCAGCGTAATACCTGTGAATAGTCGTAAATTTGAGCACCACTTTTACTTAAGCGCGTGCGTGTGTGTGTGCGCGTGTGCACACTGACACGTTTCTCTTACTTTCTAGCAACACCACAGAACACTATAAATGGAAGAGGCCTTACGGGCCTGTCTTGCCTGTTCTCTCTCACTTATCACATGAGAAAGAGAGGCTCAGAGCAGGTAACTAAATCAATTACATGATCACCCGGACAGAGGTGGAGCTGGAATCCGTGCATAAGCCTGCCTTGACCCCCAAGCCCATGTCCTTTTTCTTCCATAAGAGTTGGCTCTTACGAGGAATGATCGTGGCCACTCTGACAGCATCACCACTACCCAGGGAAGAGGGTTCAGCAGTTCCCTAGTTATAGGACCTTCCCCATCCAGACCTCAGACTACCTCCAGGCTCTCCTCTCATCATTCCCTGCTCCACTCTCACGCCTTCCCAACTATGCTCTGGCCGAATGAGCTACCCAGATTCTCTGTGGCTTGGTGTTTGGCACATTCTTCTCTCTCTGCCTGGGATGCCCTTCCCAGGCTCTCCACCTGGATTACTCCTACCGGCCCTGCAGATGCAGCACAGATACTACCTCCCTCCTCAATACTCCAAAGCTGGGTTAGTGCCTCTCCCTAGGTTCTACCTGTCCCATCCCTGATCGTGCCCCACTGAAATGAACTGTCTGCTCCTTATACTCTGAGATTCTTGAGGACAGAAACTGTTGATCTGTTTCCCCAGTGCCTAGCACAGTGAGTGACCTATACTAAGAGCTCGATAAACATCTGTTAAGTGAATGAATACATCAATGAATGAATGAATGGTGTCTGAGGACCAAGTTCTGATACGTGCCAAAAGCATCCCATCATCCTCTCAAACTTTCATATTCTTCATCCTTGTGACAGCTGTCACTATCATTTAAGTGGCTTAGGTATCTCCATCTGTAATTCAGATACACTGTATAGAGAGGCAGGAAATGTGATGGCCCAGACCCCTGATGAAGGCCCAGGGCACAGGTCCTAGAGGAACACTGAAACAGAGAGCTTAGAGGGACACCGCACCAGACAGCCTGGTGCTCAAGCATGACTGCAAAGTTAAAAATTACAAAACACCTAAGAAATAAGGTATTATGAAAAAGAGTCAAGAGAAACCTCCCCCAAAAGTAAAAAAGAAGAAACCCACACAAACAGTATCAGATCTGTAAGGACTTCAGATATTGGAATTATAGGATACATTTTTGAAAGTGTGTTTAATTCATTTAAAATAATAAAGAAGGGACTGAAAACATGAGTAAGGAGCAAGAGGCTATGAAAAATGGTCAGAAAGATTTGAAAAACCAAAAGAATATTTAGAAATGAACAATATAATAATTAAAATTTTTAAACTCAATATACAATATGTAATAAAAAATAAATAGCAATTTAGACACAGCTGAAGAGAGATTTAGTGGACTGGGGGACAGACCTGGAAATTACTCAGAATGTAGCACAGAGAAACAAAAAGAGGAGAAATGTAAAAAAGAGAAGAGATATGAACACAGAATGAGTCCAACACATATTTGATCAAAGTTTTAAAAAACAGTAATGGAGGGAATTGAGCAGAGACAATATTCAAAGAGACAGTGCTAAGAACTGTCCAAAACAGTAGGAGACATGAATCCTTGAATTCAGGAAGACAAAGAATCCCAAACCAGGTGAATTTTTCTTAAAAAACCCATACCTACACACATGATGATACCACAGAACACCAAAGACAAAGAGAAATTGTACAGGCAGTCAGAGAAAAGGAATGGCAATTACACCATGAGATAACTACTTCACAGAACTAGGGGCCAACTGACAATGAAATAACATCTTCAAAGTGCTGAGAGAAGACACTGACACCTAGATTTGAATAAACAGCAATACTCTCCATTTGTTAAAATAAGGACATTTTCAGATTTTAAAAAAGTGGTTATACCAACAGAAGAAGTCTTTCTAAACAAGGATACATTTACACTTCAAAAGAAAAGGTAATTATCTCAGAGGGAAGATCCGAGACCAAACAGAGAATAAACAAATGACAAAAATATGGTTAAATCTAAACAAACATTGATGGTATAAATGAACAATTATACTACGTAATTTGTAAGGTTACAAAAGACATAATATAGAGTTAAAATAGCTTGTTACATTGCACAGAAGCTGAAACGGGGGCGTCCAGAGGAATTTGTGACTCATTAGCAGAGATGAAAATCAAGAGTTAAGACAAAATTCTATGAACAGATTTTGTGTGTATACACCAAAATCTGTTAAGTGATATTTAGTCATATATTTATATAGATGAAATATTTCTAGCTGGTTCCATTAGCATCTGAAAGTTAAAAACTTGAAGCAGATAGAAGCTGCTTATTTTTTATTGGCGTATAGTTGATTTACAATGTTGTGTTAGTTTCAGGTGTACAGCAAAGTGAATCATATATATATATATATATATATATATATATATCTCCTCTCTTTTTTGGATTCTTTTCCCATATAGGTCTTTACAGAGTATTGAGTAGAGTTCCCTGTGCTATACAGTAGGTCCTTATTACCTATTTTATACATAGTACTGTACATGTGTCAATCCCAATCTCCCAATTTATCCCTCTCCCCCCTGGTAACCAGAAGTTTGTTTTTTACATGTGTAACTCTATTTCTGTTCCGTAGATAAGTTCATTTGTATGCTTTTTTTAGATTCCACATATAAGTGATATCATATGATATTTGTCCTTCTCTGTCTTACTTCACTCAGTATGACAATCTCTAGGTCCATCCATGTTGATGCAAATGGCATTATTTTATTCTCTTTTATGGCTGAGTAATATTCCATTGCATATATGTACCACATCTTCTTTATCCATTCCTCTGTTGACAAGACATTTAGGTTGCTTCCATGTCCTGGCTATTGTAAATAGTGCTGCAGTGAACACTGGGGTGCATGTATCTTTTCAAATTATGGTTTTCTCTGGATATATGCCCAGGAGTGAGATTGCTGGATCATATGGCACCCTATTTTTTTTTAAGGAACCTCCATACTGTTCTCCATAGTGGCTGTACCAATTTACATCCCCACCAACAGTGTAGGAGGGTTCCCTTTTCTCCACATCCTCTTCAGCATTTATTGTTTGTAAATTTTTTTGATGATGGCCATTCCAACTGGTGTGAGGTAATAATACCTCATTGTAGTTTTGATTTGCATTTCTCTAATAATTAGTGATGTTGAGCATCTTTTCATGTGCTTTTGAGCTGCCAGTATGTCTTCTTTGGAGAAACATCTATTTAGATCTTCTGCCCATTTTTTTGATTGGGTTGTTTTTTTTGATATGGAGCTGCATGAGCGGTTTGTATATTTTGGAGATTAATCCCTTGTTGGTTGCTTCATTTGCAAATGTTTTCTCCCATTTGAGGGTTGTTTTTTCATTTTGTTTATGGTTTTCTTTGCTGTGCAAAAGCTTTTAAGTTTCATTAGGTCCCATTTGTTTATTTTTGTGTTTATTTCATTATCCTAGGAGGTGGATCTAAAAAGATCTTGCTGCGATTTATGTCAGAGTGTTCTGCCTACGTTTTCCCCTAAGAGTTTTATAGTATCTGGCCTTTCATTTAGGTCTTTAATCCATTTTGAGTTTATTTTTGAGTATGGTTTTAGGGAATGTTCTAATTTCATTCATTTACATGTAGCTGTCCAGTTTTCCCAGCACCACTTATTGAAGAGGCTGTCTTTTCTCCATTGTATATTCTTGCCTCCTTTGCCATAGATTAGGTGACCATAGGTGTGTGGGTTTATCCTTGGGCTTTTTATCCTGTTCCATTGATTTATATTTCTGTTTTTGTGCCAGTACCATACTGTCTTGATTAATGTAGCTTTGTAGTATAGTCTAAAGTCGGGGAGCCTGATTCCTCCAGCTCCATTTTTCTTCCTCAAGACTGCTTTGGCTATGCAGGGTGTTTTGTGTCTCCATACAAATTTTAAGATTTGTTTGTTCTAGTTCTGTGAAAAATGCCATTGGTAATTTGATAGGGATTGCATTGAATCTGTAGATTGCTTTGGGTAGTACAGTCATTTTTACAATATTGATTCTTCCAGTCCAAGAACATGGTATATCTCTGCATCTTTTTGTGTCATCTTCTGTTTCTTTCATCAGTATCTTGTACTTTTCTGAGTACAGGTCTTTTGCCTCCTTAGGTAGGTTCATTCCTAGGTATTTTACTCTTTTTGATGTGAAGGTAAATGGGATTGTGTCCTTGATTTCTCTTTCTGATCTTTCATTGTTAGTGTATAGGGATGCAAGAGATTTCTGTGCATTAATTTTGTATCCTACAACTTTACCAAATTCATTGATGAGCTTTAGTAGTTTTCTGGTAGCATCTTTAGCATTTTCTATGTATAGTATCACGTCATCTGCCAACAGTGACAGTTTTACTTCTTTTTCAATTTGGATTCCTTTTATTTCTTCTTCTTCTCTGATTGCCGTGGCTACGACTTCCAAAATTATGTTGAATAATAGTGACAAGCGGGGACATCCCTGTCTTGTTCCTGATCTTAGAGGAACTGCTTTCAGTTTTTCACCACTGAAAATGATGTTTGCTGTGGGTTTGTCATATATGGCCTTTATTATGTTGAGGTAGGTTCCCTCTATGCCCGCTTTCTGGAGAGTTTTTTTTATCATAAATGGGTGTTGAATTTTGTCAAACATTTTCTGCATCTATTGAGATGATCATATTCCTTTTATTCTTCAATTTGTTGATGTGGTGTATCACACTGATTGATTTGCAGATATTGAAAAATCCTTGCATCCCTGGGATAAATCCCACTTGATCATAGTGTATGATCTTTTCAATGTGTTGTTGGATACAGTTTGCTAGTATTTTGTTGAGGATTTTTGCATCTATGTTTATCAGTGATATTGGCCTGTAGTTTTCTTTTTCTGTGACATTTTTATCTGGTTTTGGTATCAGGGTGATGTTGGCCTCAGAAAATGAGCTTGGGAGTGTTCCTTCCTCTGCAATTTTTTGGAAGAGTTTCAGAAGGGTAGATGTTAGAAGCTGCTTACTTTAAAGGGTCACGCTCCTTCATATGGAATATGACTTAAAAATGAATAGACAATAAAAGAAGAAAACCATTTCTCAGAGATTTTAGGTTATCTCATAGCAATATTATTAGGCATTTGTTGTCTTCCATACAACCTGGCTCTAGGATTTCTTGTCTATGTGCTTTTACTATTTACCTGACACATTCCAAGCATGGGTAAAAGTAAAAATGATACTTATTACAACAACAGTAAAGTGGCAGCTGTTCTTCTCTACAGTAAAGGTTAAAAAGTTATAAATTTGAGAATAAAATGACAATATGTACAACTATGTAGCATAAAGATTTTAAAGTTTTCCTAAGAATAAATTATTTTATGTGTCTGTTTTAAAACTCTGCTATGATATGATTTATTTTGAAATACAAGACCTGAACAGAGAGCAAGATCCCTTTTAAAATGAATCAGAAACATATTAGTAAGTGCACTGGAAAACTGCAAGAGATAAAATAGCAAAGAAAGGAGCGTTTAATGGCTAATTTAAGAGCCCAAGTATCTGATGCAAATTAGAATTCAATCAAATCTGCCTACAAAGGACAAGGAACAGGAAAGGCAAAGTGATCAAAAGAATGAAAAATTCTCCTAGCTAGTAAAACTGAGAAACAAAATCTTCTATTAAGAACTGTGAGGTGAGCCAAGCTGTGAAGGTTTTTTTCCCCCTCCTTTTGGCCAAGCCCCAAGAGACAGAAATCAACTCTAAAGAGACAGCTGCTGAAATGCCATGGGAATCACTTCTGTAGTTAATTCAGGGAGAGGTTAGAAAACCCAGGTGAGTCTCTCCCGGCAGAAAAGGCTTTGGAGACTCTAATTTCAAGCTCTGCAGATCCATTTTCAAGCTCTCAAGCATTAGGTCAGACAAGAGTGAAAGGTTCTCTCTGTGATGACAGAGAGAAAGGAATGGGGATGATACACGCGTGATGGGGTATCTCGTTAAGATGTAGGCACTGTCCAGCAGGGCTGGGGTTGGGGGTGCCTCCGCTGAGCTTCTGCATGGTTCCCGGGGGGGCCAGGCCTAACCACACTCTGAGTAGCAAGCACTAAGCCAGTATAGATGGTACAACACATACGTATCCAGTGCCGACCTTGTACCTCCTCCTTTGCTAGGTCCCTGCCATGCTATATGTAACAGAGCAGGAACTGCCCTGGTGCCATGCAGATTCACGGTGATTAAAAATTCATGAGACAAAACCGCAGACAGCACAACACCAAAGGTGAACCCCCAAAGTGACCTACAAACTGTGGGTGACAATGCTGTGTCAGCACAGGTTCATTCGTTCTAACAAATGTACTGCTCTAGTGGGGATGTTAACAATGGGTGAGGCTAAGCATGGGTGGTGGCAGGGAGTATGTGCAAAATCGCTGTACCTTCCTCTCACTTTTGCTGTGAACCTAAAACTGCTCTTTAAAAAAAAATGAAATCTTCAACAAACAAACAAACAAACAAACAACTTTTTAAAAAAACTCATGAGGATCGAGATGTCTGTCTCTAGGAATTTTTTGGTCTCACTCCCAATGCAGAATTCGGTGTTTTACTGATATTTACCCTTTTTGAAAGTCATATTTTTCCATCTGGAAATCTTCCCTAAATATAGTAGTCGATCATGGAATCATGAACTTTTCAAGCTGAATGGATCCTTTAAGACCTCGGCAATCCCCTCGCAATGCAAACAAGGCTCAGAGTGTAAGCTGACTTGCTCAAAATAGCATCAAGGCAGAGCCAGGCTAGAAAGGCAGGTTCATAAGTCCTCAGTGGTTGAATATTCTTCACACCACACCATGTTTAGTCACATCAGCCCATTTCATTAAGACTGCTAGTGAATAAATTACATTGAAAAACATGCTAAGTTATGTTATAAATGAGTTGAAAGCATATGCTAAATTCTGTGCTACCAAAACCTATGCAAGGCACGCTTTTTGAACTGTGAGGGCCCACCGTCCACATGGGACAGCTCACAGTTGCAGGCATGGGCGCTCAGAAAACAAAACATCCTCTGAGGGCTGGGCTGGAAAAGCCAAGGGACAGCAGCATCAAAAATCTCTAAAGAGGGACTTCTCTGGTGGTCCAGTGGGTAAGACACCACGCTCCCAATACAGGGGGCCCAGGTTCGATCCCTGGTCAGGGAAATAGATCCCACATGCATGCTGCAACTAAGGAGCCCAACTGCCAAAACTAAGGAGCCAGTAAGCCACAACTAAGACCCAGAGCAACCAAATAAATAAATAAAATTAAAATATATATATAAAAAAATCTCTAAAGAGCTTTAATCCAAATAGAACCATTACTTTTGCTTCTCTGCTAAACTGTGGCGTTTTCAAAACACGATGAGTCATCTCAGCTCTTTGGATATTAAGTCTACCACAAAACAAGAGCCCACCTGAATTTCCAGGTGTTTAAAAACAAAAGTAGTCAGGGACTTCCCTGGTGGTCCAGTGGGTAAGACTCCACGCTCCCAATGCAGGGGGTCTGGGTTTGATCCCTGGTTGGGGAACAAGATCTTGCATGCATGCTGCAACTAAGACTCAGCATGCTGCAACTAAGAAAGTCTGCATGCCGCAACGAAAGATTCTGCACACCACAGCGAAGATCCCGTATGAGGCAACTAAGACCCAGGGCAGCCAAAATAAGTAAATAAATACCAAAACAAACAAAAAAAAGTAATCAGATAATTAAACCAATACCCAATTTGGCAAATCTTCAGCAACTTTTATCCTTCTAGTTCTCAGGTTGTCCAAAGTAGGATTTTAGTGCCATTATTAAAACCATCCTTCTCCTTTTCCTACTTTTCATTTTTATCTCCCTGGTTTAGAAAAGAGTGTCTCTCTTCTCATTCCTTCTCCAACCCCAACTGTATACTAAATACCTTCTACCAGGAAGGTTACTCTCTCCTCCTACTGGTACTGTTTTTATTATCAAATATCAAGTAGATAGGAACTACTATTTATAAAGATATATTTATCAGGCAGTATATATAGTAATATAAAGAACACCTGAGTTCCCATCACTCAGTTTAAGAAAATCAGTATTACCCTTACTTCTGGCATCCCCCATGTACCCCTTCCCATCTCTTCCCTTCCCACTGAGGGAACCACCATTTGGAACTATGCATCTCTCATATCCTTTTCTTTATAGTCTTACCATATGTATGCATCCCTAAAAAGTATATTCTTCAGCTTTGTATGTTTTCAAACTTTATCAAGATGGAATTATACTGCATATATTCTACTGCAACTTATTTTTTTCACTCCATATTGTTTTTCACCCGTGAGTGGGTTTTTTTGGCATGAAGCTATAATTCATTCATTTTCACTTCAACATGAATTCCATCATATGAATATACCAAAATGTATTTATCTATCTATTGTTGATGGACAGCTGGACTATTGCCAATTTTCATTATTCCAGACATTTCTTATATGACCTTTCTCACCCATCTCCTGGTACACATATGTATATATAAAGTATTATGTATGTTCGTGTGTATATATGTGCATTTATGTGTGTGTTTCTGTGTTGGTATATATATGTGTGTACATGCATGTGTGTAGTGCAAGTACATACATGTATGTGTTTTTGTGTATATGTGTAAGCATGAGGGGTGTGGGTGTATGTGTATGAGTGTGTATTAATGTGTGTGCATATATGTACATGTGTATGCACCCATGAGAACTGCCAGGTCAGAGGATATGGTCATCTGAAGCTTTTCTAAATAATACCAAATAATCTTTCAAAGTAGTTGAACAAATTTATCCTCCCATTTGACTGCTGCAAATCCTCACCAATACTTAATACTCCTAGATGTTCACATTTTTACTAATCTGGCCCGTATGAAACCTTATGGTTTTAACTTGCATATCTCTAATTACAATAGACTGATCACCTTGTCCTATCTGCTGGCCACTCACGTTGTCTCTTCTAGTGTCTTTTCAATTCTACTGCCCATTTTGTTATGGGGTTGTCTATCTTTTTCTTTCTGATCCAAAGGCATTCTTGATAGGTTTTAGGTACTAATCCTATGTCAGTTATAGCTTCTCCCAGTTTGTGGCTTATTTGATTCTCTTTATGTGGTCTTTTGATGAACAGAAGTTCTCAGTTTTAATATGGTCAAATTTATCAATCTTTTCTATTATTGTTTGAGTTTTGTGTGTGTATTAAGATGGAAAGTTTAAGTAATTCTTCCCTACACTAAAAGCCAGAATGATATTCCTCTATATTGTCTCCTAAAAGTTTTAAGGTTTTGCCTCTCTCATTTAAAGTCAAATATGCCTGGAGGTATAAGGTGCATGCATGCACGCACACACACGTGTGTGTGTGCATGTGTGTGTGCACTGCTCCTTCAGAGAGTAGGTCCTGCTACAAAAATATGCCAGCTGAATCAGGCAGCATGTTCCATGAGGGGTCGATTCATGCTCTGGTCTAAGCTCCTTATCTTGACTTGGATGGAAACAAGGGTTTGCAGGCCAGCTCGCTGTGCAGTACTTCCTGGGCAGAGGATGTGGGATCTGCATGAGGCACAGGTTGGGTGGGGTGCGTGGGGGCAGTACTGGCCACTGAAGAACAGAGAAGAGCAGGAATTTGGGAGGGAAGGGAAGGAAAGATAAAGAGCTCCAAGATGGGGTCAGAGGGAGGTGGGGGATCAGAACATGTAAGGCTTGGAAGCCACGATGCTGAAGACAATGAACAATAACATAAATGCAACAGGAAGCCATCAAACCCATTTAAAAGCATGAGAATGGCCGAGACCTTCAAGATGGCGGAAGAGTAAGACACGGAGATCACCTTCCTCCCCACAAATACATCAGAAATACATCTACATGGGGAACAACTCCTACAGAACAGCTACTGAACGCTGGCAGAAGACCTCAGACCTCCCAAAAGGCAAGAAACTCCCCCACGTACCTGGGTAGGGCAAAAGAAAAAAGGAAAAACAGAGACAAAAGAATAGGACGGGAACTGCAACTCTAGAAGGTAATATGAAGGAGGAAAAGCTTCCACACACTAGGAAGCCCCTTCACTGGCAGAGACGGGTTGGGGGGAAGCTTCGGCGCCACGGAGAAGAGCGCAGCAACAGGGGTGCAGACAGCAAAGCAGACAGATTCCCGCACAGATGACCGGTGCCGACCTGCACTCACCAGCCCGAGAGGCTTGTCTGCTCACCCTACGGGGCGGGCGGGGTTTGGGAGCTGAGGCTCGGGCTTCCATCGGATAGCAGGGAGAGCACTGGGGATGGCGGCGTAAACACAGCCTGAAGGGCTTAGTGCGCCACAGCTAGCCGGGAAGGAGTCCGGGAAAAAGTCTGGAGCTGCCGAAGAGGCAAGAGACTTTTTCTTCCCTCTTTGTTTCCTGGTGCGCGAGGAGAGGGGATTCAGAGTGCTGCTTAAAGGAGCTCCAGAGACGGGCGTGAGCCGCGGCTATGAGCGTGGACCCCAGAGACGGGCATGAGATGCTAAGGTAGCTGCTGCCGCCACCAAGAAGCCTGTGTGCGAGCACAGGTCACTCTCCACACCTCCCCTCCCGGGAGCCTGTGCAGCCCGCCACTGCCAGGGTCCCGTGATCCAGGGACAACTTCCCCAGGAGAACACACGGCGCGCCTCAGGCTGGTGCAACGTCACGCCGGCCTCTGCCGCCGCAGGCTCGCCCCACATCCGGACCCCTCCCTCCCCCGGGCCTGAGTGAGCCAGAGCCCCCGAATCAGAGGCTCCTTTAACCCCGTCCTGTCTGAGCGAAGAACAGATGCCCTCAGGCGACATACAGGCAGAGGCGGGGCCAAATGCAAAGCTGAACCCCGGCAGCTGTGCGAACAAAGAAGCGAAAGGGAAATCTCTCCCAGCAGCCTCAGGAGCAGCGGATTAAATCTCCACAATCAACTTGATGTACCCTACATTTGTGGAATACCTGAATAGACAACGAATCATCCCAAAATTGAGGCAGTGGACTTTGAGAGCAACAATGTATTTTTTTCTTCCTTTTTTTCTTTTTCTGAGTGTGTATGTGTATGCTTCTTTGTGTGATTTTGTCTGTATGGCTTTCCTTTTACCATTTGTCCTAGGGGTCTGTCTGTCCGTTTCTGTTTTGTTTCATTTTTTTTAGTATACTTTTTAGCACTTGTCATCATTGGAGGATTTGTTCTTTGGTTTGGTTGTTCTTTCTTTCATTACACTTTAATTTTTTTATTTTTAATAATTACTTTTTATTTTAATTGCTTTATTTTATTTTTTTGTTTCTTTTTTTCTCCCTTTTCTTCTGAGCCATGTAGCTGACAGGGTCTTGGTGCTCAAGCCGGGTGTCAGGCCTGTGCCTCTGAGGTGGAAGAGCCGAGTTCAGGACATTGGTCTACCAGAGACCTCCCAGCTCCATGTAATATCAAATGGCAAAAGCACTTACAGAGATCTCCATCTCAACTCTAAGACCCAGCTCAACTCAACGACCAGCAAGCTACAGTGCTGGACACCCTATGCCAAACAACTAGCAAGACAGGAACACAACCCCACCCATTGGCAGAGAGGCTGCCTAAAATCATAATAAGGTAACAGACACCCCAAAACACACACCTGGACGCGGTCCTGCCCACCAGAAAGACAAGATCCAGCCTCATCCTCCACAACACAGACACCAGTCCCCTCCACCAGGAAACCTAAAAAAGCCACTGAACCAACCTTAGCCACTAGGGGCAGACACCAAAAACAACTGGAACTACGAACCTGCAGCCTGCGAAAAGGAGACCCCAAACACAGTAGTTAAGCAAAATGAGAAGACAGAGAAACACACAGCAGATGACAGAGCAAGGTAAATACCCACCAGACCAAACAAATGGAGAGGAAACAGGCAGTCTACCTGAAAAAGAATTCAGAGTAATGATACTAAAGATGATCCAAAATCTTGGAAATAGAATGGGGAAAATACAAAAAACATTTAACATGGACCTAGAAGAACTAAAGAGCAAACAAACAATGAACAACACAATAAATGAAATTTAAAATTCTCTAGAAGGAATCAATAGCAGAATAACTGAGGCAAGAACGATTAACTGACCTGGAAGATAAAATAGTGGCAATAACTACTGCAGAGCAGAATAAAGAAAAAAGAATGAAAAGAATTGAGGACAGTCTCAGAGACCTCTGGAACAATATTAAACGCACCAACATTTGAATTATAGGGGTCCCAGAAGAAGAAGAGAAAAAGAAAGGGACTGAGAAAATATTTGAAGAGATTAGAGTTGAAAACATCCCTAATATGGGAAAGGAAATAGTTAATCAAGTTCAGGAAGCATAGAGAGTCTCATACAGGATAAATCCAAGGAGAAACACGCCAAGATACATATTAATCAAACTATCAAAGATTAAATACAAAGAAAAAATATTAAAAGCAGCAAGGGAAAAACAACAAATAACACACAAGGGAATCCCCATAAGGTTAACAGCCGATCTTTCAGCAGAAACTCTGCAAGCCAGAAGGGACTGGCAGGACATGTTTAAAGTAATGAAAGGGAAAAACCTACAACCAAGATTACTCTACCCAGCAAGGATCTCACTCAGATTTGATGGAGAAATTAAACCTTTACAGACAAGTGAAAGCTAAGAGAATTCAGCACCACCAAACCAGCTTTGCAACAAATGCTAAAGGAATTTCTCTAGGCAGGAAATACAAGAGAGAAGGAAAAGACCTACAAAAACAAACCCAAAACAATTAAGGAAATGGTAATAGGAATATACATATAGATAATTACCTTAAAAGTAAATGGATTAAATGCTCCAATCAAAAGACATAGGGCTTCCCTGGTGGGGCAGTGGTTGAGAGTCCGCCTGCTGATGCAGGGGACATGAGTTAGTGCCCCAGTCTGGGACGATCCCACATGCCGCGGAGCGGCTGGGCCCATGAGCCATGGCCGCTGAGCCTGCGCGTCCAGAGCCTGTGCTCCGCAACGGGAGAGGCCACAACACTGAGAGGCCCGCGTACGGCAAAAAAAAAAAAAAAAAAAAAAAAAAAAGACATAGACTGGCTGAATGGATACAAAAACAAGACCCATATATATACTGTCTACAAGAGACCCACTTCAGACCTAGGGACACATTCAGACTGAAAGTGAGGGGATGGAAAAAGATACTCCATACAAATGGAAATCAAAAGAAAGCTGGAGTAGCAATTCTCATATCAGACAAAGCAGACTTTAAAATAAAGACTATTACAAGAGACAAAGAAGGACACTACATAATGATCAAGGGATGAGTCTAAGAATATATAACAATTGTAATTATTTATGCACCCAACATAAGAGCACCTCAATACATAAGGCAAATACTAACAGCCATAAAAGGGGAAATCGACAGTAACACAATCATAGTAGGGGACTTTAACACCCCACTTTCACCAATGATCATCCAAAATGAAAATAAAAAAGGAAACACAAGCTTTAAATGACCAAGATGGACTTAACTGATATTTATAGGACATTCCATCCAAAAAAAACAGAATACACATTCTTCTCAAGTGCTCATGGAACATTATCCAGGACAGATCATATCTTGGGGGTCACAAATCAAGCTTTGGTAAAGTTAAGAAAATTGAAATCATATCAAGTATCTTTTCTGACCACAACACTATGAGACTAGGTATCAATTACAGGCAAAATCTGTAAAAAATACAAACACATGGAGGCTAAACAATACACTACTTAATAACCAAGAGATCACTGAAGAAATCAAAGAAGAAATAAAAAAATACCTAGAGACAAATGACAATGAAAACACAATGACCCAAAACCTATGGGATGCAGCAAAAGCAGTTCTAAGAGGGAAGTTTATAGCAATACAATCCTACCTCAAGTATCAAGAAACATCTCAAATAAACAACCTAACCTTATACCTAAAGCAATTAGAGAAAGAAGAACAACAACAAAAAAAACAAACCCAAAGTTAGCAGAAGGAAAAAAAAAAACAAAGATCAGAAATAAATGAAAAAGAAATGAAGGAAACAACAGCAAAGCTCAGTAAAACCAAAAGCTGGTTCTCTGAGAAGATAAACAAAATTGATAAACCATTAGCCAGACTCATCAAGAAAAAAAGGGAGAAGACTCAGATCAACAGAATTAGAAATGAAAAAGGAGAAGTAACAACTGACACTGCAGAAATACAAAGGATCATGAGAGATTACTACAAGCAACTGTATGCCAAGAAAATGGACAACCTGAAAGAAATGGACAAATTCTTAGAAAAGCACAACCTTCTGAGACTGAACCAGGAAGAAATAGAAAATATAAACAGACCAATCACAAGCACTGAAATTGAGACTGGGATTAAAAACCTTCCAACAAACAAAAGCCCAGGACCACATGGCTTCACAGGCGAATTCTATCAAACATTTAGAGAAGAGCTAACACCTATCCTTCTCAAACTCTTCCAAAATACAGCAGAGGGAGGAACACTCCCAAACTCATTCTGCGAGGCCACCATCACCCTGATACCAAAACAAGACAAAGATGTCACAAAGAAAGAAAACTACAGGCCAATATCACTGATGAACATAAATGAAAAAATCCTCAACAAAATACTAGGAAACAGAATCCAACAGCACATTAAAAAGATCATACACCATGATCAAGTGGGGTTTATCCCAGAAATGCAAAGATTCCTCAATATATGTAAATCAATCAATGTAATACACCATATTAACAAATTGAAGGAGAAAACTATATGATAATCTTAATAGATGCAGAAAAAGCTTTCGACAAAATTCAACATGCATTTATGATAAAAACCCTCCAGAAAGTAGGCATAGAGCGAACTTACCTCAACATAATAAAGGCCATATATGACAAACCCACAGCCAACATGGTTCTCAATGGTGAAAAACTGAAACCATTTCCACTAAGATCAGGAACAAGACAAGGTTGCCCACTCTCACCACTATTATTCAACATAGTTTTGGAAGTCCTAGCCATGGCAATCAGAGAAGAAAAAGAAATAAAAGGAATACAAATCGGAAAAGAAGAAGTAAAGTTGTCACTGTTTGCAGATGACATGATACTACTATACATAGAGAATCCTAAAGACGCTACCGGAAACGGACTAGAGCTAATCAATGAATTTAGTAAAGTAGAAGGATACAAAATTAATGCACAGAAATCTCTTGCATTCCCATACACACAGATGATGAAAAATCTGAAAGAGAAATAAAGGAAACACTCCCATTTACCATTACAACAAAAAGAATAAAGTACCTAGGAATAAACCTACCTAAGGAGACAAAAGACCTGTATACAGAAAACTATCAGACACTGATGAAAGAAATTAAAGATGATACAAACAGATGGAGAGTTACACCATCTTCTAGGATTGGAAGAATCAACATTGTGAAAATGACTATACTACTCAAAGCAATCTACAGATTCAATGCAATCCCTATCAAATTACCAATGGCATTTTTCATAAAACTAGAACAAAAAATTTCAGTTTATATGGAAACACAAAAGACCCCGAATAGCCAAAGCAATCTTGAGAAAGAAAAACAGAGCTGGAGGAATCAGGCTCCCTGACTTCAGGAAAAGATAGCCTCTTCAATAAGTGGTGCTGGGAGAACTGGACAGCTACATGTAAAAGAATGAGACTAGAATACTCCCTAACACCATACACAAAAATAAATGCAAAATGGATTAAAGACCTAAATGTAAGGCCAGACACTATAAAACTCTTAGAGGAACACATAGGCAGAACACTCTATGACATAAATCACAGCAAGATCCTTTGTGACCCACCTCCTAGAGAAATGGAAATAAAAACAAAAATAAACAAATGGGACCTAATGAAACTTAAAAGCTTTTGCACAGCAAAGGAAACCATGAACAAGACGAAAAGACAACCGTAAGAATGAGAGAAAATATTTGCAAATGAAGCAACTGACAGAGGATTAATCTCCCAAATATACAAGCAGCTCATGCAGCTCAATATCAAAAAAACAAACAACCCAATCCAAAAATGGGCAGAACGGCTTCCCTGGTGGCGCAGTGGTTGAGAATCTGCCTGCCAATGCAGGGGACACGGGTTCGAGCCCTGGTCTGGGAAGATCCCACATGCCACGGAGCAGCTAGGCCCGTGAGCCACAACTACTGAGCCTGCGTGTCTGGAGCCTGTGCTCCGCAACAAGAGAAGCCGTGATAGTGAGAGGCCCACGCACCACGATGAAGAGTGGCTCCCGCTTGCCACAACTGGAGAAAGCCCTCGCACAGAAACGAAGACCCAACAAAGCCAAAAATAAATAAATACAAATAAAGAATTATTCTGAAAAAAAAAAAAGCTGAAAAAATGGGCAGAAAAAAAAAAAAGCTGAAAAAATAGACATTTCTCCAAAAATGATATACAGATTGCCAACAAACACATGAAAGGATGCTCAACATCACTAATTATTAGAGAAATGCAAATCAAAGCTACAATGAGGTATCACCTCACACCGGTCAGAATGGCCATCATCAAGAAATCTACAAACAGTAAGTGCTGGAGAGGGTGTAGAGAAAAAGGAACCCTTTTGCACTGTTGGTGGGAATGTAAACTGATACAGCCACTATGGAGAACAGTATGGAGGGTCCTTAAAAAATTAAAAATAGAACTACCATACGACCCATCAATCCCACTCCTGGGCATATACCCTGAGAAAACCATAATTCAAAAAGAGTCGTGTACCACAATGTTCATTGCAGCTCTATTTACAGTAGCCACGACATGGAAGCAACCTAAGTGTTCACTGACAGATGAATGGATAAAGAAGATGTGGCACATATATACAGTGGAATATTACTCAGTCATAAAAAGAAATGAAATTGAGTTGTTTGTAGTGAGGTGGATGGACTTAGAGTTTGTCATACAGAGTGAAGTAAGTCAGAAAGAGAAAAACAAATACCATACGCTAACACATATATATGGAATCTGAAAAAAAAAAAGGTTCTGAAGAACCTAGGGGCAGGACAGGAATAAAGATACAGACTTAGAGAATGGACTTGAGGACACGGGGAGGGGGAAGGGTAAGCTGGGATGAAGTGAGAGAGTGGCATGGACATATATACACTACCAAACGTAAAATAGATAGCTAGTGGGAAGCAGCCACATAGCACAGGGAGATCAGCTCGGTGCTCTGTGACCACCTAGCGGGTGGGATAGGGAGGGTGGGAGGGAGAGGCAAGAGAAAGGAGATATGGGGATATATGTATATGTATTGCTGATTCATTTTGTTATAAAGCAGAAACTAACACACCATTGTAAAGCAATTATACTCCAATAAAGATGTTAAATAAATAAATAAATAAAAGCATGAGAATGACACGATCAGAATAATGGTCTAAAAGTCCCTCCTGCTGCAGTGTGAAGAACAGGTTAACCAGGGCCAAAAGGAGATGCAGAGTGATCAGTTATGCGATCACAGCAGTTGAAGCTTGAGATGATGGTGCCTTAGGTTATGGTGGGGTTTTTTTAGAGTTTTATTACTCAGACTGTGGCCTGTAGACCATCAGCATCACCTGGAGTGTTGAGACATGCAGCATCTTAGGCCCATCGAGACCCCACTGAGTCAAAAATGCTTTTAACAAGAGCTCCAGGTGATTTGTGCGCCCATTACAGTGGGAGGCACTAGCCTACGATTTATTTTAGAGAAATCCATGTGGAAGTATCAAGTTTGCAAGCGAATATCTGCACCTAGAGATAAACCTGCAAAAAAAGTAAGAAGGGGAAGTCCGAAAGGTGGGGGAACCAGGAATGTGCGAGGACAAGAGCAAAGGTGTTCAGGAGCAAGGCGGAGTCACCTGTGTGGAATGACCCTGAGAGGTCAAGAAAAGGAAGCACCCCCTACATATGACAGCAGGGTTCTTTGGCCTTGTGGTGGCAGAAGCCAGGTTGCCACAGGTTGAAGAGTGAATGACAGGTGAGGAAACGGGATTATGTGCAGACAACTTTTTGAGTGGTTTAGCTGTGTAGGACAAGGGAGGGGAGAGACGGCAAGTGGAGAGTCCAGGGAAGGTTGTTTGGTTCTCAGACAATAGATAAGAATCACCAAGGAGCTCATGAAAGGTGCTTCTAAAAATGCAAAATGTCAACCTCAACAAGTGAAAACATCAGACAAACCCAGAGACGTTGTATGAAAGACCTGACTCTTGGACTTCCCTGGTTAAGAATCTGCCTGCCAATGTAGGGGACATGGGTTCGAGCCGTGGTCCAGGAAGATCCCACATGCCGTGGAACAAGTGAGCCCATGCGCCACAACCACTGAGCCTGTGCTCTAGAGCCCGTGAGCCACAAGTGCTGAGCCCGCACACCACAACTACTGAAGCCCGCACACTTAGAGCCCATGGTCTGCAACAAGAGAAGCCACGGCAAGGAAGAGTAGCCCCCGCTGGCCGCAACTAGAGAAAGCCCGCGCGTAGCAATGAAGACCCAACGCACCCAAAAATAAATTAATTGAAAGAAAAAAAAAAAAAAGATGTGACTCTTCAATGATCTCAAGCTCATAAAAGACAAGGAAAGACTGAGAAACTGTCACAGTCTAGAGAAGACTAATGAGATGGGACACCCAAATGCAATGGGGCTCTGGACTGGATTCCAGCACAGAAAAAGTGGAGGAAAAAGGAGTGAAATCCTGTAAAGTCTGTAATCTAGTTAACAATATTGTACCAATGTTAATTTCTTAGTTTTTATAACTCTAGTATGATTTTATAAGATGTTAATATTAGGGGAAGCTGAGTAACCAGCTTATGAGAACTCTGTTAATTTAGCAACTTTGCTAGATGTCTAAAACGCTTTCCAAATAAAAACTAAAATAACTCAGGTTCTCATTCAGCAGCTTGGGCCTGGGGCTCAGGACTCGGTGTGGGTATTTGTGTTTGCTGCTGTTCCTACTGTCACGGAATCTGTGTTTTAAACCACGCCACGGGTAATTCTAACCCGAGTACAAGGACCTTTCTTTGTAAAGGGTTGGATTAGGAGCAATGCTGATGGAACAATCCAGGAGAGAGGAAGAAGTGGAAGAGACAAAGGATGAGTGATGAGTCCAGGCGGCAGGGAAGGAAGAAGGAAATGGGATCCAGAGGGGAAGTGGCCTTTGATCCTCACCTGGAGGAGAGGGTGAGGGCAGAGAGGACACACCGCACAGAGTTGCTGAGGAGAACTTAAGGGAATTCTGGTCCAGGGTGGGGACGGCAGAGTGACCAGTACAGTGGAGAATGTGTGAAACAAACAGAGGAGGGGCTGCCTCCACACATGAAATGAGATGGGCAGGCTCTACAGTGGGAGCTACAGTCTGAAACCAGAGAGCAGGCTTCCCAGGTCCCATGCGAGGAAAACTGTTGTTCCCAAATCAGTGTTTTAAAGCTGCAGTTGGATACAGGGACTCAGCCAAAGAACAATCACTAAAGAGCTCTCTGCACAGAAAAGAATCAACCCCACGGGAAAAGAAGAGTAACTGATGGCCTATCCTCAGTATTTTAAGACCGCAGGACTATGTAAAAACTTCTTTCAGAAATCTTCCTTTGGGGACTTCCCTGGCAGTCCAGTGGTTAAAACTCCACGCTTCAACTGCAGGGGGCACAGGTTCAATCCCTGGTCAGGGAACTAAGATCCTGCATGCCACACAGCCAAAAAAAAAAGAAATCTTCCTTTGACATCCTTTGTTTCTCAACTTTTATTAAGTCACAGACAACATTAAACTGTCTGGATCGCCACAGTTCACATCTGTCATGAACTGAACTGTGTCTCCCAGAAATCTATGTTGAAGCTCTAACCCGCACTGTGACTGTGTTTGGAGATGGGGCCTTTACTGAGGTAATGAAGGTTAAATGTGGTCGTGAGGGTGGGGCCCTGATCTAACAGGACCTGCCCCCTCATAAGAAGAGGGACACCAGAGCTCGCTGGCCCTGGGTGCACTTGCACGGGGAAAAGGCCACGTAAGAACACAGCGAGAAGACACCATCCCTAAGCACAGGAGGGGAGCCTCACCAGAAACCAACCCTGCTGGCACCTTGATCATAGACCTCCAGCCTCCAGAATGAAGAAAATTAATTTCTGCTTAAGTCACACAGTCTGGCGTTTTGCTATGGCAGCTCGAGTGACCAAGACAACATCTTTCATTCCTGGTTCAAGCAAGAAGCTCTGTGATGGCTTAGAGATTACAGGAAACAAGAGCCTGCGGGCCTCGGGTCCAGCCAGCCCTGCTCTCCCACAAGTTCATTAACTGCCGACCCTGAGTAACTCACTGCCTGATCCTGGGTCTCAGGTCCCTCTTCTGCTCATAAGATACAGCATTACTGAAAATTACTACCTGAAAAATGGGTGTTAAAGTGTGGACTTTCCATGCACAGGCCTGACATGTGACCCTGTGCTTACTTATTCTGTAAGGGCTTCTCCATCAGGATTCTCTGCTGCAGTATAAACAACTCTGGCTACATAAGCAGGAGGGGATTCAACGGGAGGACACCAGAGCGGCCACACAACGGACAAGGTGGTTCAGGTTCAGAACAGAGTCGAGAACCAAGTGAGGCTAGGCAGCAGAGGGGCTCACCAGGGTCTCTGCAGGGAGCATCTGCCGATCACACTGAGCTGGGACCACTGCGGAGCACAGCTGCCAACAGACCTTCCAGGCCTCTGCTTCACAGCATCACTCCCACGAAGTTCAAAGTCCAGCTGGGAGTGCCCCACTAGCCATGCCTAGGTCACATGCCACACTGCCTGTCAACCCTGCAGCCTTATGACCCTCACACGATAGGGATTCCCCAGAAAGGGAAAGAGTGATCCCCAAAATGACAAACAGGTACTACATCAGTAGCGGGGGGGGGGGGGGGGCTTCAGGTTTAGCTGGAAAAATCCAAGCTAATAAAAAGCATAGCACTGGTATAATACAATCCCAGTCAGAGAGAGAGAGAGAACAGCTCCAGAACCTTCCACAGATAACAGAACTGCGTCCTGTTCTGCATCAAAGTTGCTCGGTTCCCCTGAAGAAATCTTGCAGTTAGTCACCCCTTCCATTTCCTCCTCTAGAGATGGCGATACAGATAACGATTAGTGACTTCACTGAACCATGAAGAGAACTAAATGAGCAACTTCAGAAAACAAAACTGCAACCAAACAATACTGAAATAATGGTACCATGAAGCTTTTTAACAACTCATACTATTATAGTTAAAAACACCAGGATAGCTTCCTGCTGGGATTTGGGACACTATCTCTGCATGATTTTCTCATGTGAGGAAGTAAGGATATTAAAATGTTGGTTTAATTCAAAGCATGTTCCAGAGTATTTATTGGAAGATGTTCTGTTGCGCTTTGTTTTGTTTTATTCTTTTCTAAATAAAGTGCAATCCTCTTTTACCAACCTGGAAAGCAAGGCTGTCAGCACTTTAAGCAACCAAAACAAACTAAACTAAATACTCAATTCAGTAAGAAGAAAGGTGAAAAAGCTCCCAGTCAGCCATCTGTTTCTAAAATAATTTAATTCAAAACACAGTCCCGTAACAACAAGGAAAAGGACACCACCAGCTTCAAGATAATCTTCCGTCTCCAATTACACTCGGAGCTGGAATGGCACACGACGTCCCATGACTAAGCATGAGAAGGCACTTCGCCCCCAGACACAGGAGCCCGAGGCCAGTAGTTTCCACACAAACACACAAGCCCAAAACCAAGTGACCAGGAGACATCACTGCCTCCTGGGTGGTTGGTTCTCCTCCCACCAAACAGTCAGGAGCTTATGCTACAGGCTCAATTCCTTAATTCAGCTCTAAATTAAGCTTTTATTTTATATCAAAGGGAGCAGGAGGCTTAAAAGAGAGAGGGGGCCATGCCGGCTGGAAGCAGCAGCGTGGACAAAGGCTCCACGTCTGGACAATGTGGAGTGTGTTTGCATAACAAACAGTAGTGGCTCCATTTGGTTGGAGAGAATATTAGAAAAGTTGGCTGAGGAGCGTGAGAATGTTGGTGGACAATGGGGAGCCACTGGATATTTGGGGCAAAGTGGCCTTCTTATCAAAGTTACACTGCAGAAAAAGTAACCTGGCAGAGCGGAGAGAAGCACAAAACATCGATCTACCGCACACACAGGTACACGGTCGACGGGGCAAGGAATGAGGAGGGTATGACCAGATGGGCATGGAAAAGATGTTACAAGAGAGACTGCACAGCAGGCTGGTGATAAAATTAGCTACTGATGAGATGGATGGGGCAGGAAAAGAAGAAAAAGTCCAAGGAGATTCTGAGTCACAGATTCAACTGCCCACTACAGACAATTCCATTTGAGTATCTAACAGGCCCCTAAAAAACCCTGATCCTCCCTTTCTGTGCCAGTTAATAAGTCCTTCTCACAGTCAGCTTCTTGTAGTTAACTCTCAAATCCTTTCATCCCCACCACTACTAAGGTCTGGGCCCCTACCACTGCTTGCTCACAGCCTCTGTGAGGAGATGGGCTTTCCAAGGTACCGCAGAGCACAGGACGTAGAGACGTTCTGACACCCTGGACACCAACCTGCTTCCTTGCTCACCCTGAGTCTGGTTCAAGAACCAGGAGAACCCAGAGCATCCGTAAACAGTCCTCCCAATGACAGAGAAGAGACTGCTTCGATAAGTGCTTCTTGAGTGGTGTGGTACACCCCAGTGCAAAGGGTGGTGGCCCAGTAAGGGCTGGGCACCTCCAATATGACAATTTTCTATTAGTGCACAGCGTCCCTAGAGCTGTGTGACTACCCCCTCCCATGCGCCCCAGCCCCTAGGGCTCGAGGGCCAAGGGAAATTGTGCTAGGAAATGTTGTAATTGTAGGAAATTCTGCCTGATCAGAAGTGTGCTCCTGGCCACGGAAATCAGTCGAGGCTGTGGTCTCTCCCTACCAGCCATAACCTACCCTAAACGCCTAAGCCTCTTCTAGCGCCTCCAACCCATCCAGAGTTTTCTGGCATGCAGAAACGATCAATCCATTTCTGTATATCTGAGGTTTATCTAAAGGAAGAAAAGAAATAATCCTTCAATGACATTCCAGTCTTAAGATCCCCCATGGGTTCCTAAGAGCCTTCAGAAATCCAAAGTCCTCAGCTGTGACACAAGAGCCCTCGTCTTCCGGTCACTGCCTGTCCTGCTTGTGTCACCTGCCCAAAATCAGCCCACACTCCCACCATTCAGCATTTTCTCTGACCACCACGCTTTTGGAAAGGCTGTTCCCTCTCCTGGAAACACCCATCCCTCCTTTCCCTAACTCCTATCACGCTCCCAGACTTCTTTTTTCCATCATCCCCAGAACCCTGTGTGTGCTTTTCTCATAAAACTTAAATGGCAACACTTGGCTTGTTCATCTCCCTCCCCTAGTAGACTATAAGCTTCTTGGAGGAAAAAACTGTATCTTTCACCAGTCTGCCTCCCAGGTCTAGCCCAAAGCCTGACGTGTCCATTCATTCATCAATCATTCATTCATAAATCCAACAAATGTCTATTGGTCATGTAAGTTAAGTGCTGGGTGTGAAGTGTCAACCAAGACAAAAAGGTGTTCTGCTCATGGACCTCACAGTGGAGAAAGGAGACAATAACTATAAACTGAGAAGATGGCTAAGGAAACAAGCAAGGTGCTATGGCTGAGGATGACGGGCAAAGAAAGTCAAGAAAGATGACTTTGAGGAGGTCATGTGTGAGCCAAGACCTAAAGAACAAGAAGGCAGGAGAAGAAGAGTGGGAGACTGCTCCAGGCCGAGGGGATGGCATGTACAAAAGGCCTGACGCGGGAAAGATCTGGAGAGATGTGAAAAGAGCTGCTGCAAATGGTGCACAGCCAGCAAGGGGGGCCTGGCTCAGGCGAGGCTGGTGTGGAAGGCAGGGAACCAAGTCCAGGGGGGTGGAAATGTGATTCTGGTGCCCAACAGTAATGGGGGCCAAGGATACAGATTTGGTGATTACCTGCAGAAAGATGATAAGTGAAATCAAATGACTCCATCAAGGCAGAGAGAGAGAGAAAAGTTTGATCGCCACTCTCTACAGTGCTACGTTCATCTAAGGGGTGGCAGGAGAACCCCATATTCTACAGCAGCCTGAAGGGGCCCCCTTTAGCAATCATACCAAATAGAGCGCTGTTTACACACACTTCTACAAGCTAACTCAGTCGAGCACACAAATTATTCTCATCTTTACTTAATTTATTTCCATTCACTGACAGTCTTCCCCAAACCCCCTTTTCTGCCTGTTTATTGGTATGAAGAGTCTACTGATTAGCAATTATCCACAGTGTTAACTCTCTAAGTTTCTGTAATTATGACCTCTCTCGGTTTATTTGAGGGCTCCTTGGGACTTCAGGATGAGGAATAACATGAAGTTAACGTAAATACTGATTTGCCAAGAAACTAACCAGACCAAATATGCAGATAAGCCAAAAGGCAATTTTCCAAAACTGAGGTTTCTACCAGCCTGGAGAGTTCTCTATTTGTTTTTGCTATTTAAAGTGAAGTGTTTAAATGCCACCAATAAACCAATTTTGGCATTTTTAACTTTTTATTATGAAATTTTCAGACATACACAAAAGCTGAAAGACTGGAACCCATTACCCAGCGTGAACACCAGTTTTCTGCTATGCTCACTTCATCTACACCACCCCCCAGCTTTTTTTTTTAAATGAAAGTAAAGCAAATCCCAGACACCATTTATTTCACTAGTAAATACTTCAGTATCACTTACAGGACTTTTAAAAATCATAACTACAGGGCTTCCCTGGTGGCGCAGTGGTTGGGAGTCCGCCTGCCGATGCAGGGGACGTGGGTTCATGCCCCGGTCTGGGAAGATCCCACGAGCCCCGGAGCGTCTGGGCCCGTGAGCCATGTCCGCTGGGCCTGCGCGTCCGGAGTCTGTGCTCTGCGGCGGAAGAGGCCACGGCAGTGGGAGGCCCACATACCACAAAAAAAAAAAAAAAAAAAATCATAACTACAATCATTATCACAGCCAACAAAATTAAAAGTAATTCCTAAGATCATCTAATTATCCATTCCACACTTAGTTGTCCTTGATGGCCTCATAATATTTCTGTACAATTGCTTTTTGCAAATTAGGATCCAAAACAGGCACACACATTTCTTTGGTAGATGTATCTCCCAAGTCTCTTTTACTCGATAACAGTTTTCCCCTCCTTTTTTTCTTTTTTTAAGCTCTCACTGTTTACTTGCAAGAGAAGAAGGCTGTTTGTCCCTGTAGATAGCCCACATTCTATATTTGGCTGACTGTATTCTCATGGTGTCATTTAACATGTTCTTCCAAACCTCGGATTTTCTATAAACTGGGTGTTACATCAAGAGGCTTCATTAGATTCAGGATCAATGTTTTTGGCAAGAATACTTTCCAGGTGGTCCTCTGTACCTGTCACTGCATCACCACAGGAGGTGCCTAATACCTGGCTGTCCCACTTTGAGTGATACTAACGTTTATCTAGCTAGGGCTTGAGGTGGTGACAGCCTGCTCTAGTCATTATAAAGCTCCCATCATCTTCTCACCTAATGATGAAGCAGTCAAGATGATCACTGCTTAAATCCATTATTTCATTAGGGAGGTTGGGATTTTTAACCCTGCCGTAATTAAAGATATTCCTAATGCTCAGACATACGATTACAGAAAGAATAATTATCATTTGGTATCTGAAACAATAACATATTTGTGTGTGTTTGAGAACATTTCTTAAGTCACCTAATTAGGAATTCAATACAAAGATGCTGACTTCTAGACTGTTCTTTAGAAGGATTACTTATAAATCACTGACTTTGCACAGACTAAAGCTCTATGTCTGTCTGTCTGTCTGTCTCTCTTTCTCTAGAGTTCAAAGTTCCAAAAAGACAGTGAATAAGGAGTAAAGGAAATCTTGGCAATTACGCCAATTATGAAGGAGCAGGGGAGGAGGAAATAGAAATGGCAGAATACTTCTCAAAGCAGTACATTTATTTCAGTCCCTTTCCAAAGGAGAGATTCATGAAGTACTAAAATAACCTTAAGACATGATGGTTGGGCTTCCCCAGTGGCACAGTGGTTAAGAATCCACCTGCCAATGCAGGGGACATGGGTTCGAGCCCTGGTCTGGGAAGATCCCACATGCCGTGGAGCAACTAAGCCTGTGTGCCACAACTACTGAGCCTGCGCTCTAGAGCCCGCATGCCACAACTAGTGAGCCCACATGCCACAACTACTGAAGCCCACGTGCCACAGCTACTGAAGCCCGCGCACCTAGAGCCCATGCTCTGCAACAAGAGAAGCTGCTGCAATGAGAAGCCTGCGCAACACAGTGAAGAGTAGCCACCGCTCGCCACAACTACAGAAAGCCTGCGTGCAGCAATGAAGACCCAACACAGCCAAAAATAAATTAATTAAAAAAAAATAAAAGACATGATGGTTAAAGTTTCAATTTCTACTTCTTCCCAAAGCTCTTAACTAGAGTTTCTAGAAAACAGCCAAAAAGAATCTGAATCTTTTTCTTCCCTATTCCATACTCATAGAGGTGTTAATAAACAGTATAACACCTGTGTGGACAGAAGCAGGAACCCTCCCCACCTCCAAACCTGGCAATGAGAGTTAATTTAATACCGTCTGAAGAATCATTTAGTGCCCCTGAGAAAGCCTCTATTAACAGCCAAGCCTCCCAGGGTGCCTGCATTTCCCTCCACTATGGAACGTGCAGTTCACTGAACTTCACCAGCCTGGGGCGATTGGGAGGGGAGAGGACACGGCACCCTGTCCCCAGGTGTGACCTCCAGGGAGGATGATGAAAGAGCCTTATCTCCACAGAGAAGAAATAAGGCAACGTTAAAAAAAACGTGGCAGGGGGCTTCCCTGGTGGCGCAGTGGTTGAGAGTCCGCCTGCCGATGCAGGGGACACGGGTTCGTGCCCCGATCCCGGAAGATCCCACATGCCGCGGAGCGGCTGGGCCCGCGAGCCATGGCCGCGGAGCCTGTGTGTCCGGAGCCTGTGCTCCGCAACGGGAGAGGCCACAGCAGTGAGAGGCCCGCGTACAGCAAAAAAAAAAAAAAAAAAAAAAAAAAAAAAAAAAAAAACGTGGCAGGGCTTCCCTGGTGGCGCAGTGGTTGGGAGTCCGCCTGCCGATGCGCCGATGCGGGGGACACGGGTTCGTGCCCCGGTCTGGGAAGATCCCACATGCCGCGGAGCGGCTGGGCCTGTGAGCCATGGCCACTGGGCCTGCGCGTCCGGAGCCTGTGCTCCGCAGCGGGGGAGGCCACAGCAGTGGGAGGCCCGCGTACCGCAAAAAAAAAAAAAAAAAAAAAAACGTGGCAATGACTGCCACTGAGCTGTATACTTTAAAACTATTAAAATAGTAACTGTTGGGCTTCCCTGGTGGCGCAGTGGTTGGGGGTCCGCCTGCCGATGCAGGGTACGCGGGTTCGTGCCCCGGTCCGGGAGGGTCCCGCATGCCGCGGAGCGGCTGGGTCCGTGAGCCATGGCCGCTGAGCCTGCGCGTCCGGAGCCTGTGCCCCGTGGTGGGAGAGGCCACGGCGGTGAGAGGCCCGCGTACCGCAAAAAAAAAAAACAACAACAATAAAATGGTAACTGTTATGTTACGTATACTTTACCACAATAAAACAAAATGTTGCAATGGTCAACTGAGAGGTTTACAGGCTCTTGTCAACAACAACCACCACTGTGCGACAGCCGCTAGGATCTTATCCTTCTCACTTTATTGGTGAAGAAACCGAGGCTCCAGAAGATGAACTAACTTGTTCAAGGCCCACATTTAGTACGCGGTTCGGATCTGAACCTGGATCCGAAAGCCGCCTATGCCCCTTGCTGTCTCACAACACCACGCTGCCTCTCTGGGGAGGTCTGTTGAATTGCACCCAAGAGTTTTCAGGGGGCATTTCTAATCATCATTCTTTTTTTATCTTTTTTTTTTTTTTTTTTTTCTTGAGGTACGCGGGCCTCTCACTGTTGTGGCCTCTCCCGATGCGGAGCACAGGCTCCGGACGCGCAGGCTCAGCGGCCATGGCTCACGGGCCCAGCCGCTCCGCGGCATGTGGGATCCCCCCAGACCGGGGCACGAACCCGCGTCCCCCGCATCGGCAGGCGGACTCCCAACCACTGCGCCACCAGGGAAGCCCCTAATCATCATTCTTGAATAGCTATACACAAAAATCTTCATAATTACACAGCAAACAAGAATTCTATATATTAAAAATGGCTTCCTGGGCTTCCCTGGTGGCGCAGTGGTTGAGAGTCCGCCTGCTGATGCAGGGGACACGGGTTCGTGCCCCGGTCCGGGAAGATCCCACATGCCGCGGAGCGGCTGGGCCCGTGAGCCATGGCCGCTGAGCCTGCGCGTCCGGAGCCTGTGCTCCGCAACGGGAGAGGCCACAACAGTGAGAGGCCCGCGTACCTCAAGAAAAAAAAAAAAAAAAAAAAAAAAAGGCTTCCCAATGTGAAAAGAAAACTATGCTCACTGCAACCCAATACAGCCCTATCAACTTGGAGGGCATTCAACCATTTTTAAAAGAACCACACAGGAAAAATAACATCTTGACACAAAATCCACAGGGGCATGAAGCTAGCTCCTGGGTCAGCTCTGCATCAGGACTGCATGAAGGTGTTGCCACGGAAGGACCTGTAACTGATTAAGGTTGCTCAGATCCACGGCAACTTTCCCGCTGACAGGCTTTCCTAGGCTTTGGGCTGGTAACACATTCACTCCCCTACCTGTCAGGGTAAGTTGGAGGTTGGGCTGGAAGCAGGAAAACTCAAGCAATGAATACAGAGGACCGCTACCTCCCCGGGGCCTCATACAGCAGATGGGCAACTACAGTGTGTCCCTCCAGGCTGCCTATCCTCAAAGTTGAGGAAGCTAAAGCAGCTTGCTAGACCCGCAAGAAAGAATCAGGGATATAATGACAGATCTTCCCACTTGTGACAACGATGAGGACAACAGCTCCAGAGTGCTCACTGTGTGCCCAGATGCTTTAATGGGTCCTTCCTGATGCTCACAAAGCCCTAGGCGGGGAAGGTACTGTTAACACTGCCGTTTCACCAAAGGCAGGCATGGAGAGTTCTAGTTTGCCCAAAGCCTGGCAAGAGTCGGGACTAGGACCCTCCAGCACAAGCGACACACAAAACTGTGACCCTGAATTAAGAAAACGACACCCATCTGAACACATTTTAACTTAAAAGCAATAGAGCTGCCAAAAAGCACAAGAAAAGATGCTCAATGTCATTAGTCATTAGGAAAATGCAAATCCAAAGCACAGTGAGATACCAATTCATACCCACTAGGATGGCCAGGATTTAAATAAAAAAAAAAAGAAAGAAAGAAAGAAAAGGCAAAACAAGTGCTGGGGAGGATGTGGAATAATTGGACTCCTCATACACTGCTGGTGCATTCACTGCGGTAAAGAGTTTCACACTTACACACAGAATTACCATAGGACCCAGTAATTCCACTCCAAGGTATATACTTAAAAGCACTGGAAACAGGTGTTCAAACATGAACTTGTACAGGAATGTTCACAGCAGCACTACTGACAATAGCCAGCAGGTGGAAATGACCCAAATATCCATCAACAGATAAAGTGTGGTATATCCATATGATGCAATATTATTCAGCCATAAAAAAGAATGAAGTACTCATACATGCTTCAACACAGACGAACCTTGAAAACGTTATGCTAAGTGAAAGGCAGCCAGACACACCCACAAAAACACATATTGTTATGATTCCATTTACATGAAATATCCAGAATCGGCAAACCGACAGACACAAAAGCAGATCAGCGGTTGCCGGGGCTGGAGAGAGCGCAACAAAAGTAGACAGTGACGATGGTCACACACAATACTGCAAAATGTACTTAATGACACTGAACTGCAGACTTGAAAATGGTTAAAATGGCAATTTTAGGTAATGTGTATTTTACTACAATTTTTTAAAAAGGCAACCTATTCCAGGGCTCAAATACAAAAACATTTGTATTTGGTGCAAAGTAAACATTCTTATCCCAACTTACCTTTGGTAAGTTCTCATTATCTTCAAGCTGTCTTTCCTTTCTACCAGCGCAATGTTTCTCAGAGTGGTCCTGCTCTCAGAATCACCTGAAGATCTTTTTAAAATATGGATTTCCAGGCCTCTCCAAGGGGGCGGGACTCAGAAATGCACAGTTTAACACATGCCCCAGTGCCTTAGCACCACCTCTAAGACTCCCATCCCTGTCCCTCCAGCCAGTAAGCCAGTTGCTGAAGCTTCTCAAAAGGAAAGCGTTAATCACTCCCTTCCCACCTGCTGGCAGCTGCTGTCTGGGTACCACCTCTGAGCCATTAGCATCTGCTGTGTTTAGCACTCAGCTGCACTTTCCAAGTCAAGGCACCCCTCCCCCGGCAGAAGCTGACCTTGGCCCCCACTATTTGAAGTTCTTTTTTGGTTCCACTTCTGGTCCACAGAGGTGGCTATCCTGTTTTTGAGGCTGATGAGCCTCATGGCTGACGGGTTTTCTGTGTTTGTACTTCATCTACCAATGTTATGTATTTAAAGTACTGTCCATATTTAAAGCATGAACTCACACATGCCATCTTACCCAAAGACTATGTTTGATTTCTGACTATCCCCACTTTAAAACCAGATTGCTAACATGTTTTCTTCTAGGCGTATTAAAATCCTTCAAAACACACCAATCTTAACATAAAATTATAAAGGGTTTCTTTTAATATATGTAAGTGGCCGTTTTAAAATATATCCACAGTCTAGTTCAACAGCAAACGTGGCAAAGAACACATTTAAGCAGGTCCCCCCATCTCTGAGCTCACTAACCCACCACACTCCGCCCCTGCCCCAGTCTCTCTCCATCCTTTGCCAGCCTCTCCCCATCCTTTGCCAGCCTCTCCCCAGCCCTGTGTTCTTATCTGCCTCTCATCTTCTCCCTTTCCTCAACTGGTTTCACATAAGAATTTGAAACCAAATAATAAAGTATATTCATTGTTACATTTACAGAGGGAGGTTTCTAGTCTCTGCTTTTAAACACTGGTTACAATTTGTTCTTTTAAAAAAAAAACAACTTTATTTTGCTTGTATGTAAGCCTTGGATGACTTCTCTAGAGGAATCAGTGGCCTCTAAAAAGAAAAAGCCTCTTGATTACTGATGCTATTTAAATAAGGAACACAGGGCATCCTCAGTGAGAATTTTAAACCACTCTACTGTCATGATACAATCACTCCTTCTTTTGCTTGGCTATAGGGACAAAAAGTCTCTCATAGACCAAAGATACCCTAAGACACAATTTTAACTTTAAAAAAATGAAAATAAAGGCTTTATAGCAGTCCTGTTAGAGGCACCTGGAGGTCCCCAGTTCTTTGGAATCCCTGACCCCACCAATTGTCTGTAATCTTCACCCCACTCTGACAATGACAACAAATGCCCCTGCAGTGACCCTGGCCCAGCTAAAAACCACTGCCATGTGCTGCATCTTCACTGGGGAGGCCTGGGGAGGGTAGTAAACCCCCAAGTCACCCACGGCGGTACCCCCATTGCCAACCAGTGTAAGAAAACCACAGCACTGCATTCACTTGGAGAATCAATGAGAGCTAATATCTGTTGACTGCCTGCTATGTGCCAAGCTCTGTGCCTTGCAGGTATCATATCACTTAATCTCCCCAACACCACATTTTATAAACGAGGAAACTGAAGCTAGAGACGTCAGGGAACCTGCGAAGGCCAGCTGTTCGGTAAGCCGTGGAACTGGGATTTGCACGTGGGCCTCCAGCCCTGTGCCTCTGATCCCTCTGGTCAGACAGTCCAGGCAGTGGTCTCCAAACTGATGGGGTGACACACTCCATTAGTAAATGTTGAACCATGTGAACATATGACATAATAAGAGCTAGATTAATTTTTTAAATTTTTAAACAAAACACAATAGCATGCCTGCTGATTCTGGCTGGAAGCTTGGGATCCATGCTTTAGATAATATACCTACTGGAAAATAGTTAAGTCACTGGTACTAAGAAAACCCACAGTCAAAGATACAAAGACTTTCCTGGTGGTGCAGTGGTTAAGAATCCGCCTGCCAATGCAGGGGACATGGGTTCAAGCCCTGGGCCGGGAAGATCCCACATGCCACGGAGCAACGAAGCTCGTGCGCCACAACTACTGAGCCTGCGCTCTAGAGCCCACGAGCCACAACTACTGAGCCCATGTGCTACAACTACTGAAGCCCACGCGCCCAGAGCCCGTGCTCCGCAACGAGAGAAGCCACCGCAATGAGAAGCCTGCGCACCGCGACGAAGAGCAGCCCCCCGCTCGCTGCAACTAGAAAAAGCCCGCGCACAGCAACAAAGACCCAACACAGCCGAAAATAAATAAATTTATTTTTTTTAAGTTGCAGAGATTCTGAAAGCTCTCCATTTGCAATCTTAGGAGACTCTTAAACACAAATGCCTAGAGAAGCAAGGGACAGAAGAGTTCCAGGAGTGAACCTCACAAAATAAAGGGCACAGGGTCAAGGAAAGGGGGCCACAGAGATTCATCCTGGGTCCAGAGCCGCAATTCAGGAAAGCAGGCTTGGTGAGGCCAGGTATTCAGTCATTCCAAGAGAAGACAAATCTACATTTTGATGTGAAATCTCCCGATTTTTAAATGTTGGCAATTCTTTCAACATTTAGAAAAAATAAATAAATCTTGAAGGCAATGAAACCACTTTGCCAGGCTCCAGCTCGAAGGCAGAGTACGAAGAGATGTTTGCATCAAGTTAAGAGTTCCTAAAGTTACCTAAGAATCGCCTGTGTTCCCTGCGATGAAGGCAGAGGCCCAGGGGCGCCCAGGACCTGAGACAGATCCCAGAACCGCCTGCAACACACCAGGCTCCTAGAGACCCATGGGTATGTCGCACACATCAAGCTAACACAGCTAAGCAAACCCCCGGCGGGGCGTGGGGACAGCCTGTACAAGTTCACAAGTGCAAGGAACAGATCTGAAGTCAACGGCCTGTGCCCAGCCATAAGCCTCCTGACTGACGCTACATTTGCAGGAAGACAGCTGAGGCTGTCTTATTTCAAGATCTGCACAAAACTAGTTACCCTGGCAAAACACGCTGTAACCAAATTTGTGTATGACATGAGTGCACATGCTAATTTACTGTTTCAGCTCTTAGACCAGGACAGGGATTACCCTGGGGGAAGGGGACACATGGGGAGCTTCTGAAAGGCAGATGATGCTCTGTTGCTTGAGCTCAGTGTTGTTATATGCCTGTACTGTTTGTGCAAATTCGTCGGGCTCTACACTTAAGAGCACTTTTTTGTGTATACGTTATACTTTTAGTTACAAGTAAAGGTGTAGATAGATAAGTAGAGATAGAAATACAAACAATTTCAAAAGCTAAATTTCTACCAAATTTGTAAAATCCTTAAAACACTTCTAACAGATCCAAACACTCACACTAAGCCGCTCACTTAGTTAAAGCCACTCAACTAAACTGTTAGAAAAAGGAAAGGCTGCCTACAGTCTTCCCTCTGTCTAGCTTTACTAGTCTTCAAGAAAAGAGAATAATACACTTTGTGAGCTTAAATTTGGGTCATGAGATGAATTCTCAAAAAGCTGTATGAAAACAACCTCTGGGATCGGAATTATGTTTGAACGCCGTAGGGGACTCCTCATTTAAAGACTATGAAAGAATAATCACTTCCAGTTTATCTTCCTGTGCAGCATCCCCCATCCCTGGTTGCACTGAGAAGGCCTCGGCCCCCCAGCTCAGGCCCAATACTGTGCTGATGTCACTGCTGGGCGATCTGGTCCCCAACACAGCTGCTATGCTCCTGCCCTCCCCTGGGGCTGAAACCTCACACCCCCATCAGATAATCTCTCCTACTTTGCTGAAACTATCAGCAGCATATCACACGAGGTCCCTGCCACCTTCAACCTCACCTCAGCCCACTCCGTCGCCAGTTACCTCCCTATCACTCCTTCATCCCCAAGGTCAGGTGTGCCTCCCCCTCCCCCACCTACACATCTTCTCCTCCGAATAACCTGAACCCCAAACATGGCATCACAGAACGCAGGCTCCGGAGGACATTCCCTCCACCGGCTTCTTCATCTCTCCCCTTTCCTCAGATCTTCTCTCTCGCCTTCTAATATCACAGGCCTTCTCTCCCTGGAACACTGTCCCCTTAACCCTGTTGCTGCTCCGGGCACCAGTTCTCTTTTTCCCTTCCCTTCCCTGGGCATTTCCTGGAATGCACAGTTGGCCTCCTCTCCCCTCACTTCCTCTTTGTTAGCTCTGCATTCACGAGGCTGGCCCAGGGGACAGTTTACGTCCATCTCCGCAGTTTCTCAAGCAGCTCCCAAATGAGCAACTGCACGGGCTGAAGCTATAAACCCACTCGTTAGATGATAACACCTGCTCTCTCCACAGAACAAATGATTCCAAATAAGTACACCTTTTAACAAAGTACCAAAAACTGAACAAATCATCCCTCTGGGATCATTCAGGGACTGAGTTAATCAAATGCTAATCGGAAAACACTCCTGAACCGACAGAAATTCTATATGTCCTGATGAGCAAACTACAGGAAAAAGGAACACAATACAGATGCCTGAACAATAGCCAGGAATTTAAAAGTACTGATGAACTGATGTTACAGAGTTACCTCTGTCAATATTGCAGGATGCCACTGCATTTTTTTTTCATTTATTTTATTTATTTTTGGCTGTGTTGGGTCTTCGTTGCTGTGCGCGGGCTTTTCTCTAGTTGCCGCGAGCAGGGGCTACTCTTCGTTAAGGTGCGCAGCCTTCTCATTGCCGTGGCTTCTCTTGTTGGGGAGCATGGGCTCTAGGAGCACAGGCTTCAGTAGTTGCGGCTCGCGGGCTCTAGAGCGCAGGCTCAGTAGTTGTGGCGCACGGGCTTAGTTGCTCCACAGCATGTGGGATCTTCCCAGACAAGGGCTCAAACCCATGTCCTTTGCACTGGCAGGCGGATTCTTAACCACTGCGCCACCAGGGAAGCCCCACTGCTTTGTTTTAATCAAACAGTCTGGCTCCAAAGCATAACTAATATGTATTGAAAGAACAGTTTCTGGAATCAGACAAACTGGGTTTGAATCTCCACTAATGCTGGGTTGATCAATCCTGTCCTCAGCATTTCCATCCATAAAATGCGGAAAAGAAGACACACTCCAGAGTGTCATTAGATAGACTAAAACAATGCAGGGGAGCCTTAGCTGCATATTAATATCGTCTGCGGCTCCGAACACAATACTAATGGCTGTGTCCCAATCCCAGAGGTTCTGACTGAACTTTCTGGGTACTCACTGGAATTTTGAAACTTTGCAGATGATTCTAATGTGCACAAGGTCAAGAACCAATGAACAAACACGTGGCAAGCCATCCCGCCAAAATGCCAGGTATCAGTATGATCATTCATAATATGGCTTGGGAAAAGAAGAATTCGGGGCTCTAGGTCTAAACAAGATAAGGCGCATAGGGACTTCCCTGGTGGTGCAGTGGTTAAAAATCCGCCTGCCAATGCAGGGGACACGGGTTCGATCTCCAGTCTGGAAACATCCCACATGCCACGGAACAACTAACCCTGTGCACCACAACTACTAAGCCTGCGCTCTAGAAGCCTACGAGCCACAACGACTGAAGCCCACGCACCTAGAACCCGTGCTCCGCAACAAGAGAAGCCACCGCAATGAGAGGCCCGCACACTGCAGTGAAGAGTAGCCCCCACTTGCTGCAACTAGAGAAAGCCCGCGCGCAGCAACGAAAACCCAAGGCAGCCAAAACTTAATTAATTAATTAATTAATTATTTTTTTAAAAAAGATGAAGTACATAAAAGAATCGGGCTAAGGCAAGTGAGCATTTTAATCATCAGGAACCTGAAAGGGAAGATAGGTTTGTTCTGCTCTTCTCAGCTAGTAAAATCAGAAAAATGTTCTTAGGAATAAGTTAAGGACTCTATATATCAAGTGATGTTCATGAAGCTCACTCAGGGTAAAGGAGGAAGAACTGTAAGTTGTTGGTGTGAACTCCCAGGGCCTGAAGCTCTAACCAGCCAGTAATATAATAATCACCTAATGGGCCACTTTAGCAAAATATTTATACTCTAGTCTAGAAATGTATGTTTCACCCACTGAAATTTGCACTTGGCATTAGACACACTTTTTTTTTTTGGTAACTTATTTTTTTATTTTCTTAACATTTTCATTGGAGTATAACTGCTTTACAATGGTGTGTTAGTTTCTGATTTATAACAAAGTGAATCAGCTATACATATACATATATCCCCATATCTCCTCCCTCTTGCTTCTCCCTCCCTCCCACCCTCCCTATCCCACCCCTCTAGCTGGTCACAAAGCGCCTAGCTGATCTCCCTGTGCTATGCGGCTGCTTCCCACTAGCTATCTATTTTACATTTGGGAGTGTATATATGTCCACATATACACTACCACTCTCTCACTTTGAGAGACACTAACTCTTATCACTTCTGTCACTTTGTGATAATCTTGAGAAGATTCTTGGTTCCTTGAAGAAGAGTTCTAAAAGGTCCTATAAGGCTTTAAAAAAAAAAGTCACCTTTCCTACATGAAGCACTGCCCACCCCCCCCAAAAAAACCTCACAACAAACAAGCTGAAAAATCCATAGTGAAAAACAAAAAAAATGAAAGAAAACATGAGTGAAATAAAATGAGGAAAGCCACCTTAGGAAAGAATGTAGTACTACATTCAAAAGGGGAGGTTAGGGCTTCCCTGGTGGCGCAGTGGTTGAGAGTCCGCCTGCCGATGCAGCGGACACGGGTTCATGCCCCGGTCCGGGAAGATCTCACATACCACGGAGCGGCTAGGCCTGTGAGCCATGGCTGCTGAGCCTGCACGTCCGGAGCCTGTGCTCCGCAACGGGAGAGGCCACAACAGTGAGAGGCCCGCGTACTGCAAAAAAAAAAAAAAAAAAAAAGGAGGTTACATGATTCACATTCCCAAAAAGAGAATCTATGGGACTTTAAAATTTTCAAGAAATTAAATTTCAAGACCTTTTCCTGTAATTTCATCTATCTTCCACACAACACAAATACACACACATGAAACAAAATAAACAAACACTTATTTCACATCTATTATGACTCATCCATTCAAAGGAGCGTTTTTTTTCACATTCTAAGACATCTGAAATTAGGATGCATTTGCAACCAAGGGTGTGCCATCATTTAAGTGGCAATGTTTTTTCTTCATGATTTTTCTTCCTCAGAGGCACAGAAAATAACTGGTCCATCGCACTCTTGATGGCATCCTAGCTTCAATGAAATATTATATTAGTAATCAGAAATAATATTACTATGTGCAAGGCAAGGGGCCAATAATCTAATCACAGAGATAGGATGTGTGCAGAGAAAATTAGATTAATAATAATTAAAATTAGCTCTTAACAGGGGCTGTATGTGATATGGATGTAATAAACAGAAACTGCTAAAAGAATATGAAGCAGAAGACATCTGTGCAATTGAACTCTGTCAGTAAAAACTAAGCACTGAACTTTGCTCTGAAGATAGTCAGAATTTAGCAAACTGGGGGAGCCTGGGCAGGTGTTGCCTCTGGGGCAAACAGCATGAGTAAGATGTTAAATGTAGAACGCAGAGGGCCCATCTGGGGCATAATTAACCTGGGTCAGGTGGGCAGTTCAGGCGTTCATGTAATGGGAGACAGGGTGGAAGAGGGGGTGAGACTCTTGAGGACCTGCACTGCCAGACTAAGCAGTTTGGAACTGATCCAACAAGCTGGCCTGGCATCCTTAACATCCACCCCCTGCCAAGATGCAGGCAACAGCTGAAAGAAATTCCCCGGGCGCCTGCCCTCTGGCCAAAAATGGTCTGCTTCCTCCCCTACGTCTTTCAGGGAATTTCTCTGCCTCTGGGCCCCTCTATTCCCAAAGGATGCCAGAGTGGGTTTTCCACTTCCGCTTCCCCTCCAGATGTGGTCTTGGACCACCCTTCCTGGCTCACTGAAGCTTCTGCCTCTCTAGGAAGGGATCTGGACCATGCAGAGCTCCTCAATTTTCGGGAAAAGATGGCCTTAAGCAAGAACCAGGGACTTTCCTGGTAGCCCAGTGGGTAAGACTCGGCACTCCCAATGCAGGGGGCCCGGGTTCGATCCCTGGTCAGAGAACTAGATCCCGTGTGCCACAACTAAAACCTGGCACAACCAAAATAAATAAACAATAATAAGTAATAAATAAATAAATCATAAACAAACTTTCAAGTTCCAGCAGAGGAACTTTGGCGGAAAAGAAAAGCAAGAACTACAGGAAGATCTGTGTAGTGCAGAAGAAACTGAGCAGTGTTAGGATCAGGAGATGGGGACTAAGGGGGGGAAAAGGAGAAGCCGCAGATGGAAGGCAGATCCAGCAACCCAGGGTGAGAACAGGGAGACAACAAAGCCATGGAGCATTCGAGCTGCGATGCCCGAGAGGCTGATGACGCCGCGGGAAAGACCCCCAAACAGATCAGCCAGGACTCATTAAGTCACCACCCACGCCGCGCTCCTCTGAAGCGCCCTCAGGTGGCTCCTCCATCCCTTCATACAAACGCTGACAGGCCCCCACCATGTGCCAGAGACAGCACCAGGCTTCTGGAATCTGGAGACACTGTCCCTGTCCCCGAGTTGCTCCTAGTCTGAGAGTAAAAACAAAATTAAAAGTAAGTCGCTGTAAGAGTTTCAGTGTGAGAGGATGAGAAGTTCTGGAGCTAGACAGTGGCAATGGCTGCACAACAATGGGAGTACTTACTACCCTGAAAAACTGTACCCTTAACCATGGTTAAAGTGTAAATCTTAGGTATTCTTACCATGATAACCAATCCATCACTGTAATACACCGTGGGAACGGTCAAATAGAGATACTGAACACAGCTGAAGACAAAGAAGGGTCAGCAAAGAGGTACTTATCAAAGGAAAGACAGCTGGGGCTGGACCCTGAAGGCTGAGCAGAGGGGACATTCCAGAAAAGAGCCTGTGTTCCTCCAGCTCCCATCCTCCCACCCCCAGATCATACCCTCAGTCCCCCAGGATCACATCCCTGGTGTGACCAAGATTCCCACCGCCAAACACCCTCTGACTCCTGGGCTCTGGATCTTGAAAGGTATGAACAGGGTAGTGACCCCTTTATGGGTGAACACCTGTTCATGATGAGATGAAATAGGAGATAACCAGACAACACGGCTGGGAAGAAATAATAGTCCTGGCCAGGTATTCTCCTTCTGGAAAATTGCTGAACTACACAAACTATCAATCTGTTTCTAAAATCCCCAAACAGAGGGCATATTTTGGAATAGTTATTCTGGTTTTTACACACACACACACACACACACACACACACACACACACACACACACACACACACACACACACACACACACACACACACACACACACACACACACACACACACACACACACACACACACACACACACACACGGCTTTTCCTTTTTGACCCAGTTATTCTCCTTCTATAAACCCATCCTAAAGGAAATAACCAGAAGCTCAAAGGTCTATGTACAAAGAGGTTCATCAGAGCATTGTATAAAATGGCAAAGAATGAGTTGCCAATATAGACACCAAACCAAGAATGGCTTGAAAAATTCTGCTCTGCAAAGGACTACTATGCAGCCATCAAGAAATATTTTAAGGAGTATGTAATAGCATAGAAAATGTTTATAAGAAAATGAAAATTGCAATATGGAAAAATTATAGATAGTATGATCCCATTTTATGAAAAAGTCTATTATATATACCTGTATGTACATTTTTTAAAAGATGGGAAAGACGCATATCAAACTGTTCATGAAATACTATAGATATTGTTAGATGGTAGAAATAAAGGTGCTTATTTTCTTCTAAATATATTTCCATATTTTCCAAAGAAAATATAAATGAGTATTATTTATAATCAGAGATAAATAAACTTTTCTTACCCCAAGACAGAAGGAGTCAACGATATGCAGAAAACTTGGACACTGACAGTATTAAATTTAAAATGACATTTGGGCTTCCCTGGTGGCGCAGTGGTTGACAGTCCGCCTGCCGATGCAGGGGACACGGGTTCGTGCCCCGGTCTAGGAGGATCCCACATGCCGTGGAGCGGCTGGGCCCGTGAGCCATGGCCGCTGAGCCTGCGCGTCTGGAGCCTGTGCTCCGCAACGGGAGAGGCCACAGCAGTGAGAGGCCCACGTACCGCAAAAAAAAATAAAAATAAAAAAATAATAATTAAAAAAAATAAAATGACATTTAACATGCACAGGGGTTTCAAGTTCAAGGACTAGGTCTGGGACAAAGACGCAGTTTTGAGGCTCAAATGTATAGAGGTGACTCCTAGGGCCAAGATACTGATTAAAATCTTTAAGAAAGAAAAGAGGGTGTGAAAAGAGTTCTGAGTTAGGATTCAGGAGGAGGGAGCGGCAGTGAAAGATAAAAGAAAGTCTAGGGCTTCCCTGGTGGCGCCATGGTTAAAAGTCCGCCTGCCAATGCAGGGGACACGAGTTCGTGCCCTGGTCCGGTAAGATCCCACATACCGCGGAGCAGCTGGTCCCGTGAGTCATGGCCGCTGAGCCTGCGCGTCCAGAGCCTGTGCTCCGCAACGGGACAGGCCACAACAGTGAGAGGCCCGCGTACCGCAAAAAAAAAAAAAAAGAAAGTCTAGCTTTAAGGAGCGGCTGATGAGTCCAGGGTACTGCATTCACTGAGTCATTATTCTGGTTCACTCAATCACTCATACAATCACGTATCCGTTCAATCATCCATTGACAGGATCATTCTTTTCTTCAATCACCCATTTAAGTAGTCAACAAACATTCACTGAGGGCCAGGCATGGTGCTAGGCAGTGAGGACACAAAGACAAAAACTGCACCATTTTTCTACCCTCAGGAAGCTTCCGATCTAATTAGAAACAAATACTGCTCAGAGTGGTCAGTGCCATCAGAGGGGTGCATGTGGACCGATGGCGTCTAAACCATTCTGGGATTCCTGGAAGGCTTCCTGAAGGAGGTGATATCTGGGCTGAGATTTTTGAGGAGGAAGAAAAATCAGGCAAATGAGGAAGAGAAAAAGCATTCTAGCAGAAGGAACAGCATAGGAACAGCATGTGCAAAGGCACTGAGACATCAAGAACTCAGTGTAGTTCCGCTTAGGGGAATGACCATATGGCCAGAGCAGTGTGGTGGAGAGGCAGGAAAGGGGAGAAAAGGCTGCTCCACTATTATAGGCAGATCGAGAAAAATGAAGATTGAACAAACCAAGGACACTGCCATCTGCGGCATCACACTGCCCTTCTGATCAAATGAACTTAGTGAACACGCTGACTAGGAACAGAGCCAAGAGGCCCATGAACGAAAACACAAGCAGAAACCCAAAGTCAACTGATAAATCTCAGCCAACTACGTTGTTAACGCATGTAACTCTGGACCCCATTCACATCCCATATCACTCGCTGCCCTGACCTTATCTCTGCTGTCCCTCTATTTTCTCTCCCTCTCCCACCCTCTAGTACTCACCCTTCCTTCCACAGCGCATTTTATCTCCAAGCACCCAGGCACTCTGCCAAAGGCATGGACTCCTGGGTTTGTCTATAGAATTAAACATTTATTTCCATGTATCTATCTATAGGTGTATCGGTATATGTACTGCTATTAACCTGTATACTTGTACACATGAGGCTTCTTTATGTACTCACGTGTCTGTGAATGTTGTATTTGTGAAAATGTCTGTTAATACATATTTCTGTCTTTCCTCATCTTTGCCTGAATGTCTTCCTCTGGGTGTACGTACACGCCTGTTCCCCTGTGAGTACATGTGTGTATACAGGTGAAAAGACGTGCCGAGCGTGAGTGGGCATGTGACGCACACGCAGGCCACAGGAGCGGGCATCTGCAGCTTCAGCCTGCGTGGCACCCACTCCCCCAGTCTTGCTTTGGGGAACACTCCCTCCACCATGATCGAGGTACCACTGTCACCCAAGATGCCCATTCCCTCATGGTCAAGGGATGGGCACCTAACCCAAGCCCCAGGCTCTCCCCCCAGAATTGGAATCTTGAACAGAATAATAATAAAGGCTGAAATTCATCCTGTTGGCTGTGCCCTAAAGGAACAGTCTCCGACTTCTACAGCCTGGATCGTGAAGGTGTGGGTCCTGGGGCATCTTGTCAGGGCCACAGAAGTAGAAATTGAAACACATATGAACATTTACATAACTTCCCAGCTGTAAAGTTCTGTGATTCAGGAACTATTTTACAACCTGTCACACACTCCCCATGACAACGGCTTTGCCCGGGATTATTTTTAAAACTGTGTTTCTCCCTCCCCCGTTCAGTTTCTTGCTGCCTCACTCTCCCACCAGCTATTCTTCCTCTCCCAGCTCCAGAGAGGACCGGCTTCTGCCTAGTCACCCTTAACTAATGTGGCCGGCAGACACTTCTGGATCACTCAGCAACAATCCAATATGACCCAAACAATGTGGCAGAGCTCAGAAACTGTTCCTGTTCAGGTAGGCACATAAGTTACACTACAAGAGAAGTACACATTTGTTTTTGCACTGTGGCCAAAAGTTCCTAATTTTTTAACCAAACAACCTTAGTAGTAGTATAAAAACCTGGTGTATATGAATGTATTCCCTCTTGGCAATTAGCCAACAATCAAAACTAAAAGACTACCAGAAATCATGACCATCAACAACTAGAAAAAGTACCATTGATCCATCCATTCACTCACTCATTTACTAGTGCTGGGCACTGTGGAATACAGGTGACTCTAACAGGGACCCCACCATAGGAAAAGGGAATGAAGGTGTGTGGCCGAGAGGCCCAAACTGCACAGGGCAAAGAGTCTTTGTATTTATTTCCCATAAAAAGCCTGCAATTAGAACCCAGATTTTATAAACGCAGAAAATGTAATCATTGTTATGATCATTTTTAACGTTGACATTGGTTATCAATTATTTCAGCATGAAATATGTCTTGAATGTTTGGTTACAAAATAAGATTTAAATTTATGTTAAATTAGAAACATTTTTTTCTTGATTAGATGATCCATTAACAAATCTCTTTATAAAATCATGTAAATGTTACTGTCAGAGTTATAAGTTAGTAAATTCCAAAGAGCTAAACTGCAGGGTCAAAGTGTATATGATGATCACAGAGCAACTGTGTAGGGAACTGTTGTCTCTGAGCTAGACATGATCCCTCTTTAAACACTCAAGGACTAATAATTTTCAGCTCCAAATGTCATGGCTGTGTTGTATCAGGTCAGTGCTCAGGACTAGAGGACAAAGATAGAAAAGAATGCCAGTTTCCTGACATGGATAAAATCTGGTCTGGTCAGAAGCTTCAAAAGTTAATCCAAGATAGGGTGAATCAAAGCAGGAATTAGAGTGATGTCCCAGGCTCAATTGCTCAAAGGCTGACCAATTGAGGGGGGCTACCAGGGTCCAAGAGAAACAGAATTAACCCCTGGAACTCTGTGGCATGGGAGATAGTACAGATGATGTATCAGAAAATACACACTAAAATGTTTCCAATCCCAGCAGAAGGCTGAACCTCCCAGACACCCAGGCTGGAGCCCAGGCAGCAGTGGCAGGCACCTCACGGGAGTTTATCTAGAGCCCTCCTGGAGGTAAAGCTCTTTCTTCCGTATGGAATGTGCTTTTCTCAAGAAATGCTTTCTAAGGCACGCAGAACTAAGAAGAGAGGCGGAGGTGCCTTCCGGACTTTCCAAAGCGATCGAACTATTATGAAGATATACTCCTATGAATCAGTCAAAGCTTCCAGGAACATAATTGGTCGGAGTGCTGGGAAACTGCAAGAGCACTACAGACCCCACACAACAAGGGCAATTAAAGGGAATGGATGGACACAAAATGCAGCCTCTCCCTCAGTGCCTTCATAACCAGAGGGGCCCCATGCAGGCCATCAGCATGACCTGAAGAGCGGAAGCCATCTCCCCCTCCCTGTGACCTGGGTGACAGCCAATGCCCACACCCCCCAGCCCACCAAAAAGAGCAGAGTCTCTTCTGGGGGCACAGCAGGTGGCTGAAATCCAATTCTAAGTTGTCCTAAAAGGTGTCTCAAGACTTGAAGTTTGGCACTTGAAGGGTACTTTAAATAGGCACCCAGTTAAAGGGCAAGAAACATCTATAGGGTCAATGCAGGGGGATTTTTTCAAATCACTGATGGAAATGCTGCTTTTTGAGAGCCACCAGGGAAATCTTGTGAGACCGAAGCAATCATAGCAGCAGCTGGATAGAAAATAGATCTATTAAATCAACTATACATCAACATAAAATTAAAAAAAAAAAAAGATCTATTATACTCTTATGGGCTGAAAGAGCCACTATGGAACCAGTCCCAAGATGTAGCTTCTCTACCTGACAACCCTGCTGCAGAAATCCCCACGGGACTGAGGGAGGATGCTGCTGTACACAAAGGACCCTCGCCTCCGCGGGCCCTCAACCGTCACCATCACCTGACAGCTTCCTGCTCTATTCCTTCTGCTATGGTCCACTGACCCACAAACCACTCCTTGCACAAAGCTCAACCTGCTCCTGCCCCATCGCACCGAAGTGATGACCACCCTACCGTCAAAAAGAAATGAGGCAGGCTTCCCTGGTGGCGCAGTGGTTGGGAGTCCACCTGCCGATGCAGGGGACACAGGTTCGTGTCCCGGTCCGGGAAGATCCCACATGCCGCGGAGCAGCTGGGCCCTTGAGCCATGGCCGCTGAGCCTGCGCATCCGGAGCCTGTGCTCCGCAACGGGAGAGGCCACAACAGTGAGAGGCCCACATACCGCAAAAAAAAAAAAAGAAAAAAAAAAGAAATGAGGCGACCAGACATTAAGTTTCTCAACGGCATCATCGCCCCACCCCTCACCTGCACCCACCCACACCTGCACCCATCACTCCCTCTGTCCTATCTGTCTCAGTGGAAGAGGCACCATTCTTCCTGTCCAAGAACGCTCCGGAGTTCCCTCCTGTCCTAGTTACTAGCTGTGTGACATAAGGCGAGCTACTTCACCTCCTTGTGTATCAGTTTCCTCATCTGTAAAATGGAGTTAATAATGGTAGCTGATAGGGTTGTTGCCAGGACGAAATAAGTTAATACAATTAATACATGTCGAGTGACTAGAAGAATGCCTGGCATATGTAAGTGCACATTAAATGTTGGTTAGCTGTCATAATTCCTAATGCTTTTATCATTTATTTCTGTCTCTTCTGAGAACTTACCCTGGTAATTGTACCTTTTTCCCCATTATCTTCAACCAATTTGTGCTTGTGGTAGATAATCTCCAAAGATGACCACCATCAATTCAAAAGCACATGCTATTCCATCCACCAATGGGTAGATCCTATTCCCTCCCATCTCTTGAATCTGGGCTGGCCTGTGACTTGCTCTGACCAAGAGAATGCCGCAGGGGAACTTTCAGGCCCCAGATCTTAAATGAACTGGCAGCTTCTGCTTCGTCCCTCTTGGAAGTCAAATATGACAGCCTACTACCCCGAGACCACTTCTCTTTGAGAAAGCCCAAGACAGTCACGTGGGAAGAGAGAGGGAGGGTATGTGGAAGAGCACGAAGATACTAGACATGTGCGGGAAACCCTCGTGGACCTTCCAGCCCAGTCCCAGTACCAACCACACTCAGCCAAGTCAGGGACCTCAGGCCAGGCTACATGGAGCAGAAGAATCACCCATCTGAGCCCTGTCCAAATTCCTGACCCACAGAACCACTAGAAATAAAATACCATTATTGTGTTAAGCCATTCAATCTTGATGTGACTTGTTATGCAGTAACAGATAACTGAAACAATGTTTCCCTTCAGCACTAAAAGAATGCTCCATCATACATCCCACCTTAAAACAAAATATCCCACAGTTCTTCCATCCTACATTTACTACCAGTTACTGACTTCTTTATATCACCACTGCAGTCCTCTATTATAACACTTAGCATACTGCTGGATAGTTATTTATGTATAGGACTATCTCTCCTACTGGACTGAGTTCCTTCAGGGCCATGACTGACTGCCATGTTTACCTTTGTATCCCCACATCCAGCATCGCACTCAGCAAGTGGTGGTGAGTGCTCAAAAAGTGTTAGCTGAATAATGCATGCGTGTGTGAATGAATGGGACCTCCATACATCTGGTCTACCTGCAGACATGCATTCTGGCACTGGAAACCCAAGACAAATATGGAAGAAAACATAGGATCCAAGAAAGCAAAATTTCAAGAACCGGATTCAAAAGGTACAGCAAAGAGATAAAGGGAAAGATCAGCATGGTGAAGCCAGAAGCCACAAACTGAAAGCCACAGAGATTTGAGGGTTGTTTCTGCAGCACAACTAGTTTATCCTAAGTGACAGAATACATATTCTACAATTATATGTTGTTTTGTTCTCATGAGGAGCTGAACCCTAAATTGGAAGAGGGAGAAGAGGAAGTTGAAGGATGTCAATGGTCAAAGTCTATATACACTGATTAAAAAAAAAAAAAAACGGGGCGGGGGGGCTTCCCTGGTGGCACAGTGGTTGAGTCCGTCTGCCGATGCAGGGGACACGGGTTCGTGCCCCGGTCCGGGAAGATCCCACATGCCATGGAACAGCTGGGCCCGTGAGCCATGGCCGCTGAGCCTGCGCGTCCGGAACCTGTGCTCCGCAACGGGAGAGGCCACAACAGAGAAAGGCCCGCATAACGCGCAAAAAAAAAAAAAAAAAAAAAAAAGAGCAGTTTCAGGCCTAAGATTTCTGGAAATTATTTAGAAGGTTAAACTTTAACACCAGATCCAGGCAAGAATTCAAGGTGTTAAGACGCTGTGTTTTATGAAGAACTAAAAAGGCTCAAGGGGCAAATAAAACAATGGAAGTAGGACAGCTTGGTGCACTGGCTGGGATTCAAACAATGTGTTTATTTTAAGGTATCGACTTCCTCCCACCAAAATTTCAAAGTTAATGAGAAATTAATTTTCAAACCAGTGGTATATACCAGTTTATTAATAAAGAGGATGTATGACAACCACACACTCTGCTGTCAGAAACAAGCTACAGAAAAATAGTACAGTTGAAACAAAGTAGAAATATTATCAAAACCACAAGGATATTATCCAGGACATGATAAGAGAGAGGAAATGCAGGGCTTCCCTGGTGGCGCAGTGGTTGGGAGTTCGCCTGCCGATGCAGGGGACACGGGTTCATGTCCCGGCCTCAGAAGATCCCACATGCCGCAAAGCGGCTGGGCCGGTGAGCCATGGCCACTGGGCCTGTGCATCCGGAGCCTGTCCACAACGGGAGAGGCCACAACAGTGAGAGGCACGCATACAGCAAAAAAAAAAAAGAGAAAGATAATGTCACTTGGTATTAGGAAAACAATTACCCTCTGTGCTGCAGGATATGGAATATGGGCTCATAATATGAATTTTAACTTTCTGAAACTTTCTATTTTTGAAATTTAAAATTTTTAATCTGAAGTAAAACAAAATGGCACCTTCACATAATACCCTAACTTTCAAAAGCCTGCTTCCTTCATTTCTCTTAACCAATATTTGGTGGGCACCTTCTTCTATGTGCCCGGCCTTGGGTGTGCCTTCACAGCCAGAACTTCTGACACAGGCAGGGGGCGGGCAAGGGGCCCCAGGTGGCTCTGACAGCAGCTCTGGATCCACAGAGCTCACTCTACCAAGCAAGCAAAGACTGTGAGTGGGCATTTCAATGGCAGAGATCATGGAGTCATTCTCTAACGTGGACCCAGAGCGAAGGAAACTCCCAGGGTGAGGACTCCTCCCACAAATTGTGACCTTAAGCAAGTCTGTGAACCTCTCTAACCTCTATTTTCCTCATCTGTAAAATGGGGATAACAATAGTGCCTACCTCATGGAGTTGCTGTATGGATTAAACACGATACATTGCACCTAGCACAATGTTTGGCACACGGCTAGCGCTCTGTAATTGTTGGGTATTATTATTCCCAGGTCAGCCCTGAGATTTCTGCAAGGGAAACCAGAGAAAGGAACGCAAAGGGGACCTCAATCAAAGGCCTGAGTGCCTACTAACAAGCAAGGAAATGCAAAAGAGATATTTTAAAGTAGGTATTTTTTACCTATGAGTTTGGCAAAGATAATACAGATTGGTAACAGCCTATATTATGGAAAGGTAGAAGCAAAACTGGCACTCAGATTCATTGCTAGAGAGAATGTTGATTGCTTCAATCTTTCTAGAGAGCAATTTGGCAATATATACCAAGATTTAATACATGAATACTGCCTAATCCAACAGTTCTATTTCCAGGAATTTATGCTAAGGAAATAATTGGAAAAGCGTGCCAAAATAAATGTACAAAGATGCCCATAGCAATGGGGGTTTTTTGGTTTGGTTTTTTTAATTTTATTTATTTATTCATTTATTTATTTTTGGCTGTGCTGGGTCTTCGTTGCTGCACGTGGGCTTCTCTGCGGTGGCTTTTCTTATTGCAGAGCACGGTCTCTAGGTGTGTGGGCTTCAGTAGTTGTGGCTCGCGGGCTCTACAGCACAGGCTCAGTAGTTGTGGAGCACGGGCTTAGTTGCTCCGCAGCACGTGGGATCTTCCCGGACCAGGGCTCGAACCTGTGTCCCCTGCACTGGCAGACGGATTCTTAACCACCACGCCACCAGGGAAGCCCAGTGGTGTTTTCTTATCACAACAAAAGTTGAAAGCAATATAATTATCCATCAACAGAGAACCGGGTAAATAAAGTATAGAACATCCACAACACTGAGTAAAATCATGATGTGGATCTGTATTTCCTGACAAAGGAAAGGCTCTATGATAAAGTGTGAAGTGACAAAAAGCGAGTCAGCAAACAACACGTACGTAGAAGACAGCACTGTTCCTTCACGTGTATGTGTGTGCTTATATGTGTGAAAAAAAAGTCTGAAAGGAGAAACACCAAAACGTCATAGTGGTTATCTCTGAGTGGAGGGACCTGAGGTGATTTTCACTTTCTAACTCACATCTTTTTGTACCATCGGAATTCATTAAATGTGCAACAAATCCGATGTGTTAAGCCTCGTCACCTCACTCCTCTCATTCTAATTCCCACCTTACCTGGGGTGATGACCAGTCCCGTGACACTCCCACTCAGCACCCACTTCCTCCCACTCCCCTCCCCAACCGTCTTTGCTTTGGGTGCACTGGCCTCCTTCCCATCCCCCCACACGGGCACACTCCCACCTTTGCGCTGGTTGCTTCATCTGCAGGGAACACCGCCCCCCAAAGGCCTGCCTGGCTCACCCTCTGGCCTCCTTCAAATCTTAAGAGTAAATGTCACCGTTATGGCTTGAACCATGTCCCACCCGCCCCCCACCAAATTCATAGGTTGACGTCCTAACCCCGAATACCCCAGAATGTGACCTTATTTGGAAATAAGGTCACCGCAGATGTAGGTAGCTAAGATGAGGTCATACCGGTGAGGGTGGGCCTCTAACCCAATGACTGTCCTTATAAAAAGGGGAAATTTGAACACCGACATGCACACAGAGAGAACCCCACATGAAGACTGGAGTTTCGCTGCCACAAGCCAAGGCTTGCCAGAATCCAGGAGAGAGGGCTGGACAGATCCTCCCCACCACGGCCCTTCAGAGGGAGCACGACCCTGCAGACCTTGGTCTGGGACGTCTAGTGACCAGAACGCTGCCGCAATAAACTTATGGTGTTTAAGTCGCCGGGTTTGTGGCCCTTCATTATGGAGGCCCCAGCAGCTAATACAGTCACCCTCTCCACACGGCCTCCCCCACCACCCAGATCCACACTTCAGCCCCTCACTCCCAAGCCCTTTACTGCTCCATTTCTTCACGGCATTTATCACCTTGTCACACATCATGTAATTACCTTTGTTCACTGATGCATCCCCAGGGCCCAGCACAGTGTCGGCCCAGAGTAGGCGCTCCAGAAAGATTTGTTGCACAGGTAAACAAACAACTCAGAGCCAAACAGATCAAGTCTGGCCTGGCGGAGCTGACTGTCTAGTGGAGGGAGATGGAGAATAAACAGACCCGTGTAAGATGGTGATAAGCGCCGTGGAGACAAATCAGGGTCAGGTGCAAGGAATTATGGAGGAGCTGCTGTTTCTTGAAAAGAGAGTTAGAGAAGGCCTCTCTGATGACGTGAGACTTGAGCAGAGACCTGAAGGAAGGGGTGCAGTAAACCATGGAGATCATATCTAAGATAAGAATGTTCTAGGCAGAGGGAACAGTAAGTACACATTAGTGGAATGAACACATACCATTTTTACAATCAGAAAAAAAATAAAACTATTGTAAGTCTGAAAATGCATCCAAATATTTAAAAGCCCAATTCCAACGGCAAGGAAGAAGAATCTGGTTTTATAAATTCTTAAGACTCTATTCAGGCCCAGGATGAAAACTCCGACCCCTTCCAAGAGTCCCCTTCCCCGGCCCCATCCCCATCTCATCCTCCATCAAATGGCTTTCTCAGCAATACAGGTGAGGTGAGGTGAGAGGTGAGGTAAGAAGCATGTATGAGGGATAGGTAAGGTGAGGTGAGAGATAAAGCACAAGGTGAAAGGTGAGGTGAGAGATAAAGTGTAAGGTGAAAGGTGCGATTAGAAGTGAGGGATGAGGGATGAGGTGACGTGAGGTGAAGTGGCCCTGAGGCTGAGAGACCTGGAGATCCCTGACGGTGCCACAGAGCCAAGTGCAGGAAATGTGACTGCTGTCCTAGCCACCAGCTGCCGACTCGCCCCCACCAGATCTGGCCTCTGATGGTCTGCAGAGGCCTTTCCACCCCAGCCTGTCAGCTGCCTCAGCCAGCACGTTCCCACAGGAGCACCTGTCCTGTGTTCCTGCCCTGCCCCCAGGCCACCGCGGCTCCCAGCGCTGACCAATGTTCATTCCTGCTACCCAACCAGCTAGTTCCTACTGTGCCTCACTTTGGTTTTTTAATAACTGTAGTTTTTTAAAACCCACATAAGGGGCTTCCCTGGTGGCACAGTGGTTGGGAGTCCGCCTGCCTATGCAGAGGACACGGGTTCGAGCCCTGGTCCGGGAAGATCCCACATGCCGCGGAGCAACTAAGCCCATATGCCACAACTCCTGAGCCTGTGCTCTAGAGCCCGCGAGCCACAACTACTGAAGCCCGCACGCCTAGAGCCCGTGCTCCGCAACAAGAGAAGCCACCGCAATGAGAAGCCCGCGCACCGCAACGAAGAGTAGCCCCCGCTAAACGCAACTAGAGGAAGCCCGCACGCAGCAACGAAGACCCAACGCAGACAATAAATAAATGCTTTTAAAAAATAAAATTAAAACCCCCATAGCATAAAATTTACTGTCTTAACCATTTTTAAGTGTTCAGTGGCGTTAAGCCCATTTACATTGTCGTGCCACCAATCTCCAGAACGCTTTCCATCTTGCAAAACTGAAACTCCGCTCCCACTGAACACTAACTCCCCCTTCCCTCCTCCCCTCAGCCCCTGGCAGGCACCACTCTACTTTCTGTCTCTGTGATTCTGACAACTCTAGATACCACATAACTGGAGTCATACAGTTTTTGTCTTTTTGTGACTGTCTTACTTCACCTAGCATTAATGTCAAGGCTCATCCATGTTGCAGCCTATATGAGAACTTCCTTCTTTTGTAAGAAGGAATAATAACTCCCTTGTACGGACGGACCACATTTTGTTCATGTCTGTTGATAGGCACTTGAATTGCTTCCACGTTCACCTCACTTTTGACACCTGTTTGCTTCAGCTGCCTCCAGGTGCTTTTGTAATCCTCAGCTGTCACCACCAAGATCACTGCAGGGCAATGCAGGGCTGGCCGAAAGGCCTCCCAACACGCCCAGGCCGAGGGGAAACAGCAGCAGGAGCAGTTCTCTGAGCGACGTGTCCCACCAGACGCCAGCCCAGTTCTGAACCCGCGGCTGCCCCTTCCCTCAGTTTTCCCAACCAACTTGAAACCTGAATGTTTACGAACTAAAGACTCCCCACTAACAGGCAACAACCAAGTCTTGGAAATGCACCCAACCTCAAGGAGACACTGCCTAGGCCAGAGCTTTTCAAACCTTAGTGCGCAGACATATCACCAAGGCAGGTCCTTAAAAAGTAGATTCAGTAGATCCGGGCGGAACCTGGGTGCGGGGCTTCCTACTGCGCTCCTGAGCACGCAGCACGCAGCACGCAGCACGCAGCACGCAGCACGCAGCACGCAGCACGCAGCACGCAGCACGCAGCACGCAGCACGCAGCACGCAGCACGCAGCACGCAGCACGCAGCACGCAGCACGCAGCACGCAGCACGCAGCACGCAGCACGCAGCACGCAGCACGCAGCACGCAGCACGCAGCACGCAGCACGCAGCACGCAGCACGCAGCACGCAGCACGCAGCACGCAGCACGCAGCACGCAGCACGCAGCACGCAGCACGCAGCACGCAGCACGCAGCACGCAGCACGCAGCACGCAGCACGCAGCACGCAGCACGCAGCACGCAGCACGCAGCACGCAGCACGCAGCACGCAGCACGCAGCACGCAGCACGCAGCACGCAGCACGCAGCACGCAGCACGCAGCACGCAGCACGCAGCACGCAGCACGCAGGCAAAAGCCTAGCCACCTCCCCTCCCCTCCCCCACCCCGTCCACACCTGTCTGCTGGGCTCAGTGCAAGTTCTCCTAGAAGCTGGCTGTGGAAGTCTGTGTGTGTTTGTGTGTCTGTGTGTGTGTCTTCCCCCTTTGAAGGCTCCCCAGAAGGATTTACCCAGCGTTTACAGCAGCCCTTCAGGCTGTCTGGCTCCAAAGTTTTGTGTGTGTCTGTGTGTGTCTTCCCCCTTCGAAGGCTCCGCAGCAGGATTTCCCAGCGTTTACAGCAGCCCTTCAGGCTGTCTGGCTCCAAAGTTTTGTGTGTGTCTGTGTGTGTCTTCCCCCTTCGAAGGCTCCGCAGCAGGATTTCCCAGCGTTTACAGCGGCCCTTCAGGCTGTCTGGCTCCAAAGTTAATCCCAGCACCCAAAACCACAGTAATGAAGGGTTCCTTCCACAGGCCCCAACACGAGAACAAAGAAAGGAGCAGGGAGAGTTTCCCAGTGGCTCCACAGGGCCGCCAACACCTGTCCGTCACCACGAGCAGGAGGCCCCCGAGCCCCGACCTCCCGCCGAGACGTGCCACCCACCGCCCAGGACGGCTGTCACCCCCTCACGTTATGCCCAGGCTCTGGGCCACCAGGGCCGCAGGAAAGGCAAGCAGAGCGCGCCTGCCCGGCCTGCTGCCGAGACAGGCCTCCGAACTGCAACCGGGCCGGACGCCGCCCGGCGATTCGTCCACTCACCTCCTCTCCATCTCCTCCGGAGACCAGTGGTATCTCCTCACGCTCCCGAGCCCCTCTCACACTTGCCTTCTTCTCAGAAGAGGGCATCATCCACCATCCCCACGAACGGGGGGGTCAGTCACCAGCCCATCTCTGCCCCCAGGTCTAGCCTCCTCCTGCTCTCCTCCAGCCTAAAGTGAATCCCTCCACGGCTTCACTGGTGGCGCAGTGGTTAAGAATCCAACTGCCAATGCAGGGGACAAGGATTCGAGCCCTGGTCCGGGAAGATCCCACATGCCGCGGAGCAACTAAGCCCGTGCGCCACAATTACTGAGCCTGCGCTCCGCAACGAGAAGCCACCGCAATGAGAAGCCTGCGCACCACAACGAAGAGTAGCCCCCGCTCGCCACAACTAGAGAAAGCCCACGCGCAGCAACGAAGACCCAATGCAGCCAAAAATAAATAAAATAAATGAATTTATTTAAAAAATAAATAAAGTGAATCCCTCCACTCTTCCCTGGGTCTCATCCCCTCCAAACCCCCGGGAGCCTTCGCTCCGGCGCTCACTGCCGCCCCTTCCAGCCACATCTGTCTCCTCCTCCAGCCCACCCCGTACTGGCCGATTCCTCCCCTTCCTCATCGGCCCCAGGGACTCCTACTTGCGGCTCCCCCTTCACCCTCCCTTAACGTCCTGCCTTATTTCACCCCCGTGAACAGACACAGCACCCCCCAAAGCAGGACTCGGCCCTCCGGCAGTTGCCGGCCGGTTACCACGAAGCACAAACTGGAGTTGAAAAGCAGCCTCTCTGCGGCTGAGCCTCGATCTGAGGAGGGCAAGTCTCAGGCTTCAAATCCTTTCACTTCCCCCTCTCGTTGGCCCTTTTCAGCACCAACGTTCTAAATACTCAGCACCCGCCGCGTCCTAGTCCCCGCTCCCGCCCGCATGTCCTACATCCCCGCTCTTCTCCCACTGCTCCATCCACTGCTTCCCCCTCCATCCTTATCCGGCCCAGACTCCACAGGGCGGCATCCCCACCACAGATCCTCCACTGCCCTCGGCCCTTCACCGCGTCTGCCCAAGATTCCCAACCCTGACTCAAGCCAACCGCCCACCTTCCCTGGCCACACATGGCCAGTCAGATGCTACAGGACAAACGGCATCACATGTGCACTGGCGACGCTACAGATTTCTCCCATCACCTTAGGCTTCACTCCCAACCTTCCACCAGTCAGTCTCCTCCGATTCCTTCCCGCATTATTATTTCTCCCCCACTCGCTATGGTGCGCCAGCCTCTGCCCACAGGAGCTTCTTCACTTTGCAGGAATTACCCTTCAGTTACTTCTACTCTTTCTTAAATCTTCAACCACTGTATCTTTACTGATTCTTCCTTGAAGCCTATAAACATGACCAAGTCTATACATGTTTTCAAAATTTCCATCAACCCCACGCCACCATGAAGTGACAGGTGGCAAATCTGGTCACGTCACTTCCTTCTTGCTTAACCACCTGCAGGGGCTCCCGTGGTTCTCATGACCCTCCGAGTCTGACTCCACAGCCTGTGCTCTCGGTACTAGGTTTATGAGGTGGGGTGGGAGTGGGGATCTAGGATGCAAGGGATCAGGAGAAAATGGACATGGTGGGTGTCCTGGGGGTGGGGATGCAGGAGGGAAGAGTGGAGGAGGATTTTTTTAAAAAAGAAGTATTGAATACAATGGCCTCAGTAGGTCACTGGGCTAGAACATCTACAGGACAGTGAGACAGTGACAATCACAAACATTCGGTAGAAGCAGGACAGTTGCTATAACAAGTACATTCCAAGGTATCCAACCTGTGGACCTGAAATATGAGAGCTAAAAGGAACTTAGAGATCATCTCAGCGACCCCTTATTACACCGATGAAATAACCCAGGACACGGTGACCTATCCACAGTCACACAGCAAATCACTGGCTGAGAAGAGCACGTTCTGGTTTGTTAACTCGCAGTTCAATGTGCTTTCCAACAAATCATGCTGCCTAAGCACATGAGAGAGAAATCATGTCACAGTGAGCTGCAGATGAAAGGTGGGTGATCACAACTTGGAAGCAAATTAGATCAGTGAGAACAGCATCTTCCTATCTGGGACAATCAACCTAGTGTAATTATAATTACAGTAATTAGCTGCCTCTAGCACCCAAGGCACTGAGAGAAAACCTGTGGCTCCCAGGTCCCCGGTGACTTTTCACAACCCCTGCTGGGTTCTGTTTTCAGGATTAAATGAGGCATTTCCTGACAAAGACTGCAGCAGCTGTTCCCAAGGGGCCAGGAGGTGAGGCTTTAAAATGACGTCCTCTATGCCCTTTGATTCTCAACCCAAAGACAACCAAGCAAACAAGATATAACCAAAAACAGTTTCAATGTCACAATTTAAAATCAACTGTTCTAACAGTTAAAAGACAATTGCAAGATATTAAGTGAAATGCCATTAACTTTCAATTAGGGGTGTATGGTATCTGGATCATTGGTTCCAAGGTGAAAGTGCCTAAAAATCAGCTGTGAACTTGTTAAAAAGGAAGATTCCCAGTTACTACCACCGAAGATTCTAATGTAGGCCAAGGGTGAGCCACAGAAATCAAGCACCTACACGTCCCAAAGAAGCTCGAGGGATCACACCTTGGAAACATTTATCTAAGTCTTTGTTTATAGGTACTAAACCACTCAAAAAGTATAACAATATTCACCTCAAAAAGCTAATAATAAAATAGTGCATTAAGATAAAAATTTAACATGCCATGAAGCATAAATGCAATGAAAAAAACAAAATGGCAGATTTTGCTAATCAAAATAATCAAATTTCAAGATTATATAAAATTTAAAAGAAAATCCATTTGGAGGGGGAGAACACAACAAAAAGGAGAAAAAAAATGTTGCTATCTTTAATATATAAAGAGAAACTTTAAATATATGTGTGTGTGTGTGTGTGTGTATATCACAGGTAAATAAGCAAAAACAGAAAATTTGCAGAATACAAATACAAAATAAACAGAAAATATTCAACTCAAGGGACTTCCCTCGTGGCGCAGTGGTTAAAAATCTGCCTGGCAATGCAGGGGACACAGGTTCGAGCTCTGATCCAGGAAGATCCCACATGCCGCGGAGCAGCTAAGCCAGTGCACCACAATTACTGAGCCTGCACTCTAGAGTCCGCGTGCCACAACTAGTGAGCTCACGTGCCACAGCTACTGAAGCCTGTACACCGAAAGCCCAGAAAGCCCGTGCTCCACAACAAGAGAAGCCACCACAATGAAAAGCCCGCACACGGCAACAAAGGGAAGCCCCTGCTCGCCACAACTAGAGAAAGCCCGCGTGCAGCAACAAAGACCCAACACAGCCAAAAATAATAAAATAAATAAATTTATATTAAAAAATTCAACTCAAAAGTAATAAAAAATTAAAGCAACAAGAGTTTTAAAAATAATATTCCATGCTGGTTATGATGAAGTGAAACAGTGAACTGCATAAACTGCTTGGGTTAATTTCAGCATTACAGCTTTACATAAAAAGTTGATTCATTCAACAACCACCTACTGAGACACGTATTAGGCACCCAGCAGAGCCCACGCACAAAGAAATATAGACAAAGCGTTACCTACATAGCTATTCATCCTAGCATTATTTATAACAGCAGAAAAAGCTGGAAATAATAAAAGAATAATTAAGTAAATTATTAAGATGGAAACTGTTTTTGAACAATATTTAATGAATATGGAAATGCTTAAGTTAAATATTGAGTGAAAAAAGTAAATACATATAATTCAGTTTTCTTTTTTTTAACGTTAACAAAGGAAAGACAAAATTATTTACAGTGTTAGCTATAGGTTATGGGATTATGGATACCTGTTTTCTGTACCTTCCAATAATTTCCGAAGTTATCAATTTCATAACTATTATTTTAAGAAAGACACATCCCTGGGCTTCCCTGGTGGCGCAGTGGTTGAGAGTCCGCCTGCCGATGCAGGGGATACGGGTTCGTGCCCCGGTCTGGGAGGATCCCACATGCCGCGGAGCGGCTGGGCCCGTGAGCCATGGCCGCTGAGCCTGTGCGTCCGGAGCCTGTGCTCCGCAACGGGAGGGGCCACAACAGTGGGAGGCCCGCGTACCATAAAAAAAAAAAAAAAAAAAAAAAAAAGAAAGACACATCCCTGAATAAGATGAAGAAATGGGCACAACCCTTTCTTTTAATATTGTGGATGTAGGATCTCCTAAAAGGACTCCATTCAAAAACAAGTCCAAAATATTACAATTTGTTTCCAAAAGACCAAACTTATAAATGTTTAAACAGGCAAACAAAAAAGGGCACAATCAAAATGCTGAATGAAATAGAAATAGACAAGAAATCAATAAAACAGAAATTTAAATAAAGACTGAAATAAGGGGACCAACTGGAGGGTGGACTCCATTTAACAAAAGTTAACAAGGAAAGACAAACCTGCGGAAGGAGGCGAGAGTCTGCAGGCAGCCACAGAAGGGACTACAGCCTCCCCTAGGAGACCCAAGGCAGGAGTAAGACATGCCACTTTCTGACTAATACCACTTACTCTTCAGAAAGAGAACTACCACGGCAGGTTCGGCAAAGCCTCCCCCAGCCCCACTCCAGTGATGAAAATACAACACTCAGGAAGAGGAGCCAGAGGGTGCTGGTGGCACAGAGACAAGACGTAGACTGAAATGCAGCATCTCCTCAGGATCACCTGCCACTCACCATGCCCAGCTATCCTACATCAGGAAGCCACCCTCCACCAATATCACTCCTCTCAGCCTTCAAGTGGATGGGGCCACCTTTAAGAGGTCTTCTTTAAGGAGCCCTTTCACTCACTGCCTTTGCTGCCCTGGGACAGTCCGTGCAGGGGTCTGCACCTGCTTATGCGCTGCTCTGGGTCTCCACCTGGATCCTTGAGGACAGGTGCTGTGTCCCTCCCCTTCTCAGTTCCTATCCTATGACCCAGCCTAGAAGCAGCTTTATTATTATGATTTTCTGTGTGCCTCAACCAGGGGAGCCCAATACACCAACCCATGAAATGATGAAGTCTCCGTGCTGAAGACAGCTTCCGTGCTGTTGGCTCTAGAGCGGAAATATAATTTCAAGTCACCAGGTTGCATATTTGTATTGGGGGTTAAGGGGGAACAGGAACAGACTTGTACCGACGAGAAAGTTATGGAGGGACAGTACAAACAGCTCCATTTATTCTAAATTTCTCAAGAGAATTACTTATATTATCCACAACATCTGCAGCACATCCAGATGGCCATGTTCACATGGGGAAGCTGAAGAGAGGTTACAAGAGTAGAGTCTGGAGTCAAACTAACCTAAACTCCTGAAGCCTTAGTTTTCTCATCTGTAAAATGAGTGTGATTGGATCATGTAAGTAAAATGCAGCACCTGGCGCACAGCAAGCACTCAGTAAATGGGAACCATTAGCTTGCCGTGTCCCCCAGCAGATGAATCCATGAGTATCAGATGGGCTTGCTTTGTTGACTAACGCCAAGAGCCCTCTTCATGATTACCTCTTCTCATGGAAAGCCCTGGGTCTCCGCTCCTCTGGACACACAGGCTAGGACACTCAGAGGCAGGGCTGAGAGCTGAGGGGCTAGGTCAGACAAAGCTGTTTACACTCTCTGTGTACTGCCTGAAAGAGACCCATTTTGTCCCCCCAGCTCTGGTGTGACTCCCTAAGCAGGGTTCTTCCCAGCTATGGGAAATCTATGAGGAGGTCTCAGGTGTGCTTAAGTCCATGGGTTAAGAGCCATAAGGAGAATGGAAAAGAGATGAGTCTGCACCAACTAGCCTGTGACCTTGAGCAAGTCACTTCTCTGTCAGTTTCCTCTTCAGTCAGAGGAGCAGTTCCATTCTATGATCCCTTAAGTCCCTTCCTATGCTTTTTTGTCCCATCCTCTATCTGGCACTGGTTAGAATTCCGACAGTGAGGTCCAGGGACACCTTCAATGTGTTCCATTTCCTTCCAAAGCCACTTGCCAGTCCTCTGGCACTGCTCCCATGAGAAGGGAGGATTTGGAGTGGCTTCCACGGCTTTCTGGTTTTGTTCAGTGTGCAGCAGCTCTGCGCACTGCTCACTCCACCTTTCCTGCCCCCAAAGTGGTCAAGTGTGTGTGTGCTGGGGCAATCACTGGCTTGCAGCATGTCATCTCAGAGATGGTTTCCAGGCCATCCTGTGTGTAGGCTCGGGGTGGACAAATAAACATTTCAGAGAAGCAATATGAATTAAATCATTTCCTCAACAACAAAACCCGCCCACAGGCTTCTTCATAAATCATGCCTCCTAATTCCACGGTAACATTCACTAAACTGCATCTATTATAAAAACAACCCTTACTCCTTTCATGCCCTGACACTTAAGAACCACAATATTTTCACACTCTGTTGTATTAATGCCTTTGCAGAAGTAACAGCAATAGCTATTTCCCTGGAAAGATCCATGGCCAGGGCGCTTTCCAAGAGATACTCTTTGAATGTTCTTTGTGTCCTGGTGCACTGGGGGACACCGCCAGCTGCCTGCATCGGGGGGACGCAGGGCCACCCAGAGTAATGCAATACTGTTTTCAAGCAAACACGCCGAATGTACCCCTTCGCCCCGACAATAAAGTATTTCCAAAAATTTGATGTAACCACATTCATATAGGCACGCACAATACAATTCCAGTGCCTGCGTTCTGCAGGGAAAATAAAGGCACATTCTGAGATGAAGCCACCAGACCCGCCACAGGCTCCCTGGATAACAGAATAGCTTTGCAGACCTTCAGCAAGATTGGCCAGAACCCGCTTGCTTTTTCGTATTATTTTCTGCGTGTCTTTATTTGCTGGGCCCAACAAGAATGGAAAAGCATCTCAAGAAAGGAGGGCGAGGGAGCGGTGGAGAATAAAAGGGGATGGGCGGGGAAAGCCGGATTTTGAAAATAGCAGCAATGAAGGAAGGCAGGGTCGCGCCGGAGGGTCTCCGCGGTGCTTACCTGGGGCGCACGAGGCCGGCCGGGCCAGCAGCAGCAGCCAGAGGCCGGGGAGCAGCAGCCCCGAGCGGCGGCGGCGGGCGCGGCGGGCGGAAGGCCCGCGGCCGCTCGGCCCCGGGACCAGCGCGACCCCGGCGCGGGTCTTCCCCTCCATGGCCGCGCCTCGGCGTCGGCGCCGCGCCTCCGGCTGTCCCGGTCGGCGCCCCGGCCCGGCCTCGCGGCTCAGCGCTCTCAGGCCCGGGAGGGGCGGCCGCTGCGGCGGCGACTGCTGGGACGGGGCGCCGCGCACCGGCGCGGAGAGAGGCCGGCGAGGCGGGGGCTGGCCGGGGGCCGGAACCGCGGACGGACGGGGGCCGCCAGCCGCACGCCGGCCTCGCCGCTCCGCCCCCTTCGGAGCCTCCAAGCCGCTGCCCGGCAACGCGCGGGCCCGGGCGCGGGTAGGCGAGCACCACCTCCCGGCCGACCGGGCTCCTGCCTGCGGGGCTGCCGGCGGCAGGCGCTGGGCGCGGGCGCACGGGGGCTGCGCGGCGCGGGGTCGGAGCCCGGCCCGCCCCCGGGATCCGCCTCCTGGGTGGGGACGCGCGGGACGCTGGAGGCCTGGGCCCGGCCGGCAGCCGGCGCCGCCCCGACCCGCACAGAACACCCGGTCAGCGCCCTGATGCCCCGGCGCGTCCCGCCCCCGGGGGCGCCCGCCGGGAGGGAGGCCCACGAGGAGGAGTCAGAGCCGGAAAACCTGGCCGGCGCGAACGTGACGGGCTTCTCGCTCCTCCTCTGGCTCGAGTCTGTTCGGGGCAGCAGGTGTGAGTGGGGCGCCTGCGTTGGTAGGACAACCTTCAGGGACAAAGCAAGGGAAAGGTTGGTCTCCCTTCCCAGGAGCTCGACGTGCAGTAGAGGAGGCGAGAAAAGGCGCACACAGCTCTACCCATCCTGTCTCCCGTCTAGAGGTCTTGCCTCCTGTCCAGGTCATTGGGAAAGGAACATGCAGGATGCTCTGAGTTTGGGAAACCCGCAAACCGCGCACGTAGTATGCCTGCAGAAGGCGCCTGCAGAATCCAATTGAAGCAGAGCTGGAGAGAACCACACACGTTTAGGCCCTTTTAGGGAAAGCAACGCTCTTGGGAGGTGAAGAGAGTGTCAAAGGATCAACATTTGGCGGGGTAGAGTTCGGGGTGGGTGGCTGGGATCAGGAAAGCGATGGAGGGAGTTAACATTTGTCGAGTACCTGCTATGCGCCGGGCATCGAGCTCCGAGGACGCCCGGGGGATTAAAGGCCCTGGAACGTGGAATTGGCAGTTTTGGATCTTGCCATCCCATTGGAATGCTTGCACCAATCAGGTTATGAAAGGTGTGAATTGGGAACACTATGGTATTGCCAGGAAGCTATAGTGGACAGTGGAAAATGTGAATCATCCACATTAACAAAAGGATGCACGTTGCTCTCCAGTCCGCTTTCCCTGCTGGGCCCAGCCTTGCAGCATCAGCCCAACTAGGCTTCTTGCCTGGTGGTAAGATTGTTGGAGAATCAGAAATAGCCCTCCCTCAGAATATGGCTGAGGGGCTTCCCTGGTGGCTCAGTGGTTAAGAATCCGCCTGCCAATGCAAGGAACACGTGTTCGAGCCCTGGTCCAGGAAGATCCCATATGCCGCAGAGCAACTAAGTCCGTGCGCCACAACTCTTTGGTGAATATCCAAAGAAAATCACTATTGTGAAGAGATATCTGTACTCCCACGCTCAGTGTAGCATTCCTCACAATAGCCAAGACCGGGAAACTACCTAAGCACTCATCAACAGGTGAATGGATAAATGTACACGAACACACACACACACACACATACACACACACAGAGGAATATTATTCAGCTATGAAAAAGAAGGAAATCCTGTCATTTGCAGCAACGTGGATGGACCTTAGGGGCATTATGTTAAGTGAAATATGTCAGAGGAAGACAAATACTGTATGATCTCACTTATTTATGAAATCTAAAACATGGAGCTCAGGGGACTTCCCCAGTAGTCCAGTGGTAAAGACTCTGCCTTCCAATGCTGGGGTCACAGGTACAATCCCTGGTCAGGGAACTAAGATCCTGATCTAGAAAAATGATAAGACAGACACTTAGGTGAAGTAGAGAAGAGAGGAAAGGGAAGCTGGGATAGAATAAGGACTCAGACATCTGGCTGAAGGATCTAGATTTAACTTTGTAGGCAATGGGGTATCATTAATGATTTTTGGAGATATTAGAACTAAGCACAAGAAGGATTACTCTATTAACAATATATAAGATGATTCGGAGAGAGAAAAGACTACAAGTGGAGAGACCAATTAGGATAAGATCTTAGCAGTGCATGACTGAAGTATCAAGAATCATAAGGTTTTTCACCATCAAATAGACAGACATTTTAAAAAATTGATTATATCCATTTGTGCCAGAGTATGGGGAAATAGGCCCTCTCAGATTCTAGTGGTGGAGGTGTAAATTGGTATAGCCATTTGGGAGGATGATTTAGCCTTATCTATCAGAATTTAAAATCAGCTCACCATCTGGTGCAGAAAATTCCACTTCAAAAAAAAAAAAAAATATATATATATATATATATATATTTTTTGCTTTTGCTTTTGCTTTTCTTTCCCTTCCTTCCTTCCTTCTTTTCTTTTCTTTTTAGCCAGCCTTAATTCTGACAGGTAAATTCAACCAAATAATAATTCAATCAGATAAAATTCACCTTTTTTTAAAGTGTACATACAGCTCAATGAGTTTTTTTGTTTTTGTTTTTGTTTTTTTGCGGTACACGGGCCTCTCACTGTTGTGGCCTCTCCCGTTGCGGAGCACAGGCTCCGGACACGCAGGCTCAGCGGCCATGGCTCACAGGCCCAGCCGCTCTGCTGCATGTGGGATCTTCCCGGACCGGGGCACGAACCCGTGTCCCCTGCATCGGCAGGTGGACTCTCAACCACTGTGCCACCAGGGAAGCCCCTCAATGAGTTTTGACGTGAGTAACTGCCACCACATTCAAGATATGGAACTTTTCTATTGCCCTAAAAAGTTCCCTTGTGCCAGCCTACAGTCTATCCCCTGCCCCTACCCCAATCCCTGGCAACCACCAATCTGATTTCTGTTTCTATAGCTTTGCCTTTCCCAGAATTTCATATAAATGGGATAACACAGTATGTAGCCTTTTGTGTCTAGTTTCCTTTACTTAGCATAATGTCTTGTGATTCACCCAAGTTGTTGCATACATCTGTAATTTGTCCCTTTCTATTGCTAACTAGTATCCCATTGAACGGCTATACCACCATTTGTTTATCCACTCACCAACTGATGGACATTTGGGTTGTCTTCAATTCTGTTTTGTTTTGGCTGTTATGAATACAGCTGCTATAAACATTTGCTTCCAGGTCTTTGTGTGGCACATTTTCATTTCTCTTAAGTAAAAACCTAGGATTCGAATTGCTACGTCATGTGGCAAATGTATGTTTAACTTTATATGAAACTGCCGAACTGTCTTCCGAAGTGGATATAATATTTTGCATTCTCACCAGCAACTTATGAGAGTTCTGGTTGTTCCACATCTTTGTTAGCTCTTGGTTTTATCAGTCATTTTTATTCGAATCATTCTAGTAGCCATGTAGTGATATCTTGTTGTGGTCTGTAATTTGCATTTTCCTGACGACTAATGATGTTGAGCAATATTTTATGTGCTTATTTTCCATTAATATTTCTTTTTTGAAGTGCCTGTTTGAAGCTTATACTAATTTTATAATTGCATTGTGTTCTTATTATCAAGTTGTAAGTATCTTTACATATCCTGGATATAAACTCTTTTTCAGATAAGTATTTTTGCAAATATTTTCTCCTAGTCCATAGCTTGTCTTTTTTTTTTTTTTTTGGCCACACCATGCAGCAGGTAGTATCTTATTTCCCCAACCAGGGATCGAACCTGTGTCCCCTGCAGTGGAAGCGCACAGTCTTAACCACTGGACTGCTAGGGAAGCCCCCATAGCTTGTCTTTTTATTCTCTCTTTTTTTTTTAAGATTTTTAAAAAATTATTATTTTATTTATTTATTTTTGGCTGTGTTGTGTCTTCGCTGCTGTGTGTGGGCTTTCTCTAGTTGTAGCGAGCGGGGGTTACTTTCCGTTGTGAAGCGCGGGCTTCTCACTGCGATGGCTTCTCTTGTTGCAGAGCACGGGCTCTAGGTGCATGGGCTTCAGTAGTTGCAGCATGCGGGCCCAGTAGTTGTGGCTCACGGGCGCTCGCAGGCTCAGTAGTTGTGGTGCACGGGCTTACTTGCTTCGCGGCATGTGGCATCTTCCCAGACCAGGGCTCCAGCCCGTGTCCCCTGCATTGGCAGGCAGATTCTCAACCACTGCGCCACCAGGGAGGCCCGTCTTTTTATTCTCTTAACAGTATCTTTTGAAAAGCAGACGTTTTTAACTTTGATGGAGTCCAATTTGTAATTTTTATTTTGGCTTATACTTTTTATGTCCTATTTAAGAAAATTTTTATCTAACCCAAGGTCACAAATATTTTCTCTTATGTTTCCTTCTAAAAATGTAATGTTTTAGCTCTACAACTCATCTGAGTCAATTTTTATGTATTTTGCTAGATAAAGTTTGAAGTTAACTTTTTGCATAAGGTGTCCAGTTATTATAGCACTATTTGTTGAAAAGACTACCATTTCTCCATTGAATCAATTTTATACTTTTTCAAAATTTATTACGATGTACATGTGGGTCTATTTTTGGACTTTCTATTCTGTTCCCTGTAAAATCTATCTATCATATGAGGGAGGGGAGAAAGCAAGATTACAGTATAGTGTAATTCCACTAATGAAAAAAGAAGTATTGATTGGAAATCCACTTTCCCACCGGGAAAAGAAATAGAATTCAGAGAGGGGTTGAGGAGTAAATATTTGAAGAGAAATGTTCACTTTCATGAAGAGGAACATTCATTTGTTACTCTATATCTGAATACATCTGACTCTAATAATATTACATCATTTGCATTTTTAACACAAGCATACTGCTTTTGTATTTAAACTTTTTTTAACTAAACACTTTGTGAGTTTGAGGGGAAATCAGAAAATGGATGAGATACATTCTGGATGTTAAATCAGCTGATGAAATATGAGGAGAGAAAAGAATAAAAGATGATTCAGAGGTTTTGAGGCCATATGTGCAAGGGTAGATCAAAGGAAGCCAGTGGAGAGGCTGGGGTGGAGGATGAAAAAGGTTGGGTGTTGAATGCGCTGTGGGGAGCTGGGCCAGCACTCAGGGAGTGATGTTAGCACGAGTGGTGGGTGGTGGAGGTGAGCCTCAGGCTTGGGAGATAAGGCAGGTAGGGCTAAAAGTACAGATATGGAAATCATTTGCACAGAATTATTAGCTAAAGATGTGACAGTGAATGACTATGCCTGGGAAGAGAGGAAAGCAGAGAAGAGGGCTGAAGACAGGCCCTTGAGAAAGAGCTTCATGTTGGAAAAATGGAAGAGGAGGCAATGAAAAAGGCAGGGAAAGACTCTGAGAGAAAGTTGAGGAGAATGACTGAAATGTGATGTCACCAAGGGCCTAGAGGGCCGTTTCAGAAGGCCATGGTCAATGTCAGGGACAATAGGACTGAGAAGATCTCTTTGGACTCGATGACATGGTCATTAAAAAGAAATTTTCTGTTGAAATGGGGATGGAGAAGGGTAATAACAAGAGTAAAAGAATGAGCTGGTTGGGAAATAATGGAGGCTACAAAGAAAGGTATCTGGCAGGGTTGAGATATGTTTTAGGATAGATAAGCCTGAACATCCCTGTAGATAGAACAGAAGGTGTCTGAAGACAGCGAGAGAATAAAATGCAAGGGAGGGGCTTCCCTGGTGGTGTGGTGGTTAAAAATCCGCTTGCCAATGCAGTGGACACGGGTTCGAGCCCTGGTCCGGGAAGATCCCACATGCCGCGGAGCAACTAAGCCCATGCTCCACAACTACTGAGCCTGCGCTCTAGAGCCCACGAGCCACAACTACTGAAGCCCGTGCACCTAGAGCCCGTGCTCCGCAACAAGAGAAGCCACCGCAGGGAGAAGCCCGCGCACCGCAACGAAGAGTAGCCCCCGCTCACCGCACCCAGAGAAAGCCCACCCGCAGCAACGAAGACCCAACACAGCCAAAAATAGATAAATAAATAAAATCTATTTTAAAAAATGCAAGGGAAAGATAATTGACAGAGTAAATTCTCAGAGCTCAGAGGAGATGGAATTAAGAGAAACATGTAATTCTTTTGAAAAGGCAGAGCCAGCAACCCGCGGTCCAGTATCAGGAGAGTGGCTTGATACAATTAATTACATTACAGTAACAAGAGGCAATGTTATGCTTCTGTTACAATAACTGTGAGGAAACATAAGATGTGTTTGGGTTATAATGTTAAATGGAGAAAAACTAAATATAAAATGGTTTATGAATTGACATAAAGCGATGAGTATGACTTGAAAGGAATTGTATAAAACTTAAAATTGCTGTATTAAGATGATGAGATTATGAGCGTTCTGTCCTTTGATGTTGTTATATTTGTGCTTTCAGTAAAAAAGTCTTCCTCCAAGAGAAGACAGGAAAGGACAGATGGTGATGGGGCAAGATGAAGGGCTTCGGTGGTCTTTAAAGTGATTTCTCCCTCTTCAGCACCCTAAGTCTCAGTGTTACCTGGCAGGATTTGGACTATAAATTTAGGATTTTTTTTTTTTTTTGGAAAATTGAAAAAAAAAAAGGAAAAGATCAGCGTGGCCTACAGTAGGTAGGGAAGTTTTCATGGACTACATGGGGCTTAAGCTGGGTCTTGAACAATGAGAACAATGGTAAAGTTTGTGAAAGGAAAGAGGAAGAAAAGGAGAGAGGGTATTGCAGAGAAAAGAAAGGTGGGGAGACAAGGCAAAGAAAGGCAAGGTAGAAACTGCAAAGGCAAGAAGGTAGAAATGAACAGAATGTGGGCACAGGGTGGGGCCACTTGCTTAACTGAAGAAAGCGCTATTTAGAGATATTTGGGAAAAGAGCAAGTATGGTCAGATTGTAGCAAGCAAAGAGTTTAAACCTGCCATGATCCAAACCAAATAACTACCTCGATTTACCTCAATCCCTAGGAAAGACCTCCTGCCTATCAAAAGGGAAGCCATGGGGCTTCCCTGGTGGCGCAGTGGTTGGGAGTCTGCCTGCCGATGCAGGGGACACGGGTTCATGCCCCGGTCCAGGAAGATCCCACATGCCACGGAGCGGCTGGGCCCGTGAGCCATGGCTGCTGAGCCTGCGCATCCGGAGCCTGTGCTCTGCAACGGGAGAGGCCACAACAGTGAGAGGTCCGCGGGCGGCAAAAAAAAAAAAAAAAAAAAAGGGAAGCCAATGGAAAAAGAGAGATCCACAAAGTGCCCATGACCGAAGATACAAGGTTTAAAACCAAGATCCTTGTCATGGATGGATTGGACTGGAGACGTCTGTCCGTCTTGCACAGTCTGGTGGCCATAATGGCAAGTAAGAATGTCCCTGAAGCAGGTTTCCAGGCCTCACCTCTCTGTTGCATTTTCCCTTACCTCCTTCCCCCAGTCCCCTCCCCGCCACACACACAAACTGTCACAGATCAACTGGCTCAATCCTCTGCCCACACCCTCCATGGCCGTTTCCTAATATAGCCCCAAACCCACGGGCAGCTCTCCTAAGACGTGCCAAAACTCCATAGGAGAATCGTGGCAGCAGTTGGTGAAAGAATCACCCTCCTTCTCTGGCATTTTACTAACTGCAACTCACATCCGACTGCGTTCTAAAACTCATCGACTCTGGCTCAAGTTCAGAAGGAGAATAATGATGATACCCTAGCTCAGTTCCTTGGTCTTCCCTCTGGTCATGAGTGCAGATCAATTACATGCATAAGGAAAGCCAAACCCACTCTATGGATCTGTCTTAATCTCCCCGCTTTTCTGGAAAACTCTTTCCTCACTCAAATCCCTAGAGGGATACCCTTCCTAGGAGAGATCTCTGCTCTTGAGCCTCCTGTAGTTGTGTCCATCACTTCTCCACTCATCCGTCCCTGATCTCCCCAACCCGGGTGTGTTGCCCTTCCTCTGTGCACAGCCCCTTGGGATACCTCGGTCACGGCACTGTCCATGTGGAGTAAATCTTCATATGTTTGTAAGTTCTTCAAAGGCAGAGACCTTCTTGTTTTCACCTCTTTATTCCTGGGTGTCTAGTGCAATGCTTGGCAGGTTGTAGGGCTCAATTAATACTTGGAGGTACAAGAACCAAGTTCAAAGCCAGTCTCTTCCCTCACCTCACCCCTCCCTGCCCCCATTAACAATTAATCTAATTAATTAATTAGGGGAGCATGAGTTTGTCCATAGTCCTTTGGTACCAGAGCCAGAAGAATGTACCACGGCATCTACTTATCCATTCTTACACTGACAGAGTAACTTCACAGACTTCAAAGTATGTCAAGAAATGCTGATTCCTGTGCTACACAGTATGAACGAGCAACAAGAGATTGCTTAAAGGGACTTCCCTTGTGGTCCAGTGGTTAAGAATCCACCTTCCAATGCTGGTCAGGGAACTAGGATCCCACATGCCGTGGGGCAACTAAGCCTGCAACGCAACTACTGAGCCCGCGCACTCTGGAGACCGCATGCCACACTAGAGAGGAACCTGCGTGCTGTAACGAAGAGCCCAAGAGCCACAGGGAAAGATCCCGTGTGCTGCAACTAAAACCTGACACAGCCAAAAATAAATAAATAAAAGAGATTGTTCAAAAAACATAAAAGGGGGCTTCCCTGGTGGCGCAGTGGTTAGGAATCCGCCTGCCAATGCAGGGGACACGGGTTCGAGCCCCGGTCTGGGAAGATCCCACATGCCACAGAGCAACTAAGCACACGCACCACAACTACTGAGCCCTGTGAGCCACAACTACTGAAGGCTGTGCACCTAGAGCCCATGCTCCGCAACAAGAGAAGCCTGCGCACCTCAATGAAGACCCAACGCAGTCAAAAATAAAATAAATAAATTTATTTTAGAAAAAACATAAAAGGTCACTTCAGACATGACATTAGCTCAGCCTCCTGCAGAGTTTAAGCTATAGTAATTGGCATCAGCAAAAGTTTATTAAATTTAGTGAATAAACTTAAAGGCTCTTCATGGAAAAAGAGAAAGAACACAATATCTGCCCTTTAGGAAATGACAATCTCCAAAGATTAAAATATGCTTACAAAATTTGAATTTTATAGGCTCTGGATGAAAATTGTGAGAAGCTGGATGATAAAATTACCTGCCCACAAACAGCTCTGTGTGGAGCTCATTCACCATTTAAAAGAGGAAATTAAGAAATTTCTAGATCAGCGCTGTCCAGAAGAACTTTATGCAATGATGGAACTGTTCTGTAAATCTGTGCTGTCCAGTGAAGTAGCTGCTAGACACAAATAGCTATGAGCACTCGAAGTGTGGCCAGTGTGACTGAGGAGCTGAATTTTTTAATGTTGTTTAAGTTTAATGAATTTAAGGTTGAATATCCACATGTGGCTAGTGGCCACCATATTGGACCGCACAGCTTGACCATGAAATAAAAGTACAATGACTGCCATGTGGTAAACTAAGTATACAGAAACTGCCAATGTAGAACTCGCTATTCAGATTCAATAATAAATCCTGGACTTGGTCTATGATGGCCATTTGATATCTATGGCAAACACCACTTTCTGTACCTGAGTTTCCTCATCTGCAAAATGGGAATAATTATAATAGTAACTATGTCATACCACCCTCAGTACTGTGTCCCTCTAAACTTCTGAGAATCAACTTCAAATCCAGGTTTGGGTGTGAGAGGCTGTCTGTCTGAGACTCAGGCCAGAGCGGAACTCAGGCACCATCACCCATGACCACAGAAGATGTTGGAGTGAGTCCCATGTGCAGGACGGATTAGCCATCAGGTGAATAAAAAATAAAAGACATCTGCAGATGAAACATCTGTAGTGAAAACAAACACTTCATTAATATAAAAACAAAACTTCAAAAGCTCCCCATCACTCTTCAAATAAAACCAGTTGCTCAGCATGACCTGCAAATGTTCACAGACTCCTGCAGGGACATCCAGCCGCTGGGACCATCCTTCCAGGCACCGTCCCAGGGCCTCTTAACGGGCTCTCCCACTGGCCCTGGCCTTTCACCCACCCTTCATCTGATGGGCTCCTCCTCAGCCCAGCCTTCCCTGACTGCCCTGCCCCCATCTAAGTAAGCGATTCCTGTTAGTCTCTTCTTCCTTAGCATTTACTATTTGAAACTGTGTATTTAATTTTGTGTTTGGTTTCATGTCTTTGTTTGCCATTAAATCATAAATCTCCCTGAGGACAGAGACCATTACTTCTTGTTTAGAGAGAGGTATTTACACAATGGTTAATTGCTTAGACTCTTAGGCTATGTCACAGCCCCATCACTTATTAGCTATGATGCATTAGCCCCTCTGTGCCTTAGTGTCCTCATCCATGAAATGGAACAATTGTAATAGTAACTGCCTCATGGGGTTGTATAAGGATTAAACAAGTTGGTATATCTAAAGTGCTTAGAAAAAAAGCTAGCATATAGCAAGCTCTACTTTAATGTTAGCTATTATTATCCTTTGCCACTAATTGGTCAATGCCTGGTCCAGTGCCTGACACATAGTATGGTCCCAGTAAATATTTACTGAATTAATGACTGAATTTCCATCAGGCTACTAGACACATGTTCTGATCTTTTTTTTTTTTCCTAACCACTTTTGCCACCTTAAAGCAATGACAGTAATCCCTAAAAGTATTCTAAATAATTATCACAGCGACCAGTTAATTTATAGTGTGATGTTGACCTTTTTTTAAATTGAAGTATAGTTGATGTACACATGTTAACTTGTTTTTAAAGATATAGATGCCAAGTTAATAAAGTATCTACCTGCTTCTATCTTCTGAGAGTCTGTTAAATATTATACAATGCCTGTGCAGTGTCTATAATCTTCTGATGTTCACTATTCATTCTGTTGTTGACATGAAGTAATATACTCAGAGTTTTCTTTGTGATCTGCTCATCTTGTAAGCTTGGAGATAAGTTCGGCTTAGTCACAGTATGGCTGACAACACAGGGTTTAGGTAAAGACAGGGTTTATGACTTTGAATACTGTTTTATCATTTAATAGCCATGTAACTTTGGTCATGACTTTTCTGAGCCTTGGTTTTCCCACCTAAAAATGGAAATGTTAATACCTACTTCATAGTGTTGTATGAAAAAGATAACCAGGTAAGTCACTCAGTATTATAATTGGCACCTAATTATATACAGTAATTATTATTGCTCAATTCTTTGTTGGAATTTCATTTAAGAATTTTGTAACTATGTTCAAAAATGAAATTGGCTTCTAATAGAATTTTTAAGGATTTTTCCTTGTCAGTGTTAAGGACAGCACCTATTTAACTCACAGAATTAATTTGGGATTATGCCGTATTTCTCATTTTTCTAAAAAGGAACCTTAATTTTTTTTATTACACATTGTAGAAAAAGCAGAATATACCAAGAAGCAAAGTTATGAATATTAAAATTATCTGTAATCTCACCACTCCAAAAGAAGCACTGTTAACATTAGACCATACGCTCTTCCAGACACTTCAAATGCATAAATGTGCGCACACACACACACACACACACACACACACACAGAATACTGATATAAAATTGGGATCAGACTGTACATAAAATTGTTTCATTCAACAATATATTATGAGCATCTTTTCACCTTAGTAAATACTTCCAGGACATCTTTTTTTTTTTTTTTTTTTTTTTTTTTTTTTTTTTGCGGTACACAGGCCTCTCACTGTTGTGGCCTCTCCCGTTGCGGAGCACAGGCTCCGGATGCGCAGGCTCAGTGGCCATGGCTCACGGGCCCAGCCGCTCCGCAGCATGTGGGATCTTCCCGGACCGGGGCACGAACCCGTGTCCCCTGCATCAGCAGGCGGACTCTCAACCACTGTGCCACCAGGGAAGCCCCAGGACATCATTTTTAATGGTGGCGTTGTATTCCCATACATGAACCTATCCTAAGTTGTTCAGCAAATTCCCTAATGCTGGACACATAGGTAGTTTACAATATTTTACCACCATAAGCAGTGCTGCATCAGACATTGTGTTAGATATTTTATTAGCCCATGTTCATCCTCTACCCGTCTCCACCATGCTATTTGCTTCAGGAAGCTGACCTTTGCAAGACTGCCTCGTTGACCTTCCTCCCTCTCCTGTGGGTTTGATCAATGGGAGGCACGAGCAAGAAATTAGACAGCAGAAAAAGAGGGACACAAGCGTATTTATTTCCCCAGGTCCTCCCTGAAGGGTTACTAGTTGGTGGTGTCCATCAACATAAGAACTTGAATTCATCTGGTGGGAGGTTCTGTCCTATGGCTACTCTCCCTGGGCTCCTGTAACAGTCCCTCCCTTTGCACCTTCATGCGTAGGGTGGCGTCCCCATCACTGCTAGCCCAAGTACTCCACTTGTAGGCTTCCCTGAATCTGACTCATGTCTTTGTAAATAGTCCTTCGTTACATTCTCCTCACTTACCCAGTTTAAGTGTGCCATCTGTTTCTTGCTAGGACCCTAAGAAATATAAACAATTTTGTAAGTAAATCCTTCTACATATTTTTATTATCATCACATGATAAATTTCTGAAACTGGAATTACTTGATCAAAGAGATGTATATTTTTAAGATCTTTTACGATCTTGCCAACTTGTCTTCAATAGCCTCTTCCTCCAGCAGTGCATGAGAATGTCAGCCTTCAGACCCCTTGGCCAACTGGGTATTATCGTTTCTTTTTGTCTTTTGGTGTGTTCATAAACACTGATATAATATGGAGTCATATCTTCAAAAGTGTGTGTTAGGGAGAGATTACCTATTAATCATTTTAGTCTATTTATTTTGGCTGTTCTTGAATAATTTTTGTGTTTTCCTCTGCTATACCTATTATAAATTGACATGCTAGCCCACACTTGGTCTTTAAGAATTCATTAAAATTTACCTGATTTCATCTTACCCATTTGCGTAAGGGCCACCTCTACCCCTATGCTCTGTCAAAGGTGAAATCGTTTTGGGGTCACATCTCTCTTTGCAGAATCTTGCCACTCTTTGGACTTCAGTGAAGTTGGTTGACTTGTGACCACAGTTCTCCTGGGCTCAAGAAAAGCTGTGATTTTGTAGGTTACCTAGCTTTTTCTTGGGACTTCCTACATCATGAGGTGAAGTACAGCTCCCCGTTTAATTTTTTGAAACTTTAATGAAATCTTAAGGATACTTTTATAAAAGCAAAACATCAAACTATCCAATACCCACATTCAATATGCTAATAGAAAGAACTGATATCCTGCTTCTCACGTGCTAAATGGAAAACTACTTATATAAATGTTGAAGAGGAGTATGAATTGCTTAATAACGAAAAATGTTCCCCAGCTGCCATGTGCACTTGCAGCAAACACTATACAATTTGTGAGTATCTCCAGAACACAAAGAGGAGGGAAAATGGACACTGGAAACTACTGGGAAAAAGATATTTCATTTTGTAAGATTCTATTGAATCCACGCTATCTGAAAGGCAGGACTTGATAAGTTCATTTGTTTTTGTTTACCTGCATGTTTACATCAGTGAAATCCCCTGGAAAGTTTAAAACCACGTTTCCAATGTTGGCAGGGGTACAACCCAAGGACCTGCACAGCTTTCAGAAGCAATCACCTTTTGTGTTGAGGACATAGTATAAGAGATGTGGGAAAACATTTCCCTGGAGCCTAAATGGTAAATCATGAGCAGAGAGAAGCCTCTAAAGTAGAGGCCCAGGCAGAGCCCTCTTGCCCAGGTCTAAGGGCAGTATTGATCTAACTCATCTATGTTTTGATAATTAAATGAGTAAAAGGACTTAGAACTGTACTTGTCACACAGGTAAGGTACAATGAATGGAAGCTGTTATAATTATCACTATTTCTCAACATTGATGAGACATATTAGCTTTATGTATCTTAAGGATACTGATTTAAGTCCCTGTGGCCTTTTATTTATTTATTTTTAATTAATTTATTTATTTTTATTTTTGGCTGCGCTGGGTCTTTGTTGCTGTGCGCAGGCTTTCCTCTAGTTGCGGTGAGCGGGGGCTACTCTTCCTTGCGGTGTGCGGGCTTCTCATTGGGTGGTTTCTCTTGTTGCAGAGCATGGGCTCTAGGTGCGTGGGCTTCAGTTTTTGTGGCCCTTGGGCTCAGTAGTTGTGGCTCGCGGGCTCTAGAGTGCAGGCTCAGTAGTTGTGGCACACGGGCTTAGTTGCTCTGCAGCATGTGGGATCTTCCTGGACCAGGGCTCAAACCCGTGTCCCCTGTATTGGCAGGCGGATTCTTAACCACTATGCCACCGGGGAAGCCCTATGGCCTTTTATTTAGATTCCAAGTTCCAAAATAATTTTATTTGTTATTTCTTTAAATGTTATCTATACCGTCTTGGTTGCCAAAAACATTCTTTATTATTAAAGTTCAACAATTTAAAATATTTATTCAGATTTCTTGTTTTAAATGATAATATCTGACAGGACACTGGGAACACTTTTGAACTTCAGGCTCGGCTTATTTTTGTTTCCAATTCTAGGAAATGCTCCTCATTACAACCCTGATTAAGCTGCTAGTCTAGTACTTCCTCAGAAATTCTTTTTAATCTACAGTTGTTGGCACATACATACAATGGAATATTACTCAGCCATAAAAAGGAACGAAATTGAGTTACCTGTAGTGAGATGGATGGACCTAGAGTCTGTCATACAGAGTGAAGTAAGTCAGAAAGGGAAAAACAAATACTGTATGCTAACACACATATATGGAATCTAAAAAAAAAAAGGTCATGAAGAACCTAGGGGCAAGACGGGAATAAGGATGCAGACCTACTAGAAAATGGACTTGAGGACACGGGGAGGGGGAAGGGTAAGCTGGGACAAAGAGAGAGGGGTAGTGTATATATGGACATATATACACTACCAAATGTAAAATAGATAGCTAGTGGGAAGCAGCCGCATGGCACAGGGAGATCAGCTCGGTGCTTTGTGACCAGCTAGAAGGGTGGGATAGGGAGGGTGGGAGGGAGGGAGACGCAAGAGGGAAGAGATATGGGGATATATGTATATGTATAACTGATTCACTTCGTTATAAAGCAGAAACTAACACACCATTGTAAAGCAATTATACTCCAATAAAAAAGTTAAAAAAAAAATCTACAATTGTATTGCTGTGTCCGAATGCTTAGGTCAATAATTGTGCTGGTAATACTATAACTCTCTTACTCAGTGCTTCCGTGTCTTGAATTTGGTTTTTCAATTAATCTTTGGCATTACTGATTGGCTATAGTATAGACTTAATTATACAGTTATATACTTTTAATAAGCATAAAACATTTAAGTATTATCTTAATTTTTATAGCACTTACAAATACATTAAAGTAGTTTTATCCTAATCTGTTTTTCCTCTAGTATTTTCATGAGATCCCAAGCAGATCTAATATTCTGCTTGAAATTTGTATTTCTACAGTTGGTTTTGGTTTTGCTCTTTTTGCACTATTACATTTTTTTTTTAATTGGTCTCAGGCTATTTTCTCCCTTTCCTCTTTCTTTGAGTGTTTTTCTACTGATTTTTGATGTTGAAGCTTTTGTTTCTGATGCTTTCATTTGTATTTTAGAGAATTTTGTCAGTTCCAGTAGATACTACAAAAAAGTGTGTTTGTACTTTATAGGTCATCCTTTATACCTTAGAAACAAGCTCAAAAAATGTGAATTTACATTTAGGGCAGCAACCATGTTAGAAACCTGCAATTCACATAAATAACCTTTGATATTAAAAAAACAAACATAGAATCGTTAATGTATTGTTTTCTTAATGACATAATTATATCAGTATCTTTATCTATAAAATATTTGAATTAATGAAATATGAACCAAGAAGCAAAGTTTAGCAGTTAGCCTCATTTTAATGAGGCAAATGTTATGGAAAATGTTTTCAGCTCTTTTCCATTTAAGCACAGTCTTAGTTTCCTCAATAAGGTAGCAAATGAGAACTGGCTCCTCGTGCCACCTACTTACTCAGGTTTCTTTCCCTGAGAACTTCTACCAGTAATTGGTCAATATCAGATTGATCTTTATTGAACTGTGCAAGGAAAATCACTGGGATAAATCTCCATGTCCTACTTGTGAACATCTAGTTCATCATGCTCAGTAGACAGTGACTGCCAGCATTGTTAGAAATTTGTTGGTTTTTAAAAATTTCACATTATTAAAAAATTTTATTGTGTTTATCAAAGTAATACTTATAATTAATTTTTTAAATCATATAGATCATAAAGAAATTGAATCCATAATAATAACCTTCCAAAACAGAAAGCAACAGGCTGAGATGGGTTCATGGGTGTCTACAAAACATTTAAGAACGAAATTATACCAATTCTCTACAATCTCTTTCAGAGAACAGTAGAAGAGGGAATAATCCCTAACTCATTCTATGAGGCTGACATTACCCTAATAGCAAAACCAGATAAAGACATAATAAGAAAAGAAAACTACAGACCAATATCTCTCATGAACATATGTACAAAAATCCTTGATAAAATATTAACAAATCGAATCCCAAAAAGTCTGAAAAGAATTATACAGCATGACCAAGTAGGATTTATCACAGATATGCAAGGCTGGGTCAACATTTGAAAATCAACCAGCATAATCCATCACACTGACCAACTGAAAAAGAAAAATCACATAATTGTATCAATAGATGCAGAAGAAGCATCTGACAAAATCCAACACTCATTAGTGATAAAAACTCTCAGTAAACTAGAAGTAGAGGGGAACTTCCTCAACTTGATAAGGACTATCTACAAGAGAACTACAATTAATATCATATTTAATGGTGAGAAACTCAAAGCTTTAAGACAAGGATGTTGTCCCCTCTCAGCCCTTCTTTTCAACGTGGAACTGAAGTCCTTGCTAATGCAGTAAGACAAGAAAAGGGTGGTACAGCCACTTTGGAAGAGTTTGGTGGTTTCTTATAAAACTAAACATTCTCTTACCATTTGATCTAGCAATCATACTCCTTGGTATTTACCCAAAGAACTTGAAAACTTATGTCCACACAAAAACCTCCACATGGATATTTATAGCAGTTTCATTCATAATTGCCAAAACTTGGAAGCAACAAAGATGTCCTTCAGTAGGTGGATGGATAAACTGTGGTACATCCAATGAAATATCATTCAGCACCAAAAAGAAATGAGCCCCCAAAGACATGGAGGAACCTAAATGCATATTACTAAGTGAAAGAAGCCAATCTAAAAAGACTACATACTGCGTAATTCCAACTATATGACATTCTGGAAAAGGCAAAACTATGGAGACAATAAAAAGATCAGTGTTTGCCGGGCAGGGGAGGGGAGATGACAGGCAGAGCACAGAGACTTTTTAAGGCAGTAAAAATACTCTGTATGATATTATAATAATGGATATATGTCATTATATTTTTATCTAAACCCATAGTATACACAACACTAACAGTGAACCCTAAGGTAAACTATGGACTTTGGGTGATGATGATGTGTAAAAGTAGGTACATCCTGGGACTTTCCTGGTGGTGCAGTGGTTAAGAATCTGCCTGCCAATTCAGGGAACACGGGTTTGAGCCCTGCTCCAGGAGGATCCCACATGCCGCAGAGCAACTAAGCCCATGTGCCCCAACTACTGAGCCTGCGCTCTAGAGCCCATGCGTCGCAACTACTGAGCCCGTGTGCTGCAACTACTGAAGCCTGTGTGCCTAGAGCCTGTGCTCCACAACAAGAGAAGCCACCACAATAAGAAGCCTGTGCACCACAACGAAGAGTAACCCCCACTCACCACAACTAGAGAAAGCCTGCGTGCAGCAACAAAGATCCAATGCAGCCAAAAATAATGAATAAATGGATTTGCCTTAAAAAATAAAATAAATAAATAATAATTTTTTAAATTTTTAAAAATAAACATCTAGGGCTTCCGTGGTGGCGCAGTGGTTGAGAGTCCGCCTGCCGATGCGGGGGACGCGGGTTCGTGCCCCGGTCCCGGAGGATCCCGCGTGCCGCGGAGCGGCTGGGCCCGCGAGCCATGGCCGCGGAGCCTGTGTGTCCGGAGCCTGTGCTCCGCAACGGGAGAGGCCACGGCAGTGAGAGGCCCGCGTACAGCAAAAAAAAAAAAAAAAAAAAAAAAAAAAAAAACATCTAAAAAAAAGCAAAATAGGTGCATCCTTGCTAAAAAATACACCATTCTGGTGAGTGATCTTGACAATGGGAGAGGCTATGCATGTGTGGGAGCAGAGGGTATATGAGAAACCTCTGCACCTGCCTCTTAATTTTGTTATAAACCTAAAACTACTCTAAAAAAATCAAGTGTGGGACTTCCCTGGTGGCACAGTGGTTAAGACTCCGCACTCCCAATGCAGGGGGCCCGGGTTCAATCCCTGGTCAGGGAACTAGATCCCACATGTATGCTGCAACTAAGAGTTCACATGCCACAACTAAGAAGGCTGCATGCTACAACTAAGGAGCTGGCGAGCTGCAACTAAGCAGCCCGCCTGCCAAAATTAAGATCCAGCGCAACCAAAAAAAATAAAAAAATCGAGTGTACTAAAATGTAGCAAATAATAAATGCCCAATCATAGGACTATGATTAATAAATGATACATTAAAAAATATAATGCAGCTATCAAATATAATTGTGAATGCTTTCAATTATGTCGGTAAATGCTTACAAAACAATATCAATCCAGAAGGGCATAATATGAAATTGTATTTATAGTACACTCTCAATATTTAAGAATATGTACATGGAAAAAGACTGAAAGAAATATCCTACATTATTAACAGTGATTGTCTCTACACAGTCATATTATGGGTGATTATATGACTTCCTTCTTAATACTTAATTCCTGTATTCTCCAAAATTTCTACAATATTATAGTATTCCCCCCCCCAAAAAAAAATCTTTTGGAAAAATATTCCTAAATAATAAGAGTAATTCAAGGATACATAATACATTATTTTAAAACTAATAATGAATGTGAGGGGATGGATGTGCTAACTAACCTTACTGTGGTAAACACTTTGCAATATATATGTGTATACAGATGTATCAAATCATCACCTTGTACACCTTAAACTTACACAGTGTTATATGTCAGTTACATCTCAATAAAGCTGGAAAAAAAATTTAATAGAAATTATAATAGGGCTTCCCTGGTGGCGCAGTGGTTGAGAGTCCGCCTGCCGATGCAGGGGACACGGGTTTGTGCCCCGGTCCAGGAGGATCCCAGGTGCCGTGGATCGGCTAGGCCCTTGAGCCATGGCCGCTGAGCCTGCACGTCCGGAGCCTGTGCTCCGCAACGGGAGAGGCCACAGCGGTGAGAGGCCCGCGTACCGCAAAAAAAAAAAATTATAATAACATTACAAATCAATTTACAAAAACTCAAAACAGTACCTAGAATAAAATTTATATTTTGAGAATACAGCAATAAAAAGGAAATTACTACATACACACATAACATATAAATGAAATTTATTTATGAATGTTTAGATGCATACACTTGCAAGTTACCAAATAGGATAAAAAATACATTAAAAGAATATATGGCATTATCAAGTGGAGCTTACTCAAGAATTTAAGGATGTTTTAATATGAAAACCATGAATATAATCATATTAGGTAACTTAAATGATTAACATTATATGATTATATCAAAAGATACCAATTCCTACCAAAAGCTTCTAATAAACAAGAAAAAGGATGTTATTTCCCTTATTATAATAGAGAATATTTGTTTAAAACCAATAATTAACTTCATATTAAATGAAGAAATATCCCGAAATATCTTATTACAATTTTATTTAACAAAAAGATATAATAGAACTACATAAGACAAATATTTTTGCAGCTACAATTTTATATTTAAAAAAAAAACCAAACAAGCCATCTAATACTGTTAGAACAAAGACAACTCACCTAAAGACAAATATTTTGAAAATCAATAGCATTCTGAAGATAGAGATTCCCATACTTAGTAGCAATACAGATATATTTAGCCAAGAAAGAATTTATGCAATAAGGGATATTCATGACCTAGATAAAAACATGAACAAATTATAATGAAAGAAATCAAGAAATACGTCAACAATGAAGACTTAATTCCTTGATGGAAAGGATTAGTATCATAAACATAAGTCATAAAGAGTTAATTTTAGACCTAGACAATGCAAACCGAAGCATCAAAAGGATGTTTACCTTATATAACACATTCCTTAGGGAAAAAAAGATTCTTTGAATACTAAAAATATGTGAGGAGAAAAAGAATCAATGAGAGCAATATGATACTGATTCAACAGATTCAAATGCAGAGTTTAATTCATTATACGGCAAAAAATATTTAACTACCAAGTGTTATAATTACCAAAAAGAATAAATAATGTTTTTGCTCAAAGCCGGGGAATAAAAGCATTGCAATGCAATGTACTAAGTGCTAGAGCTTTGAGAACACTAGGAGAGCTGCCTGTCTTGGGGTCAGGAAGGGCTAACCTGACATTTTAAATAATCTAATTTTGCCAGGTTTTGAGGCAGGAGGAGGGAAGGAGTGGCACTTAGAGGGAGCATCATTTACAAATAGAGTCTCAAGATAAAATGGCACATTCCAAAAACTGCAAGTAGGTCAATACACGCAATACTGGTCTGCATTTTAAGAACTCAATTAAAAGTCAATATTTTAGGGCTTCCCTGGTGGTGCAGTGGTTGAGAGTCCGCCTGCCGATGCAGGGGACAAGGGTTCGTGCCCCGGTCCGGGAAGATCCCACATGCCGTGGAGCGGCTGGGCCCGTGAGCCATGGCCGCTGAGCCTGCGTGTCCGGAGCCTGTGCTCCGCAACGGGAGAGGCCGCGGCAGTGAGAGGCCCGTGTAATGCAAAAAAAAAAAAAAAAGGCAATATTTTAAAATCAGAAAATTTCTCATAAAAATTTCTGGATTTGTGGCTGCTTTTGACAAATTGGATGATACATCAAATTGGGCCCCACATTCCCACGTGGAAGCAAGAGGCAGCTGTCCCTTTTAGATGGGACAGTTTGCCACAGCACTTCCTCTCTTCCCCCATTCTTCTCACATCCACCTCACTTTATCCATTTATCTTAACTTTCTAGTCCCTGTAGGGATTTGAGTTTTATGACTTCTATCCTCCGTGATGGGGACCAATGAAGGTTATGGCAGAAAAAAGCAATACGATTAGGTCTGCATTTCAAAAGGTCAACCAGGCAGCAGGGGGAGAGAAGGGTGGTAAGGAGATCAATGACATCCACAAAAGCCTATTATATTAAAAATTACAATGGGGGTACCATCCTTGAAGTGGAACAGAGGTCCATCTCGCACTTCCTACAAAAAACTCTCACAAGACAGACTTGAAAACCACTGAGTTAAGAATCTGTAAAATAAATGTAAGAGGTGATGAGGGTTTAGAAAAAGGCAGTGTGTTGGGGATGGAAAGAAAGGGGTAGAGAGGATAAAAATTTGCAAGATTTTTAAAGTGGAAAATTCTGCAACACAGGGTAACCAATCTGACACAGGGAATAAGAAGAAAGGAAAAGTATAGGACAATTTGCAGGTTTGGGGCTTAAGTCATTTAGTGCTGACACTCCAAAATAAAGAACAAAAGGAGGAACAAGTCTGGAGGAAAGTCAGTCATTCAATTTAGGGTATTTGGAATTTGTGAAGCCTACAGATGTGCAGCTTCATCTCATAAGCCCTGATAAATTGCCAAAGAAACTCTAATCTGATAACTCTCTAACAGGTGAATCATCAAATTAAAATAAGAGACAGGTATGATTACATAAAATGTTTTTATAGGATGAATACCAATGGAACTAAGATTAAAATGGAATATTATAGAATTGAATAAAATATTGCAACAAAGATTACAAAGGGTCAATAACTTCATATATAAAGGCATAATTATAAGATATATAAAAAGAACACAATAATGTAAAAATCTACTAAGTCTTTTAATGTAAAGAATATGCATTTATACACTATACTGTTTCCATTAAGGATTTAACATGGCTTACAAAAGAAATATAACAGTAAAAGAATAAAACGTAAATAATAATAATAAAATATAAAGATAATTTTTTAATTAGCACCAGAGAAATCGTAACTAAGAAAAAAGAAGCAAGACACACAAAACATAAGAGCTTTCAGAAATACTGCTGTTGGCAATCAAAATGAAGAGATTCACATAAGTTGCGTGACTCTTACTGTCCATTAGGAGAAAACACAGCACCTTCTCACTTTAAAAAGGACAGTTTTGCACACCTCCCCCAATGGAAAAGAAAAGTTTCCATGATTAAAAATTTTCTAAATTAAATAAATTTAGCTTGATGAAAAGCTCACTACTTTGGCCCTATTTCTCAAATGTTATGTTATTGCCAGACAGTTAAATTAAAAAAAAAAAACCACTTTACACACCAATATTTGTGGTTATTAATACAACAAACACAGGAAAGAATTTCACAAAGCTGCTTCTCTGTGGTACCCCTTGATGAAAACAAGGAAATAAACACCAGGTACAACTAAAAAGAGACAGCTGGGTGGGCAAGGGCAGAGAGAAGGGGGGAAGGGAGAAGTCAGTATGGAATGGGCGAGGTATATAGATTTCTGATGGTCCATCCTGATCACAGAAAGAATGGGTACAACTTAGAGGAATGTATGAGCTATGCATCCTTCATACTACAGGAATCTAAGACTTTGGTAAAAGTTTAATAAGAAATGGAGAGTACACAGAGTGAGGTAGAAATCTCTGGTGAGCACCCGTAAGTTATATACTCTGCGGTGTTGGCTGAGGATGGATCCACGAGAGTTGGATATCATATCATATACAGTCAATATGCTTTTACGAAAATTAAGGAGCCGATTAAAGGCCAAGTCACATCAGCACAGAGGAGGGCCCCAGCAATTAAAGGGCATGTACAAACTACACAAAATAAAGACATATAGAAAGAAGACATACGGAAGAATATTTACTTGCATATATATATATATATATATATTTTTTAACCCATGCCCCCTGCAATGGAAGCACAGAGTCCTAACCACTGGACCGCCAGGGAATTCCCGCATGTATTTTTAAAGAAATGAAAATCAAGAGTATCATTCAGCAACTGTAAGTGAAGCAAAAGTAAAGAATAACGTAAAAATTTAATATTGTGTGGATTTTAAGAAAAGAGTTATATTCAAAATTTGTTAGAATCAAAATATCCCAGAATGGGGCTTCCCTGGTGGCGCAGTGGTTGGGAGTCCGCCTGCCGATGCAGGGGACGTGGGTTCGTGCCCCGGTCCGGGAGGATCCCACATGCTGCGGAGTGGCTGGGCCTGTGAGCCATGGCCGCTGAGCCTGCGCGTCCGGAGCCTGTGCTCCACAGTGGGAGAGGCCACAGCGGTGAGAGGCCCGCGTACAAAAAAAAAAAAAAATCCCAGAATAATGGAACTAGTTAAGCAAATGATGATATATTAGTGTATCTGTGCATGAAAATGATTACGCATGATAAATGTGAACAAATATGGAGAGATGCTTATGGAATATTAAGTAAAAAAAAAAAAAAAAAAAAGAAAGAGCATAAAGTGTATGTACTCCCTGAATACCACAATGTAAAAACTATGTGTATGGGCGTACAGAAAAGCACTTGGCTGGGTCGCAGAACAAGTCCGCAGGAGCCTGCCTCTTTAAGAGCTCTGGCCAGCCAGCCCGGGGAAAGCTCTCAGGAACCGCAGGATTTGCCCAGGACTGACCTCATCTACTCTCAGGTTTTACTCTCCCTTTGCCTGTTCAATGTCTAACCTCATCCTCAACCACGCACCCCCAATTTTATCCTCCCAATCTGGCATTTTCTCCTTTTCCATCTTCTTTAATTCTCACCACAACTTGTGAGGTAGGTATCATTATGGCTATTATTAATAAACGATTAAATGAATGAATGGTTACAAATTGAATCTCAACAGAAGCTTTGTTTTCAGACCTTCCAACTGGACAACGTTCTTCTTATTTCACTGACGTCCTCTAAGGTTTACCTGCACATGGCTTCTTGGCTGACTCAGCAGGGCCAGAGACCAGAGGACCGGCCTCTGCAGCCCTAGCTACGGGTACTCCTTGTTTCTCAAGGCTCTGGGAATGCTCAGCAGAAGAAGCTGAATTATCTAAAAAGAAGAAGAAAGAGATGAGGTTTCCTGACATACCCCTTCATCACTCTAAATTTCATCCTACGTTGGGAGCATCAGCCCAGCTAATCAGATCACAGATAAAACTCCCAACACTTTGCATTTGGAGAGTTCGTGTCTTCTGGAGGAAAATATACATAAATATTTATATATCTCAACAGCAAGCAGAAAGTCACATTTCATAGCTAGGAGAGACCCACTAAACAAGACCAGATGAAGAGAATAACAGGCCCTACCCACAGGGCAGAACGTCCCTGCCACCATTCAGGGACACATCTACACAGCCTCTGACACTGGTACACGCAGAGCCCTCCCTACCTTCAAACCACACTCATAGTCGGCCACTACCACCCCAACACAAGAAAATTCCATATTAAAGTTTAGGGGCTCTGACTTTGATGATCTGGTTTTCCTATCAGGAATTCTCCAAAGCCCACCACCCAATGAAACTGATTTTCAGCTATAAGCAAATCTAATGGAATAAGTACTCTCGCATTGTAATTTAAGAAGACCAAGCCACACTTTATAGACCTTAAAAAAGGACAGACTATGTGGCAACATGAGAAGATATTTATGATGTTGTAGAACGTGAAAATGAAAGATACTAAACTAATGCAGACTTTGACCACCACTGGACTAGTATTTTCTAGTAACAGGACTGAAGGGCCTGTAATTAAATACTACCAATTATTATGGATTAGAGTGAGTGGAGTCATAAGTGATTTTTATTTTTACTCTCTATTTTCCAAATTCTTCTGTAATGTGGTTAAAATTTCCTAAAAGTTTAAGAAAAAACTTTAACTCAATTTAATAAAAGAAAGCCATCCCTACATTATCCTTACCTAGATTCTAGTCACTAGCCTACCTCCCTCCTCTTTCCTCCTACCAAAGCGGTTAAGACTGTTCTTCCTACTTCCTGACCCCCAACTTACCGAGGAGCTACACTGTTCAAACACTTGGGCAGAGGCTATTAGCTGGCAGCACTGAAAATAAACTCCATCCCTTCCCTCCTTTGGTTAGAATCACAGTTCCATATCATAGAATGTTGACTGATGAAGCTTCCCCAAGGACAGAGCAGCAATTAACCTAGGAAAGTGCTTTTTCCCCAGACTCACTTTCAGCTCAGCACTACACTGTTGACAGTGTTTTGTCTACCTCTGAGAGTCTCACCTTTATTTTCAAGCATCTTGTGCAGCTTCATGTGCTTGTAGGTAGCAATTATCTGAAAATTAACGACACTTGGAATATTCAGTCCTTGGTCCTGCAGCAGCTGCAGGGATGTAGCGTGAATTAGCTGATGAGACCGCTTGCACTTCGGCAGCCTGCACTCTCCCCTGACAAAGGACTTGCACACGTGAAACTTGTTGCATTTATCCTTCAGGTTGCAGTAACCATACAGGGCTTCACCTTTGTTGTAGAGCAAACAGACCTGGTACAGAAGTGAAGCAACACTTAGGACATTCATTTTCACTGTATCTCTTAAGCCAATAAAGGACAGCTTCTCTAAATGGCACCTTCTGATCATCAGTGGCTATTAAAATCATCATGGGTGAAAGGCAGATGGGTATATAATAGTTCCTCCACCTACATCTCCCCTAGCTGTTACTAATGTTCAGCTGCCCCTCTCTGACCTTGACTCTCAGTTGGCCCGCCCTCCTATCCCAGAGCCTGTAGCCAATGAGTGACGTCTATGCAGGTATAAAAGGCTGGCTCCCTTGCCTCAAGGCTAGAACCATTCTTCAATGTGATTTTTCCTCTAGAGCCCCGGCATGAATCAAGTCAAGGCCAGACTTCACCTTGCTTGTAGCTCTCCCTTCCCTCTTTTTTTTTTTTTTTTTTTTTGCGGTACGCGGGCCTCTCACTGTTGTGACCGCTCCCATTGTGGAGCACAGGCTCCGGACGCGCAGGCTCAGCGGCCATGGCTCACGGGCCCAGCCGCGCCATGGCATGTGGGATCTTCCCGGACCGGGGCACGAACCCGTGTCCCCTGCATCGGCAGGCGGACTCTCAACTACTGTGCCACCAGGGAAGCCCCCCTTCCCTCTTTTTTACTTTACAGATTTTCCCCAAGCATCCCTCCTTCAATATATCACATGCACCTAAAATACTATGTCAGGCCCTGCTTCCAGGGAAACCAACCTGGAAGCGTGAACAGATAATTTATTATCCAAACTAGGGCATTTTTCAGGGAGCACTATTAATGTTTGCACTGGGACCAGACATTGTGTACCTCCTGAGATGATGCAATAGGAAATACAACTTTCCAGGTATTAGCATGAAAGTCTGACATGGCTGGAAACTCCCCAGTCCCAGGCAAACAGGGACCGTTAGTCACCCTAACAATATACCAAATATACAAAGAATTCTTGCTACAAAATCAAGCCCAAATCCAATCAAAGGTCTAGATCTATCAATTTACAGTAAATTCAGGGGATAGAGGAACATGTTAAATGATATTAGAGGAACACAATTAGTCAAACCTAAAATGTGGGAAAATTCCAGTGGACACAAATGACCTGGTTTAAAACAAAATGATATCAGAGAACAAATGGTTGCCAGAAGGGAGGTGGGTGGAGGATGGGTGAAAGAATTGAAGGGAATTAAGAGGTACAAGCTTCCAGTTATAAAATAAGTCATGCGAGATTCATTGTAGTGATTTTTTCATAATGTATGAAAATATTGAATCACTATGTTATGCATCTGAAACCAATATAATATTGTAAATAATTATACTTCAATAAAAATTTTCAGAAAATAAAAAAATAATAAGTCATGGGATCAACCAACAAGGGATTAAGCTCCAAAATATACAAATAGCTCATGCAGCTCAATATCAAAAAAACAAATCAAAAAATGGGCAGAAGATCTAAATAGACATTTCTCCAAAGAAGACATACAGATGGCCAAGAGACACATGAAAAGATGCTCAACATCACTAATTATTAGAGAAATGCAAATGAAAACTACAATGAGGTATCACCTCACACCTGTCAGAATGGCCATCATCAAAAAATCTACAAACAATAAATGCTGGAGAGGGTGTGGAGAAAAGGGAACCCTCTTGCACTGTTGGTGGGAATGTAAATGGATACAGCCACTATGGAGAACAGTATGGACACTAAAACTAGAGCTACCATATGATCCAGCAATCCCACTCCTAGGCATATATTGAGAGAAAACCGTAATTCGAAACGATACATGCACCCCAATGTTCATTGCAGCACTATTTACAATAGCCAGGACATGGAAGCAACCTAAATGTCCATCAACAGAGGAATGGATAAAGAAGATGTGGTACATACATGCAATGCAGTATTACTGAGCCATAAAAAAAAAAGAACGAAATAATGTCATCTGCAGCAACACGGATGGACCCAGAGATTGTCATACTGAGTGAAGTAAGACAAAGATATCATATGATACTGCTTATACGTGGAATCTAAAAACATGATACAAATGAACTTATTTACAAAACAGAAATAGAGTCACAAATGTAAAAAAAAAAAAAACAACTTATGGTTACCAGAAGGGAAAGAAGGGGGAGGGATAAATTGGGAGATTGGGATTGACATATACACACTACTATATATAAAACAGATAACTAATAAGGACCTACTGCATAGCACAGGGAACTCTACTCAATACTCCATAATGACCTACATGGGAAAAGAATCTAAAGAAGAGTGGATATATGTGTATGTAAAACTGATTCACTTTGCTGTACAGCAGAAACTAACACAACATTGTAAATCAACTATATTCCAATAAAAAAAAATTTTTAAGTCATGGGGATATAATATACAGCATAAAGAATATGGTCAATAACACTGTAATAACTTTGTATGGAGACAGATGGTTATTAGACTTACCACGGTGATCATTCCATATGTATTTAAATGTCATACATATGAAACCAACATAATATTGCACATCAATTATACTTCAATCAGTAAGCCAAAAAATGGTATGCTGCCTATGATTGCGATGCCAATTTTCTAAAATGAACCCATAATTTTAGTGCAATTCCTACCTCCCCCAAAGAATTCCTATAAAATAGTTTTAGGAATTTGAATGATTCCAAAGCTCATCTGAAAAAGGAAAGAAGTGAGAATCAATTAATGAAAAAAAGAAGAGGGTTTCCCTGGTGGCGCAGTGGTTGAGAGTCTGCCTGCCGATGCAGGGGACACAGGTTCGTGCCCTGGTCTGGGAAGATCCCACATGCCGCGGAGCGGCTAGGCCCATGAGCCATGGCTGCTGAGCCTGCGCATCCGGAGCCTGTGCTCCATAACGGGAGAGGCCACAACAGTGAGAGGCCCGCGTAACATACACACACACACACACACAAAAGAAGAAACAGGAAGCCAGAACAGTTTTTTGAAAAATAAAAGCATTAAAGTAAAAATGTAAAAAAACTCACAAAATGAGTATAAGTTAAGCCTTCTACAAGACAGTATTAAGCACATATGGTCTTATTGCTCAGCTCTAGTAAATCTTGAAGCAATAGATTATTCTGACTTGGGGGCTAGGTCTAGGATCTGTTTTCTTTGATCTCCTGTACATTCTGGAACCAGTATCACACTGTTTAATGAAAGTAGTTTATATTTTAAGATATGATGGTACGAGTCTCTATGCCCAGTTTATTATAAAAGGATATATAACTCTCAGGAATAGTTGGATGGAAGAGATGCATAGGGCAAGGTATGTAGCAAAGGGTGTGGAGCTTCCATGCTTTATCTGGGCGCCACTCTCCCAGCACCTCCACATGTTCACCAACCTGGAAGCTCTCCAAAGCCATCCTTTTGGGTTTTTTATGGAGGCTTCATTACATGGGCACGATTGTTTAAATCACGGGCCATTGGTAATTGAACTCAATCTCTAGGCCCTTTTCCCTCCCAGGAGGTGGGAGTGGGACTGAAAGTTCCAACTTCTAATCACATGACTGGTTCTTAGGGGAACCAGCTCCCATCCCTAGGTTACCTAGAGGCTTTCCAAAAGTCACCACATGAACATAACAAAAGTCACTTTTTATCGCTCTCACGTTTGACATGTACACACTGCTATATTTAAAATGGATAACCAGGGACTTCCCTGGTAGTGAAGAGGTTAAGAATCTGCCTGCCAACGCAGGGGACATGGGTTCGAGCCCTGGTCCGGGAAGATCCCACATGCCAGGGAGTAACTAAGCCTGTGTGCCACAACTACTGAAGCCCGTGAGCCACAAATACTGAGCCCAGGTGCTGCAACTACTGAAGCCCGCGCACCTAGAGCCTGTGCTCTGCAACAGGAGAAGCCATCGCAGTGAGAAGCCCGCACACCACAACGAAGAGTAGCCCCTGCTCACCACAACTAGAGAAAGCCCACGCGCAGCAACGAAGACCCAACACAGCCAAAAATTAATAAATAAATTAATTAATTTAAAAAAAGTAAAATGGATAACCAACAAGGACCTACTGTATAGCACAGGAAAGTCTGTTCAATATTATGTAACAACCTAAATGGGAAAAGAATTTGAAAAAAAATAAGATACATGTATATGTATAATTGAATCACTCTGCTGTACACCTGAAACTATCACTACATTGTTAATCAACTATACTCCAATATAAAATAAAAAGTTAAAAAAAATTTAGGAAATTCCAAGGGTCTTAGGAGCTCTGTGCCAGGGGCAGAGACAAAGACCAAATATGTATTTCTTATTATAAATCACAATATCACAATACTTGCCCCTTATTGATTTTTTATGTGTACTGTACCTATATTACATACTGAATCTTTAGGAGTGTGGCAGAAAGGAATCACCAGGTATTTTCACACACGAGATGTGAGGTACACTCCTGCCTCATCCACTGTGCTTGTCCACGGTCCCTGCTGTCTAAGTGGCCGTGTTTTGTGCCACGTGCCACGCACCTCCAGTTCCAGATGATTAGACGGAAGGCAGGCTCCTGTCTTAAACGCAGCCAACCCATCAACTGCTCACAGAACACTGATATAGTCTAACATGACAAGATGAGGTTGGACCCAGGGTACTCGGGTAGAAGCCATAAAGAAAAAAATGCAATAAGTTTAACAACAGAAAAATGTTAAGCTTCTATAAGTCAAAAAAACTCATAAACACTAAAGGTAAACAGAAGTTGCACTGCCCCTTCTCTCGGAGACAAAACAGAACGCCCCCCCCCCACCTCCCTATAGCTGCCGCATCCTCCTCTCCCTTCCTGCCGAGATCTCTCGTAATACTTTCTTTGGGGATTCCAACCCTTCTGTTTAAAAAATTCTTTGTGTATAGCTAAACAGATACAAATGTGCTAATTCTGCCATTATAGCAGTTGTAATGGGCATCTTTGGAACAACATAATGTAGTTCCAAAACAATTCAAATTAATATCTAAAGCCCCCAAAAAGTAAATGGGGGGGATATTTGTAACAAATGTGACCCAAAAAGGGATCTGTATCGTTAAAGACATCTTATGAATTAACAGGAAAAGACAAACGCCTGGATAGAAAAGTCAATAAAAGTATAAACAGGTAATTCACAGAACACAGGCTTCGTAATCAGTTAAAACTAAATTCAAATCTGCCATTTTCTATGTGATCTTGGGCAAGTTATTTAATCGAGCCTCAGTTGCCTCACCTGTAAAATGGGGACAGGCATACCTCACTCATAGGCTATTAATCAGCTAAGGTATATGAATTACTCAACATTCAGTAAGAACTCAAAAAAACCAGTAGCCATTATTATTATTTCTACACCACACTTCTGTGTATCAAGGCCCAATAAAATCATAGACTGCAGAAAGGCCAGCACTGTATCATACCCACCCCCCTTCCCCTCAGGCTGTCCTCTGTAAGCAGATTGTTGATGTTCTCCCCTGACTTTTTTCAAGGTGCAGACTATATGAGGGTGACTCCTTAGTGACTCACCTCTGGTAAAAGGCAGGGGTCATTCTGTAAAAGAAGGATCCGAAGCTGGGCCTCATTGAGACCAAACAGTCCCTGGTTTTTCAGGACTTGGATGTTGACAGGTATGTGGATATCATGAGAAAGGGTGCAGGTAGACCTAGAACACAAAGGTCTGGATCAGAGGCCCAGATGAAGAAGGGGCCAGACTGTCGAATCCCTTCCCTAGGGTCACTTTCAACTTGCAGGTGAAGTTACACAATTTTCCATGAACCCATGGATACTACAGTCTAATAAGCTCTGATAATAAGAAAGCTGGGATGAAGCAACTCCCCTCCCAGAGCCATTTAATTCTGAATGAGGATGCTTTAAGGCCAAAGGGACCCCCTCCCCCAATCACCTGCCTTGACAGAGGGTGCCCGTGGGTGGGTTCTGCAGAGGACCGCACTGGGCCTTCTTCACCCTAAGCGGCTGCGCACCCCACCATCCACCAATCTTAAACAGAATGCATGCCTCCTCGCCCCACCCCGCTTTGGGGGGGCTAGAGGAAACCGAGGAAGACTGGAGTTAGGAGGCCGCCTCAAACGACGTCTTCCAAATCATCCAGCCCTCAGTTTTCCTGGAGGGGGGTGTCAAACTAAATCGCGCTTTCTAAACCTAGAGAGCACAGACTCGCGTCTGTAAAACTCTGTGCTCAAGTGGGAAGGGCCGATCTCTGGATAAAGGATCCATGAATCTCATGGGGTCCGCAAATGGCCCCCAAAGGGCCACTGGTGGAAATGAACGCAAAAGTCCTAACCTGATTTATCCCGGCCGTGCTGTGGAGGATCTCGGGGGGCGGGGAAGAGGGGAGCAGAAGCTGCAATCTGGGGCGGGGGGAGGCTGTTGAGAAGTCCAAGTCTGGACGATCTTCCGCCTCATTCCTAAGCTGGGAGCGCGAAGGACCCGGAGGGGCCCTTTCCCGGGGCTTTCCTTCAGCCCTTACGTGGGGGGGGGGGGGCGGGCGTCCGGCCCGGACCAACGACCCCTTTTCTTACTTCTTAGCTGGGTCCCGCTTCCGGCTGGCCAGGCCAGGCCCGCGGCCCGTGCGCCCTGACCGCCGCGTCCCGCCCGCCGCCACGACCCGCCCCGCCCGCAGCCTCACCAGCAGTCGCGGTTCGGGCACTTGCCCATCATGTGGCGGCGGCAGAGGTGCAGCTGGTCGCAGGCCTGGCACTCGCCGCGCTGGTAGCGAGCGCAGAGGCGCGCGGAGGACACAGCCACAACCCGCCAGGCCGAGGGGCCGCCGCCGCTGCCCGCGCCGCCCTCGCCGGCCGCCACCTCGGCCTCGGCGTCCCACGGGTCTTCCCGCACCTCCACCTCCTGCAGCAGAAAGCGGTCGGGCCCGGCCTGGCGCAGCACGTCCCGCAGCCGGGCCTCCGAGAGTTCCACGTGGCCGCGCAGATCCTGCAGGAACATGCGGCCGCCGTGGGCGCACAGCACCTTGGTAAGGAACGAGCACACGGTGGGCTCCGCCATGGTCGCGGCCCGGCTCCCTGTGCGGAAATCCGAGGCGGGCAGACTCCTCCCAGTCACGTCCACGACTACAAACCCCGTTCCCGGGGCGGGCTGGGGGGAGGGCGGGCGAGGGGCGGCCGCCCGTGGGCCGCGGCGCAGAGAGGCGGGTCCCAGGGCCTGGGTCCACCCTGGGCGCGGATCGGGCGGGGACAGACTTGATTGAGCGCCTGCTCTGCGCCAGGCACCCTTCAAGGTTAAGTCCTCGCCTGGAGGGGCTCGTATAGTCGGGAGGAATTTGAGATACTGGTAAGGGCTACAAAGAAGATGAAACAGGGAATGTGGTAGAAGGTGCCTAGCTGGACGGCGTTAGGTAGCTGGGAGAGGAAGACTTCAGGATGTAGCCACTAGCCACAGTTGAGCATTTGGAATGTGACCAGTTTGAGTTGGAATGTGCTTCAAGTGTGAAATACACATACACCGGATTTGGAAGCTTTAGAATGCAGAGTGTAAACTTCATATTCATGATGTTAAACTCATAATATTTAAATAAAACGTTATTATAATTTCATGTTTCTTTTACTTCTAATGTAGCTATGAGAAAATGTAAAATGGCTCACTTTATATTTCTGTTGGACAGCACCTGTTTAGACCTGTACATTTATTAAGGAGCTATCTTTTTGCCCAACACCATGCTGATTTAATGACTATTTTTTGAGCCAACCGCTAATGCAGCAACAGAGTATAAAGATGAATAAAACATAACTGAGGGGCTTGCCTGGTGGCGCAGTGGTTGGGAGTCCGCCTGCCGATGCAGGGGACGCGGGTTCGTGCCCCGGTTTGGGAGGATCCCACGTGCTGCGGTGCGGCTGGGCCTGTGAGCCGTGGCCGCTGGGCCTGCGCGTCCGGAGCCTGTGCTCCGCAACGGGAGGGGCCGCGACGGTGAGAGGCCCGCGTACCGCGAAAAAGAAAGAAAAAAAAAAAAACATAATTGAGGAACTCAACTAGCCGAGTTGCCGTCTTAACAGGGGCGGTTGTGAGGATTAAATGAGTTAATGTCACATAAAGAAGCCAAAGAGGAAGCCCACTTTAGCTTCCAGATGCCAGAAGACCTTCTCTGCCGTGTTAAGAAATTTGGACTTACAGAAGACTTTGGGAAGCTACTGAAGGAATTTCCGCTGGCGAGTGACGGTGGTCCCTCTGCCTAGAATGCTCCCCCGCACCCCTTTCTAGATGTCTCCTTTTTGTCATTCAACTCTGAGCTTAAATGTCTTCTCTTTAGCAAGGCCTTTCCTAAAGTCGCACCCAGGTCTCTGCATGCAACTTATCACTCATGTTTTTCTTACTTATTTATATATTTGTAGAATTCAAACGTGTGAAAGCAGGAATTTTGTGTGTCTTATTCCTTGCTGTATCCCCAACACTTAAAAACAGTGCCTGGCTATATTGTAGGATAGATGTTTTTTATTTTGTTTTTTTTTTATTTTATTTTGTAGTAGACAATTTTTCAAGCAGGAAATTAGAAGACAGTGAAATAAGCACCCATATATATCTATTTCCTCGTGTTACAAAATCTTAACACTTTGTCCTATTTTATTTGCCCGATTGTTTTGGCTGAGAATTTGTAAGTTTCAATTTCAATTTCTAGATAATTCAATCCTAAATACTTCAGTAGGCATGATTTCTAAAAATGGTAAATTTTCCTACATAATCCTAACATCATTTTCATAATTAACAAAAGTAACTGTAACTTTCCTTAACACTTCTAATGTAGGATCAGTGTTTTAGAAAGATCCCTGGCAGTAATAAGAATGGATTTCTAGAAAAGCAAGACAGGATAATAACAGAAGAGAAACAGAAGTTGAGGGATTATCATCTCAATTTTTATTGTGTTGTTTGCAGTGGACAATCCAAGAGAAGATACTCAGTGGGCAGTTGTATTTACAAGTCAAAAGCTTAAGAAAGATTGAAGAGACTATCTGAGTGGCATCACAGTACTAGTAATTGGAGCTGTGAGAGTTGATAAGGTCACTCAGCACAAATAAAGTGAAGAACAGAGATGGGAGGATAGAACCTTGGGGAGTAGCAACAACAAACATTTCTGAAAAATTGAGAGCCTGCTATGGCAAAGTAAATAAACAAATGGAACAAATAACTAAGTGGAAAAACTCAAACATCTGCTCATGCTTGGTTTGATGCCACTTTGTATATTTGAATGTAGGTGTTTTTGACAGCAATGGGTTGGCTATACATTGTTTTATTTACATTGAAGTCCATATCAAATGGCAAATTTTACCTTCACTTTAATCATATCTATGTTGCCATATAAAGGTTCTCTCTCTCCATCCAAAGCTTTATGATTAAAAACGAATAAGTGGGGACTTTCCTGGTGGCACAGTGGTTAAGAATCCACCTGCCAATGCAGGGGACACGGGTTTGAGCCCTGGTCTGGGAGGATCCCACATGCCGCAGAGCAACTAAGCCCGTGCGCCACAACTACTGAGCCTGCACTCCAAAGCCCGCGAGCCACAACCACTGAAGCCCGCGTGCCACAACTACTGAAGCCCATGCGCCTAGAGCCTGTGCTCCGCAACAAGAGAAGCCACCGCAATGAGAAGCCCATGCACCGCAACGAAGAGTAGCCCCCACTCGCTGCAACTAGAGAAAGCCTGCGCACAGCAACGAAGACCCAACGCAGCCAAAAATAAATATAAATAAATAAATAAATAAATTTTAAAAAAAGAGTGGAGAAGGGCTTTTGAAGGAGTGACTGATAGGACAATTCTGCTGAAGATCATTTACATTTTTTTAACTTTTGTGCCTCAGCCTGGCCCTGTTCCCACCCCTAAGGTGCGTCAGCAGTTTCCAGCGTCTCCCTGTCTCAGCCCCTAGACAAAAGATGTGCCAACCAACTGCAGGCTTCGGCATCACAGCCACCCCACCTTCCCCTGGCAGTGTGCTAAAGGCTCCTTGGTCATTGAGTCCTGGAATGATGAAGCTGGAAGGGGCAACACACATCCTCTATCCCCCACTGAATAAACCGGTGTCTGCAACTGATTATCTTTTTGGAGATACCTGGAAATAGAGCAAATAAAAGCAGCGGAGCCAAAATTAATATTTATTTCCTTTTATTAGATAATCTCAAATGGAGCTTGGAGAAGAACAAGAAGGAATACAACTACTGAATTATACGAAGTTGAGCTTACTTTATTCAACAAAATTTATCCAATGTATCAGCATATCAAGCAGTCAGCTAGGTATCTGGGGTGGCACAGTGAACAAGACAGGTTGACTCAGCTCTCATGGAGCTCACATTCTAATATGGAAAGCAGACAACTCCAGGTTGGATAGATGCTTAAAATGAACAAAGCAAGGTGCAAAGTGTTTTAAAACCCAGAGATCCGGGAGGCAAGCATCCAATTTAATCTATAGAAGGACTCCTTATGGAGGTTAGTAAGCTAATCTAAAGATGCTAGGTGTTAACTAAGTGAGTGGTTCTCACTGTGGTATTTTAGAAATTGATGGATTGTTGGCTTCACGATAATTGCTGACTTTTACTGGCATTGAGTGGATGGAGCTAGGGAAAACAGATGCCCTGCAGTGTATGGGTTAGTCCCACACAAAGAATTATTCGGTACCCTATACGACTTTCTAATGTCCTGTTGGACATGTATGTAGGACTTACAGCTCGCCTGAGAAAATATAATTCATTTTTTCCTCTTCGACAATCTGTAATTTGTCTTGTCCTATTATCCTTATTTCAATTAACGTAATTCCGCTCTTTCCCTTACCACATACGGAGAAGGTATATGGTCCGTTATGACTTACCCTAATACTGGTTTTCATGCTGGTGTCACCCATACTAATAAGCTTTCCTTCTCCTGTACTTCTTTACGGGAAATAGCCCCTGATCGACTCTTAAGTCCAAACCTATTCACTGTAAGTAGAAGTAGATATCTATTTCATGATGTCATATAGCGTGGTCATGCTGGAGTATTTACACATTGATATTCATTTTATCTTTATTACAAACTTCTTTCCTTCCGTTTCTCCATTATAATAGTTGGGGCAGTAAATTGATTTCTTAAGAAATTCATGTAGATTGTAGTATCTGAATCATCTCAGGACAGCAAAGGGGATGTTACAAATTGCTCTGAAAAAGGTGAATAGATCTGATAGGGTTTGTGGTTGCCACCATAATGGCAGTGGGGGAGAGGACGCTATTGGCATTTAGTATGTGAGAGCCAAGTATGCTGAATATATTGCAATACGTTGGACAGCTCCTCACAATAGGTAATTACTCTGCGTGCTATACGAATTTTGAATGTCTCACTAGACATTCGTGTATAACCTACAGCTCGCCTGCAAGAATATAGTTATTTCCTCATTTTCTCCATTTCGACAATCTGTAGATTTTCTCTTTTTTTAAGTTTATTTTATTTTATTTTTTTTAATTTTTAATTTTTTCATTTTTTTGGCTGCACCACACAGCATGTGGGATCTTAGTTCCCCAACCAGAGATCCAACTACTGCTCCCTGCATTGGAAGCATGGAGTCCTAACCACTGGACCACCAGGGAAGTCCCTAGATTTTCTTGCGTAGTATCTTCATTTCAGTTAAGGTGGTTTCGTTCGATGACAGGCCCCTAGCAGGTGCGAGGCTTGTTTGGGGCATTGTTCTCTTATAGAAATAAGTATTATCATATGCAGAAAAGTTACTGTATCACTAGTTTTTATTCCAATGTCCACTCGTATCCCTGCTTTTTTATTTTCCCATACTTCTTTAGGCAGAATAGCTTCTGATCTCCTACCTTCTGTTAAGTTCAAATTTATTCTTTATAAGTAGATGTAAACGTCTGACTACTTAATGAGGTCTTGTAGTATAGTCGTGCCCAAGTTATGTACCTTTCATTCCCTTTTATGTTGATATTAATTTTATTTAATTTTTAATTTCCTTCTAAAATTGTTTATAGGTAGAGTATATTACCGCTGAATTGCATTTTGAGGATAATGAAGAGGATGTTACAAAGTATTTGTCATTAAAAAAAAAAAAAAAAAAAAAAGGCAGGAGTGCTGGGTGAGAACCACCGAGCTAGGTTAAAAGGGGCACCGAAGAACTGAAAGAAAGCCAGGGTGACTGTGAAAGAAAATAAATGAGAGGACAGGGAAGGGAGAGAGCCTGTGGAGCCATGATGATGATTTTGAACTTAATTCTAAAGGCATGATCAGATTTGTGTTTCGAAAGTAAAAAGTTTTAAATTCTTGCTGCTAAGCAAAGAACAACTTAAAAGGCAACAAAGAGATATTTAAAGAGGAAAACATGGGAACTGCTTAGATGTGCAGGGGGAGGGAAAGAAAGGATGACTTCTGGATTTCTGCTTGAGCAGATGTTTTTCTGGGGGAGAAACTGATTCGTTTGAGATAGGCAGATGCAGAGCTCAATTGTGGACATGCTGAATTAGAGATGGCTGTGAAAGATTCAACTAGAGATGTCCAATGGGCAGTCGGAGAGTTGGATAAATAGCATCTCTCAATGTGAGGGTCAAGATCAGGAAGTGAACACTCCAAAACAGAAGCTACCATGAAAAAAATAAGTGAATGAAAATATTTTTGGCAAGCCTCTCAAAAAATAACCCTACCCTAAAACATCTTATACATTTGTTACTGTTGGAGTCCTTTAAAGCCAAGGAGCTGTAGAGGTCTCTGCACTGCTCTAAAATCTAGTATAAAATCAACTCTAATGCTAGTTAATTTTTATAACATGCCTGCTGGAAGGAACTATAACAGGAAATGTTGGCGACTCGTATGCAATGTTGAAAACGAAAATTGGAAGGAAAACCCTGATTCATAATAAGAAAGGAACTCTTGGTCCAGGCACCTCAGCTGCTCTAAAAACTGATTGTGCTGCAATTCCACACAATCCGTCATATTTAGAAAAAGAAGCCCCTAGCAGGTGCGAGGCTTGTTTGGGGCATTGTTCTCTTCGTTCTGATTCTGTCTCACTAGGACACTCATCTCACCTCCTTAGGGGCTCATCCTTCAGCAGATGGCCCTGCTCCTAATTTCTTGATGAGCCTCAACTACCACAGCGAACAACTACAACAGCACTCAGATTTCTCAGTCGTGCTTGTGTGAATCTGGTTACTGCAACTCAGGCCCCCAAAATACCAACCAACACTTCATGAAAGTCTGACCTGAAAAAAGCCTTCTCTGTAATCATATTAGTTAGAATATAAACGTCTACTTTGCCATAATTTCATAGAGCCCAAATGGGCAGTTAACTCCAGTTGGTTGCTTCTCTCTGAGCCCCACTTAGCAGCTTTTTTTATTGAATTTCAGAAAGAGTCAACCTGGATGGAGTGTCCTAAATAAACGTAGAGATAAAGAAATGCATGCCCCCAAATCAGTTTCACCACAAAGAAAAAGTAGAGTACTGCAGTTATGTCCGTGCTAGCATTTAAATTGCCCTTACATTTTTTTCCCCCAGTGTATCCCTAAGAATTTTCCACCAACTTTTCACAATCTTCCATCCAAGATTTGCTTGTACTGTCTTATGTCCTTATTTCAATAGGCATTTTTAGATTTCTCTCAAATTTCCCAAATTAATTTTCTTTCAGTTTAACCAAAACAAAACCATGTCATGCAATAAACTAAACGAGTAGTTGGGAGAGAAAGTTTGCTGCAATTACAGAAGTTTTAGAAGTGAGTCTTTACCAGTTACATCTAAGGCAGTGATTTGAAAACTTTATGACACGTTTCAATCCTCTTCCTGGCTCTCATCCCCAGAAAAAAGTGATTTAGTTGGAATGGGGTGAAATCTGGACAGTGGAATTTTTTAGAGCTTCCCAGATGATTCAAATGTGCAGCAAAGTTTGGGAACCACTGATCAAAGGCATTTATAGGAGAGGAAATGTAAGTTTATATCTGGGGCAGTCTGATTCTATAAGTGAACAGAATGGTTATGGCATCCTTTATGACGCTGTAGCCACCATTTCTAACTAATCACGCAGGCTTTGTCTATTTCCGTATATTCAATCACATATTCTGGGTAAATCTGATCTTTCTGAAAGATGACAAAAACAGAGGGATTCAACCTTGTATCCACACAGCTGTCATACCGCAGAGGAGGGCTCATGTAAGCCTTATGTCCTTCAATAAAATCTCCAACCAGGACTCGGGCTACAAACATAACGATGTTTTTGGGATCACACAGGCAATTTTTATGGGAATTAATGGCATCTTTTGTGAAGTAATTTCCTAGAAATAATCAGAAAAAGAAAAAGGTTAAGAATTATTATAAAAGAAGGTATATAGTTTATAAGATCATTTACACATAATCACATGATAGGCATTGACCAAGTATATATGTCAGCAATACCTTACTGATACTTATAACTTTCCATTGTACTTAAAAAAAATGTTCATTACGCAAGTAAACTTGAATACAGTGTATAACCCTACTGAAATAACAGAAACATTTGTTACTCTGCAGGATCCACAGGTATGGTGTTAAGCCACCGGATACAATGAGCAACTGCTGATATCACAGTGGCCCAATTCATGCAAGGCAAGTTGAATTGTAACTGATAAACCAAAGATACTCTAACAGAGTATTATATTGTGTACATTCTAAGGAGGAAAAGTCATTTACTACTATGGGAAGGTTCTGGAAAAAGAGAAAGGGAGACGAGATGTAGCACGAGCAAACAACTGACCCTGGCAGAGCTCTTCAGACAGTTGATCCATCATCCTCAATTCTAAAACAACCTCTGATAATCACTGATGTTTCCAAACTCAGCAGATCAACAACCATTTCCTGACAAATTAAAATTTCCTGTTTTTATTTTTATTATTGCCCAATGTTTTTCTGCTCTTTAAAGGAAAGGAGTATATATTGCAAATTCTGATTTTCTATGCAAAAATTAATAAGTAAAATGAATTTGCTGTATTTACGATGACACATGTTTAATACATTTTTCTTTTTTTTTTTTGTGATATGCGGGCCTCTCACTGTTGTGGCCCCTCCTGTTGCAGAGCACAGGCTCCGGACGCGCAGGTCCAGCAGCCATGGCTCACAGGCCCAGCCGCTCTGCGGCATGTGGGATCTTCCCAGACCGCAGCACGAACCCGTGTCCCCTGCATCGGCAGGCGAACTCTCAACCATTGCGCCACCAGGGAAGCCCCATTTTTCTTTTATTTTGCTTGGTGTTATTATTGATTTTTTTTTCATAATTAAGATGTTTGAATTCCAGAAATATTGCTTATCCTGAATAAGTCAGATACAGGCCATTCTGGGTAAATGATGTTCAGCTATATTTAGAATTAAAAACTAAAAGTCTGGCTATACTGACCTACCATTTACACTCCCACTCTCCTTCCCAAACACAGTTAATGGCCTGGTGGGAATACTCTCACACTTGTTTCTATGTATTTACATACACATATGTACATAAACTCTGATAAGTTTTATGTTTATTTGTTCCTAAATGGGATCATGCTATATGAACTGTTCTACAACTTTTTTTCCCACTTTAGTCCAAGAAATCTTGCTATGTCAGTACATCTAACCCCAACTCATTCTTTTTAATGGCTGTATAGGATTCCACTGTAAGAATGCATCATAGTTTAATTACTCCTGAAATTGACTGATGAAAATGTAGGTTGGTTTCACTTTTTTTTGTCTATTACCAGTAACACTTCTAAATAAATGCTAAAATATCCTAGTAAATATACCTTTGAGAACCCATATAAATATTTCTGTAGAACAGACTGCAAAATTATAGTGGCTGAGTCATAGGATACGAGCATATTAAGTTTGATATCACAAATTGCCCTCTAAAAGTGATCTAAAAATGTTACCACCAATAATAAAATCATGTTTCTCCACATTCTTGCCAACATTGGATATTATCTATCCTTTTAATTTTTGTCAATATACTGGGCAAAAAGATCTGATTTTAATATGCATTTTATGAATACTAGTATACTGAGCATCTTTTCATATGCTTATTGGCATATTTCATATATGCCAATATATGAACTGCTTTTTCATCTTTTTTTTCTCTGAACTGCTTTTTCATCTTTTTTTTTTTCCTGTTGTATTGTCTTTTTCTTACCGATGTGTGACCAAAACAAGCTTAAATTCAAGAACTAGTAGGTCCATCAAGATCTTTTTACAGTCTTATGCAGTGAGCCAATAGGTACTTGGAAAATGACCAGGGATACAAACAAAAGAAAGTGGCACATTTCTATTGTGCCACCCGAGACGCTCCTTCAGCTGCATTCTGTGCTGCTCTGTTATAGCCTCCGCAAGCAAACTAGGACTGGAGGCTGTGCCCTCTTTATTTGTATTATTTCTCACTGTGATGGACCCCCACTACATATTCTGTATGCACTGCCCACCTCTTTGCATCACAGGACAGTCACACTTCATTTCTTAAATGTCTACAAAGAGCAATTCCTCGTATGTCAATTTCTAGAACTTCTAAACAATTCAAGCTGTTTTGGAATGAAATCTTTCTAAAGCATACACACCTCTCTGCTTTTAAAAAAACAGAACAAACTCATTTTACCCTTTATTTTACTAATACCTCAGATGCAGATATTAATTCTGACATATGGTGTTATAACAGAGGGATGCCCTGTTGAGTTACTAAGGTGGATAGAGCTGTTTTCTCCTATACTAATGACTCCAGCATGAGAAAAAAAAATTGTGTTTGTGCCTTGCAGATCATTTTTCCTCCTTCTCCACTTAAAAGCTATTAACTTTCTTCTTGCTGCCTGCCTCTAGTATCTCTTTATTCCCACTCCACACACGTGCTGGGCTGAGAAAAAAACACTGTTATTGGCATAAGACTAAATGGATTCTGGGGAGCTCCCAAGGATAAACATACATGATCTTTGGCACAGGAATTTTATGACAACATGGGCTACTTATACACAGTTGTTCACTCTTTCAGACCCTGAGAGACATTCCAGAATGCTAACATTTACAGATAAGTGAATTCCAGTTATGCATGTAAAAGGTGTAAATAGTATGGAATTACTGGTAAAAACAGATTTGACTTAAAGCAACTGGAATTAACCATAAAACCTATTTTCGACATTCAGGGATAGCTGTACATATGTCCTAACGGCACTGAGTTTTTTTTACAGTTGTTCAATTAAATTTTTTCTATCTTCTAAGAAAGTCTGTGTGCTAATATGATTATTTTTGTTTATCAATGATAACTGAATGAAGAATGCCTCTTTATACAGGCATTATAGATCTTTGGAGGATATTTTTATCATTCTCCATTGAGAAAAGAGTAACCATCACCCTAAAAACCTGATTTTTAAAAGAAAGCATCCGAGTTTTTTCTCCTTTCTTTTCTTTTCTTTTCTTTTTTTATGGAACGCTTCACGAATTTGCATGTCATCCTTGAGCAGGCGCCATGCTCATCTTCTCTGTATCGTTCCAATTTTACTATATGTGCTGCTGAAGCGAGCACAGCATCAGTTGTTTTTAAATCATGCTTATATAATCTGGAGTCTACATAAGCTTAAATGATCCAAACCAAAGACCCAACCTTTTAGCCCACTCTCCTAAGACCTGACTCTGTCTTGTTGCAAATACCCCTTTCAAGGAACAGATCCTTTGAAATCCAACATCCTCTTCCCTCCTTCTGCCACTGCGTGGCTGTAGGCCACCCTCATTTCTGGCCAGGACTCCTGAAACAACCTCCTAATTGTTCTCTCCACCTGCAATCCTGGTCCTGCCCATCCTCTCTTCACACTGTAGCCAGAGACATGTCATTTCTTTCCTAAAGCCATTGGTGGTTTGCAAGTGTCCTCAGGATAAAATCCATCATCCCTTTAGCATGGCTTGCAAGGTCTTTCAGGATCTGACCCCAACCTACGGCTACAACCTCATCTTTCGTCACTCTCACCACACCTTAAGTGTGCTGTGCTGTGCTGTCCACAGCCTCCCTGGCCTTTGTCAATCTCTCGTCTTCATAAACACTCTTCTCTCAACTTTTTTTTTTTTTTTCCTAGCTAGCTTTTGTTTGTCCTAGAGATCACACTTAGACTTCACAATGTGCTGATTTTCTAGAGTCTACTGTGATTCATTTTTTCATTCATTCAGTATAACTGATGTAATGGGATAATACTGTCAAAATATTATGCTTTTTTCCCTCCAATTCTTTATACACAACTATCCTTCATTTAGCCAGACACATACTTTGCCTCAAAGAGAATTAGAATCTTGGAAGGAATATATAAGGAGAAAGAATTACGGTCAGCTTTTGATTACCAAAATAGGATCTAGAAATACATTGCAAAAAATGGCAGACTTTGTTAACTAGAAAGAACTCTGAATAAGACCAGGAGAAGGAACCCTCTCCCGGTTGAGAGTCAAAAAGGGCCAACTTGGCTCTGACTCAGTCTTTCAGGGACCTTGGGTCTGGGCCCAGAGGGTGATCAGTGACTAAAAGTCAGAGATGACAGGGGAGTCCAGGAGCAGAGGAATGCGTGTATCGCACTCCCTGGTAGAACACCAACATTCCAATGCCCTGGAGACTCTTTGGAGTTTTCTACATAGACACTCAGATTATCTTGACATTTTTGTTTCCTTCTTTCTAACCATTTGGCATCCTGAGGTACCTGGGTTGCAGAATCTTGCACCCTGGATCCTAAACATGTTCCCTGACCTTATACATGTCCCGTCTAGGGTCTTGAATCCAGTTGGTACCAGGACAGGTCCTTCCTTGCGTAGCAGCCCCCCAAACAAGTGCTTCTTTTTCTAATTTCACTTTGCTTCTGCTTTTTATCCAAATCTGAGTTTTTATAATCTCCTCTGCTGTTAAGGTGGGTGGCTTTCACCTAACTGCTGCAGTTCTTCTCCTCAATCCAGTCTGATCAGTTCTGGGCCACCTTCCAGCCTGTAGGAACTTGCTTACTCACCTGCCTTCCACTCTTCTCATCTATGTCCTGTTACATGCCTGGTTTCCAACTCCAGTTTATCAAGATGTAACCCAGAGCCCTTCTATCCTTCCAGGCATGTCTTACCACCTCTTACACATAGTCATGTATAAATTAGACAGACAACAGCCTATCCAGAGGGGTTTCATGCATGCAACAGGGGTTCTTTTTTTTTCCCTCAGAGAGTAGCCATCTCTTTGAGATCTGCCCCTTGGCCTCTTTTAAGATAACTGCCTGATCTTTTTAAGATTATGGGCCCAGTGGTTCATACCAGTCTATCTAGACCGTATTAACAGCATCATGGGAGACAGGACTGGAAAACCAACATTAAAAATAAACACAAACAGGGGCTTCCCTGGTGGCGCAGTGGTTGAGGGTCCGCCTGCCAATGCAGGGGATGCGGGTTCGTGCCCCGGTCCGGGAAGATCCCACATGCCACGGAGCGGCTGGGCCCATGAGCCATGGCCGCTGAGCCTGCGCGTCCAGAGCCTGTGCTCCGCGACGGGAGAGGCCACAGCGGTGAGAGGCCCGTGTACCGCAAAAACAAACAAACAAACAAACAAAACACAAACAGAACAAAAACACCCCCTAATTCCATGTAACAGGAGACAGGCCAAGGAGCAGGACCCCTCCCTGACCTTCACAAGGGAGGGTGGCATGGGGAAAGGTTCCTTGAGGAACACCCTGCACATCCGGAGAACAAGGGGGGCCCTCCTGGCCTCTTGCATCCATGCTACACAAAGGCGTATACTTGGCCATGAACAACTCTCCCCTTTCACCAAATTAAAGGAAGAATGACAGCCAGTGAGTAACACTGTCAAGCCATCCAAATACATTTCAGAGCGTTTCAGCACTCTTCTGTTCATAAAAGAGGAGAAACAGACTAAGCATCCAAGAATGTCACTATCAGAGCCAGTTATGGCCAAGACCTGGGAACATGTATATATATATATATATATACTGTATTTCCATTTTCTAGGAGAAATATTTGTTTGACTTCTGACATAAGAGACTCATGAGAAACTGATGGGTTTAAATGTCACACATGTTATATTTCACTCAAGATGGTTACTCCGCTTTCTCCAAACATTTCTCAGTAGGTTTTAGTGATGTGTTTAAACTTAAGAAACTTAAGAAATGCTCATCTAGTCATTCCCCAGCTTAAAACCCTTCATTAGCTTCCCATGCCCTGGGGTCAAGTCTATTGCGTGGCCATGTCTTGGACCAATTATTCCTGACTCTTTGAGGCTGGTGAACACCACCTGTTCTTAGGAATACCTCTCCAACCTGTTCAGGTGTCCACAGGGCCTGTTCTTTTCATCTACAGCAGGTGAACATTTGCAATCATTAAATTATGTGAAGTAATGGTGGGGGGGAGCATGTCTAACTTGTTCGCCACTGTGTCCCCAGCATGTAGCACATAGACGGCACTCAAAAATATTTGTTCACTGACTGTTTGGCTTCTTGCTTTTGGGGGGGGCCGTTGAATTTAATCTTAGTTATATGAGTTGAGCCCCCTTTGAAAATGTGATAAACTATTACTTGTTCCCTTAAGATGAGTGATTCTTGGACTTGCCTGGTGGCGCGATGGTTAAGAATCCACCTGCCAGTGCAGGCGACACAGGTTCGATCCCTGGTCCAGGAAGGTCCCAAATGCCAAGGAGCAACTAAGCCTGTGAGCCACAACTACTGAGCCCACATGCTGCCACCGTTGAAGCCCACACGCTTAGAGGCCGTGCTCCGCAACAAGAGAAGCCACCACAATGAGAAGCCCGCGCACCACAACAAAGAGTAGCCCCCGCTCGCTGCAACTAGAGAAAGCCCGCACGCAGCAACAAAGACCCAACGCAGCCAAAAAAAAAATTTTATTTATTTATTTTTTTGCGGTACGCGGGCCTCTCACTGTTGTGGCCTCTCCCACTGCGGAGCACAGGCTCCGTTCGCGCAGGCTCGGCGGCCATGGCTCACGGGCCCAGCCGCTCCGCAGCATGTGGGATCTTCCCGGACCAGGGCACGCACCAGTGTCCCCTGCATCAGCAGGCAGACTCTCAACCACTGCGCCACCAGGGAAGCCCCCAAAAAATTTTTTTTAAAGAAAGAAAAAAAGATGAGTGATTCTTTGGTTTTTGTTTGGTTGGGTTTTGGGTTTTTGGTTTTTGAGTTGCATGAAGGAATTTAGGAACAAAAAGAAAGAGCTGAAAAGGTTTTGTGTGACCACTGGTGTGGCCTGAGTTGGGAGAGGCCTCATTTCCCATCTTTGATTAGAACATAGCAGTGGCAGTAGGATGGGCATAGGTCAGGAAGAGCCATGGCCGGAACTGAGTAGCAATGGTAGACAAAGTCACCAACAAGGGTGCAAGATGCATCAACAATTGCAAGATGTATGACATGCCTTGGTTTCCCCGCCCTGCCCTTCCCGCAAAACACAGAAGACAGACGGGAAGCAGGGCTAAGGTGCAGTAATCAAGTCCCACGGCAATTTCCCACTCTACTTTGGACATTTCAGGTTAACATGAGCTTATTTTGTCTCCATGACTGTAAAAGCCTGGATGTGCTGGTTAATACAAAATAATTACATATACCTCATAATAGGAGCATGTGTAGAGCCTGAGCGATGGTTCTACTAGTTCGGCTTCTCTATCCCATACAAACCTTTTCCATATTTGGTGTCACAAATTCCATGTAAGACCCGGTCAAAATTATTCTCACAGATAGACTCTACATGGGTGCGTCTCACTGCACAAAATAGGATTTGCTCGTCTCTCTTCATCTCCTTTTTCTTCCTAATATAGGAAATGTGAGACTTAGTATCGGGAACGTTCCTCATCCACTCCAGTTAATAACATTAATCCCAAGTAAAGTCTAATCATCTTAAAATTTTATTCTGCTAGCTTTCAGAATGGAGCTACTAACATTAAGGCAACAGCTGTAAAAAGTAAATATATGAAAACTTTTAAATGACAGACACATGAAAGCATTTAATTGTAAAGCTAAAGCTGAAAGAGAGAAGCTTGAGTGGACACAATGAAGACACAACTAGAGATGGAAGAAACTGTTGACTACTAAAATGAACCAGTGAATATAAATCTTAAAAGATAGATCTTCACTAATCCTCTCAAACTTTATGTCAAGACACCTGATAATGTGGCCACCAACCTTTCAAAAGCCTTCAAGAGCTTTGCGTTCTGGATCTTCCTTATCTTTTCAATCTTGAAATTTTTCATGGAAGCTTTAAAACGCTCATTCACTTTGGCATATTCCAGAGAGCCATTATTGATCTCAAACAACTAAAAAAAATTAAAAATATATGAGTGTGAAACAGGAAACATTTAAGGCATGATATGTCCAAATGTATGGCTGCCTGTGCCATGGAGTATCCTTGCCAGGCCTCTGACAGCAGATGGAAGAAGCTGGCTTAGGCTTTCCACATCTGGCAGTCCATTCCAGTGATGAACGACATGGCATGGAGCCCGTCTGTTCAGGCTGACTTCAGGCTAACAGAGCGGCCCCACCCCATCCCCAGGTGTGTGACTTAGTTAGTCCAATGACCTGGTGAGTTCTCTGCCTAAAGCCAGTGCAGGGGCAGAGGCATTGGAGGTACCCAAGGAGCCCAAGCAGAGCTGCCTGCACCCAAAGCTGGAGTCTGATGTGGAGGCTAAATGATCCAGGAAGAGTCTCGCCCCAACCAGGCGAGGTGATGAGGTAAGGCACATTTCAACTCCCATAGAAACTTGTTTGTTAACTCCAACTAATGACAAGTCGCTTTTACTGTAAGTTCCAGTTTTCTCATCTGTAAGGTAGGGAATCGAATATCTATTTTACAGGTTTGTTGTGAGGATCTATCCCAAGGAGATCGTATATGCCTGGACTCTAGAAACAATGACATGCTCTGGAGAAGACTTGTTCTATGGGAAAGTGGCACATGACACAATCACCATTTAGATGTCAGCCTTTGAATCTTGATTCAAGGGTTTTGCAGAAGCGATTCACTCACTCCTTCACTCATTCATTCATTCAAATACACACATTTGTAGCAACGTACTTTGTCCCATCTTTAAACAATTCACCCACTAAAAAGTAAAAACCAAGTACCTCATAGCCGTTCGAGGATGAGACGCACGTGTCCTGTTGAGGAAGAAATACTGAGATGAAAGGCTCTGGTTGGGTCCTCACCTGCTGATGGCTGCAAACAAGACAGAGAAAGAAATTCACCTGGCTCCCTGTTTCATGTGCCCAAATCACTTTCTGTGCTTAACTTCAACTAAGGTGAGGTTCCTCAGAAAACTTCCCCTTTGTATCTTCTTTGGACTACATCCCTGCATATTCCTGGTACACACATATCAGTAATCATGCTTTTAAAAAAGGTGGTAATCATTCATAATTTGGTAAATTGTTATTTTCCCATTGATTTAAAATGTAAAAGCCTTGACTCTTTTTTACATTTCTACTTAACCTTCAAAGGTCCTAATGTGTTAGCATTAAGTAAGTTTGTCTTACAGCTTCTTTGTCAAGTGATAAACACTAAAATAGGGGTACAGGGGAAAGAATCCTGCCTTTCCTGGATGAACTGTATTTCAGAGAAACCATACACGTGGGCGTTCTCTACTAACATGTACAATACATAGGGATTTATTGTACAATTTTAAGTTTGAAATTTTCCATAATGAGAAAATTAAAATTTTAAAAATGCTTTAAGGAAAAAAACTCTTTAAAGACCCCCTTCTGGGGCTTCCCTAGTGGCACAGTGGTTGAGAGTCCGCCTGCCGATGCAGGGGACACGGGTTCGTGCCCCGGTCCGGGAAGATCCCACGTGCCGCAGAGTGGCTGGGCCTGTGAGCCATGGCCGCTGAGCCTGCACGTCCGGAGCCTGTGCTCCACAGTGGGAGAGGCCACAACAGTGAGAGGCCCGCGTACCACAAAATAAAAAAATAAATAAAATAAAATAAAAAATAAAAGAAAGATCCCCTTCTGTAAAATGAAGATTCTTTTGGAATGAAAGAAATTGGCCCCAATTTATATTTTAAGCTCTGATTTCCATACTATGCCAGTACAGTGCAGAACAAATTCAATTAATACGTTGTAAGGTGCTCATCAACAACGCTATAGTTCATTTCTCTTCGGGCTGTTCAGAATAATACTCACAGCCCTTAGTCTGTCCTAAAGCAGTGTGTCCCCTCTGGGCTCATGACAGCAGGATTCAAGCTGGTTCTCTCCACAGCCGCCCACGAACAGTTTTCTCAATTCATTTTATTCACTCACTCACTTAGCTGACTATTTAGTATCACTATGTACCATTCATCATACAGAGTATTTCAAGAGCTTTGAGGAGCTGATATTTGTGGAGGGGAGGGAAGAGGTGGAGGATTATGCTAGGGGAGACAGGTGGGAGTGTACTTGACGCCTCTCAACCCTGCGATATTTTTACTTTATTCATTTGAATGTTAAAAGAACTGGAGGGAACCTTAGCTGGCTAGGCTGATCCGATTCTAATTCTTGGGAGTTGGAATTAAGAAATTCAGAGAAAATTGGGTAGTAGCGGCAGAAGGTACAGCTGAAGGGATATAAAGATTGGAATAGAGTCCGCCTGCCGAGGCAGGGGACACGGGTTCGTGCCCCGGTCCGGGAGGATCCCACATGCCGTGGAGCGGCTGGGCCCGTGAGCCATGGCCGCTGAGCCTGCGCGTCCGGAGCCTGTGCTCCGCAACGGGAGAGGCCGCGGCAGTGAGAGGCCCGCGTACCGCAAAAAAAAAAAAAAAAAAAAAAAAGATTGGAATAATGAGGTTAAAATTGTCAAGCATTAGCCGGAGAAAAGTCTTAGGAGATATAAAGACAGATATGCACATATAGATAAGGTTGCTGAGTCTCTTAGCAGGGGAATAAGAATAAGAAGAAAAGCAGCTAAGATTTACTTGACAAATGTACTAGGATCAAGCCCATGTTACAGATGGGGGGATGCAGAGTGATTAGTTTGTCCAAATCTAATTGTCCACAACTAATAAGCAGCAGGCAGAATCTGAGCCTAAACATGTAGCTCCAGAGTCCGGCCGTTAACCTGGTCACAGGCAAAGATCTGTGACCCCAGGCTCCTCAGGCCCTAAAGCAGCACTGGACCCAACTCCCGGTCCTAAGGCCCTCAGAGAGCTCAGCTCCCCAGCCTTGGCTTCTTGTAAGACCTTGTTTTCCCTACTACACCACGTTTATCCCTTTAGTAACTTCCCGTTTCCATGCAATACCTTAATTCTTACAACCAAAAGGACCTAATTAGAACACCGACTTCACACCTGCATTGACGTCTGTTTTACATAATCACTCATGACCCAGGAAAAAAAAAATCCAGCTCCAAAAATGTTCATGAGCAATGTAGGTTTGACTGAGTTTCATGAGCTGACAGAGTCACACTGAATCCCCACAGCAAAACTTCCTTTACAAATCCCCTTTCATCAACTTTATCTTTCCCCAAAGCCTTTACTCAGGCAGCTACCACATCCCTTTTTCTCTCCATTTCTTTCTCAGCCTCCCAGCCCCTATAAATCCACTCAACAAAACTAAAGATCCCCAGAAGAACCCACAGCAAAACAAAAACCCAGTAATTGTGCATTTGATCCTTTCCTAGGAACAACCAGCCGTTCACAGCTGAAGAAGCTGAGCCCAGAGTAAGAGATCTGCCCAAAGTGCCCCGGGAATTGGAGGGAAAGACAGACTTCCTGCTCTAGAATTCTTTCAGTCGCGCTGTACCGCTTAGCAAGTACCTCACTCGTTAAAGCAAAAGGAAACTGCAGTGTTATGCGAGCAGGAACATTTCAGAAAACAGGGTTCAGATTCATGAGCGACTCAATGAGATCAGCGTGTTAACATCTCAAACGTGTGCCAGCAAGCGGCGTTCCAGACACTCACGCTTGTCCACGTTTCACCTGCTCCATATTCCAGTAAGACACAAATGTCGGCCTTCTGACGATATCCTTTTGGGTCTTGGAAGCTATGTTTGTCTGAATCATCCCTTTAGACAGAAAAAAGAAAACACAAATCAAGAATCAGTCCTAGGAAATGATTTATTGTTATTTTTCAGAGGCTAGTAACACAGCAAATATTCATGACTCAACTGGACATGTATGAATCGAGAAAATCCTTTTGGATGGAAATTACTCATGATAAAAACTTGTATTCTTCACTGCCCTTAGTATAAGACCCAGAAAACAAAGGGGTGAATGAGCATTCCTGAATTAATCTAATCTTTAAATCAAAGTCAGGTGGTAAAGAGAGCTAGGGCGTCCAGATTACAAGACGTCACCCATGACAGGCATCAACGATTATGGGTTGGAATGTGGTAGCTGTATCTTAGAAGTTTTTTCCTACCTCAAATGTGAAATGTCATTTTCAATTCACACATGTTGTACACCTAAGTCTAAGCTGCAGCCAGCATGAGCTCTTTAAAAAGTAAATCATCGTACATTGCTAGTGAAAGTATAAAACGGTACAACCACTTTAGAAAACAATTTGGTAGTTTCTTATAAAGTTAAACATACACTGCCTATGCAATCCAACAATCCCGCTCCTAAGTATTTATCCAAGAGAAATGAAAAGCTACATCCACACAAGAACTTGCGTTTGAATGTTCCTAGTAGCATTATTACAAGAACCAAAAAGTGAAAACAACCCAAATACCCATCAACAGGTTAATGGCTAAACAAGCCATGGTATATCCTTTTTTAAAAAAATTTATTTCATTTATTTATCTTTGGCTGTGTTGGGTCTTTGTTGCTGAGCGAGGGCTTTCGCTAGTTGTGGCGAGCAGGGGCTACTCTTGGTTGCAGTGCGCGGGCTTCTCATTGCGGTGGCTTCTCTTGTTGCGGAGCACGGGCTGTAGGCATGTGGGCTCAATAGTTGTAGCTCGTGGGCTCTAGAGCACAGGCTCAGTAGTTGTGGCGCAGGGGTTTAGGTGCTCCACAGCATGTGGGATCTTCCCAGACCAGGGCTCAAACCTGTGTCCCATGCATTGGCAGGCGGATTCTTAACCACTGCGCCACCAGGGAAGCCCCATGGTATATCCTTACAATGGAATATTACTCAGCAACGAAAAGGGAAGGACTACTCTATATGCAACAACATAGATGAGTGAAAAACAGTATTCTGAGTGAAAGAAGTGAGCCATATGCAGAGTACACACTACAGGGTTCTATGTATATGGAATTCTAGAACAGATAAAACTAATCTATAGTGACAAAGTAAACTGGTTGCAGAGGAGAGACCGATTGCAAAGGGGCATGAGGAAACTTTTTGGATTGATGGGAGCGTTCTAGATCTTGATTAGAATAGTATTTGCACACACTTGTCAGCACTCATCCAACTGCACACTTAAAATGGATGCATCTTATTGCAGCAATTATGCCTCAATATAGTTTTACATCAACATCAACAAAACAAACAAACAATGACAGAAAGAGCAAATCAGATCATGCCACAGCTCTGCTCAAAACCTTCTCAAGGTTTCCAGCTCATAAAATATTTAAGTTTCAACGTCTGCTCTCATCTCTTACACACCTCCTTCCCATGTGCATGGGCTGCCCCCTCCCTTCCAAAGTATCCTCCTCAGATAAAAGCAGGCTCCCTCCCATGATTCCTCCATTCTCTTTCTGCTTCATCACATTGCTTCATTTTCCCCGTAGCTGTAATTATTTTCTGAAGTTGCCTGGTTTGCCAGCATCCAGAACAGGGCCTAACACACAACTGACACTCTAATACTAGTTTAATGAATAAGAGCAAATAAGAAATAGAAAGAAAGTAGTCTGGAATACTGCAAACTTCTCTGAACTGGTTTCTATGAACCAAGTGAACAAAATTATGGGGCTAAAATTGCTCCAGATTCAGGAACAAGGTATATTGGTTCTCATCTCTCCACCACCTTTCACCACAGAGAATACCACCAAAAAAAATTTTTTTTAATTTAAGTGCATTTTTAATTTGACCACCCAACAGAAGAGATTTTTATTTTTCTCTATTGCCTTCTAGTCTTGGTCCACATGCATACATTGCTGCACTTATCATACACATTAAATTTTTTAAAAATTCATTTCTGTTTTAAATATAACATAAAACCCAAAAAGTACAGAAATACAAACTTGGGGTTCTGTTTTCTTCATTTAACAATATCAAATTTTGCTTTTACTACACAGTTTTCATAATTTTTAACAACCACCCAATACTCCACTGAAATTTAATACCTTAATGTGTTCAGTCACTACCTTACTGGTACACGAGCTATTCCTCTAGTTTAGTACTGTAAGTAAGTCTTTAACAGAGACCTTTATGCCTATAGCTTATTTTTTTCTTGTGAATTACTTCCTTAGAAAGATTCCTGAGAAAATAAAAAAGCAACATATTTTAATATCTCTTGATATGTATTGCCAGGTTGCTTTCCACAAAAGTTGGTATAATGGCCCTTCAAAGCTATATGACTTAACACACCATAATTGGTACAGGACCCAAATCTCAGGTACCACCTGGGAATGTTAAGGACCTGACAAAATCTCCTTTACCTCTTTCAAAGCACCTACAGGGCTGGGTCCTGAAAAGGCAAGTATCTGACCACACGCAGGGGGTGTCCCATGGATGTAGCCGATGGGACCATACATTCAGAGGGAGAGCAGTTTCTGCCCTGGTTTCTTACTAAACACAACAGACAGATGGGTAGAAGGTAACCAGAAAATCTTCCTATGGAGGCTCAAATAAACATGGCGGAAGGCAAAGTCTTTAGAAAAGGTGATGGATAAAACCACTGACCTAGATGATGAAGCCTAAAAGGAAGAGCAAGGTTCTAAAATTCAGAAGGGGGACTTCCCTGGTGGCGCAGTGGTTAAGAATCCACCTGCCAGTGCAGAGGACACGGGTTCAAGCCCTGGTCCGCGAAGATCCCACAGTGAGTCCGCATGCCACAAACTGAAGCCCGCGCGCCTAGAGCCCGTGCACTGCAACGAAGAGTAGCCCCTGCTCGCCGCAACTAGAGAAAGCCCGCGCGCAGCAACGGAGACCCAACACATCCAAAAATAAATACAATAAAATAAATAAATTTTAAAATAAATAAATGAATGAATGAATAAAATAAAACAAAACTCAGAAGGCACCCACAGGCCCAAGGTCTCTACTGCAGTCATCAGCACCTGAAAATTCTGCCTCAGTCTGGGAAGCAGCCCACCTAGAGTCAGAAATTAAGAATGGCAGAGCTGGAAGTACCCCCAGAGACCACGTAATCCAATGCCCCCATTTTACAGGGTGCTCGGTGCTGTCCCCAGCTACTCTGTGTCAGAGCCGAGACTCCAGAGGACGGGTCTTCTGACTGCCACTGGCTCCCACCCACTGAACTGCCTGCCTTGCTAAAAAGAACCCGGGTCCTGAGCACAGCACGCCAGGCTACTCCATTCCCACTCCCACGTGGATGCCACAGGCCGGATTCCAGCAACAGGCACCACTGCGAAACACAAAGACTTACCTTGGAAACTCAGCTCGTAGTTTTGTGAACCCGCCTGAAATGGCACAATTGCCCCGGGACAGGATACAAAAAGAGACTCCAGGTATGAAGAGTCGATGTTTGAAATTTGCTCATTGTCTTTCTAATTAAAAAAAAAAAAAGGTAAAGACTTCAGGGTAGGCTTTTAAGAAATGTCTACTATGATATCTTATATGACTTTATTTTAGCCGTGGGATTTGAACAGGAATGCACCCTGCCTCTCAAATCAGACTGCCAAGTTTCCCGGGTGGGACCACATCACACCCTTCTGTAGTCTCCACCGCGGGGCTGAGAGCACGCTCTACATTGCAGAAACTGACCATACCCTTGGTGGAGGCCTGACAAGCAGAGCTCTTTGCAAGTCTTTTACACCTTCCATAAAATATGACTCAAGTGTACAGAGCAACTGGTACCCGACGTGCAGACATGATGTCTAACAAAATCCAACACCCTGCCATGAAGTAGAATGTCACAGCTATCAGCCCATCACACGATGAGAAAGCACGTTTAAAGCTGGTATGAAGGCATGTAAAACTCCAACAGGTGTACTGCTGTCCAAATGAGAGTGATAAAGCCCTTCTCCTCTGGCTATAATGAAAGGGGCACCCCCAAAATGGAACGATATAATCTCCAGCCTCAAGGCACATATGATGGGTCTCAACACCAGAAAGGCTGCGTAAAGGGAAGTGTGTTATCCTAGGAAGGGGGCAGACTAGGCCACCATTCCACTGTCCCCACCCTATGTCAGGGATGACAGACCAGATATAAGCCCCCAAGAGCAGGGGTTCCCGATATCTAATGGTAAAGAGTTCTTGTTCCCCGTGATCTAGAATGGAGGATGACAGCAAGATCCTGTTGGCAGCCAGTGGTGGGCAGGGGCTCCCGGTCCCTTTAATGACAGGCCAGACTCTGCAGGCTTCAGCTACATCCACAGCATTCCCCTTCCCTAATGGAAATGCCTGCAGGATGTAAGGGGGGAGAACCAGAACAAAAGCTTCCAAGGAAGGCGTCCCAGATAGAGAGGTCTCTTAGCCTGGGGAGGAACATGGTGGCACAGGAAAACTGGGTTCAAGTATTTGCACACAGTGCAAAGCAGGAATAAACTTGATGTGTTTCTGGAGGTAGAACCAGGACAAATGGGAGGAAGGGACAAGAAGGCTAACTTCAGCAGAACTTTCTGAACTACAGTCGTGAACAGTTACGTCATACCACACGATGTTTGTTGCAACGGCTGCTGGGACATGTATCGGGATGACTGTAAGAGAGACTGCCATCCAGGGTGGGCAGTAGGAAACTAAGTTTCCATGATTAGATGATTCGCTGGGAAACCATATGCCTTCCTCAGACCCCAAAGAATGGCTGAAGTGGGCAAACACCTGCGAGCAAGGGTGGGTGAAGGCAGCCATCATTTCTGGGCACCCTGGACTTTTTTGGGTTTTCTTTGTTTGGGGTTTTTTTCTTTTTTTTGGCTGCACCACGCAGCTTGCAGCATCTTAGTTCCCTGACCAAGGATTGAACCCATGTCCTCAGCAGTGAAAGTGCAGCATCCTCCACTGGACCACTGGGGAATTCCCTGGGTACCCTGGTTTGATGACTTGAATCTCTGCCTTAATTTTCCATCCCCACAGTCCTGTACCCCTCAACTGCCTGCTCAGTTCTGCAGAACCCTGTTCCTGGCTGGAAGGAATCTGCAAACTCTAGGTCAAAGCCTTTCAAACTTGAATGTAAATGCGAATCACCCAGATCTTGTTAAAATTTGGATTATGATTCAGGGGAAGTGGGGGAAGAGTTTTGGAGCCTGCATTTTTTAAAAGTTAATTAATTAATTTTATTTTTGGCTGCATTGGGTCTTCACTGCTGCACGCGGGCTTTCTCTAGTTGTGGCGAGCAGGGGCTACACTCTTCCTTGCGGTGCGTGGGCTTCTCATTGCCGTGGCTTCTCTTGTTGCGGAGCACGGGCTCCAGGCATGCGGGCTCAGTAGTTGTGGCTCGCAGGCTTAGTTGCTCTAGAGCACAGGCTCAGTAGTTGTGGCGCACGGGCTTAGTTGCTCCGCAGCACATGGGATCTTCCCGGATCAGGGATCAAACCCGTGCCCCCTGCACTGGCAGGCGGGTTCTTAACCACTGTGCCACCAGGGAAGTCCCAGAGCCTGCATTTTGAACATCTCCCAGATGACACTGACATTGCTGGTCTGTGGACCTGACTTTGACCAGCAAGGCTTTAGGGTCTATATCAGCCATATTCACTAGAACTTTCTTTGACAATGGAAATTTCTCTGTGTTGTCCTATACGGTAGCCACGAGCCACATGTGGCTCTAGAGCACTTAAAGTGTGACTAGTGTGACAACAACTGATTCTTAATTTTACTTAAGTTTAATTAATTTAAGTTTAAAATTAAATAGCCCCAGAGACATTGCTTTGGGAAAGATCCCCAGTGTTCTTCTTCCTTGCTTCAAGAAATAAATCCTTCCTTCTCTGGGAAAAAAAAAAAAAAAAATCAAATAGCCACATATGGCTAGTGGTTGTCATACCGGAGAGAACGAGGCCATTAAGTCAGTGTCTGAGCATCTGCACAGCCTCTCATGGTTCACGGGGACATTCCTCTGGCTCTGCCCTCACTGTACTCCAGTTCTGAATGGGTGAGTGAATGAATGAATGGTAGAGCCTTCAATTATGCATTCTCCCAGAAGACTTGAATTTATACCTCAGTTTCAGTTACCAGGTCTTGGCTTTTGTCTTGTGCCTACATGTTTGCCTTGATCTTGCCTTTCTAGAGTTATGGCTTGCCCTTGCCCTGGGCAATTCCCTCAGGTCATGGACTCCTGCCCCAAAAGGCCAGCTTTCACAGCTACTAAGCTTGGCTATCTGCTGGTAAACATCTTGAGGGTCTGGATCTGCACCCCCTGACGGATGCAAAGCCCGTGACTGCTACCTGGCTCTGCCCTCCCGTCACTCCTGCTGTAACTCCATCCTGCACCATGGTTGCCCACCATCCTCTCCTGGTCCACCAAGCACCTGAACTGCCATATATCAATTCTACCTTCCAGAGGGTTCACTGTCAAACATATGCATCTACCCTTTGTTGGCAAAAGTTTCTATTTCTCCCAGTTCCTACCAGAGAGGTTCCTAACCCGGAAATCTCAGTTGCCCAACTCTTTTTTTTTTTTTTTAACATCTTCATTGGAGTATAATTGCTTTACAATGGTGTGTTAGTTTCTGCTTTATAACAAAGTGAATCAGCTATACATATATGCCCAACTCTTATTAAACATTCAGTTGCAAGAAATAAAACCTGTAGGGCTCTGTCTGAAAGCTATTCAGTCCACTCTTTTCTCTAAATATTCTAACCTGTACACTGGATCAAACCAGGTCATCAAACAGCTGTAAACTTGGACCATAATACATTGAACTATGAAAGAAACCAGGCTGCAACGTATGTTTGTGTTTCAGATCTCCCAGTACCACCATTTTTATTTTACTTGGATGACCAGCAAGGAAAACACCAAACCCAGGGCCTCTTTTTCCTTCCTTCCTTTCTTTTTTTTTTTTCCTTTTATAACAGAAGTGCCCACTCAATTTATATAATGATGGGTCGAACTAATATGAGACCATAAGAGTTTATTCACATCCTCAGAGAACACATTCCATTTCTTACAACAGACAAGTGCCACAGATTCAATGGCTATAACATTTTTTGTGTTCGTAGGTAGAACGTTACATTCTAGAACTGTGCATTTAACACAGACTGAATATCCCAGGGAGAACTTCATATTAAAGAAGTTTTATCAGGAAGTTTCTTGATGTTTTACTAGGGGACATGAGGGACAGAACTTGTGTAAATTTAAACATGACCTTTTACCCCTTTAAGTTCCTTTTGGTCTCTGGGATCATGATGTCACTAGAATACAAATATTTTCTAACCCTTCTCCCCTATCTTACTGAAAATTGCAAGTATTTGACCTAAGAACCATTGAGACCTATAGTTTACTATTTTAATTTCATTTCGTTTCGTTTAATTATTTTATTTAATAACCAAGGCTCAAGAATTTGAGTTTATAATTTCTATTTCCACAGGCACCTCACAGAATCACTTTTATGGAACTGCGCTTTGACATCATCCTCGGCTTAAATATGAGAAGAGCCCGTACAAAGCTAAATATCACAGGGGTTTTCATGCCGAGGTGCTTGATAGGTCACTGCAGGAGGGGAAAGAAAAGAGCTCTGAGTCCCGTCCTCTTTGCACAGGGCAGCTCTGCTTCACCCTAGTTTGCTCATTTAGGTTCTGTGAAAGCTTGTTTGATAGCATGTATCTGCCGCTAAGACCGCTGGGAAACCGCCATGTACTGCACGGATGGTGGGACCAAGGCTGAGGACCTCACTCACCACAGCACACAAGGTCCCCTCTGTGTGGCCCCATAGGAGACCTTTTTCTCAGGCCTCACTAACAGAAAAAAAGCCGTGCTTCTCCTGAGTAACTGGAATGGTCTTTTCATGGAGGCACAGGGGACCATATAACAGATAGTGTTCCTTTGCTTGCTTTGGCAGCTGGGGAGCACAGAGCCAAATGTATAGCCCATCCACTTCTAACCCTAGAGAATCTGACGCTGGCCTTTCCTCATCCCTACTTTGTCTTTGGCTTCATTTTCATCTCTTGCTTTTCTTTTCTCTTTCTCATCACTCTGATTTCATTGCCTACTTAAGCTCACTCCCTCCCTCTCTCTCTCTCTCTCTAATCCTATGAATCAAAGGAAAGAAAGGATACTAGACAGAAGCTCTGCTTATCTAAACTTCTCTCCCGAGTGGCATGGACTTATATACACTACCAAACGTAAAATAGATAGCTAGTGGGAAGCAGCCGCATAGCACAGGGAGATCAGCTCGGTGCTGTGTGACCACCTAGAGGGGTAGGATAGGGAGGGTGGGAGGGAGATGCAAGAAGGAGGAGATATGGGGATGTATGTATATGTATAACTGATTCACTGTTATAAAGCAGAAACTAACACACCACTGTAAAGCAATTATACTCCAATAAAGATACTTTTAAAAATTAAATTAAATTTTAAAAAATAAACTTCTCTCCCTTTACTATGTCCCTGTGTGGGTAAGTCTAGAATCTTCTAGTCCATCTGAATCCAGACTCTGACTGCATCCTAGTAAACATCTATATCAGTCTTCTGATTTCTCAGTCTTGCCTCCTCTTCTGGCTGAAAGCAGTAGTCTCTGTACATTTATGTACTAATACATAGAAAGCTATCTCAAGGTTCCAGCCCAGTCCCCGATAGCGAGGAAAGAAGGATATTTGGCTGGCTCACGGATCAAGGAGTTCCTTAAAAATAATTATAATTTTTTATGATGCAATTGGAGTCCATGCTTGCTGGGTATAATGTAAAAAAGCACCACTTCCTCTACCATGTCCTTGCTCCACGGGTAACCACATAGGTGTCAGACACTGTACTACTAGTTTCTTCTGAAGTTGGCAAGTTTATACAAGAGCACCCACAAGGAGGAATGGTACTCACCTTCTCTCCATATTGAACCCATTTGTCATTTCCATTTCTCCAGTACCAAATCCATTTTGTGGTGAAGAGAGAACTGGCCGGCATTGTGACAGATGAAGGTGTGGACAGACGTCGGATGGGATTATAATTACAAGTCATCTTCTGGAAATTGATTTTATAATTTCCACTAGAAAGGCTGAGAGGGAAAAGTTTAGTGTTAACAAAATGCTTCACTGAAACAAAATGCTTCTGTTTTCTACACTCTGGTCTTCCCTAATAAGAGGATAGAATTAAACCTTGAGAGCTGAAAGGGATCTTTGAATTTCCCTTATACAGCTTTTGGTCTTACACATAAAAGAAAAAACTGAACTACAGGGAGGTAATGTAACCTGCCTACCCCACATATTCAACGGTGTCACAAAATGTGTTTTTCCCTCAAAAAATATCCCCCATGATGCAGGGGACACGGGTTCGTGCCCCGGTCTGGGAAGATCCCACATGCTGTGGAGCGGCTGGGCCCGTGAGCCATGGCTGCTGGGCCTGCGCATCCGGAGCCTGTGCTCCGCAACAGGAGAGGCCACAACAGTGAGAGGCCCGCGTACCGCAAAAAAAATAAATAAATAATAATCCCCCATAGACAACTGTGCCCACACAAAACAATGGATTGGCTCAATGTTTGTTAGAAAGTCGGTTAGAAACTCACAGTAGGTCAGTTTCTTTCAATTATTATTAAAATAGTTATCAAAGTGTGGTTCAAGACCTTTTCAGGGAGCCAGCAAGGTCAAAGTTATTTTCATAATAATATTAAGACATCACCTGTCTTTTTCACCTTCATACCCTCACAGGTGCACAATGGAGTTTTCCAGAGGCTACATGATGTTTGATTTCACAATAAAGAGATTTTCAAAAATATATAACTATTTCAGTCTTCTCAGTGAATTTGGTTTTGTTTTGTTTTGGAAAAGTTATTTTTATAGTTTTACTTACATAGTTATATGTGCATATAACTATATATAATTTAGATATATAATTATCTAAAATGTTATGTTAACATGAATGAGTTTATTATTGTTATTTTTAATGTATCAGTAAATATTTAATTTTTCTCAGTTGTGATTTTTAATATGGTAAATATCAGTAGCTATAATCCACATAAACAGAAGTTCTTTGAGATCCTCAATACATTTTAAGACTATACAGGGCTCCTGAGACCAAAAAGTTTGAGAGTTACTGCTCTATTAAACACCTCCTAGATCAGTGATGTTCAACCAGGAGTGACTTTGTGACCCAGGGAACATTTGACAATGTCGAAAAACATTTTTGTTTATCACAACTGGCATGCAGTGGGTGGAAGCCAGTAATGATGCTAAACTGCCCCCCCCAAACAAATAATTATTTGGTCCCCAAAGTCAATAGCGCTAAGGTTGAAAAACACTGCTTCAGATTTACCTGGGGGGGAGAAATACACCTAGAAGCAAAACAGCTGACGCCACCCTCTAGTGGCAAAATGCAGCAACACAGAATCTCCACCAAAAATTCACTAAACTTGCAGACGACGACACATCCATATTTTCCCCCCAAAGAATTTCCTTGTAAAACAGGATGCAGCTTATAAATATGGTCATGGGTGGTATCACCCATATAAGCCCTAATAGAAGCAGAAATATAAGGTAGCCTCTTAGAAACCTCCAGGGTAGAGAAAATAGCGAACATAGAGGAAGGTATAAAATGCTAAAGTAGACAACAAAATCCTGCCCTAGAACTATATGAAATGACTCAAATCATTCTCTCAAACTATGAAGTTAAGTCAAAGCTCTTCTGAGCTCATCATTTAGTACTTTTAATAGTCCTACGATGAGCTGATAGGAATACAAACCAACCTACACATTGTGCTGTTCTGCAGGACACACTGACAAATATAACTAAACACATATTTGTGTCCCTGTTTATTTCACCTGAGTTAGCAAATACTCCCAGAGTCCCTTGTATTAGCCAGGCTCTGAGTGACTTCAAACCTGCCCCACTTACGTATTTTTCCTCATTAACTCAGCAGGCATTTGTCATTTTTATCTCAAGAGTTAACCTGAATGGGATTCTGAAGGAAAACTGCTTTTTCTTCTTCCCATAAGCATAGCACTGGGCTTTCTTTTGATGATGTTGTGCATCTCACAAGCCAGACCAGCCACCAACTTACGTGCAGACTTTGGGGTCACAAAAGGCCTTCTCAATATCCTCCATGAGCGGGAGGTCCATCCAGGTGTTTGCATCTAACATCTGCCACCGATAGGGCAGGTGGAAGTGAACTTTGTTGCACCTCTCTAAAAAGACAGAAAAGAAGGCTGAGCAATTCGGCCAAGTTCACTGCTGACTCTCCCCATCCTTTCACGGCCTGCCTTTCCCATCCTGCCTGCCCTGCGGGCACATTTCCCAGCTACACCTGTGCTCAAGCTGGCCCCTACCTGCATTGCCCCAGTCTCCATTATTACCCATGGAGACTCATCAGAAAACAAAATTCTCTGCTCCCCAAAAAGCCATGTTACCCACATGGAAATCTGAGATTATAAATTTACAGTTACCCTTTCTGCACCCCACATGTGGATTTACTGAGACAAACTGCTCTCCAGCATAGGCAACTGCTTTTGTGTTTCCTTGAAGCCCTGACCTAAAATTCATCTCTCCCAGAAGAATTCCCTCACTAATCTCGCACTCTTCTGAACTGAAAAGTCCTTAAGTAAGTTACTCACTAAGTTGACAACCCTTATACAGATGGTCAAGACAAATTTCGTCTGAGCCATGTTCATCCCTCGTAGAACATATGGTACTCGCAACATCAGACACGGAATCTACAAAACAAAAGAGGATACATGTATGCTGATCCTAATATTTAAACTGAAAATCAAGATATCTGGTCTTACAGTGGGGAAGAATATCTGAAATGGGGGCCACGTTCAAGAAAATTCTTATGATTCATGTACTGCTCATGAGAGCCTAGACATGAAAGCAAACATGAACATCTGGGTCACCTGAGAGTTATGTTTATTTCTTAAACCATAGTTAAACTATTCCTGTTCTCAATAAATGTAGCACTTATTCTATACAGTTCTAGGGTCGGTCCTTCCACCTTCATATGTCAATCTCCTCATCAGTAGCGCTCCTTAACCAAAACCCCTTTGCCCTTTAATACTGCTAAGGGACATCCAAAGGGAAACCACTAGCCCTAGCTGCTCTGCTGCAGACATGAGACATGGGGCCCCCCTCCGTCCCTCAGTGACTCACACAGAGCCCAGCCTGAGCCCTTGTTGTAATCTCGCTGGCAGGGGGAAGAGAGATTTGAGCAGAGTTCCGACCATGGGCCCCCTAGGCTGCAGCTCTGTTGCTTAAGGAAGGTGTACAATGAGGGACCCTGGGCAGAGTCAGTGCTGCTTTGTGTCGGGGCAGTGGTCTCCCCATGTGTGGGCAGGACCTGGCTTGTCAGCCTCTGACTTTCAGAGCGTAACACATCTTTCTCCCTACTGACTGCCGATGTGAAGCCAAAACTAGTGGCACCAGTTTTACCTACACGGGTAGCTTCATCTGTCACTTTACTAGAGCCATTTGGTGGCACTGTGGCCAGACTAGCCCCGAATGTCTTCTCTGTGTGTTTACCATTAACAAAGGCCATGGCCCCATCGTCGGCAGCTGTCATTTGGCCAGCAGCCTGCAGATGACTGCGAGTCACTCCGGTGTCCTGACCCCTAGGTAACGATTTTTCTCTCTGCCTACTGGCTGTGGTTTTGTAATTTAACGATCTCACGGAAGTGGCATCCGTGGCCATGCCATCGACGTTATTATGAAAAAGCGGGAAGTGCTGGCCGTCTTGATTCCCACGTCTGCCCTCCGTGTTCACGCAGTCCGAGGAAAGGATGGCCGTGCTCTTTCTGGTGGTGATGGTTCCAGGTGTTTGTGGAGAACCAAGAGGAGAGAAGGAGACAGCCTGACTGGGAGAAAACAAACTCTCTCTACCAGTGTCTTGGTCATTCTGCCAGGATGCGGGGCCCTTCCACTTGGGAGCTGATGTCGAATCAAAAGTGAAGTAAGCATTGCTGTGATTCCCACAGAAGAGATCCTCCAGACCGCCATTCTCTGCAAACCTCTGGCTTGCTCCCCCTTGACCGGTTCCTCCAAGACCGGCCGCCGCGGACGAGCCTGAGGAAGGCGGAGGGCACTCCTGACTTCCCAAATGCGTGAACTTGTGGGTGAGATCCTTGACAGGCCCATCGTCCACGGGAGACCCGCGGCCGGTGGGATCTGGGCTGGGGGGGCGGGACCTCTGGGCAGAAGCCGCAGCAGAAGGAAGAGAGTCCCCGCTGCCCCGGTCTCTGCTCTTGCTTCGGCCTCTGTATGCCGCATCTCTGTGATGTGAAGGAGGACCTGGGAAAGAAAAACCAGACGATGGAAGTTGGTGTTAACGTGACTAACTTCCCTGCCCTGTTCCGCCTCAGCTCTTTCAGGTTTGCTACCGAACTTCTATCAAATTACTTTTGTGTGAAAATCTCGAGAAGGTGCTTATGAGAGTGCAGGAATCTGTCATCCTGCCAGCCCTGCAGAAAACACCACCTATGACCTAGGATAAAGGTCCCACTGACACTGGCTCTGCTTGGCTTCTCTCATGGGACTTAGATGTAGCTCCCAAGTGCCCACACTCTTAGGTGGGGCTGTCCACAATTCTCTAGTTCCAGTCACTCACCGCTAGGGTAAATGGAGAGACAGACTGGTGCAAATCAGGGAGGAGTTCCCCGAAAGCATTTAGAGTTTGCCCATATTGTGATACAGGCGTACCTAAGTTACGGATTCACGATACTTAAAACAACAACAACAAAAGAAACTACAATAAAGGTCTGATTTCACTGAAGCTTGAGAATTTTCCAGAGTTGTTCATCCAGCCCCCCAAATGCCCAAGCTTAAATGAGCAATATCCAAAAAAGAAAAATTGGCCTCTCTCTAGAAACGTGGTAAGTCACACCCCCGGGAAGCAGAGAGGAGGGAGGGAGTGAGCATGTGTGTTCGTGAGTACGTACAAAGTGCGGTGTGCATGTGTGTGATGTTTATATGTGGGGTGTGCTGTGCTGGGTGTGTGTGCATGCATGAGGTGTGTGTGTGACACGCATGTGTGGTATACACGTGAGGGGTGTATGTGTGTGTGTGGTTGCATGCATGGTGTGTGACTTGTGTCGGTTGGTGAGATATGCATGTATGGTGTATGCAGCATGCACAAGTGTGAAGTCTGTCTGTGTGCTGTGATTGCATGTGTGTTTGTGTGGCATGTGTGAAGTGTGTCCTGTGCATGTGTTACATGTGTTGTGCGTGCATGAAGTTTGTGTATGTGTGGGGAATGTATGTATGCAAGTGGTTGTTTTTATGTGCATGTGGCTGGAGCCTGTGTGTGTGTGTGTGTGTGTATGTGGTGTGAGTTGTGCTACTGTGTGTGGGAAAGAGGAGGAAGAGAGGTCCTTTCTCTTCCAAACCCAGGGGGCAGCAGGAATATAGTACAAGCAAGCATCCTCCTCCTATCAACTAAGTAGATTAACTAGAAGTGACAACAAAGAAAACTCCCTCTCGCATACAATAAATTTATATTGAGAAACTACACCAAAACCCGTCCATCCAGATGTTCCCCTGTCGAGAGGGCATTGTCGTGCAGGAGAAAAAACACGAGATGTGGAATCAGAACACGTGAGCCCTGCTCCTCTCGAGTCCTGTGAGGCCCTGAAAACATTACTTTTCTTGATTCATAGCATTACCCTTCACTCTTCTAAAAATGATTTAAGCCTGCTCACAATAGAAGTCACTTAAGGAACTTCCCTGGTGGCGCAGTGGTTAAGAATCCACCTGCCAAAGCAGGGGACATGGGTTCGAGCCCTGGTCCAGGAGGATCCCACATGCCGTGGAGCAACTAAGCCCGTGCGCCACCACTACTGAGCCTGCGCTATAGAGCCCGTGAGCCACAACTACTGAGCCCACATGCCTAGAGCCCGTGCTCTGCAACAAGAGAAGCCACCGCAATGAGAAGCCCGTGCGCTGCAACGAAGAGTAGCCCCCACTCGCCACAATTAGAGAAAGCCCACGTGCAGCAGTGAAGATCCAACGCAGCCAAATAAATTAATTAAAAAAAAAAAGTCACTTAAAATGTCCAAGCCTCAGTTTCCTTATCCATTAAGTGAGGCCAATAATACACCTGCCCTGCTTCACAGTTTTGCTGTGAGGAACAATGATGAGCTCTTTTAGGTGAAAGTCCCTTGTAAATGATAAAGCATTTCTCAAACATAAAAAGATTCTCTCACAGAATCTTAGTTATATATTCTATTTGCTTCATAAAATTCATCTCCTCTATATCCGCTTCATAAACACATTAAAAAGTGCAAGTGTTAATTCCATTAAACAACATCAAAATGCTTAAGAAATTGTACTGATCACTTCACTGATCATAATAGGATGGCTATTATCCAGAAAAAACAAAATAACAAGTGCTGGTGAGGAGGTGGAGAAATTGACACCTTAGTGCTTTGCTGGTGGGAATGTAAAATGGTGCAGCCACTGTGGAAAATGGTACGGCAGTTCCTCAAATATTTAACACAGAATTACCATGTGATCCAGCAATTCCACTTCAGGGTATATACTCAAAAAAACCTGAAAGCAGGGTTTCAAAGAGATATTTGTACACCCATGTTCATAGCAGCATAATTCACAACAGCTAAAAGGTAGAAGCAACCCAAGTGTCCATCAGCAGATGAATGGATGAACAAAATGTGGTATATCCATACAGTGAAATAGTATTCAGCCTTAAAAAGGAAGGAAATTTTCAAACAGGCTACAACGTGAATGAATTTTAAGGACATTATGCCAAGTGAGGTCCCCGGTGGTCCAGTGGTTAGGACTCTGTGCCCTCACTGCCAAGGGTGCAGGTTCAATCCCTGGTCAGGGAACTAAGAACCCACAAGCCATGCGGTGGAGTGCCCCCCACCCAAAAAGAAGGACATTATGCCGAGTGAAATACGCCAGTCACAAAAAGACAAACACTGTGTGATTCCACTTCTAGGAGTTCCCTAGGGTCGTCAGATACATAGAGACAGAAACTAGAATGGTGGCTGGCACAGGGCTCTAGGGGAGGAGAGAACAAGAAGCTGTTTAATGGGAGCAGAGTTTCAGTTCTGCAAGATGAAGAAAGTTCTGGAGATTGGTGGCACAACAGTGTAAATGGACTTAATGCTACTGAGCACTTAAAAATGGTTAAAATAGTAAATTTTATGTTCTGTGTATTTCTACCACAACTGAAAAAAAATTATATGTATGTATTCTTTTTTTTAAAAAGCAGGAAATTCTAGCATGCTACAACATGGATTGCATGAACCTTGCAGACATTATGGTAAGGGAAACAGTCACTCACAAAAAGACAAACACTGTATGATTCCACTTGTATGAAGGGGCTAGAGTAGTCAAATTCATAGAGACAGAAAGTAGTATGGTAGTTGTCAGGGGCTGGAAGGAGGAGAAAACAGGGTTATTGTTTGATGGGTGCAGAGTTTGAGTTTGGGAAGATGATGAAGTTCTGGAGGTGGATGATGGTGATGCTTGCACGACAACAGCAACATAATGCCATCGAACTGTACATACACTTTAAAAAGATTAAAATGGCCACTTTTATATTTTACCATATTTAAAAAATAAAAATAAACAAATCTCAAAATAATAGTACTGAAGACTGTAAATTAAATTGTATACAGTGTTGCATTAATACTAAATGTCCTGTGTTAGTTGTAGCGTGGTTATGTAAGAGAACAGCCTTGTTTAGAGGAGGCCGATGCTGATACATTTAGGTGTGAAGTCTCCCGATGACCGCATACCTCAAATGCTTTAACCACAAAGATGTGATGTGTGTGTGAGTATCTAGATGTCCACATATATGGAGAGAAAATGATAAAACAACCATGTCAAAATATTAACACCTAGTCCATCTGTTAAATTTTTATTATTTTCCTCTTTTAAAAAGTTTTATCAATTAGCTTTTAGAAAAATGGTAAACATTTAAAAAATCTGATGGTGGGGGGAGATAGTGCTTAGCATGAAAATCGAGTTGCAAAATCACACATATACTATGATCATAATTACGTAAAAATTGTGTATGCATATGGACAACGTATGAAAGTGAAAACAGAGTTTTATGTGATGAGGTAGAGTGAGTATAGGTAGAGTTTCTCTCTCCTTGCGATTTCTGTTTATTTGTTTGTTCTAGTAATTAAAAAGTAGGGCTTCCCTGGTGGCGCAGTGGTTGAGAGTCCGCCTGCCGATGCAGGGGACACGGGTTTGTGCCCCGGTCCGGGAAGATCCCACATGCTGCGGAGCGGCTGGGCCCGTGAGCCATGGCCGCTGAGCCTGCGCGTCCAGAGCCTGTGCTCCGCAACGGGAGAGGCCACAACAGTGAGAGGCCCACGTACCGCAAAAAAAAAAAAAAAAAAAAGTAGACCGCATTTACCTCTCCACCCAGAGGGTTTCTTCTGGCGGTGCCTGCTGTTGCAGATGTCCTGGATGTTCTGGACCACACTTGAGCTCAGCCCGTGCTCCCTCATGATGGCCAGCACCTTTCTGTCCATCAGGTTATGGGACCGGAAGCAGTTGCCATAACCACAATTCCCTCGGGTGAAGTGTTCACAGACGTGGAGCCTTTCACACGGTGGCTGCTGGTTACAAGTCTGTCTTCCACCCTCTCCCTTATAATTTTTGCATATCTACAGAATGAAGAAACAATAGCCAGAGATAAAACATAAAACAGAGATAAAATAGCCAGAGAAGAAACAATAGCCAGAGTTTCTCTATGTGCCACATGTTAAGGAAAGTTTATATAAAAATTTCGGCTGGGCTTCCCTGGTGGCGCAGTGGTTGAGAGTCCGCCTGCCGATGCAGGGGACACGGGTTTGTGCCCCGGTCTGGGAAGATGCCACATGCCGCGGAGCGGCTGGGCCCATGAGCCATGGCCGTTGAGCCTGCACATCCGGAGCCTGTGCTCCGCAACGGGAGAGGCCACAACAGTGAGAGGCCCACATACCGGAAAAAAAAAAAAAAACTTTCGGCTGTAATGACCTATATGGGAACAGAATCTGAAGAAGAGTGGATATATGTATATGTATAACTGATTCACTTTGCTGTACAGCAGAAACTAACACAACAGTGTAAATCAACTACACTCCGATAAAAAATAAATAAATCATAAAAATGCAGCTTTTCTTACTTCCTGATAAGAAAAAAAAATCAGAAGCAAGCAGACATATATCAAAGGAAAAAAATGCATGTGTATTCCACAATCTTTGATGAGTTCCATTCAATCGATGACTTATTTGCAGCAGAAGAGGCCTACAAACTAACTGAAAGAAACTTGAATTTGATTAACCTCCTTTGGAAGAATCAACATAAGACGGCTAGCTACAGATAGAACTAAACAGGACCCAAAGGGAGCCCTACGCTATAAAGGAACCCCAAAGAGGAAGGCCTGTCTTTGGATATCAATTCATTGTTCTATTAAAAGGACATGTGGAGGAACTTGCATGGCGGTCCAGCGTTTAAGACTCCACGTGGTTCGGTCCCTGGTTGGGGAACTAAGATCCTGCATGCCGTGCAGTGCAGCCCAAAAAAAAGGACATGTGGGGACTTCCCTGGTGGCACAGTGGTTAAGACTCCGTGCTCCCAATGCAGGGGCCCCAGGTTCAATCCCTGGTCAGGGAACTAGATCCCGCACGCGTGCCACAACTAAGAGTTAGCATGCCACAACTAGGGAGCCAGTGTGCCACAACTAAGGAGCCTGCGAGCCACAACTGAGGAGCCCACATGCTGCAACTAAGGAGCCCGCCTGCTGCAACTAAGACCCAGTGCAACCAAACTAATTAATTAATTTTTCAAAAGAGGACATGTGGGTCTTATCTACAACTGCTGGGAGTCTAGAATCTAGTCTCAGCTAGGCAGAATGTCAGTTTCTCAAAAGATCAACTGAAGCAGATAATTTGTATATTCCTATGTAAATAGGTATGTCTACATATCTAGCTCTACAGAGATATAGTTTTTTTTTTTTTTTTTTTTTTTTTTTGCGGTATGTGGGCCTCTCACTGTTGTGGCCTCTCCCGTTGCGGAGCACAGGCTCCGGATGCGCAGGCCCAGCAGCCATGGCTCACGGGCCCAGCCGCTCCGCGGCATATGGGATCCTCCCAGACCGGGGCACGAACCCGTATCCCCTGCATCGGCAGGCGGACTCTCAACCACTGCGCCACCAGGGAGGCCCCTGTTTGTTTGTTTTTTTGCGGTACACGGGCCTCTCACTGTTGTGGCCTCTCCCGTTGCGGAGCACAGGCTCTGGACGCGCAGGCTCAGCGGCCATGGCTCACGGGCCCAGCTGCTCCGCGGCATGTGGGATCTTCCCAGACCGGGGCACGAACCCATGTCCCCTGCATCGGCAGGCGGACTCTCAACAACTGCACCACCAGGGAAGCCCAAGATGTAGTTCTTACTGAAAGGAGAGCAGAAGAAACACTGTCACTGAGGCCAGACCAGGTGATGCAGGACTAGAAGATGCTGGTTGAAGTCTGCAGCCCTGGAAGCAGCTACATGTGACCTCACATCTGAATTACTTACTTGCTCCCAGCCTCTCTTTCCTTTGCTGTAAAGAAGGAAAATATTTGCTCTCCTCACCTAACCAAGTTGTTGAGCAGATTAAATAATAAAATACATAAATGTGTTGTGCAAAATATGAAATGTGATGCAAATGTTTGAATCATTACATGAAGAAGCTTAAAGATGAAAACGTTTGGGCCTCCCTGGTGGCGCAGTGGTTGAGAGTCCGCCTGCCGATGCAGGGGATACGGGTTCGTGCCCCGATCTGGGAGGATCCCATATGCCGCGGAGCGGCTGGGCCCGTGAGCCATGGCCGCTGGGCCTGTGCATCCGGAGCCTGTGCTCCGCAACGGGAGAGGCCACGACAGTGAGAGGCCCGCATACCACAAAAAGAAAAAAAAAAAAAAAAAAAGATGAAAACGTTTATAAGCTGTTTCAATAGACTCTGAGCAAACTAGGTCAACATGGGCCACTATGATGTATCCAAGTGGCAAAGACATGGATTCAGACTCTAACAACCAGGACTTAAGCCATCTAAACAACTTCTAAACCTGATGCAAATAGATATCATTGCGATAGAGCCTATGATCCAGATTCAAGACTCTAGACCAACAGTTCTCAAAGTGTGGTCCCTGGACAAGCAGCATCAGCTCCAACTGGAAACTTGTTAGAAATACAAGTCCTTGGGCCCTTCCCCATGTCTACAGAGTCAGAACGGCCAGAGGTAGGGCCCAGCAATCTGGGTTTGACAAACCCTCCAGGTGATTCTGACACACGTTTAAAGCTTGAGAACCAGTGTTCTAGAGGCTTGAGTGAAACAAGAATAATTAGTAACTTCACAAATGATACTAGGAATGGTTAACATTCCGAGTTCTATGCTGATGTTTAAGTAAGAATGCTCCTGCCAAAACAAATGAAATCATTTCTTCCTTTTAATAAATACATCTCAGTTACACAAGTTTCTATACGAGGAAGTCAGATTTGCCTGATGCTTTTATGTTCTCACGGGTCAAGGCAAAGTGGAAGAGTGTGAACATTTTAAGTTTTTGAGGGCAGGCAGTGTGTCTTGTCCACTGCTGCCTTCAGAAGCCTGCCCTTGTAGGAACTCCTGAGTGTTAGTTGAATGAATGCAAAACAAACAATAAGTAAAGTGAGATGCAGAAGGATGAAGTGCCTTGTCCAAGACCACAGAGGTGGTTAGTGGCAGAGTCAGGACTTTGAGAGACATGGAAGGATCATCGTTGACCAACTATGCTTGGAACTAGCTGAACTCTGGCTGACCCCCTCCTGCTAAAACCTTGAAAATATTCTGCCCTACTCACCCAAGTTAAAACACTCCTTGAGGGACCACTCTTACCCCAAATTGTCAAATAGAGACTTATGTTATTGATGCTCTGGTCGATTTTCCATTACAGGAACCAGCGCCTCAGACCTCTGGTTCAGGAACCAGTGCAGTCTGCCAGTCTGTGATCCTACCCCTGACAAGTGGTAAATGGCAATTAAGTTATTGGCTAAAAATAAACTTCAAGCACAAGCCTTCCCACCCCACCCACTAAGCATGGGTACTGAATTCTTAAAAGGGAAAGAGAACCTCAGATGACACTTCAGACTCTCTGTGTGATAAAGGATGACAACAGCATTTTCCTACGAGGACCCTCCCAGCTCTTTTGTCAATGGGCTTTTCTGGGATCCATCAGCAACACCACCTTCTAGTAGGTTCTTCCCTAGAGAAAGGAAGAGCTGTCACTCCCCTTATTCTCCAGGGACGTGATACAGAAAGTCCTTGGTGATTTTGGAGAACAGAAGCAGACAGCAAACCTGATGAGTGACCTTTCCGAACTTCCAAGCTTGACACTAGACTAAGGTTGGACCCCAGGGACACTCCTCTCAAGGGTCATAACAAGACTTCACCTGTCGTCATCCCTTCACATGAAAGGAAGAGGAGGGGGTGGGTCTGTTAGTCAACGGGACCTTTAACGAGTTGGTGTGTAAGGCGTCTCCCCATGCTGGTAGCCAGGAGGGACCGAGCTGGCACACAGGCCAAGGGCCATAGGGATCCCAAGACAAGACCTCTAAACCTAGGCTCCTGGAGACAGAGAGAGAGAGAGAAATCCAAGTACCTAAATGAAAGGATGCCTGCGGAAATGGCATATATAGTCCTCCTCCACTCTCTCCGTCTCTGAAGACATTTTTACAGACTGCCTTGCATTCCCATCTCTCTTGAGCTCAGTGATCAACTCAAAATCACCCCTCATGTCCTAAGGTTTCTAAGTCCTCAAGGGAAACACACTGAGCTTAGAGTCAAAAGATGTTTAACCTCCCAGATATCCCTGATAGCTATCTTGTCATATATAAAAGCACATCTGAATTTCAACCTTGCTTATCTTTTTTTAAAAAAATATATATATTTATTTACTTGTCTATTTTTGGCTGCGTCAGGTCTTAGTTGCGGCATGCGGGCTGCTCTCTAGTTGTGGCGTGTGTGGGCTCAGTTGCCCCACAGCATGTGAGATCTTAGTTCCCCGACCAGGGATCAAACCTGAGTCCCCTGCATTGGAAGGCGGATTCTTAACCACTGGACCACCAGGGAAGTCCCCACCTTTGCTTATCTTAACCTCAGTCCCTTCCACCCATTCCACTTGAGTCTTCCATTATGTTTCTATGCCTCTCTTTCAGTGTGAAGCTAACTTCTCTACACAAGGGTTTTTCTCAGGTCAGACAGCATTCTTTAAACAGCATCCTCTGATTTTCAAGTCAATAGTCCTGTGTGGATGAGACTGTTATTATCTGCCATTGTCCTTACCTTTCTTCTAATGATAGAAGCTTCCAAGTTTTAGCTGGACACCAAGTTACCCAGCCAGAAACTACATTTCCCAGCCTCCCTTCTACCTAAGTGTGATCATATGATAAGTTCTGGCGAATGAGATGGAGCAGATGCACTTTTTACAATGTCCAAGTCGCATCTTTTAAAAAAGAAAGCTGCTTGCCTTTCACTTACTCCCTCTCTACATTCCTGTTGGTTAGAAAATGATGACAGTGAGAAGAGTCTACTTGTACCTGGAGGAGGAAGCCACATGTTAAAAGAGAACAGAGATTATCTACTGGTCCAATAATAGAATGGATATATTATATATAAGATAATAAGGCTGACCTACTGGCCTGAGTCCCTGCATGACATCGTGGAATCCAGCTGCCTGACCATCGGATACCTACCTGCCTACATCTGGGCAAGACCCAAAGTCCGTAAACTATTTCTGTAAAGGATCAAATGGTAAATATTTTAGGCTTTGCAGACCATTCAGTCTCTGTTGCAAATACTCAACTCACTCTTGCATGAGAAAGCGGCAAAAAAAAGACAATATATAAATGAATGAGGGTGGCTGTGTTCCAATTAAATTACAAAAAGAGGTGGCAGGGGCTTCCCTGGTGGCGCAGTGGTTGAGAGTCCGCCTGCTGATGCAGGGGACACGGGTTCGTGTCCCAGTCCGGGAAGATCCCACATGCCGCGGAGCAGCTGGGCCCGTGAGCCATGGCCGCTGAGCCTGCGCATCCAGAGCCTGTGCTCCACAACGGGAGAGGCCACAACAGTGAGAGGCCCACGTACCGCAAAAAAAAAAAAAAAAAAAAAAAAAAAAAAACAGGTGGCAGGTGGGATTTGGCCCATGGACCATGGTTTAATGACCCCCGATCCAGACTGTCAAGTGATAGAGAAAAAAAGTAATATTTTATTTGAATCACTGCACTTTGAGGTCCCTTTGTTCCAATAACTTAGCCTCAACCAATACAGCCTGTCATCTTCCAAAACCTTGCCTCAAAGCCCACCTCTTCCAGGAGGTCACTCGGATGCAAGGCACCAATTAGTCCTACTGCTATTTCTTCAGATCACACTGGCTCACACAGGGTTCCCTAGCAGCCTGGCAGGGAAAGCATTCCAGACTCCAATTCTTGTAAAACTTCCAATAGGAAGGAAATTGTTGGAATCTCTCAGATAACTCAGCAACAATCATCTGTTGACTGCCACCTGCAGGCCCTGGTGCTCAGTTTTCTCTGCTCCCATTCCAACACATCCAGGATGCCACGCTGCCAACAGCACTCTCCCTGCTTTTCAAACTAAGGAATTAGAACTTACCTCTGGCATAAAAAAAGGGTCATTTTGGAGAAGGAGCACTGCTAACTCCTCTTTGTTCAGTCCAGAGAGTGCATGATTTTTCAGGACCTTGAAGTTATCTTCTGAGAGAACATCGTGAGAATATTTGCATAAATTCCTGGAAGTAAATGACAATGGTCAGTGTTTCCACTTCACAGAAAGAAAAGAAAAAGCAATCATCCAGGGAACTTTCAATGAAAATCAATGCCCACATCCTTTGGTGACTAATACAGGTTGGTCCTGCTTCAAGAGTACACTTTAAAAATATAAATTGATGAAACACCTAGATGGGAAAAGGGAATATGAGGATTTTTTTCAGAAATCATACACTTATATACTTTATTTATTTATGTATTCATTTTTGGCTGCATTGGGTCTTCGTTGCTGCCCGCAGGCTCTCTCTAGTTGCGGCGAGCAGGGGCTACTCTTTGTTGCGGTGCGCAGGCTTCTCATTGCAGTGGCTTCTCTTGTTGCGGAGCACAGGCTCTAGGCGCACAGGTTTCAATAGTTGTGGTGCGTGGGCTTCAGTGGTTGTGGCGTGTGGGCTCTAGAGCGCAGGCTCAGTAATGTGGCACATGGGCTTAGTTGCTCCGCGTCATGTGGGATCTTCCCCAGCCAGGGCTTGAACCTGTGTCCCCTGCATTGGCAGATGGATTCCCAACCACTGTGCCACCAGGGAAGCCCCACACATGTATACTTTAAATTATTGCAATACTTCTTCAAACAATGTCTCCTCTAGTATACGTTAATAATGTAGGACGAGGAAAAAATGGCAAAGAAACTGATACAAATTTAGTGGAAATGACTGCCCATTGAGAGACAAAGAATAATTAGGATAACACATCTATGGATTGACAATAAAATCAATGTGAAAAGAGAATTCCATTGATCAAACTAAATTAGATGAAATTGTTCCTTGCTTTCTCTCTTCTATGCCTTACATACCAATGTATACCTATATGATTTGTGACTACAAAGGAATGGAACAAGCTCAGAATTGTACATTTCAAACAACTCTACAAAGAAAGAGATAAAAATCCTCTTCACTTTAAGACTGATGATTTAGGTCTGATAGTACTTTCTATGATGATGGAATTGTTCTATAATCTGAGCTTCCTAAAATGTAAGCTATACATGACTAATGAACACTTGAAATATAGGTAATAAGACTTAAGAAACTAAATTTTCTATTTTACTTTACTTTAATTAATTTAAATTTGAATAGCCACACATGACTAGTGGCTACCATACTGCATGGCAGAGATTTAAATCTTTGCTATTCAAAATATGGCGGGAGAACCAGCAGCTTCACCATTATCTGGGAGCTTGTCACAAATTTAGAATGTCAGGCCCCACCCAAGTGCTACTGAATCAAAATCCGTCTTTCAACAAGATCCCCAAATGATTTAATCACACTGAAGTCCCACAAGCACTGACTTAGACCATTGAGAAACCCAGACAGTACCGATGTTTTCATTAGACAAACATAATGAGACAGTTATCAGTGTTCAGCTAACAAACTCGTTCGACTTCTTAACTTACATACACTCCCTATAATATCGCCAACGTCCTCAGATTTATGGTTTTAACAGTTGCTAATATGATGGGATCTTAATATTTCCTGGTTTGCTCAACCATTATCAAATTGTCAGGAGGTTAGGTAATGGCCAGATTTTCACTACATTACAACCTTTGTACAAACAACCTTTCTTCTTTTACATTATTTCTGGAGATTTATTCCTTTGAGAGTATTGCCTCAAAGGACACAATCAGTTTCCCTGCAGCTTCTGTTTCATTTTGATCTCCTGCTCTCCAGAAAACATAACAGCAATCTGAGAGCATGTCTATTTCCCCGCCAGTACATTAACATAGAGTTTTATCACTTTTGTTCCTTCAGTAAGTAGGAAATAGACTTATGGGGGACTTCCCTGGTGGTCACGCAGTTAAGACTCCGTGCGCCCAATGCAGGGGCCCCAGGTTCGATCCCTGGTCAGGGAACTAGATCCCGCATGACACATGGTGCAGCCAAAAAAAAAAAAAGAAAATTAAAGAAATAGACTTATGCTTTTAATTTGCACTTTAATTATTAGCAAGACTGAAATATTCCCAAATGTAGGCTTGATGCTTGCATTTCCTCTTACTTATAGTATTTGTTCATATCTTTTAACTGTTTATCTAGTGGAGAATGGGTACTAAACTACTGTTCTTTATATATATATATTTGTTGTTGTTGTTGTTGCGGTACGTGGGTACGAGAGGCCACTGTTGTGGCCTGTCCCGTTGCGGAGCACAGGCTCTGGATGCGCAGGCTCAGCGGCCATGGCTCACGGGCCCAGCCGCTCCTGCATTGGCAGGCGGACTCTCAACCACAGCACCACCAGGGAAGCCTTGTTCTTTATATTTTTTAATACTAATCTTTACCAGCCTTGTGTATTTCAAATAGTTTTGCATTTTTCCCTTTTGATCAAGAACTTATTAAGGTTGTCGTTGTTCAACAATCTGATTGCTGTTCTATACAATCATATCCTTCCAATTCGCCGTTCGTAATTTAGCCCACTGTTTTAATACTTGAGAAGTTAATTCCTCCACCACAGCTAGATAACTATACCATTTTGTTTCACCTTTAAAAGAGGTATTTTCAACTTTAATTCTTTAAAATATCTGGAGCTTATTTTGACAACCAGCATCAGAGGAGGACAGAAGTGCTTTATATCAACTTTTCTCAATAACGTCTATTTTTTTTTTTTAAAGAAGATGTTGGGGGTAGGAGTTTATTAATTTATTTATTTATTCTTGTTGTGTTGCGTCTTCATTTCTGTGCAAGGGCCCTCTCCAGTTGTGGCAAGCAGGGCCCACTCTTCATCGTGGTGCGCAGGCCTCTCACCATCGCGGCCTCTCTTGCTGTGAAGCACAGGCTCCAGACGCGCAGGCTCAGTAGCCGTGGCTCAAGGGCCCAGTTGCTCCGCGGCATGTGGGATCCTCCCAGACCAGGGCTCGAACCCGTGTCCCCTGCATTAGCAGGCAGACTCTCAACCACTGCGCCACCAGGGAAGCCCAATAACGTCTATTAAATTGGACTCCTTTCTTACTATTTTGTTATAGAGGACTATTGTTTGTTAACTTTTTAGCAAATTTAGAACTATTGGAATCCTTATTATGTTTTTATCAATCTACGGTTCTACTTTGAATCCAATACCATACAACTGAAATGTCCTTTGCACTGTATTTTAAATATTAACAGAATAATTTATCCTATTATTGGCTTATTCCTTTTCAAAAATCTCTTTAGTGTGCTTAACTATTATTTCCTCTATAGAAATTTTATTATGGCTTTGTCACTTTCCACAAAAGATCATATTGTGAATCTAATTTGTGTTAACGCCATACATTAGATTGGATATTATGTCATCTTAACTACATTCAATCTTCTGATTCTGGAACAGAAAATATCTCTCCATTTATTCAAGTCTTATTCTATTTTTCTTACTGAGAATTAAAATCTTTCTTTTAATAGTTCTCTCATTTCCCAAATATTAAACATGAATCAGTTGCCACCATTATGTTTTAGTTGTTTGTCACTAGTAAACAGAAATGCGAATGACTGCAAAATTATCTTATTGAAATTGACAATGATTTTTTAAATGTAAACATCTACATAAAAGTTATTCTCTAAGAATTAATCTTTAAAAGCCACTATTCAAATAGTGACTTTTAATAGTCCCACACTGTTCACGCTGTCTGCATGTAAGACATTTCTGAAGCCCTCTAGAATTGCCTTCTTATCTAGCCGTGGAACCTCATGAGAAAAATCAGAATCAACAACCATGGCAGCCACTGCCCAAGTCCTTAAAACCCAGCCAGCCCTCCCCACACACACTGCTTCATGCACAACTCAAGGGCGGTTGGTCAGGCTCTGGCAACAGCCTGTACTTTAGCTGTTTTCTCAGGCGTGCTCTCTCCTGGCTTTCTCTACCAGGAGTTCTGGCTTCTAGTGTGTGTCTGGCACTCCTTGATAAAGCTGACCTCAGCTCTCCACTTGCTCTTGGGGTCTGTGCTTTCAGATAACTGCTCCCCAGCAGCCACCACGACCCAGAGCCCTCAGCAGCTGGGCTGGGACTCCACCTTATCACTCCTCCAACCACCACGGGAGGGGCGATCTGTGAAGAGACTCTACAGCAGGAAGGGGACCAGCCTCCTGCCCAAAGCAGGAAATCCCTCTATTAGAGCTTTACCAGATACCTGCGAGCTTCATTACCTCACAAGGCATCTCACTCCACTGGGTACTGCCTTTAACGATCCTCTTGATATGGAACAGAAAATGACCTTGTTGAAACACCCTGCTGCTAGGCAGGTTCTACCCTCTGGCTCCGGGATATCTGACAACTGGGAGGAATTAAGAACCTTTCTTCCCTTTGAGCTCCAGCCCAGATATTGTGATCACAGAGCCAAGATTATGGTACCTCTCCTGTGGCCAGATTAGGGTCACAGATGAGGACCCAGTCCCTCTCCAGGTCCCAGCAAGATACAGCATCGGTCATATCTGTCCTGTGCCTGCTCTGTCCTAGTCAAGGAGCAGTGGGGCACTTCCAAGGTCCTGGAAGTCAACATTTCCTCTAAATAACTGAAGGCAGCCAGACAAATCTAATAAGAACCCCTCTGCCTGGAGCCCTGAGTGTCCAGGCTTTGCCAGCCTCACCCAAGACACTCATGCCTGTAGGAAGAGCCCGCCCAGCACACGCTGCGCTGCCTGGGTCCTTGACGTTGCCCGTCTGAGAGCCCAGATCGCTTTTTATTTCTCATCTCCATCCTCAGGCAAACTGCTCGTTCCTCTAGATTCCATAATACTCACCTTGAACTCAGCTTCAGACAGCAGCATGTCATATCTAGCCTTGAGTTCTGACTTGCAGCCCTGTCCCTGGGAGGCCCTGCTCAATTTTCCCACATTCCCTAGACTTTTCCAAACTTGTTAGAGGCTTTATCTCCACCCTAATTTCAACATATTGTTCAGGGCGGGGCAGTTTGTGCTCACCTATTTGGGAAGTAAGACCAGAAGTACAGACACTAACATTTATCACATATTTACTAAGTGACAGGAACTTGCATCTGTTATTTATAACCTACGAGGAAACAGTTTACTTTTTACTTTGGGAAACTGAGACTGGGTAAAATGAGAAATCAAAGGTGACTCAAATAAGAGGAAGAGCTGATAACTGAACCCAGATCTCAAAAAGCAAATAAAAACATAATCTGGAAAAATGAACAAAAACAGACATGTCTGAAATTTTTCCAAACCAGAAAGAAAAAAAAAAAATGCCATTCTGGATTATTCAAACTATTGTTCCCTAGCACTAAGTAGAAAATTGAGAGTAGGGTATGAGGAGAGAGAATGCATATAAGTCACATATGCGGGCTTCCCTGGTGGCACAGTGGTTGAGAATCTGCCTGCCAATGCAGGGAACACGGATTTGAGCCCTGGTCTGGGAAGATCCCACATGCCGCGGAGCAACTAGGCCCGTGCGCCACAACTACTGAGCCTGCGCGTCTGGAGCTTGTGCTCCGCAACAAGAGAGGCCGCAACAGTCAGAGGCCCGCGCACCGCGATGAAGAATGGCCCCTGCTCGCCGCAACTAAAGAAAGCCCTCGCACAGAAACGAAGACCCAACACAGCCAAAAATAAACAAACAAACAAACAAACAAACAAACAAATTTTTTTTTTAAATCACATATGCGGTGTAGAAGGGACACAATAAATGATAGAAACTGTTGCTTAGGGACTTCCCTGGTGGTTCAAGCGTTAAGACTCTATGCTTCCACTGCAAGGGCGCGGGTTTGATCCCTGATTGGGGAACTAAGATCCTGCATGCCGCCTGGCAAGGCCAAAAAAAGAAAAGAAACTGTTTCTTATGATTGGCATTGCGGAGACAAGCTCGGCAGCAGCACTCATCACGGTCAGGGCTTGATGGAGACCATGTTCAGGTTTAAGATGCAGAAGCTTCCTTCTCACTTTCTTCTGATCACCCTGTCCCAGCTCCAGGTCCCTAATAGTCGCTAGGAGGATTTAGCCAGGAAATAGTGTGAAAGTCTCCCAAGGCCTCTTGGGAGTTCTCAAAGCCAGTGGTTCTTAAAGTGAGGTCCCCTGATCAGCATCACCTAGGAGGTTGTCAGAAATGCAAATTCTCAGGCCCCATCCCAGACCTGCTGGGTGAGTCTCAACCTTCTAGCTCACATCAGAATCATCTAGAGCGGGCTTCCCTGGTGGCGCAGTGGTTGAGAGTCCACCTGCCGATGCAGGGGACACGGGTTCGTGCCCCGGCCCGGGAAGATCCCACATGCCGTGGAGCGGCTGGGCCCGTGAGCCCTGGCCGCTGAGCCTGCACGTCCGGAGCCTGTGCTCCGCAACGGGAGAGGCCACAACAGTGAGAGGCCCGAGTACCGCAAAAAAAAAAAAAAGAATCATCTAGAGGGTTTGTTAGAACACAGATGGCTGGGGCCCACCCCAGTTTCTGATGCAGTAGGTCTGGGGTGAGGGCTGAGAATATGCATTTCTAACAAGCTCCGAGGTGATGCTGATGCTGCTAGCCCAATGAGCATGCTTGGGAGCAAGGATGCTCAAGGCTACCTTCTCCAGCAAAGAATAATGGGCTCGGCAGAAGGTTGATTCACAGCCACAGGGACTCCCCACCTCCCGGCACGGATTGCCCACAAACCATTATGAACTGCCCAGGGGAAAACAAGTGTTTGCAGAATGCTGCCTGCACTTGGAGCAGATAAACTTAAAACAGCATGAGCTGGGAGAAGAGGTGATAACTTTTTAAAACAAGAGCGAAGATGGCCTTGGAAGAGGCAGGAATGTCTCTCAGGAATCTCAAGCCAAAAGCCTAAAAACAAATGACTTTTTCACTCTTCTCTTCCAGTCACAGAACAAAATGTTACTTTAACCCTGGCAATAAATGCTCCCCCAATCACAGATGAAGTCTAGCTTGCAGAGTGGTTCTCATCCCTGGTTACACATAATAATCAACCGGGGAGTGCTCAGAAATACCTAAGCCTGGGCCACACCCTCAGAGATTGATTTAATTTGACAGGACGTGAGACCCCAGATGATTCCAATGTGCAGTCCAGGCTGGGATTGCTGGCTGGGCCTGTCAGATGCAATTCTAAGCTAGGTTCCTGAACTAGATACTCACACGTGTGAACTCCAGCACTTCACAAGTCAGCAAACACAGGGCCAACCCTGGGCTCCACAATCAGACCAGCGGGATAAAAGATAACCTTAAGGAAAGTCTTGTTTTTTGACAGTCATTTGTATCAAAATACCCCTTCTCTTCTCCTGTTCACCTGCTCTGTTCCCCAACACCTCATGTGGGAGGTGGACAAAATCAAAGAGCTAGTCAATTTGTATAGAAGACAGGAAATAGCTCATCATGATTCAAGCCAGGCAAAAAAAAGGAACCAGGATGTGTGAAAGATAAAATCTAGAGAACACTCATCTAAAGAATAAAACGTCACCAATCAAAACCAACCCTGAGGGCTTCCCTGGTGACGCAGTGGTTAAGAATCCGCCTGCCAATGCAGGGGACACGGGTTCGATCTCTGGTCCGGGAAGATCCCACATGCCGCGGAGCAACTAAGCCCGTGCACCACAACTACTGAGCCCGCGTGCCTGCCTAGAGCCTGTGCTCCGCAACAAGAGAAGCTACGACAACGAGAAGCCTGTGCACCGCAATGAAGAGTAGCCCCCGCTCGTCGCAACTAGAGAAAGCCCGCGCACAGCAACAAAGACCCAACACAGCCAAAAATAAAAACAAATAAATAAATTAAAAAAAAAAAACCTGAGAAGTATTAACGTCATGAGACGCCTATCCTCTATATGTTTGTACTTCTGACGTTCGAGATTAAATTGCCAGTTACTAGAGGCAGGGATGGTTCACTGAATCTGGAACCCCTAGTCAGATGGGGGAGAACCAGAGTAGACCAGCAGAGAGCAGGAACAGGGTAAGGAACAATGTCAGGGAAGAGAAAGGGTGGAGCCGAAGAAATCGACCTGCTTGAACCACAACTGTATTACCCAGAACACATTACGTGGGAAAAAGAGGTCGCCCCCTGACTGCTGATCGTGATTAGCCCTAGGTGCAGACGGCCGAGGACCCCAGCCAGGCGAGGGGAATGCAGCTGGTAGGCTGCAAGACTCTGGGCTGCAGGGGGCAACAAGAAGGGACCAGGCCCACCGAGGATGGGAGAGGTGGGGGGCCGAGGAACTGATTGTAACCTATAGCTGTACCAAGAGTAAGGCAAACAATGCAGGTGCCACAATATTGTAGACAATCTCCCCAGTTTGACTTATTTCTCTGGTCCTTTTAATCAGTGGTTCTCAAACTCTGCTGCCCATTAGAACTACCCAGGGACTTTTTAAAAACCCTGATGCCCAATTAAATCAGAATGTCCAGGGGTAGGAGTTGGGCATCAGTATTTTTAAAAGATTTCTCAAGTGATTCCAGTGTGCAGCAAAAGTTTGGGACCATGGCCCTAAGTCCGCATCAGGACTGAGAAAAAGCACAGGAAGTGAAGAGAGAGTGAAGGGTAGGAGATGCCGCAGGGTATGCGGGATCTTAGTTCCCCGACTAGGGATCGAACCCCTGCCTCCGGTGTTGGAAGCATGAAGTCCTAACCACTGGACCGGCAGGGAATTCCCACCAAAATCTTGATTAGAGACAGTAAGTCACCAAGGCTCCTCTCCTTGAACACGCTTCTCCTTCTGCCACACTTCCCAACATAAATCCCTTTGGAAGTTAAGAAGAATATTAAACTAGGGAGAAAGATGAATTAACTGGTTAATGGTGTTTGAGGATTGTTTCAGTGAGAAAGGGGCAGAAGCTTCTAGAATAGCCTACTTTTGGTGACACAATAAATATTTGTTGGGGCTTCCCTGGTGGCGCAGTGGTTGAGAGTCCGCCTGCCGATGCAGGGGACACAGGTTCGTGCCCTGGTCTGGGAAGATCCCACTTGCCGCAGAGCGGCTGGGCCCGTGAGCCACGGTCGCTGAGCCTGCGCGTCCGGAGCCTGTGCTCTGCAATGGGAGAGGCCACAACAGTGACAGGCCCACGTACAGCAAAAAAAAAAAAAAAAAAAAATTTGTTGACGTAGTGGGTAGAATGTCTGATGTTTCCTGTATGTCTTGTGGTTCTATCATATAAGAGTAAGAGACATGTCACCCTAACCTTGGAGGAATGCAACACTTTTTTCATCATTTGCTCACTCAGCACTAAAGAATGCATTTCACTTTGACTCCCTCAAACTCTAAAGCCACATAAAACTTGCATTTGCAATCTGCCAGGAAGCACATCTGCAGATACCGTTTCTGAAAGTGTGGTTCCTGAACCCCTGCAAGAGAATACTTAGGGTGATGGTTAAATACAAATTCCAAGGCCCCCATTCACCCCTTCTGAACCAGAATTTCTGTTGTGTGAAGCTCTACCCAAGTGATTCAGATATACTTCAAAGCCTGAGAAGTACTGCTCCAAAGCTGGGTACCTACTACACCACAGGGGCAACCCAAAATCGACCCATCAAGGTGTGGGGAAAAAATGTTACAACTGTTTATATTTATTTTGTATCTAAGAAAGTAAAAAATTATTGCCTGGGCTGAAAGAGGTGAAGGATTAGGGAAGATTAATTGGTTAATTTAGAAGGGGCATAAGAGAACCTTTAGGACTGATGAAAATTTTCTGTATCTTGATCATGATGATGGTTACATGGGTATATCCATTTGTTACGACTCTTCAAAGACTCTTCAAACTGTATGCTTTAAATGGGTATATTTTATTGTATGTAAATCATACCTCAAAAGTTGATTTTAAAGTTCTTTTAAAAGGTAACAAATTAATAAATATTTACTACACAAAGTAAAAGTTATACATCATACAGTTTTTAAATAAATAGATACATAATAGGAGTACATGCTGAAAATGGTCTCTAATGACAGGGGTGAGGAATCAAAATGTTTGGAAACTACTTCCCCAGATGACCTCTCTTAACCTGAAGCTCTGAATTGGTCTAAAACATTCTTTTTTTTTTTTTTTTTTTTCTGGCCACGAGGCATGCGGGATGGAACCCATGCCCCCTGCAGTGGAAGCGTGGAGTCTTAAGCACTGGACTGCCAGGGAAGTCGCTGGTCTGAAACATCTTAAAATCTCTTCTTAGTTGGGGAGCATTTAAAGATCATGAATTAGGTCTCCACTTTCTTCTCTCAAACTGAGTCTAACTCTCGTGCCCCAATTTGGTTAAATTGATTTCTCAATGGACTTGAAATCCTAGGTTCTTCTAGATTCTTTTACTCCTTTTCCACCACCATCTTGGGGCCTTTCTCAATTCCAAAGTAGCCTGTAGGTAAAGATCACAGACACCAGTTTGGAAATAAATGTGATCAGGAGCAGTAATCAAATCAGAAACTTTTTATGGACGGAAAACGAATCTATACTTATTTTAAATCATTAATTCTGCCATCTCCACATTATGTAAAAAGTAGAAAATATTTTGTTATCAGATGCTTACTTGTCACTTATTTAAGATTGTTTATCATGAGTCACAGTATCACTTATTAAGTTTCTTAGTTTAATTTTTGCAGAAGGCTGCAGAAATTGAAAGTCAAATTCGATCAAATTCAAATAAATATGAAGCAAATCTGAAAGGAGAGCAAAAATTCCCAAATGATTCTTATGGGGCACACACCCCTCCGTGCTGTGACATCACAGAAAGCAGCATGTCTCTAAGGGCATCAGCCTGACAAGGAGACTCCGTGGACACAGCACAATCAGGAACAAAGGAGACATCCAAGAAGACTCCTCCTGGGTAAATACACCCCCTCAAATGACACGCAACATGCAAGAGTAAAAGGCAAACCTTGAACACATATGCTAAGTGAAAGAAGCCAAACACAATGGGACAAATACTGGATGATTCCATTTAGAGGGAACATCCAGAATAGGCAAATCCATGCAGACAGAAAGAAGACTAGAGGTTGCCAGGGGCTGGGAAGAAGAAATAATGAGGAGTGCCTGTGGATGGGTGTGGGGCCTCTTTGGGGGATGATGAAAATGTTCTGGAACAAGATAGTGGTGATGGTTGCACAGCATCATGAATGTACTTATTGCCATTGAACTGTATACTTTATGATAAAAAATTAAATATAGTAAAGGCAATTATAGACAAAAATAGAGTGCTAAGAGGACAGAAAAAGAAAAATGCAAACAGAAGCAACAAGTAAGAATTAGACACCACATAAGACAAACTTGAAAAACAAGCACTGGGAATTCCCTGATGGTCCAGTGGTTAGGACTCTGCACTTTCACTGCCAAGGGCCTGAGTTCGATCCCTGGTTGGGGAAATAAGATTCCACAAGCTGCCTGGCACAGCCAAAAATAAATAAATAAATAAAACAAGCATTATGCTGCAGCAATTTTTTTTGGATCTGTCTCCTAAAGTAAAGGAAATAAAAGCAAAAATAAACAAATGGGATCTAATTAAACTTAAAAGCTTTTGAACAACAAAGGAAACCATCAACAAAATGAAAAGACACCTACTGAATGGGAGAAAATATTTGCAAATGATATGACCAATAAGGGATTAATATCCAACATATATAAACAGCTTATACAACTCAACATTAAAAAAAAACAAACAACCAAACAACTCAATTAAAAAATGGGCAGAACTGAATAGACATTTTTCCAAAGAGGAAATGCAGATGGCCAATAGGCACATGAAAAGATGTTGAACATCGCTAATCATCAGGGAAATGCAAATCAAAACCACAATGAGATATCACCTCACACCTGTCAGAATGGTTTTCAAAAAGAACACAAATAACAAATGTTGGTGTCGAAGTGGAGAAAATGGAACCCTCATACACTGTTAGTGAGAATGTACATTGGTACAGCCACTGTGGAAAACAGTATGGAGGTCTCTCAAAATACTAAAAATAAAACTACCACATGATCCAACAATTCCACTACTGGGTATATATCTGACAAAAACAAAAACACTAATTTGAAAAGATAAATGCACCCCAATGTTCACAGCAGTATTATTTACAATTGCCAAGATATGGAAGCAACCTAAGTGTCCATCAACAGATAAATGGGTAAAGAAGATGTAGAATATATACACAATAGAATACAACTCAGCAATAAAAAAAAATGAAATTTTGCCATTTGCAGCAACATAGATGGGCTTGGAGGGCATTATGCTAAGTGAAATAAGTCAGACGGAAAAGACAAATACTCTATTATATCACTTATATGTGGAGTCTAAAAAATATAACAAACTAGTGAATATAACAAAAAAAGAAGCAAACTCACAGATACAGAGAACAAACCAATGGTTGCCATTGGTCGGGGGGAGAATATAGAGGTGGGAGAGTGGGAGGTACAAACTATTGGGTGTAAGACAGGCTCAAGGATGTATTGTACAACACAGGGAATACAGCCTATATTTTGTAGTAACTATAAATGGAAAATGAAAATAACTGTAAAAATTGTATATAAAAATATTTTTTAAACTTTAAACAAGTGTCACGACTTAAAAGGGCCAGAGACCGAGAATATATAAAGAATTGAAACCACAGTGAGGGAATTCCCTGGTGGTCCAGTGGTTAAGACTCTGCTTCCACTGCAGGGAGCGTGGGTTCGATCCCTGGTCTGGGAATTAAGATCCCACATGCCTCACAGCATGGCCAAAATAAATAAATAAATAAAAACACAATGAGGCACAATTTCACATTCCTTATATTGGCACAATTTGTAAAAGGCTGATGACATCAATTGGCAAGGATATGAAACACGGGAATACTCATATTTTTCTGGTGGGAGTAAAACTTGGTATACAAACCTGGAAAACAATTTGGTATTGTCTCCTAAAGCTTAAATATGGGAATTCTGGTACTAGATACCTAGGTAACTTTTGCACGTTTACACAAGGAAAGATGTACCAAAATACTACAGTTTGTAATAGCAAAAAAACTGAAAACAATCTATATTTTAATAACAAGGAAACTGACACATAAATTTAATACGTTTGTACAAAACAAGGCTATTGTTCATAAAAGAAAGAACTAGAGCAGTCTCTCTCCTAAAATTTGTGGGGTTTGAGGCATGATAAAATGGAGGCCCGGGCCTCCCTGGTGGCGCAAGTGGTTGAGAGTCCGCCTGCCGATGCAGGGGATACGGGTTCGTGCCCCGGTCTGGGAGGATCCCATATGCCGCGGAGCGGCTGGGCCCGTGAGCCATGGCCGCTGAGCCTGCGCGTCCGGAGCCTGTGCTCCGCAACGGGAGAGGCCACAACAGTGAGAGGCCCGCATACCGCAAAAAAAAAAAAAAAAAAAAAAAAAAGGAGGCCCATGGGCTTCCCTGGTGGCGCAGTGGTTGAGAGTCCGCCTGCCAATGCAGGGGACACGGGTTCGTGCCCCGGTCCGGGAAGATCCCACATGCTGCGAAGTGGGTGGGCCCATGAGTCATGGCCGCTGAGCCTGCGCGTCTGGAGCCTGTGCTCCGCAACGGGAGAGGCCACAACAGTGAGAGGCCCGCGTACCGCAAAAAAAAAAAAAAAAAAAAAAAATTGGAGGCCCATGCACCAAATATCTAAACACTTCAAAGTAATTAATCAAGCTAAGAAATGGTTCAATAAAATATGTTCTAATATATACATATACATATATATATATATATGTATATATATATATATGTATTCTCTCTTCCTATCTTGACAAACATACTTTCATAATGACCCGGAAGGCCAAGTTAGAATTTAGAATGCTCAGACTCCTTTGAGCTCTATGAATAGGATGTAGTAAAATGAAGAAAGAAAGCCCCCGGGACTTCCCTGGTGGTCCAGTGGTTAAGACTCCGTGCTCCCAGTGCAGGGGGTCCGGGTTGAATCCCTGACCAGGGAACTAGATCCTGCATGTCACAACTAAAAGAGCCTGCATGCTGCAACTAAAGAGCCTACATGCCACAACTAAAAGATCCTGCATGCCGCAGCTAAATATCCCACATGCTACAACTAAAGATCCTGCATGTCACAACTAAAAGAGCCTGCATGCTGCAACTAAAGAGCCTACATGCCACAACTAAAAGATCCTGCATGCCGCAGCTAAATATCCCACATGCTACAACTAAAGATCCTGCATGCTGCGACCAAAAAAAAGATCCCACGTGCCACAACGAAAATTCTGCATGCAGCAACAAAGATCCTGTGTGCCGCAACTAAGACCCAGCACAGCCAAATAAATAAATAAATAAATAAATAGTTTTTAAAATTAAAAAAGAAATAAACACATGTAGAAAAATAATAAATGTGTGGGAAAAATAAATATCAAATGCAGAACAGTGTTGTGGGATTGTAAATTGGTATGCCCATTATGGAAAACAGTATGGAGTTCCTCAAAAAATTAAAAATAGAACACTATATGATCCAGCAATCCCACTTCTGGGTATATATCCAAAGGAAATGAAATCAGTATCTCAAAGAAATATTTGCACTCCGAAGTTCAATGTAGCATTATTCACAATAGCCAAGATATGGAAACAACCTAAGTGTCCATCCACAGATGAATGGATAAAGAAAATGTGGTTTATATGTAGAAGATGAAATATTCAACCATGAAAAGAAGGAAATTCTGCCATTTGTGACATGCTTGAACCTAAAAGACATGATGCTAAGTGAAATAAGACAGACACAGAAAGATAAAACAAAACAAAAACCTGCATAATCTCACTTATACATGGAATCTAAGAAAGTCAAACATGTAGAAAAGGAGAATAGAATGGTACTTGCCAGGGATCTGGGTGGGGGAGAGGGGATGTTGGTCAAAGGGTACAAACTTTCAGTTATAAGATGAGTAAGTTCTGGAGATCTAAGGTACAGCATGGTGACCATAGTTGATAATAAATATTGTATACTTGAAGTTTGCTAAGAGCATTGATATTAAGTGTTCTAACCATCAGGGACTTCCCTGGTGGTGCAGTAGTTAAGAATCCACCCGCCAATGCAGCGGACGTGAGTTCGATCCCTGGCCCAGGAAGATCCCAAATGCCGCCGAGCAACTAAGCCCATGCACTACAACTACTGAGCCTGCACTCTAGAGCCTACGAGCCACAACTACTGAGCCCATGTGCCACAACTACTGAAGCCCGTGCACCTAGAGCCCATGCTCTGCAACAAGAGAAGCCACCACAGTGAGAAGCCCGTGCACCACAACGAAGAATAGCCCCCGCTTGCCACAACTAGAGAAAGCCCGCACACAGCAACAAAGACCCAACGCATCCAAAAATAAATAAATAAATTTATTTATTTATTTTTAAAAAGTGTTTTCACCATCAAAAAGATGGGAGTAAATAGATGAGGTGATAAATAGGTTAACTGAGGGAATCACTTCACAATGTATACATATAACAAACTATCTTGATTGAGGGAATCACTTCACAATGTATACATATAACAAACTATCACATAGTACACCTTAAATATAAACAATGTTTATTAGTCAATCGTACCTAAAGCTAGTATGTTTATCTCTAGTTATCACCTCTAAAATGGGGGAGATGATCAAAGGTGAGAATTCAGGGGGTTTTAACTGTGTAATATTTTATTTCTGAAGCTGAGTTGTGGGTACACAGATATTCACGGTATGCTTTATACATTCTCGTAAGACTTAAATATCACATAATAAAAACTTTAATGAGAAAATTCTTTTAAAATTAAAAAATAAGATACCATTGTATACCCTTCAGATTGGCATAAATCAAAAAAATCTGATAATACTAAGTGCTAGTTGGCTATAAAATGGGGAAACTGAGACATCAAACATGAAAATGTAAATTGGTACAACCTTTGGAGAAATGCCTATTTAAGTCTTCTGCCCATTTTTGGATTGGGTTGTTTGTTTTTTTGTTATTGAGCTGCATGAGCTGTTTATAAATTTTGGAGATTAATCCTTTGTCAGTTGCTTCATTTGCAAATATTTTCTCCCATTCTGAGGGTTGTCTTTTGGTCTTGTTTATGGTTTCCTTGGCTGTGCAAAAGCTTTGAAGTTTCATTAGGTCCCATTTGTTTATCTTTGTTTTTATTTCCATTTCTCTAGGAGGTGCGTCCAAAAGGATCTTGCTGTGATTTATGTCATAGAGTGTTCTGCCTATGTTTTCCTCTAAGAGTTTGATAGTTTCTGGCCTTACATTTAGGTCTTTAATCCAGTTTGAGCTTACTTTTGTGTATGGAGTTAGGGAATGATCTAATCTCATACTTTTACATGTCCCTGTCCAGTTTTCCCAGCACCACTTATTGAAGAGGCTGTCCTTTCTCCACTGTACATTCCTGCCTCCTTTATCAAAGATAAGTTGACCATATGTGTGTGGGTTTATCTCTGGGCTTTCTATCCTGTTCCATTGATCTATCTTTCTGTTTTTGTGCCAGTACCATACTGTCTTGATTACTGTAGCTTTGTAGTATAGTCTGAAGTCAGGGAGCCTGATTCCTCCAGCTCCGTTTTTCGTTCTCAAGATTGCTTTGGCTATTTGGGGTCTTTTGTTTTTCCAAACAAATTTTGAAATTTTTTGTTCTAGTTCTGTGAAAAATGCCAGTGGTAGTTTGATAGGGATTGCATTGAATCTGTAGATTGCTTTGGGTAGTAGAGTCATTTTCACAATGTTGATTCTTCCAATCCAAGAACATGGTATATCTCTCCATCTATTTGTATCATCTTTAATTTCTTTCATCAGTATCTTATAATTTTCTGCATACAGGTCTTTTGTCTCCTTACGTAGGTTTATTCCTAGATATTTTATTCTTTTTGTTGCAATGGTAAATGGGAGTGTTTTCTTGATTTCATTTTCAGATTTTTCATCATTAGTGTACAGGAATGCCAGAGATTTCTGTGCATTAATTTTGTATCCTGCTACTTTACCAAATTCATTGATTAGCTCTAGTAGTTTTCTGGTAGCATCTTTAGGTTTCTCTATGTATAGTATCATGTCATCTGCAAACAGTGACAGCTTTACTTCTTCTTTTCCAATTTGGATTCCTTTTATTTCCTTTTCTTCTCTGATTGCTGTGGCTAAAACTTCCAAAACTAAGTTGAATAAGAGTGGTGAGAGTGGGCAGCCTGTCTTGTTCCTGATCTTAGTGGAAATGGTTTCAGTTTTTCACCATTGAGGACGATGTTGGCTGTGGGTTTGTCATATATGGCCTTTATTATGTTGAGGAAAGTTCCCTCTATGCCTACTTTCTGCAGAGTTTTTATCATAAGTAGGTGTTGAATTTTGTCGAAAGCTTTCTCTGCATCTATTGAGATGATCATATGGTTTTTCTCCTTCAATTTGTTAATATGGTGTATCACATTGATTGATTTGCGTATATTGAAGAATCCTTGCATTCCTGGAATAAACCCCACTTGATCATGGTGTATGATCCTTTTAATAGGCATTTCTCCAAAGAAGATATACAGACTGCCAACAAACACATGAAAGAATGCTCAACATCATTAATCATTAGAGAAATGCAAATCAAAACTACAATGAGATATCATCTCACACCAGTCAGAATGGCCATCATCCAGAAATCTAGAAACAATAAATGCTGGAGAGGGTGTGGAGAAAAGGGAACACTCTTGCACTGCTGGTGGGAATGTGAATTGGTACAGCCACTATGGAGAACAGTATGGAGGTTCCTTAAAAAACTACAAATAGAACTACCATATGACCCAGCAATCCCACTACTAGGCATATACCCTGAGAAAACCATAATTCAAAAAGAGACATGTACCAAAATGTTCATTGCAGCTCTATTCACAATAGCCCGGAGATGGAAACAACCTAAGTGTCCATCATCGGATGAATGGATAAAGAAGATGTGGCACATATATACAATGGAATATTACTCAGCCATAAAAAGAAACGAAACTGAGCTATTTGTAATGAGGTGGATAGACCTAGAGTCTGTCATACAGAGTGAAGTAAGTCAGAAAGAGAAAGACAAATACCGTATGCTAACACATATATATGGAATTAAAAAAAAATGTCATGAAGAACCTAGGGGTAAAACAGGAATAAAGACACAGACCTACTTGAGAATGGACTTGAGGATATGGGGAGGGGGAAGGGTAAGCTGTGACAAAGCGAAAGAGAGGCATGGACATATATACACTACCAAACGTAGGGTAGATAGATAGTGGGAAGCAGCCGCAGAGCACAGGGAGATCAGCTCGGTGCTTTGTGACCACCTGGAGGGGTGGGATGGGGAGGGTGGGAGGGAGACGCAGGAGGGAAGGGATGTGGGAACAGATGTATATGTATGACTGATTCACTTTGTTATAAAGCAGAAACTAATAAAAAAATTAAAAAATAAATAAATAAATTGGTACAACCACTTTTACTACACTGATTTGTCAGAATCCCGAAAAGTTGAAGCTGTGCAAGAACTGAACCCAGCAATTCCATTTCCTAATGATCTACCTTGGAGAAGCTCTTGCCATGGCACCAAGAGAATGTATAGTCTTGGCAGCATGCTTTTTTGTAGCAAAAAATTAGAAATATTCTAAATGCCCATTATTGCAGGAATAGGTGCTGAACTGTGGTGTAAATCATATGGTGAAATACTGTTGAACTGTGGTATAAATCATATGATGAAATACTATATGACTATTAAGATGAATAAACTAGATCCTTATAACAACATGAATAGATCTTCAAAACATAACACTGGGTAAAAATTCTAAAACACATAAGACAATACTACACTTTGTATATGAATACAAATATATATGAGGGGAAATTTTTAAATCATGGAAGGGCAGGACACACCCCAAAATCATGATTGAAGTTGCTTCTGGGGAAAGAGGGAAATGAGACTAGGGAAGAGAAAAAAACAATAACCTTAGGCCTGTTATGGTATTTATTTTATTTTAAAATAAAAAAAGCAAAAATGGAAATGTAAATATTTATTCTGGGAGGTGAATTATAAGCTTATTATACTATATATTCTTTTATATAGCATAGCTTTCATTATATACTCAGAATATATATACTCTGATGCTTGTTGTACTACTCTTTGCATTTTTTTGGTTGTTTTTTTTTTTTCAATTTATGCAATCCTCAATTAGTTTTCTTCCTATCTACCCACCCCCACCCAAAGTTTCAGTTATGCAAATGGGAAAGGCATACAAACAGGAAAGAGTCCGGAGGAAACACCCACATTAGCAGAAACCACAAAGCTAGTTGAAGACAGACAGCCTGCTTTAAACAGTTAAACAGAAATCATGCTTGCAAAACAATATCTTGACCTTGAATTAATGAAAGATCACAATTCATACAGCTACTTGACGACACCAGTAGCTAAGCTAAGAAGTCATGCAGATCTGGGCTCAACACTAACTTTTCCAGCTATCAGCTATGTGACCTACGGTAAAATTCTAAACAGCTCTAGGCCTGAGTTACCTTACATTAACATGGGACTTAGGGACTTCCCTGGTGGTCCAGTGGTTAAGAATCTGCCTTCCAATGCAGGGGACATGGGTTAGATCTCTGATCAGGGAACTAAGATCCCACATGCCGCAGGGCAACTAAGCCCGTGAGGTGCAACTACTGAGCCCGCACATGCTCTAGAGCCCGCACGCCACAACTAGACAGAAGCCCACGAGCTGCAACGAAGAGCCCACATGCCACAATTGAGACCCGATGCAGCCAAATAAATTAATTAAATTAATAAATATATTTTTTTTAAAAGATGGGACTTACAATACCTACCTCAGGAATCATAGTAGAGATGAACTTGGATACCATCTCTAAAGTGCTTATCATAGTACTTGGTAGACAGTTATTTGTTCAACAAATGGTAGGTATTATTTGTGCCAGAACTGGGATTAGAACTCCACGTGCGGGCGTATGTTTCAGCAAAGCAAATAGAAATACCCAAAATGATGGACCAAAACTAATTATCCAGTAGTGAAGCAAGCCCTGTTGTCAACTAAAATGTATAGTTAAAAGCAACATCAGAGAGACTTCCCTGGTGGCACAGTGGTTAAGAATCCACCTGCCAATGCAGGGGACACGGGTTCAAGCCCTGGTCCGGGAAGATCCCACATGTCAGGGAGCAACTAAGCCCGTGCACTACTGAGCCTGCACTCTAGAGCCTGCGAGCCACAACTACTGAGCCCGTGTGCCACAACTACTGAAGACCGTGCGCCTAGAGCCCAAGCTCCACAACAAGAGAAGCCAGCGCAACAAGAAGCCCACACATTGCAATGAAGAGTAGCCCCCACTCACCACAACTAGAGAAGGCCCACGCGCAGCAACAAAGTCCCAACACAGCCAAAAATTTTTTAAATTTAAAAAATAAAAGCAACATAAGAGAAAAGACCAGAACAGTAGCACTGATAGGAGAAAGCCCATCTATAAGTAATAGTACTACAGAGGAAAATGTAGAAGTCCAGCAAAAGGCAAACTATCCTCATGCAAACAGAGAACAGTTACCAAACTGACTGGTAACCTCAACATGGGTATCAACTGGTCAACAGTGCCCACCAACCTATATACACAAAGAAAGCCCTTAGACTCCCACGTGTCAAGTATTAGAAGATGAGGATTTATAAGTTGCTAAGAAAGGGAAAATATTTTAAAACATACTTGGGGAAAAAATATGTTTCCTAGGCTTTTAGGCAAAAGAAAAAGAATTCTCCCAAGGGTCCTTATTATGAGGACACAATGTACATTAATGGATTAAAAATTTGTAATTCCCAAACTCAAAAGTGATATAAAAAGATCTTAAAAAATAAGACTGGACCCATACATTTAAGAAATAAGAATTTATCACTCAACTAGAAAAAAAAAAAAGGACTTTAATGAATTCTCCAGAGAATCCACCCAAACTTGCATAGACCAAATTATTCCTACAGACCATATTATTCATATAGAGCATATTATTCCTCTTTTAAAATATAAAAAAGTGCAGGTTAACTACCGAACTTACGAGCTTAAAATGGTTTTGAGTTGCAAACAACAACAACAAAATAATAACAATAATAAAACAAAAACTAAAGTTTCTAAACCTACTGCGTGTAACAAATTAAAACAGTTTCTAAATATATTAAATATATAACATATTGAAACAATTATGAATTATGACTGTGTAGGTTTTTTTCCCTGAAAATGAAAGTCCAAGTATAGCGCAATCAGAGAAATTTGAACACTAACTGGATATTATATGATATTAAAATTATAATCGTAGGGACTTCCCTGGTGGCGCAGCAGTTAAGAATCTGCCTGCCAATGCAGGGGACACGGGTTCGAGCCCTGGTCTAGGAAGATCCCACATGCCGCAGAGCAACTAAACCTGTATGCCACAACTACTGAGCCCTTGTGCTACAACTACTGAAGCCCACGCACCTAGAGCCGGTGCTCCGCAACTAGAGACGCCACTGCAATGAGAAGCCCGCGCACCGCAACAAAGACCCAACGCAGCCAAAAATAAATAAATGAGTAAATAAATTTATAAAAAGAAAATATAATCATAAAAAAGTGATCATTGTACTGTGGTTATACTAATAAAATAGAGTGTTTAATCTTTGGAGATACTAAAGTATTTACAAAGCAAATAATCTCTGGCTTTTGGTTTAAAATAACACGTTTGAGTTGAGGACAGGGATGGGGAGGGGAGAATAAATGAACCAAGACTGGCCTTACTGTACTTTGAAAACTGTTAAACCGATGGGCACGTAGGGGTTCATCATTCTCTTTTCTTTACTTTAGTGTATGTTGAAAATATTCATAGTAAAAAATTAAAAGATAAGAAGCCTATGTATTTAAAACTAACAGTCAACACTAACTGGTGAAGAATTTTTCACAACAGAAATGACAACAAAGCCTTCCATCTCCATTGTTATTCGGTAGAGTGCTAGAATGTTCCTTTCTTTTTTCTATTCTCTACCCTCTTTTCCTCCTTCCTGATTTTATTTGCCGACTTAGATGACTCCTTCCATACACGTAACTTCCTGAAACCCAGAAATAGACTTTCAAATTGTTGCCTCACGACATAATAACTATTTCTTTTTAATAACAATGGAGCATATTTTTAAAATCTTAGTTTTGCTCTAAACAATTTTTTTTAAATTATCTCATCTACCACATCCATTTAAAACATCTGTCTTTTGTATGTTTTATCATACAAGTATTGTGAGTGAGTAATCTAAAGTTTTTCGCTAATAAACGCATGCTGGAAAGTTTGATGACCACCATTTTGGACACTAAGACACCACTTAAAGTCTTTAAGGATGGAGGAAGTGTGACAAGTACTACATCAAGAAAAATAATTTAGCAGAAGTACATACGGATAGGAAAGATGGGGAGAAAGACTATGGTCAGAGAAAATCATTCATTAATTCAACAAGGCATTCACTTAGAAGAGAGATGCGAAGTAGGAACCAGACAGGGAAGGGATGGGATTGGTCAATAAAAGAACTTGGTGCTTAAGGTATTATGAAGGAGGAAGAAGAGTTTGGGGGTTGGGGGGGAATGTCACAGACCCTGCCCTGGGGGAAAGAAGATGAGTTCGACACAGCCTGGCAGGATATTCAGGGCAGATGCTCCTCAGACCCCTGGAGATGAAGAACCTAGAGTCGGTAGGAAGGCCGGGGCAACGGATGTACACAAGGAAGCCATCTTTATAGATGTGACGACTAAACCCGAGGAAGTGAGGGCTCTCGGGGAGAGGCCTGGAACACAGGTACATCAAAAGGCTTCACTGAAACCTTGGGGGCACACCTATATTCAGGAGGCAAAAAGGAACAAGTGGGAACACAGAAGCAGCTGCCTGGGAGATACGGCACACTGTTTCAAAGTGGTCCCAAGGGTAGGCGGTCAGCGGTGCAGGCCACCGCGGGGCCCACGGGAAAGGAGCTCTGGAAGAGGGCCCATCATTTGGTTACCTTGAATAGAACCATTCTGGTCTTGGTGGTGCGGGCTAGAGTCAGATATCAGAAAAGTGATAATGAGGGGAAAGGAGGCGCTTGGAAAGGAAGGCCAAGCAGAGACCCGCAGCTCGCAGCGATGGAGACAGATCCCGGGATCGAGCCGGCTGGGGGGCTGGGAAGACCACACAATACCTAGGGGGTAAGGTAGCAGAGAGGGAAAGAGTCAAGATTCCAGAGAATGGAGGCATTTTCTTTCGTTCCCAAACCTGCATCCAAATTGTCTAGGCCCTGGCTTGCCCAAAAGTACTTTATCCTTATGGAGGTGGGGAGTTAATCGTAGTCTTCACCGGGGCAGTAGCGCGCTAGCCATATTCGAAGGAAGGTCTGAAGGCGCTGGAGGGAAGGGAACCTTCGAGAGCAGAAGCGCGGGCCCAGCAAGAAGGGAAGCAGAGGAGTGAGCAGCTGGAGGAAGAGGCATCGGGTGCGAGGTCCCCGCGAGGGCGCGCCCCTCACGGAGCAGCAGCCGCGACAGTCCTCCCAGACCGGGACCCGGGGAGACGCCCCTCCCTCCCAGGGCACTCACCGCTCCGACTGCGAATAGTGGCACCGGCCCAGCAGGTTGAGCTTGCAGAGGTGCAGGTTTCCGCAGGGTTTGTTGCAGAACTTGCGACGGCAGACCCGGGCTCGAGTGGTGGCCACCACGGACCGGATGACCCCTTCCTTGCCGCCAGTCTCCAACACCACGAAGCGGTCGGGCCCGGCCTCTTCCAGCACCTCGCAGAGCTGCGCCTCGGAGAGCTGCATCTCGTTGAGCAGCGCTTCCAAGGCCATGCGGCCCCCCTGGGCGCACAGGATTTTGGTGATGAAGGAGCATACCCCCGGGTCAGCCATGGTGCGCTGCGCTGGCCTGGCCGCGGCGCGGGACTCTGCTCCAGGGAGAATCGAAACTTACTTAGAGTCCCGGGGGCGGGCGCGGGCGGCGCGCGGGCTGGGCGCGCCCCGGGCGAGGGAGCGTGCGCTCTCCGCCGCCGCTGCTAGCCGAGCCCAGCGGTTTCGGTTTCCCAGTAAGCTTGGGTCGAGAGGCCAAATCTCACCGTCCTGTGTCAGATTTAAAGTCAATCGCGACGGTAACCTAAGGGCGAACAAGCGCGGGCTAATCTGCCGGCGACCGCGGCGACCACCGGACGGCTCCTCGAGGGTCAGGTTCCCCAGCTGGGCACCGAGAGGCTTCTTCGGAAAGAAGAGAAACTAAAAACTGATCTCGGGGCTCTGGTGGAGTTTTTATAAGCCAGCCGAAGTGACGAATGACGCGAGTCTTGGGAGCTTTCTTGAGGAGTCCTAGGTTCTCTACCCCACCCATTCCCGGAAAGAACAGACCCAACTGAGCGCTTGCTCCGAGCCCGTCGCCCTGCCTCCGGTATTAGTGAATCTTTACAACTCCACGAGTTAGATATTGGCATCCTCACTCTACTTGAGGAAGTAATCTGAGTAAACACAGCCTACAAGCTGGAGCCTGGGAACCTGAGGTTCCCCAAATCTGGCCCCCAGATCGTGGTCCTCCTGGCCAGGATCGATGTGAACTTTCTCTCACACCACCCTTCCTTCTCAAAGGACAACGATGATTGCTCTCCCTCTTTTTTGCCTCCTTATGAGCTCTTTGAAGAACCACTTCTTGACACATTCTTGCCTGTCTATAGTCGCTAACGGAGGTGCCCCAGACACCGCTTAATCCCTGATAGCAATCAGTCACAGTCGGGCAGGCGTGTTTAGACATATCCCAAGGCTTCAGATAGGTTTCTCTCTTTGGATATTTGGACAAGACCTTTTCCCCCAGTGGGGACTCACTTGGACCCCCAAAGTTGGTATAAAGTGAGGACATTTGAACTACAGAAGATACAGAAAGAAATTTTATCTGAGTTTCTCTTAATCCGACTAAAACAAAGCCTCCTGAAAACACAGCTACCTTTAAACCCCTTCCAAGGGAGTTTCCTGCTAATTCAGTTGCCCTGGAGGCAGAATGTCCATTGCAATTAGCATCAAAAAGCCCAGTAGAACCTTCCATACTCTCCCACTGAAGTCCTAAAAACCCCCCTTTTGTTAAATTGAGATATATAAAGTTACTTCGGGCTATTCCAGGAGGTTTCCATTATTGGAAACTACCCCCCCCCCATGCTAAATGAATCTTTTCTTTTCTTTTTTTAATCTGTCTATTGTCAGTTAATTTGCAGGACCCAATCACTGGACTCAAATTGGAAGAGGCAAAAGGTTTTCCTCCCAACACTCCCAGGTGAAATGGGTCATTGATGGGATAAGTAATAAACCTTTTTTTTTTTTTTTTTTTTTTTTTTTTGCGGTACGCGGGCCTCTCACTGTTGTGGCCTCTCCCATTGCGGAGCACAGGCTCCGGACGCGCAGGCTCAGCGGCCATGGCTCACGGGCCCAGCCGCTCCGCGGCATGTGGGATCCTCCCAGACCGGGGCACGAACCCGTGTACCCTGCATCAGCAGGAGGACTCTCAACCACTGAGCCACCAGGGAAGCCCCGTAATAAACCTTTTTTTAAATGATAGAATTCAGTTGTCAAACTAGAAATTCTTCAAAATGATTAATGGGCATTCTCCGATTGGTAATTCATGGTTGATGATCAGAGTCTCTTAGGAATACAGTACTTTGGTATGAAAACCAGCAAAAGCTAGGTTCTCTCTAGCTATTACTTTATAGTTTCCTTTAATCCACTTGGCCTGATTTGTGGTCTGACAGGTTCCCAGGGACTGGGCTTTCAATATCAAATCGATTAAATTCACCGCAGTATCTTCTGTGTGGCCCTTACTTTAGCTAGTCACTCTGAACATACAGAAGTTTAAGAAATAGTCCCTGCACTCAAGGAGCTTATGTTTGGGAAGACATGAAAAAACATTAAAACATAAGGGAATCTGTGGTTAAGTGCTGCAACGGGGTATAAAGGAGGTTGGAGAAGAGTACAGTTTGGCTAGAGCGGTTGGGATTAGAGATATAAAATTCCCCTCAATTTGAGGCCCTGAGAAACAATTTAAGGGGTTGTGGAGAGGAAAAAAGCAGAGATTTAGGAAATTTGTGTTGTCACAGGTTGGGTTCTCCAGGGAGCAGACACTGATATGGAGTTGAGAGTACAGATTTCCTGGAGTGTAACACCAGAGAAAGTCAAGGGAAGAAGCAGGATTGGTCTGTGAGGGCTGTCAGACCACAATGCAGACCTCACAAGGTCTCTGCCAGCCCAAGGGGAGCAGGAGACTAGCCTCGGGCAGAAAAGCCTAGGCCCTTGTACCACTGCCTTGGAATCCTGAAGGAGCTAAAGCTGGAGGCGCTCAGCTAAACACACTCCTTGCAGCTGGAGAGCAAGCCCTGCCTTGAAGGGAAATCTGAGTGACGCCCTGTGTCCGCTCTAGTCCACCTTTTGTGCCACGTGGATCTCTTTCAACATCTATACTTGGGAAATAGCTTTTTCAGCACTCTGATGGGCCGCTATTCCTGAAAAATAACTTAGAAGAGGGAAGTTAATGGAATGAACTATAGCTTCTGTCACTGCACCTGGTTGTAGGACCACAACTGGTCCTCATCATTTCCCTCCACCACCATCTATTTCTTTTTCTTTTTTCTTTTTTTATTGAAGTATATTTGATTTCCAATATTGTATTAATTTCAGGTGTACAGAAAAGTGATTCAGTTATACATATGTATATATCTATATTCTTTTTTTTGATTCTTCTCCATTGTTGTTTATTACAAGGTACTGAATATAGTTCCCTGTGCTATGCAGTAAACCCTTGTTGCTTATCTATTTTATATATATATCTGTTAATCTCATACTTCCGATTTATCCCTCCCTTCCCTTCCCCTTGGGTAACCATAAGTTTATTTTCTGTGTCTGTGAGTCTATTTCCGTTTTGTAAAAAAGTTCATTTGTACTATTTTTTTAGATTCCACATATAAGTGATATCATATAGTATTTGTCTTTCTCTGACTTATTTTACTTAGTATGATAATGTCTGGGTCCATCCATGTTGCTACAAATGTCACTATTTCATTCTTTTTTATGGCTAATATTCTATTGTATATACTACATCTTCTTTATCCATTTGCTGATGGACACTTAGGTTGCTTCCATGTCTTGGCTATTGTAAATAGTGCTCCTAAGAACATTGGGGTGCATGTATCTTTTCAAATTAGAACTTTCATGTTTTCCAGGTATATACCCAGGAGCGTGATTGCTGGAGCATATGGTAGCTCTGTTTTTAGTTTTCTAAGGAAATTCCATACTGTGTTCCATAGTGGCTACACCAATTTACATTCCCACCAACCGTGCAGGAGGGTTCCCTTTTCTTCACACCCTCTCCAGCATTTATTATTTGTAGACTTTTTGATGATGGCACCACTATCCATTTCTAATTCCCCTCACCCTAAGGTGGTCTCAGTAGATCACCTGGGTGGGTACCCCAAACCCTCATTCCTAAGAGGTCCAAGCACCTTCTCAGACCACCATTGCTGCTCTTGTCTTGTCCATTCACAGTCACAGTTGGGCAAAAGAGTAACAACTGACACACAATTGGTCCCTGGATTACACACATATTCCTCCCTTTCCCCTCTAACAGCAGCTCTACCTCTTCCTGCTGACCAGGTCAATTACCTCTGATAAGACAGTGATTCCTTCCTTGTCTTACTGCCGGTCTCTCACCATTAGGAGGGCAAAGTGCCTGGTGGCAGCCATAACGTGTAATCCAATGGGATCTTTGCTGTATCCCCAGGCAAGAATGTGCCCCTTTTGGAGACCAAGACCTCTAATTTTGCAGAGCCCGGACTTGTGGGGACAGGGAAGCTCAGTGGATTTGTAGGAGAGCAAAACTTGCTGCCCCAAAATATCACTTTAGCATGTGGATTATTTCCAGCTGAAAATAATCAAGGCCCAAAAGATTCAGGAAGAAACTCTGACCTTCCCACAGCTGCCTAAAAAACTTTTAGATAGAGGGTCTGTTCCCAAATAGAGCTATCACCAGAGATACCTGCAAAGAATATGGGCTAGGGGTGTTAGGGGAAACACTAAACAGGGCCTAGAGATCAGAGTCCACTCTGTGTCCCGTTGTTTCTGCGTGACCCGGCAAACATTTATTTACCAAACATTTGCTTTTCCATCTCCGTGTGAATGGCCTCTTCCCCTTTGAAGTTCCAAACCACCACCCCCAACATCCTCTTTTGTCTTTAGCTGAAGATGGTATTTAAGGTGAGGGTTTCAGCTATTTGGGGGACTTAGTTTTCCTGGGTCTCTCCCATGTATACATGATATTAAACTTTGATTTTCTTCTGTTGATCTGTCTCATGTCTATTTAATTCTTTGACCAGCCAGAAGAAACTGGAAGGGTAGAGAAAAATTTCTTCCTCCCCAATGGGTCATTGGAATGATGCTAACTGGGGCCACTCATGCTTCCACCCATTGTGGAAGACACACCTATTCTTTCTACTGGGGACAAAGCACCATACTACGTTATCTGACTGAAGGAGTATACTACGATGTCCTGGAGGAAATGTAATCACTGCAGTATATTGCCTCCATGCTGGAGCTTCGGCTGCACCTCTAACTGACCATTCCAATATTTTATCTATCCAGCAGCTTTGGTATTACACTGTGTGTGATATGACCCGTAGATCCCATGTTCATGGGCTCATTCCTCTATTTCGTGTAATGGAAAGAATCTTCTGGTCAGATACTGTGTTATGTGGGATCCCATGTCTGTGGATCAGGCAATCTTTAAGCCTCCAGAGTGGTGCTACTGAGGTTCTGCAGGCAGGAAAGGCAACCCCATACCTGGAATCTGTTTATTCCTGAGACAGTAAACCTCTGGCCCTTCCAGGAAAAAAGATGTCACAATGTCACAACTGGTCACCAAGTATCCTATCGGTCTCCTTAAGGAATAGTGCTTAGCCTTGGTCTTAATGGCTGGCACATTGGACATTTAGAGGTGGCAGTAGCTATATTTGTTTTGGTAAATGACAGTCCACGCTGTAGGTTTTTGTATTGCCTCCATATCTTTTGCCACTGTAGGGTCTTTGTTTGGTACCCATCACGTAGCAGGGGTGGGACAGCTGCTCCAACAAAGGCTGGCTACATTAACTGGCCAAATTACTTTGTCTGGTTGGTACATCTTTTGTAATGGATATTTACTAGTGGGCTTAACATATTATACAAACAACTTCCCACTTTGCGTCCACTCCTATAGTTCATCCATGTGCCTCAATTCCAGCTCTTCTTGTCTCTGATTTTACAATCTTTTCCTTTCAGGTCCTCCACCCACCAGCCAGGCCACACATCACTGTCCATGAGTCCACATTTGTTCTAACCTTGGGCCATTCTCCTTCCACACAACGCAGATGACCTGGTGCACATCTCAAAGCTCCTCCATTGGGGAGATTTTCCTTCACCACCGTTTTTCAAGGCCTCCCCTAAGTATGACTGTAATGTAGCTGCCTTCCATTTTCAGCTTGTACCCACATACTAAGGGGACTCATCCATACTCCCAACTTGGTCTTTTTCGTCTTCCTTTACTGGTTACATGGGACCCCCATCATATGGCCATAGCTATAAGCTGGTGGAGGGGTGCTGGTGCAAGTGTAATGAGTGACATGGAGATCTGGGCTACTTGTTCATACAGTTTCCTTGTACCCCCTTAATCCTGTATCCTGAGAGAGTACTCTTTTGTCAATAAATTCTGTGTACAATCTTATATTCCAACTTACTCGATAGAGAGTTCTCAGAAGGGTCAGGTTGGAAATCAAAATACAGCACTCATTTTAGAGGACTGACAAGGAAAGGAGAAGACAGGAGAGGAATTACTTGGGTAGCTAGAGAGATGTTTTGTTTGTTTGCTTATTTATTGCTGTTATTTTACTGGAAGGTCTGGGCATATTTGAAAATTTCAAAGAAATATATCTGGGGAGAGTGCAAAGATGCAGTTACTCGGACACATTAGCGTGCTATCAGGCTATGTGAATCAGTTGAACCACCAATCAGGGAGGGAAGCAAAACATACACAAGGCAGTGATGAGTTAGCTATGCCAAGTCATAGAAACTTAAAGTACATAAACCTTGGAGGGTTGAGTCAGATGGAATGTCCAAAGTCCATGGCAAACAGATGCTCTCCAGGAGATACGGGAGTCAGAGGGGGCATGAGTCAGCCAGACAGGGGAGGGCAGAGATGGGGAGCAGGCAGACAGGATTTTCCTGCATTGAACTTGGCAGCAGCAAGGCTCCCTGGGAGGAAGAGAACTGGGACGGGATGAAGCTGGAGTATACAGGCGGAAGGGTTGACTTCAGAGTGAGAAGGGTCATTTCCCTCTTGGAGGATGAATTTATAGACTTTGCTTTGGTGGTGTTAAAAGGAGGAACTTCACGCTGCAAACCTTTCGATAACGCTCGTCTGAAGGCACAGGCCACAGGCTTGCAGGCAATGGCTTGATGTGGCAGCCAGCTAGTCCCCAGCAAGTCTCACCTCCTGAGATTTATGCCCTCGTATAGTCCCCTCCCACAATGCATATGACGGACCTCTGTGAGCAGTGGGATATGACAGCAACGACTGCGTGAGTTTCAAAGCTACGTCATCAAAAACATTGTGACTTCCTTGTTCACTCTTTTTTTTTTTAAGGAATTCTTCCTTTTTTTTTTTTTTTCTTCTTTTTTGCGGTACGCGAGCCTCTCACTGCTGTGGCCTCTCCCGTTGCGGAGCACAGGCTCCGGACGCGCAGGCTCAGCGGCCATGGCTCACGGGCCCAGCCGCTCCGCGGCATGTGGGATCTTCCCAGATCGGAGAACGAACCCGTGTCCCCTGCATCGGCAGGCGGACTCTCAACCACTGCGCCACCAGGGAAGCCCCCCTTTTTTTTTTTTTTTTATGGCTGTGTTGGGTCTTCGTTTCTGTGCGAGGGCTTTCTCTAGCTGCAGCAAGCAGGGGCCACTCATCGTGATGCGCGGGCCTCTCACTATCGCGGCCTCTCTTGTTGCGGAGCACAGGCTCCAGACGCGCCGGCTCAGTAATTGTGGCTCACGGGGCTAGTTGCTCCACGGCATGTGGGATCCTCCCAGCCCAGGGCTCGAACCCGTGTCCCCTGCACGGGCAGGCAGATTCTCAACCACTGCGCCACCAGGGAAGCCCCTTTGTTCACTCTTTTATCACTCGCTGTAGGGAAGCCAGTTGATACGTTGTGTGGACTCTCAAGAGGCCCTATGGAAAGGCCCATATGACAGGTAACAAACGCCTCCTGTCCACAGCTAGCACTACCTTGCCAGGCATGTGGATGAGCCCCTTGGAATGGGCTCCTTCAGCTCCAGCCAAGAGGTCCAATGACTAGATCCCCACAGCTGACAGCTCAACTTGAACCTTGGGAGAGACTCTGAGCCAGAGCCACCCAGCTAAGCTACTCAGCAGTATGAGAGCTACTCAGTAACCATGGGAGATAAGAATATTGATTGCTTTAAGCTATTAAGCTTGGGGGTAAATTGTTATGCAGCAATGGATAATTAATACAACATCCCCAAATACACAGTGTAACCAAGGTCCCAAACACAAAGTAATGTGGACTGTGTAAGGAAACTGGGGAGGTAATCAGGACCAGAGGAGGAAAAAAGAACAAATTAAGTGAAACGAGCAGATGAGAGGGAGTGGGAATTACAACAGGTTATCAGGTTGTGTGTGACTGGGAGAGACAACGGGGAACTCATGATTTCTGAGACCATTTTATGGAAGGTCAAGACATGGCTGGGCATGGCAGACAGAGAGAGGCCCATAGCAGGCTGCATCAGGGTGGCCTCTCATGGCTTGGGCTTCTTCCTTGAGTACTATTCCCCTTGGGATAGAATAGGACTGGGGCTGTGCCCTGAACCCTATGGCACTGGGTGGAATGCTGACAAGACCACCAGGCCCTAAGCATTTACTATGTGTTAAGTGTTTTAAATAATATGAAGACTTAAAACAAATGTGGCATTCATACCATGGAACATTATTCAGCCATCAAAAGGAATTAACTACTAGTATATCCTATAATGTGAATGAGCCTGGAAAATGTTATGCTAAGTGCACGAAGGCAAAGATAAAGGGTCATATACTGTATGATTCCATTTACATGAAATGTCCAGAATAGGCAAATCCAAAGAGACAGAAAATAGACTGATGGTTGTCAGGAGGCAAGGAAAAGAGTGAATAGGGAGTGACTGCTAAAGGGCACACGTTTCTTTTGGAGGTAACGAAACCGTTCTAAAATTAGATAACAGCGACGCACATTCTCGTGAATATACAAGAACCCCATTAAACTGTACACTTTACGGGCTTCCCTGGTGGCGCAGTGGTTGAGAGTCCGCCTGCCGATGCAGGGGATACGGGTTTGTGCCCCGGTCCGGGAAGATCCCACATGCCGCGGGGCGGCTGGGCCCTTGAGCCATGGCCACTGGGCCTGTGCACCCGGAGCCTGTGCTCCACAACGGGAGAGCCTACAACAGTGAGAGGCCCTCATACTGCAAAAAACAAACAAACAAACAAAAATTGTACACTTTAAAGTAGTGAATTTTATGGCATGTAAATTATATCTCAATAAAAAAATAATATGAAGACAGAGCACACGTAATAGCATTGACTGTGTGCCCAGCACTGTTCTAAATGCTTTCTGTGTATAATTTAACTTTCACAACCAATGGACCTAGGAGGTAAGAACTATTATCATCTTCCATTTACAGGTGAGAAAACTGAAGCCCAGAGAGGTTAAGTGATTTGCCCAGGTCACACAGCTAAAGCAAGTACTAGAGCCAAGAACTGAACCCAGGCAGTCTATCTCCTGAAGCTACAGGCTTAACCATTATGTTATACCACCTTTCACTTATAAATGATCTCAGGTGAATCTTAAACAAATCAGTGAGGCAGGTTTTAGTACCTCTATTTACAGTACCTCTATTTCACCTCAGAGAAGTTAAGTAACCCGCTCACACCAGTAGGAGCAGGGGAGGCAGGATTCAAATTTAGGACTTGCTGACTTCAAAGCACACAACTCTATGTCACCTGCAGCTCTTGCTAGCAGCTGCCTTCAGCACTAGGGGATGAACTAAAACGGACCTTCCAAGGATCCACACCTCAGCAGCTGGCTGACACAGGGAGTTTCTTCTTTTAGGGATCATGGGATTGTAACACCTAGTATTTTTCCTGTGTACATGTTATGATGTCTATATTGCTTTCTGATTTTCCAATTATCTTTTCACCAAATAAACAATTACATTAGCAATCAGAAGTTGAAAATTCGTTTGCTCAGTATCCTCACATAGACTTAGTTTTAACTAGGATAAATGCAAGTTAACTTTTATATTGAAATAAATATTGACTCCTATGTTCTTAATTCATTTCAGTTAAAAATTTGGCCATACAGAAAAATTTGGGAGTTTTCAAATAGATACCTCTTTTTTTTTTTTTTTTTTTTTTTTGCGGTACACGGGCCTCTCACTGTTGTGGCCTCTCCCGTTGCGGAGCACAGGCTCCGGACGTGCAGGCTCAGCGGCCATGGCTCACGGGCCCAGCCGCTCCGCGGCACGTGGGATCCTCCTGGACCGGGGCACGAGCCCGTGTCCCCTGCATCGGCAGGCAGACTCCCAACCACTGCGCCACCAGGGAAGCCCAAATAGATACCTCTTTTTTATTTTTGGATTATGGAAATTTTCTATATAAAAATAGAATGGTATAATAAGCACTCATGTACCCATCACCTAGTTTCAACAATTACAACCTAGAGATTTCTTATTACATAGTTCTCCAATTTATTAGTAGTTCAGCTACGATTACATTATCCTTTAGCACTGGTTAAATCACTTTTTAAAAGGCAAAATGTTAACAGGTGTTAATAGGTGGTTATAAATTTATAGATAATTTACATTTTCTTCATTTTAATTCTCAGCATCTTCCAAACTTTCCATGGTGAATATGTAGTACTTCTGTAATGAGAAAAAATGTTATTTTAAAATGATTGAAAAATGTATTTCTTTGAGTGTTTTTTTAAAATATCTATTTATTTCAGCTGCACTGGGTCTTAGTTGCGGCATGAGGACTTCTTAGTTGCGACATGCGAACTCTTAGTTGAGGCATGCATGCAGGATCTAGTTCCCTGACCAGGGATCGAACCCAGGCCCCCTGCATTGGGAGTGCAGAGTCTTACCCACTGGACCACCAGGGAAGTCCCAGGAGTATTTTTTCAAATGCTTAATCCCAGAGTATTTCTTGCTCTTTCTTAGAACAGTCAAAAGTGGGGATCCTTTCCCCATGAGCCCGTAACTCACTGCGAGGGAGTGGGATAAAATTTGGTTTTTAAAACATTCTTTTTGATGGTAAGGTAGAATCTTTGTGAAACTAGTGAACAAAAGAAAAAAAAACATAATAGCACTCAACAGAGCTAATGAATAGAGTTGCTGTGGTTCTACAGCAGAAATGTTGAGGGTTCTTCTTTTCATGAGACTTTTCCTTAAGGAAAATCCACCCGAGCAAGAAATGCCAAAACTTCTTACTGTCTTTCATATTCCCTTAGCAAGTCATGGCCCTGGTGATTGACAGGTGGATTCCAAGGACCAGCAGTCACTATCACTGTGCATCAGGGCTAAATTGGAGCAACGGGGACTCCAGAACATCACTCCAAGCTCAGATCGGGACCATCTTAAAAAACGAACCCCCCAAAAAACACAGATTTAGCAAGATGCAATTCACGTATCATAAAATTCAGCTGTTTTAAGTATACAGTTCAATGTTTTTCAGTAAATTTACATAGGCATACAACCATCATCACAACCTGGGTCATTTTTACAATTCTTCAGAAACTGCTGTTCTATTGCAACTGCAATAAAGTTGCAAATTCCAACTTTGTCTCTTACCCGTGCAACCAGCTTTTGTGTGTCTATGTTATTACATGTTTCATAACACATTAGATTCTTAGAGCTGTAGCTGGGAATAATAGCTTCTTCTCAAGTACACTCAATGCCATATTCTGCCCTTCATAATTACAGCTACAGTTCAAAGAGCTTCTACAGGGATTTAGAGGTTTAAAGCAGTATCACAAACTACTGGAAATCAGAGATCATTTCAATGGATTTAGCAAGATCAACAAGGTTGTTTACAGCACAATAAGCAACAATGCGCTTAGACCTTGGCGACAGGGGTCCCTGCCCTGGGCTCTGTACCTTGACTGCACCCTGCACCAGGTGTGAAGGGGCCATGGAGCTGAGGGGTTCCTGCAGCCCTCTGCACCACACTACGGTGCCTAGGACTCGGAATTCCCTGCCCATACCACCCCAAGCCTGTTTCCATACCTGAGCCAGTCTCTTCCCAGCATGTGTCCTCCCTTTAGGGCTATTGGGGGTGACTGCTCACAGGAGAGCGGGTGACTACCCTTGCACTTGGGGGCTGGGTGGCCACGCACATGCAGAGCCCCTCGTGGTGCAGGATGGAGAAGAGAAGAGATGGGCTGAGAAGAGAAGGGCGTGGGCTGAGTGAGCACTGGGGGTAGCTCTCTCCACACTGCCACCTCCCCCAGCAGAAGTCCAAGAAGTCTGAGAATTCTAAATTGGAACGTGACCCTCTTCGTGATGGTGTATTTGTCAAGGCAAGAGGATAAAACATTTTAACAGTTTGCTAGGCTGATTTTAAACTTTTCAGTATTTAGACATACGGTACGTGGACCTCTCTTTGTATGGTTTCATTTATAGGAAATGTCCAGAATAGGCAAATCCATACGGAGAGAAGATGGGTTAGTGGTTCCCAGAGGGTGGGGGCCGGAGGGGAAACTATGCATGTGCCTGTGTTATGTGTCTTTATCCATGTTTGTATGTATACAAAAGTGTATACATCAGGCAATGAAGATATGCAGTCACTCATTTACTCTCCAAGTGATTGGGGGTGAGGGTGAGGGGGGGGACAGGAGCTAGAGTGCAAGGAGGATGAAAAAGAGTCTAAGAAGTCATACCTGCCTTCTATGAGCTTATGGTACACCTGAGTCTCTACAGGGCTAGTTATTCAGGGGGTATGTAATGTAATTCGACTATAACACAACTATCTATACACTTGGGAGAATTACTTCACTTCTCCAGATGTTAGTTCCTTAGTCTGGTAATTCTGAGGGTTGGACTAGATGTCCTTTAAAGGTCCCTTCCAGCTCTAGTACTCCATGATTCGGTGATCTTAGACTACCCTCGCCTCTGTGTTAACTGGGTTCAGGAGGAAGACAGATAAACTAAGTCGTCCACCCGCACATATTATAGTTCCTTACTGTGTGTGGGTGTGGCCACAAGCCAAAGCAACAAGGCCAGGCAAGAATGGTGGGATTGAGAAGTCGTAAAACATGTCATGAGCCAGTTGTATAAGAGGCTAAAATCACTTGGCTTATTGCACTCAATACACTCAAATTAGTCACACCCAACAGTAAAGAAAATAAAGGGTTTAAGGAACCCCTCTGAAGAGAGATAGGGGAAGGGAGGCATCCTCAATGCAAATGGCAGGCACGGGTTCTAGATGTAGGCAGCGGCAACCAGCGTGGCGCTGGCTTTTCTCAGCAATCACCTTCTACTCCGGCAGCTTCTGACATGGGCAGTCTCCAGCGAGCGTAGTGCATGCGGTCCATCGAGACCCTTCTCCAGCAACTGCGCTCAGACCCTGTCTTTTGTGAGGTACAATCCCTAGGGTGCAACAGTTACAACCCCAGCAGCAAGGAGCCTTACCTGTGGACAAAAAAATGTTGCCTGTCATTTCAGTAAACAAAACATGCTGTCTGCCATCAAGCCAACAGTCACTGCAGCTGCCCTGACAGTGCATCCTGAGGGGAATTCAGGGTGGAGAAAAAGAGGATACTGGCCCTAGATAGTTAAGATGCATATCAAAGGAATAATTTCAATGAGCCCAGACACTTGCATCTTCCCATACATAGAAAAGCATTAAAACCCTTTACTTGAGATGTCTGTTTTTTGTAATAAGCAGTAATTTTTTTTTTTTTTTTTTTTGCGGTACGCGGGCCTCTCACTGTTGTGGTCTCTCCCGTTGTGGAGCACAGGCTCCGGACCGCAGGCTCAGCGGCCATGGCTCACGGGCCCAGCCGCTCTGCGGCATGTGGGATCTTCCCAGACCGGGGCACGAACCCATGTTCCCTGCACCAGCAGGCGGATTCTTAACCACCGCGCCACCAGGGAAGCCCAGCAGTAATCTTTTGAAGTTTGCCTACATTTTTTTTTTCCAGCAAAAACTCCTACATATCCTGGCTCCTCACTCACCTCTTTGGAACAGTTCTTCAGAGCGACCTGAGAAGCTAATTCCCGGGCTATAGTCCTTAGTAAGGTTCCCCAAATAAAATATAACTGTCAACTTTAGGTTGTGCATTTTTTAAAGTCAACATACAGGTGTGGACCCCGAAAAATTAGGATCGCTAAGACAAAGAGCATTGCTCACCACCCATTTCCACAAGAGTTCAGTTGTAACCCACCACAGTTGCTGACTGACAGTAGGACTCTTAGAGGAGTTTAAGGTGAACACAGAATGAGGCATCTGTGCTTTGGACGCACACGAATAGGCAGGTCCCACAGATAGTTAGATGTATATCTCAGGAAGAATTTTAATGACCTTAGATTCTTGCATGTTCCCATACATAGAAAAGCTGAAAAGATTAACTGGAGACATCTGTTCTTTACTATTACTGGTAATCTTACCAAGATATATGCTTGACTTCAGGTATGACCTGGCTAAAAATCATGTATAAACTGGCTTCTCCCCTACCTCTATCGAGTAGTTGCCACAGTTTACTGAGTGGCTGTCTCCCAGGCTTTAGTCCTCAGAAAGATCCCGAATAAAACTTAAACGCACAATATGTTATGCATCTTTCTTTAAGTCCTTCCGCACACCTTTAAAAACAATTTACTGGACCCTGGTGGTCCAGCCGTTAGAACTCCAGGCTTTCACTGACGAGGTCCCGAGTTTGATCCCTGGTTGGGTAACTAAGATCCCACAAGCCCTGTAACACAGCTAACTCCCACCACCAAAAAAAAAAAAAAAAAAAAAAATCAATTTACTTATTTGACTTCACGCTCCAGTTATCTTAATTTACATATTCCAAATCTTACATCAGATCTTTATTAACAATCAACATGGGTGCCACACTGGCCACTGTGACTGCATCTTGGGTTTCCCTATTTATAACAAATCAGAGGTTCTATTCTAAATTCTATGAGCAGGAATCACAATATAACGTCACATCACAAGGGTAGCTTTATCTATGGAAATAAGAAACCGTATTCTGGTGAACTCCCGCCTCCAAACATCGGCTTCCTCGGTTTGGCAGAAATTTTTTTCTAAGCTTTCCGGCACTGCACAGGAGACGGCGATCACGTGCCAGTCAGCGTCCCGTGTTGCTCAGGAGCCCAACGCGGTCCAAATCGGAAGTGGTCCTTGAAAATTACTTTCCCGGGAAACTTGTATTTGAAAAACAATGCCATTCTAATTCGCTTTTTCCTAAAGTAAACTCACGGAGATAGAGTCAAACTCTCGCTCTCAGCAAAGAGAACAACGCTCTCCTCAGGAGAAACTTTCACTCCTGCAGCGGTGAAAGCCTAGGGGAACCAAGACGTGGAGGGCACCGGTTCCCCGGCGAGCGCTACTCCGGCACGGACCAGTCCCCCGGCGGGGTTGCTGTGGAGACCGAGCCAGCTTTGTGCCTGCCGAGGCGCGCTGAGGCCCGGCCTTCTTCTGTTTGTCTGCAGAGGGGATTCATAGGACTGACGCCAAGATGGTTAGTGGCTTTGAACAGTGAGGGAGAACTTTGAGTAGGTCCTGGGACTGGAGATTAGAGGTTCCAGACATACTTCTGGGTTAAGTCTAGGATTGTCAGCAGAAGATGATGTCTGTGCCCTCCCCGTGTTCCCACGGGGGACAGGGATGCAGTTGTAAATACATCATTGCTTTCTTCCCTCCTGCTTCTCCATTTCCCCACTCCTGAGCTGCGCGTGGGATGGAAAGCGGACCGAGGGAAGGCTGAGATGACAGCAGCTGCGCGAAAGCATCTCTTACCTCACTCTAACTGGGGGAGATAAAGAACTAGGGAGTAGCAGTTTCGTTAGCTCAAACACAGGGTGATGGCCCTTTTAAATAACATGTTACAGAAGGAATTTGAACACGCTTACCTGGGGTTCGTTGTTAAAGGTTTGACTGATAAATCCTGGAGCCATCACTCTCAGTTTAATATTGACCATCGGAATGGGATCATACAGCTGTCTTTGTTGTTTCTTTCACAGATGCTTTCAAGGGCCAAACCTGCTGTAGGCAGGGACCTACCGCATACTGACAAAAGAAAGAAGAAAGGTAGGAAGATTCCAAAACTAGAGGAGCTACTTTCACAAAGAGATTTCACTGGAGCTATTACCCTGTTGGAGGTAATGTCCAAAGAAGGTTGCTTCTTAGGAGGTGAATAACCAGAATGTAGAGGAATGCATGGGTGAATGCTGGTTGCTATGCTGTTGGAACAGGTGGGTGCATTCTGGGACTTTCTGTAAATCTTGTCAGGCACAGATTCCAGATTCCAAGTTAACTATAAACCTGATTAAAGGTGAACTAAAACGATAGACTTATTTCTCGAGGGACACTTTTAATTATATCTAGTCCCACTGATGATGAATCCAGCCTAAAAATGTAGAGGGACATTTAATACAGTGTCAGTTCATATGATGTTCATTCCACCCCCTGACCAATTTATGGTTTATTCTTATTATATGTTATAACATTCTGATCAAATTTAAATAATTCTACCATGTTTCATGCTTATTGTCTAAAAATACTGTATCTTCAGAAGATATTTCAAATCTCTATGGCAGTAGTTCTCAACTTTTAATATGCATCAGAATTAGGGTACTTATTAAAATGTACATTCCTGGACTCCTGCCCTAGGGATTCTGATTCTTTACAGAATCAGCCTACAGTGGTTCTCAGGAACTCGTATTTTGGGCAAGTAGCCTAAGTGCTTCTGATGTAGATGTTCCAAAGATGCTGCACTTTGGGAAACGGCTTTCTGGGAAGCATATGTTATAGAAGAATGAAGGGGTACACCAAAGAATGAAGAGTTTTGATAGCACAGCCTGGCTGTGTTGTTCCATAATCATTTCTCTAAATCACTACAACAGCCATATTACTCTATCAACAATAAGTGTTTTAATTAGCTTTATATATCTTTCTCAGTCTTTCACGTATAGTCCTGTGTTTCTTGCCAGTGCTCTGGTATTGAGCACATTGCTTAACTCTTCTGGCATCAGCTTTCTCATCTTTAAAGTGGGAGAGTTGACTTGGAAAGACCATCTAGCTCTGTAAATCAGTGGACTGAGTGGTAGATGCATGTGTAATTTTTGTCAGTCTCTTTTTCTCTTCTCTCTTTTCTTTGAGGCAGTGACCACACTTTCCTTATTGTGTAATCCCATGCTGCCTGTAAGTTGTCAGGGAGGTTCTGCACTACGCTTTCATTCTTAGGTAGCCAAAGTGCCATGATGGATGGGAATGGGAACTGCCGTGGTTTAGGATGAGGAGGTCTCGTGAGCTCTCCTGTGGCTCCAGGGAATTCCTGGGGCAAATTCAGGGAGACCTCAAATAAGAATTTCTTCAGACTTAAGGCACTGTACTGAAATTCACAGTATTTGGTGAGAGGAGAATTTCTAATATTAGGGAGTTAGCTACAGGAGTAAGTGCTTATTCAGACAAGAAACTATCAACAGATGTCTTTATCTTGTAATGGTCGAGGCACCTGAGGTTTTGTAACAATGATCTGTTCTTTTTTAATTTTTAATTGAATTTAATTTTTTAATTAATTTTTATTGGAGTATAGTTGCTTTACAGTGTTGTGTTAGTTTCTGCTGTATAGCAAAGTGAATCAGTTATACGTATATATATATCCACTCTTTTTTAGATTTCCTTCCTATTTAGGTCACCACAGGTTAACGATGATCTGTTTAATTTTTACTTTTTTACCCATGTTTTTGACTTACCACCATATAGAGTGAAAAAAAAAATCTCACCTTGCCATGGTAATTCAGACTCCTCCTTCAAGGTCTCACTCCTTTCCTCCAAAACAGAACTTTTCTTTCATTGGCTGATGAATTCATGAATGTTTTTTCACAATGGACATAAATGATTAGGTGGTCTTCTAAACATCTTTAATTCTTGCAGGCCCTGGTAAGCCTGTTGAAGGGTACTAGAATGATTTAATGGCTTGTCCTCAGGGAAAGGTTATAACCTATGAATAAATATACGTGTGTGCTCACGGGACAGGTTTGAAACGTGAAGATGAATGCGGGGTAGAGCATGGAGGGGTGAAAACATGGGCTTTGGAGTCCGTGGGCTACGGTGGTCCCTGTCACCACACCTACTGGCTGTGTGTGGCCTTGAGTCCATCACTTAATTTCACTAACTTTCAGTTATTTGGCATTAAATATTTCACATAATTCTTATGTTCCTTATATATCACCCAGAATTGTTATGAGGATAACTCTTAAATACTTTCTGGAGTAAGGTGTCAGTAAACACAGAAAAACAATTGTGAAATGTTTGAGGGAAAGGTAATTGTGCTGAGTTCTGTAGGTATCAGTGTAATTAAACTGAGATTATCTTGCTTCTATAATTTGTGATTTCCTATTGTTCACTAATAACAACATAGCAGTGTTTAACAGAGAGTGTACTATTCAAAGTAGTCATGATTTTTTTTTTCATGAAATTTTAACATGAAGTTCAAACGTCACGTTGGGGAACAAGAAGAGGACACTAATTTGTGGATTGGATACTGTGCTTTTCATCTGGGTGACTACAAGAGAGCTTTGGAGGTTAGTTTAAAGAAACTTTTTTTTTGTATAACAGAAGGGTTTTGAAAAGTTATTAAGCTTTGTATTATAATAATACACGCTCATGGTAAAGTTCAAACAATATAGAAGAGAACAAAGGAAAAAGGAAAAAAAGTCACCCTGTATGCTTTCCTCAATCCTATTTCTATGTTAACAGAAGTAACCATTGGCTCTTTTTTGATGTGTTGCCTCAGAAATCTTCTGTGTATGTTCAAGCATATTTATCTATGTCTGTTTACTTCTTCCTTTTAAATATATAGTAATGAGATTGTTCAATATATTAATATTAGTCTTTCTTAAGGAAGTCTTCAGGAGAAGAAAAATAAGCCCTTTTGATAAAAAATTTCACGATTCTTTTCTCAAAAAGAAGTTCATTGTTATTTTGCGTGGTTAATTTTAGACATAGGAAAGATTATATTCTCTTTATATTTTTTGAGTATAGCTTTGAAAGTTTTTTTTTCTTGGTCATTGTAAACCCTGCAATGTAATTAACAATCTATGGAATTATGGATCTAGATAAAATTGTAGATGCCTTATGTCAAATAATTTTTAATTCATAAATGAAATTGTTTGGAATTTTCCCACATATTCTTACTCTCAAAGTGTAATCTAAGGATATTAAAATAACCTGCGCTACTAAAATGAAAAGTATCCAAGATCAGGTAATGAGGAAGTGATATGAACAAAAGCAACAAAATCAGTGAAGGAAAAGTAAAGATGTGAAAAGGGCTGAATAGGAGCTGGTAGTATATGTGAAAGATATAGGAGAAAAAAAGAGTAGCCCAAACAGAGTAAGAAAGAAAAAAGGCATCTGGGGAAGACTGATAAATAGTAAAAGAGTTTATGGAGGGACTTCCCTGGTGGCACAGTTGTTAAGAGTCTGCCTGCCAATGCAGGGGACATGGGTTCGATCCCTGGTCCGGGAAGATTCCACATGCTGCGGAGCAGCTAAGCCCGTGTGCCACAACTACTGATCCTGCGCTCTAGAGCCCTTGTGCCACAACTACTGGTCCTGCACTCTAGAGCCTGTGTGCCACAACTACTGAAGCCCGTGCGCCTAGAACCCGTGCTCCGCAACAAGAGAAGCCACCACAATGAGAAGCCTGCACACTGCAACGAAGAGTAGCCCCCGCTCACCACAACTAAAGAAAGCCCGAGTGTAACAACCAAGACCAATGGAGCCAAAAATAAAATGAAATGAAATAAAGTAAATTTTATTTTTATTTTAAAAATAAAATGAATCTCAGAAACTGTCCTTAACAGGGAAAAAAAACAGAACACACCAAATTTTAAAAGTGTAAAGCCAAATAAAGCCAGAGAACAATTAGAATGAAATGAAATTTGTAGCATATTAGGGTTATCAGATTTTAAGTTAACTGAACCTATGCATTTTTAATAAGGCATCTTTTTTATGTCTTTTTAAGTTAGCAAAAAAAATTTTTTAGTTGCTTTTCATTTCTGCAGTTTGTTAGCCCATATCAATATTAAAAGGGGAAAAAGAAGACAAGTGTAAGGTTATGTGGACAAGAGCCCTGCATGGGTAGGATTGAGCCTTAGATTCAGTTTTGTTTTGTTTTGTTTTTCTGTACGCGGGCCTCTCACTGTTGCGGCCTCTCCCGTTGCTGAGCACAGGCTCCGGACGCGCAGGCTCAGCGGCCATGGCTCACAGGCCCAGCCGCTCCGTGGCATGTGGGATCTTCCCGGGCCGGGGCACGAACCCGTGTCCCCTGCATTGGCAGGGGGACTCTCAACCACTGTGCCACCAGGGAAGCCCAGCTTCAGTATTTAATGTTACAGGTATAGAATAGGTAAGGACCATATAGAAGTCCCTAAATGTGAAGTTGCCCAATCACAGTAAGAACTCCTATTCCATTATACATAAAGGAATGGCCCATTGATTACCCTACTGCTGAAAGGGATCACTGCTTAATGTATGTTTCAGGAATATGAAAATGCAACGAAAGAGGAAAATTGCAATCCTGAAGTCTGGGTGAACCTAGCCTGTACCTACTTTTTTCTTGGAATGTATAAACAAGCTGAAGCAGCTGGATTTAAAGGTAAATGGGCCCTTTTAATATCTGGTATTCTCACTAACAGTAAGAGTCATTTTGAAGATTTTAAAACTTATTTAATTCCTTTTTCTATTGAGGAAAAATCAAGTGACATTAGAAAGCTAAAAAAAAAAAAAGCTTTACTCTTGAAAGAATATTGGATCTTAGCAACTTTATGTTTAAAAAGAGAGTTAATCTGTGTGCTGCTTACCCTCCCCAGTTCACCTCCTCAGAAGCTAAAGCCAAAAAGCAGAAGGATGAGAGAAGAAAAAGGGCAAGGTGCCTTTCTTAGGCTCCACCGTGGTAGGAAGTTCATGCTGTTGGTAGGAGTTGGGTATAGTTGTTCAAGCTGTTATGAATGTGCATTTTATAGCTTCTTTTCCTGCTTCTGAATGAGAAGCCAAGTAATTCCAACTTGAAGAATCCAGATTTCTTCCCTTTTGCTTTACTTACCAGGACAGTCATCTTAGGAGAGCTGGACTCAAATTTGCAAATAGAGTAGGGCAAAAGGGAACTATGGGAGGAAAGATTAAGAATAATTAGAGTATGAATCAAATTAAATTCAAAGAAAAGTAGAGAAAGTGGGCAAAAGAATGTTTGTTAGGAAATATGTTAAGGAAGAATGTATTTCAGGGTAGAAATCTTAGAGAATTAACTGATATATACATATTTAGATAGAATTCCAGTTCAGAGTCATGGAATTCTAATTTTCCTAATTTAGTTATAAAGGGCTTTGAGTTATTTATCTCATATTTCTAGACTTTATCTGTGCCTGGAACAGTTAGACACATGTAAGGTGATCAAGGTAGCTATCTCTCTTTCCATATATATTTTTCTTTTTTATACATTGAAGTATGACTTTTTGCTGTAAAGAGATATAAGATTGAGTGTCTAGAATTAGGAAAATTCTCCAAGAGCACAGAGGGGATCTGGAACATAAGAGGTGTTCACCCTTTTGCTTGGCTCCCTGTTTTAGATGGTAGATTATCGTGCCAGAAGATCTATGAAATGGAGACGGGGCTAGTATTTAGGAAAATATGGCACTGTAATTATGAAAAGGGGATTTCAGGAGGAATCGACAAAGAACACTGGAAGACCAGCTGAATGAGAGTGGATTCCTACATGTATTGAGATGACCGTAACCATTTGCTTCCGGTGTTTGGTTCAGTGTGTGAACTACACAGGGTGGGCTGCCTCTGGAACTGGGAGGAGTGCCGTGCTGTGCTTCACCACCATAGAGTGAGGAGGAAGTGTGGGCAAGAGCGGAACCTTAGAGCATTTTCCTTCTGGTTCTTGGTGATGTCGCTGCTACTGCAGTCGGACTAGACTAAAATAATACATTAATATATTATAGCAGAGATGTAACAGGATCCAGTAGGTAAGGATTTGGGAAGATTTATCTGTCTCATGTCACTCCTGCAAGGGACTAAGTGCCATAGACAATTGAGTTCTTTAATAAGCACCTTGGATTTTTTTCACAGCTCCAAAAAGCCGACTTCAAAACCGCCTCCTCTTCCACTTGGCTCACAAGGTACTTATGTTCCTATTTCACACTTTTTCTTTTAATGTGTTAAGATTAAAAATTTTTATGTATATCTATTTTTAATTGATGTATAATTGACTTCACACTTTTTGTTTTTAAAATATTTTTCTCTTTCTTCTTGTTACCAACAAGGGTGAAAGAAAATCAAGTAGAAAGTCTCATTAATGGTATTTCTAGAACAAGTAGAATACAGGTGTTAATTTTATAGGACTTTCTCCCCCATTAATGTTTTTTTTTACTCTATTTATTTATTCAGAAATGTTAGGTTTTAGTTCTTCTTAAGCAGTAGTCATTTAAGATTAGTTTGTTTCCACCATCTTATTGTCTCTTAGGAAACAGAATCAAAGACACCTTGTCCTGACTCCTGAAAATAAATACATACCTTTCAGAATTGCCTTATAGCAATAATTTTGATCATGTCATAAAATGATTTTTAAAATCATTTTTCATATTATAAAATTACACATTCTATTAAGCAAAATATAAATATTCAATAAAAGGATATAACATCTACCATATTTAAAGCTAACTGAATTTCAACCTTTTGGCATATCTCCTTTTGGGATAATTATTTTTTATATGCATATTTATATTTTTGTTCATTTGTTTTGCAGAATGGGATTCATGTTAAATATATATTTTTGTATTCTGCTTTTTTTAAAAAACTTATCTTTATAGTACGAGTGTACCCCTGAGTCACTAGTCTTAAAAACCAGGCTTTTTTTAAATAACAACCCATCATATGCATGTGCCACAATTCATTCAACACTTCTAGTTATTTAACTTCCAGATTGGTTTTAATTTTAATTATAAAAATGTGATTCTAACATCCTAAAATGGACTTACTGAGTTACTGAGTATGAACAATAAAAAATTTAAAGCTTTTAATTGATAGTACTAAATTATTTTACAGGAAGTTTATCTAATTGTCCAAAGGTAGTATTTGAAAATAATTATTTTTGGTGCATTTAAAAATTTTGGGAATTCCTTGTTGGTACAGTGGTTGGGACTATGCTCTTTCGCTGCCAAGGGCACGGGTTCAGTCCCTGGCCAGGGAGCTAGATCCTGCAAGCTGGGCAGTGCAGGGGGAAACAAAAAAAACTTCATGCTATAATTATCTGTCTCTCTGTTTAGTTCTTTCGATTTTTGCTTTACATGTTTTGCAGACCATCATTAAGTGTGTACAGATTTAGAATTGTTATGTCCATCGAGTGGACTGAAACATTTATCATTATGAAATGTCTCTCTTTATCTCCAAAAATCTCTCTTCATGTAAAGACACTTTGTCATATTTGTGTAGCTACACCAGCTCTCTTTTGGTTAGTGTTTGCTTATTGTATCTTTTCCCATCCTTTCACTCTCTATCTTTCTGTGTCCTTCTATTTTAAATGTCTCTCTTATAAACAGCATGTAAAAAAGATAGAGACAGAGAAAAAAAGGAAAGGGAGAAGATATAAAGAAAAAAATAGAAAAGAAAAAGAAGGTAAGAAGAGGGGTGTCAAGTAATTAATGTGAGCTGTAACTTAAAGGCTTTCCATTGTTAAGGCTCTGCCTCCAGAGACTTTTTTTTTTAATTTTTAAAAATGTTTATTTATTTATTTATTTTGGCTGCTTTGGGTCTTTGTTGCTGCATGCGGGCTTTCTCTAGTTGAGGCGAGCAGTCGCTACTCTTTGTTGCGTTGCACGGGCTTCTCATTGCAGTGGCTTCTCTTATTGCGGAGCACAGGCTCTAGGTGCATGGGCTTCAGTAGTTGTGGCACGCGGGCTTCAGTAGTTGTGGCTCGCGGGCTCTAGAGTGCAGGCTCAGTTGCTGTGGCACACAGGCTTAGTTGCTCCGCGGCATGTGGGATCTTCCTGGACCAGGGCTCGAACCCATGTCCCCTGCATTGGCAGGCAGATTCTTAACCACTGCGCCGCCAGGGAAGTCCCCAGAGACTATTTTTATTCTTTCTCTGAAAGAGAGGTAAAGAACACCAGGAGCTGAAGGGAAATAGAACAGAGATAAATGGCTGAAGGAGAAGGGGAAGTTAAAATATCCATTACGTAGGTGTTGATTTCTGTAACCGTACTCTAATGTGAATCTTTACACGTCTTTTGCTCTCTTACAATTTTAGTTTAATGATGAGAAGAAATTGATGAACTTTCATCAGAATCTTCAGGATATCACAGAAGATCAACTCAGTTTGGCCTCAATCCACTATATGCGATCTCACTACCAAGAAGCTATTGATATTTATAAGCGAATACTGCTAGATAACAGGTCTGTGTCCATTTATGCCTCCTTGAAATCTCATTTTGTTACTTTCTTCTGTACCTAGTTTGGCTGAGGACCTAGTGCCCTTTGGATCTAATATCACCATGTGTTCAAATCTATTTAGCTAATAATCTGGTGAGATTAAGAACTCCTTATTGTCTAGATCAGGGTTTCTCCACCTTTATTTCATTATTGACCTTCCAAGGAGGCTTTTTAGATTTTTCCCTCATTAATTGCCCTCCCATGAAGTTTCAATACCATAGGTATATTGTATATATGTTTATGTACTGTATGTATATCTATGCTTTATATATAAAATGAGTATGTTTTCCACCTCTCCATAAGAACCAATTTTTGCCCCTTTGGGGGTGATATCACACCTGTTGAAAGTGCATGGCCTAGGTGTATCAATTTCAGTGTTATGGTTACACTGTAGGTAACTTGCTGACAAAATTAGAAACAAATCATTCTGAAGAATTACTGTTCCAACTTTATCACTGACCACTGGGCTTCTCTCCCCATCCCCAAAATATCTCATCCACTTCCCTTCTCCCTTCTTTTGCTTTACTGTCACAATCTCCCACCCATTCTCATTCTCAGTCGTCAAATCGACTTGCCTTGTCTGCTTATTTGAGTTTATACTCGATTACTGATTATGTTAGTTTTTTTAAACATGAATAGGTAGTAGTTGAACTTTTCCCTTTCTCCTCTAGTTGTCATCTTTTACTCTGCTTATATCAAAACACTTAAATATTATAATACAAAAAGAAAGATGCTACACTGATTATATTCTTTTTTCTTTAAAAGAAGACATGTCCTCTTTGCCTTGCTGTCCATTTGAGCCATTAAAAAGATCTGTAGTTTGACAACATTTCTATGAAGTAGACTTAAATTGTTTTTTTTTTTTTTATTGTTTTTTTTTTTTAATTTTTTTTTTATTTTACAAATTTAATCAGTTATACATATACATATGTTCCCATATCCCCTCCCTTTTGCGTCTCCCTCCCACCCTCCCTATCCCACCCCTCCAGGCGGTTACAAAGAACCGAGCTGATCTCCCTGTGCTATGCAGCTGCTTCCCACTATCTATCTACCCTACGTTTGGTAGTGTATATATGTCCATGCTGCTCTTTCACTTTGTCACAGCTTACCCTTCCCCCTCCCCATATCCTCAAGTCCATGCTCTAGTAGGTCTGTGTCTTTATTCCTGTCTTACCCCTATGTTCTTGATGACATTTTTTTCTTAAATTCCATATATATGTGTCAGCATACAGTATTTGTCTTTCTCTTTCTGACTTACTTCACTCTGTATGACAGACTCTAGGTCCATCCACCTCATTACAAATAGCTCAATTTCATTTCTTTTTATGGCTGAGTAATATTCCATTGTATATATGTGCCACATCTTCTTTATCCATTCATCCGATGATGGACACTTAGGTTGTTTCCATCTCCGGGCTATTGTAAATAGGGCTGCTATGAACATTTTGGTACATGTCTCTTTTTGAATTATGGTTTTCTCAGGGTATATGCCCAGTAGTGGGATTGCTGGGTCATATGGTAGTTCTATTTGTAGTTTTTTAAGGAACCTCCATACCGTTCTCCATAGTGGCTGTACCAATTCACATTCCCACCAGCAGTGCAAGAGTGTTCCCTTTTTTCCACACCCTCTCCAGCATTTATTGTTTCTAGATTTTTTGATGATGGCCATTCTGACTGGTGTGAGATGATATCTCATTGTAGTTTTGATTTGCATTTCTCTAATGAGTAAAGATGTTGAGCATCCTTTCATGTGTTTCTTGGCTGTCTGTATATCTTCTGTGGAGAAATGTCTATTTAGGTCTTCTGCCCATTTTTGGATTGGGTTGTTTGTTTTTTTGCTATTGAGCTGCATGAGCTGCTTATAAATTTTGGAGATTAATCCTTTGTCAGTTGCTTCATTTGCAAATATTTTCTCCCATTCTGAGGGTTGTCTTTTCGTCTTGTTTATGGTTTCCTTTGCTGTGCAAAAGCTTTGAAGTTTCATTAGGTCCCATGTGTTTATTTTTGTCTTTATTTCCATTTCTCTAGGAGGTGGGTCCAAAAGGATCTTGCTGTGATTTATGTCATAGAGTGTTCTGCCTATGTTTTCCTCTAAGAGTTTGATAGTGTCTGGCCTTACATTTAGGTCTTTAATCCATTTTGAGCTAATTTTTGTGTATGGTGTTAGGGAGTGATCTAATCTCATACTTTTACATGTCCCTGTCCAGTTTTCCCAGCACCACTTATTGAAGAGACTGTCCTTTCTCCACTGTACATTCCTGCCTCCTTTATCAAAGATAAGGTGACCATATGTCCGTGGGTTTATCTCTGGGCTTTCTATCCTGTTCCATTGATCTATCTTTCTGTTTTTGTGCCAGTACCATACTGTCTTGATTACTGTAGCTTTGTAGTATAGTCTGAAGTCAGGGAGCCTGATTCCTCCAGCTCCGTTTTTCGTTCTCAAGATTGCTTTGGCTATTCGGGGTCTTTTGTGTTTCCATACAAACTGTGAAATTTTTTGTTCTAGTTCTGTGAAAAATGCCATTGGTAGTTTGATAGGGATTGCATTGAATCTGTAGATTGCTTTGGGTAGTAGAGTCATTTTCACAATGTTGATTCTTCCAATCCAAGAACATGGTATATCTCTCCATCTATTTGTATCATCTTTAATTTCTTTCATCAGTGTCTTATAATTTTCTGCATACAGGTCTTTTGTCTCCTTAGGTAGGTTTATTCCTAGATATTTTATTCTTTTTGTTGCAATGGTAAATGGGAGTGTTTCCTTGATTTCACTTTCAGATTTTTCATCATTAGTATATAGGAATGCCAGAGATTTCTGTGCATTAATTTTGTATCCTGCAACTTTACCAAAGTCATTGATTAGCTCTAGTAGTTTTCTGGTAGCATCTTTAGGATTCTCTATGTATAGTATCATGTCATCTGCAAACAGTGACAGCTTTACTTCTTCTTTTCCCATTTGGATTCCTTTTATTTCCTTTTCTTCTCTGATTGCTGTGGCTAAAACTTCCAAAACTAGGTTGAATAAGAGTGGTGAGAGTGGGCAACCTTGTCTTGTTCCTGATCTTAGTGGAAATGGTTTCAGTTTTTCACCATTGAGGACGATGCTGGCTGTGGGTTTGTCATATATGGCCTTTATTATGTTGAGGAAAGTTCCCTCTATGCCTACTTTCTGCAGGGTTTTTATCATAAATGGGTGTTGAATTTTGTCAAAAGCTTTCTCTGCATCTATTGAGATGATCATATGGTTTTTCTCCTTCAGTTTGTTAATATGGTGTATCACATTGATTGATTTGCGTATATTGAAGAATCCTTGCATTCCTGGAATAAACCCCACTTGATCATGGTGTATGATCCTTTTAATGTGCTGTTGGATTCTGTTTGCTAGTATTTTGTTGAGGATTTTTGCATCTATGTTCATCAGTGATATTGGCCTGTAGTTTTCTTTCTTTGTGACATCCTTGTCTGGTTTTGGTATCAAGGTGATGGTGGCCTCGTAGAATGAGTTTGGGAGTGTTCCTCCCTCTGCTATATTTTGGAAGAGTTTGAGAAGGATAGGTGTTACCTCTTCTCTAAATGCTTGATAGAATTCGCCTGTGAAGCCATCTGGTCCTGGGCTTTTGTTTGTTGGAAGATTTTTGATCACAGTTTCAATTTCAGTGCTTGTGATTGGTCTGTTCATATTTTCTATTTCTTCCTGATTCAGTCTTGGCAGGTTGTGCATTTCTAAGAATTTGTCCATTTCTTCCAGGTTGTCCATTTTATTGGCATAGAGTTGCTTATAGTAATCTCTCATGATCTTTTGTATTTCTGCAGTGTCAGTTGTTACTTCTCCTTTTTCATTTCTAATTCTATTGATTTGAGTCTTCTCCCTTTTTTTCTTGATGAGTCTGGCTAATGGTTTATCAATTTTGTTTATCTTCTCAAAGAACCAGCTTTTAGTTTTATTGATCTTTGCTATCGTTTCCTTCATTTCTTTTTCATTTATTTCTGATCTGATTTTTATGATTTCTTTCCTTCTGCTAACTTTGGGATGTTTTTGTTCTTCTTTCTCTAATTGCTTTAGGTGCAAGGTTAGGTTGTTTATTCGAGATATTTCCTGTTTCTTAAGGTGGGATTGTATTGCCATAAACTTCCCTCTTAGAACTGCTTTTGCTGCATCCCATAGGTTTTGGGTCGTCGTGTCTCCATTGTCATTTGTTTCTAGGTATTTTTTAATTTCCTCTTTGATTTCTTCAGTGATCACTTCGTTATTAAGTAGTGTATTGTTTAGCCTCCATGTGTTTGTATGTTTTACAGCTCTTTTCCTGTAATTGATATCTAGTCTCATAGCATTTTGGTCGGAAAAGATACTTGATACAATTTCAATTTTCTTAAATTTACCAAGGCTTGATTTGTGACCCAAGATATGATCTATCCTGGAGAATGTTCCATGAGCACTTGAGAAAAATGTGTATTCTGTTGTTTTTGGATGGAATGTCCTATAAATATCAATTAAGTCCATCTTGTTTAATGTATCATTTAAAGCTTGTGTTTCCTTATTTATTTTCATTTTGGATGACCTATCCATTGGTGAAAGTGGGGTGTTAAAGTCCCCTACTATGATTGTGTTACTGTCGATTTCTCCTTTTATGGCTGTTAATATTTCTCTTATGTATTGAGGTGCTCCTATGTTTGGTGCATAAATATTTACAATTGTTATATCTTCTTCTTGGATTGATCCCTTGATCATTATGTAGTGGACTTAAATTGTTAATCCTTAATTCTTTCATCTAATAGGGAGTACCTTGCCCTCAATGTTTATGTGGCCCTGTGTTACTACAAGCTGGATTACTATGATGTGTCTCAAGAAGTTCTGGCTGTTTATCTTCAGCAAATTCCTGATAGTACCATCGCACTCAATCTTAAGGCCTGTAATCATTTTCGCCTTTACAGTGGCAAAGCTGCTGAGGTAGTGACGAAATTTGTTCTTTTTTTTTTTTTTAATTTCTATTTTGGCTGTATTGGGTCTTCGTTGCTGCGCGCGGGCTCTCTCTAGTTGCGGCAAGTGGGGGCTACTCTTCGTTGCGATGCACGGGCTTCTCGTGGTGGTGGCTTCTCTTGTTGTGGAGCATGGGTTCTAGGTGCGCAGGCTTCAGTAGTTGTCGCATGCAGGCTCAGTAGTTGTGGCACACGGGCTTAGTTGCTCCACAGCATGTGGGATCTTCCCGGACCAGGGATCAAACACGTTTCCCCCGCATTGACAGGCGGATTCTTAACCACTGCACCACCAGGGAAGTCCCGTAATTTGTTCTTAATTTACTTAATTCCATTTTGAATTACCCTGTACTTCCCTGTAAAGCATGTAAACATACTTTATACTAACAGCAGATTCAACTGCTGGGTGAAACAGTGTTTAGCAGCTGGTGGTTGGAGAACACGTCCTTAACATATGGCCAGATTCACTTTTCATGGTTTATGTCGATAAAGGTGGTCAGTTGTGGCAAAAGAAATGCCTGTCAATTAAATTTCTTAGTGTGCAATGGAGTGGTCCCTTTAGATATCGATATTATATAAAATACATTCTTGGAATACTCATTTCAACTAGAGTCCCTGGAATCTGCCTAATTGGCTAGTTCCCAGCATCAGCAGTTTAATAGTAAACTGGATTTGCGATTTGATCTCATTAGAGTTTTGTTTAGAATAAATGAAAGAATAGAAGTGTATTCTTGCCTTTCTACCTTGAGTCAGTTTTGGGGACCTTGCCAATTTTAGTATAAGGTCCAACCTTTTACATGTTTACATTTTGTCCGCACATGTTCTTTCCAGAGTCTGGTATGGGTGGCATGGCTAACCAATCTGCTATAGGTCTGACCGTGTCCACGTCAGGGTACCAGACTGCACTTCCCATTCACTAAACGCATGCTTTTTCATTTGAAATTGTGTCCATGTAGATTGCATGTTGATTTTGTAAAGTTCTCCAGCAGTAGAAGACTATGTCAAAGGTACCCGAAGAAGCTTTTTTTTTGGTAGCAAGAGGATATAGTTTGTGTTTACCTCTGTTAATTTTATTAAACCATTTAAAAGCAGACATTCCTCTAGTAATTTTTATAATGGGCTCTATATTGTATAGTTCATTCTCTCCCCAGACACCAAAGCATTCTGCTCTTCTATAGTAAACATGAAATAATCTGTAATGACTCACTCAATTCTTTTTTTTTTTTTGCGGTACGCGGGCCTCTCACTGTTGTGGCCTCTCCCTTTGTGGAGCACAGGCTCCGGACGCGCAGGCTCAGTGGCCATGGCTCATGGGCCCAGCTGCTCCGCAGCATGTGGGATCTTCCCGGACCAGGGCACGAACCCATGTCCCCTGCATCGGCAGGCGGACTCTCAACCACTGCGCCACCAGGGAAGCCCTCACTCAATTCTTAAAGTACTTTGAACAATTTACCCAAGGTTATACAACTAACAAGTGAGAAATTCAGGTCTCAAACCCTGACTCTAAAGCCCATAGACTTAACCACTAAAATTTACTGCAAACTTAGGTGTACATTCCTCTTGCTCTTAATTTCTATATATACATAATAATATAACTACCAAGTAATAAGCATGATTATTTAAATGTAATCAAATAATATGGTTATTATATCTTACCAACAAATAATTGGTAATAATATGGCTATTATATATGATTTTATATCTATATATAAAATCATACTTATTATTTGGTAGTTGCCTAATTTTCTTTTTTTTTTTTCTGAAAAGGTTTTATTACGCACTGAGGGGAGGGAGCTCTGTCCTTCTTGGCTGCTGCTTTCCTCCTGGCTGCCAGGACATTACTCAGCTCCTGTCTCTTCCTTTTGGCATGGAAGTGTGTCCCCACCCTTTTCTTGATGAACTTGAGGGCCCACGTGTCCTTAAGAGACCTTGAGCAGTTCCGTGGCCCGCCGTTCTTAAGGGGCAAAGCTGCGTACCTCTTGGATCATGTCTCGCACGTACTTGGTATACTTGGTGAGGCACCCGTGGCGGTGGCTAGGCCTCGGCTTGCTCACGTTATTAGTCACCTTGTGGCCTTGTTGAGGCCAATGGCCATGGGCCAGCACAGAGCCATGGCCCTGAGCTGCACTGGGGCCCTGAGGGTCCAGATGGTGGTGGATCCTACCCGAGCAAGGCCTCATTAACCTGCTTTAATTATCTTTAATCTAGACAAGCTCATTGAGGGTTGAGACTGTCTTTTGACATTTGTATCCCAGGACCTGGCACAATGCACACACAAAGTTGATGCCAACTAAGTAATGGTTGAATGAGAAATTTTAAATATGACTAACAAATTAAGGGAGAATCACATTAGAAGAAGGAGGAGGTTCAAAAGAGGTCAATAAAGATGCAAATTGAGAAAAAGCCATTGGATTTCCTAACTGGGGTTTCCTACTCTGATTAAGGTATCATTATTATTGGGTGTTGAAGCTAGGTGGCAAGGAGATAAAGAGTGAATGAGTAATCACTTGGATTGAGAATTGCCCTAAAGGATATGGCAGAGGAATGACAAGTAGATGATGAAGAAACAGAAGCAGTGAATATAGGATGCTGGTAAAAGGAAGAAGAACACTGGTTTCAGAGGATAAAGAAATTTTATCCCCCCAAACTGGGAGGGCTCCGGTAGTGATGAAGAGCAGGAGCTTTGAAATCAGATAGACCATATTCCAGTCCTAGCTTATTGTGGCTTTCAGTGCACTACTTAACCTCCTTAAGCATTATCTGAAAAATATGCAAACTAATAGTACTGCATTATTGTAGGTTTCTGTGATGTATGCAAAGTCCTTACCTTCATATACATTGTAAACTCTCAGTGAACTGAGCAATTATCAAAGATTTCATAGGCTGAAACACAGTCAAATTTATAGGCTTCTAAACGCCTATTGTTTTGCCTTTTTCAAATCCAGCTTATCTGTAATTACATTTAAAAGGTTTGATTTCTCGATTAAAGACAAAGGTTGATTAATTAGATGGAAAAGACAAAACCCTAATATAGGACACAGAAAATTTGAACGTAAAATCACGTATTGATGTTTCATGAGGAATATTTCTTACATGATTTCTATCATGTTGTCATGCTTTTAGAAAGGTCATTTTCACTCTAACATATTATAAGATGACCTACATCTTCTATTTATAATTTTATGTTTTAACAGCTTTATTGAGGTATATGTAACATACCATACAGTTCACCCTTTTAAAGTATACAATTCAGTGGTTTTTAGTATATTCACCACTATGTGCAATCTTCATCATGGACAATTTTATTTATTTATTTTTAAGCACTTCTTTTTTTTTTTTTCCTCTATTTTTGGCTGTGCCATGAGGCTTGCGGGATCTTAGTTCCCTGATGGGGGATCAAACCCTTGGCCTCGGCAGTGAAATCACAGAGTCCTATCCACCGGACCACCAGGGAATTCCCACCACAGTCAATTTTAGAACATTTCCATTACCTCAAAAAGAAACTCCATACCCTATAGCTATCAACCCCCATTCACCAAGCCCTAAGCAACTACTTAATCTACTTTCTGTCTCTATGGATTTGCCTGTTTGGGATATTTCCTGTAAAAGGAATCATATAATATGTGATCTTTTATGACTGGCTTCTTTTACTTTACCATAATGTTTATAAAGTTCATCATGTTATAGCATGTTTTAGTACTTTATTCATTTTTATGACCAAATAATATTCCATTTTATGGATATACCACATTTTATTTTTCCAGTTGTCAGGGGATGGTTATTTGGATTGTTTCCACCTTCTTCCTATCATGAATAATGCTGCTGTAAACACTTGTACACATGTTTTTGGACATGTTTTGAACATGTTTCCATTTCTCTTGGGTATATACCTAGGAGTGGAATTGTTGGGTCACACTGTTTTCCTGAGTGGCTGCACCAATTTACATTCCCACTAGCAATGTATAAGTTTCCATTTCTCTACATCCTTGCCAACAGTTGTTGTTATCTGACTTTTTTATTCTAGCTATCCCGGTGGATGTGAAGTGGAAGCTCATTGTAATTTTGATTTGTATTTCCCTGATAACTAATGAAGTTGAACATCTTTTCATGTGCAGTGAATGATGCTTTACATTTTGCGCCCTAGGTCGCTCACTTGCCTCACCTTTAGTCCCTGGCTGGCCCTGCCTGAGATCAAAGCTATCATAACACTAAAAGATTTTGTTTTTTCACTTTCATTCACTCAAGTGTGCAGTGAAGTTTTCCAGGGACAACATGATTTCAAAATAGATTGATTGCAGGTACAGATATGTCAATCCAGCTGTCATCTGTTAAGCCAGACATTAAAGAGATTTGCAAAAATATAAAACAGCACTCTTCTCACTAAATTTTTGTTTTGGTAAATACAGTTTTTTTTAATGAAAAATATGTTATTTGTGTTAATGTGTAGTGGGTTTATTATTACTTTTGATTAATTGATTACTTAAAATTTCTGTTTTAATTTCTAATACAATAAATATGAATGGCTATAACCCACATAAACAAAAACTCTTTGGGATCCTTAATAATTTTTAAGATTTAAAAAAGACCTTGAGATCCAAAAGCTTGAAAACTGCTGAACTAGCCTAATATTACCCAAGGCAGGGGTCCCCAAGCCCCGGGCCACAGTCCGGTATCGGTCCGCTGCATGCTAGGAACCGGGCCGCACAGCAGGAAGTGAGTGGAAGGCAAGTGAGCAAAGCTTCATCTGCGCTCCCCATTGCTCCATTACTGCCTGAGCCATCCCCCTGTCCCCCACCCCCGTCTGTGGAAAAATTGTCTTCCACGAAACTGGTCCCCAGTGCCAAAAAGGTTGGGGACCGCTGACCCAAGGCTTTGGAGTTACTGCTGTGGACAAGAGAGGACATTAGTAAATGGATTGCTGAATAGGTGTGCATTCCTATGTGACATCGGGTAGAAAAAGTTTGTAGTGCTTAGTGAGAATAATCAGGGATTTAATTATTTTATCCAGAAAAGCTTAGGTACCCACTGATGGAAGTAGAAAAAGGAGGTGAGGAGGTTTAATCAAAATTATAGAGTGGTGGGGCTTCCCTGGTGGCACAGTGGTTGAGAGTCCGCCTGCCGATGCAGGGGACATGGGTTCATGCCCCAGTCTGGGAGGATCCCACATGCCGCGGAGCAGCTGGGCCGCTGAGCCTGCACATCCGGAGCCTGTGCTCCGCAACGGGAGACGCCACAGCAGTGAGAGGCCCGCGTACCGCAAAAAAAAAAAAAAAAAAAATAGAGTGGCAAGATGGGAATAGCAGAAAGCTGAGGAAGCGGGTAAGTGAGTCTAGGACATTAGTGAAGACACTGTGGAAATGGCTGACCATTTCTTCTAAGGGAAGTTAAGGGTGCAGGACAATACGGAAGAGATCTGATAGGTCTAATAAATAATAACAAAGAGGGGAGAAGTTATGTTAGTTGCATCATGTAAATTAAGGCCAATTCAGCAGGAAGGAGATAGTATGAAAATTCAGGACATAGGTGGAATGGTCAGATTGAAGAATCAACCTTAGTTGTTAAAGGTTTGTCACCTGCAAGAAAAGACTAACTCTAGGAGTCTACAAACTTGGGTTCACCAGTTTCAAACTTGCTGATTAGTATAAGGTTCAATCACTTGGTGTTTATAAGCCTCAATGTTCTCATCTGTAAAATGAGGATAATAATAATTACATTGATTATTTCTTAGAGTCCTGCAGAACAAATGGAACAGCATGTTAAATTCTTTGTAAACTACAAAATGTTGTAACATTTTATATGTGATATAAGAACTATACAGTTCTCATTTTCATAAGGCTTTCCTTTTTAAATTTCAGGCAGAACTCAAAAGCTTGATGGACAACGCTTCTTCTTCCTTTGAATTTGCTAAAGAGCTCATCAGGCACAATCTGGTGAATAATAGTTTGCAGTCTTGACTGACTTGAGGCTTACCCTATTTTGGTACATCACAGTGGTTAGAAAGATGAATGAAGGGAGTTATCTCAACAAGTATTTCTCTACTTTAAACTCTTTCTTGCTGTGGAGGAGAGAGAATGAGTTTAAGATATCAGGTTCTTTCCTCAAGCAAATCCTTATTGGGAGGGCAGTAATACATACTTAACATTTAGAAAGAAGTGTAAGGCAGTGAGATCCACGTGTTCATTTTGTTGGCAAAGACAAAGGAACATATCCCTTTGGGTTATAATAAATGGGGAGGATATTCTGATGAAAGTAAAACTTGAGCTGGTCTTTGGAAGATGGCTGGGATTTATAGGGTTCATTTGTGGCAGGGACATGGATGAATGAATGAAGAAGACATGTGATAGGTTGTGAGCAGTTTGAATTTACTAGAACAGAAAGTTTGCACTGGGGCACAGTGAAAAATTAAAGTTTTACTTAGTGAAAAAGTAAAAAAGGGGGCTTCCCCGGTGGCGCAGTGGTTGGGAGTCTGCCTGCCAATGCAGGGGACGCGGGTTCGCGCCCTGATCTGGGAAAATCCCACATGCCACGGAGCGGCTGGGCCCGTGAGCCACAATTACTGAGCCTGCGCGTCTGGAGCCTGTGCTCTGCAACAAGAGAGGCTGCGATAGTGAGAGGCCCGCGCACTGCGATGAAGAGTGGTCCCCGCTTGCCGCAACTAGAGAAAGCCCTCGCACAGAAACGAAGACCCAACACGGCCAAAAATAAATTAATTAATTAAAATTTAAAAAATAAATAAAAAGTAAAAAGGGGGTTAGGTTTAGGGCTGGACTATGATGGCCATTGCTAAAAAAAAAACATTCAGATGAAGTTTCAAGTTTGATTCCATTGACTATGCAGTAGAGTGGGTGCAAAGCAGGTGCATTCAACTCAGACACATGGGACTTTGAGAAAATTATTTTATATTGTTGAGTTTCAGATTCCTCATCTGAAAATGGCAATAATAATAACTACTACTTTTCCTTCTGATTTCTCTGTACCTTCTTTGGCACCAAGTCTCTGAGTATGAATGCCGAAAGCCATAGCTGTTTTAGACTCTCTCTTCCCCTTTATCTCTGATAGCTACCCAGTCACTTAATCCTATTAATTCTTTGTTGGTATCGTCTTATATTCATTCCCTTCCTCCTCTAATTCAGGCCTCCATCACAGATAGCATTTTCTGTGGTTATTTTTTATTATGAGCTTCTGCTTCTAATCTTTTCACTTCTAGTCTAGTTTATAAATTAAAGACAGATTAATTTTTGTGGAGAATGATGTGTTAGAGGTAGTAGTCTGGAAATTAAACTTGGAAAGAGATTAAGACCAGAGAACAGGTTTAGAAGTTTTCTTAAGAGTAGTGATAGTTGAAGAAAGGGTTAAAAACAGAGAAAAATATGGCTCCAAGAGAGCATTTGTATTTAAGTGGCTGGAAGAAGGAAGATAAGAAAATATCTCAAGAAAGGGCAGGCGAGAAAAAGCACCTAGATAATGTACAGTTGACCCTTCTACAACACGGGTTTGAACTGCATGAGTCCACTTATACACAGATTTTTTTCAATCGTAAATACTGCACGGTCTGAGGTTGGTTGAATCCTCGGATGTGGAGGAACCATGGATGTGGGTGGCTGACTATAAATCATACTCGGATTTTCAACTGTGTGGAGGGTCACTGCCTCTAAACCACCCACTCCACTGTTGTTCAAGGTCAACAGTAATGTCATTAAAATTTTTTTTTCTGATTTTTATACAATTTTTAAAGGTTACACTCCATTTACAATTATTACAAAATGTTGGCTATGTTCTCTGCGTTGTACAAATACATCTTTGTATCCTGTTTTAACACCCAGTAGTTTGTACCTCCCATTCTCCCGCCCCTATATTGCCCCACCCTCCACTGGTAACCTCTGGTTTGTTCTCAATATCTGTGAGTCTGCTTCTTTTTTGTTATATTCACTAGTGTGCTGCATTTTTTAGGTTCCACAAATAGGTGTTATCATACAGTATTTGTCTTTCTTTGTCTGACTTATTTCACTTAGCGTAATGCCCTCCAAGTCCCTCCATGTTGCTGCAAATGGCAAAGTTTCGTTCTTTTTTATGGCTGAGTAATATTCCATTATATATATAGACCACATCTTCTTTGCCCATTCATCTGTTGATGGACGGACACTTAGGTTGCTTCTAACTGTAATGTCATTACAGGTACACATTTTAATCACCTGGGAGATTTTTTTAAATAATGATGGGTGAGATTTTTACTGAATGATTGCCTAGGGTTCAGCCATGAGTACTTTTCTTAAAAGTTTCCCAAGTGGACATAATATACAGCCAGAATAAAGAACTGTTATATGTACGTATAACTGGGAGATGCATATTAGCTAGCAATAGGAATTATTCTTGGAGGGTGGGGTTAAAGCGAAAAGTGAAAAAATGGAAAATTTCCTTTTTCCTGTTGTAATAGTGTATGTAAGTTTTTGCCAATGAATACAGATGACCTTAATGTCTAAAACAAAACCTGAAAAATATTAAGCAATATGAGTTGTTGTTATTAACATCTACTTTTGGAGTCAGATCTGTGGTCAAAATCAAGTTATACCATGTACTAGCTTTGTAACATTGGGTAAGTCACAAAACATTGATGAGTCTCCATGTTCTCATATGTAGAATAGGGGAAATTACAGTACCTAGCTTATTCCCTTGTGAGGATGAAATGAGGTAACGTGTATAAGGTACCTCAAGCAGTATATGCAGCATATAGTAAGCGTATAGCAAACAGTGCTATCGCTGTCAAAACGGCAGGTATGTCATGGAGCAAGAGGACAGAATAGTCCATTGAATTTGGCCAAAGGGGTTAATTTGTGACTTGTAGAGTGAGTTTACTAGTGTGCAGAGAGCAGAAGCAAGTTTTCTGGGAACTTAAGGAGTGAGAGGATGAGAAGAAATTTGAAGCAGGGAACCACATCCTTTTCAAGTGTGGCGTTGAAAGAAAGGAGAAAAATAAGGTGCTATCCAGAGGGAACAGTGGCACCAAGTGGAAGATTTTTCAAGAGAGCAGAAACCTTTGTGCATGTTTGAAGTTGAGAAATGGGACCAGGATTAATGAAATAGAATGATTGATTAATGCAGAAACAAGATCTAGATGGAGTCAGAAGTTATAACATCAAAGAAGATAGACGAAGGAATTAATCTTGGCAAGAGAAGGGAGCATCTCAGACAAGGAGGAAGCAAATAAGATGACCATATGGATACTTTGATGTAGAAAAAAGAGATTAGGTAGTTTATGCCTGATTGCCTTGATTTCTGTATATTTATTTGTGAAATAACTGTGTGCCAGATACTGTGCTAGACTCTGAGTACAGAACAGGATGCAAAACTGTCCTTTCATGAATGGTGCTTTTGTTTTAGCTATTCTCTGTGGCATTTATTATCATACGACAACATACTTAAGTTTGCTCTTTGAAGGTCTCTCCCCACCTGAGTATAGCCTATATAGTGACAGGGGAGTGACTTGTTCCTGGTGTAGCCCTGATATTACAATACCAAGCATATAGTAAGTGCTAATGAATATTTACTGAAAAACTAAATGAAATATTACCTACGATGTGCCACACCTTTAGCCCACTTTAACTCATTTAATCCTCATGATAACCCTGAAAGGTAGACATGACTAAGGCCATTTAGAGATGAGGCAACAGTCTCAGAAAGATTATATAAATTCCTTCATGGAGTTTTTTTTTTTTTTGCGGTACGCGGGCCTCTCACTGTTGTGGCCTCTCCCGTTGCGGAGCACAGGCTCCGGATGCGCAGGCTCAGCGGCCATGGCTCACGGGCCCAGCCGCTCCGTGGCATGTGGGATCTTCGCGGACCGGGGCACGAACCCGTGTCCCCTGCATCGGCAGGCGGACTCTCAACCACTGCGCCACCAGGGAAGCCCCCTTCATGGAGTTTTGATAGAGAATATCTGTCTAGAAAAAAAGTTTCATTAATTATTGGGTACTTTAATGAAGAGTTTTCTACAGTTCTTATGAGGAGAAAAGGAAATGTATGCAATAGGGTTATGCTTTTATTCTATTTCTTATAATTTAGGATGGTTTTCTTTTAATTAGGTCAAGATCATGTGTTTATAGAGAGAGCTTCACAAATATATTCATCCTTTAAAAGAATAACTGTTGTGTCAGCTGCTTACACATTTCTACCAATAAGTGAACTCATAGTTATTGCCATAATACAGAGTTTTTCTGTCTTTAGGTTGTTTTCCGAGGAGGTAAAGGGGCTTTGCAGGTTTTGCCTCCCCTGGTTGATGTCATTCCTGAAGCTAGGCTAAACTTAGTGATTTACTACCTTCGTCAAGGTAAGAAAACTGTGTCTTGGTCTTGCCTATTTAAGATATTTTAGAACATTTAATCTCTAACTGAACTACTTGCTTAATCTTTAAAATCAATTCATAATACTTCCAAAAATATGTTTGCTACAGGTTCGTAGGACAGAACAAATTTATTGGTATTTATTTGTTGTGCCTTTTCTCTTTATTCTCTCTTTCCTCTTCTATTGCTTCCAATCTCTCACTCATTCTGTTCTTTTCTTTTCCTCTTATTTTTCTGCCCTTTGTTCTCTATTCATTCTATTTCAGTTTTTCTGTTTTTTTCCTTCCCCTCCCTTGTTTCTTCTTTTTCTTGTGTTCCCCTGTATGTAATGTACATCTACATTTTCTTGAGTCTTTTCTTTTTCATCATTAATTGTTTTTTATTTGCTCAGACAATTTTTAATTGTCTGCCTTTCTGTTTATTTGTACCCCCAGCCTCTCATGAGAAATAGTATGATGCAAAGAGAACGTGATATTTGTTTCCCCTAAGTAAGGATAAAATTGTTAGACACATGCCTAAAGCAGTCTTTTATCTAACAGTTGTGAGTACAGGGTAGGAGTTACCATGCAGTGGCGCTGGCAGTCTGTCGTGGACATCGGACTAACAGTGTGGGCCTTTTTAGGTGCATGGTAGAAACCAACCAGACAACATATTCCTCATCGAGGAAAATGTGTTTATTAGCATAACAACATGAACTTGCAAATAGTCCTCTCTAATTTGATATATAAGCACAAAGAAATATGCTTTTGGATGAGAATTAAATAAACACTTTATATATTTTATAAATTAATTTTTATTCTAAAAATATTCAAACATAAACAAAACAAGTTAATAGTCTGAACACCCAAATATACATCCCAGATTCAACAGTCTTCTAGATATTGCCAGTCTTTTTTCATCTATCCTCCCTCTCCCATTTTTGATGCTGAAATATTTTAAAGCGAATCCCAGACTTCATGTCATTTCACTCCTACATACTTTATATATCTTTTAAAAAAATGGTTGTTTTTCTTATATAATTACAATGCCATTGGCATATACTTCCCCATTCCTTATTTTTAGCTTGAACTTTTAGGTGCTTCATGGCTTAATATGGGTTTCCTACAGATACTTGGTTATCTACTACTCAACATTGAACTTGATGGAGAGTTAAGAGACAAAAAAAAACAAATCATACTTCCCATGAATGTTTGAAGGATCTTATCATTTGGGAGACTGTTTCAGAAGAGTTTGCTAGGATACAGATTAGCATAGCTACTTATTTCTTATATTTCAGATGATGTACAAGAAGCTTATAACTTAATTAAGGATCTGGAACCTACTACTCCTCAGGTAATTGCAAATGTGTTGCATTTTTACTAACCATGTTCTGTTGAAAGTGGAATTTCAGAAGGCATCTTAGAGAAGCTTCTTGCTTGTAGAATCTCAGGAAAGATCGTATATATTGATCTAGGAATGTTATGTGAGACTTTTTTTTTAATGTGAGACTTTTGATATGGGAATGAATATCCTGGGCTTTTGATATTTGTAAACTCCCGTATATGTGGTCATCTCCTCAAGAGGGTTGATGTTTGAAAATACTGAAATCTAGAATTCTGATGAAACTAGATATAGAAACTTATGTCAGCAGTATGATTGTCTATACTATGTCTTTGTCCCCTGCTAGGTTGTTAGCTCCTTACCGTCAGGGATTGTGTCTGTATTGTATCTCCAACACTATGTATACTAAGCACATAGTAAGCATCCCACTCACTGAGTGAAAGACTGACTGAAAACTGTTTCTAGATCTAAACAGGTATATTTCTCCAGTGTATTAAAGGCTTCAGCATCTTTTTTTCTGTTCTTTTTATGAACCCTCTTAAATAAAAATAGTACCCACATAAAAATTGATAAAGCTAAGGAGAGTATCTATTAAAGAACAGAACCAAGTCTGAAGGGGATACAGGTGAGGCCTCAGGACTCCAAAACCAAGAATACCTTACAAAGGCGAATCAGAGGATACTTTTTTTTTTTGAAGTAAGGGATCACTAGCAGAGGAAGGTTATTATATCATTGGAAAGGGAAAAATATTGATAATATATATATGATGTCATCACAGAGAATGGCAGTGACTGATAAGGTGCAAAAATTATTGCATAAACATTTTATTGTTAATTTTTTCCACTGAATTGAAATAAAAACAAAACTTAACTCCTGTGAGTGTCCACTGAGGTTTTCTGCTTAAGATTGAGAATTTACAAATATGATTAATTTTGTTATATGAATACTTTCCTGGGAAACAAATGAAAGTCTGCTAATTCTTTCATTCAAACCAGGGATAGAACAGAGAAAAGTGACTTTGGATAACTTTTGATAATATATATAAAGCATTAAGTTGATGCAAATGATGTATTTGAAAGATATCTCATAGTTCCACATTCCTTTTAAATTAATTAGTGATATTCCATGTCTCCAGGAGTATATCCTCAAAGGAGTGGTCAATGCAGCCCTTGGCCAGGAAATGGGTTCGGTGAGTATAAGATCACTGGTAATCTGTAGCTTGCAAAGTTATATATGTGGAAAAGATCAAAATGAACATCAGATTTCAACCAGCAATAAGCTTACAAATAGGCTCTTCTGCAGTTCCTTTTATTCTCCATATCCCCCAGTCCAGATTCCATTGTGAAAAGAATTCTGTGTTATTTAAAGACAAAAAAAGGGAATTCCCTGGTGGTCCAGTGGTTAGGACTTGGCGCTCTCACAGCCAGGGACCCGGGTTCAAGTCCTGGTTGGGCAACTAAGGTCCTGCAAGCTGCACAGCGTGGCCAAAAAAATAAAACAATATAAAATGAAATAAAAAATAAAGAAAAAAAAGAAAGCTGCAACCCTAAGAATTGCTGCTTTGATTAAAAAAAAAAAAGCCCAATTGTTAAACAGTGTGTATATCTAATAACAACAGCAAATCATTGCAAAAATTCATTCTTATTTTCACTCACTTTTTCAAATTTTATTTGTTTGGCTGCGTTGGGTCTTTGCTGCTGTGTGCGGGCTTTCTCTAGCTGCAGCGAGCGGGGACTACTCTTTGTGGCGTGTGCGGGCTTCTCATTGCGGTGGCTTCTCTTGTTGCAGAGCACAGGCTCTAGGTGGGCGGGCTTCAGTAGTTGCGGTGCATGGGCTCAGTAGTTGCAGCTCGCAGGCTGAGTAGTTGCGGTGTGCGGGCTCTAGAGCACAGGCTCAGTAGTTGTGGCGCACGGGCTGAGCTGCTCTGCGGATCCCTTCCCAGACCAGGGATCGAACCCATGTCCCCTGCATTGGCAGACAGATTCTTAACCACTGCACCACCAGGGAAGTTCCTTCACTGAATTTTTTTTAACCTTGCATACCTCTGAGCTTTAATTTTGACATCTGTAAAATGGGAATAATTGTTTCTCTGGAAAAGCTTTTTATAAGTACCAAAATGCTGACTAAAATTAAGCTTTTATTCCTCTGAATATGGCATAGTAAGTTCTTTTTGGAACAAAGTGTAATATAAATAAATCTTTTTATCTCCAGCTCACTCCAAAGTGCTTCATGTAGTAGATAGGCAATAAATAGCTATTGAATAAATTAATGATTTTATTTAATAAATACTCCTTGTTATAGCCATAGCTCCTACCACAAGGTCTGATATATGATAAAAGAGCAATAAATATTTGTTAAATGAATGAATGAATGAGTTCATTTAATGAAGATACTTTTAAGATAGAATTTGGGGATTGGATTTTTTTCCTCTTTTCTATCTGACCCTAAATAGGTTTTAATTCAATTGCAGATTATCATTTTCTAGTTGCCTATGCTAATAAGAATTGGTACTATTGTTTGGGGAGGATTTAAAACTAGGGTATATGTTAAATCCTGACAAATATGTTAAAACCACAAATAATATATTTTCAGCTTATTCTTCTGTATCAGCTCTGCTTTGTTTTTCAGAAGGATCATATGAAAATTGCCCAGCAATTCTTCCAGTTGGTGGGAGGATCAGCTAGTGAATGTGGTATGTCTGAATCTGTACTTGTGAGCATGATTTATAACTGGAGTTGGTCATATACTGACCAGTGAAGTTTGATTCTCTGTCCAGGGATATATCTGTTAGGCTTCCCATTATAAAGTAGGAACTCAGACACAGGAGAGAATATTGAATTAGCCCTTCTTAACGTCTCAGATAAAATGGGATGAAAGGATATATAAATAGAGGAGAATAAGTATATTCTCTAGTTCATAAGAGTTTTTAAAATTTGATTCTGTTTTTTATTTGAAATGTTAACTTTTATTGATTTCTCAAGAGCTCTTTATGTATAAAACTTTTGTCATGCTGTAGATATTTTTCCAGTAGGTCATTTGCTTTTAACTTTGCCTATGGTATTTTTTTCCCCTATAAAAACATTTATATCTTATTTATCTTTTCTATAATGATTTCTTACATGGGTATCAAGCTTAGAAAATGCTTTTTTATCCCTGAAGTTATATAATATTCACCTATATTTCCCACCAGTAGTTTTGTGGCTTCATTTTTATTATTAAACTATCAATCTCATCACTGAAGATTCAGTGTAAGATTGAGAAAGGGATCTAAAAAGGGCTGATAGTTAGCCAGTGTGAACCAATATGGCTGTCTGTACCAGTTGTCCATGGCCGGCATCTATTCTGATGAACAGTGTTCATGCTGAACTGATTGTTAAATATTCTAATCACCCCTGGATATTCATTTTCTTTCAAATGTTTCACCAAAACTATTTGTTGGATAACATTTTCTTTCCCCATTTTAATTCATTTGTACAACAAAAGTGTATTGTGGTGTTGGGGATACAGCAGTAAACAAAACAAACCAATCCCCCTGCACTTGTGCAGTGTACAGTCTAGAGAGAACAGACTATAAACATAATAAGTAGATTATAGGGGACTTCCCTAGTGGTCCAGTGGTTAAGACTCCGCACTCCCAATGCAGGAGGCCTGGGTTCAATACCTGGTCAGGGAACTAGATCCCACATACCGCAACTAAAAGAGCCTGCATGCTGCAACTAAGACCCCGCACAGCCAAATAAATAAATAAATAAATTTAAAAAAGAGATTATATAGTATATCTGTGCTAAGTGTTTTGGGGGAAAAATCTTGCACAGAGGAAGGAGGATTGGGAGTGGCAGTGGTGAGGGGCAGGTGTTATTCTAATCCTCTGCCACTTCAAATACGCATCTGTTATCGGACAAAAAGTTGGTCAGGATCAGGATCAGATGGTTCCATGGCAAAGTATTTCTCCATTTGAGACCAGAAGTGTTGGGTTGTCTTAGATGAGTAATGTTGGATACTAAGTCACGATAGTTGAGTGTGCAGGTGTTGGAGTTGGGTGAGAGAATCAAAGCCCTGGAAAAGATCTGGGGAAAACTGTAGCCTGTAGGACATGTGCTCATGTGGGACTCAGAGTTAACCGCAAGAGAGATTATCGGTCATTCTTGAGTACTGTGACCTCCATCATGCTGAGGTTTTGTCCACTGAACAGAATCTATAATTTCAGAATCTAGAAAGATGTCTTGGAATACATTCCTGTCTCTAAATTATAAAATAACTCAAAGTTCAGCTAAAGAGAACTGTTTTTTTAATATTATTAAACTATTATTTTTAATTTATTTATTTATTTTTGGCTGCGTTGGGTCTCTGTTGCTGCGCACGGGCTTTCTAGTTGCAGCGAGTGGGGGCTGCTCTTAGTTGTGGTGCGCGGGCTTCTCATTACAGTGGCTTCTCTCGTTGTGGAGCATGAGCTCTAGAGCACGGGCTCAGTAGTTGTGGCACATGGGTTGCTCCACGGCATGTGGGATCTTCCTGGACCAGGGCTTGAACCTGTGTCCCCTGCACTGGCACACGGATTCTTAACTACTGCGCCACCAGGGAAGCCCCTAAAGAGAACTCTTAGTTTCATGAATACACCTGGTTTCTTTTCCCATTCCATTTCAGATACAGTACCAGGGAGGCAGTGCATGGCTTCCTGTTTCTTCCTGCTTAAGCAATTTGATGATGTCTTGATTTACCTCAACTCGTTTAAGGTCAGTGTAGAATTTTCTAGATGACTTTGTATACAAAATACTGTATATAGTATGTCACAGATAAGATACTTTCCGAGTATCTTTTACTACCACCCTTTTACTGTGGTGGTAGTAGTGGCATCAGCTAATTCCTGAAGATTATTTTTGTGTTTACCTGGTATGACTGACGCTTTTATATTTTATATATTAATGCTCAGTGTGACCTGTTCTTGGGATGTTTTTCAGAGTTACTTCTATAATGATGACATCTTTAACTTTAATTATGCCCAAGCCAAAGCTGCAACTGGCAATACCAGTGAGGGTGAAGAGGTGGGTACCTGCTTTTGAAGGCGTTTGAATAATTCTATCTAAAAATATTGTTATCTTTTTCTCACTCAAATAAAAAGTTTAAGGGTAAAGGATTATTAAAAGTTCTATTGTTCTTAGGTTATATTAAAAAGTACAATATAAATAGATACATAGATTTTATAACCACATTCATATTTTTCTTTTTCGGATAAATTTTATAAAAACATAACATACATGGAGAAAAGTATACAAATCAAAGTACACAGCTTGATGAATTTTTAAAGTGAACGTACCCAAACAGTCAGTACCCAGATCATGAAATAGAATATTATCATAACCCTGGGAATGCACCCATCTCCTTTTTGAGTCAATCTCTTCCCCACAAGGCTAACCACTATCTTGACTTCTAACTCCATAGGTTATCTGAATGATTCAAAATAATTCAATTGAATTATTTAATTCAATTTTGTTATTATTCAACAAATTACTCAACTCATTATTATTCAAATTCTAAGTATTTTCTAATTTCCATTATGTTTAGAAATGATCTTTTTATTATCTTTGACGATGAGTTATTCTAAAACATGTTTCATGATTTTCAAGTGTGTACGTTATCCTTTCCAGGTTGTTTTATTTTGATTTCTAACTGAATTGTATTGTGGTCATAGAGTGTGATCTGTATAACACCAGTCCTTTAAAATCTGTTGAGACTTGCTTTATTGCCCAGTAGCATGTGCAGTTGTTAACTATTCTGTTCAAATCTTCTATATCCTCACCAACCTCATGTTACCTTGTGATATCAATAACTGAGAGAAGTGTTTTAAAATCAGCACAAAAATTGTCCTTTACTTTTCTCAGTGGCCTGTATAGAATTTGGTCATTTACAGTGCTCATTAATCTAAGGCAAGCTGCCATGGATATTTTTATTGTAAAAGCATCTTCATGTTTATTCCTCTTTTCCTCCTCTTACAGATTTTCCTTTTAATCCAAAGTGAGAAGATAAAAAATGACTACATTTACCTCAGTTGGTTAACTCGGTGCTGTGAGTCTTCTTTTAAATGTTATAGAGGAATCCTTTTATTGAGTGTTTTCTAATTTTGTTTTGTAGAATGAGTAAACTCTGAGATTAAGTGTTGTTAATGCTACTTAGTTAAGGATGGCCACGTACATGTGTTATACATGTTTACCCTGTGATTAGTTCTACCATATGACATTGACCTAGCATAAACAGTCCTAAAAGATGCCAAGTTCTTCCTCTAGCCTATTAAAGCTTCCAGAGTCTGAGTTTACATTATTTTTTGTTAAATTATATTGTTATGCTAATCTAACCTTTTCACTTTGGTGCAGGCCTGAAAAGTGATAAAATGTCAAAAACGTAATTTGTGTGTACTATATAGCCTATCGTCTCTGTCTGTCGGTCTCTCTCTTGCTCCTTTTTTTTCACTTGGTTTTAAAATGTTCACTGAGTTTTTGAAGTCATGGGAAAATTTTAGCAATTAGATTTCTAAGTGAGGCTGGAACTGTATGAGTGGGACTGAATGAATGCTAGATGACCTTTCAGCAGATGAGCAACGTAGGAACTACTGGAAGTCAACCCAATCTAAAAAGATATAACTGTGTAAAGCCTAACTTAAGTATTTTACGTATGGTAGAGTTCTGATGGGGAAACGAGCTTAATGCCGACATTGTAAGCTTTCCCATGTAAGAGCTGCTTACCATTACTTTGTATATTTGTAACATAGAACCAAATCCATAGACTAGCAAGATGCAGAAGTGTATTTCTTGTGCATTTAAAAAGCGTAAATCTTTGTTTCTCTTTGTAGACATTATGAATAAGAAACCAAGACTAGCCTGGGAACTTTATCTCAAGATGGAAACCTCTGGCGAGTCCGTTAGCCTCTTACAGCTCATCGCTAACGACTGCTACAAGGTGCGTCTGAGTGAGACCTAAGGGGAAAGTGAAGATCAGTATCACATTGCTGCATTGACTAAATATTAGGGGAAAGTGTCCTAGAGATTAAATGGCTATAGGTGAGAGGATTCACATAGTGATATCAGAAATGTCATCCCTTTTATGAATGAACTGAACTCAGAGCTAGGCAGCATTTCAGGGTTTTATATGTACATAAAACATGTATACATATAAATGAAATATGAAATAATGTGCATGAAATAGTGGTTTAGAGAAGAGGTTTTAGATTTCTAAAGGCTATGAATCTTTAGGTACCATGCAGATAGAGATATTCATCTGGTAATTGGAAGTTTGGTTCTGAAGCTCAAGAATGATGTCCTGTGACATCCAGAGACAAATCTGGAGAAATCGTCACCACTTCAATAGTAATTGAAGCCCTGAAAAAAGTGAGATTACCGATAAGGGAGTAAAGTAAGAAGAGTAAGAGAGTTGCAAACCAAACCTTTGGGAAAACCATGGTTCAAATAGTAGACAGGAAAGACAAAGGAACCAGAAAAAGAGAATAAAAAAGCAGTCAGATTTAATAAAGGATGAACTGTGTGTGTGTGTGTGTGTGTGTGTGTGTGTGTAGTTGGAAAGGCAGGGAAGAGGGAGGAGTTTGGGGCCCTATCCTATAGATTAAAAGCTTTTTAAAAAATTAGCCTCAAATTCTGGAAACTCCTATTTTGGGAATATTTCTTCCTGTCCAAAAGACAGGAAAACGTCAGGTAAAGAGAGTCTAGTATCAAATTAATCAATGATAGCTCATTGCAAAGTGAATCATTACATTATAAAGTGAATCACCATCAGTGGAAAAGGATTTAAAACATAGGAAACTTGAAAATGTTTAATAGAACTTGGTGGATGGCAATGATATTAAGTGAGTTAGGGAAGGCAGAGGGAAAGAAAACACTAAAAGACAGGGATTTCGTTCAATTTTAGATGTATTAAATCTGAAGTGTGTTTGGGGCTCCCAGGTAGAGATATTACATGTGTGAAATTATCAGGGTGAGCCTGGAGCTCAGGTATTCATGTTAGAGGCTCAGACTAGAGATGTAGCTTTAGGACTTAACAGTAGTTAATGGTGGTGGTGGTAGCAGCAGTAGCAGTGGAGTATGGGAGAGAATGAGATTCACCAGTGAATGGGGTGAGGAACCACATGGAACACCAGTATTTAAGGGATAGACATAGAAAGAAGAGTCGGTGAAAGAGACAGAGGATGAAGATGAACAGAAGGAAAAGAAAAGAACCAGGAGAGAGAAAAAAAAAGTGTTTTTCATTACTCTTTTTCTTGTTCCTATTTTATCAAATGCCAAGGAAGGAAAATGTCAAATCTTCAACTAGATAGAATTGCAAGAGGCCTGAGAAAACACTGCTAGGTACAGAAGAGAATTGGATTAGGAAGCAGATTCAATGAGAATAATGTAGACCACAATCTTAAAAAAACTGATGTATGATTTCATATATATAACATTCTTGAAATGACAAAATTATAGAGATGTAGAAAAAATTGGTGATTGCCAGAGGTTAGGGATGGTCGGCTGGGAGGAGAGTACAGCTTTGTGGTGATGGAATAGATCTGTATCTTGATAGGGGTGGTGGTTACATGAACCTACACATTTGATTAAATGACAGAACTGTACATACACATTGTAGTGATGTCAGTTTCCTGGGTTTGGTATTGTGATATTGTACTATAGTTGTATAAGCTATAATGGGGGAAATTGGTTGAAAGGGACATGGCACCACTCTGTACTATCTTTGTGACTTCCTGTAAATTTATAGTTATTTTAAAATAAAAAGGCTTTAAAAAATGAACCAACTAAGAGCTCTATCCAGCAATATAGATGAATTGTAAAAACATGTACAAGACACAAAAGAATATTTACAGCTTTATTTCATATAGCTAATATACTAAGAGGCAACACTCAATTATATTGTCCAAAGATGTTTACATGGCTGATAAAACTATAAAGAAGGTCAAAGAACTGATGACCATAAAAGTCAGACTACTAGTTACTGAAAACAGGGAAAGAGAGGGTTGTAGTGTGGAAGTGACACACAGAGCTTCTGTTTTGCTGTCAATGTTTCATTTCTTGACCTGGGTGGTAGTTACACTTATATTGACATTATAGTCATTAAACTGTACATGTATGTTTCCCACACCATTTGGTGTGTTTCTTTACCAAAAAAAAATTTTTTTAGGAGAACATAGGAAGAAGGATTAACCTTGAAAAGGAATAAGAACACTTCTTTCTGAGAGATATGCAGAAAAGAGGGAAGGAGTAATGAAGTACAAGTACAATTTGAACTGAAGGAAGGAGAGTTGTGTCTTCCCTATGAAGTATAGAAAAAAGCTAAGCTAAGATGCAGTAGAGCTCTTAAGAAAATTGACAAAGGTGTAAAACCACAGTTCACAGGAAAGGAAAGGTAACAAAACCGCACTGAGTAAGGAGGATTGCCAAGCAATTTGAAGACTTCAGTGAACACTATACATTTATGATTGCCAATCAGGAAACCTCATCTAAGCAAAATTTAATGATACTCAGCATACTCTACGAGACCAAGGAAATGTGTAGTATATTTGGGAAAGAAGTTTGTCAAAATGAATTAAATGTTTAAAAGACTTGCTGTTTAGAGCAGGAGTCAGTGTACATCTGGGCATTCTGAGACCTTAGGGACAAGGTCAGGGAAAGACCATCCTCTTGGGTTGAATAGGATCAAATTAGCATAAAATGAATGATAGTAGTCATCTACAGAATGTATTGAGGAAACTTGAAAAATAACCAGTTCAAATCACAGTCATCAGAGTTTATCCTCAAGATTAAAATATGATTAGAAGAAACGACAAATATGTTGATTACAGTGTAACTTGACTATATGTAGAAGAAATGTTATATTGTTGAAAACTTAATGAAAGGAGGGGGGTTTAAATTGAACCCATGTACACAAACTGTGATTTTCCTTCTTGTTTTAATAAGGAATTGAAATTTATCTAATTCGCTAATTGCAAATGTTGTCATTACCCATGCACTTGTTTTATGAAATTATGTTTCATGGTATCTTTACATTTAGTTTCATTCTGTGTGATCTTTTGACTACAAGTATTACCACAGTACTTTCTTTTATTCAGATGGGCCAGTTTTACTATTCAGCCAAAGCATTTGATGTCTTAGAGAGGCTGGATCCCAACCCTGAATATTGGGAAGGCAAGAGGGGGGCCTGTGTCGGCATATTCCAGATGATCTTAGCTGGGAGAGAACCCAAGTAAGTAGACAGACAATAGACGCTACCTCTATGCATTTGCTGGTTCCTGGGGGATGAGCATTGCTTTCTTGGATCAGGTCTTCTGAAAACTAAAAATTATTTTGATGAATAAAAGGTTAAGTTTTATATTTCTATCTGACCTTTTTCCTACAGAATTTTTATTTTATAGAATCAGATCATTCTAAACTATGTATAATTGGGACATTGAGTATACTACAGCTCTCAAGTATAAGAGCAAGATATATATTTGGCTCCAAATGAATTGTCATTTTCATACAATGTCTTTTTCAAACTCTTCTTCTCTTTTCTTTGCCTTTTGGCTTTTTTCTTGTGTCTCTTAGTTTAGTCCTCAAAGAATTAGAAATGGAGTGAGTGTGGTTAATCTTTTTTTTTTCTTTTGCCTTCTCATATTCCAGGAAATACTGAGACATTAAGACTACATAAAATTAAGTGGCATATAGCTCCATTTGTAATAAAAGTTAAACTACTTAAAACTAAATTCAGTTTTCTGAAAATAATTTTGTGGAATATATTTGTTACTGATGTATAAATAGAAGATATAACTCTTTTTTTTTCTTTTTTGGCCACTCCACGCAGCTTGTGGCATCTTAGTTCCCCCAACCAGGGATTGAACCCGGGCCCCAGCAGTGAAAGTGCTGAGTCCTAACCACTGGACCATCAGGGAATTCCCATGACTATTTTATAAGTAAATAATCTATCAAAAATTACTTCCTGCCTTGTATCTACTTCCACTCCTAAGTAAAAGTTGAAAAGAATTTTGGTAGTTGAAAGAAGATACTTGAGGGAAAACGTAGAAAACATGAGAGAACTCTTAGGGAAGAGGATCAATAGACAGTCATCTATAGATTTGATGAGGTAATAGGGAAGTTTTAGTCTGCATTACTTAAAACATGAGTTTAAATTTTAATTAAATTTAAATTACTTAAAATATAACTACTGACATTTGCCAAATCTTGGTCATTAACTCTCCTCTCTTCCATATTTATTAATATATTATTTTTCTTGAAGAAATAATCTATGCCTGGCTTTGTAAAATTTTACAGATATGGCAATGACACCCAGTTTCAGGTGATTACCACCTTAAACAAAGGAGGAATCTGGGGCTCAGACAAGTTAAGTCACTTGTTAGCACAGAGCTAGAATTTGAACCCAACTCTTTGAACCCAGCTCCTTGATATAACTTTCTACTTGGTCATGCAGAATAAGCATAGAAATGGAAATATTTATGCCATATTAAGACAAAAAATAGCATATATATAGATAGTAGAAGTAAACAAGGAACACTTGCATTGGTGAGAAGGATTTCACAGAATTTCCATTTTACTATGGCATCAAAAGAATAGAAGGCTAGGAAGTTTGTAATTGGTTTTTTTTTTTGTTTTTTTTTTTGTTTGTTTTGTTTTTGCAGTATGCGGGCCTCTCACTGTTGTGGCCTCTCCCGTTGCGGAGCACAGGCTCCGGACGCGCAGGCCCAGCGGCCATGGCTCACGGGCCCAGCCGCTCCGCGGCATATGGGATCCTCCCAGACCGGGGCACGAACCCGTATCCCCTGCATCGGCAGGCGGACTCTTAACCACTGCGCCACCAGGGAGGCCCTGTAATTGGTTTTTGAATACACTGTATACACATATCAGAAGGATATGAAGAACAGTCACAAGTTTATTTTACTTGTTAATTTGCATTCTTTATTGAAACACTTTGTCCTTTCAAATCTTTTCCTCAGAGAGACCCTTCGAGAAGTGCTCCATTTACTGAGAAGCACGGGTAACACCCAAGTAGAGTACATCATCCGGATCATGAAGAAATGGGCCAAAGAAAACAGAGTGCCTGTCTAAAATAGCTCCAGAGTCCTAAGGAACCAGTCACCACATTGACATAAAATTGGAAATCATTTTCCTCAAGTTTATGTGAGATGCGGGGCTCTGTTTTATTGACACTTCCTTCCTTGCTCTTCGAGCCTCAAGATCAGTGACTGGCTTGCTTAGACCGAGCCTCCTGGCTGAATTAAGAGCCATAATTTGTGCTGTGGCTCCTGTATGATCTGATGAGCAATAAGGGTTTGGACTTGTCTGGTGCCTTTCTTCTAAAAATACTCAGAGTCCTCTTATGTGATTTACTGACTTTAAGGAGAATGGCATAACTTTTTTTACATATTAGCATTCCATGGCATTTTCTCCAAGCTGCAATAACAAATGCCTTTAATGCTCAAAGGTCACCATCATTCTGTCATCTTAATTTTAGCCATCTATGTACATTATCCTGTTTTACTGGGGAATTCCATAAAAAGTTTAATAGTGCATCTCTGAATCTTGGGAGAGCAGAGGTTATAAATAGCTACATGATTCTAAGAATGGCAGTAAGATCCTTTATCAGACTGTCCGGTCATTAATAGATAATAGTCTTATGGGATTACTCTTTCAGTAGTTGAATTCTTGATGATAATAACACAGTTGCAGTGGAGTAACCTGAATGTTGCAGTTTTTTTAAAGGTGAGTACTATGAAAAAATCTGTGCGGTACATTTGAAGATATTCAGGAAACAGTATACAAATCGCATCAGGCGCTTCCCCACTGTAATTTAGGTAACATAGCAGGTTAGGTTTTTCTTCATATATTCTGCTGAATAAACATCAATTTTTGAAAGTAGGGCTACAAAGATTATTTTATTTATTAATGTAATGTTAATAGAATATGGATCATGTAGAGCCCTTTGAGGGATTTCCTAATGGCTGGACTCTGTCCTAAGTCGTATCTGAGCCCAATGTTTCCAAGCTCTTGCAATATAAACCCGTTACACAACTGAGCATTTTTAGGCTCACGAACTATTTTCAGAAGATAGACCTACATGTTTTATGTACCAGATTACCTTTGTTTCTATATTACATAATTTTTTTCTGTTAGTTTAAGGTACCAGTATTACAGGTATAGAAAGTGCAGAGCCATCCCTATCCAGCATGGGAACTGAAAGTCATAATTCCTTGAAGCACTAAAGAAGAATAGTGTCAGTTTTTCCACCTATACCCCCAGCATCCACTGTGGATGAAGAATTTATATAGAATGGAGATGGGAACATGGCAGGAGTTGGAGCAGCTAAGGAAAGAAGGTCTGTGATGGCAGAGAGCCTTTGCCTTCTGGACAGTTGCAAGGGGTTCTTCCAGCTCTGCTCAGGAAGATGACCAGTTTTCCAGTCTTTTATTTAGACCCAAATCTAATCAGTTCAGAGCACAAATCAAAATAAACTGACCTGAATTTTAGAAAACAGTTATATCATTTTTCATATGCCAAAGCTTCTGTTCCTTATTATGTTGTTTCTGTTTTTTCAATAATTGGTTCTCAGTATCTAAGTTACAAGGTGGGTCAGATCTGGACAGAACCTGCTATAATCTTTAGAATCCTTGTGATTCTTACTTACCTCATTTAAAATATTAGGAAATATAATAGTAGAAAAAGACACATGAAACTTTTCAGTGGTTCTTTGCAATGAAATTTGTCTTCCAGTTAATTGCTATTATTTTCAAATTTCCTATACTTGGAAAACTTTTCCACTGATGATTTACTTTTAAATGAGCTCTTGTTGAGCTTAACACTCTAGCTTCTCCCTGCCATTTTCCTGTCTTCTGAAAAAAAAAGATATTCCAAAAAGAGCAATTCCCAGAATTTTAGATTAACTTTTTAAAAAGTTTTTAATTTTAGAATTGAGACCAAAAAACAAAAACAAAAACAAAACCCCATAAAGACTAGTGTAAGAGAGATACTATCCAATTCTGTTACTAAGGATAGCTACTTCTGTTTTTTTTTTTTTTTTTTTTTTGCCGTACGCGGGCCTCTCACTGTTGTGGCCTCTCCCGTTGCAGAGCACAGGCTCCGGACGCACAGGCTCAGCGGCCATGGCTCATGGGCCCAGCCGCTCCGTGGCATGTGGGATCTTCCCGGACCGGGGCACGAACCCGTGTCCCCTGCATCGGCAGGCGGACTCTCAACCACTGCGCCACCAGGGAAGCCCAGGATAGCTACTTTTGAAACATCTTGGTGGGCCTCAAGATTGCAGAGTAGTGTTGCATGGAGAGGGGGAGGTCCAGGCTTAGGATGTAGTGTAATGTGTACAGTTCATAGCATCAGTGTACTCTTCATAATCTGTAGCAGATATTACTTGCAAATGGAAAAATTTTTTTAAATTATTTTTGTACTTCAAAAGAATTATTATATTCCACTGTAACATATTCAAATTAAAGCTTATTATTTGGTTATTTATAGTATTCTGTTGAGTGTGAGTGCGGGCCCTGGGTGTGTCATGTGCCTTCTCTCCTTTCTTTCCTGACCCCAGAGTAAAGGGGGAGCACAAAGTTTTGGACTCCACAAGTTATTCTTTTTGAGAGGAAAGTTGATATCCCCTAAGAAGCCTTGTCCGCTAAGGCCTCTGGTTCCTGCTCAATCATATTAGGTTTGGCTCTTTACTGTGTTACAGCCCATTCCAGAAGTTGTTTGACCAGTGCATGGTATAACGCCTCATATGTAGAAAGCTCCCAAATACTTGTTGGCTGAATAATTAAACATACAGTAACTGGTAGAGCAGGGGACTTGTGAGACCTGACCTCATGTATTCTGGTTCCCATCTAATTGTTGTTTTATGGTGTGCCAAGCATATCCTAGGTGCTAGGGATGCAAAGAGAAATAACGCACAGTCCTGATACATAACCCAGTCTAACAGAAGTATACACAACTAAACACAGTAACGTGTGACTGTTTTCTCAATAGGAAGAAGCTATTGAGAGATAAAATGAGGCAATGGGAACATTTGTATCCATACATATGGGACACCCCCTACCTCATTTTGGAGAAGCAACCAGAATGGATCCTGGGACTCAACAGCTAGCAAGATATCCAGGCTTCTGCCATGTGTGTAGCACGTGCAACATATATCCAAGTACACAGAAGCCAAAGGACTGGTTTCCTTCTTTGTGGCTTGATACACTTAAAAAGTTGCAAGCAAGTGGGCATTAAATCACAACAGTTATATTTACTTTCTAATGGCAAAATGAATTAGTGATTTACTAGTTCCTGTATTTATGACTTCCTCAATTTGACTTAGGTAAATAGTCATCTCTCTTCTTCATCCTATAAAATACTTCTCAGGTTTAGGGCTTCCCTGGTGGCGCGGTGGTTGAGAGTCCGCCTGCCGATGCAGGGGACACGGGGTCATGCCCCGGTCCGGGAAGATCCCACATGCTGCAGAGCGGCTGGTTCCGTGAGCCATGGCCGCTGAGCCTGTGCGTCCGGAGCCTTTGCTCCGCAATGGGAGAGGCCACAACAGTGAGAGGCCCGATACCGCAAAAAAATAAAAAATAAAATAAAATAAAATAAAATACTTCTCAGGTTTAAATGTATTTTATGATAACGTTCAAACAGTCTTCTATTCAGAGATGCTCTCAGAGAAGCAGAGCTAGAGATCTGATGATTGCCCATACCATACCTCAACTCTGGACTGTAGGAATATGTGAAGATATGAGACACACACAATAAAACAATAGGTGCATACAATCAGCTGATGTGTGCATATTGAATGTATAGTATATAGACAAGTTTGCACCTTTTTGCATCAAAACCCTGTCTTTAAACAAAGTCTAGATGCCAAGTACAATAGGGACTGTCCTGGTGGTCGGCGCAAAGGGAAGCAGATGCAGCAGGTCCACCACTCAGGCTGCCCCTCAAGGCAACACAGTTTACAAACCTCAGATATAGGAAGAAGTACCCTGCTAGGTGAACATCAGGCAAGAGGACGGTGGGAAGCACATACGTGAGCATCCATACCATAAACTATGGGTGCATTTGATCTAATTCGAGTCACCATTTTTTTGTATATTGATTCATGTATTCATGTATTTATTTGGTCAGTTACTTATATTTCACTGTGTTCCAGAAACAATTTGAGATGAGTTAACAAGTATATATACAACAAAACTTAACAGATACAAGGAAGAGTAAAGTTCATACACAAAAGTACATACCAGAATTACCAAAGATGGGCCAGAAGTTCACTTTCAAGCTTCCCACCAACCAAAGCAAAGGGGGAAACACAACCAGATGGAAAATTCAGTCCATCTGTGTAAATGAACTCCCTTACGGGGGGAAAAAAAAAACTGGATTTTCAGGGATCTCTGATTGTTGGCAGGGTTCTGAATTAGGTTTCTGCACCATAACTTAGACATAACCAAATGCTTAATAAAAATTTCAAGGGAATCTTATTGCATCTCAAAGTATGTGCAGGTCTTTCCTACTATGTACAGTTAAATAATTACACATGTCCATCTATTTTTAATTTCCTCTATATACATAAAGTTATACTCTCCTTTGCCAGTTTTTAACTGAGGAGTAGCTATTAATATGATGAAGCTGAGACATGTTATTCAAGTTTTTAAAATTACAGTTCATGTTAGGATGAAAATGTATGTAACAGTGACCTAGAGACTAATTGCAAGGTACTATAAAAGCAATGAAATTATGGGACAGTATAGCTTATACATTTACTGAGAAAATTCAACAGGGAAAAACATTGTAGAATAGGTCACATAGAAAAGGCTACATGGGGGAAGTGAATCTTAAATGAAACTTGGAGTATAGAATTTAACTATATAGAGAATAAGTCAACGATTATGTCAGATGAAGATAACATAAATGAAGCCTTGAGTAATATTTACAGATGTTTAATCTTAACTTTAATTGTTCTTATTTATCTACTTTCATTTGTTCTTTGAGAAACAGTATGGCCTTTTTTGTAAACTTGTAGTTTCATGCCATGACCCAGCAATTCCACTCTTCAGTATATGTTCAAGAGATACTCGTGTCCATGTATACCATGAGATACGGACTCTTGTCCATGTACACCAGGAGATACGTACAAGAATCCTCACAGCACTGTGCCCAGGGAAAACCTGGAAACAGCCCAAATACCCATTGACAGGAGAGTGGATAGACTGTGGTAAAGTCACATGGAATGTTATACAAAATAAATGAACTACAGCTTCTTACAATGCGAATGAAGCTTAGCAATATACTGCTTACAGCAATAACTTTTTATAAGGTAAAGACAACTCAAATATAAATATGTAATCAAAAGAGAAGCAGGGCCTCCCTGGTGGCGCAGTGGTTGAGAGTCCGCCTGCCGATGCAGGGGATACGGGTTCGTGCCCCGATCTGGGAGGATCCCATATGCCGCGGAGTGGCTGGGCCCGTGAGCCATGGCCGCTGGGCCTGCGCATCCGGAGCCTGTGCTCCGCAACGGGAGAGGCCACAACAGTGAGAGGCCCGCATACCGCAAAAAGGAAAAAAAAAAAAAAAAAGAGAAGCAGAGGGCTTCCCTGGTGGCGCAATGGTTGAGAGTTCGCCTGCTGATGCAGGGGACACGGGTTCGTGCCCCGGTCCGGGAAGATCCCACATGCCGCAAAGCGGCTGGGCCCGTGAGCCATGGCCTCTGAGCCTGCACGTCCGGAGCCTGTGCTCCGCAACGGGAGAGGCCACAGCAGTGAGAGGCCCGCGTACAGCAAAAAAAAAAAAAAAAAAAAAAAGCAGAACACGGAAGTGGTGACCAAGAATGCGGGAGGCAGGCTGGGGCCCAGGAGGCCACACAGAGAGGCACACCATCATTAAGGTTCTGTTTTCATGTTCTAAGTCAAGCATTGCAAGTAGCTGTTATATCCACTACCCTTATTTTTTTAATAGACATCGCCTCCCCACTTTTTTCCTAAGCCATTGATTTAGGAGAAACTTGGGTCATCTGCATCGTAGAATGTCTCACATTCTGAGTTTGGTTAATTGCTTGCTCATAACACTGTAGTACTTGTTCCTATATCATTCATATGCCTTTAAACTGATAGATCTAAAGACTGATGTAGGTGGGTTTGTGTACTTCCTACTGTGTCATGTCAGGAGACTCATGGTGTCTGACTCTCCCACTTTAGAAGAATTCTATTCTTCTCATCAGTAGACTTGTATTACCAAAAAAAATTATAGTCAGTTATTATTATATTTTTAATTTCATCAGTAAGAAATTTGGGGAAATTTGTTTTCTCTCTTATCACTTAAAGAGCTACATAATATTCTCAATTTGCCTCTTAACCTGCAGAGCCTAAAATATTTACTATATGGCCCTTTACAGAGAGAGTTTGTTGACTCATGCTCTAGAATATTGCGTTATCTGCCTCAAGAGAAACTTTCATGCAAGGTGTGCTTGGAACACTTAAAGGAAAAATAATTGGGACTTCTCTGAGCTTCCATACTACACAATTGCACTTACGTGAAGTATCCAAAGCAGTCAAGTTCATAGAAGCAGAAGGTAAAATGGTGGTTACCAGGGGCTGGTGGGGCGGGGCGGGGGGGTATTGTTTAATGAGTATGGAGTTTCATGTTCTCCAAGATGAAAAAGTTCTGGAGTGTATATTACATATAAAAGTTGTTAAAAGAGTAAATCCTAAGAGTGCTCATCACAAGGAAAAGTTATTTTTTTCTATTTCTTTAATTTTGTATCTATATGAGATGATGGATGTTCACTAAATTTGTGGTAATCAATTCATGATGAAGTCAGATCATTATGCTGTACACCTTAAACTTATACAGTGCTGTTCATCAGTTATATCTCAATAAAACTAGAATAAAAAATAAATAAAACATAAAAATGAAAACGTTCTGGAGATCTGTTCCCAAACAACGTGAAGACACATACTATTGAACTATACACTTAAAAATGATTAAAATGGTATATGTTATGCAATGGTTTTTCTTTACCATTATAAAAAAGTAAAGGGATGTAAAAAGATATGCCATACAAATACTAATCAAAAGCAAGCTGGAGTGGCTATGTTAGTAACCAAAGTAGACTTCAGAGGAAAGGGCCCAGAGAAACCACTTGAATCATTTGCCCCTTTTTTTTTTTTTTTAATTCTTTTTTTTGCGGTACGCGGGCCTCTCACTGTTGTGGCCTCTCCCGTTGTGGAGCACAGGCTCCGGATGCGCAGGCTCAGCGGCCATGGCTCACGGGCCCAGACGCTCCGCGGCATGTGGGGTCTTCTCGGACCGGGGCACGAACCTGTGTCCCCTGCATCGGCAGGCGGACTCTCAACCACTGCGCCACCAGGGAAGCCCCTTGCCTTTTTTGAACTGACTGTTGATGTTGCTCCCAATATCCTCAACTCTTCAAACAACTGTACTTTCCAAAAGGCTAATTTATTTCCTTTGGATACATTTTTCATTGACTGCTGCAAGCAAACACAATTAACTCTCCATTGGTAAATGGCTTTCCTTGCTTGGCTTACAAACGAACCACTCAGGAACTTACTTTGGTTGCAGCCTTGTTTTCATTTTTTATTTTTGTGAAGAAATTCTGCTGTGGTGAAATATTTTAAATTTTCTAATATTTTTGAAGTTTGCTTTCCTATGAGTTGGAAATACTGTGGTGACTGCTTAATCTGGTAATGTGACATATTGTGTTCTTTTAGCACTATTACAGTGTCATTACGTAATAAGCATGAAGCTTTTTTAAAAAAATATTTATTTATTTATTTGGCTGCACTGGGTCTTAGTTGTGGCATGTGGGATCTTCACTGCGGCCTGCGGGATCTTTTAGTTGTGGCCAGCGAGATCTTTAGTTGTGGTATGTGGGACCTAGTTCCCTGACCCGGGATCAAACCCGGGCCCCCTGCATTGGGAGCACAGAGTCTTAGCCACTGGACCACCAGGGAAGTCCCAAGCATGAAGCTTTGACACAAAATAATAATGACAGCTAATCTGACACAAAATAATTCATACTCCACTGTGCCTTAAAGGCTCTATTACTATGGGGTGAGGACTCATTGTTGGGGTTCCTTTAACTATCAAGTGTGTAGATCCTGATTGTATGTCAAAGGAAGGGGAAATGACCACCAGGCGGGTCTGCCGATCAGTGGACCCTCAGCGAGATGGACTTGGGCCAGGACTGCACTTACTACCTGGTCCCCCCACTCCAAAAGCAGGCCATGGTATTGGTAAGATGTTAGAGAAAAACTCGCATGAACTTTTTGGCCAACCCAATACATGCTGGGTCTCTGTGTATCAATGTCAACTAGGCCCTTGCGTCTCCCAGTCCTCAGAAGAGCTGGGTATTCCTCAGTGTGCTGTCAACTGAGTAAATGGCCGTAGGTCCTTTTGGACAAGGACTGGGGAAATCGTGAAATATGTATTTATGTTTTTCATAGTTCTATGAATTTTGGCAAATGTATACAGTCATGTAACAACATATATATGCTATATATATATATCTATTAATACATATGATTTTTTGGTATAAAAAAAGCTATTTTTAAAAAAGAATCCCAGGTTTAAGTTCATGCTCACTATCCATGTTCACAACCACTATTTGGAAACTGGAATGAGACCTGGGCATCTGTCTAGCGTGTCAGTGGAACTAAAAAAGATAATTATAGGAACATTGGTGACAAAGAGAACTAAAGCTTCTGCTGGGGAAGGTCGGCACAGGTTGCACACAAACATTCAAAACTCAGATCGATACTGTTCTCCATAGTGGCTGTACCAATTCACATTCCCACCAGCAGTGCAAGAGTGTTCCCTTTTCCCCACACCCTCTTCGGCATTTATTGTTTCTAGATTTTTTGATGATGGCCATTCTGACTGGTGTGAGATGATAGCTCATTGTAGTTTTGATTTGCATTTCTCTAATGATTAATGATGTTGAGCATTCTTTCATGTGTTTGTTGGCAGTCTATATCTTCTTTGGAGAAATGTCTATTTAGGTACAGTCACTATGGAGAACAGTATGGAGGTTCCTTAAACAACTACAAATAGAACTACCATATGACCCATCAATCCCACTACTGGGCGTATCCCCTGAGAAAACCATAATTCAAAAAGAGTCATGTACCAAAATGTTCATTGCAGCTCTATTTACAATAGCCCAGAGATGGAAACAACCTAAGTGTCCATCATCGGATAAATGGATAAAGAAGATGTGGCACATATATACAATGGAATATTACTCAGCCATAAAAAGAAATGAAATTGAGCTATTTGTAATGAGGTGGATGGACCTAGAGTCTGTCATACAGAGTGAAGTAAGTCAGAAAGAGAAAGACAAATACCGTATGCTAGCACATATATATGGAATTTAAGAAAAAAAATGTCATGTAGAACCTAGGGGCAGGACAGGAATAAAGATGCAGATGTAGAGAATGGACTTGAGGATATGGGGAGGGGGAAGGGTAAGCTGTGATAAAGCGAGAGAGTGGCATAGACATATATACACTACCAAACGTAAAATAGATAGCTAGTGGGAAGCAGCCACATGCGCAGACTTCTCTTTGCATGGCTTTTCTTGTTGCAGAGCACGGGCTCTAGGCTCTCGGGCTTCAGTAGTTGTGGCACATGGGCTCAGTATTTGTGGCTCGCTGGCTCTAGAGCACAGGCTCAGTAGTTGTGGTGCAGGGGCTTAGTTGCTCCGTGGCATGTGGGATCTTCCTGGACCAGGGCTCGAACCCGTGTCCCCTGCATTTGCAGGCGGATTCTTAACCACTGCATCACCAGGGAAGCCCCATGAAATTTATTTTAAATAGTTGCAATTATCAATCATACTTGGAAAGGCCTTTCCTAGTGTGAGTTTTTTAAAAAATCTCTCCTGATTTCTTCTAAACTTTTTATGATTTCATTTTTTAAGTGAAGAAACTACAATTATTTTTATTGAAAAATGAGAAAGTGAAATATTATATTTATTGCATTATTTTTCTTAACATCTTTATGGAGTGTAATTGTTTTACAATGGTGTGTTAGTTTCTGCTGTATAACAAAGTGAATCAGCTATATGTATACATATATCACTATATCCCCTCCCTCTTGCTTCTCCCTCCCACCCTCCTTATCCCACCCCTCTAGGGGGACACAAAGCACCGAGCTGATCTTCCTGTGCTATGCAGCTGCTTCCCACTAGCTATCTATTTTACATTTAGTAGTGTATATATGTTAATGCTACTCTCTCACTTCATCCCAGCTTACCCTTCCCCCTCCCTGTGTCCTCAAGTCCGTTCTCTAGGTCTGTGTCTTTATTCCTGTCCTGCCCCTAGGTTCATCAGAACCTTTTTTTTTTTTAGATTCCATATATATATGTTAGCATATGGTATTTGCTTTTCTCTTTCTGACTTACTTCACTCTGTATGACAGACTCTAGGTCCATCCACCTCACTACAAATAGTTCAATTTCATTTCTATTTATGGCTGAGTAATATTCCATTGTATATATGTGCCACATCTTCTTTATCCATTCAACTATCAATGAACACTTAGGTTGCTTCCATGTCCTGGCTATTGTAAATAGAGCTGCAGTGAACATTGTGGTACATGTCTCTTCTTCAATTATGGTTTTCTCAGGGTATATGCCCAGTAGTGGGATTGCTGTGTCATATGGTAGTTCTACTTTTAGTTTTTTAAGGAACCTCCATACTGTTTTCCATAGTGGCAGTATCACTTTACATTCCCACCAACAGTGCAAGAGGGCTCCCTTTTCTCCACACCCTCTCCAGCATTTACTGCTTGTAGATTTCTTGATGATGGCCATTCTGACTGGTGTGAGGTGATACCTCATTGTAGTTTTGATTTGCATTTCTCTAGTGATTAGTGATGTTGAGCATCCTTTCATGTGTTTGTTGGCAATCTGTATATCTTCTTTAGACAAATGACTATTTAGGTCTTCTGCCCATTTTGGGGTTGGGTTTTGTGTTTTTTTGATACTGAACTTCATGAGCTGCTTGTCAATTTTGGAGATTAATCTTTTGTCAGTTGCTTCATTTGCAAATATTTTCTCCCAATTTGAGGGTTGTCTTTTCATCTTATTTATGGTTTTCTTTGTTGTGCAAAAGCTTTTAAGTTTCATTACATCCCATTAGTTTATTTTTGTTTTATTTCCATTTCTCTAGGAGGTGGGTCAAAAAGGATCTTGTTGTGATTTATGTCATAGAGTGTTCTGCCTATGTTTTCCTCTAAGTGTTTTATAGTGTCTGGACTTACATTTAGGTCTTTAATCCATTTTGAGTTTTTTTTTTGTATACAGTGTTAGGGAGTGTTCTAATTTCATTCTTTTACATGTAACTGTACAGTTTTCCCAGCACCACTTATTGAAGAGGCTGTTTTTTCTCCATTGTATATTCTTGCCTTCTTTTTCAAAGATAAGATGATCATATGTGTGTGGGTTTATCTCTGGGCTTTCTATCCTGTTCCACTGATTTTTATTTCTTTTTTGTGCCAGTACCAACCATACTGTCTTGATTAATGTAGCTTTGTAGTATAGTCTGAAGTCAGGGAGCCTGATTCCTCCAGCTCCATTTTTCTTTCTCAAGATTCCTTTGGCTATTAGGGGTCTTTTGTGTTTCCATACAAATTGTGAAATTTTTTGTTCTAGTTCTATGAAAAATGCCATTGGTAGTTTCATAGGGATTGCATTGAATCTGTAGATTGCTTTGGGTAGTATAGTAATTTTCACAGTGTTTATTCTTCAATCCAAGAACATGGTATATCTCTCAATCTGTTTGTGTTGTCTTTGATTTCTTTCATCAGCATCTTATAGTTTTCTGCATACAGGTCTTTTGTCTCCTTAGGTAAGTTTATTCCTAGGTATTTTATTCTTTTTGTTGCAATGGTAAATGGGAGGGTTTCCCTAATTTCTCTTTCAGATTTTTCATCATTAGTGTATAGGAAAGCAAGAGATTTCTGTGCATCAATTTTGTATCCTGCTACTTTACCAAATTCATTGATTAGCTCTAGTAGTTTTCTGGTAACATGTCTAGGATTCTCTGTGTATAGTATCATGTCATTGGCAAACATTGACAGTTTTGTTTTGTTTTGTTTTGTTTTTTGCGGTACGTGGGCCTCTCACTGCTATGGCTTCTCCCATTGCAGAGCACAGGCTCCGGACGTGCAGGGTCAGCAGCCATGGCTCACGGGCACAGCCGCTCTGTGGCATGTGGGGTTTTCCCAGACAAGAGCACGAACCCGTGTCCCCTGCATCGGCAGGCGGGCTCTCAACCACTGCGCCACCAGGGAAGCCCAACAGTGACAGTTTTACTTCTTCTTTTCCAATTTGGATTCCTTTTATTTCTTTTTCTTCTCTGATTGCTGTGGCTAAAAGTATGTTGAATAATAGTGGTGAGAGTGGGCAACCTGTCTTGTACCTAATCTTAGAGGAAACAGTTTCAGCTTTTCACCATTGAGAACGATGTTGGCTGTGAGTTTGTCATATATGGCCTTTATTATGTTGAGGTAGGTTCCCTATATGCCTCCTTTCTGGAGAGATTTTTTAATCATAAATGGATGTGGACTTTTGTCAAAAGCTTTTTCTGCATCTATTGAGATTATCATATGGTTTTTATCCTTCAATTTGTTAATATGGTGTATCACATTGATTGACTTGCATAAATTGGAAAAACCTTGCATTCCCAGGATAAACCTCACTTGATCATGGTGTATGACCCTTTTAATGTGCTGTTGGATTCTGTTTGCTAGTATTTTGTGCAGGATTTTTGCATCTGTGTTCTTCAGTGATATTGGCCTGTAGTTTTCTTTCTTTGTGACATCTTTGTCTGGTTTTGGTATCAGGTGGTGGCCTGATGGTGGCCTCGTAGAATGAGTTTGGGAGTGTTCCTCCCTCTGCTATATTTTGGAAGAGTTTGAGAAGGATAGGTGTTAGCTCTTCTCTAAATGTTTGATAGAATTTGCCTGTGAAGCCATCTGGTCCTGGGCTTTTGTTTGTTGGAAGATTTTTAATCATAGTGTTTGTGATTGATCTGTTTATATTTTCTGTTTCTTACTGGTTCAGTCTCAGAACATTGTGCTTTTCTAAGAATTTGTCCATTTCTTTCAGGTTATCCATTTTATTGGCATATAGTTTCTTGTAGTAATCTCTCATGATCCTTTGTATTTCTGCAGTGTCAGTTGTTACTTCTTTTTCATTTCTAATTCTATTGATTTGAGGCTTTTCCCTTTTTTTCTTGATGAGTCTGGCTAATAGTTTATCAATTTTGTTTATGTTCTCAAAGAACCAGCTTTTAGTTTTCTTGATCTTTGCCATTATTTCCTTCATTTCTTTTTCATTTATTTCTGATTTGATCTTTATGATTTCTTTGCTAACTTTGTTTTTTTTCTGTTCTTCTTTCTCTGATTGCTTTACGTGTAAGGTTAGGTTGTTTATTTGAGATTTTTCTTGTTTCTTGAGGTAGGATTGTATTGCTATAAGCTTCCCTCTTAGAACTGCTTTTGCTGCATTCCATAGTTTTGAGGTCATTGTGTTTTCATTGTCCTTTTTTTCTAGGCATTTTTGATTTCCTCTTTGATTTCTTCAGTAATCTCTTGGTTATTTAGTAGCATCTTGTTTAGCCTCCATGTGTTTGTATTTTTTACGGTTTTATTTTCCTGTAATTGATATCTAGTCTCATAGTGCTGTGGTCAGAAAAGATACCTGATACAATTTCAATTTTGTTAAATTTACCAAGGGTTGATTTGTGACCCAAGATATGATCTATCCTGGAGAATGTTCCACGAGCACTTGAGAAGAAAGTGTATTCTGTTGTTTTTGGATTAAATGTCTTATACATATCAATTAAGTCCATCTTGTTTAATGTGTCATTTAAAGCTTGTGTTTCCTTATATATTTTCATTTTGGATGATCATTGGTGAAAGTGAGGTGTTAAAGTCCCCTACTATGAATGTGTTACTGTTGATTTCCCCTTTTATGGCTGTTAGCATTTGCCTTATGTATTGAGGTGCTCCTATGTTGGATGCATAAATATTTACAATTGTTATATCTTCATCTTGGACTGATCCCTTTATCATTATGTAGTGTCCTTCTTCGTCTCTTATAATAGTCTTTATTTTAAAGTCTATTTTGTCTGATATGAGAATTGCTACTCCTGCTTTCTTCTGATTTCCACTTGCATGGAACATCTTTTTCCATCCCCTCACTTTCAGTCTGTATGTGTCCCTAGGTCTGAAGTGGGTCTCTTGTAGACAGCATATATATGGGTCTTGTTTCTGTATCCATTCAGCCAATCTATGTCTTTTGATTGGAGCATTTAATTCATTTACTTTTAAGGTAATTATCGACATGTATGTTCCTCTTTCTTCTATTGTGTTTGTTGCCTAGAGAAGTTCTTTTAGCATTTGTTGTAAAGCTGGTTTGGTGGTGCTGAATTCTCTTAACTTGTGCTTGTCTGTAAAGGTTTTAATTTCTCCATCGAATCTGAGTGAGATCCTTGCTGGGTAGAGTAATCTTGGTTGTAGGTTTTTCCCTTTCATCACTTTAAATATGTCCTGCCACTCCCTTCTGGCTTGCAGAGTTTCTGCTGAAAGATCAGCTGTTAACCTTATGGAGATCCCCTTGTATGTTATTTGTTGCTTTTCCCTTGCTGCTTTTAATATTTTTTCTTTGTATTTAATTTTTGATAGTTTGATTAATATGTGTCTTGGCATGTTTCTCCTTGGATTTATCCTGTATGGGGCTCTCTGTGCTTCCTGGACTTGATTGACTATTTCCTTTCCCATGTTAGGGAAGGGAAGTTTTCAACTATAATCTCTTCAAATATTTTCTCAGACGCTTTCTTTTTCTCTTCTTCTTCTGGGACCCCTAAATTCGAATGTTGGTGTGTTTAATGTTGTCCCAGAGGTCTCTGAGACTGTCCTCAATTCTTTTCATGCTTTTTTCTTTATTCTGCTCTGCGGTAGTTATTTCCTCTATTTTATCTTCCAGGTCACTTATCCATGCTTCTGTCTCAGTTATTCTGCTATTGATCCCTTCTAGAGAATTTTTAATTTCAGTTATTGTGTTTTCATCATTGTTTGTTTGCTCTTTAATTCTTCTATGTCCTCGTTAAACATTTCTTGTATTTCCTCCATTCTAGTTCCAAGATTTTGGATCATCTTTATTATCATTACTCTGAATTTTTTTTCAGGTAGACTTATTTCCTGTTCATTTTTTTGGTCTGGTGGGTTTTTACTTTGCTCCTTCATCTGCTGCATATTTCTCTGTCTTCCCATTTTGTTTAACTTACTGTGTTTGGGGTCTCTTTTTCGCAGGCTGCAGGTTCATAGTTCCCATTGTTTTTGGTGTCTGCCCCCAGTGCATGAGGCTGGTTCACTGGCTTGTGTAGGCTTCCTGGTGGAGGGGACTGGTGCCTGTGTTCTGGTGGGTGGGGCTGGATCTTGTCTTTCTGGTGGACAGGGCTGCATCTGGTGGTGTGTTTTGGGGTGTCTGTGAACGTAGTATGATTTTAGGCATTCTCTCTGCTAATGGGTGGGTTTGTGTTCCTGTCTTGCTAGTTGATTGGCATGGGGCATCTAGCACTGGAGATTGCTGGCCGTTGGGTGGAGCTGGGTCTTAGCATTGAGATGGAGGTCTCTGGGAGAGCTCTTGCTGATTGACATTACGTGGGGCCAGGAGGTCTCTGGTGATCCAAAGTCCTGAACCTGGCTCTGCCACCTCAGAGGCTGAGGCCTGACACCCAGCCAGAGCACCAAGACCCTGTCAGCCACAGAGCAGTGAATGTGGCAGTCTCCATTATGAAGTCAGATTATGAGGGTCTACAATAGCCATTCAGCTAGAACAGGCTGACTTGGTAGCAATCTGTCTACGAGGTTGTCTCCAGCAGCTGGTGGCTAAAAGAGTAGGTCTCCACATGTGCTGCCAGAATGTTAAACGTTTGTATAGCAGTCTTCATTGGGTTCAGTCATGGGTTCGGTATAGATCTTCTCAAAAACACCTTACTCTCGCAAGGCTGTGTGCTTGAAACAGCTCCTAAGCCTGCGGGTCTACGAGCTGCAGGAAGACGAGACCACCCAGGGCAGCCTGCAAGCCATGATTCTTGCCACGAACCCTGCTGCTGCCGTCGTGGAATTCAGCTTCCCCCGCTGCTGCTGGAAGAAGGCAGGAAAGGCTGCCCCGAGATGGCGGACATGTTGGCGCCATGCCTGATTTCACTTTTTACATTTAAATCTTTGATTCATTAGATATGTATCCTTCTGTAAGGTGTGAAATACAATTTTATTCTTGTCTCAGATTTGTCTCCTACATCTTCCCCATCTTGCTCACTGTGCTCACTTGCTCACTGTGCTCCACTCTGACCTTTTGGCCAATTCACCAAGTTCACTCCCTACACAGTCTTTTTGCAGTTGATTTTCTTTCTTTGTGATATTCTGCCTTTGGATATTCCCAAGACATTCTCATCTCAAAGGTGTCTTCCTCAGAGAGGCATAACATAAAAAGTACTACCATGACATTGAACTGTCTTGAAATCTACCTATTTATGTTAATTCTGTTTGTTTCTGCTATTGTCAATTAAGTTTTTCCTATTGTTTAACTCCACAAGGCAGCCATTTTAAGCTTATTGCTAAATTCATCTTGGGTAGAATGGGAGACAGGGATTTGGGGACAATCCTGCTGCTCTGCCTCTAGGATAGAACATTAATGGAAAGGCATTAAAGGATCAGATTGATTTGCCCTTTTTCTATAAGTACACTTCTCCATAGGTGCAAGATTACCACACCCTGGATTGAACATTAATCTTCAACATGAGATTTGAGAGTTTGTAAAATTATCAGAATTGCTGTGAAGATGTTTTAGATACTAATTACTCATAAAAAGGTATGAGTAGCTTGATCTCACAGGATATTTTATATATAACAAAAACTGAACGACTGATCTTATAGCATTACAGTTAGATAGCATGAATATCTTACACATTTTAGGTAATCTAATATTTTAGACAAAGATATTCTGACTTTGCATTGAATAAGAATTGACTTTGACCTCTTCCCAGCCTCTTCAAAGGCCCTCACTACTCCAAAAAAGTATTTAGGATTTTCGTATGAGCAATTGAGAACTGGGAGGGAACATCATACCATCGATTCCAACACCATCTTTATACAAATAGCGAAAGTAATAGGAGGGCAAAAAACCGGAACCTATTCAGAATTCATCTATGACATCACACTGACTCAAAGAGTCATCAGTAGGTGTTAACGTTGTTAATCCGGTTAATAGAATTAACAGAAGGTGTGGAAGGGGAGCCCTTAGATTTGTTTTCCATTAAATGGATTAAAACGGGTGGTAATCCTCATTCTTTTAAAGGTGAATTTCAATTAGTTTATTACAGGTGTGACTATGAGGCCTTCCCAATTAAGGCTCCTCTCCTACCCGAAATGGGTCATTTAGCATTCTACTTTCAAGAGAGTACGTCCCATAAAATACCAACAAACTCTGTTGAGAAGGGTCTTTTTAAAAAAATTAATTTAGGGCCTCCCTGGTGGCGCAGTGGTTGAGAGTCCGCCTGCCGATGCAGGGGACACGGGTTCGTGCCCCGATCCCGGAGGAACCCACATGCCGCGGAGCGGCTGGGCCCGCGAGCCATGGCCGCGGAGCCTGTGTGTCCGGAGCCTGTGCTCCGCAACGGGAGAGGCCACAGCAGTGAGAGGCCCGCGTACAGCAAAAAAAAAAAAAATAATAAAATAAAAAAAATAAATAAAAAAATTAATTTAAACAGTTTAGACTTTATGAACGAGCCCATGTTCATTTGCGTGTTCAATTTCCCAACTGCAAAACGTTACTGAGCATTTTACGACCGTGTCACACAATCCCCCGTACAGCCGGGAGAGAAAAACAGGAGTCGGTTTAGGAAAGGGAGGCCTGTGGGAGTCAACGTCGCGCTTTGCGCAGGGAAGCCGCAGGGCGAGCCCGGCTGGAGTTAGCCATTTCCTTTCTTCCCCCGATACTTCGGGCTGCGGGGGTGCTGGCCGGGCATACACCGAGGCTGGTCTCTGCGTCCCTCTACCCTTTCCCCGCATCCGCCTTGACTAACCAGCTGACAACCCCAACTCTCTGAAAGCGAGAGCGGGAGGCGACCGGCGCCATAGCCAGATCCGTCCCAGGCACATCTCGACGCTCGCCTTTGGGCGAGCCCCAAACGCGCCCCTGGTTTCCAGGTGCGAATAGGAAGCTTCTCCGGAAACCCCAGACCCCTCCCCTTTAGGAAGGGCGCAGACGGCGTCTCTGTTTCCAAGGAAACCGGTCTTGCCATGACGTCACTTCCGCTGACCTGTCTGGACTCCAGGCTGTTGGGAGGAAAAGAGGAAAACTGAGCCACAGCCACGACGGTGGATGTGAGCGTCTCCTGTCTGCGCATGCGCCCGCTCAGCGGCCTGCTTCTATTTATGTGGGGGATCCAACATGGCGGCCGCAACGATCCTGGCGATGGCGGTGGAGCCCATCAGAACATAGTGGCGGGGAAGGGGGCACAGTCCGCACTCACGGTGGCGTCGGCAGCGACGGCTGAGGGTGGTGGAGGGAAGAAAAGCGACGGAGAGCAAAAGGAAGGGCAGGCAGGCAAACAACTCGGCGTAGAACCGAGCGCCGGCTCGAGCGAAGGCAGAGGGCCAGAACAGTGGGGATGGCGGAGCCACGCAGAGTAGCGTTTATTAGCCTGTCACCGGTGAGGCGGCGCGAGGCCGAGTTCCCGGGGGCCGAACGTGAGCCCGACTACCCTCGCGAGCCCCCCCGACTGGAGCCGCAGCCGTACCGGGAGCCGGCCCGGGCGGAGCAGTCGGCCCCGCGGGAGGTTGCCCCCCGGTCGGACGCGCAGCCCCCGCCGCGGGAGAAGCAGCTACCCCAGCGCGAGGTCAGCCGCGCCGAGCCGACCATGTCGCTGCAGCGCGAGCCCCCTAGGCCCGAGCCGCCGCCGCCGCCGCCGCCGCTCCCGCAGTTGCACTTGCAGCCGCCTCCGCCGCGGGAGTCGGCTTCCCGGGCCGAGCCGCAGCAGAGGCCGCCAAAGGAGACAGTGCGCCTGGAACTGGTGCTCAAGGATCCCACCGACGAGAGCTGCGTGGAGTTTAGCTACCCGGAGCTGTTGCTGTGCGGAGAACAACGGGTACAGAAGATCCCTCCCTCATCCCCCAGACCCCGGGAGCCTCAGGACCCGTCCGCCTCCCCCAGTGGTTTGCCCCTTCCGAAGCCCACCCTGCGTGTCTCGGGTCGCCCCAGAGGGTGGCTGGAGGGGGCAGGGGCCGAGCGGGTGGACGGGCGGTTGGTGCTGCTTTCCTCTGGTCCCCAGTGTTGGCCGAGGCTCCCACCCGGCTCCACCAACCACCCCCCCCACCCCGCCATCGTACGCCCGCTCCAAACGCTGTTCCAAGCCGGCTTCCCTCCTCACCTTTCGAAACCTCAGGTTTCCTCTCGGCTTCCCACAAAAAATCTGGGGGCCCTGCACGTTGCGTTGTTAGGTTTTGCTTGCGGAGCTCCAGTTGGGGGACACGCCCCCCAGTCTGAAGCAGAGAGATTGTGTAACCTCTCCAGTATCATCCTTACCTTCATCGCTGTTGTGCTGGACGCTGAGATGTGCTTCTGAGCGTGGAGTATTTATCTTAATTGAAAGGGGATTTAAAAGTAATCTAAACATTTTCAGAGTAAGGATTCCACTTTAGGAATGGAGGTTACGTGGGTTAGTTATCTGGTTCCTTATTTTTCTCTCTCATGTTGATACTGGTAAACCTTTTTAGCTTTGTTTTCTCTAGTGTTCATACAATAATTGAATGGGAGGGTGTCTCTTGTTGTATTTGGTGCCTACCATCATATCCTTATTTGAGTACATATCGTTAGTTTATTGGTCCTACTTGGAGGATATTGCACTTGGCCATTGTAATTTTTGGAGAGTGATGAAAAAAAAACTTAGCTTTGAATTTCTAAAAACTTTATTGAAAATATATAGGTATGCCTTTGGTGGAACTGGTGAACAATGGAGATAGGAGAGAGGTTCGTTGGTAGGTAATTTTTATTGTTGGTTGGTGATGTTCAGAAGTAAACTAGAAAGGGAAATGGTAGAGTAACAATAATAAGAGAACAGTTTCCTCTGTTGTTTAGAGACTATGCTCTTTATTAGGTTTTGCTTTAGCACAGGTCTAATGGACTCCAGAAGTCACTTGTTTTATTTTCATCCTCAATTATCTTTATAGTTGAAATGAATAACTTAGTTTAAAAATATCATACTAAACAACGTCACTAGATTTTGTTTATTGTAAGGCCAACAAATCTTTTGATCATTATTTACAAATACTGCTGTGTGGTCAAACCAAAATGAATTGTTAAGGATAGAGATCATTTTGGTCATTTCCACATAACATTTTGTGCTTTAGAGTCACTTTAGTGCCCCTGTCGTTTATAAAGTGATGCCATTTTTTTCCCACAAAGAGTTTTGCAAATACTGGATTGGAGCATTTTTCAAAAAAAATTGTACTGTTTGCTCTTCTAATCTATGTAAACTTGCAGTTTTACTTCCTAATCTACTTCATAAGTTACAGGTGATTATATTTGGGAAAAATATATAGTAATGGCTAACATTTACTGATTTCTTACAATGTGCTAGACACAGTTCTAAGTGTGGTACATGGCTTGTGGAATTTAGTCCAGCAGAGCTCCATGAGACAGACACATTTATCCCACATTTTGCAAATAAGGAGGCTGGTGTACAAAGTGCTCATATGTAATCTTATTAATACTTTTTTCCATGCTAGTACCAATTCTTAGTAAAACAGAATTCTTACAATTAACTCATATAATTTAAATTTAGAAAGTCCTGCCGAAATGAACTGAAATGAGAGTTATAGTAGATATACAAAGACCTCTGTTATGACCTTCTTTATGCTGTAATATTGATGCTATGATAAACTAATAATATGTATCCTTTAATTATAAGTATAAAGTTAATTTTGATACCCTATCGTACTAACTTGATAATGTCAGAATTAATAGTTTCATGGAATAGGAGAAAGGTGAATAATTCAGTTTAATTTTTCTGTTTACACTATCAATTTGGGGTATTTTAGTCCAGATTTCTTGTACATTCAGCCATATGTCATTTGTCATATGCCACTGAACCAAAAAATCCATTGCTTATACAGTGTACCTTTGCAACAAAGATTTGCCAGATTTTCCTATGACTACTCCCAGTGAACATATTTATTGCATAAGAAAGTGTAGAAAACACGTTTCTAAATGAAGTTGTCACATTTCCATGAAAGGAAATCCTAGGAAGAGAAACCATCAAAAAGCAAAATGTAAGCAATAGAATTGACCTGCAAAGTGATGATTCCCAAATTTGCCCTCAGGAGGAGTCCAGTTTATTTTTAGTGATGTAATATTTTCAAAATAGTTTTAAGTTATTGTAATTGAACGACATACTATGTAGCAGGGTAAGACTAGAAAGGGGAGGAAAAGAGATCTTGTAAAATTAAAAGAAGAAAAGTTTCTAAAATTTTGAAATAGCCATCTATCACCCAATAAGATTTTACTTGATAGGTGTAAGTATAAAAAAATCTGTTACATGTGAATACCATCTGTACTAGGGTGAATTTAAATCATCCCCCTTTGTAAATACGAAATGAACAGTAAAACCCCAATTAACTGAATGCAGTTAGAAATTTTTCTAAACTTACTTCTTATTAATATGGAAAAACACGATTAAATGAGCGTGTGTTGGCAAGATATGGAAAACAAAACCTCGTCTAGGTTGTCAGGACACAGGTTAGCTAAACCCTTAACCTTGTTATCTGTAGAGTATTGATCCTTGATTGAGGCTGAGACATTGCAGTCATCTCTATCCTGAAAGATTAATTTGTTCACCATTTCTGGCTAAGGGGAATTGATACACAAGAAATTCTTGTTTAACTCTTAGTAAACCAGAAAATCACTTAACCAGAAAAATCTTCCTATAAACATGATTAATTGAACATTCAGTATAAAAAGAAAATAAATGATTATAGTGTTAATGTGATTATGTTGTTACCAGAGAATTCTATGATATTCCATTGCTTGTCATACTGCATGTTTTGGATAACATATATGAAAGCTCTCCTGAAAATGATGTTAATGAGTTAACATCAAGAGACAGAATCATTGGGTCACTTTTGCCTGTGGGTGGTTGGTAATTTTGGTATTTACTAATTGTCAGGTCTTTTCACCTGAAAAACGTAAAGCTTACTTAGAGCCTTGATTGTGGATAGGCGTTATTTCTTAACTGTGAAAGAAAGGTGACTCAGTTTTCTTAAGTTTATTTTTATAGACTAGCAAGGGTAAATAAGAGATTTACTTTTGCTGCCTATATAAAGTCTACATAAAATAGTTCAGAATGGTGTATAAGGTGATTCTTGTTAAAAATATATATTCATGTATTTATATTTGCACATATAAAATGGGTCAGTCCAGTAGTAAGACCTAGTGTTTGGACTTCATAGTGACATGAAGGAGACTGTTTATAATGGCAAGCAAGTCATGGTGGTTGTTTACTCTGCTTAACTTTAATCTCAAGTTAAGGCTATGCCCTGAATATGCCTCATACTTCTTATTTCATCACCAGTCTATTTCTGCTAGTTTGTTTCCTTTCAGGTCATATTTATATTTTCCATTGGTAACTCCTATTGGGATAAAGGATTCTATAAATATATTACTTACTATAATAGATAATTTTAAAAATTGATTCAAAAATTCCTTTAAGCTTTAAGATGTATCCTTTAATTCTAATGCCCTAGGTATGATGAATTGTTTTGTATTCATTATGTCCATATTTTTCTGTCATATTTTTAGATTAATCATGTCTCAGCCTTAATAGCCAGGATCATGTATCTCAGTTTCAAACTGTGCAAATCTTCATCCCTTCTGCATTTTTTCTTGCCCTTCAGGGCAAATCTGTATCTAATATTTCAGCTGTGATATATTTTCATTTTTAATTACTGCTTGAAGGTGCTACATCAGTAATAGCATCTAGCCTTTTTTTAAAATGAACTTCTTAGTTCATAATTAGATAAAAATAGCATTTTTATCCACATGTAGCTCCTTGTTTTGGGTTTTTTGTATATTGAAATAATATGTGTGTGTATATATGTATATCTATGAAATGTGTCTGTGAAAATAGTAAAGGATGTGATGTATCTTTTTGTTTGTTTTGGTCAATAGATGGTAAATGTGGGATCCTAGCTCTGTGTGTGTGTGTGTGTGTGTGTGTGTGTGTGTGTTTAAATTTTTATATATATATATATATATATTTTTTAATGTTGAGCCTTCTTTTAAAATTTATTTATTTTTATTTTTGGCTGTGTTGGGTCTTCGTTTCTGTGCAAGGGCTTTCTCTAGTTGTGGCAAGCGGGGGCCACTCTTCATCGTGGTGCGCGGGCCTCTCACTGTCGTGGCCTCTCGTTGCGGAGCACAGGCTCCAGACGCGCAGGCTCAGTAGTTGTGGCTCACAGGCCTAGTTGGTCCGCGGCATGTGGGATCTTCCCAGACCAGGGCTCGAACCTGTGTCCCCTGCATTAGCAGGCAGATTCTCAACCACTGCGCCACCAGGGAAGCCCTAAGTTTATTTTTTATAAATGTATTTATTTTATTTATTTATTTTTGACTGCGTTAGGTCTTCATTGCAGTGCGTGGTCTTTCTCTAGTTGCGGTGAGCAGGGGCTGCTCTTCATTGCGGTGCGTGGGCTTCTCATTGCGGTGGCTTCTCTTGTTGTGGAGCACGGGCTCTAGGTGCACGGGCTTCAGTAGTTGTGGCACACAGGCTTCAGTAGTTGTGGCACACAGGCTCAGTAGTTGTGGCTTGCGGGCTCTAGAGTGCAGGCTCAGGAGTTGTGGTGCACGGGCTTAGTTGCTCCACAGCACGTGGGATCTTCCCGGACCAGGGCTTGAGCCCATGTCCCCTCCATTGGCAGGTGGATTCTTAACCACTTTGCCACCAGGGGAGCCCTTGTGTGTGTGTTTTAAACCATGCATTATAGTAGATTTTCACTCTCTTTGCTAGAAAGAAGCTATGATAATATAATCTGTTTGTAGCTATTGAACTTTTGTGCTTTGTTTACAAGTTGTATGTATTTTCTGAATGGATATTCATTGACAGGATGTAGGTGGTACAGAGGTGGTCAATGCTAGGCCTCAGCAAAAAGCTGTAGCAGCTACAGATACTCCAGTGCTAACTCAGGGCAGATGATTAAATGTTGATTGTAATAACCTAGATTCCAATAACCTTTTAGAAGCATTGTCTGACCAAAGTGGTTAATCTTTGTTGGGAAGATCTCAAACTAGAGTTATAGGTGGGATTTTCATGTTTGCCTAATTTTCTTGGGTTTCTTTGGCCTTTTTATTTTGGATGGAGTAACCATAGATCATTTTGTGGGTGAAGACAGTTTGAATTGTTGTGTTCTTAACCACCAAAAAACTTTAGAATGTGTTAGAGTTCATTAAAACTGCAAATATTTTTGCTATAAACCAACATTTCATTCTAGTTCCTTTTTTTTAACTTTTGAATTTTTTGTTTTCTAATTTTAAAAAATTTTAATTTTTTAAATGAAGTGTAGTTGATTTACAGTGTTATATTAGTTTCCTTTTTAGTGACTTTTTTATTAAAAAAATTTTTTTTGAATTTATTTATGTATTTTTGGCTGTGTTGGGTCTTCGTTGCTGCACGCGGGCTTTCTCTAGTTGCAGCAAGCGGGGCTGCTCTTTGTTGCGGTGCGTGGGCTTCTCATTGCAGTGGCTTCTCGTTGCAGAGCATGTGATCTAGCCATGGGGGCTTCAGTAGTTGTGGCACGCAGGCTCAGTAGTTGTGGCTTGCGGGCTCTAGAGCACAGGCTCAGTAGTTGTGGCACACGGGCTTAGTTGCTCCGTAGCATATGGAATCTTCCCGGACCAGGGCTCGAACCCATGTCGCCTGCATTGGCAGGTGGATTCTTAACCACTGTGCCACTAGGGAAGTCCCTTTTTATTTACTTTTTAATGCTTCTAACTTATTTGTTAATATTTGGAAAAATTGACTCATTTTTTAAATTTAGATATATTCAACTCTGGTTGAAGTAATACTAATACTTCTATTTCTTTTACCATTCACTTTGAAGCAGAAGAAGCCCGTTTACATGGAAGACCCGTTCAATGATGATCATCAAGAGAGGCAAGAAGTGGAAATGTTGGCCAAGAAGTTTGAAATGAAATATGTGAGTATAATAAACTTTTCACATAGGTAGTTTTATCCTGTTGGCCTATTTTTTTTTTTTCTGTGACAGTTTGGGAGGGCTGATAGCATCCATTGCCCACATTATCTTGTTCTAACAGATTGAACCCCAATAAATGGTTAGATGGTCCTATAAAGATTCTGATAGGTTTGTGATGATTGTAATAGCAGCTATCATTTATTGTACTCCTTCTAGAGTTCAGGCAGTTTGCTTATCATCATTATCTCCAATCCTTATAACAACACTCCAAGGTAAGTAATATGGACCACATTTTACAGGTGAAGGAACAGGCTCTGAGCTTAAGATTGAATAACAGATCCAAGGTCACACAGTGGCAAGGATGAGGCTGCATATCCAGGTCTGTCCGGCTCTGATCCTTTGCTCTTTGCACTGCCATTGAGAACACTATTTTAATTCCTTTGGTGTAGTAGTTCTCAAGCCTTCCTGCCTCTTAAGAGTTTAAGAGAATACCTGTGTATACTTCTAGGCCACTGGGTTCAGGATCAATCAGAAGCAGCATGAAATTTCTTTATAAGTATCTTGTCTACCTTAAAATTCATGTGCATTTTATATTCTTTGCCACAGTAGATTGGCATTTGTTTTAATATAAAAATAAATTTGAATTACCTGATTGTAAAGTTGCTTAATGTTATTCTCAATTTTTCTAGTATAATTGACTTTGTTGGAAGATCCCCCCATCCCCTCCCCATTTTTATCTTATGGCTTTAACTACCCTTTGTCTCTTTGCCAAAACATGACCCAGGAGAAGCAAGACCTTACCCTTTGTGGTTCCCCTGTGAGCATTGAAAAGTATCTCACAGAGATAGAATATCAGCTCACACTAGCTCTGTCATTCATGTTATCTTCAAAATGCAGCTACGGTCTTGGTGGACACTTGTTGGCTCTTTGCGGTAATGAAGAAACAGTTTGGGGATGGAGAAAATACATGAGAATATTTTAAAATGTGGGTTAGGTTCTAGGCCATACTTTGCCAGCTACTAGTTGTGTCCATTGGTGAGGTTATTTAACCTCTTTGGGCCGTAGTTTTCTTATCTGTAAATTGAGATGTTCAGGTTTTTCACAGCCCCTTCTGGCTCTGTATTCTGTGGCTGTATAATATCTTTAGGGGTGGACTAATGGGTGTTTCCATGGAAGGAAGAGCCAAAGTTGTTACATTTGTAGTCTTAATTATAATACAGTGTTCTCAGATTATAAATCCTAAAATAACTGTCTATACTTTTTATACAGATTAGTACATTGGTTAAATTTAATGTTTTAACCAGGTAGTACATTTACATGGTTCAAATTCAAAAATGAAAAAAAATATAGAGTGAAAAATCTTCCTTTTATTCTACTGTCCACCCACCTAATATCACTTCCTAGAGGCAAGTAATATTCTTGGGTGTCCTTCCAGAGATATTTTATGTGTATCTCTCTATATACATTATTCCTCTCCCTACCCCACACCCCTTTTTACACATGTTACAGAATGCATTACATGGTTCTGCTCTTTGCTTTTTTCATTTACTATATCTTGGAGATTTTTTTCATATCAGGACAAAGAGAGCTTTCTTTCTCTCATTTTTAAGGCTACATGGTATTCCATTGTATGGACATATCACCGTTTATTTAACTAGTCCCCACATAATTTCAGTTGTTTCCAAAAATTTACCCTTCTAATAGTGCTGCAGTAAATTACTTAGTAGCATGCCATTTCACACATTTTCAAGTTTATCTTCAGAACAGATTCCTAGAAGGGGAATTTTTAGGTCAAAAGATTTATGCATTTATAGTTGTGGTATATACAGTATTAAGAAATTACCAGTTTCTACTCCCTCCAACACTATATTAGAGTGCCTTTTTTCCCCATGGGTTATAACACCAAGGATTAGATTGCCCTTTGCAAGTGGAAAATTCCTAGCATATCCTGTAAGCAATGTACCTTACAGTTAGCATTAAATCTTACTGGGAAGCTCTTGGATAGTTCTTGGCATAGAAAAACCAGTGTTCTGAAGAAGTTGGTTGATGTGTGAAATTGTTTCAAATAACTGGGATATATCCAAGCACTGTCATTGTGCAGGGATAAAATGTTATTCTTGTTATAATCCAAATTAATGGGCTGTATTTCTTCTCTAGATTTTTATTTTGGCTACTGACTCTCTTATTTCCATTCTAAGTAGAGATTTAAAATGTCCTACCTCATGAAGGCTTTATGTGCATAAACCTAAAAGCATGCCATGAATATTATATCCATGAATGTTAAATATGCATATTATTACAAATTATTTGGAACCTTTTAAGAAAATCATCAGGCTAAAAGGGACCAGGGAGAAGATATCTTGCCAGCTCTAGGCTCTAGGCTTCACAAAAGATCACTCTTAAAACAACAAAGATTTTTATTGGTGTTCAGGCACATCATATGCAGATGTCTATATGTGTATTTATACATATATGTTGTATATTTATTTATACAAACACTATATATATATATTTATATTTTAAGTAAAAGAAAATCTTCTAGATATTTGCAAAATACTAACCCACCAAAGTTAGATTTCTTTTTTTTGCAGATGACAAAAGAATGACTTAGTTCTTTGAGGTTTATAAAACACAGATAAAACTTGTATCCCTAGCTACCTTTTCTTCTTTCTTTTTTTTCCTTCATAATATAACTTAGATTTCCTTGTCATTATTTCTGAAAATTGCTTAAGGTTACTTCTAGCCCTTTGTTTCTTGGAACGAGAGGTGGAGTTATTTGTTAAATTTTGTATATACATAATAAAATATTTGAGCATTTTTGTTGGACATACAAAGAGACATGGTATTTGCCGCCTCCTGGAGAAACTTTTCAAAATCACTGGGAAGACAAAACATAAATATGACACACAAATTCAGGGCCAAGCAGTGGCCTATGGAAATGAATGACTCTCCTTTGGGGACCTGAAAGTGAGTAGAAGTCCCATTCTTGAAATTGGAAGGAATTTTGGAGACTTGAATGGATACTTTCAACCTCCTTTCTACCCTTTGTAGGCTAGCAATGGATGAGACATGGCAGCAGCAATATATTGTAGTGGAAGGAGCCAGGATTATGAGTTAATGCAGCTAGATTCTGATCCTCTCTTTGCCATAACTAGCTAGGTGACCTTAGTGAAGGCTCTTGGCTTTTTTTATGCTTTAGTACGTGTGAGGGGAAAATAAGGTCTGCTTAGTCAACTTTATAGTACAAAGGTTTTGTCAAAATAAGAGGAAAAATAGATTATTAGTGTTTGAAATATTTAAAGTGCTATCTAAATGTGAAATGCTGTTCAGTCACTTAAACATATCATTCTTTTTTTCCTTTCTGAAAAATAATTTATTTAAGGAAGTAGCAAGTAACTGATTAATTTTGCAAAAGAATAGACATTAAAACACCTAATATTTTTCTCTCCCTTCCACTCAGCCAGATATATGTGTGTGTGTGTGTGTGTGTGTATATATATATTTTTAAATTAATTTATTTACTTTTGGCTGCGTTAGGTCTTTGTTGCTGCGCGTGAGCTTTCTCTAGTTGTGGTGAGTGGGAGCTAGTCTTTATTGCGGTGCAGGGGCTTCTCGTTGCCATGGCTTCTCTTGTTGTGGAGCGTGGGCTTTAGGCATGTGGGCTTCAGTAGTTGTGGCACGCAGGCTCAGTAGTTGTGGCTCACGGGCTTTGTTGCTCTGCGGCATGTGGGATCTTCCTGGACCAGGACTTAAACCCGTGTCCCCTGCATTGGCAGGCGGATTCTTAACCACTGTGCCACCAGCGAAGCCCGGGCAGATATATTAATCTGGCCTCTTGATTACCCCGAGGGCTAGACCAATTCAGTGAATTACTTCATTGCATAAAACAGAAATTAAAACATATCATTCTTGTAGAGAATTGCTCTTATTCTGTACCTGTCATAAATTCTTTTTATGTAAACATCTATGTGGTTTTAACCTCTTTTAATTGATGACCCCACTGATTTTGATCTTTTAGTTCAGGCATTCTATACCAAGTGGCCTTTATTTTTCATCCTCCAGTCACTTTTTACATATTCTTCTTAAATATTGTGGTCTTCTTAAAGACTACAACAGATTATTTGGAGCCCTTTAAGAAAATCATCAGCCGGGACTTCCGTGGTGGCGCAGTGGTTAGGAATCCACCTGCCAGTGTAGGGGACATGGGTTCGAGCTCTGGTCTGGGAAGATCCCACATGCCGTGGAGCAACAAAGCCCGCGTGCCCCAACTACTGAAGCCCATGCGCCTAGAGCCCATGCTCCACAACAGGAGAAGCCACTGCAATGAGAAGCCCGTGCACCACAGTGAAGAGTAGCCCCTGCTCGCCGCAACTAGAGAAAGCCTGTGCGCAGCAGTGAAGACCCAACGCAGCCAAAAAAAAGAAAAAAAAAGAAAATCAGCAGCCAGAAGTCACCTGGGAGAAGATGCCTTGTCTAATCCTAGGCTTTCACAAAAGATCACTGATAAGCAACAAATGAAGATATTTACTGACCTATTGTTTACTGTCCTTTAGTTACTTTAGTGCCTGAAATTCAGGAGTAGCAAATTCAGATGTCCCCAGTTTCCCCTGATTAATCAGTGAAGCAAGCCAGATGGACAATAAAGGTGGGGGATTGTTCCAAACGGGACAGCACGTGCTCTGTCTAAAGGGGACATTGCTGCTCAGTTCCAGCCTTTGTTACTTTGTAGGAATTTGGGCTTAGGGTTGCCAGATCTTTCCATTTCTCAAAAGATGGCTGAAATCTGGATTTTACTCTGTTATCTCTTACTTTTTTAAAAAAAATAAATTAATTTATTTATTTTTGGCTGCATCGGGTCTTTGTTGCTGCACGCGGGCTTTCTCTAGTTGCGACGAGTGGGGGCTACTCTTCGTTGCAGTGCGCGGGCTTCTCGTTGCGGAGCATGGCGCACGGGCTTCAGTAGTTGTGGCTCATGGACTCTAGAGCAGAGGCTCAGTAGTTGTGGCGCACAGGCTTAGTTGCTCTGTGGTATGTGGGATCTTCCCAGACCAGGGCTCGAATCCGTGTCCCCTGCATTGGCAGGTGGATTCTTAACGACTGCACCACCAGGGAAATCTGATTATCTCTTACTTTTTTTTTTTTTTTTTTTTTTTTTTTGCGGTACGTGGGCCTCTCACTGTTGTGGCCTCTCCCGTTGCGGAGCACAGGCTCCGGACACGCAGGCTCAGCGGCCATGGCTCACGGGCCCAGCCGCTCCGCGGCATGTGGGATCTTCCCGGACCGGGGCACGAACCTATGTCCCCTGCACCGGCAGGCGGACTCTCCACCACTGCGCCACCAGGGAAGCCCTATCTCTTACTTTTAAATGTGGGCTTCTAACTAAAACACCTACTGGGCCAAACCAAATGTCCATCTATGGGTCAGATTCGGCTCTCAGGCTTTTGTTTGAGACCTTTGTGTACTTGCTTCACTATTTTTTTCCTCATATATTTAACTCATCAGTTCATCTACTTTTACATTCTGCCCTTTCTCTTCTGCGAGCAGAGTGGTTGGTGGTGCATGTGGGGACGTGTGCCATTTCCATTGTGGAGGAGCGTGCGTTTGTATGAAGTTTCAGAGAATGGAGCATGTTAAACTCAATTGGGGGTTTCCAGATATGGAGAAAAATGGGATGCAACTTGATCTCAGAAAATTGACAAATGTATTAACAGGTCCAATGACCAAGGAGGTGGAAAGTATAAAATAAATCTTACGTGTATAGTTTTCACAAAAAAAATAGGATGCATTGAGATGTGGCTGCGTCCAAGAGTGATGTTAGTGATAAATTCCGTGTTTCGCTGGAAGGCCTGAGAGGCAAGTTTATGGGCTTTTTGTGGTCTTTAGTATATTTAGCTGTTGCTTGTGCTGGAGAGGAGTTGAGTGAGGGGGAGCAAGTGGCCACTTGAGGGAGAAGGGATGGCTCCTTGTGGAGTATAGGATGTGCCTCATCCTGCAGCAGTTGCTTGTGGAAGAAGGCTTGAGACAGCTTTGGTGATAGCAGAAATTGTGGAGAGTATAGAACCCTGTATTGAATGGTTGGCTTGTGTTTTTTCCCCCATTCTGTCCTATTTTTATTGTCTATGTCATATTTCCTGTTATGTTACTCTTCAGGTAATGTGACACTGTGTATTCAGCATCAATTGCTAAACGTTCTTTTGGGAACAGAACAGTATAAGTATTCAGCACTTACTTTTACCTAGAGTATATTAAATTGGTTGTTGTACATAAATCTTAATAAATAGCTAAGTCCGAGTTTGGACATTTGACATTTGTCTTGTTGGTTCCTGTAGGAAGGAAGCAGGATACAGTTTAAAGAGGCCCCTGTGACTGTCCTCATTCCCAGTTTTAAGGCTCCAAATGTGGAGACTAAATATCCTACTTTCCAGTTCAGTTTTTAGATGGTTTCTAGGTTGTGTATGTTTTTCCGAGGCCATGTGTACTGTAGATCAGGGAATGAGGTTTGGTTTGATGGGTGTAGACTTGTTCTCTAAGCCTTCTAGGGCACAGGATAACCTATGGTGGTTGGCAGATTTCTTTTAGTGATTTTTCGCACTCTGTTACCCCAGCCATCTTGAAAGATCATGCTATCCTAGAATTGGATATAAATTCAGTAATCTAAATGAAAGTGCTTAACACAGTACCTGATACATCGCAGTTAATACTGTTTGAATCCGAATGACTCTCTAAACAGGAAGACATGTATTTCTGCCAGGCATTTATTAGCATTTATAAAATCACATTATGACTTTATATCTGCTTACTATACCACATAGACTTTGAATACCACTTTTGATAGTACCACCTTTGATGCTTAATTCTTTGTAATTTTGGACTCTCAGAGCCCTAAGTAGCTTCATATTTACTTTAAAAGAGAGGATAGGGACTTCCCTGGTGGCACAGTGGTTAAGAATTCAGGGGACACGGGTTTGATCCCTGGTCCGGGAAGATCCCACATGCTGTGGAGCAGCTAAGCCCATGCACCACAACTACTGAGCCTCTGCTCAAGAGCCTGCAAGCCACAACTACTGAGCCCGTGTGCCGCAATTACTGAAGCTCGTGTGCCTAGAGCCCGTGCTCTGCAAGAAGAGAAGCCACCGCAATGAGAAGTCCACACACCACAACGAAGAGTAGCCCCCACTTGCCGCAACTAGAGAAAGCCCGCACGCAGCATCGAAGACCCAACCCAGCCAAAAAATAAATAATAAAAGGGAGGATAAGGGTAGATTTGATGGTTTAAAAGTCATTTTGATGGGCTTCCCTGTTGGCGCAGAGGTTGAGAGTCCGCCTGCCGATGCAGGGGACACGGGTTCGTGCCCCGGTCCGGGAAGATCCCACGTGCCGCGGAGCGGCTGGGCCCGTGAGCCATGGCCACTGGGCCTGCGCATCCGGAGCCTGTGCTCCGCAACAGGAGAGGCCACAATAGTTAGAGGCCCGCGTACTGCAAAAAAAAAAAAAAAAAAAAAAAAAGTCATTTTGAACAGTTTTACAAATAAGGCATTTGATGAAATAGAGTTAACACTGTTTTTAATCAAAAACAAAGTATATTTATAAAAAGTCTTGATTTTCTTTTGGTATGGTTTTTAAAACTGGATTGTGTCCAGTTATGTTTTAAAGGATGGCAATATCTTGGAATAACTGTATAATTTCCAATGAAATTGGCTTCTTCATGATATATACTACTCAACTGAGTGGAAAGGAAAAATATTTTTATACTTAAAATAATTATGAATTGTTTGAAAAGTGTCCTCAAATATGAGACTGATATAAGTGGATGTTAGAAAACATTTATACACCCTATCTGGGAATTTTAAGAATTCTATCTGTTATTCATGTTATTAGATGATCACCCACACTTGCTGAGGCAATAGAGCTTCCTTGGGAACTTCCTGGGCTGGTTTTCCTCTCTTTGTTTGAGCATTATGTTAGGTCTGGTCTCTAAGGGTCAACTTGGTAGGGCTTTGGGTAAAGCAGTTTGGGCCAACTTGTTAATACCACCACAAAATAAATTCTACTTACAAAGCACAAATACCAGTGTATTTAGGTTCTGTTGGCCAGTAATAGTGTAGTCCTACAAATACAATAAAAATGTGAAATAGTAACCTTTCAAAGCAGTCTGAGGGGTGTGATTTTTTAAAGGGCGAGGGAGACTTCTCCACTCAAATAATTGTTTCTTTAGTGCGATTATCAATTGTAATGGCTTGCCATGACATGCCCTTTTAAGTCCTTGGCCTCTTTGAGCTAAATAAATTCTCTTCATCTTCTTTCAGTCCCTTAGGAACAGTTGAGAATCAGCAGTTTTAGGGTATTTGGGAGGAAGGTTCTGTATCCATAAGTGTTGATTATAGAAATCTGTGTATAGTATTTCTGTGCTGTTAAGTCAGCTCTTGACTGTCTTTCCACTGACTTAAATCTCTACCCTTTTCTATTGGTAGGTTAAGAAAATTAGGAAAGGTAGAAGATAAGGTTGTGACAGGGCTGGAACAAATAGGAAGCTTTGTGACCAACAGATATTTTCTTCTCAGTTATCAGACTAGAGTCTTAGCAGTGTCGTGATTCTTCTGTCTTCCATAGGTGATCAATGAAAGCTGGTCATTAGTTAGGTTTCTTATTACCTGAAGGCAACAGGGGGTCCTGCACTAAGAACACTTGTTGTTTGTTTTCCATTTTAGTGTTACAGTGTAATCGGACTTCATTGGCTTGAAACACTGATTATCAGGTTAAAGCAGGTACTAATGACTCAGTAAGCTAGTTTTTTTCTGAGTCATAGTGGGTGAGCTAGTGCCCTAGGGGAGTAGATTTAAAGGGGTTTCTTCATCTTAGACGTAGCAAAATTCAAGGGTTTTTTAAATTTGGAAAATAAAATCTGTATTTTTATAAGATGCATTTATTGTGTAAACTGTAACATCAACAACTGGAGGAGGCTACTGCAGAGTGTATTTTTGCCACAGATGCTGAAAAAGACAGCAGCTCAACTTAGGCCCAGTAGGGAAGACATGATAATATAGTCCTTTGCCAATCTGTCTTGAGTTCCTTTAGGTGAATTTTAATATTTGTGGATTTAAAAAAAAAAAAAAAAGGAGTTCCCTGGTTGCCTAATGGTTAGGATTCCTGGCTTTCACTGCTGTGGTCCCGGGTTCAGTCCCTGCTTGGGGAACTGAGATCCTGCAAGCCGCATGGTGTGGCCAAAAAAAAAAAAAAATTTTTTTTTTTGGTGGATTAACTGGTTTGTGCCTTTTTGGCAACTGTCAAAAGTTTGGCTCCACTTTATATCATTTGCGTAGCACTGGATTTCAGCATAATTGGGGAACTAGAGACTTGTAAGCTGGGGAATAGAAAAAGGAAGGTAGGGCAGAAGGCAGGCCGGAGACTTGGAGTTTTTCCAGTAAGGCCAGAAGGTGAAGAAAAGTAAACCGAGGCCAGAAAAACTGTACTCTGTTGGCCTCTGTGATGCAGGAGGGAACTGGGATGTGCCAACAGTAATGCTTTGGCAGAAAGCCAGTATTTGGTAGAGCAAAGACAATGTAACCCTGGCTGGTGGAGAGGGACTTAAGAAAGAACCACCATGGGCATGGGTGTGTCGCATATACTTTATCCAAAACTCTTTCCCTGCAGTGGGCCTGGGAAGCAGAACCATATAAGGAGTCAAACAGTAAATGATATTGAACATTTGATCGTCCAGACCTAAGAAAATAAAAGTCCTTGAATGGGTAGTACATGCACTTAATAAAAATTTGAAAGATACAGAAGATAATATAATGAAAAGTAAATCTACCTCCTACCCCTGACTCCCAGCTAATCAGCTCCCTTCTCAGAAATAATCACTGAGTTCCTTGCCCAAGAGATCTATGTATATGTAATCATTTACATATTTCAAAGATTTTTTTTCACTATAAAAGAATATATAAATACAGATAAACAAAGAGAGGAAAATAAAAATCAGCTAATCATCTCTATGCCCACTTCCAGGCATAACCACTGTTAATAGTTTGATGTGTACCCTTTTAGGGCTTTTAAAAATGCATATGAGCTTACGTATATCCTCTGTTGCACTTTTTTTTTTTTTTTTGCGGTACGTGGGCCTCTCACTGTTGTGGCCTCTCCCGTTGTGGAGCACAGGCTCCGGACGCGCAGGCTCAGTGGCCATGGCTCACGGGCCCAGCCGCTCCGCGGCATTTGGGATCTTCCCGGACCGGGGCACGAACCCGTGTCCCCTGCATCGGCAGGCGGACTCTCAACCACTGCGCCACCAGGGAAGCCCTGTTGCACTTTTTTAATCACTTGAGTATTACATGAACACATTCCAGTTATTAAAAACAAATTCAAATATACATATTAAGCCAAAGTCTTCCTTCACCACTGCCTCCAGTTTTATCCCTTCCACACTGGTAATGGTCATGGTTATCTACGTGTTACAATTCTCTGAGCATTATATATATATATAATATATAGCTATAGATGTATATTGTTGTGTTTTTCTTAAGTGAGATCCTCCTATTTGTATGATAGTTGAAAAAGCAGTATCTTGTTATTTTAATGTTGTCTCCATGACTACCAGTTAGGTTGAACACTTTCAGATACTTAGTGAACATCAGTGTTACCTTTTCTGTGAATAGCCTGAACTATACATAACATTTGGTAAACTGCTTTTGTTGCCTTCTATATTATTAAATATTCTTCTACCACACTGTTTTAAAATGGCTGTTAATATTGCATAGATTTGTCATAGTATATATAATTTATACCTTTATCATTATTATGATGCTTTAATTGATATGATGCTTGGGAAAGCTCATACCTCTAAGATCCTATTTTGAGAGCCATTTTAGTCTGATTAATACTGTTATAGTTAAGTAAAAGCATTAGCCATTTTGGTTACTGTCATTGACAAGAGTCACATTTACTTATTTAACCATTTTATTGCATATATTAGATATGGACTCAGAACTATTAATAACTGCTATCTTTTCCTGTGGTTAACTACTGGTAGCCTTGACTAGACTTAAATGTTCCTAAATCTGTCTACTTACGCATAAGTTATTTGGACTTCTGCATATGTCTTGTTGGGCCCATTAAAACAGAACCTACTTGTTTTTTAGTTTTCCCTAGGTAAATCTTTTTTAGGCAGCTAGTTGTGCCTAGACAAAAAATACGTTAGGAGAGCAGAAAAAGATCATTGTGATTTTGAGTAGAAAACATCTAGGAGAAAAGGTTTAAAACTTGGGCTGAGGGACTTTCTTGGTGGTGCAGTGTTTAAGAATCTGCCTGCCAATGCAGGGGACACAGGTTCAAGCCCTGGTCTGCGAAGATCCCACAAGCCACTGAGCAACTAAGCCCGTGCGCCACAACTACTGAGCCTGCGCTCTAGAGCCCATGAGCCACAACTACTGAGCCCGTGTGCCACAACTGCTGAAGCCTACCCACCTAGAATCCGTGCTTCCCAACAAGAGAAGCCACTGCAGTGAGAAGCCCGCGCACCACATCGAACAGTAGCCCCCGCATGCCGCAACTAGAGAAAGCCCGTGTGCAGCAACGAAGACCCAACACCGCCATAAAAAAAAATAATAATAATAAATAAATAAATTTTTTAAAACCCCCAAAACTTGGGCTGAGCAGTAAAGGGTGGGAGAATTCAGAGAGGAATAAGAGATTATTCCCAATAAGGAGGGAGCATGAGGAAAGATAAGCAAGTGTGTTTGGGAGAAGTCAGAAAACCCTAAGAAAAAAGTTGGAAAGGTGGTTTGAGCCAACATATAGAAGGCATTTAATTACTGCCTTATTAAGGGTTTTGGATATATTTTGTAATAGGTAGGATGCTTCTGAAGCATTTTGAGCAAGGGAATCAGAAATATTAGATGATATTAGGCAGGATGAATTGAGGATCAACATGAGGAAGGAGAAGCTAATTAAGGCATTCATTACATTTAAGTGAAAAACAATGGCCAGGATTATAAGCAACAGCAGTTAGAATAGAGAGGAAGCTGTCGATGTGAATAATCATATGAACAAAGGTTTGCGGGGAGGGAGAGTTAAGTAGAAATAATAAGGGTTTTTAAAAATCATCATTATTGAAGTATAAATAAATATAGTTCATTCAAGTATATAATTTGGTGTATTTTGGTAAATATACATAGTCCTGTACCCACTACCACAATTATGATATAGAAAAATTTCATCACCCCAGAAAGTTCCCTTTTACCTCTCTACAGATAATCCTCTCCCCTCCAGCCCTGACTCCTGGCAACCTCTGATCTACTTCCTGTTTCTGTAGATTTTTGGGTTTTGTTTTTTCTTTTTCTAGAGTTTCCTATAAATGGAATCTTATGGTCTTTTGTACATGGCTTTTTTCACTTATTATAAGGCTTTTGAAGTGCATCCATGTTTTTTTTTTTTTTTTTGCGGTACCCGTGCCTCTCACTGTTGTGACCTCTCCCGTCGCGGAGCACAGGCTCCGGACGCGCAGGCTCAGCAGCCATGGCTCACGGGCTCAGCCGCTCCGCGACATGCGGGATCCTCCCAGACTGGGGCACGAGCCCTTGTCCCCTGCATCGGCAGGTGGACTCTCAACCACTGCGCCACCAGGGAAGCCCTGCATCCATGTTTTTCCTGTTATCAGTGGTTCCTTCCTTTTTATTGCTGCATAGTGTATGGATATACCACAGTCTGTGTATCCACTTACTGGGTGATGGGCACTGGGTGGTTTCCAGTTTGTGGGTGCTAAGAGTAAAGCTGCTCTAATGTTGGAACACAAGTGTGTGTGTGAACATATGTCTTCATTTCTCTTGAGGAAATATTAAGAGAGGGATTGTTAGGTCATATGATAAGTGTGCGTTTAACTTTATAAGAAACTGCCAAATTGTTTTCCAAAGTGGGTATATCATTTTGCACCAGCATGTAGGAGAGTTTGAATTGTTCCACATCCTTGTTAATGCTTGCTGTCATCAACCTTTGTAATTTTAGTTAATAATGAAGTATTAAGGCAGAAAAATAGAGTTAATAAAATGGAAATGTGAAGTGGGGGAAGCTAATTTGGAGATGATTGACAGCAGGAACACTGGTTTGAGTTTTGATATTGAGTTTTATGTGTCTCCAAGTGGAAAAATGACCCCAGAAGTTCTATCACTTCTCCTACAGAACTTTAAATAGAATGATACTTTGGAGTCATATGGTCATGAGTTTGAAAATTGGCTCTGTTACTTTCTGTATGAGCTTAGACAAGTTATTTGTTTTTTCCAAGGTTTAGTTTTTCCCATTTGTTAAATGGGAAATAATATATGGTTGTACTTAGAATAGGTGCTAATGCAAAGTTAATGCTCAGTGGATGGTGGCTATCATCATCATTATCATGATTGGTACTTAAATATATGTTTTATGCCCCCAGTAACTTGTGACTTTCTTGCAAATCTCTGCATTTTTTTCTTTCCTAACTCATCTCCCCAACTGTGTTCATTCCCCACCACAGTGGCCAGAGTGATTTTGTTAAAGCACTAATCTTACCAGGTTACTTACCAGTTCCAGTACTTTCTGTGGCTTCCACAAGTGATTACTTCCACTCATCCTTGTCTGGGCATAAATATCTCAGGAAAGCCTTGATTAGGTTTTCTGTTAAAAAATCCAGTACCATCTATAATTCCCTTTTTACCATTTATTACTACTATAATTATTTAATCTTTCTCTTCTCTACAATACTATCAATATAAAATCCATGAAGACTGGCACTTGGTAGGTGCTCAGTTAATTTGTTGAGTAGATTACCTTCTTTTAACTTCCTTTAGGGCAGAGACTTCATATTTAAATCTATAAGTTCCTTCTGACATCTAACACAGCATTCCCCAACCTTTCTGGCACCAGGGACTGCTGTTTTTCCACGGACACACGGGGGTGGGGTTGGTTCAGGTGGTAATGTGAGCGATGGGGAGCAGCAGATTAAATTTCACTTGCTCACCCACTGCTCATCTCCTTCTGTGTGGCCCGGTTCCTAACAGGCCGCTCCCTGTTACCAGTCCGTGGCCTGGAGGTTGGGGACCCCTGATCTAACATATTGCTTTCCTTTGTTTGTTTGTTTGTTTGTTTGTTTGTTTGTTTTTGTGGTATGCGGGCCTCTCACTGCTGTGGCCTCTCCCGTTGCGGAGCACAGGCTCCGGACGCGCAGGCTCAGCGGCCATGGCTCACGGGCCCAGCCGCTCCGCTGCATGTGGGATCCTCCCGGACCGGGGCACGAACCCACGTCCCCTGCATCGGCAGGCGGACTCTCAACCGCTGCGCCACCAGGGAAGCCCCTTTCCTTTTTTTTAAAATTAATTTTTATTGGAGTATAGTTGATTTACAATGTTGTGTTAGTTTCTGCTGTACAGCAAAATGAATCAGTCATACATATATTCACTCTTTTAATAAATTTATTTATTTATTTTTGGCTGCATTGGGTCTTTGTTGTCACTCTTTTAGATTCCGTTCCCATATAGGTCATTACAGAGTATTGAGTAGAGTTCCCTGTATTATACAGCAGGTTCTTATTAGTTATCTATTTTATACATGATAGTTTGTATATGTCAGTCCCAGTCTCCCAATTTATCCCTCCCCTCTACTTTTCCCCCTTGATAACCGTAAGTTTGTTTCTACATCTGTGACTCTATTTCTGTTCTGTACATAGGTTCATTTGTACCATTTTTTTAGATTCCAAATATAAGTGATATCATATGATATTTGTCTTTCTCTGTCTAACTTATTTCACTCAGCATGACACTCTCTAGGTACACCCGTATCACTGCAAATGGCATTATTTTGTTCTTTTTATGGCTGAGTAATATTCCATTGTATATATGTACCACATCTTCTTTATCCATTCCTCTGTCAGTGGACATTTAGGTTGCTTTCATGTCCTGGGTATTGTAAATAGTGCTGCAGTGAACATTGGGGTGCATGTATCTTTTCAGATTATGGTTTCCTCCGGATATATGCCCACGAGTGGGATTGCTGGATCATATTGTAGCTCTATTTTTAGTTTTTTAAGGAACCTCCATACTGTTCTCCATAGTGGCTCTAACAATTTACATTCCCACCAACAGTGTAGGAGGGTTCCCTTTTCTCCACACCCTCTCCAGCATTTATTGTTTGTAGATTTTTTGATGATGGCCATTCTGACTGGTGTGAAGTGATGCCTCATTGTAGTTTTGATTTGCATTTCTCTGATAATTAGTGATGTTGAGCATCTTTTCATGTGCCTCTTGGCCATCTGTACGTCTTCTTTGGAGAAATATTTAGATCTTCTGCCAATTTTTGGATTGGGTTGTTTGTTTTTTTGATATCGAGCTGCATGAGCTGTTTGTATATTTTGGAGATTAATCCTTCCTCAGTTGCTTCATTTGCAAATATTTTCTCCCATTCTGAGGGTTGTCGTTTCATCTTGTTTGTGGTTTCCTTTGCTGTGCAAAAAAGCTTTTAAGTTTAGTTAGGTCCCGTTTGTTTATTTTTGTTTTTATTTTCATTACTCTAGGAGGTGGATCAAAAAGTTTTTGCTGAGATTTATGTCAGAGAGTGTTCTGCCTATGTTTTCCTCTGAGAGTTTTATAGTATCCAGTCTTATGTTTGGGTCTTTAATCCATTTTGAGTTTATTTTTGTGTATTGTGTTAGAAAGTGTTCTAATTTCATTCTTTTACATGTAGCTGTCCAGTTTTCCCAGTACCACTTATTGAAAAGACTGTCTTTTCTCCATTCTGTATTCTTGCCTCCTTTGTCATAGATTAGGTGACCATAGGTGCATGGTTTTATCTCTGGACTTTCTATCCTGTTCCATTGATCTTTATTTCTGTTTTTGTGCCAGTACCATACTGTTTTTTTTTTTTTTTGCGGTATGCGGGCCTCTCACTGTTGTGGCCTCCCCCGTTGCGGAGCACAGGCTCCGGACGCGCAGGCTCCGGACGCGCAGGCTCAGCGGCCATGGCTCACGGGCCCAGCCGCTCCGCGGCATATGGGATCCTCCCAGACCGGGGCACGAACCCGTATCCCCTGCATCGGCAGGCGGACTCTCAACCACTTGCGCCACCAGGGAGGCCCCCATACTGTTTTTATGACTGCAGCTTTGTAGTATAGTCTGAAGTCAGGGAGCCTGATTCCTCCAGCTCCGTTTTTCTCAAGATTGCTTTGGCTTTTTGGGGCCTTTTGTGCTTCCATACAAATTGTAAAATTTTTAGTTCTAATTTGATAAGGATTGTGTTGAGTCTGTAGATTACACATATTGCTTTCTACAGCATACTTTTTTTTTTTTTTGGCTGGGTGTTAGTTGTGGCATGCAGGATCTTTTAGTTGCAGCATGCAGGCTCTTAGTTGTAGCATGCGGGATCTAGTTCCCTGACCAGGGATCAAACCCACGCCCCCTGCATTAGGAGCATGAAGACTTAACCAACAGACCACCATGGAAGTCCCTATAGCATACATTTTTAACAGATACTTTTGAATCTAAGTAGTAGTTCAAAATAAGCTATGTAACTTAGTAGAATTATTGAGTCAAATATGATCAAGAGTTTTAAAACTTATTTTTGTATATTTCCATTTTGGCATTAATACTTCATAGAAATTTTGGAAAACATAATAGAGACAAAAGAAGAAAATGTAAGTGTATGGCAGAATTTCTTGGCAGATGCTTTCCAAGAGTTTTATTGGTATACTCTTATCAGCAGTGTTTGAGCAGTCCTGTTTCTTCTCCATCTTGACAGAATTTTAAAAGTTTATAATTTGATAGATGAAATTGAATTCATTCTTGTATTCCTGTCATATCTATTTTAACTCATATAACTTTAAATATATTTAATATGTGACAGGGCTAGTCCTCCTCATTAGTTTTTTTTTTTTTTTTTTTTTTTTTGTGGTACGCGGGCCTCTCACTGCTGTGGCCTCTCCCACTGCGGAGCACAGGCTCCGGACGCGCAGGCTCAGCGGCCATGGCTCACGGGCCCAGCCGCTCCACGGCATGTGGGATCTTCCCAGACCGGGGCACAAACCCGTGTCCCCTGCATCGGCAGGCAGATTCTCAGCCACTGCGCCACCAGGGAAGCCCCCTCATTAGTTTTTGTCTGTGGATTTTTATATTATTAGAACTCTCTCTCTCTTTTTTGGGCGAAACATTCCCTCGCGTGTTTAACTGCTTGTGTGTTACTTTTTCTTGGTAGAATAACTTCTAACATAGAAATATCTTTTTCCTTTCCTTCTTATTCTCACTGAAATTCTGTAACCTAGTGTAAGAGTTCCAGCTTGCAGACCTAGCATATGGAAAAAATAAGGACACTATTTATGTGTTGCATTTAAGCATATACATACGTTTTGTGTGTGTGTGTGTGTGTGCGCGCATGTGTGTATGTGTGTGTAGGTATGTTTAAGTTGCCAGTTGGTGTCTCTTGAGAAGAATTGTTCTTACTCTGAGATTATGCCTTCAGTGGTCTTATTTAGCAAAATAAAAGGGTTGCCACCCTGTGTTGGTCTCCAAAGTTGTTCTTGGAACTTGTAAAATCTAAAAACATGAGAGCCATTACTTTATCTCACACCGAAATGACCCTCTTGGTGGTGATGGTATAGTAGAAGTTTTGTTCATTGAAAAACATACACTGGAGTCATAGTTATGGGGATTAGGTTTTTTAACATCAGTATGCAATACAAACATAGCATTTAGTCAGAATTACCTTTACAGATTAGAAAGTAAATGGTACCATGTTGGAGACTTCTCTCAGTAAGTCCATCATATTTGTTTTTTTCACATGAACACTGGAAAAGATCATTTCTTTACGTGGAAATAAGATGAAACAATTTGCTTTCATTTAAGAGCCATGTTGCACAAAACTCAGCCATCTTTCACCAATTAGAACCAGTGACACTTTGCATTGAGAGACATGCACTATGGAAATTGAAACCAAAGGAGAGTCATGTCTTGCAGATTTCACCAGTTTTTACATGCATTCATTTTTTTATTTTCTTGTATGTCTATGTGTATAAGTAAATCTAGGACATTAAAAAAAATAATTTTAAGATTAGTGTGGATTTACAGAAAATTTGCAAAGAAAATACAAAGAGTTTCCATATAGTTCTCATCCATTTTCCCCTGTAACATCTTATATTTGTAGAGTAGATTTGTTACAACTAACAAACCAATGTTGGTACATTACTATTAATTAACGCAGCATTTTATTCAAATTTTACTATTTTTCCCCTAATGTCCTTTTTTAGTCCCTGGATCCCAGCCAGTATACCAGATGACATTTAGTTATTATGTCTCCTTAGGCTTATCTAGACTGTGCCAGTTTTTCAGATTTTTGTTTGTGATCATCTTGACAGCTTTGAGGAATACTGGTCAGTTATTTGTAGAATGCCCCTCAGTTTAGTTTGGTGTTTTTCTTGTGGTTTAGTTTGTCATGATGTTTATCTCGTGGTTGGCCTACAGCTGAGGTTACAGGCTTTCGAGAGGAAGACCACAAAGGTAAAGTGCCATTCGTGTCTCATCATGTCAAGGGTAATGCTGTCAACATGACGTATCACTGTTGATGTTGACCTTGATCACCTGGCTGAGTGATGTTAGGTTTTTCACTGTAAAGTTGCTTTGTCTCCTCCTTGTCATACTGTACTCTTTGGGAGCAAGTCCCTGGGTACAACTTACGTTCAAGGTGTGAGGGGACTTAAATTCAACCTCCTGAGGGGAATTAATCTGCAGAAATCATTTGGAAATTCTTCTAACAGGTTTTTTGTTGTTGTTCTTTGTTTTATTTATTTATTTATTTTTAACATCTTTACTGGAGTATAACTGCTTTACAACGTTGTATTAGTTTCTGCTGTATAACAAAGTGAATCAGCTATACGTATACATATATCCCCATATCTCCTCCCTCTTGCGTCTCCCTCCCTATCCCACCCCTCTAGGTGGAAAGCACCGAGCTGATCTCCCTGTGCTATGCGGCTGCTTCCCACTAGCTATCTATTTTACATTTGGTAGTGTATATATGTCCATGCCTCTCTCTCACTTCATCCCAGCTTACCCTTCCCCCTCCCCGTGTCCTCAGGTCCGTTCTCTAGGTCTGTGTCTTTATTCCTGTCCTACCCCTAAGTTCTTCAGAACCATTTTTTTTTTAGATTCCATATATATGTGTTAGCATATGGTGTTTGTTTTTCTCTTTCTGACTTACTTCACTCTGTATGACAGGCTCTCGGTCCATCCACCTCACTACAAATAGTTCAATTTCATTTCTTGTTATGGCTGAGTAATGCTCCGTTGTATATATGTGCCACATCTTCTTTATCCATTCATCTGTTGATGGACACTTAGGTTGCTTCCATGTCCTGGCTATTGTAAATAGAGCTGCAGTGAACATTGTGGTACATGTCTCTTCTTCACTTATGGTTTTCTCAGGGTATATGCCCAGTAGTGGGATTGCTGGGTCATTTGGTAGTTCTATTTTTAGTTTTTTAAGGAACCTCCATACTGTTCTCCTGAGTGGCTGTATCAATTTACATTCCCACCAACAGTGCAAGAGGGTTCCCTTTTCTTCACACCCTCTCCAGCATTTATTATTTGTAGATTTTTTGATGATGGCCATTCTGACCGGTGTGAGGTGATAACTCATTGTAGTTTTGATTTGCATTTCTCTAATGATTAATGATGTTGAGCATCCTTTCATGTGTTTGTTGGCAATCTGTACATCTTCTTTGGAGAAATGTCTATTTTGGTCTTCTGCCAATTTTTGGTTTGGGTGGTTTGTTTTTTTTTTGGTATTGAGCTGCATGAGCTGCTTGAATATTTTGGAGATTGATCCTTTGTCAGTTGCTTCATTTGCAAATATTTTCACCCATTCTGAAGATCGTCTTTTCGTCTTGTTTACGGTTTCCTTTGCTATGCAAAAGCTTTTAAGTTTCATTAGGTCCGATTTGTTTATTTTCTAACAGGTGTTTTTTAATTTTATGGAAACAGCATGAGTACTGAATCAGTCTAACATATCTGTTCTTCACAGGGTGGGAAGCCCCGTAAACACCGGAAGGATCGGCTACAAGATTTAATCGATATAGGCTTTGGCTATGATGAGACAGATCCATTTATTGATAATTCAGAGGCTGTGAGTAATGTATCTTTAATATAGCAGCAATTCTTTATTTGGATAGTAGAATTCAAGGAAAAACTAAATGTTTCAGCAAGTGTTTTTACTAACTAATCCTCTTTCAGTATACATCTAAATTGTTTCCAGTTTTATGTGCTTACAAATAGTTGAGCATCTGTATACGTTTCTCTTTGTGTACTTGAGTATGTATATAAGATAATTATAGAGTACAAATATATGTGTAGGGTAAATTTCTAGCAGTGGGATTTATTGATCAAAGGGTATTGACATCTTGAATTTTTATTGATATTCCCAAACTTGGGCAGGTATATTTTGAAATGACTTCCAGATAAGAGCCACGTGATCTTGAAGACTGGAGCTATTGGGTTGAAGTTAATCTGGCAGATGTCTTTAAAATGTACTTAATATTTTTATTGCTGCCAAACCTTACTACAGTGGTGATAATTGAATGCCAGGTCTTATCACTGTCTGTTTTGATCAAGCCCTACAGCTTTTGCACTGGAATCCTCTTTCTCTTATAAAAGGAAGAGGAATTCAGGAGAGCATTTCAGGACTACAGCAGTCCATTGATCACACAGCAAATAAATAAAGGCATGTCTTGTTAGGTGGGTTGGTAAGGTATATGTTCTTAAATTCTTCTCAGTGTAGTAGAGTAATCTAATCCCTGGATTATATCCTCTGCAGTGTTCAGTGATTACTTAGGATATACAGAAAGTGATGCTAAGGTCGCTGTTATACTACCTACAAATTAGCACCTCTTTTTCCTGTTACTACAGTGCTTGGTTGTGTAGATGATGACAAGGCATATAGTGGTAGGAGAGTGATAGGAAGGACTTCCAGCATAAGGCGTATGGGATACCCTGTCATACCCCTGTGTTATTTTGGTGTCCTGATATAAACTGGTTTACAAGCCTAGAAATAAAATGTTGACAGTGCCTTTGGAGTAGAGAGGATTTCCTGTTACCAAAAATGTTGTCAGCCTTTTTGTAGGTTAGGGCATGGAATGTTTTCAACAGTCTTGACCTTGATTTGGCATTCAAGTCAAAAGTCCTAGATTCTAGACCTCACTTGGTTTCTAATTCACTGTGGACCAGGAGCAAGTCTTTTATTTTAGCATCACCCAGTTTTCTCTGTTATGACTGGCTTGCCCAGCAGAATTTGTGCTCTGAGACTCAAGATAATGACATGCTGAAAAGCATAATGCAAGTATAAAGCATTGGTACTGGTGTTAACATTATATGTAAAGTAGATTTTTGAATTCTAAGTAACCCAAGAGGGAACTCAGCCATATATAAATGGACAGTCCATGTACTCAGGCTTACATAAATAGAATTTTAAAAAAATTAATGAACTTGGGGCTTCCTGGTGATCCAGTGGTTAAGACTCTGCGCTCCCAATGCAGGGTGCCTGTATTCAATCCCTGATCAGGGAACTAGGGATCCCGCCTGCCGAACTAAAAAAAGAAAAGATCCCACATGCCACAACTAAGACCCTGCGTGGCCAAATAAATAAATATTTTTTAAAAATGAGTAAACTTAATTTTTTTAGAGCAGTTTTAGGTTCACAGCAAAATTGAATGGAAGGTGCAGAAATTTCCTATATACTACCTGCCCTCACAACACAGCTTCCATTATCAGCGTTCCCCCACCAGAGTGGTATACTAGTTACAGTCGAAGAACCTACATTGACGCATCATCACCCAAAGTCCGTAGTTTACCTTAGGATTTACCCTTGGTGTTGTACATTCTGTGGGTTTTAACAAATGTGTAATGACATGTACCCACCATTATACTGTCATGCAGCATAGTTTCACAGCCCTAAAAAAATATGTGCTCTGCCTAGTCATCCCTCCCTAACACCTGCAGCCACTAATCTTTTTTTTTTTTTTTTTTTTTTTTTTGCGGTACGCGGGCCTCTCACTGTTGTGGCCTCTCCCGTTGCGGAGCACAGGCTCCGGACGTGCAGGCTCAGCAGCCGTGGCTCACGGGCCCAGCCGCTCCGCGGCATGTGGGATCTTCCCGGACTGGGGCACGAACCCACGTCCCCTGCATCGGCAGGCGGACTCTCAACCACTGCGCCACCAGGGAAGCCCGCCACTAATCTTTTTATTGTCTCCATAGTTTTGCCTTTTCCAGAATGTCATATAGTTGGAATCATATAGTATGTAGCCTTTCATAAATAGCATTTTTAATATTTTTCTTTGTAGCATTCCAAATATTTGAATAAAGTGTTTTTCAAACAGATTTTTATAACCCATAATTGGACCTGTGTATCAGTTTAGAGACTGTGGCCAGCATTTTTAAAGAGAATAAAATAGAACAGAATAGGAGCTGTTAACAGTAAACCACTGGTACATTATGTGATTTTTATTATGTGTGGTGTTTGTACTATGCACTGGCTTTTGATGTGTAGTATATTTTCCACTTGGGTTGTGGTGAAGAAAATTTGAAAGCCACTGCTCTAATAAATAAGGATAAATTTTATAGGTATAAGTTATATAAGTTATACAATTACTGACATTTATAGGACAAGTTAGGTCCCTGTTTTATATGAGGAAATTGAACTAAAGCACAGGTTGTTTATTGACTTGCAAAATAATTTTGTATCATTGTCCTTAATAGATTATTTGGTTCTCATTATAATTCAGTAATTCAGACATAAAACACTTAGGAGCCAACCAAATGATTCTCTGTTTTTTTTTTGAATGATTGTATTGCCAGTTGGCCTTTTTTTTTTTTTTTTTTTTTTTTTTTGCTGTGCCACGCGCCTTGTGGCCTTGTGGGATCTTAGTTCCCCAACCAGGGATTGAACCTGGGCCCTCAGCAGTGAAAGCACGGAGTCCTAACCACTGGACCTCCAGGGAATTCCCACCAGTAGGCTTTCACTGTTCATATATTATTCGATAGAGAGTGATAATAATCTGGTTCTAATTAACTTTCAGAATTGTATACTACTTACTACTATAATATCTGAAAATAAATGCTTTTGAAGATTATTTTTAGTCTAACACTTATGCTGCCAAATTTTTAAAAGACCAAAAGAAAATGTTTTTGTTATTGAGAAATAATAATAATACCAGACATGAGTAATGCTTTTATTTAGGTTATCTCTTTTAAATTTCACTAGAACTTTGTGAAGTAAGTAATATTGTTCCTGTTTTACAACCCTGAAGTATTGATGTTAAGTGATTTATTCTGGATCACAATAGCTAGTTGTTGGCAAAGGATCTAGTAAATCTGATTCTCAAGTTCAGTGATCCATTGCCTCTTAATACATTGTACTTAAAAGGCTAAATTATGCAGAAGTAGAAATATAATGTACATGTGAAACTTACGTAAGGTTATAAACCAGTATTACCTCAATAAAAACAAACAAACAAAAAACCCCAGAATATTTCCTGTACCTTACAAAAAAAATGCTTGGCACATTTATAACTCACAGTGCAGTGGAGGCTGCATAATAATCCTTGCTGTGTCACTTATTGGTTGTGTCACTTTAGTGTGGTTGCCAGATTTAGCAAATAAAACTATAGTCTACCCAGTTAAATTTGGGGAAAAAAAACAAAGGCTAAATCAAATATGCATGAAGAGTTTGTTCTCCTGAAAAGTGTTCTGATAGGGAAAGCTCAGCAGAATACTGCAGAAGAAGACAGACATTGAACACATCCACATTGCCTGGTAACCTAGCGATGAGTATGTTTTCCACATGAGATGCTGCTTGGTATAGTGGATGGGCTGGGAAACAGTTAGTGACTCTGCCCTAAACTAATAAAAGTATTCTGGCAAGGTTCTTAACCTCTCTGAATTTGGTTTTCACTTATAAAATGGGAATATTTATTTTCCTTGCCTCAAAAGGGTATCAGGAGGATCAAGTGAAATAATTTATATGAAGAAGCATTGAAAATTATAAAGCAGTATACAAGTATATGTAAGCAAAAAGTACAGGTGTATTTATCTTATCAAAATTACACATTTTCAAAATAATTATTACAGAGCTTTTTCACTTTTAATCCTTTACTCCTCACATCACTCCTTTACTTGCAGATAGTACTGGGCCCTTTCTGAAGGTCTTGCCTGTAGGTCTTTGTACAGTAGTAGCCCCTCAAGTGGAGCAACAAGAAAGGAGTTCATTCCTTTTTTCTTTTTCTTTTTCTAACTTCATTCCTTTTTGATTCAATATGATTAAATTCTTTCTTTCTTTTTCCATTTTCCATGGAATTTAAAATGATACAGGTTAAAATCACAACTTTTGTACTTAGCCTTAATATTTTTAGAGTAACTAATATGTTCTGTATATTTTTTGCCCATGGCAAAGCATTTTCCTTACACATATGACTTTCTTAAAGACTAATTATGTAATAGGAAGAAAACCCTTAAATAGAGTTCTGGGGAACCCAGGTAGCAGGTATCTTGCTTTTGTTAGATAAGTAGTTCCTTTTTTTCTCTTCTGCCATGAACATCTTCATTTAGTTAAGACTGGCCTTCCATTTAATGATTGTTTTTTCTTCATCTTCATCAGGTGAGATAATGATAAACCTTAAAATCCAGGCTTAGAGGACATTCAGACTGATTTAGACAATTTGAGTCTCTTTTTCGAAGCAAAGTGCCTGGCTCATTATGGGCCCTCGGTGTGTGCTTACCGAACAGGGCAGTTCTTTTTCTACTTCCCTTTAAAACATATATATATATGCTATTTTTCTTTTATATGTTTAAAAAATATTCCCTACTTAGAAGCTTAGAGCTAAGGCAGAAGAAATAACCTTTTATTTTTTATAATCTCTTTATGAATAAAATTATATACCAATATGGTAAGAAATGAAGTTCATTTGTTGCCTGGACATTCAGTCGTTTGTTTTAACTTGTTTCAATTTCTCATCAGAATCATTTGTCATTAAGAATAGCAGTGATCCTTACATTTTTCTCAGCAGATGATATATTTAGAATCTGCTTCAGTATTCCAGAAGTTCATTTCTTAAATATTGAATGATCAGAGCTCATTTCTATTCCAGATAGTAACTTTTTCTTTATTTATTCTAACAAACATCCTCATTGCAGTTAGTTTTACAGTTAAGATTTAAGGAAGATTCTGACATGGTGATTGAATTTCTTTGACATATTTATAGAATTAAAGATAATAAGATATATCTGAAGCCTTTTTTTTAAATCTAGTATGACGAATTAGTTCCTGCTTCTCTAACAACAAAATATGGAGGCTTTTATATCAACACTGGCACTCTCCAGTTTCGCCAAGCTTCAGATACTGAAGAAGAAGAAATTACAGACAACCAAAAGCACAAGCCACCCAAAGTGAGTTTATCCAACATTGCAACAGTAATGAGAGCATTCAATTAAAAGGATATATTTTTTTATTTTTACTTGTACTTTACAGCTGTGAATATAAGGAAAAGTAAAATGCTAACCATTGTTTACTGAATTTATAGTTAATTACATGCTTTAAAGTAAAATTATGTAGATACGGGGAAATTTATTTTTATATCATAAAATTCTATTATAATTCTAATATAATTCTAATACTTTCTTTTAAAACTTCTCTCTCCATATCTAGTCTAATAATCTGTTTCTGGATAAGGTTGAGGTTCTAGGATACGTTAAGACTTCATATGGAAATGACTGTTAATAGCTGTTACTTTTCCTAAGATGTAAAGCAAATTTTATAGAATATATATATTGTATTTGGAAAATTAATAGAATGTCCTTAGATAAGCGTTCCTTGAAGTGTGAGCCAAAGACATATTTGTACCAGAATCACCAAAATGTTTGTTAAAAATGCAGATTAGGGCTTCCCTGGTGGCGCAGTGGTTGAGAATCTGCCTGCCGATGCAGGGGACACGGGTTCGTGCCCCTGTCCGGGAAGATCCCACATGCCGCGGAGCGGCTGGGCCTGTGAGCCATGGCCGCTGGGCCTGCGCATCCGGAGCCTGTGCTCCGCAACGGGAGAGGCCACAACAGTTAGAGGCCCGCGTACCGCAAAAAAAAAAAAAAAAAAAAAAAAAATGCAGATTAAAAGGCTCTACCAAACCTTTAACTGAACCAAAACCAGGGGTGGGAGTTCTCACGGACCCAGAGAATCTGCATGTTTAACAAGCAATTCTTACGTGCCCTGAAACTTGAGAAAAACCACTTGCCCTGGATACTGGATTGGTAACATCAGAGAGTAAAGCAGTAATACTTAGGTAAGTTACGCATTTAATCATTTTGTAGATTCCCAAAATGAAAGAAGATGATATTGAGATGAAGAAGCGGAAGCGGAAAGAGGAAGGGGAAAAGGAGAAGAAGCCAAGGAAAAAAGTACCGAAACAACTGGGGTATGTGAAATTAGACATAATGAGGGAACCAGTGTTGTAGCATGACAGACGCTCCTTTTAGAAAGATATATTTAGCGTTAATTAGTTCAGCTGAGCTGGGTCTAATTTAATACAGTATTTATAAATGTCAGTGACCTATTAACTTATATTTTAATAATATTTTATTTATTAATAAGTAGAAGTCATCTTAGAGATTAAGGTGTTTTAGATCAGATTTACAAATTTGTTAAGTATTTTGCTCATTACAACATTTTATCAACAGGAACCAGTTTGAAAAGATGGAACAAACATTGAACATGTTATTTTAATTTTCTTGTACTAAAACTGAGCTTAGATGCTTGGGGATTGACAATTGGCGGTAGTCTTTGTATAAACGATTTATGGTCATTTTAATATTTTTTAAAAGTCATTGATTTTATTTAGCTATTCTTAATGCTTGTGACTTTAGGTAATGATATGGCCTCTAAAAAACCAAGTAGAATTTCTCAAAAGCCTTATTAAGTCATAAGAGGGAATTCCCTGGCGGTCCAGTGGTTAGGACTCAGCACTTTCACTGCCGAGGCCTGGGTGAAATTCCTGATCCCTGGTGGGGAACCAAGATCCTGCAAGCCGCGAGGCACAACCACGAAATAAAAGAAAGAAAGAAACAGAAAAGAAAAGAAAAAAGTCATAAGAATAAATGTTTGTACCTTGCAGTCATAAAGCTACCATTTGTCTCTACTTCTCTATGGCTTTTTTTGTAGAGTCAAGGGACAAAAACTTGTGAGAGGCTGGATTTTCCTCCCCTCCTTAGCAGAGAAGGTACATCTGAATTTGGGGCTGTCAGTATCCCCAGAGTTGATGTAGGGAGGTATTTATCCCCTCCTAAACATGAGATTATAGTGATCCCTGAGTCATTAAGAAATTATTAAGAAAAAAAAATTACTACTGGTTGTTTTAAATGTTCATTATTTACAAGTAAACTTCTTCATGAACAAAAACTGTAAGTAATGCCTTTTATTGAATTTATCATTTTCTCAAATTTGTAAACTGATTTCATTCAGCAAATATTTACTAAGTTCTTACTGTGTACCAGACACTGTCTGGGTTTTGGATATATAACAGTAAATGAAACACTGGCCTACCTGTAAGGCACTAATAATCTTTTAGGTTCTGTAGTGCATGTAGAAGCATATAAGCCATAAAATTTAGAAAAGATTTTTTAGAGAAGGTGATAGCTAAACTGAGACCACCCTTTCCTCTTAGGCCCTATAGGGAGAAAGTTGTCATTGAAAATTACACGTATCTATCCGAAAGCCTCAGAATGCTGTTCCTATACTGGAAAGTGAAAAATGATCAGAAGGTAGTAGCAGATAGAATAGGGTCTGGATAGAAGACATGGTGATGAATGAAGGCTCACAGATTGACACAGACATTTTGCATTTCTTTGGCAATTTGTAGCACAAACCACCTGGGGTACCAGTTTGAGGGTGTATTATGTAGGTTTCTCTGGTTGTAATCAACTCTGTTTTCAGCAAAAGTGCATTTCTTTACTTCGTTAATTCTTTAGGTGCCTACTTTATAGATGTGCTAAAGAGTGAACATTCCAAACAGAGTAGTAAGTTTAACTTTGTATACTTTCATTTCCTTTTATTTTTTTTATTTTGGCCATGCCGAGGGGCTTGTGGGATCTTAGATACACGACCAGGGATTGAACCTGCGTTCTTGGCACTGAAAGTAAGGAGTCCTAACCAGTGGACCGGGAGGGAATTCCCTAACTTCGTATACTTAATAAACCAGAGCTCTATTCAGTTTTGTTTATTTCTGTTGACATTATTTCATTTTCTTCACCCTAACGGCCAATTCACCTATCTGCCTTTCATAAGTGACAATCCAGATGATGATGAAGATGCCATTGTAAAAGTGTAATTTAATAACAAATTTGCTTCCTCACCTATCAAATGATTATTTTAATTCTGTGCCTGCTTATTTACTTGGGGTTTTAACCTTTAAAATCATACATAGCCTAACTGATCACTTTTTTCTTCACAGAGTTGTGGCTCTAAATTCACACAAATCTGAAAAAAAGAAGAAACGTTATAAAGATTCTCTTTCTCTAGCTGCCATGATAAGAAAATTTCAAAAAGAGAAGGATGCATTAAGGAAGGAGTCTAACCCTAAAGTCCCAGTGAACTTCTCAACCTCCTCTCTGCATAAAACCCCCTCTGCTGCTGTGGCATTGGGAAATGATGTCTCGGACTTAAATCTGAATAGTGCTGATCCGGACCTCCCCATTTTTGTTAGCACAAATGAACATGAACTGTTTCAGGAAGCTGAAAATGCCCTAGAGATGCTAGATGATTTCGACTTTGACAGATTACTGGATGCTGCTTCTAATGGTAGCCCCCTCTCTGAGTCAGGAGGAGAGAATGGAAACACCACCCAGCCAACCTATGCCTCTCAAGTTATGCCCAAGGTGGTACCTACACTCCCAGAGGGTCTGCCTGTCCTTCTTGAAAAACGTATCGAAGACCTCCGTGTAGTAAGTGTGATAATTTTCTTGTGTTTGCTGCACAAACATAACAATAATTACTTTCAGGCAAAAATAATAACCTATAATCCTAACTACTTATAAGTAACTTTATTTTCTATATTTCCTTTTAAGCATTGGCTCTATGCATAGCCTTTTTCTTTTAAATATAGTTATAACATGGATAAAAGTTGGTTGTTTTATTATCTCACTTCACTTTATAAATATTTTTCTGCATAGATTTCATAAATACATACATAGTCATGTAAAGAAAATAGAAGAACGGTAGGAACAAATAGTAACAATGCAGAAGTGTACTTGAACTTGGTCCCAGCTATGTTGACAGCTAGTTATTTTACAATCGATTTTACCAGCTAGTCCTTACCAGCTTATCAGCAGCTTTAGTAAGCATACATTGTGTTCTCACTAGACAAACTTTTAAGAGTTGAGATTTTAGCATTTCACAGTAGATTCCTCTCCCGATTGACTTGGGTACATAATCTTTATTTAACTAGCTGCAAATCCAGGTATGTCAGTATACTTCTCCCTTTGATCTCAGGGAAATATAATTTTGATTTAAAATGTTTCAAACCTTGCTTAAAATGCCCTTTTTTTATTACTTTAGCATGTTTGTTTGAACCCATGCCATGTTTTAGTCCTCTTTTTTTCTTTTCCTGATTACAGAAGTCGTACACTCAATATAAATTTTTTTTTTTTTTTTTTTTGGCTGCACTGGGTCTTCCTTGTGGCTCTTGGGCTTCTGTAGTTGCGGTGTGGGCTTAGTGGCCCGAAGGCATGTGGGATCTTGGTTCCCTGACTAGGGATCGAACCCTCATCCCCTGCATTGGAAGGCAGATTCTTAACCACTGGACCACCAGGGAAGTCCGTAAATTGTATTTTATACTTAGGGAAAGATGCCCCATAATCAGACATTCCCCACCCCCAGCAGGGATAACCACTATTAAACTACTTATTTTTCTGGGTTTTAATCCATGCATTTGCCAATATGTTGTTATTAAAAATAATTGTTAGTCGAAGTATAATGTATGGACTATTCTACATCTTGTTTCTTTCTTCTAGGGTTATAGTAAATCACATTTTAAATTTATTAATCTCTATGTTGTATTTATTTCTCTTAACTTTTTCTGAATTTTAAATATCTGATTAGGGAAGCGAGAGATTTATCTAATTTTTCCAACAACTGACTCATGGATTCTGTTTATCAGTTCTATTCATTTTTCTGTTTTTGTTCTTTAGCATTTCTTCTGAGGTTGTGGCTTATTAAATTCTCTTACATTTTTACTTATTTTAAGGTACTTTATTTATTAGTTCAGGACTTAGAGAGTTGTGCTCAAGTATCTCATTGCCAGTGTTTTTTAGGTTATAACTTGTATTTACCATAGTTTTTGCTTTGTTTTTTTCTTTTTACTTTTTTTGGTAAGATTTTCACTGTCATTTATTTCTAAGTATCTTTTATTTTATTCATGAGCTATTTTTATTTTATTTATTTAATTTTTTTTTGGCTGCACTGTGTCTTCGTTGCTGCACGCGGGCTTTCTCTAGTTGTGGCGAGTGGGGTCTACTCTTCATTGTAGTGCTTGGGCTTCTTGTTGCAATGGCTTCTCTTTGTTGCAGAGCACAGGCTCTAGGCATGCGGGCTTCAGTAGTTGTGGCACGCAGGTTTCAGTAGTTGTGGCGCATGGGCTTAGTTGCTTCGTGGCATGAGGGATCTTCCCGGACCAGGGCTTGAACCCATGTCCCCTGCATTGGCAGGTGGATTCTTAACCACTGTGCCACCAGGGAAGTCCTCTGCTTTGTTTATTTCTATGCTGTATTGTTTGTTGGCCCATAAAATTCTTGATGGCTAGATCTCTGTTGTGATATTTATCATTTGAAGGTGACCCTTTCTGTGCTATTAATGCTTTTCACCTTGAATTCAGTTTTGTCTGATTTTACTGTAGACTCCTTTCTCTTTATTTTTGCATGGTATAGCTTTTCCCATCATTTACCTTCATTTTAGCTCTTTTTTTTTGAATTCTTTATTTTTTGACTTACTTTAGCTCTTTCTCTTATAGACAGCATGTAAATGGAAATTTGTTTATCAACCTCATCTGAGTCTTTTTAAAGATTTTCTCTTTAAGATTTTATCTTACCTACTGCTGTTATAATGATAATGATATAATTCATCTTTATTCTGTCATTTTCTTTTATATTCTGTTCTATTGTTCCCTCCCCCTCCTTTGTTTTTCATCCTTTTGCTATTTTCTGTGCTTATTTTTTGAAAAGTGTACAATCATTTTATTAATCAAATAGGTTTTTTATTTACTATCTTAACCACTTTATGTATGAAGTGTGGGTATTATTTCCTTTTTATGGTTAACAAACTTAAGTGGAGGTAGGTTAAATAGCTTGGTCAGTCCACACAACTAGTAAGTGGTGGAGCCCGAATTTAAACACGGGTTCACCTGACTCAATAGTACATGCTTTTTGCTATCCCATGTTGCCGCTAAAATCTTTAGTTTCCTTTATGTTTTAAATAAAAAGTGCTAGGGATGTAATCCAGGTTTTTCAATATATAATTAATAATAACAGCTATTATTTATTTAGCAAAAACCTATACCTTGTATTGAGTGCAGTGCTCCTGGGACCCACAGCTTCACAAGACATCATTTATTGTTCAGGAGACAGTGCCCTGACTGAGCTTAGAATACTGTATATACTATGTAGTCTAATCCTCCAACAATTATGTGAGGTAGGTAGTATTCTTCCATTTAATAGATGAGGAAACTAAGGTTCAGAAAGGTTAAAGGAATTTCCCAAGGCCACATAATTTTTAAATGGGTGAGGCTTGATGCAAAGTCAGGATTTAAAGGCAGGACCATCATGCTTTATAACTTGCAGTCCGTCCACTGTGTTGTATGCCATTCATATTCACTTAATAAACAGAATTGATTAGTAATGAGTGTGTTTCAATCTTGTAAGGTGCTCTTATATCTCATGTACTAAAAACTCTTTCTGTAGTAGCCATGGCTAGGGTTAGAACAGCTACTTCCTAACCTCTTAGTAGGAAATTATCAATAGGAAGATTCATTTCACTTATTAGTATCTGTGAATTCTCTGTATTTTTTTCTTTGAAATAGGAGATGGTATTTTTTTCTTCAGGCGATGAGTATTCATTATTGCCCAAAATGCTCATATCTGTCTGACAAGGACTTTCTTCTTGTTGCTCTTTTCTCACTTTGTAACATATCTTCCACTGTTCAGCCTCTTGACTTCTTTTGTTCTCCTTCTTGAAGTTTAGTTTCCATTCTGGCTTTCTTCCTATATTTCTTCTCCCTACACATACCCAGTCTTCATCCTTTCTAAGAAGCACTGAGGCACATCTCAGAAATTGTCCTCTTCTATTTACAGAATGTGATGTTGTCAAACAGTGTAAAATTATCAATTTACTGACTGACAGAGTCAGCATGTGGCTTGCTCAGATTATTGGATGAGGCCTCTCGATGTTTTACATCTTGGGCATCTCAAGATAAACTACCTTTTGTGATTTCCCCAGTAAATTTTGCTTATGGTACAGTGTATTGGTTTGCATACTCTTTGTTTCTGGTAAACTGGCTAAGGTGACAAACACAGTGATGAAAATGTTCTTATCCTCATTGAATTAGTTGTTGCTTATCCCTTGATAATGACTGTGGCTAATTTTTTCATTGTTAGTAATTAGGTAGAACCCAGACTGGCTGCAGTAAGCTGAGTATCTTTGTACAGGGTGACAGTGTTGTACAGTTGAGGTCAGAAAGCTTCTGGTCTGAGTCCTGGACTCACCACTTACTAGCAGTGTGATTTGGGGGCATATCATGTAACTTCTGTAAGATTTAGCTTCCTTGTTTGTGAAATGGGAGCTATAATACCAATGTCACTGGCTGTTATGAAGGTTAAACATGGTAATGAGTATAATATATAGAATGTCAGACACATAGTTGGACAGTATTGTCTTGTAGAAAATGAGACATCTGCTTTCTGTTATCTTGGAGATCACAGCAAGAATTGATAAACAGACTTTACAGATAGATACTCAAAATACACAAGACACCCATAGCACTAAAAAGTCTTATATGTGTAACTTAAAAAAAAAATTTATTTATTTTATTTATTTTTGGCTGCGTTGGGTCTTTGTTGCCGCACACGGGCTTTCTCTAGTTGCTGCAAGCGGGGGCTACTCTTCGTTGCAGTGCGCAGGCTTCTTATTGCGGTGACGTCTCTTGTTGCGGAGCATGGGCTCTAGGCGCGTGGGCTTCAGTAGTTGTGGCCCTCGGGCTCAGTAGTTGTGGCTCACGGGCTCTAGAGTGCAGGCTCGGTAGTTGTTGGCGCACGGGCTTAGTTGCTCCACGGATCAGGGATCTTCCCGGACCAGGGCTCAAACCCATGTCCTCTGCATTGGCAGGCGGATTCTTAACCACTGCGCCATCAGGGAAGCCCCTGTGTAACTTTTTAAATTTAGGAAAATTCAGAAAAATGAAATACAGACATAACAGGAAAGAATGTTATGTATGCTAAATTTTGTCTCAGCACTGTTTAATTGCCTGCTCATGCCAGGTAATAAGCTGGGATACAAAGTGAAGTTAATCATAGCCCCACCCTCAAGGAACTTATTCTAAGTAAATAGATATGGAAGCATATAATGTGTAATGTGTTTATTGAGAGTTATATTGACAATCTTGTGTTTCTCTAGGCTGCCAAACTTTTTGATGAAGAAGGAAGGAAAAAATTCTTTACACAGGATATGAATAATATTCTTCTGGAGTAAGTAATTTTCTTCTTTGATTAAGAAACCCTGAAAATTATTTAAACCTTAAGAAGTCATTAAAAAATATAGTAGGCCTTTGAGGTACAGATGCTGAGTGGTTGGCTAGTCTCATGCATTAGCTCTTCCCTTTTGGCCTCACAGCATGTGTGATTAACATTTGTTTCTTAGCAAAACGATGCTTCTACATACATTGGTTCTCCAGGACCCCTTACGATAATCAAAGCTTCCAATGTTATAACTGCCAGAGCAAGTGACTGCTGTATGGGTTGAATATTATCCTAGATTTAAATGCATTCTTTGTCACATTATATGAAAATATCTTTCTGGGACAGTTCTGATTGTTTGTATTAAATTTGGTGTACTTTCCTTCTACTTTGATTCAGACGTGGGGAAAATAATTCCATTAGTATCCAGTGAGGTTTATTATAATTCATATAGACATTTATAGCCAAATGGAAAGTGTGGTTTAATGAAGAATCATTTTTGTGGGGCAGGACGGAGGCAGTGTAGAGAAGACAGATGTTAGATTGGAAAGGAAAGGGTGAAAGCTGGTTTATGATATCAATTGTATTTAAATCAGTGATAATTTTCACCCTTAGCTAGAGGTTAACATTAATGAAGTTGCACGTTCTAAGACTATGGTCAGATAAGCTGTATTTATAAACCTGTTGGCTTATAAATTTTGACCATGGTTCCAGAAATTGAGTATATAATTGGCTACAAGCAGAAATGGGCAAAAAGGAAGTGGTCCTGGGAAAAGCAGCAAATTCCTCTCTGATGAAAATAATGTATGCCTACTTTTGGTGGTTCAGTAGCATCATATACAAAGAAACAAGGCAGTGTTTCCAATACTACGATTCCTGTCTTTTAAATATATAATGGAGATAGTTTCTCCTGAGATATAAAGGATGGATTAGCTTATTGGTTTTGATAACTATTTTAATTAATGCAGTCTCTCATTCTCCTGAAGTACTTAAAAAATCATTTTGGTCTCCATGGACTCATAAAACACATAACCTAGTATGCTAGTAGCATGGAGACAGAGGAATTTCTTGTTCCTATTCTTTATTTTAGCCAGGGGTTTTCAGATTGGTTCTGTCTGCCTGCAGGTGCTTCCTGTCTGTTCCAGCTCCTTTTACCTAGCTCCCTTTTAAACCTTAGATTCAATAAACAGTGTAACCATTACTCATCAGAGCTGTCCCAGATTCCAAAATCTGGGATCTGACTAGCTCCTTTTTTTTTTTTTTTTTTTTAACCTAAGAGCCCTAAGTTTTCTAGATCAGGTCTTTTTCCTGCGACTGAGACAGTCCTTTTTTATTTTACTATTCTGTAAGGGGACAACTCTTTCTCTTCTGAGAGAATCAAAAAATCATCCTTGGGATATGACATCTCAAAGAAGCACCTCTGTTAATTCCTGCCATGTCTGTCTTAAAACAAATCTTCTAGTTTTCTTGGAGCCCATCTGCTTTTTATTTCACTGAGAGTGTGCCTCTAATTCTACAAGCCCTAGTGTTCAGAGTTGAATTTTTTCCCTTTTAGTGACTTTCTTATGCCCCCTTGTCTTCTTTTTCCACTTTCCTGAATAGACATCCCTTATTTCTCTGGACTGAGTTGATTGTCTAAGGGCATATAAGACATGATTATTTGGGGTAGTAATTCCCATGAATTTATTCAGGTATATTTTATTGTCCCCATATACTAAAACATTAGAATTCTTAGAAAAAAATATTAAAGTATATGTGTGAGGGATGTGTACTTAAACTGCTCTCAGATATGAATTTGTATATATTTGGGATAGACCAGTACAGTCAGTAACCTCTAGGGTTAATACATTTCTCTAATTTTTACCTAATATTATGGGCTTAGGAGCAGGGAGTCAGCACTTCCTGTTTCTGAGTTAACCCCTGTTTGGAAACTACTAATTTTTATAAGTAGGTCATTGAGTCAGTCTGTTCTTACTTGGAATCTCTTACTACTTGGAGTTTCTATTTTATTTTCAGCTTCAACTAAGCTTTTATAATGGGGCAAGCCTAGAATGCCTCCTACCCAGAGTCTTGACTTTTAATAAAGATCTAACCACAATATTTAACCAAGTGTTTGTACACAGAACTCATGACCAGAGTGATTGTCTCCCATATGAACCTCTGATTTGACCCTCTGGCTCTAATAGGCCTTAAACTTCTTTTTATTTATTCTTTTGTTGTATTTGGCTTCTCTAATACCAAGAATTTTCAACTGTCAATTCCAAGGAGTATAGTTTTCCACATTTCATTGTTTCTGAAATTGCAGTGTATATTATAAGTGTTGGATACATTTGATCTGGCAGGGTTTCTTTCCTTCCCCAAAAGCTGTTAATTGAATCTTTGGATGCACCTTATATTTGTGAAAATATTTACGTCTGTTTGCACCTTCTTCTATAGTAAAACATGATGATTTGGACATAGTTTGTTGCCAAGGGCCCCAGTTTGGTCTTGACCTTCAAATTCACATCTGTTCTCATCTTTCTACAGTAGCAACTGCCAGATATACTGTCTTCCATCTGGAAGAAACCTCAATTGTTTATCAGTAGGCTTGTCCTGCTGAGAATATGGTGGCTATTACAAACTGTTCTTTTTTTTTTTTTTTTTTTTTGAAGTAACTGTTTGGTTAAATACCCTTTTAGCAGGAACTGGAGAACTGGAATAAATTGAACAAACTATTAAATACCTAGTTCAGTGGAGGCACAATAAGGAAAACAAAGAAGGATAAAACAGTCTGTGTGTGTAGCCAGGAGGGCTTTACCTCTTCTGAATCTGTAATTTTTTCAAACACCTTTAAGGAAAAAATACTCTAAGAATTCACTGAAACTGTGTCTCTAGTATAGCAGTTGCAGGGTGGTGAGGGGAAGTATGATGTCTCTTTGAGGAAGTGAGCTTTTGGTTAATAATGGAATTCCTGTGCTTTACCCAAAAATGTAGACTTTGCCCCTGTCATCAAGAAATTATTTGGGCGGGGTGGGGAATAAATTAGGAGTTTAGGTTTTTTGTGGGTTTTTTTGGCTGCATCGTGCAGCTTGCGGGATCTTAGTTCCCCGACCAAGGATCGAACCCATGCCCCCTGCAGTGGAAGCGTGGAGTCCTAACCACTGGACCACCAGGGAATTCCCAGGAGTTTAGGATACACACTACTATATATAAAATAGATAAACAACAAGGACCTACTATATAGCACAGGGGACTATATTAAATATCTCATAATAACCTATAATGGAAAAGAATATGAAAAAGTATTTATATATATATATATAACTGAAACACTTTCCTGTATATGTGAAACTAACACAGTATTGTAAATCAAGTATACCTCAATAAAAAAAAAAAGAAAGCAAAAAACATTATTTGCCATCTTGTTGGAGTTGTAAATTCTACTCTTAAACTAGATTCATGGAAATTTTTTATAGCATTACGATTTATGGGTTTTTTTTTTCCTTGAAAAATACTGTCTAGGAAATCATGGAAAGGTAAAAGGAGGAAAGAATCACTGCCTCTGCCTCCTTGCTTGTTTGTTACTACCTAAAAGAAATTCTGTACTACTTATTTGTTGTTGTTTTTGGTCAGCATTGAGTTACAGCTGCAGGAACTAGGCCCTGTCATTCGTAGCAGTGTCTACTCCCACCTTGAAGCTTTTGTGCCATGCAATAAAGAAACACTGGTAAAACGTCTAAAGAAGTTACATCTCAATGTCCAGGTAAGAGGAGGAACAATAATACCTGCATCTGGGGTTTTATAACCTGAAAGGAGACTGATTTCTGTTTGCTGCTTTTGCATACTAATTGCTTTATAGTTGTATTGTACATGTTTAGTAACCATAGGATGTTCTTTAGTAACCATAGCATGTTGGATCCCCTGGGAAAAAATTGCTTTTCATCAATTGAGAGGTTTAGACGAGACATAATGTTTTCTAGTGCTCCTTGGACTAGGTAAATTAACCTCAGTTCCACAACTGACACAACTTTGCCCTCAACAACTAATCTGACATACGTATAATTCAATTTTCTTATTCCTGAAGTGGACCTATACAGATATGCTCACACTGACATGAAGACCAATGGAAAGAATCACAGGGTTGCACGTAAACTTAAAGATTACTTAAAGATTATCTAGTGTAATCAATCATTCATGTTTTGCTAGATTCTTCTCGACTACAGTGCCTCTAAGTAATTGTGCAAGTTTGCTTCCAGTGATCAGAAACTTATTTCATTACAATATCAGGAAGTTCTTGCATATGTTGAGTCAAATCCAAGTGCTTTCCATCCCGTTGGTCCTAATTCTCCTTTTGCGTTTATTCACAAATTATGTCCCCTTCTTTACTTCATGTAAAATGGGCTTCAGTACCTTCACTGTCCTGATTACTCTTCCTTTAATGCCTTTAATGATTTGACTATGTATTTTTAAAATATTTACAACTTGCAAGTTATAGAAAAAATAACTTGGATGCAGTTTAAGATAAAAAAAGAACACTTTGTTTCTATGAATAGAGGTATTTCCTGGAATTAAGGGCAAGAATGCAACCAGGAAGGAATGGGAACTGATAATCTGAATTAACTCTGTTTCTCTTTACCTCTCTCGCCCTATCTCACTTTTATCCTTTTATGTGCATCTGCAGATAAGTTTTCTTTATTTCCAAGGTTTTATATTACAGAAAAGCTACACACAGAGATTGACTGTAGATTTCTCATCCCAATCCATATTCTTGGGGTGAAAACTCTGGTTGTATTATTTGAGTCAGTCTAAACTTTTCTGGTCGGGGGGTTAGAATCACAAAGCACAGCATGGTACAAATAGGGGACTGAGTGTGGTGCTCTGGATCACTGCAGTGGGTGTGATCTGACAGGCATAGAATTCTTTGCTATAGGTGCTGTACTTCTATTAATAAAATAGTTCTTTTGAATTGAGAAACTGTAGTTCTTTCTCACTTCAAAGCAGGTTAATGAACAAATGAAATTTATTTGAGGTCTCAGATTTTGTGCCTATGCCTAGACATTGACTATGGAATGTTGGCTATGGAAGAGAGACATTTATCTAACCCTTACATTTCTTTATATGGTATAATCATGTACCTTTGTATCCCTAAACATTATATTGTTTGGTTTGACATGTTTTTGAGCTTCATATAAATGGAGTAATAGTGTCTGTTTTCTTATGCAGCTTGCTTTTTTACACTCACCATTATGCATCTCAGATTTATCTGTCTTTACATGTAGGGGAACTCCATTTTTACTGCTGTGTGTACAGTGTTCCATTGTATGAATATATCTCAGTTATTTATTTTACTGTTGATGTATATTTGGATTGTTCCCAGGCAGATAGTCTCAGCTATGTAATTCTTAAGATGAGATCACCCAGAAACCATGATACTGGATCTTCCATTTTTTAAAATGGGATTTTATAGCAGACACTGTCATATGTGCAATAATATTTATTAATTGATATGCGTGAAATAAGTAAAATGCTTGTTAGTAATATTTGTATTTTGTTTTTATTAATAAAATTGTTATTAATAAAATAAAATGTTTTAATTTGTAAAACACACCTGCCATAACATGATAATTGCATTCCTAAAAATCTTCTCCTTACCCAAAATCACATTTTAAACACAGTTGTGTCAGTAAGAAAAGCAAAGTCTAATATTTCTGCACCTATGACAGTAATAAGAGTATGTTCTAAATAGCTACATATATATTTTGTTACTTGCAAGATGAAATAAATAAATTGATTAAAGCTGTCAGATACAAACCTACTTTTCTTTTTGCCCTGAACCGACATGAATAAGAGTCTCCCATTTTCCTCTTTCACTTTGGCCTTGACCTTGCATTTTTGCTTACAACTTAAGTCACAGTTACTAACAATACACAAGAAAACAGGATGCCAACATTCTGCTGGTAGTCACCAAACCAAACTGTGCATTCCAGTCCTCCAGAGCAGGATCTCTTCTTGTGGTACTAGTTCCCCATCATAATGGGGATTAACTGGTAGTAGTTTGCACAGTGTAGATTTTGTTCTCTATTTAATCATTTTATTACAGTTAAAGTGTCCATATAATTTACTGGAGTATTTTTAAGAGTGTAATTGAGCACTATTAATAATTATGCTGAGGCAACAGGCAAAAACTGGGACTCTGCTTGGCTCTCTGGGAAGTAGGGTTATCCTAATTTTATTATATACAGTGTGCATTGTGAAAAGTCAGCATTTTAGAAGAAATGTCCGTATTTGAATATGCTGACATTTCAAATGTGTGATCAATATCTAAAACCCAAATTTCATCTTTTGAGAATCTGCTTGCAAAATAAGTTTTGTAAATATGTTTGAAAAAACTTTCAGTGTTTTTTTTTCCTCAGGATGATCGTTTAAGAGAACCTCTGCAAAAACTGAAACTGGCTGTTAGCAATGTCATGCCTGAACAGCTATTTAAATACCAGGAGGACTGCCAGGCTCGTAATCAAGCTAAGTGTGCCAAGTATGTACCTCTTCTATTTGGACTGGCTTTTGCATTTGAGAAATACTTGTAGCTGTTAGAGATTGGTCTTAAGTGGACTTCATCACCAAGTAGAAATCCATATAAACCACTGAAGTGGTATAATTGAATATATTTTCTAAATGGCAAGTCACTTCCCACTCAACTGCTTTGGTGTGAAAGGCAAAAGGTCTTTTGATTTAGTGTATGATGTGATCAAAGCTAGAGCTGACCCTGGTCAGACATTTCACATGTTGACCTACTTGATTGGTTGAAGTTGGATACAAAAGATAAGTGTTCATGCCTTTATATTAGAGTTTGAAGACCTTATTTACCAGAGCTCTTTATAATGCACTTCAAAGTATTATGTGGAAAGGTAGACTCCTCATTTACCCTATCTTTTGAGTCAACATTCAATTAAGCAATTCAACAAGTATCTAAGGAGCATATTATAGGCAGTGTTGGGTTGAAACTTTGCTTCATAAAATGGTTTTCATTTTTAGGTTTCAAACAGATGAAGAACGAGAAAAAAATGGATCTGAGGAAGATGATGATGAGAAACCAGGGAAACGTGTCATAGGACCAAGGAAGAAATTCCACTGGGATGACACCATTAGGTAAGATTTAACCAAAACCTTCACTTTTAACCAAATAGATGATGCAGAAGTAAGGTTTCTCATAAAAAGAATCGATAGTAAATGGAAGACTAGATAGAAGCAACCAAAAGTTAGTGTGTAGGAAAAATTTTTCAAGAGAAAATCAATTTGGTTCTAATATCCTTAGAGTTCTATCACTTTTATTTACATATAGTACTTTTTATAAGTTAATCTTATTATTGAGTAAGTCATACTGGTTTCAGAGATGCAGTACTAAATATATTTATATAACCAGTCATCTTTCTTACCAGTATTTCTGTACTCCAAGTGGAGGGTTTAGTTGTAGGACTATCCCTTTTAATCTTTGGTGCCTGGATTAAAGGTATCAAAGGAAATTATCTCATATTGGGAATTTGGCTATAGTACACTGAATGATATATGTTAGAAATCATCTATCTTCATGTCATCTTCTGAATTCTTCAGGTAATAGTCTTTATTATTGCTATCAGATTTGTGTGCTTTTAAAAAATCTGTTTCAAGCTTAATTTTCTACAATTTTGCAGTCAGATTTATATATAAATATATATTTTTAATCTGTTTAGAACTTTGTTATGTAACCTTGTTGAGATCAAATTGGGATGCTATGAGTTAGAGCCAAATAAAAGCCAGTCTGCTGAGGATTATCTTAAATCCTTTATGGAGACAGAGGTGAAACCATTGTGGCCTAAGGGCTGGATGCAGGCAAGGTAAGAAATATGACATCCTAGATTTTATTTTACTTTTTTATTGCTGTTATTAAAGACATATATACACACATATGACATTCATTTTCCTAAGAACCTAGTGTGTTTAACATTCTTTACAGTCATCTCAGATGATGTCTGCTTTGAAAGCTTCACTCACTTAAAAGACAAAACAATTAGTCACATGGACATAGAGATACACATAAAGGTGATTTTTTTTTTTTTAACCGACCACTTTTTCTTTTTTGCACGTGAATTTCCTAATAAGAGAAAAGGGGAGGGGGGAAGAAGGTTTTGAACTTTGGAAGGGGAACTTTATATGGGTATCATGAAGATAAGTAACTGAGTACAAGATTTAGAGTGTAGAAAAAGAGGCACAGCCTTAGTGCTATTGAAAATAGTCAATGTAGAGTGGTATCTCTAAAACTAAGTGTAGCCCAGTTTAAAGAGTTAAGAATGTTAAAATTAATAGACTTGGCTGTCTCAACCTGTCATCCTAAAGTATTCATCTTAAATCCGCAGAAATTTGTTACAAGATTTAAATAAAGAGGTAATATAACATTTTCCATAAAATAGTTTATTGAATTTACTGTACCATTATAAGTCTTTATTTGGTTAAAAAAAAAAAGCAAGTAGTAGCCTATTGAATATTAAATGATTAAAATGACAAAGTGATTATCATGTTATTATCTGCTGTGGAAAAATAATTGTGTCCTTTTAATTTTTCCAGAATGCTTTTTAAGGAAAGTCGGAGTGTACATAATCATCTTACTTCTGCTCCGTGAGTAAATGCAGACTCCAGATTTCTTCACTTATATTTATTCACATTATGATATTTAGTAAACAAAAATATCATTTATTAAATGCTAGGTAAAATAGAACTTAAACATACATTTATACAATCTCTGTCTTACCACTGCTTTTTTGTTTTTAAAAATCGTTTAAACTGTGGACTCTGTAGACCTCAGGACACATTTATCTATTAAAGAACTTCTCAGGCTAGTCTCTAAAAACTTGAATCCTTAATGTAACATATTGGCCTGAGATCTGGTAGTGAGAAGCCATGTAAACAGGAAGGCTCTGGTGGTTTCCGTTGTTCCTGGACGATCTGCCCTCCCGTTGTTTCGTATACTTTTTCTTTCCCTCTTAATGACCATCTACAAAGGTAATCTGTTAGCCTCATGCTTTTCAAGACAGTTCTGTATATATCCTACCTAGCCTTGCCTTGCAGTGTTTTATTCTACAAAATTAACATACTCTTCATGTCCTTCCCTCTGTCCAAAACTGAATCTTTCATTAATGATGTATTGATAATTAATAAAGAAGAGTCTCTAGTAAAAAGGCAAGTTTTTTCTGTGGTTACATTTTTGGGTGAATACTGGTTAATTTGACAAGGATTTTATTTTTACCTACAACTTAAGGCTACTTCTCTATTGCCTAGAAGTGTAGTGTTAAGGGTTAATAAAATATAAACTTAGCAAGTCACTGAGAATTTACTGAGCACTCTAGTTCAGTATTCCACTAAGAGATCTGGTTAACATCTGGGTAATGTTACAAAATTCCCCCTTTCCTTGTATACAGTTGTAGTAGGTGGAATTTTTTACAGCTTTTAGGAAGGACACTTTGTTAGTATACCATCAGAGATGTATTGAGTTGGTGTGGTTTTCAGATCTTGCTACTCTTGTTGTTTTGGGTATAAATTTGGAGTAGTTTGGTTTCATACATTATAGGTTTACTTTGTTGCAGGTGGTTTAGATATCCCAGGGTGGGGGGTATGTATATTTTTTATGCCTTTATATGTATTTGTGTCAATAATATTTCAGGCCTTTAATTTCCCTATAGTTCTAAAATCACGTTACAATTCAAGTATAAATAATTCATTCCTTTAATTCTAAAGCAAGTGTTTACATAGATCCTTTACCTCAGTTTTTATTTTTTTCTTTTTTAGTAGCCTCATTATTATGGCTAACTTTGCGTTTCATTTTGTATCAGAAAGTAGGAATCTGTGTGATAATATGGGCCTGAAAGTCATGAATATTACTGTTGCCTTAACGAAGTTGTAGATTGTAATCAAGATACTTGTTAATTTAATTGATGGCATCTTAACTTAGTGAAGTCGAAATATTCTGACATGTGAGGTATTTTAGCTTTTCAACCCTTTTTTAATCTTCAAACGTTTTCCACACTAGTTCCCAAAGGTTCCAAGGATCCATGGTATTTTTTTTTTTTTTTTTTTTTTTTTTTTTTTTTTTTTGCGGTACGCGGGCCTCTCACTGTTGTGGCCTCTCCCGTTGCGGAGCACAGGCTCCGGACGCACAGGCTCAGCGGCCATGGCTCACGGGCCCAGCCGCTCCACGGCATGTGGGATCTTCCCGGACCGGGGCACGAACCCATGTCCCCTGCATCAGCAGGCGGACTCTCAACCACTGTGCCACCAGGGAAGCCCGATCCATGGTATTTTTTATTGCCTTTTTTCTGTCATTTTGAAATTTTTCATCTAAATTATTATGTTAAAAATAATTTTCTTTAAAAACTTGAGGATTTTTTTGTTTTGTTTTTTAAATAGTATCTCATTTACAACCTCTTAGCATGTTTTAATTTGAGCTTAAAGTTCCTTGAAGCTCTTATTCTATAAATAATTACAAATTCTTACCAGTTCTTTGAAATAAGTCTCCTTAGGCAGCTTTGTTAGCCTGTTTTGAGTTATTTTATTTTATTTTTTTGAGTATTTACATTTAATTTTTTAAAAAACTTTATCATCTACATTTCACATTTTACTAATGGTTTGGCCTTTATTCTAGTTAATTGAAATTGGGGAACATGTTGCTGTATATTCACATATAAACTGAGCACTTATATAACTTATATATAGTTCCTTCAGAGAACTTCCCAAATAGAAGAAATTATTTACCCATATAATTACAAGATTATGTGTTACAATTTCCTAATGAGTGACTTAACTGCCCCTGAAATGGCCTCCTTTTTAATCTTTTCTCTTAGGGCAAAGAAAAAGGTGATTCCTGCACCTAAACCCAAAGTGAAGGTAAGTATTGAACCAAATCTTTAATTAGTGATAATTGGTGACTGTTGAAATACATCCTTATGATGAAAAGGTTATATGGTATTTCACATGTATTTTAGGTACCATACTCTTAAGATGGGTGTTTTCAAACATTGTAAAAATCCTAGAACCATTGTATTTGGGAGAAGAGATGACTTTGTGGCAGTGGGAAATTTATATACATTAGTTAAATTGTAAGGCTTATTACTACTTAGAAATGTTGAATAAAATATGACAAATATCTCTCAGAAGCATCGCTGAGATTGCAAATATAAATATATAAGAGAAATTCCTAAGGCTCAAAACAAAGAAGAAGCTGCCAGAATGTTAATCTGTCACTGAAACTTTAGTTGCCTTTAGGTGCATTTGCTGATTTCCATCACCTTCTCAGAGCACAGCAGATAAGATTTTCTTAGACTTAAATAGGTTGGGAATTGGAATGAAACTCTCCATGAACCTGGGACTCTCAAAGGATAACATTTTTAGTAAAAGAAAGAACTGGAAAAGAAATCCATTCACCAGCGGAAAGACTAAGAAATTTGTGTATCTTGGCCTGGGTTCTGGATTAGGGGAAGAAAGTCCTCCCTGAAATTTTTCTCTGGATTGGGAGTTTAATTTACACAACCTGCATGATCTGGGAAAACCTCAAGCTAAGAAAATAACTTAAAGTTGTTAGATTAGTATTAACCCAGGGCACTGGCAAATCACATTCACTCTTTGATAATGTACCTTCATCCCAGGCCTCAAAGGCTTATCACATATATACTGTGTCAGACATGAGTTTACAATCTGAAAATACAGAATACGTGAGGAAATAAGTTACTGTGAGTGAGTCAGCGGAAACAGCCAACAGAATTAGACCCCTAAGAAGGGCAAATGATGGATTTATTAGATTTAGAACATAAAGTAACTTAAGTTTTTTAATATTTAAAAAAGTAGAAGGGGGGACAAAAAATATCCAATCAAAGTAGACAAAGCAGAGTTGAACCAAGCATAACCTCTAGAAGTGAAAGCTATAATCATTTGAAATTAAAATTGTAATGAAAGCCCACAACTTGTAGGTTTTAGACTTTTCCCATAGCCTTCATCTCTTTGAATAGAGTTTCTTTGCTTGTGAGGTTAGGGCCAGAAGGTCAATATTTGCTACTCCATGGTCTTCTTAATTTATCGTATTAGAGGCTCTTTGAATGCAGATTAAATAGTCTTCTTTTTCTTAGTTAACCTGCTTTGTCTTCTAATCCAAATAATATGGAGCCAGTATTTCATTAAATCTATTGAGTTCATGCTTTGTTTTGACATTTGACTTTATTTTTAAACTCCTAATACCCACCGTAAAGTGTTGGTTAAATTTTGATACATCTATTTAAACATATAATTTACCAGAATTCTAATAATGGGTGTGCTGGGATGGTACAGGGGAATTATCTGTTTTGTTCCTTTCTTCGTGATTAAATTACCCTTTCCTTTTCCCCAAATGGAAAAACTGTATTGCGGATATGGTTTTTTCCTGCCCTGCTGACCCTTAAATACCTATTTCAGTTATAAAGGTAATATAAGGAAATGCTTACAGGAGAAAATGCAAACAATACAGAAAAGTAAGAAGGAGGAAAGTAAAAGTATCCAGAAATTTCTTCTCACATAGAATAAAAAGCTCCTAACTTTCTGGTACACATCTGCCCTCCCTTCTTCTGGCTCTCTGTCCCTGCCTCCCCTCCTTCTTTCCTTCCACCCATTCATCCATCCATCTAACCATCTATCCATCTGCCCATCCAGTCATTTATTTATCCAGATTGAATCAACATTTTATATAAATGGAATAACCTGCTTTTTCGGCTCAAATATATATCCTGAACAATTTACCAATGTAAATCTACACAGTACTCTCTTGGCTGGATTTACTGTTATTTTTGTAAAGAAAAAAATATTAAAGAAAAATTAATAAAGAAAGTTACTTAAAATGGCAGTTTTATACTGGTAACAGTCCCAATATTATTTTGACACACTCCCCCACTCTCAGTTTCTGTACTTTTTATAGTAATGCAGCTTTCACTGATCATGTAATTGGATGGCATGTCAGTGCAGTCATGTCTCATCTGCATTAGCTGTTCATCTTAGCAGACAATTCTGACCTGAATGTAGTTACGCTACAGACTTCTAAAAGGTATTGAGGTGTTCAATCACGGCTTTTTAGAATAGACGTTTAGAGAAATTGTGAAGAAAGAGTGTAGTGGCATTCTTAACAGAAATAAGAATTTATTATTCTTATTTACTGTAATGCCTTAGAAAGTAGGTGGTAAAGACCCTTTCTCTCCATGCTTACCCCACTGTAGTTAGAGTAAGTGCTCTCATGGCGCAAATTAATGTATAGTATAAGGGTTTAGGTTTATTTGGATTTGTCTGTTTTTAGGAAACTAATTGAAGAAACTTTGAAAAGATTTTTATGTAGTTTTGTTTCTTCTTAATCTTAAATATAAAATGAGTCATGTACTTCATATTTTTCTTAAGAGAAAGATACTTTTTAAATTCTTTTGCTCTTTGAATATTTTAAACTGTGCCCTAATTCTCATATCTCTTCCTTGAATTTTAAGGAAGTTAATTTTTTTTGATGAAACAGAAAATATTCTCTCTTAGGTATTCCAAGTTTTAATTCCTAATACTCTTGCTTTCTTAGCATAGTGCCTTGCTCATAGTGAATATATGTGGAATAAATTACAAATGACTTCTACCATAATGAATAGAAAAGGTAATTTAAGTGTGCTTGAATTGAATCTTCTGCCAGTTTGATGTATCAGTTTCTCTATGCACTGCCTATGGGTAGCTGTAGGACAGGCATACAAAGAGGCCGAAATGCAAGGAAGCAGAGTGAGGGCCAGTATCGTAGCAAACCATACTATACGAGATGGGTAGAATCTTTTTTTATATATAATTAACTTATTTTTATTGTATATTTTTTTAATTTTTGGCTGCGTTGGGTCTTTTTTGCTGTGCGCGGGCTTTCTCTAGTTGCGGCGAGCGGGGGCTACTCTTCGTTGCGGTGCACAGGCTTCTCACTGCGGTGGCTTCTCTTGTTGCGGAGCACGGGCTGTAGGCTTGCGGGCTTCAGTAGTTGTGGCACACGGGCTCAGTAGTTGTGGCTCGTGGGCTCTAGAGCGCAGCCTCAGGAGTTGTGGCTCACGGACTTAGTTGCTCCCTGGCATGTGGGATCCTTCCAGACCAGGGCTCAAACGCATGTCCCCTACATTGGCAGGCAGATTCCTAACCACTGCGCCCCAGGGAAGTCCCTGGGTAGAATCTTAAGATAAAGGCAGAGGGACTTCCCTGGCAGTCCAGCAGTTAAGACTCTGCACTTCTACCGCAGGGGGCTCGGGATCAATCCCTGGTTGAGGAACTAAGATCCTGCATGCTGCACGGTGTGGCCAAAAAATTTAAAAAATACAAATAAAAAAGATAAAGGCAGAAGTTCTCCTAGATATAAGGAAGATAAAAAGAGAATAGTCTCTGAACAAATGGATTCGGAATAGTATCTGAAGATCTGATAGAGGTGGGTGAGGGGAGAGGAGGTTTCATTAGTAATAGACCTAGTATATGAATGTTCCTTTGGCTTGGTTTTAAGCCTTCTTAGAATGGCTTACTAAGATGTGGCAGCTGTGTGCAATACATCAGATACTTTGGCTTTTGAGGACAGTTCAGTTAGGAGCTCTACCCTCTGGAAAATTACTTTGGTTTTTACAGTCTCTAAAGAAGATTTCTAGTAGAATTTTAATTATGAGAATTCCTTTGTCCTTTAAAATCTAATACTTTGTAATTTTTGATTAATCGTTTTTGTTTTTCCAACATAATGCTGTTTATGCCAGGAGTGTAGTCCAAAAAAGGACCAGAAAACTCCTGCATCCTTGGTGGCTTCAGTTGGTGGCCCTTCAACGAGCTCTAGCACATCTGCTGTGGCCTCCACCAGTTCTAGCTCTACACCAGCCCAGGAGACGATCTGCCTTGATGACTCACTAGATGAAGAACTTTCTTTTCATCCACCTGCACTGGATCTTGTTTCTGAAGCTTTAGCTGTTATCAACAACGGGAACAAGGGCCCTCCAGCTGGCTCAAGGATAAGTATGCCAACTGCAAAACCTCGTCCAGGACTGAGAGAGGAAAAATTAGCAAGTATCATGAGTAAACTGCCACTGGCTACTCCCAAAAAACTAGATTCTACTCAGACCACACATTCATCAAGTCTTATTGCTGGCCACACAGGGCCAGTACCAAAGAAACCCCAGGATTTAGCTCATACTGGCATCTCTTCAGGCCTTATTGCTGGTTCTTCAATTCAGAACCCTAAAGTTTCCTTAGAACCTTTGCCAGCCAGGCTACTTCAACAAGGACTACAGAGGTCAAGCCAGATTCACGCTTCTTCCTCTTCACAGACCCACGTCTCCTCTTCTTCCCAAGCCCAAGTTGCTGCCTCCTCTCATGCTCTGGGAACATCAGAGGCCCAAGATGCTTCTTCGTTAACACAAGTAACAAAGGTGCACCAGCATTCAGCTGTCCAACAGAACTATGTGTCTCCATTACAAGCAACTATTAGTAAATCACAGACCAATCCAGTGGTGAAATTAAGTAATAATCCCCAACTTTCCTGTTCATCCCCACTTATTAAGTCTTCAGATAAGCCACTTATGTACCGCCTTCCCTTATCTACTCCCCAACCTGGAAATGGTTCTCAAGGGTCCCACTCCCTGGTTTCTAGGACAGTACCTAGCACCACTACCTCCAGTAACTATTTAGCCAAGGCGATGGTGTCACAAATCTCCACGCAGGGTTTCAAATCTCCCTTCTCAATGGCTGCATCCCCAAAACTTGCCGCATCTCCGAAACCTGCCACGTCTCCTAAACCCTTACCCTCACCTAAGCCTTCTGCCTCACCCAAGCCCTCTCAGTCAGCTAAGCCTTCAGTATCAACTAAACTTATTTCTAAATCCAACCCAACTCCCAAACCTACTGTATCCCCAAGTTCTTCCAGTCCAAATGCACTAGTGGCCCAGAGTAGCCACTCTAGCAGTAACAACCCATTCCATAAACAGCCCAGTGGAATAAACATCAGCAGACAGTCTCCCACCTTGAATTTATTGCCCTCTAATCGCACTTCAGGCCTTCCATCTACAAAAAATCTTCAGGCCCCTCCAAAGCTAACAAACTCATCATCCACTGGAACTGTCGGCAAGAATAGCTTGAGTGGAATTGCAATGAATGTACCGGCCAGCAGAGGTAGCAACCTTAACTCAAGCGGAGCTAATAGGACTAGTCTATCTGGGGGAACAGGAAGTGGAACACAGGGTGCTACTAAACCGTTGTCTACTCCACATAGACCATCCTCTGCCTCAGGGTCGTCAGTGGTAACAGCCAGTGTGCAGGTATGTATGTTAGATACATTCACGTGATAAAGTGTAAGATGGTGTAATTTCTCTTGTGAGTCAATTTAATGACTTTATTATAATATCAGTTGTTTATGATGACTTCTAACTTATGGATGTTGACATCACAGTGATGGAGACACCTGGGAATGAAATTTTTGTTGGGATGTGGATTTTTTTTATTACATGCTTACTTTCAAAATTTTTAAAAAACACAAATAAAATGCATATTTAAAACTGTACCTTACCAAAGTCCAGAACAAATTAGTCACTTATGATTTTAACATACCTTCACATGTCTCTTCTTTTCCCCATCCTAGTCCCCTTTCTCCTGCCAACTTTCATAATTTTTTTTTTTGCGGTACGCGGGCCTCTCACTGCTGTGGCCTCTCCTGTTGCGGAGCACAGGCTCCGGACGCGCAGGCTCAGCAGCCATGGCTCACGGGCCCAGCCGCTCCGTGGCATGTGGGATCTTCCCGGACCGGGGCACGAACCCGCGTCCCCTGCATCGGCAGGTGGACTCTCAACCACTGCGCCACCAGGGAAGCCCCATAATTCTTTATTTAATAAAATTTAGACATATTATTTTTTCCTCTAACCATTTGTCTTTCGAATAAAATTTTTATTTTGCACAAATTTTACAGTTATTCATATATAATTCTCTGTCAAGTTAGTGTCAGTAATCCATTTATACCACACTTTCCCCATTTGTGAGTTTTTAATTTAAGTTTATCTCTCATTTAGCAGGAGTACCTAATTCAAGGAATCTTTTCAAAAAGGCTAATGTGAAAGCTGTTTTACTTCAGCTCTTGCATACCTGATAATTTCTGTGCTGCCACACTTGAGTTGATAAAGACTTCTTGGGTCACTAAATGTCTCACTCCAAGTTTTGTAAATAGTGCTCCACTGACCCTTACTTACTAATTAAGGTTATAAAAAAGTATGAGGCAATTCTGACTTTTTGTTCCCTTATAAGTAATGGGTTTTCTCTGCCTAAATGCTAATCGCATTTTCTCTTATTTCTTGAAAATCAAGTGTTCCCAGATAATGGCCAGGTTTATCTAGTTTTCGTTAATTGTGTACCTAGAAAAATGGTAACATCTTTCAATCTCAGACCTGCCCATTTTTTCAGCTCAAGAATATTTTGTTCTATTACAGGTCTGATTATGTTTTCTGATCCATTCGCCTAGGTTTTTTGAGAACTCTTTATCACTCATATATTCCATCTTTCTGCCTTTCATATCATCTTCTCTGTTATTGTTTTCATCTATCTGCCACTTCTTTGTATTCTGAGGCTTTCTCAAATTTGTCCTTCACTTTACTGATTTGGTTTCTTTAACTTTTTTTTCCCTTCCCCTGAAACATAATCCATGTTCACAATAGGTAAAATTCAGAAAAAAAGAAAATAAAAGCCACCCATCATCCCACCAGTGTTGATATTTTCCTGATAACTTTTTTAGACTCTTCAAGAAAGTGGATTTTACATAATATTCTGTTTCATAAGAAGCTTTAAAAAAATATAACATTTTATGATGTTATTTCTTAGATTCTCAGTTATTCTTTGAAAATATGACTTTTATTGATTTCTGAAATTCTGTTGTCTAAGAAAGTGCTCTAACTTTGTACTGCCTCTTATTTATGTGGAATAGCAACATCTAATGAAATATGTTTCCCCTTGGTGTTTGTAGAGGTTCTCTGCTATTCAGTACAAGCTAAGTGTTGGTATTCAATATACACTTAAAACCCAAATCATCACTCTGCCTTTACTAAAGTAGGCTTAGGAATGAATGAATTCTAGAATTCTAATATAGAACAAAATTCAGTTAACTGATACTTCATTAACTGAAATCTGGGATAAATAGATGTTTTATCTCTATGATTTTGCTTTTATCAGAAATAAGAAAAAAAAAACCGATTAGGGATTGTATGTTAAAGTTTAAGTTATAACTAAGGTCTAGGAGTTAGTCCACGTTCCTGTTTTATTATCTTTATTAAAATGTTGACTGTTTTTGAAATCAATCTTTAATTTGATCACAGGAATATGTGAGAGGATTATAACCGAAATGGCAGTTCCGTGCCCCAGATCCTCCTTCCTAGTGTCAGCTACTTTTAACTCTCTTAGCTTTTTCTCTTGTGTTTTTTAAAAATTGTGTTTTTAAAAAACAAGAATGAATGGAAGACTGTTTTATCTTTCAGCTTCTCATTGTGATAAATAAGGCTTTTAGCTCACTTATACCTTTCCCATTTTCTTCAAAGACTAAAATTACAACTTTTGGTTAAATCTGTGACTATGTAAAATATTGTCTCTGTTGAGCTAAGTGTCATTAACTGTGGTTTCAATGATAAATTTTGGACTTTTTTCCTGTAGTTAAAAATTGCTTTTTTTCCACTTGCTTTGTTTTCTTTGAATTTAAAGTTAAATCTCCCTCTATCTTTTGTCATCTCCAGAATCTATCAGTTCCTTTTTTTTTTTTTCTCCTGGAAACCTTCCTATATTTGATCATTTATCCCTGAAGAACAACTTGGTTTGTTGTTTACCAGTTGGTTTGTTGGCAAGGAAACTACATGGCAAAATTTGTGTTTCTAAAATATAACTACTTCCTCCCTGGTTTTCTTCCTCTCCTAAATGGCTTTATGATTTGGAGACCTTAGTGTTCGTGCCTTCATATTGGATCCTTTTTGTCTTTCTTATTGGTTTGACTGAGGAAAAGATCAGTAATTGAATAAGGTTATTTCTAACTTTTGGTCAACCTAAGATTCTTTTTTTTAACATAGCATCTCACTGAAATCTTACCAGCTACCTTGTGGCCTCTAGATCCTATCCTTCTAGCTGGCCAGCACTAAAAACAGATTTCCTATCTATGCCTATAAACTATTCCGCTCCTTTGTGAAAGACATCTTTAGCTGTTTGCAGATGTGAAAATGACAGGTCGTGAGGTTAACAAAAGTTAAAGTCTTTCTGGGTTCACATTATTATCTCCACCTGCTTTTTATTAACTTGCCACTCAAGGCTTTCCTGTTCTTTCTTGCCCTTCAGCTTATTGATTTTTCTGTGAATCCTGTCTTTGCCACTTTATAATTCCCAAAATAATTCACTAAGCAAATGTTTACTAAGTGTTTAATGTGTGCCAGGCACTCTTCTAGGTGCTGGGGAAATGGGGTGAATCAAGATCCCTCCTCTCATGGGGCGTATATTCTAGGTAGGAAGATAAGCAAAACACAAGTATTTAAAAATACTTTAAGTGCTATAAAAATAAAATAAAACAGTCATATGATAAAGTGTGATTGCTACTAACATGGATAAGGGAGATGGAGAAGGCCTCTTTGACGAGGCAACATTAGAGCTGAGAATTGCATGAGCAGGAGCCAGCCATTTGGAGAGAAGAGCGAACAGCCCAGGCAAGAGGGGGATGGTAGATGTGAAGACGCTGAGATAGGAAAGAGCCTGACGACGTGCAGGCCTGCATGGCTAGCCAGTAGGGAAGGATGGGGAGGTGCGGGGATCAAAGATCAACTCCAAACCATGTGATGGAGAACCTTGTGGGCTACAATAAGGGCTTGGGCTTTTACTTCTGTTCAGTGGGAAGCTGTTGGAGGGGAGTGGTATGGTCTGATTTATATTTCAGAAGATCACTTCTGGGTGTTGTAGAGAATGGGGGGCAGATGTACTCACCAAAATGAAACACGTCGTTAAAAGAAAAATGTAGTACCCACCACAGGAAGAGCAAGGTGCCCGTTCATATTTTCCCCTAGGAATGAAATGTGGAGGTCATGGAAAATATTTTTGATTATGGGGCATTATCCCGAACTATTTGCCTACTTCATGTTGACAGCTTCTCCTGTGTGCTTCCGGATGCTATCAACAGTGGGATATCCCACTTCTGAAAGGTCTCCACCTTCTATGAGAGAAAAACTTATAAATGCCCATATAACATTTAGATAATCTGGTGTTTCACTTTAGCTTTATAAACAAAAGTGGTTATGGAAGGTTTTTAAAAGTACAGAATGTTAGATAGTTATGGCATGGTGCCATTTTTTATTGCTAATACACGTTACTTAATTGTGGAAGTTGCCCTAATTTGCATTTGCTGTCAGTTTTAATGCTTCCATTAGCCTCCTCCAGAAAAGCATAGGAGAGTTCTCCTTATTAGCAGTGTTTCATGTTTCTCACTAGGGGGGCTCCGCTTGGGGCACATGGCCTTGGAGTGTGTTCCCCATATTATCCTGAGACTAAAATAGAATTACAATTAAAAAGAAGAAAGAACGCTTGTTAATTCTTAAATTGATGCTGGATCCTTTTTTTGCTTCAGAAGCATTGTTGTTTCTAACTTAGTAATTCTTAACTAAATCACCCATTTTGTATACCATGGTGGGCACAGTAGAGGGGAAAGACTGGCAGTAAGAAAAATAGTCAAGACCAAGCGTAAAGTGATAAAGATTTGTACTTAAGTGTGGGAGGAAGTTGGGATTAAAAAAAAAAAGATATCATGTTGACTGTGAGCTCATCTTGTTCTTCATTTCATGATGCTTAAAAACTAAGGTTTCAAGCCAGAGTGGTGGGAAGGAATGAAACTACTGATGCTAGCGTTTAACATATACGAGAAGGAAGTGATTGTAGCAGATAATGAGTTCAATTCTGGACATGCCAAGTTGGCGAGTGTTAGATATCCAAGTGGAATTCTTCACTAAACCGTTAGCTAAACAGGATTGAAACTGAGATGAGAGGTCAGAACTAAAGGTATAAATCTGAGAGATAAATAAAGGAGATAAGGGAAGGCTATTGGAGAACTAGTGGAAAAACCAGAATAGAAAGCTTTTGGAGGATGTTCTTCATTTTTTTTGTTCAGCAGTGGTGTGGACCATTAAGTGTATAAATATATGATGTAATGTGGCATTTTTGCATGGGAAAATCACCTACCTTGTTATCATACATTAACTAAGAAATAAAATGATTAGCCCTTAATTAATAATATTTACTGGTAGAAGTAATCAACATACAAAGTAAAACTGACCATAGCTAATGCTTGTTATTGATTAACAAATATACAGAGAATTCAGTTTTCTTGACCAAATTTAGAACTGTAAAGTTTTTTACCACAGAAATTTTGAGTTGATAAAATAAGGCTACAAAATTGCAGAAACTATGGTAGATAATGTCTGATACTGAGAAATTTTGATTATAATCTGTTGGTAAGTACACATAAAAAAAAGTCAAAATGGGAAAAAATTATTAAATTGCTTTATAGAAAAGTGTTCAAAGAATTAAATTAGCCTAATAGAGTATATTTAAGTAATTTGTCAATGAAAGCTCATCAGTGCTAGCATATTTCTAAACATAAACATGGCATCAAAGCCCAGGTCCAGGAGTGTCAAAACACTCCCTAATTTACCTTTTGCATTAGGAGTCTAAGTTCAAAAAAGTAGTGGAATTGGAAACCTCTTTCAGGGGTTAACGAAAGGCTAGATAATGTGGAAAAAGGAGGCTGTCATTCAGCAAGTTTGATAATAAAAGGAAGATACATAAGTCAGGATTTTGCTAGGAGTTAGGGAAGAGCCAGGAATAACAGCATGGTTGTAAAACAATGTAAGAGGACTCTGTATTTGCGAAGGCAGAGGAAATACGGAAAAGGTGCAGTACTTGACATTTGTCCCAGAAAGTTCTGCATGGGTGGGATTCATGGCATAGGTCAGGTGTTCAGCTTCTGAGGAAGAGGCAGGTAAGGCTAATGATGAGGAGGACACAGGATGGCTGTTATGATGAAAGTACAGGGTATCAAGTTGGGGGATCTGAGAGAGTTATAGTCTAGAACAACAGCTGCAGGGATTGTGTCAGAAAAGATTGTAAGACAAACAGTAGAATTACAGAGCATTTCCAGAGACCATATTGAAATTATATGGAATTAATTACCAGTGTCAGATCTAGGGGCTAAGAGCAAAAATGGAAATCTAAGGTTAGAAATGCGTTGATTAAGAGAGTGAATGGGTGTTAATATAGGCATTGCAGTAACAGTTAAGAAATCTAAACTGGTGATGAAGAACTGAGTAGAAGTATTTCCAAAGCCAGTACTGGTCACTCTTTGAAATGTAATTTATGCTTCAGTCTTCATTTCTGTCTCCCAAAGTTTCTGTTAGAGCAGATGTAAGACATAGTCTCGTGTCCATGAGGATATTAAGTAAAATAAATCAATTCAGGTTAAAGACTTGATTTCTTATGTATTTTGACCCCTGGTTTCTGCAGTCCACAGCAGGAGCATCATTATTGGCTAATGCCTCACCTCTGACTCTCATGACATCACCTTTGTCTGTAACAAATCAAAATGTGACTCCTTTTGGGATGCTGGGTGGCCTTGTTCCAGTGACCATGCCCTTCCAGTTTCCCTTGGAGCTACTTGGCTTTGGAACGGACACAGCTGGAGTGACAGCCACCTCGGGATCTACCTCAGCCGCTTTCCACCATAGCCTAACTCAGAGTAAGTGCGGCTCTTTTATTTACTTGGCTACCTAGTTTGATAGAACAGGAAACTTCACAAATTTATACTAATTGAGAGTAGTCCAGGTGGAGTTAGTGAAAATTATACAATTTTTAAAAAAGAAATGCAGTTTATTTCATCTATATATAATAAGTCAAATTACTGCACTCTGAAATTTTTTTATAGTTTAAGTGAACTGTCTATTCCACATTTCTATCTTAATGAAATTTATAAGAGGGAGTCAGATTTGCTGGGTTATTTGCATACACATTTATATTTATACATGTAAATATTTTTTAATGTATGTGCTCTAGTTTAAGAAGTCAGGGTCTGTGCTTACATTAGATAAACCATTTTCATTTTTTTATCTAAGAGGGCTCAAATCTTAGTTTTAAGAAGATTACTGACAAATCTGTTTTCCTCTCAGATTTACTAAAGGGTTTACAGCCAGGAGCTCAGCATGCAGCAACACTTTCCCACTCACCTCTGCCTACACATTTACAGCAAACATTTAATGGTAAGAAAGCCACCTGTTTCTTCCTCTCTTTATTATTTATACAAACTTACAAATATATATTTTAAGTCTTTTCTGAAAACCATGTAAGGGAATGACAAAGATTGGAAAAACTAATTTTCATGTGACTGAATCCTTATTGGCAACAGACACCTTACAGAAAGGAAATAGGTAAAGGAGATCTTTTATTACATGTGCAGAGAGCCTTTTTGAAGGTGTTTGTTATATGGAAATGATGATAAAGAATAGAATTCATACAACAGTGTACAAAAGTCATGTCCGGTAATTAATCATAGTTGACCTTTATTGAAAGCTTACTAAGTGACAGTCTTGTGACTACTTACATGTATTAGCTAATTTAATCCTTACAACAAACCTGTGAATGAGATAACAATCCCCATTTTACAGATCAGGAAACTGAATCAGAGGTAAGCAACTTGCCCAAGATGATAGGGTAGTAAGTGTTTAATCTGAGATACAAACCCAGGAAGTCTGACTCCATGGCCTGTATTCTTTTTTTTTTTTTTTTTTGCTGTATGCGGGCCTCTCACTGCTGTGGCCTCTCCCGTTGCGGAGCACAGGCTCCGGACACACAGGCTCCGCGGCCACGGCTCGCGGGCCCAGCCGCTCCGCGGCATGTGGGATCTTCCGGGATCGGGGCACGAACCCGTGTCCCCTGCATCGGCAGGTGGACTCTCAACCACTGCGCCACCAGGGAAGCCCCATGGCCTGTATTCTTAACTATTAAACTTCTCTGCCTCTTAGCCGTGATTAAATTAACGTGATTTTAAACTGTACACGTATATTTGCAGCCCAACTAGATCGCTCTGAAATCTGAAATTGGATAGTGGACACTGGACACCACACTGGCCTCCAGATTCTTGCTCTCACCAGCAGTTGACCCCCATAGAAAGGTGATACTGTTCTGAAGGCCATTTTCAGGATCTCTCAGCCGCTCGGCTGCTCTCTTAACTTTGGAAGTTGACTGGGGCCTCACTATTCTTTTTGGCCACTGCATTTAAAATTATTGTTGAACAAGTTTACAGTTGATCACAATGTGGAAATGGGAGCTTTAGAACAATCTTGAGGCAATAGGTTGTAATTAATCCTCTAAAACACCTAAGTGGTAAGCTGCCCCAGACTCTCCCCTTGAGAGAATGAAATCAAAACCACAGCTGTGCAAATGGGGGACCACAAAGTAGGCACAAGTGTCAATAGTCCTGATCTTCCTGGGCTTCTTGATTAGGTTTAAGTGCTTAAGGAAAATTGCCCTGTGACTAAGGCAGTTCCACCCTGGGTATTGACGACAGTTTGGTAGGATGAGTCCGGCTTAGAGCTGTATGTTTGTGGGCAGACCGGTAGAAACCTGCAAGGAATTAGACACCTGGGATTCTTGTGGTTCAACATGACCCCAATATTCCAGGTGTAGGTACATTATCTTGTTTTCTGGCCAGCACCACTGTTCCAGAGGGAGAAAGGAAATAAGACTGTCGGTATTTTCCAAGTAATTGAAATTTAAAAGTTAATAATTTTTCATTGTAAAAACATTTTAAAGTATGAGACACTAAATTTGAGAATCAGGCTGGGATTTTTGAATTCTAGGACTGCCGCTGTGAGCAGGTCTAACTTGTTTGACTTTCACTTCCCTTCCTTGTAAACTGAGGACAACAAGATGTTTTTAATAGGCTTCTTATGAGAATTTAACAAAAATATTTATTTAGGGCTTCCCTGGTGGCACAGGGGTTGAGAGTCCGCCTGCCGATGCAGGGGACACGGGTTCGTGCCCCGATCCGGGAAGATCCCACATGCCGCTGAGCGGCTGGGCCCGTGAGCCATGGCTGCTGAGCCTGCACGTCCGGAGCCTGTGCTCCACAACGGGAGACTCCACAACAGTGAGAGGCCCGTGTACCGCAAAAAAAAAAAAAAAAAAAAAAAAAAAAAATTAAAGCTTCTAGCATAGTACCTGGTGCATAGTAAGAGCTCAATTAATGTTAATTTTCTGACCTTATCTAAAGACTGGGGTCAGTAAACTTTTTCTATAAAGCTGCAAATAGTAAATAATTTAGGCTTTGCAGTCCACATAGTCTATCACAACTACTCCACTCTGCCACTGCAGTAGGAAAACAGTCATAGACAATATGTAGCATGAGTGTGGCTGGGTTCCAATAAAACTTTATTCATAAAAAGAGGTGGCAGTCCATATTTGGCCCACAGGCCATAATTGCCAAACCCTGGTCTAAAGAATTTCACAGTCCAGTTAATATGAGTATTTTATTTTGGTAATTAACCAAAGCTTCTTTGAGCAAAATCCCACTCTGCCATTTTATGAATTTGATTATGCTTCAAGTCAAATCATTTCTGTCTACAAATGCAAGGGTATAACACCTCATTATAAATGGAAAAGTCAATTCCTTAGATGTTGTCACCAAGTTCATTTTAATAATATTCTGTTTATACAGCTTTTGAAATAATTGTTTTGTTTCATTGTTACATCTTTTCTTCAGTGGAGGCAGTTTTTTGTTTTGCTTATGTTTCACCCAAGTAATTTAGGTTTCACACAAGTGGACTTAGCATTGTGACTTTTGTGGTCTCCTCCAGCCTTAAGATTGTTACTGAATGCAATAATTTGTTCCTTTACACCTGTGTATTCTGCCCTTTGTGCCTCCCTCTTTTTCTCTCAGGCCTGGTGGGGGCTTAATTTTCCTTGCTAAGGCAATGAATGATCTATTAGAGATTTTCTCTATATTCTGTAGCCTCTAGAGGTCACTGGGCCCTACTCGTGTCCAGTTTAAGTAGAGTGATCAGCATTTCCCCAGTAAAAGTTACATAGCCATATGTAAAACTAGGAAACCATTGTTCCCAGTAGCAAACTTTCCTACCTTTTACAACTTTTGCCAGGTTAGGACTAAAACAAAGACTCAGCTGGAGTTTTCACTACCAGTGTGGTCCAATCATTTACATAAATAATTGAGAGTTATTAAATGCTGTGTCATGGCAGGAAATTTAATCTCACTTGCAAGAAAATGAAATTGACCTTGTCTTCTAAAGGAATCAAAAAATGTGGTAGGTCCCTTGAAGGAGGGGGATTATGTCTTTTATGTTTCTTTATAATCCTCACGGGCATTTGACACAATTAACAGTGAGGTAGATAATAAATACTTGTTGAAATAGTATTTGTAGGACACTGGAAACCAATGAAACCATAGTCATTTGAGATAAGAGGATCATTCTTGTTGAGTTTTTATCTCCTTTATGTTCTCAACCTCTATAATGCTGTATAACATGTAAGGTACTAAAGGTGATCTTTTCAGCAACGTCATCATCCACGTGAAAATTAAAAGTTAATTGTTCTTTTTGCTTTGTTTTTATTTTTTATTACATGCTGACCCATATCAATTAAACATCTCTTTTCTCAGATGGAGGCCAAAGTAAAGGGGACACTAAATTACCGCGGAAGTCTCAGTGACTTCCAGCAAACAAAGGAGATGACACACTCGGCTGGCTGATGGAATCTACCTGATGGAAAAGTACTCATGTGGTCATAGGGCTGCTGTTCTGTCGATGTTTACATTCTCTCGTCCCAAGCACTGTGGTGAGGAGGAAAAAGAAAAGAAAACATGACTTGAGTAAAGCCAGGTGCAGGAGGAAGAAATGCTTTCGTGCAAAGTTAGTGACCTTTGGTCTCTTCTAAAGAAAGACAAAGTTACCATATTAACTGACTTGAAAGAGACTCAGTTGTCAAACCCACAGAAATACAAATTTGATTTTTCCCGGGGGAGGAAGAAGGAAATTGAGGATTTGGGTAAACTCCATCCATCCTGGGGGTTGGATCTGAACACTTGTAGACATAATTGCATAATAAAAGACAATATATCTGAAATTAGGCCAGTTTGTCAGGAGTAATGATCATGTCTGGGTGGACTGTGCAGCAAATTTGCCACAAAAAAAGTTAATGACCCTATGTCTGATACAGACAGTAGCTGAGTATAAATCGTGTACCCTCAAAAATCCTGAACAAACTTGAATCTTCTCCAGTGTGTAGCAACTCCTATGTAAGTCAGTGGACTAAAGATGCTTCAGGAAAGTCATTTTAGCACAGTGATATATATTACATTTTTAAGTCAAAAAATTGAGCCCGTTGCTCTTAACAGACAAAACTTAGATGTTCCCTTTTTGTAAAAGGGTCAATTACATCTTCCATTCAGAAGCAGGTACTTAACTCTCTTCTTCAGGTGATTTGTGCATCTGGTATTGACTGGTTAATTCTTATTTCCATTCTTGATGTTAAAACGTGACTGTGTTCACATTTTCCTCTTTGAGAAATGGGGATCTTTGATACAGGGCTGTGGCTTTGGTCCACTTAGCCTTTGCAGGCCTGCCAGTATGAACTGTAAATTTCCCCCAACATCACCTCAGGTTCACAACGTCTCCTTCTGTTCTTTTAGCTAGTGGTATTTCAGGTGATTATTAACGATTGATATAAACAAGTATAAGTGTGCATTACAATGCTTCCTCATTGGTCATTCAAATGGCATATATGTATTTTTTTTGGAATTTTGAAGATAATATTTTAAAGGGAAGAATTAAATTAGGATCATTATGTGTACAGGGGATTATTTTTATAACGATCATAGTGTATTTTTACTCCCTATATCCAGTGTAGTGAAATTGATTTGGAGCATTTGGGATTTTAAAGCTTTACTAATATTTACTCAGTATTGATATATGAGTAAACCTGCAGATAATAAGACTCCGTTATTACAGCTTCCTCATGCAAATAGCATATTCAACAAAGGACGTTAAGGGAGAAATTTATGGTTATGTTTGGATACATTTTGTTTGGGTTTTTTTCACTTCATCATTGTTCTAGTCTCTCTTTTTTCTTCCTATTTAGGCTTCTGAATGTTTTCAAACTGTACTCAAGAATAGTGTAAGCTTGATCCATTAACAATGACAGACTAACCTAAAAAAACCAGCATCAGATTGGTAGTAGCAAGATTCCTTGCATATGTTTTCATTACAAATCATCCTGTTACGTTTACTCAGATAAGGGTATTAACCAGGCCCTTTTTTTACTTTCATGAGCAGAAGTTCCAAATAGCTTTAGGACTGTGAATAAATTAGCACAGATCTCTTTAGATCTGTAAGCCTGTATTTGGACTTCAGAGTCACATTGGCTTGGTTATAGCAAAAAAAAAAAAAAGTTAATAACTGAAATCTTTAGTTCTAAGAACTTGTTACAGTAAGAGGAAAGGATTATTTCAAAGGAATCATTGATATAATTACTTGCCTCTAAGAATTTAGTTTACCGGTAAAGCAAATAAGAATGTTGTATCAACCCTGGTGGATATTTTGGAAGGATATTGGGATGGTGCAGATAGGTTTGACTTGAATTGAGTATGTTTGATTAAAGTTTTTTTTTTTTTTTTTTTTTTTTTTTTTGCGGTACGCGGGCCTCTCACTGTTGTGGCCTCTCCCGTTGCGGAGCACAGGCTCCGGACGCGCAGGCTCAGCGGCCATGGCTCACGGGCCCAGCCGCTCCGCGGCATGTGGGATCTTCCCGGACCGGGGCACGAACCTATGTCCCCTGCATCGGCAGGCGGACTCTCAACCACTGCGCCACCAGGGAAGCCCCTATTTGGTTTTTTAACTAGGGAAACGTACCCAATTCTTGAGTTGTTCCAGTGTAGCATACCTCTTGCTTTTATTTAATTTAGAAAAAAGAAGTCTTTGCTAATCTATAGGAATTTTCCTTTGGGAAGCTGCCTTTGTTTTACTTCCCATACCAGGAGAGAAGTCAGAATGCACATTAATCTCTCTCTCTGAGGATAGTTATGCATGTATTCATCTGTATGTGTATATCTGTACACATATATTTATCTATATATAAGTTCATTAGGACTTCCAGTTGAGGAGTAACAACTTTAATTTCTTAAATCCATCAACTGAATCACGCCATGTGAAGATCCCTGATGACTCTGTCCTCATTAGAGAAGAACAGGATTATCAGTTCTTCCCCCAGTATCGTTTATAACTAACTGGTAAAAATAACTGAAGGCCCTTGGCTCTGAGGAGTTCTCATATGTGGAGATTCTGTTCTTTTCTCTTCAGTCTTGATTCTGCGTCACTGCACCACATTTTCACTACCTTTAATCCACTCCAATCAAGACTACCCTTTTCTGTTGTACAAGTGAAACCAACATCCTTATATTTCTTAAAAAGTATGATCAAAGAGTTACTACATGTAAATACCTCTTTCTTTTCTAGGCCATAACATTGAAAATGGTGTCCATACTGTACAGTCACCTATTTTTACAGTTTGTCTTACTAAAATCATACATACAAATCGGTTATTTTTTAGCACAGAGGCTTGTGACTCATATTCTATTTTTGCACTTGAAAGTCAAATTATGTTATTTTTTAAAATGGTGAGTAATTTGGAAAGGATATAGAGCAATGTGTATTTCTGAAGAGCATTAGCAACATCCCAATGTAAAAGTAATCAGCACACAATTATGTCCCATTCAGCGGGATTCTTGATTCAGGAAAAGTAAGCTGTTGTCAACTGTCTTGTATTTTAAATTGCCTTCACTGATGTATAAGCTGTTACTGTACATACAAGTTAATCCTCAGTATTCACGAGCAATAATGAATGGTCAGCAGAGTTGTCTCCAGAGATAGCAGTGCTGAGCCTCAGTTGGAGACTGAGAGCAAAGTGTCAAGCTCATTCAGAGCCTCCACAATAGATGTAAGCAATAATTTAATTATTAGTCGATTATAATTCTTTCTCATATGCTTCTGAGATCAGTGGGTAAAAGAAATCATGATTTTAAAGCAGCCTGAAGAAATTAAGTTTTGGGGAAAGAAGTGAGGTTAATCTGAAGTCACAAAATCTTGATATTGAGGGAATCAGAGGATTGTGTTAGTACATTCTTTTACGCCTACCACCCCTTTGATGGATGCTGTTAGCCCAAATTACATTTTTAATATCAGAGAAGCTGAATAGGGTTTATCATATCACCCAGGTAGGAGGAAGAACCGGGCACACACATGTTTGAATGCTGTGGGTTTGACACCTGTTTGAAAACAACTTATCTGAAAAGATTTTTAACCCAGGATTTTTTTTTTCCCAAAGCAGATCTAAATTGTTTACTACCCAGGTTTGGAAAGGGCAGACACCTCTAATCTTTCTCCTCTCGTTGCCCTCTACCACACCCCTTTCCACCTCTACTTGGTTCAAGACATTTTCTGAAATGGAATTCTACTGTTATTCAAACTGCCATTGATTATGAGAACGCTGTGTCCCTTGGGATCATCTCTTAGAACTCCAGTTATCTATCAGATTTGCTGCTACATTTGTAAAATGAACTTTGCCTGTAATGGTCAACTTTAATCTAATTTACAGTTCTTTACTTTTAGGAGGTTTTGTCATATAATTTGACCCATGTATAGAATTAGGATACTTTATTTTAGGCGTGTAACATAAAAGCACACTGGTCCCTGTATTCTTTTTATCATCATTTAGGTTTTGAATTTTTGTTTGCTTTTTTTGTTCGTTGATGTTTGTTTTGTCTTGTTTTAAAGTAGAAGAGTGAGAGAAATCTGTAATCAGGCCAAACTTGAGAACTTGCCCCATGCTTCAGCACTGTAGTTTCTGCTGACCTTATGGGCACTTTTACTTTCTATTGTGCATGTATGATTGTTTTTTTGTTTTTTTGTTTGTTTTTGTTTTTGCTTTTAGGGGGCTTTTGTTTTTGTAATAATGATGTGGAAGAAAAATGCAGTAGTAGGTAAATGACTGATTAAGAACATGTTAAACAATTTTATTTTATAAAATTTAAGGGGAAAGGTTTAACTCTGTAGATCCTTTCTTAGCTCTGGTAAAATGGCTTATATTACTCCTCTAAAACATACTCAGTTCAGGCCTTTGTCTTTGTTAAGTGCCTTTTTTTTCTTTCTTTTTTCCCTTCTTTTGAAACTGTTCTCAGATATCCTAAAGTACAGGCTAATACGTCAGGGGATTCAGGAGGAAGAATCTCAAAACTTGCCAAGATCATGTCATTCTGTAATATTCTTCCTTTTCCTTATATGAATATGGATATATGTGTAAGATACATACATGCATACATATATATATCTGTATATATATGTATACATATGTAATATATATACAAAACTAGTAGCTGCTGTATTGCATCCTTTCTAAGCACTCCCCTATTAATGCTTGCAAAACTGCCTTGTTTATTCCATTGCTTTTAGTCAATTCAAATGGGTAGATTGGGAAATTGTCTTTTCACAAGATACTATTTTCCCCCTTTGAATATCTGTTTGTAGAAGTCAACAGCAACAACAACTATAACTATATCTATCTATCTATATCTATATATAGATATATATAGATATAGATATATAGATATAAATAAAATAAGTCAGTTATTACAAGTAAAATAAATTTAGCAGACTCATTGACTATTCCTGGATGTAATCCACTACTCTGTGCCCTTCAAACTTGGCGTGCATAATACTAGAGAAAGCATTGGAATAACAAGAATCTTAGAGTCTTTCTGGGTCAAGTTGATAAGGTACACAACGGCAGGCAAGACTAAAGACACGTGGGCGAGCTAGAGTTAGAACCATGGTATTGTTTCTGAGTTTTGAAGGAAGTTAGCAACTTTTCAATATTAAAAATGCATCATGTATTCTTCTGGGAAATAATTTTTGAAGAATTCATATAGCTGCATATCTGTCAAGGTTAATTAACTTAGAAGTAGAAAGACTTCAGATTCTGAGGAAAAACACTCATATAACCCATAGCATTCTTGAGGGAGCTTCAGTTTTCTTATTTGCCAAATAATTACATTTGGCTTAATACGATTTAATGGTTATTTATGTTTCTCCCTTGAGCAAAATAACATAATATTCGATAGCTAATATTCATCTGTTTCTTGTTTAAAACAGATGTGACATGTTAAGGGAGACTAAATTGAACCAATCCTCAGAGCCCAGTACAGATATATCTAATAAATGCCCCCTTTTAACTACATTTTAACTGAGGAGACTGGTGGCCAAAAAGGAGAAAGCAGAGGCTCCTGGTGGTGTTACCTGATAGCAAGACTGTTATCAGGTGGCCTCAGTTCAGTCATGTTACTCTTGAATTACTGTGTTTAGGGGGAATATCATTTAACCTTTGTGCCTCAGATTACCCATTAGAAAATTGGGTATAATAATATTCACCTACCTCCCAGGGATATCAGAGACTTTTTCAAAAATATTTTGAGTTTTTCTAAAATGTCCTATATAATTAAAAAAGTATTATCATTTTCCTGCAGAGGCTAAAAAATGTTTCCCTGTGATGGGTATAAAAAAGTACCATATGATTTTTAAGTTAAAAAAAATCACTGGAATTCTAATTTAGATACATATTTGTTATTTAAACATATTATATTTGTGGTTGGATAAAATGCTTAGTTTCAGGATAATAAGTGGGGAGGGGGTAAATAACACTAAGTTTCTTAATTATAAGTAGATTTTTTTTTAGCCATTTATGGTATTATTACACGTGTGATTTTTGCCAAGGTTGTGGAGCTGAAGCTAGCTAAAGCTTGGATGATTGGTTATTGGAGTTGATTAATGATCCCAAACATTTTATCTGCCTCACTTTGCCATATTCTCAGTCTGATTTCCTTATATTACTTGTTTAGTGATGGATAGCTAAACTTTTAACTTTCTAAGAATGAATGGGAGTCTCCTCCTTCTTGTAAATCGAGATTGTGTACTCTTGCTGTAACTATAGGTTTATCCAGCTTTGCACTGAAGGGGCAAGCACTACATACAGTCAGCTGGGTGTACTTTTAGCCAGTCTACCTTTGTAATTTATGCTTCTTCAACCGTGAAAGAGTTGGAGCCATCAACTGCTCAGGTGGTAGGAAAATGGGAGAGGGGGGAGGCAGGATTCTTTTCCTATAGCTGGGGAGGGGTGGGGCGGGCGGGGGTAGAAGGAAGCATGTTTTGCTCAACTCCAAAGAGGAAAGGAAGGTCATCTTATCCTACCCTCCGCTGGGTGTATTAAGCAGTAATACATAGAATTTTCCTTTTATCATTGGAAACAACAACAACAGGAAAAAATGGATGCCGCCTCTCTGAGCTAATTGCTTAGCAACATCTGTTAGGGGGTGTGTGTAGATTTAAATTGTAGCACATATTCAGGGTCAGGAAAGAGAATGTAGGGGGATGAGGAACAAGTTATCCAGTATAAGTGAGTCAGCAGAAAGCGCCAGGCCCAAGCAGACAAAGCCTCTGGGTTAATTCCCAGAACTGGCTGAGGCCCATTTAATCTCTAGTGATAGGATGTTTTTCCTTAAAAGTCACTTTTTGGTTTTTTTTGTTGCTTTTTCCAGATAAAGCCTTAGTTAGTAGCCTCTAAATATCAACTATGCAGATAAACACACAAATTTTTCACACTTTTTCTCTTTTTTCCATTCTTTAAATAACAGATGTTAACTAAGACTTCTACCCAAAGAAATAAGGCGTAAGGGTTTTGTTGAATGTGTGTTTGTTCCTCTAGGGAAAATTAATGGAAACATAAAAATAGAGATATTTTGTGTGTTCATCTATCCTAAAATGTGAACTTTATATTCAAAAACTAAGTACAGATACTAGTGCAAACTGTAGTTAGAATCATGGAATGTCTTTGGGTTGTTAAGATAAAACCATCCCAGTGTTCAATTCTGAGAAAGTTTTAGATTCTGTGGCACAGTGTTCAGGTTTGTGGAGCTAAACAGATGGTCAGACTATAATTAAAAAGCTTTGAATATTAATGTCAAATTCTTATTCTTTCTTCATATTCTTTAGTCTTCATTCTTCTTTCCTCTAGTCTGAGCTCTTCAGTTAACCATTCCATCAACCAGTTGCTACACTAGAATATAAGTTGCTAAGAGTCAGGGGAGGAAAGGTTAAACTGTCTTTCACCTCCTTTTCTCACTCACGTTGGCCATCTATGCTGTGTTTCCACTGAATTCAAAAGTAAAGACTATAGGCATTTCTAGGAGACTGTTTACATCCCAACACAGACTCAGACAGGGACTGGTAGGATTTTAATCAGACTGCTTTTGAATAACTTGGTATTAAATTACATTTTTCTCAGATACTCCCAAAGTACCATTTGCTTGAAAATAACTATTTGTGATCTTTGTTTAATTTCCTCATACTGTAATACTTCTTTTTTCCAGCCTTTCTTACATATGTACATTTTAGATCGGGTTAGTACTTAAATTTTGGACACTTTTCCGAACTGTTACCCAAACAGGTCAAGAATACTTTTAAAAATCTCAGTACTAAAATCAAAGGGGTCTATATGTCCAGAACTTAGAGTCGTCACTGGTGACCTGAATTAGTTTTCTCTTCTTTGTGTTAAAAATAGATTTCTCTACTATATAATGTAGTCGTAGCTACATTGCATGGCTTCCTCAATACTTTTCAAGATTATTCAGAAGAGACACAGACCTTTGTTAGGGCTCTTATTTCACATAATACTCTGCCTTGCTTATTTTCATTACTTCCCCTGGAATAAACCTACTTTGCAAAGGTCTGAGTCAGATAGGCCATATGAATCTTTAGTACCAATTTTATGTTCCTCAGAAAACTCTCTATACATTATTTACTCCCATTTGCCAATAATAATATAATTCTATTTTAATCTAGTTTTAAAATATTTTGTAATAAAGCACTAATGGAAACCTAATTGAAATACAAACAAGATGATTATTACCTAAGATAACTTGGAGATACTTCTGTTTTTGAAGTTAACAGCTCCATCTACCCTCTAAGCACATTTAGGAGTCAGCAGTAACCAAGACCAGCCAAGTGGCATGTTTTTCTGTGTGACAACCTGCCCTTTATTTGTCACATCTCAGCTATATTATATTTTCTGTCCTTGCGGCCATAAACTTCCCTCCTTTTTTTGCTTCTCTCTTCTGTTTGCAGGGGTAGTGTGCCCTGTGCCCGCATATTGGGTTTTCTTTCCTGTACCTGTGAAATTACCAAGACTTACCCCAATTTTGGCCAGAGGTGTTAAAAGAGAAGTTATTCTCAGTTGATAAATGTATTACTGTTTTATATAGGTAGTCGGAAAGTTGACCAAGTTTGGCCAACTTTTAAAATCCTGGCTATGTTACATAATTAATTACATATACCTTCTGAGACCTTCAGATAAGCAAGGGGCCCTTTCACCAGTAGAGGTAGGTTTCCATCCTACACGTAATTTCCTGGCCAGCCTCCAGAGAAAGGATTCAAGCTTTGTACTGTTCTTTTGTTGGCTGTCATTGAAAAACTATATTATAGAATGTATCAAAAATATCTGATTGTTCTTAAGAAGAGTATGTAAATCTGGAGCTTGCCCTTGTTTGTTGCTCACTGAACATTGTAAAGCTTAAAAGGAAAGGAAATCTCTGGCTGGTGAAAATTTTGTGCCCCGAATAATGTGTTAATCAAAGTTATCTACCACGGTGACCAAGTGATGAGTGTTTTCTCTTTTATTACAAGCAAGAAAATTTATTTGCAGTTGTAAAACTTATTGTGGGACTGCAGGCCTATTTGCTATAAATGATTGGAAATAAGGATTCTGATTTTTAGTCTGGGTTAAGCACATATTTCCAACCCTTGCGGTATGAATTTTCCTAAAGGAAAGACTTTTGTTTGGTAACAGAAGGAAAAACAGGACTTATTTATACAGTGAATGTTCACTCTGTAGAGGAGCTTCCCTCCAGTTACACATCATGTTCTTACTTTAGCCGCCTCCACACTTGATATAGATGCCAACATGTTTTACAACGAGTCTTGAAGGAAGGAGCCTACATAATTGTTGCTCCTCTGGGTGAAAGGCCCTGGTTACTGTACTGCATTTGTTTATAGGGAGGTGTGTTTTTGCTAACTTGAAGGGATATACTGTATTTTAAATAAGTGTGTGACTTAATATTTTGGGATTTTTTTTCCTCCTTTAAAACTGGACCTGAACACAGCTTTGAGTTGATATTTGTAATAATCTCAGGACCTGAAAGATTGTAGCATTTAGTGTGTCTTAAAAATTATGTACTGTACCAGCCATGGATTTTTGTAAATATACCTGTCTCCCTTTTTTGTATTATTTTAGTAAAAAAAATAATAATAAATTTAAATAAAATGGGGTGGTGACGACATGTGGATGGGTGTGGGTATGTATGTGTGTGTGTTTGTATAAGGCTCTTTTGAGATGAACTGGTGCTTGTTTAATTTCCGGCTCTAATGAGAGCAGGAATATGGACAAACTGCTGCTACTGAACCCTGCACTGAGCCTAGCTATTTCCATTGCATTTCCTAGTGATTGACCAGGAAATGACTAAGTTAAATTCTTCTTCCCACTGCCATCTTGCCTTTGAATTCTCAGTTCTACACACTTTTTGAACTTCAATGGTAAATCTTTCCAAACTTTGGGTGGTTTGCTGGTCTGTAGTTTTTAAAGAGCTCTTGTCACTATTTTCTAAGAAGAAAGAAGGACAGGTAAATTTTTTTAACCAAAAAAAAAATCATATTTCATAAAATCCTGATGAGTTTTGGACATGTGAGAGGACTTGAACATTCCTAAATGTGGATCTGTGAATTTAGTAAATTGACCCCATTGATATACTCTTTCAGTGCAGGGATTTCTTTTTTTTTTTTTTTTTCGTAACAGCCTTGCTCATATTCCAGGTGTAGCTAAGCAAACCCCTGTTTTAAAGCAGGAGCCTTATTTGATTCAGTGTAGATGTTTTCCTGTCTATCCTTTGTGACAGGGCCTTTTACATGAGTGTTTTTTCTTTTTGTATGTGTTATGTGTTTGTTGTATTAAATAAAGAGGAATGTACATATTATTCTCGTGTCTGTTGTATCATTGGACTAACATGGATTTTAATATCTCATTCTTTCAGTCGTGGTTGAGTATCTCTTGCCTGTTTCACACTGTGCTAGGCGCTGTGGGATACAGAAGTAAGGGCATAGTCCCCACCCTCCATATATTTACAGTTTGCAATCACATGAGAAGTTAAAAGACAACAGTTCAAAATTTATCACAAAGGTGTGGTCCATGGCCATCTGACATTTGAGTTCAGAGCAGGGGAGAGATTGGAAAGATCTGGGGAGAATTGTCAAGTTGATGGCATTTGAACTGGGCCTCCAAGAATAAGTGGGATTTGGCTGGGAAGGAGGAAAAGGGAGCATCCTGAGCGAAGTCAGGAACAAACAGGAAGGAGGCCAGGCTGGTGTGAGGTAGACACTGGGGTGAGTAGGAGAAGCCAGACTGTGGGAGTCTGGAATGCAGGCTTACCAGGTTCTTCCTTCGGGTTACAGGGTGTGTGTGTGTGTGTGTGTGTGTGTGTGCGCGCGCGCCTCCAGGATCAAGGCTTGCGGTTGTAGCTACAGGAGTTAGTTGCATAGGTGAGCATCTTTTAGTCTTGTGGAGGACTTCTTTAGGAAAAATAGTAAGAGAAAAAATTTAAAAAAGAATTCAACCTTTGAAATCCAGGTAGAGTGTGGGAAAAGATAGAAAGCAGCTTGTCAGAGAAATTGAACAGTTTTGTTATTTGTAAGCGTATATGTGCATAGAAGATACAGAAAAGAACATAAGCCCCCAAATATAAGAGTGGTGGTACTTAAGTGTGTTTTCAGTGCATTGTCATCAGGATGAAGAATTTAAAAGGCATGGTCCTCATGCAGGGAGGAGGGTAGGCTGCAAGTGCTTTTATGAAAAACTAGTAACATTTAAGGACAGTTTTGCAAGTGTGTTCTTGAGAGTAACAAGAACTCTGCAGTTAAATAATAAGACTACACTTAACTATGTTGTCACCATCTTGTAAATGTGTGTTAACATATTAAAGGTGCCATTGTTAAACCAGATTTTTTAAACCCATTATTTCCTTAAGCTTATTTGACCATGGAATACTTGTTTTCATGTAACTTCAATTAACATTAAATTATATAAGGCATGTTGAAGCACTTAGCCCAATGACACATAGGAAGTACTAGGTAAATGTTAGCTTTTATTATCATTCACACTAGTTCTGTTTTATTATTTTTTATATAGTATATATATTTTTTAAGTTTTTAAGAAGAAAAACATGGCCCAAGGAGTTAAGGATTTCAGAATAACCAAGTCAGTTTAGAGAGCCGAGAAGTAAGCAGGTAGAGAAATGCAACCTCTAGAGTTGAATGAGGGACGGGTGTCCAGAAGGGGGGCTGGTTCAAAGGAGTATAGAAAACTCCAAAGCAGGAAGTATGTTTTACACTTGTCTGTGTAGTCAAGAAACCGTCTCAGACCTTAGCTTTGGCACAGAAAAGAGTGTGGCTAGTTACGAAAATCGACAACTGTAGATGGAGCTCAAAGGTGGAAGTTAACAAATTGGTGATGGAGCTACTTTGCTTTTACAAATTTATTCTAAGGGGAAAATGGCCTTGTACAAAGGTTTCTGTACGAGTGTGTTCATCTGTGTTGCTCATAACAGTAAAAGTTTGAACCAATGTAACGTGCTAGCGGGGATTGGTTAAGTAAATAAAAATAATACTACTAAACAAAATTGTTTTAACATAAATGATTAAGATGTCCATGTATTAAATAAAAGCAGTTATAAGTGTTAATGCACATAGATAGGCACAGAAAAAAATATACGGAGGGACATACACACCAAAATATAAAGATTGGTGAAATGAACGCTTTTTTCTTTATCCTTTTACTTAAATGTATTTTCAATGAACATGGATAACAGCAAGTCTTTTGGTTTTGGGTTTTTTTTAAGAAACAGTAGGTGGACTTAGTTGAGGAAAAGGGGAAAGAAATGGGAAGGAGCCTCTTGCTGTCTCATCACTGGGAGAAGGGAAGAGAAAAGAATTTATTTCTTCCACTCAGACCCTGCTAGATCTCAAAATTGGATCTGGCCTAGAGGGAAGACACACCTGAACTGCTTGATTTAAAGTAAAGATTTTTCTGGAAAAGATTATTCTTGCACTTAGTTAAAAAGAAAAAAAGTACCAAATACATGATTATACAGTGAACGCAAAGCATCTTTCCTACCCACGGCCCCATTTTCCTCCCTCAGACCAACCACTGCTACCAATTTCTCCAGTTAAAAGTATAAATATGCATCTGACCTTTTAACATAAATTTAGCGTACATATCTGCTCTACCATACCTAGCATTTTTTTCTCAATTATCTTGGAGATTATTCCACACAGTACATAGAGGTCTGTCTTGTACTTTTTGACAGCTCATAGTATTCCATAGTCATAGTACCATAATTTATTGTATCCATTAATGGGCAGTTAAATAACTATCACAGGTCAAATTGTGATATCCTTTAGGTATTTGCGGTCTGTGTATGCATATCAAACCAACAGTCAAAAGTTTGTTTTGTAATGGATAATAATGACTAACATTCCAGATTTGAAAGTTGGTGTCTGGAATCTGTGGCATTGCTTCATATCTATGTAAAACTTTGAGGAATACTTGAGAAAATCTTTTCTAAAACAGAGTTTGAAAATTGGAAGTGAACTGCTTCTAGGTGCACGAAGGGTTGCGTTAGCTTGCAGGTGGGATCATGAGCTTTTCAAAGGACAGTGACAGCCCCTCTGATGCAGGTGTCATGTAGTAAGATTGCTCTTCCTCATCAGTATGTGCCTTGACATGGCTTGCTTTCTCTGTCTCTGTGTACAGTTACCTCTTCTGTGTCCCTGTGTCTGACCTTTCACTATTTCCCACTATCGTTTTTCTAGTAGGGGGGCACAGCATGCAGAATAGGCTGACATTAAACAGACTTCGGTTCTCAGGTCCCCATTATGAAGCTGTGGCACTTTAGACAAGTTGTGGATCTCCTTTCAGCCTGTTTCCTCCTTTCTGCAGGGATAATTCCCAGCGGTGGGGTTTGTTGTTGGATTAGAGACAAGATACGGAAAGCACCTAGCATAGTGCCTAGCACATAAGAAGAGCTAATGAATGGTGGCTACTATTATTCTGTCTCTTTTCTGCCTTTTTCTTCTTAAATTCCTGCTTCCTCTTGCTCTCTTAATTTCCCCAAATATAGAAGTGAAACCAGTGTTCTAAAAAATCTTAAGACATATATATATATTTAAAAGTACAGGAGTGGATAAATATCAGTTAAAATTCTTTCATCGCAGGTGTCAAACCCCTGGCATAAAAGGTAAAGGGAGACTGCTCTAAACATGAAGTCTATTAAAACAGTTGAGGGAATCTTTGGATTCATATAAGTGAGCAGTCTAGAGGTAAACCTCATTTAGGTGAAGCTTTGTCGACTGATTCAGTGTCACCTAGAGCCAGCCATCTGTCTGCCCAGCATTCGAAGTGTCACGTTTCACAGGTGGCCCTCTGACAGCTACTGCCTCTCCCTTCAGAGCCAATTGGCGGCTGCATTTCCAAACTGTATGTTAGTATGTGTTGTATATAGTTTATTTCTGCTTTATTGTACCTCAAATGCAAAGCAATGCACGAATCATGTGCCTCAATCCATAGCATATGGTTTTCATCACTTAATACAAGATCTCATTCTCTCATTTTATTATAAATTAGGTTTCTCCTTCCTTCCTTAGTCCCCACTCCCTCTGTGCCAAAGGTATCCACCCTTACTCTTTTAATAGGTGCCCCTTGTTATGCATGCATCCTTCTAAAACTTGTAGTGCTATTTTGTGTGTATGCCATTTTAATTTATATAAATGGTCCTGTGCTATAAATTGTGCTGTTTTCTACTTTTCTCACTTACATTGGTCCATGTTGCTCTCTGTACATCCTGCGTGTTGCATAGTATTTCATATGATGCGTCCACCACTTTCTGCATATCCGTCCTCCTAGAGGTGGATACCTAGGGTGTCTCCAATTCCTTATTACCATGAGAAAAGCTATAGGTAGTCTGCGAATTGCCTGTTCATCTCTTCTCCTTCTATTGCATTTTCATCTTTTTGTTGTGATAATAATCTCTTAACAGTTTCGGACATGTCAGATATTTTAGTCTATTACCTGTCTTTTTAACTTTGCCTATGCCATCCTTTATTGACCAGAAAACCTTTTTTAATAGTCAATTTTTGTCTAATTTATGTTTTGAGGGGTTTGTTATGAAATATTTCCCTTCCCCTAGATCACAAAGATATCCTCCTACATTCCTTTGAATATTCGGTTTTTCATTTAGAATCCATCTGTTGTCCATTATACCATGTATAATGTAGGGGTCCAGCTTTATTTTTCTTCATTTAGTGGGCCAGTTTTTTCCCAGCACCATTTAGTAAGTCAGTATTTCTCCCATTAATTTTTGGTGCCATTTTTATCATATGTCAAATACTCATATATGCAATGGTCTATTCTGAGCTCAATTCCATTCCATTGTTCTTTTTATTTCCATACCAGTATAGACTTATAGTCTCCCTTAATATTTAGTAGGCAGAGTCTCCCTCTTTGTTCCTCCATGTTCACTCAACTAATCGTGAATTGTTACTCTTCTACAAAATTTTAGAATAAAATCTTCAAGTTCTGTTCAAATAATCTAGCTGAAATATTTATTAGGATTGAATTTAATTTGTAGTTTAAAAAGAATGGAATCTTTAATGTTAAATTACCTCATTCATGGTATATCTCTTCATTTATTTAAATCCTCTTTCATGTCTTCTAGTAAAGCTTTTAAATTTTCTCTGTAAAGTTATTGTTTGTGTATTGATTTCTAGGTACTTTATAGTTGTAGATTTTAAGTATGGTATGTTAACCTCTATTATGTTTTCTAGTGACTTTTGCCGGGATCAGGGAATGCTGTTGATTTTCACAAGTTGCGTTTGTATCCAGCAACTTTGCTGTACTCTTTTATTCTAATAACTTGTCTGATTATTTTATTAACTTTTCAACTGAGTTAATCATACACTCTACAAATAATGGCAGTTTAATCTCCTCTCCCAGTTTTTTTCACTTTTTATGTCTTATTTTAGAGCATTAGGTTCTTTAATAAGTACTATGTTAGACAGTAGTTGTGAAAATGCCATCTGTGTTTCCTTCTTTCTTTTTTTTTTTTTGGCCACACTACACAGCTTGTGATGTCTTAGTTCCCCGACCAGGGATTGAACCTGGGCCCATGGCAGTGAAAGCATCAAGTCCTAACCACTGGACCACCAGGGAGTTCCCATCTTTGTTTGTTATTTTAATGGGAAAATATCTAAATTTTCTCCATTACGTATAGCGTTTATTCTATACTTGTGGTTTATAGTTTTTATGAAGTTAAGTAAATTCTATTCCTAATTTTCTGGAAATCTTGATCATAAGTATGAGTTGAATTATGTCAAGTGCTTTTCCTATAACACCTATGTACAATCAACCCACTTGCAGAAAATTTCTTAGAAATGTATTCATAATATTTTTTATTCTTATAACCTCTGTTGTATCTGTATTTGTTTTCCTGTTCTCATTCTCTGTTTTGTTTATGTGCATCTTCTCCCTTTTTCTTATTCAGTCTTGGCAGAGGTTTGTTCTTATTAGCTTTTCAAGGAACCATGAGTTTTATTGAGTTCATTATGGTTATATCTTTTCTTCTTTTTTATTGAAATATAGTTGATTTACATTGTTATGTTAGTTTTGGTTATATATATATATTTTTAACATCTTTATTGGAGTATAATTGCTTTACAATGGTGTGTTAGTTTCTGCTTTATAACAAAGTGAATCAGCTATACATACACATATATCCCCATATTCCCTCCCTCTTGCGTCTCCCTCCCACCCTCCCTATCCCACCCCTCTAGGTGGTCACAAAGCACCGAGCTGATCTCCATGTGCTATCGGCTGCTTCCCACTAGCTATCTATTTTACATTTGGTAGTGTATGTAGGTCCATGCCACTCTCTCACTTCGTCCCAGCTTACCCTTCCCCCTCCCCGTGTCCTCAAGTACATTCTCTACATCTGCATCTTTATTCCTGTCCTGCCCCTAGGTTCTTCAGAACCACTTTTTTTTTTTTAGATTCCATATATATGTGTTAGCATACAGTATTTGTTTTTCTCTTTCTGACTTACTTCACTCTGTATGACAGACTCTAGGTCCATCCACCTCACTACAAATAACTCAATTTCATTTATTTTTATGGCTGAGTAATATTCCATTGTATATATGTGCCACATCTTCTTTATCCATTCATCTGTTGATGGACACTTAGGTTGCTTCCATGTCCTGGCTATTGTAAATAGAGCTGCAATGAACATTGTGGTACGTGACTCTTTTTGAATTATGGTTTTCTCAGGGTATATGCCCAGTAGTGGGATTGCTGTGTCGTATGATAGTTCTATTTTTAGTTACATCTTTTTGATCTATTGTTATTTTCACCAGTATATAATGTCGCTCATTTTTCTTTATGATGTGTTTTTGCCCTAATATTAAATTTAATATCCCAGCTATCTATATCCTGAATAATATTCCATTGTATGAATATATTATATTTTTATTTATCCATTCATTAGTATGGACACTTGGGCTGTTTCCACTTTTTGACTATTATGAATAATGCTGCTATGAACATTTGTGTACAAGTTTTTGTAGGATATATGTCTTCAGTTCTTTTGGGTGTATACCTAGGAGTGGAATTCCTGGATCATATGGTAACTCTATGTTTAATTTTTTGAGGAACCACCTAGCTGTTTCCCACAGTAGCTGGATCATTTTACATTTCCACCAGCAATGTATAAGAGTTTAAATTTCTCTACATCTTCACCAGCACTTGTTATCTTCCTTTTGGTTTTTTTGGTTATAGCTATCCTGGTTGGTAAAGTGATATCTCATCCTTTTGATTTGCATTTCCGTAATGACTAATGGTGTTGGGCATGTTTTCATATGCTTATTAAGTATGTAGTGTATTAAGTATAATTTACTTATATTAGTATATTAAATATATAAAAGTACTTTTTCCAGGAGAGTTCTCTTTTTTCATATTTTTTTTCTTATTGAAGTGTAGTTGATGTACAATATTATATAAGTTACAGTGTATAATATAGTGATTCATAATTTTTAAAGGTTATACCCCATTTATTACTGTTATAAAATATTGACTATATTCCCCATGTTGTACAATATATCCTTGTAGCTTATTTTATACCTAATAGTTTGTACCTCTTAATCCCCTACCCCTAATGTTACCTCTCCCCCATTCCCCCTCCCCATTTGTAACCACTAGTTTGTTCTCTGTATCTGTGATCTGCTTCTTTTTTATTATATTCACTAGTTTGTTGTAATTTTTAGATTCCACATATAAGTGATATTATACAGTATATGTCTTTCTCTGTCTGACTTATTTCACTTAGCAGAAGAGTTTTCAAAGAGACCCTTTGTGCTGTAAACTTTCTAAGGCCTTGTATGTCTGAATGTATCATCTTTCCATCCTTACATTTAAGTAACAGTTTAGCTGGGTATAATATTCTAAGTTATTTTCCTTCATCACTTAGAATATATAACTTCATTGGTTTTTTTTGTCTCCAATGTCTTTTAGGAAGACTAATGTCAATCTAATTATTCTTTTGTGAACTATCTGCTTCTTCTCTCCAGAGGCTTTTAGAGTTTTGTTTTTGTCTTTAATGTTATTAAATATCACTGTAATATGTCGAAGTCTTGGTTTTTCCATATTTATTCCGTTTGGTGCTCCATGAGACCTTTGAAATGGAGTCCTTTTTATCTTTCATTTTTTTTAAAGTTCTTACTTATGATTTCTTTACATATCTCTTTCCTAAATCCATTTTCTCTCTTACTGGGATTCATATTGTACAGATATTGACATTATAATTATATCTTAAATGTTCTTTCATATTTTCCATCTCTTTCCAGTACCTTCTAGGAAAACTCCTTGAGCTGATCTAGATTATTATTCACTTTTCAGCTAGCTAGCTATTGTTTGTTTTTATCCAGTCCATTGGGTTTGTTCAGCTATTACATGTTTCATATATATTTCCATTTGGTTCTGTGTAACTGCTTGTTCCTTATTATTAGCCTCTTTGTGAGGATCTTTATTATGCTTATTTTAAGTTCTTGATCTGTGTTGTTCCATTCTGGTTTGTCTATTACAGTATGTTCCATTAATTGTCTCTTTGTTGTGATTATACTCCTCAAGTATCTCATTATTTTCAGGTGTGAGCCTGTTTTTTCTTGGGTTTAGCAGCTTTCTTAGCTGGTGATGTACATGAAGGGCAGAGGCCAAGGTCAGGGCCCTAGCATGTGCTTAGTGGGTTGGGAGCATCAGACCCACAAGGTCCCAGGCACTGGAGTCAGACCTTGAACCAAACTGTAGGTCCAATCCTACAGTTTATTGTTTTCTACTAATTTGCTTATACTGGCTTATTTTTGCATGTGTGTGGTGATGTTTTATTATATATCCCTGCACTTTGGCTTTGGCCATTCTTTGAGGCCTGGTTTTAAAGTGTGTTCCTCTAAAAGAGTATTTGAGTTTGCTTCTTCCAGGCTTCTAGGAACATTACCAACCCAGGACCACTTCAAACTAAATGCTCAGCTTAAGGATTTCAAGGACACACAGACAGGAGGACTTCTAGCCACAAATGTATTTGAGTGGTTACTGCTGGTGGTTAAGAATTCTTGTAGAGGGTTCCCTACCCTGCCACCCAACCCTGAGCTGAGGTTGAGACAGATAAGTTTCCTCTTGGTGAGGTCAGGGATATATCTATCTATCTATCTATCTATCTATCTATCTATATTTTTTTTTTTGCGGTACATGGGCCTCTCACTGTTGTGGCCTCTCTCGCTGCGGAGCACAGGCTCCGGACGCGCAGGCTCAGCGGCCATGGCTCACGGGCCCAGCTGCTCCGCGGCATGTGGGATCTTCCCGGACCGGGGCACGAACCCGTGTCCCCCGCATCGGCAGGCGGACTCTCAACCACTGTGCCACCAGGGAAGCCCCAGGGATATTTTTTTCATTCCCAGCAATAAGGTCAATTTTTGGGGGCTCCATCATTTTGCAAGAGTTTATGATCTGACCTCCTACCATGCTACTCCGAGGCTTTCTTTCCTTTGGACTGCCTAAGGCAAATTAAAATCTAGACTGTAGGCCACCAGGAATGAGCAGATATCTTCAGGGCAAATGTTGCTTTTATTGCTCACTTACCTCCTCCTTTCTGACCTCTGGTTGTTCTGGCTTCCTTTACTGTCAGCTCAGTCAAACTTAAAAAAATATATATTTTTATGTTTGTTAAAATTTCACCCAGGACTTTGTGTTTTATATGGAGAGAGATTTCTCTGCACATCTAGTCTTCCATAATGTAAAAAACAAAAGTCTTATATATAGGTTCTATAAAAATAGTTATCTCTATATAAACACATAATATTAAAATTTAATATAATTAATATGATTATACTTAATGATTAATATGTAAATATCAAAACGTTCTATATTAACTGTACATTCACACAGTCCAGTTCACAAGTCAGACTGTCCCATGCTGCCTGCAGTGCATCAGGTGTCCTGTTGAAAGAGCAGGAGTTCCATAAGGAGGGTTTGACAGTGGTAACTTCATTTACTAAGGTGGGAATCTTTCTGTGTCAGTTTCACCAGAAACCCCAAAGGCTGAGAACAAAACAGTAGGTGCCAAGTCCATCCACATTCTAAAGGGAAAAGGAACTAGATCACCTGTGTACTACATGCTAAGAGATTGTGAAGTAGATACTGGGAAGCACTGGCTCAGTGCTGGGAAGGAAGAGCTCGGCACCTACCTCCAGGCTCTGTGAGAGAATGTGAGAAGATTCCTTTGGAAGCAGCTGTCAGTATGCTGGACATTTCCGTTCTGCTCCCCAGGCAGGAGAGGGTGGAGGTGCTTCCTCTTCACCTCATGCCAAATGAGGGGGGCACTTCTAGAGGACCACTGGGAGAGCGTGACACATCCTGTGGAGTATGAGGGACACAGAAACTGGTGTCTGACTCACTCCTAAAAGTCTAAAGACAAATGAGGAGTAGGTGGCTAGCTCCTGGAGAAGACAGAAGAGGAGAGAAGGCTGCAATGGGAATGGTTTACACTCCCAAAGTTTCCGAGCTCCTGTGGGCCTGATGTGGTTCTCAAGAAATGGAGCCAGATTTGGTCATTTTAAGAAGGAACCCAGCCAAAGGGAACACCTGGACGGCTGGAATGACCTCAGTGGAGGGGAGCCTCCCTGAAACTAAGGGGCCGGGGCAGGAATTCTAAGTAACTAGAGAAGGCATGGCCTACAAGGGAACTACAGCTGAGAGATCCCCAGAGAAGGAGAAACTATTGAGAACCTATAAAAAAAGAAGCAACACTGGAATCTGCTGCTCCCGGGGGACACGGACACCAGCTTATCTCTACCAACAAAGTAAGACCTTACCTCTTTCTTCTTTCCCTGGCTGTAACCGGCCCACAGGCCTGGAACAGCAGCCAGCAAGGGGGCAGGAGGTAGTGAGAAACAGAAATGACACTGATCCTGACCCCCATTCTCCTTCACATTTCCAGACTGGAGGAGGAGAGAAATGTTAAATTAACTGATATTTGAAGTTTTGATCTGATCCTGGATGAGACTTGTTCATACCTAGAAAAAAGAGACTATTCTTAAAATGATCATGATAACTCTTTAACCTGTTTGTCACCTAAAAGAGTAAAGCTGTAAATTTCAAAGAGTAAAGCTGTAAATTTCATCCAACCATAAGAACAAATCATTACAGAAGTGTGTAGGGGCACTCATGAGAAAAAGTTGCTTTCTGTTTATACAAGTCTAGCTTGTTCCAGGAAGAGGGTGCATTTGAAGAGCAGAAGGGTAGGTGGGCCGTGTCCTACTGCCCTAACTGCCCATTTTTCACCCTGTGGCAGCCTCAGCTGACAATGGGGAGAGGTCTTATGCAATGACGTTTGGAGTTTTAATGTTAAACAGACTGGACTTTTTTAAAACCAAAGGGAAAAAAAAAAAAAGCCAACTGTCCTGTTATTTCCTAGGAAAGCTGTGTGAGCCACCCACGATTTCATGCCGGAGAGGAAGAAGTCCACGAGCAGCAGTGGAAGGAGGAATAAATTGCTCTCTGCTTGTATCTAGCAAGTCCAGCTTGCTGGTTAATAGTCACCTTTGCTTCTGAGCATTATAATGTACTGCAGTCTATATGCTACAGGATGTTATCAGTAAGAGGTTAATTTGCTTAAGAGTAAGACATTTAAATGGCAGAAACTACTATGTAATGGGAAGTAAACGACATAAAAATCCATAAACTACACAGATGGGATGATTATCTTGCTGAAAAGTATTTACAAGAGTTGTCAAACTTAAAAATTACCTATTTTTCTTTTACAAAAGAGGCAAGTGTTTCTCATTTGCTGTCCTTCTCTGTGATGACAAGAGGGTGTGAGGAGTATGCTGCTGTGTGGTCTGCAGTCTGGTTTTTGGCAGCCAGCGTTCATTCCCATATCCTTATGTATTACAGGGGCTAGGTTTATGGAAACATTCCCAAACTCCTTGCCTTCAAGGTTCTGGATGTGATTTCTTTCTGCTAGATGTATTCATGTGGTATTTTGTAGGTGGGAGGAAAAAGTGATATTTTTTCTTCTGGCAGCACCTAGCAAAACGGGCAGGCCATGGGAGACTTAAAGTTCTGCCGTAGCTCCCAAGTAATCTCCTATCAGCCCCTATGTGAGTACTTGGGGGCCAGCTCTGATCAGCAGTGGGGGGACCTGCATTTTTCTGACCTAGGTGATAGCAGCAACCTCCCAATACTCTGAACTGCAGAAGCTGTTAGTGGCAGCTTTCCTTAACTCCTGCAGCTCTTCTAATAGTGCCGTCAAGCGTCTACTGAATTGAATGCCCTGCACTCAGTTCCCTTCTGCTTGAAAAGCCTGCAGTGGTTTCTCTTTTTCTGACTGAGCCCTGATGGATACAGGTGCCTAGCTGATCTTCTGAAAGAAATGAACATACTTAATGGGTCCTTTTAAGTTAAAAGTGGTATTTTAAAGCTAAGTGAGGCACTGACTGCCTTTTTAAAAGAAACTCATGCAGTGAGGAAATTTGAAAATGGATGTTTAGAAATGTTTATCACTATGTGATTTTGTTGCTCCAAATGATGTGTTAAACCAAGATTTTCAAAATAATAAAACATACTGTATTTACATTGCATTTTCAATAAAATAAAGAATAATAATCTTTCTTTACTGAGAGAAATTAGTACTTTTTTTACTGTTAATAAATAAAATAAAAATATTTTCAAAATATTGTTTTTCTTTTTTAAAATATACTTTTTATTTCTATTTTGTGCATGTTTTAAATGTATCTACTACATTGAATTAATAGTACATGTATATAATTTAAAAATAAATACAAAGGGGGAGGCACAAGATTTTTACCACAGTGGATACACAATCAAAGAAGTTTAGAAATCACTGCCTCGGGACACGCATCTCTAGAATGACAACTGATGGAAGCGAGTGCCTACAAACGTCTGCTCTCAGATACACCCGCTTTCATTAGTCCTGGCTCTTTCCCACCAAAATTTCCCCCAGATTCCCAAGCTCATGGCCAGGTAGCTAGTCACTGCTATAGTTGCAGGGTTAAGACTGGACCTTCAGGGTCTGTTCCTACAGTTTCACTGGGCATAGAAAACTTGTCCCAGAACTCCTCCTGTACCCTCCCAGAGCTTGAAGGACAGGATAATGGTGGCCTCACAGTGGGTGGAGACTGGTGTGGGCACTTCCCTACGCCAACACACACACACACACACACACACACACACACACACACACACACACACACACACACACACACACACACACACACACACACACACACACACACACACACACACACACACACACACACACACACACACACCTGAAGATGCAGATTCAGCACGTCATTTGGGTCTGTGCTCAAATGTCACCTTATCAGTAAGGACCTCCCAGAACACATTAGCCGGTCTCAATCCCCTGCCCCTGGCTTTCTTTTTCTTCATAGCACTCATCACCATTTGATAAATTTTATGTTTTGCTTGTTTATTTGATTATTGTCTGTCTGCCCCTTTCTAGAATGGAAGCTTCATGAGTAGAGGAAAGGTTTACCTACTCTACTTGTGCTTTCCCTAGCATCTGGAAGTGCCTGCCTCACAGCAGATGCTTAATAAAAATTCATCGAATGACAAAATATTTGCTTTCCCAGCCTCCCCCGAACAACATGGGAACATAACCCAGGCCATGCTCATTAGAAGTACTCAGCCCAGAACTCTGACTCTTAGGTAATGACTTAATCTATTCTGGCACAAGTGGAAGCAGAAGAGCCAGCTACTGCCAGTGTCCTGGAGCAACAGCTTTGATGCCATTGTCCAGCCCCTGTCCAGTGTCACTGTGTTAGCACTGCAACCGCAGCGACTGTGCCTGCTGGTGTTTTCACTGGACCAGATCTGGGACAGACTTTTAGGTGAGGTTTCTTGCCTGTGTCGCTTCTAAGCCTACTGTCTAGCCTTACCAGGAAGTTCTGAGAATCACCCAGTATGTTTTTAATAAAAATCCCTTTTCTGCTATAAAAATTTTTTTTAAGTTTAAAAAATAGGCTTTGGAGTTAGATTGCCTGAGGTCAAATACCAGCCTTATCACTGAGCAGTTAGTAAAGTTGGCTAAACCGAGAAACTGTCCTGAGCTTGTTCCCACATTTCTAAGTAGGTAAAATCCGAGTACGACCTTATAGGATTGTGGTGAGGGTCCAGTGGGAGTTGTCTGTGAAGTGCCCCAGGACATAGTTTGAACCCTGGCAACCCTAGGTTATATAAGGTCAACAGAGGTGTTTTGTTTGACAGACAGTATTGTTTTTAACTGATTGCTAACACTTAAAGGGGCATTGCATAAAAATTCTGGATTTACAACTTCTCTTGAAAAATCAGAAGCTCTGGCAACACTGTAACCACATTCCTACCTGCACCTAGATTGAGCTGAAAAGTCTAGCTCCTGTGCAGGAGGTAGGAACCCACCTGCCTGATTCACTCTTGTTTACCTGCCTGCTCTCTGCTGTAGGGCTTTGGGAATGTAGCCCTGCACTAGGAATATAAAGATTTTCCAAAGTTGCAAAATTATGAAGTTTGGCTATATTGTCTCTAAGAACTTTTTTAGACTGATTTGGTTTTCTGTTGACACACAGTAATTCTAAAATTTAGTGGCATTTGTTCACAGACAGCCATTTTATTATCTTTAATGTTTCTTTGGGTTGACTGGGTTTAGCTGGGCAGTTCTCTGCTCCATATGACACTGGTTGAGACTGTAGTCATTTGGGGGTGCCACTGGATTGGGACACTTAAGATGGCTCACTGAACATGATAATTCATGCTGTCAGCTGAGAGGTCAGCTTGGCGTATCTCAGGACTCTTCATGGGCCATGGGGTTTTCACAGCATAGTAGCTAGATAAGAAGCAGATTGTGAAAGTTGCCAGTTTTAAGGCCTGGGGCTCCAGAGAATTCCCAGAACATTCTATTTATTAGTTAAATCTGGTCACAAAGCCAGCCTAAGCTGGCTTACAAGTGTGGGAGAGGTGAGCAGGATGAGTAATAAGCTTCACCTCTTGATGTAAGAAGCATCATATGTATGAAAGGGGAAGATCTTGGGGGGCCATATTTGGTGACTAGTGGCTACATAGAGCTAACATTTTATGATTATCTATTTACTCTTGCTTTAGTGTAAAAATGGAAGAAAAGAGTCTCTCTGCAGTTCAGTAAAAAGGAACTCAGAATTATGTCTTATTGCCCCTTACCATATCAACAGTTACTGAAAACCTACTTCCAATTAATTCTCCCACTTCCTCAGAGCTGGCTTAAATTTGCTACATCTTAGAAAGCTGGATAAACAAATTTCTACTAAGGGGAAAATAGCTGACAGCATTCTTCTTAACCCCCTGCATATTTGCCTTTTAAAAATCAGACACTTGTGAATTACAGGGTGATAAAATGAATATTTTATGAGTGTGACAGGGAGAGATCAATTCATTCACATGAAGTCATACTGGTTTACTCTTGAGTTGATTCTGGAAGTGTCAGGATTGCAGCCCACGTGAAAAATTGATCAAAGTTGGCATAGCTAGAGCTGGTGAACCCTGAGAGGGACCTATGAAGAGAGACCCATGAGAATGGGGAGTCCAGAGTCTCCGCAGTTGCATCTTGGCTTGTGAGGAAGATGATGAAGCTGAGACACAGGTGATATAGCTCGTAAAAGGTAAGATTACATAGAGAATCTAGAGGAGCCCACAGGAGGTGAAGTGAATCATTTTAACTTTGCCATGCTGTCCATAAGGGCCTGGAGAAGTGTCTGACCTAGACTTCCCAAGAAACTTGAAGCCCAAAAGGTAAATAAGAATATTAATGCGAATGGTTAAGATTCAGGCAAAGGGAATAACACAAGATGTGGAGAGGGGGGCTTGCCTGGTCCTGGAAGATCCCACATGCTGCAGAGCAACTAAGCCCGTGTGCCACAACTACTGAGCCTGCGCTCTAGAGCCCGCGAGCCACAACTACTGAGCCTGCACTCTAGAGCCTGCGAGCCACAACTACTGAGCTCGCGAGCCACAACTACTGAGGCCCGCGTGCCTAGAGCCCGTGCTCCACAACAAGAAAAGCCACCGCAATGAAAGCCCGCGCACCGCAACGAAAAGTAGTCTCCACTCGCCACAACTAGAGAAAGCCCGCATGCAGCAACAAAGACCCAATGCAGCCAAAAACAAATAAAATTAATTAAATAAATCTATTTTAAAAATGTGGAGAGGAAGACAGAGAAGTTCGGCTACACTGAGCAGAGGGTGAGAGGAGATGAAGGTTAAGACACAGGCAAGGGTCAATTTAGGTAGGGTCCAGTGGTCTGAAATTTATCTTTCGGGCAACGGGGAGCCACTGCGAGATTTTAAGCAAGGGGTTAGTCTGCTGAGACTCAGAAGTGGCTTGTCCAATTTATTCAAATAGGAAAAGAAACAGAAAATTAGCTCCTAATTGTTTCTAATTAACTAATTCCTAGTGAATTAACTAATTCTAATTCCCTGCTGTCCCATGTTTACCACTAACCTGCCAATTCAGAAGGCAAGATAAACGTTTCTAACTGGCCACTTGCTCTGCGGAAATGGCCTGTGTTTCAACCGGAAACAAAATGACCGCCACGCACGCCACCTAATGGCAGGATGCAGCCAAGCCAAGTCCGGAAAGCCGCAACACCGGAAGGGGCCGGCTGTTTCCGGTGAAAACCCAACGAAGCACAAGCTCAGCGGGCGAATCTGGGAGATTCGGCTTAGCGTGCCCAGCGAGCTCGGCTCCGCGACATCGTATGCGCGCTTTTGCGCAGGCGCGGGAGCTACCGCGTAGGAAACGCGTACGCAAAACCGTGCGCGTGCCCGATCTCCGTCCGGCGCATCGGTGCTGCTTCGAGGGTAAAACCTTTGGAGCTGTGAGGCGGATATTTGTTCTCTTAACTACAACTCCCAGCATGCCTCGCACCTTATTAATGGTACTAAGTGTCGTTTCCTAGGATAGGTTAAAAAGAAACTGAATTGACGATGACGTACTAAGGAGGAAAAAAATTGAATACGTTGTTTGACCACATTATCTACCGAAGCCCCAGTGGCCTAATGGATAAGGCATTGGCCTCCTAAGCCAGGGATTGTGGGTTCGAGTCCCATCTGGGGTGGTTGTACTTTTGCCTTTAAAATAAAACTTTTTGCCTTTCCCCCTTCTTAAACAATTATAGCGAAAAATGCTAACTTAATTTTACTCTTTAGAGATGGAAAGTGTATGCGTGGTTTTTCTAGGTGTGAGGCTACAGTTTGCGAGAATCAACATACTCCCATTTCCTTCTTCTGAGCCGTAACCCCATTAAGATTTCTGCTAAGTCAGTACGTTGAACTTTGACATCCCCTCTAGACATAAAATCTTCTCAAAGTTTTCTATTTCAAATTGACACCCACTTCCAACATGCCCTCATTTTCTCCAGAGTCAGCGGTCTGTCAGCGAATGGCGTCTGAAATGACGCAGTCAGGAAAGGAACGAGGACCTTCTTTTCCCTCGCCCGGCCTTTCTCCGGCTCTTTAGTTACACTCGGCTTTCGTTTGCTTTTGTCTTAACACCTTAGGACGCCGCTCGATGTTCGATTAATAACGCTCCGCAAAGAAGGGAAGTGAGACATTCCACTGTCCTGCAGTCGATAGGGGGAGCCGGCAGTCTGGTTCCGACCGTACCATTAAGCAGCTGAGCAGGGGCTGGTGAGGGAGTAAGAGGATCGTAGGGCGCCGTCCCGCACCAGGCTCGGACGACGGGAAAATGGCGGCCTTGGGGTCACCGCTGCGCACTTGGCGAGGCCTTCTCCGAGAGTTGCGCTACTTGAACGCGGCCACAGGCCGACCCTATCGCCACACCGCGGCCTATCGGTACCTCGTGAAGGCTTTCCGTGCACATCGGGTACGGAAGCCCGTGTCCGGGGGCTCCAGCGTCCCTTTCCCGGGAAGGGAGGGAGAGTCGGGTCTGGGCAGGGTGGAGCGCGCCTGGCCTTAGTCCTCATTTCTGAGGCTCTGGTTCCCTCCAAACAGATCCAGGCCCTAGGCCCTGCTCTAAGGCCTGAGCTCGGGGACTAACCGAGGACCGGCGGGAAGGCCGAGTCATCCTGGGGTGGAGCCGTCCCTGAGGATTTCATTGGCTGTCTTTGGCCTGTGTGGAGGGGAAAGTCAGAGGGAAGTGAAATGGCGGAAATAGAGAGGGACAAGAAAAAAGATGTCCTTGGTGGAGAGTGTAGGGTCACAGGCCACAGCATCTACCCAACACTGACTTTTCCGGAGGAGAGCTATTCTGAGAACCAGTTTTTGATGCAGAGAGGAATATTGGGCGCTTCTTGAAGAGCAGGACTACGCCGCTTCAGGGAATGGTGCCTTGCAGAGCTGAACTAGAAACCTCTAATGAGGTGGTACTGTGAGTTACAACATTAACGTGCTATGTGACCAGACAACAGTTTTTCCGCCTGTAGTAGATAAATATGTACATATGGGAGGCCATCATCCTTGGAAAATCCCTTTGTGAAATCCTCACTCCTACCCCTTAGGCAAGATCGGATGGAAGACAGTTTCTTCAAAAGGGGCAACTGAGGCTCGGGGACAGTTGACTTGTACAAGCACATGTATAGGAACAACTAGGCTCTAGGTTACTTGGTTCCCAAAGAAGAGTCTTCCATTTAATTGCTGACTTTATAGAGTTCCTGATCTGGCTTGGAAAGAAGTTGCAGCCTTTCTCAGAAATAATAAATTGGAGAGTCAGCTTGGGCTTTAGCAAAGGAAACTTAACGTCTTTTGAGCAGTGTGGGAAAGGGGAGAACCATCATCCTAACTCTAGATTTTCTGAGCCATGGAAGTTATAATGCAAAATGTTAGAACTAAACTTCAACTAATTTTTAAAAGGTCACAATATTAGGGACTGTTAGGAACTTGGCTGAGAACGACGAATAAGAGACACATGGGTGCTGTCTTTTAAGAAGCTTACAATTCACCTGAGGAGCCATATAACCAAGGACTTAGAATAAACAAGTGCTAAGGGGGTAAATAGACAACAGGGGTCCTGGCATACAGAAGGGGTAGGCTTTCAGGAGGAAATTCATTAACCAGGGACTTGAAGAATAAATTAGAGTTAGCAAGTAAATGGGGGTTGGGGAAGATGAGGTCCAAGTAAAGAAGGTGCACAACTGAAAGCCCAGAGGTGAGAGGAACTGACAGTTGAGAGCTGTTATAAGGCTTAGGGTGTGGTGGAGGAAGTGGAGGAAGATGAGGTCGGTGGTAGGCAGGAATTTAAACTTTATTGGAAATGGGAAGTCACTCTTAAGATTTTTAAGGTGACATGATTATAGTTGTACCTAATGGAGGCAACATTATTGCCCTTGAGAGGGCCTTGGTAATGGCTCTGAAATTCCTTGGAAATACACTTGAAATTCATGCTAAAAATTCCAGAAACACCACTCTGGAATGCATATGAGGATATGGGGAAGGGTTCTATTTCCTGCTGGCTGAGAGCTAACTCAATAATCATCTATGCCCATTTTCTCTCCTCTCCCTAGGCTGAAGGGATACAGTTAGGGAGGGCTCTCCCCTTTCTCCATAGGGAAAATTCAATTTTCTATTTCATTAGATCTCTTGGTCTCTTGTGGTTCATTTGCTATGTTATATTGCTGATGCTTCTCTCCTGACTCCTCATGATTCAGGCTTAGCAGAATGAAGATCAGTTATGTTCTGTCCTATACTAACATAGAATTCCTGTTTCAAATTCTATCAATTTAGACTTACATAATAGAAATGAATGTTACACTTTGTTGATGCTTGACATTCGTGTTGGTCACTCATAAATTTTTAATTATAAAAAGTTAAATTGATTAAAGCAGATGAATTTTATTTTTGAGCAGCTTATAGTTGCCATTTTCATACATGTGATCTGCAAATCTTTAAAGCACACATTCTAGGTTTCAGATTCCAAACCTAGATATTCAAGTAAAGAAAGGTCAAAGAGAGACATATGTAGGCAGTGGTGCCCAGAGATTAATCCACACTTGAACAGGGCTCCTTAAGTCATTTGAGGCTATGCACACATCTTTGTCTTAACCTTTCCTGCCCCTTTCTCACAGCCTCAGAACATAAAACTAGTCAAGTAAAGTCTGTGTACTAATTTAATCTGGAAGTTAATTATGATGAAGAAAAAACAAAGTTTGTAGTCACTTTGGAATGGATATGGAATTTCCAGCTTCTAAAGGTCATCAGAATACAGATTTTTCAGATGAATAAGTAAATTGTGAGAGTGAGTATAATTAAGTAGTATGAACATATGCATATTACTTTTATTTATAAAACCTTCATTTTGTTACTGGTGAGGACAAAGGTATTTTTCAGAAAAATAAGTTTTTAATTTTCATTGAAATGAAAGGCATATGCCATATTAACCAAAGTCCACAGTCACATAAAATAAAGCAGCCCTTCATTTGTTTGAAGGAGAGAAAGTTCTGTATTTTATTCCTTAGGTGACATTAATGATCAGTGACCTGACTATATTCCCCATCTCTGCCATTAACCAACCATAGAGCCTCTCTGGGCTTTAGTTCCCTCATTCTTTAATGAGGGTGTTGAACCAAGAGATAAACTTTGTTCCAGTATTAAAATTTGAGGACACGAGGAAATGCTTCAGTGAAACTCCTTGTAAAATTCCTCTTTGATTAACAGGTGCCAGCTTTCCTAATCATCAACAGTTACAGAGTGCCTCTATATATGTACAGAGTGCTTTTATATATGTTATTAAGTATACACAAACACGTTTGTATGTCGTCTGCAATTTACTTTCATTCTAGAGAATGCTTGTTTAATAAATCTTTCTCTGTGGACCTGTATCTGCAGCTGGGCTGTTAATGGAATATCTGACCTTGCTACTTCTCCAGGTCACCAGTGAGAAGTTGTGCAGAGCCCAGCATGAGCTTCATTTCCAAGCTGCCACCTATCTCTGCCTTCTGCGCAGCATCCGAGAACATGTGGCCCTTCATCAGGAATTTCATGGCAAGGGTGAGCGCTCAGTGGAGGAGTCGGCTGGTTTAGTGGGTCTCAAGTTGCCCCAACAGCCTGGAGGGAAGGGCTGGGAGCCATGAAAATGGAGAGATTCCTTGGATGCTGCCTTCATACAAGAATTTAATAATTTCTATCAATATGTATTTATCATTAAATTTTTTTTAAAGTTTAGGGGTTTTCTCTGAAATTTTGTTGACTGAATTTCTCTGAAAGTTTGTTGACTGAGGTTTTCTTAGGGAGGTTTCATCTTTACTCTCAGTGAATTTTCTGAAGTTCTTACACTAGGCTGCTTGATGTTCTTGATTTACTTTTAAAACTCTTCAGTTTTCTTTTTAATTTAAAAAGTAATACAGCCTATTAAGGAATTCAAATGGTACAGACATAAAATAAAGCCCTCTTACCTTTTCCTTTGTCCCTCCCTCCCCTCTCCCAACCCCATTACCAGGTGGTAACGATTACTGACAGTTTGGTGTGCATCTTTCTAGATGTTTCCTATGCATAAACAAACAATTATACATATATACCTTTTATCTAAAAGTACACAAATATGATGTTAAGGTCCCGGTAGGAAACAGATGGCACACTCATACAGGGTTACTGAGGAGAGTTAATGAAGGGATATTTATAAAGATTTGGGTTGAATTAAGGTCAACAAGACAGTGGGGAGCTGTTATCTCCCAAGCCTGACAGAGTTGACCCTTAGGTATAAGAACACGGCCACCACTCATCTGCAGGCTGCAGGAAGGCCAGGGAGAGGGCAGTGGGATGAGCACACCGACCGCTCCGCTTCTGCCTTCTACCCTCCATGTCAGATTGCTTTTCCTCCTGAATTCTGTCTCAGGGTGAAGGGCTCCATAACGCACTTGGCTGACCAAGTCGAGAAGGGCTCCATAATGCACTTGGGCTTCATTCTGTATTTCTCTTTCTCCTCACTCTCCACATCCAGTCAGTAAGTTCTGCTTCTGCAAGAACTGTTAGCATCACTGTCTCTGTCCTAGTTCAAGCACTGGAAATCTTTTGGCTGAACTATTAAACTAGACTCCTCAATGGTCCCCTTGCCTCTAAAGTCCTGAATTCGACAAATAAAAATTCTCTGTGAACTAACAATAGTTCTTTATCTGTGCCCCCTTTGTGGTATATGTCAGTTTCTTCTGGTATTATAATTGTAGACATATAATCTCTTTTTCCCTGGACTGTCAGCTTCTTTAGAGTAAGGATGGTGTCTCATTCATTTTTGTAGTCTATAAAGCATCTTCCACAGCGACTTACATAGACAGTTATTCAATCAGTGTTTTGAATGCAGGGCTCAGTTCTACTCACTAGGAGAACAATCTGAACAGAAATACTCCAAGCACTTCAAAACATCATCTCTTCTAAGAGATTAACATTAGAATAATAGTATTAAGAGGTCAAAACAAGCATTTGTTCAATTGAACAGATCAAAAAAATAAAAATGTTTAACATACTATTTCCCCCTGTGTTATTTCATGGACATGGGTATATTATTATCTGAAGATGTTTTACTTTGCTAAGATGAAGAAAGCAAAAGGATTAGGATAGATTGATGTTTTGATTCCTTTAGTTAAAATATTGTGTATATAACAAATAACTTTGTTTTTCTGGCCGAGCCGAGCAGCTTGTGGGATCTTAGTTCCCCGAAAGGGATTGAACCTGGGCCACAGCAGTTAAAGCGCCGAGTCCTAACCACTGGACTGCCAGGGAATTCCCATAACATTTTTAAAGAAAGAGATTTGAGGCAGAATTGCCTAAAAGGGTAAGAAATACTTATGGGCTTGAAGTCATATAGACCTAGGCTTTAATCCCATCTTTATAATTTACCAGCTGTGTGGTCTTGGGTAGGTTAGTTGCCCTGAGCTTGTTCCCTCTTCTGTAGAATGAGAATAACAACAAGGTGGTTGTAATAAGTGAGAATAATGTTTACATAAAACATTTGCACAGTACCTAAGTGCCTGACAAAAAAGAAAAACTTGTTTTCATCTTAAACCACCACACCCTTATTCTTTCATCATGAACCCTTCCTCTAAGCCCTGTTGCCACCAGTCTTCTGAAATACAGACAACTTATTTCCCATGGTTTAAATGATTTGCTCAGGCCATTTCCGTCCTTATATAATAACCTGGACCTCCTATCAATGGTCTTACCATCCAGAATTAGGTTGACTCTGGGATATGAACTGTATTAGTGATAAACTTTCTATACTGGGAATGTCCTAAAAGTAGGGACTCCTGAGGTTTTGGCACTGTGTTAACTCACTATAGTTTTTGATGTGGTACATGCTTTATCACATTCCTTTGCTGTCTCTTCTGACTGTCCTTTAACTTCAGCTGCTTCCTCTTACTGAATTCTATTAGTATTTAAATATGCTCAAGGCTCTTCCATCTAAAAACAACTATAGTTGACCCTTGAGCAGTTTGGGGGATTAAGGGCACCAATCCTCCACAGAGTCAAAACTCTGAGTTTAATTTATAGTCTGCCCTCCACAGTTCTGCATCTGCAGATTCAACCAACTGCGGGTCGGGTAGTACTTTGGTATTTATTATTGAAAAAATCCACGTATAAGTGGACCAGCACCAGTGGACCCTTCAAACACATGTTGTTCAAGGGTCAGTTGTACTTAGCTTTAACTCAAATATCTTTTCAGCTCCTATCTTCTAACTCATTCCTCTTCGCAAACAAATTGTATTCAATGAATTGAATGAATTTGTTCAGTGAATTGAGTGAATTTTCATTTTCTACATTTTTTTAAAAGTCTTTATTGAATTTGTTACAATATTGCTTCTGTTTTATGTTTTGGTTTTTCGGCCGCGAGGCATGTGGGATCTTAACTCCCCGACCAGGGATAGAACCCTCAGCCCCTGCATTGGAAGGCAAAGTTTTTTTGTTTTTTTTTTTAATGTTTATTTATTTATTTATTTATTTTCTTATTAGTCATCCTGGAAGGCAAAGTCTTAACCACTGGAACGCCAGGGAAGTCCCCACATTTTTTAAACTTATAAAATGAGTTATATTGAGGTATAATGTACATATAAAAATATACAGGTCAATGAATAATGATAAATGAATGCATCTGTGTAATAACCACACCAATAAAGCTATAGAACATTTTCATTGCCCCCCAAAAGTTCCCTTGTGTCCATTTGCAGACAACCCCCTTCCCCACACCTGGTCCCAGACAACCACTGACTGCTTGCTGTAACCATAGATTAGTTTGGCCTGTTCAGGTATTTCATCCAAATGCAGTCATATAGTATTTACTCTTTTGAGTTGGCTTCTTTTGCTCAGCATACAGATTTTGAGGTTAATAATCCATGTTGTTTCATGTATCCATTTTCTGCATTTTTCATGACCATTCATTCTTTTTTTTTTTTTTTTTTTTTTTTTTTGAGGTACGCGGGCCTCTCACTGCTGCGGCCTCTCCGGAGCCTCTCCGGTTGTGGAGCACAGGCTCCGGACGCGCAAGCTCAGCGGCCATGGCTCACGGGCCCAGCCGCTCCGCGGCATGTGGGATCTTCCCAGACCGGGGCACGAACCCGTGTCCCCTGCATCGGCAGGCAGACTCAACCACTGCGCCACCAGGGAAGCCCAGGGAAGCCCCCATTCATTCTTAATCCACTGCAGTCTGGTTTTTCGCCCTCTATTTGAACTGCCTTGCAAATTTACAAATGACCTTCATGCCACTAAACCCAATGGATCATTCCTTATCTTGCTGACCCCTAGGGAGTATTTGCCACTGTTAACCTTTCCTTCCTTTTCTCTTGGCTTTCATGATCATTTTCTGCTTTCTTCTTTCAGTCTAGCCATTTGTCTTCAGTTTCCTCTTCTGTGTATCGCTTATATGTTGGTGTTCCTCATGTTCAGACCTAGGTCCTTATCTCACACTCCACATGCTTTCCCTGGGTGATCACCTCCATTCCAAGGCTTTAATCAACAGGCTAACTCCAGTCCAGGCCCCCCTGCCAAGCTATAGACCCGTCCAGCGGCCAGACAACACCACTTAGGGGACTCAAAGGCATCTCAAATTCAGTGCATCGGGCTTCCCTAGTGGCGCAGTGGTTGGGAATCTGCCTGCCGATGGCGGGGGGCGCGGGTTCGTGCCCCGGTCCGGAAGGGTCCTGCGTGCCGCGGAGCGGCTGGGCCCGTGGGCCGTGGCCGCTGGGCCTGCGTGTCCGGAGCCTGTGCTCCGCAACGAGAGAGGCCACAACAGTGAGAGGCCCACGTACCGCCAAAAAAAAAAAAGGCAGACAAGAAAGGAGAGAAAATTAAACATAAAACAGGTGAGACAGATAGACAAAATAAGAGCTTTAAACTCAAGCACGTGTAATTACATGAATATGAATGATTAGATGCTTCAATTAATTAAGTGAATATCAGACTATTGAAAAAATGTTTTAAAACAAGAGATACATCCAAAATGTAAGCAATCAGAAAGGTAGAAAGTAAGAGGGGGATAAGAACTAAAATCTCTTCACTGACACATAACATTTCAACATTTTAGTGTATTTTCCTCCTAAGGGTATTGTATATGTAATAGTGCATTCCTCTCAGACATATTAATTTGTAAATTTTTCTTTTATTGTAAATAGTTTTCAAAGGATGATATTCCAAGTATTGGAGTTATTTGAATTTTCAGTTCTCTGAATAACTGGTGGGAAACTATCTGGTCAGTTATAAACACTAGGATGATTCTAAGATTTCTGTTGGCCCAGTATACATTTAAAGGGATCTTGGGGGAATTCCCTGGTGGTCCAGTGATTAGGACTCGGTGCTTTCACTGGCAGGGCACAGGTGCCATCCCTGGCCAGGGAACTAAGATCCCTCAAGCAGCACAGTGTGGCCAAAAAGAAAAAGAGGATCTTGGGACTATGATTGTTATTTCACATAAATTTTTTACTGATGTTGATATTAAATTATAAGTTCCAAGACAATGTATATAAAATCTTAATGAAACAAAAAAGTTTACCATTATTTCCTTGCAAAGTACCTATGTCTCATCTTAAGGAATTAATATTTTACAAAAACAGTTAAAACCTCAGGGCAAGGCTCTGGGCTAGGATTTTCTAATAGCTCATTTAGTCCTCACAACAGTGCTATAAGGTATGTATCTTCATTAGACATGAGATTAAGAAATAAATCGCTGAAGGTCCCACAGTTAGTAATCGGTCGACCTACGTCTGGAATGCAGGGTGATGGCAAGCTAAGAACCCACAGGCTTGCTTTTCTGTTGCCAGGGCTGCTGATACACTGAAAAGGTCTTATCCTTCAAATTTAGCTCTCAAGCAGGAAAAAAATTCTCTACAAGATGACCTCCTTTCCTTTGTTAGAATACTGCTTAACTTTTATAGCTTCTAATTTAGACTAACAGCTTCCTGCTATATATATAAGTAACAATGACAAATCCGAATGGGGTAGGTGGCCTGTTTCGTAGTGCAGTAATTTCAGGCGTTATTTCCTGAACCTGATTTATTCCAGTTGGGGGTGCTTAAAGCCTCCTTGCATAGATTAAGGAAGATGACCCAGCTGTCAGATCTCCAGGGCTCCTTCTGTAGAGGGTCGGGCAGCAGTGAGAAAGGAGTCGAGTCTACACGATTTTCAGGTGGGCCCTTGAAAACGAGTTAATTGGTCAATGAATATTCGTCAGGAATACGCCCGTATTCGTTCCTATGACTGCTAACCTCCATCGAAACGACGGGTATGGTCTATACTTACTTTCGACTCGGGCTAACCCTTTGGCACACTGGCTAGCTTGGGGCTGGCTCGCCAGCACAGCGTGCAACGCGGCCCTAGCGGACCTAGAGCCCTGAGCGTGAGGTTTTCGCGCCCGGGGCGGATCCGGCTCTAGGGTCCGTTGAGGCACCAGAGTCTCGCGAGATCTGGAGGGCTGGGGCGGGAGAGGCCCGCGTGCACGCGCCCGAGAGCCGTTAGGGTGGAACCCCTCCCGCACGGGGCGGGCGGAGCAAATACAGTTGGACGCTAGTTGGTGGAGCCCCCGCGGGAAACGACTAAGCGCGAGGAGCGTGCGCGCTCACGTCGCGGCGACGGTGGCGGCGAGCGGCGTCAGAGCTTGAAGGGGGGGCTAACGTCTTCTGGCGGGTGGCAGTGTTGGAGACGAGAGCTTGGTTAGCCGGTATTGCTTCTGTCCCAGGAACCCGACGGAGAGTGAGGGAACGAGGGTCGCTTTCGGGGGCTGCTGCCTTCCACGTACGCGTCGTCGTGAGGAGCGCAGCCCGGACTCTCCTGCAACCCCTCCAGCTCCCTTTCCGCACGCCTCGAGGCAGCGGCGGCAACCGAGACAGCGTCTCACCTTCCCCCACCCCTTCCCCTTGTCCCCCCGCCCGAGAGGGCCCGGTCTGCGCCCCACCCCCGTCCGTCCGCCCGCTACGCCGCCGCCATGTCGGCGCAGGCCCAGATGCGCGCGATGCTGGACCAGTTGATGGGCACCTCCCGGGACGGTAAGTCTCTGCCAGTGCCCTGGGGGTGGGGGAAGGGATGGGGAAGGCGAGGGAAGGGTCTCCGCGGGCGCACCTGGGCTTGTGTGTGTGGCTGAGTAAGGGGCTCCCAGATTGGTAACACGAGGTCCCGGCTCCCGTCCCATCCAATCAGGGCTTGGCAGGCGGGCCTGGGGGGCGGCGACCGAGCGGATTGGCGGGAATTGCTGCCAATGGGGCCAGGCGGGGCCTGGAGGCCGAAAGGAGAGTTTGAGCCTTGAGTGTTGACTTGGCTGGGACGGGAGAGCCCACGTCTCTTTTGCGTAGGCGGGCGGCCTGTTTTGTCGCTGATTAGGTACCTGCGGACCGCTAAAGCCTCCGCCCCCTGAACTAATTCCTTAACCCAGAGCTTTGGGATCAGTCCTCGTCGCCGCCTTCCAGAGTATCCAGGGAGAATTGGCCCCCATCATCCACCCCGTTACCTGGGTCCGGAGAAAACCTTTACTAGGAATCCAGTCCCAGGGATGAAACAACCATTCTTATGGGAAAATCTGACCCAAACCATGGTTTCTTGAAGCGGGTGTGTTTGGCCCATTTTGTGAAAAGAAGGATGTTACGGCCTGTTTTTTTTCCGAGAGACCTCCATTTTGTTAGACAATTTAATAGAGGCTTTGTTCAGTAAATATTGACAAACCTTGCTTGTGCCCCGAATAGAACCATTTTGAAAATGTGGTGCCCAGTAAAGTAGAATTGAGGGGAAACAACGATCTTTTTAGGCGCTTAGGTTAGAGCTTGTATAGAAAACCACTAATGGCTGGATATCTTTTTGTCATAGAGAATTTCTAGTTAAGATGAAACGCTGATGCTTTTTTGGTGGTGATAATTAGTAATGTACTCTTTGATATTCGACTCAAATCCATGCTAATATGGAGGAAGGGTCTAGTTCACTACTTTTTCTCTTAAAGACAAAGCCAATACTTGCTCATTTTTGTATGTTGCTTGTTTAGGCAAATAGTTTCTTAGCCATTAAAGAAATGCTTTTTTTGACAAGTTATTTAAATTGCTTGACGTAAGAGAAAAGGCACACTCAACTTTTTAGCAGTCGCTATTATAATTTCCTTGAATGCTCTGCAGCAAAATATGTGAGTAAAACATTTTATCGAATTCAGATGTTTTAGCAGTGTATACTTTGCATGGTTTTTCAGTGTTCATAGTTCAGTTGTAATAAATACCCACATTTGGAACTTATTTTCGTAGAACGTATAGAAAAATAGGTGTAGATCGCAAACCTACTTGTGGTTGTGTAGAGAGGAGGCAAGATTGGGAAGGAAATGAATTTCATTTGTGTAGTAAACCCTTGAAAGTTAACGTTAATTACAAATGCCACTGGAGAAACTTTTATCAGTTACCATTTTTCACTTTTAGATAAGAATGTTTTTTTATAACATATGGTATTGAGAAGGGACTTAATCCAGGATCTTAGCTAACAGAATAATCTTTGTAGTAAAATTACAGAAATCATTTCATTTAAGACATACTTTACATGATCCTTTTAATCCTAGATGGGTACCATTTTGGGTACCTTCTGCATGGATTGAATTTCCTAATTTACTGGGAGGGTAGTTGGATCAAAGTAACTACTATCACCTGATAAATTTCCAAACTAGGCAGCCAATCTAATATTGCAAAGCTGAATTAAAATGTGTGTGTGTGTGTATATATATATGTGTATACGTATATATATATACACACACACACACACACATATACGTACATATATATTTTTTCCTATGTGTGTAATCAGCAGAAGCTTGGGTTTCTTAAAAATCCACTCTGCTTTGTATACAAATAAATTTATATTTTTATGTATCTGTTACTGGATTTTTTTTTTTTTTTTTTGCCTCCAGACTAAGAGAATTTACCAATGAACCCATGTTTACAAGTCCACGATATTATTTAGCTGAAATGACTGGATTTTCACTGCTGTGTTGGGCCAGAAGTAAGAAACATACTACTTTCAAGGAAAAGAATTGAATTTTTTTTAGATACCCAAATTAGTTCTTTGATGTATATAAGACAAGAATCAGAGTATTCTTTTCCTTCTTACCAGAGAGTTAATGAGTTTACATACTTCATCTTATGATTCAGGACCTTTAAATAATTAGGATTTTTTTTTTTTTTTTTAGCATACAGTCAACTTGAAGTTATCCAGGGATAGGGGGACGTGAATACCTTCCTGAATAACTCATGTAATTTGAAACCATATATTAGAAACCATATAATGGGAAGCTTTGTATTGGACACAGGAACAGCTTACAGGGAATGCTGTTGGGTATCTTTGGTACTAAGAGGTGGAAATGGGGATCCAAGAGGCGGGAGAGAGATGGAAAAGGTAGGTAGGAGGGTATTCAAAGCAGCTGTGTCCAATTTTTTTTTTTTTTTTAAATCCCAGAGACTGACTATAAAGCAACACTGTCATTTTGTCAGGGTGGCAGTAACCACCCCCTCAACTCTTAGTGTCCTGCCTGTGAGGGAATCTGAAGTGGCACAGGAGGCCCAGAGTACTTTCTCTTTTACCTTCTTTGCCCCCCTAATGAAAAATTTATTTCCTCTTCCCCTCCCCCAAATTAGAATTTTTAATTAGTTCCTTTTTAAACTCCTTGGAGATTTAAGTCTGTTAAATGTAACTTACTTTGAATTACTTAAATCAGTTAATCATGTAGATTACCTAAACTTTACTGAAATTCTCAGAAATAGGAATTTTAGTAGGGAAATGGAGAGGTAATTTTGGATCCTTGGGCACTCCCAGAAAGGACAGTCCTGGGTGAGTGGTGGAAGTGGGAGGCTTTGGACAACCAGAGGGCAGCATGATGGTGCTGGGAGGCTGGGCAGGGGGCTGACCAGGAGGTGGGAGAGGAATGCATAAGGGAGGTGGGAGGGCCAAAGACAAACTTTGCCTTCTTTGCAATTTTGCCTAGGGCCCTGGTGGTGGCAACCGCCTGTGTGCCACTGAAAATCGTGCCGATGCCTGGCATACTGCATAAATGGAAGCAGGGTACCGCGTGAGTTGAAACATTGGTCACACTATATAAAGTTTGTATATGTGAATCAGTGTAACTCATACCCATGTAACTGGGGGTCTGACTGTATTTGGATTTTTCTGATAAGGCATCATGGGCTAAGGAAAAGAGCACTGGGCTGAGACTCAGGAGACCTGGTTTCTAGCCCCAGCTGTACCTCTAATTGTAACCTTGGGTAAGTCACTTAACCTTTTTTGCCTCAAGTTAAATCTATAATTTGTTAAATGAGAAGCCAAGTAATTTCCTATGTTATCCTAAAAAATGTTGAAAAATAAGTATATTTTAAGTTTTTTAAAAGGGAGGGACCATAAGTAGATATAAATTAGTATCTTATTTTGTCTGAAGTTTAAGATACATTAAATTTTATAATTACCTTTGTTTTAGTTGTTAGCATTAATAGAAGGGAGAGGGGCAAGTTGTCTTCCCCGAACATACTCCATTTGAAAGCAGGGAGGAGCAGCACAGGAGAGTCAAGCAGTAGTTCAGCTGAATTGCCTGTGTGATGGTTGGAGGAACCTAGTGTCCTCACACAGACTGTACTTATTTTTGTTGTGTTGGTTTAATTGGAAGGATGTCCCTTAGGTAAAGTCCTTCTGCCAACAAGTACAGTTTAGTTATGAGAAGTCTCTGGCCCTGACCCCAGAAAGGCCTTGCAAGGTTCCAGGGATAGGAATTAAACAAAATTGAGGGTGTGAATTTAGATTATATCCTAAGTTTAGCAACTAAAGAAGTTACAGAAGGTAGTTTTGGGGATTAAATACCTCTTAATTGCTTATAACCCTTAAATGGGAACAGAGACCATCTCGTAAAGGTTACACCAGGCCAGAAATGGCATCTGCCCTCAAAAACAACCAGTAGACTAATGGAATTCAGATTATAGATTAGAATTTTATAGCATCATTAGTTGTCCATTATGGTTAGGGAATATTTAGGGGAAGTTGAAGCTTTCAGATAATTTTAGCTATTTTTGATGGTAATCCTTCTGACCATATGATGGTCTTGCTCAGTTAATAGAGTACATTAATCATAATTTAATATTTTGCTGATCACTTATATATATGGTAGTTGTAGTTTATGGGATGTAAAATTAAAAGGATATGCATCCTAGGAGATACCCAGGGAAATACGGTTCAGAAAATCATTTACTTGTACCTAGTACAAGTTTAGTGATACGTAACTGTTGAACCTATAGGACAGTATGACCTCGCTGCCTTTCTGCAGCATAAATTATTGAATCAACGATTGAAGTAGCGTTTTTTCAGTGGATTTTTTTCGTAAAATCATCTTTACTGTAATCTGTGTTCCTTGACTTGTCATCAACACTGCGAGCATTTTCTTTTCATTTTCTCTCATTAACATAATGAATCATATTTATTTCTTGGTCAGTTGTAAATCATTCTTCTATTCCACTTGGATTGTTCATTTTAAGTGAAGGAGGCATAGCCTTTAATGTGCAAATATACATTTTTTGAAATAATGGCTATATCTAACTCTAGAGCTTGTAAATTGTTTAACATTATAAGAAATTTTAGCAAACATAAGGTTAAGTAGTTAAACATAAACTTAAACAGAGTTTTAATAAATATTTGATTTTATCAGAGGTCCAGGCATGCCAAAACACTGAAAACTCTGTTAACACCCACATAGTGAATCCATTTAAAAAAACTTTAACTCACTTTGAACTCTGAAAGATATTTGTCTACAGAACAGCCCAGGTGATAATAATATCACTACTTACAACTTCGCATTGTTCTTGGATTCTCTACAGTTGTTTAGCTCTTCTCAAGTAAATCTATGCTTCTGAGACATTCTTTTGCTTCGGGTAAAAAAATAAATTAAAAGCAAAGAAAAATCATTTTGTCTGTCAGTCCATAAGCTTTATAAGCAGCAAGTAAATACTTTGATTTGGTTTGGGTAAGATGTCATATAAGGATAAATGGTAGTGAGCTATATGTTCAAGATGGGTAGCAAGAAGTCAAGGGCAAGTAGGTGTCATGGATGGGGGTGAGGTTTAGTGAGGGTTTCAGTACCAGGTGGTTCATATCAACATTAAAGCTTGAAGTTCCTAAGGGTTCAGGCAAGTTTGGGGTTGCAAAGATAGGCAGAGGGCTTAAAACAATAAGTGTGGCCAAGGCTAGATAAATGAGGCAGGTACTCCTCAAGAATGGAATTCCAGAAAGGTGCTTGAAATGTTAGTATATTCATTGAGGACACATAATTGATTGTACTACCCAACTTAATAGTCAGTCTACTAAGAAGTTGTAGACTGTGAAGGTGAGGAAAGTTAGAACATTTTGGGGAGAAAGAATGAGGGAGTGGGAGGGAGGGTAAGTTTATGACAGGAATCTTATGGATTCAGCACCTGCAAAAAAGTCATTCTGTTCCTTTTCAGTTTGAGATCTCATACACTAGCAGCTGCTGGGATAGAAATTAGAAGGCAAGGCCAAAATAGATCAGTTAATCAGTTTTGTAAGATTATTGAGGATAGAGAGAAAAGTAGTTTGTAAAAACTCTGAAATTGGCTACAGCTTAGTGTTTTTGTTTTAACTGAGTAACTTATGACTGAAAAGTCAAAGCCATTAGAAACATGTAACTCAATCAGCTGAATAAATGTTATATTTTTCTATTTAACATGGCCTAGAGAAAGGAGTCTTAGAACTTTTTTCTTAAAATACTCTTACTAGATACTGATCCTTATGTTCTAATTTAGTTGTGAACCATGTGCAATGATGTTGACCTCTGTGATTCAACATGAAAAGAATTTAACCAGCTGCCCTTGCTGAATCTTTTGTCATGTCTCCTGAATGCATGGTAAATTGTTTTTATTTTCTTGAGACCTCAGGTTTCTGCTGACATCAGTTTTCTCTTTCAGAGTTGAACTCTCCAAAGCTTTGCCTTTCAATAAAATAGGTTGGATATTTATTGGATAGTATCTACAGTATATATACACCTTGTTGTTCAGCTGCTTCTATATTCTGTCCTACTACTATGATATACAGTATACCCTTTTCAGTTACTTGAGGGTGTGTTTTAGATCAGGGTTGGCACTATGGCCCACCTGCTTTTTGTAAATAAAGCTTTGTTGGAACACAATCATGCCCATTTGTGTGTATATTGTCTGTAGCTGCTTTGCCTTACAACAGCAGAGTTGGGTAGTTGCAACAGAGATATATAGCTGGTAAGCTTAAAATATTTGCTATCTGGCCCTTTAAGAAAAAGCTTTTTGACCATTGTTCTAGATCAGTGTTTATCAAAAATGTGGTGCCCAGATCAGCAACCTTAGCATCACCTGGAAACTTGTTAGAAACACATATTCTTGGACATACCACCCCAGGCCTACCAAATCAGAAGTTCTGGGGATGGGGGCCAGCAATTTGTGTTTTAAGAAGCCTTTCATGTGACTCTGATACACATTAAAAGTTTGAGAAACTCTGTTCTGGATAAGTGTTTCCCAAATGTAAATCACATATATCACCTGTACTATTTTTACCCTGTTTTCTTTTTGTTTAATTTTTTTGTCAACTCACTTTCTGAAAATTTAAACTAATTTTAAAATGAAAGTTTATGTCACCAGAAAAATAAATACAATGAAAACAACATGGTGTTATGAGATAACTAGAGTCTGTTGTCACGTACCCTGTGCTAAAAATTAGAACTCATTAGATGTATTAAGTACATACTAAGCACCAAGTGGAAACTTTTCTTGCCTTAATCATGATAAATAATCACTAGTGATTGAGAGGTGTTTAAAATATCATGTTGGTGAAATCATATAACATCTAAAATTATTTTTTGTCCAAATCCTATACTTTAGGAAATACTGTTATTAGTTGCTCATACGGAAGGAAAGCTGCTTGAACTATATATACCTAAACCACTGGGTAGAAATGACTTTTCCTTAGAAATAGACAGAAATACACACCCATGAGATGGAGAGATATAGAAGTCCCCAGAGAGGTCCATCTAGACTTCTAGGATGAAATTACATATTTAGCTTCATCTTACGTTTCCATTAATGTTTTGGTCCATGGTGGTCAGCAATTCTGCAGGATTTCACCAACTTCTTCCACAGTGGGATTGTGAAAGGTGCTGGCTGTGAGAAAAGCTGATTACCAAAGAAAACCCCTGGACTAGAAACTGGGGGGAAGTGCTGTGATTCTGCATTATGGACCGGAACCAGCAAGGCATGCTTACTAGAAAAACAGTTGATTCACCTCAGATTTTAGAATTTTGAGAAATTCTGGTATGAAAAAAATCAAATGATTTAATTTGCCTCATAGTATTAGAGGGAATACTTCCCCAGACATGGTGTTCTGATACTGGCCGGTGTGTTTTAGGGTGTAGTAATTGTTGATGGGACTAGAACCTGAATATCCCTAGGTTGCTGAGTTGCTTCAGTTTTTTTTTTTTTTTTTTTTGCTTTTTCTTAGAGATTATGGACGTACTTCTGTTGTCGTTTGACTCTGCAATAAAGTAGTGACATAGAACTCTAATTCTTGAGGGACTGAAAGTCTAGTAGGGAGTGAAGATTGCACATGAACAGTTAGGTTTAATTTTAAGTGATAAATTCTGTGATACTGATTGCATATAGGTGTCTAATTTTGAAAAAAGTTAAAAAAAAATATAAAAGACCACCAAACACCTATAGGAGAACAAATGTTATTTGTTCATTAAGTAAAGTGTTTGTTACAAATGAAGTCCCTCATGTTCTCCTTCACAGTTTCAGTCCTTTCCCCCAAAGGCAATTCTTGTGAATATGTAACGGTTTTCCTGTTCTGTTGTTCCAGTAGTTGTAAGGCTCAGTCTCCTTCATGGTAATCTCTGTTTTTCATTTTAACTTCCTTTATCATTGAGTTGTCTGTCGCCTCTGTCCTTTGATATTCTCATTTATTTTTCCTTTTTATTTCTTCATTAGTTTTAGATTTGGGGAGGCTCTGCTTAGCATTTATAGCTATCATCAACTATGGAGAACTTGTCTCTTCACAGAGAAATCAGCCAATTACTTTTTCTTTGGTTCTTTTCAGCTATTTCCTCATAGCCAGAGATAGCTTTCGTTACTTCTAATTTGTGTATAAAAAGTTCTGGATGATAGAGGGCACCAGATATCCAGAGTACGAGTGTTATTGTATCAGAATTGCAGCTCTGCAAGTAAGTATCAAAATATGAAATTTAGCAGGCTGCAACTTTTTAATGACTGACTTCCCTTTGTGACATATACCATAAAACAAATTATTGCATATAATCCACTTTTAGGACTAAATTTGTGGGTAACTGTTTATTCAGGCTTTTCTAATGTGTGTTTTAAATCTAAGAGGAGGAATATGTTGATTTCCTAAAGCATATATCCCCCTGGCAGAAATGTGATGGCATTGAGCCCTGCCAGTGACCAAGATTCTGTGCTTGTATAATGAGGGAAGGTAGGGTTGTGGCAGGGGTGGAATAGAGCCCTTGGAATGTAGCTACTTCAGTATTTCTTTCTGCACATTTCCTTCACCATTCTGTTAGCTCTTAAAGACCCTGAGTAAGCTTTTTGTCCTGTTACCAAGGCTGTTTCCCAGTCTCATTCCTTATAATTTTTTATATGGATTTTCATAGACAAGTAGGCCGATAGATTTAAACAATTATTTTAGCATTATTAATCTTTGGTCATATTCAGCAAGAATGAACTTGTCTTGGAAATTTCTTCTGCAGTGGGCATTGCATTTTTAAAATGTCGGGCTTGTCATGGCGATTATGGTGGGGGTGATATTGGTACCTGTTTGTAATGATAAACCTGTAGGACCATATGAAAGAATTAAGAGGGATGGCCTTTCAGTACCCTTATTTTTTGCATTTTCTGGGGGAAAGGAAAGCCTCTACTAATACTCAGTATGATTTTATAAGTTCTGTTAGAAAGAATGACTTGATACTACATTTGGAAGGGAGAATGCCTTAATTAGTTTTTCCCGCTGCCATCTTTGGCTGAGTATTTTTTCTTTCCTAATGTAATAAATGTATTTCTGAAAAGTTTGACATGTATCAAGTCCTAGTAAATGTTTTCAAAGCATCCGTAATCATATAATGTTAAGACATGGTAGTGAATCTTTTCATAAAATAAACCCTATACTTTGTACTATATAAATATACAATGAATTATATTGAGTGTATTAACAAGGTAACATGGAGTAATAAGAGTTTTTTCTTTTAAGGTTATTATAAAAGGGTTCTTATAGGTGAGCTTTAGGCTAAATTCTAAAGGAACAACAAAGGTAGGTGGGAGATGTTGGTGGATTTGGTGAGACTGTTGGAGGAGTGTGTAAAAAATGATCAAATTTGTTCTTTACTATAATAGTTACGGTGAAGCAGTAGCTTTTATCTTGGTTCTATGTGAAGACATAGGGGTTTACTTGTCCATATGAAGACGTGTTTACTGTACAGGACAGGTCTCTTCCTGCTCTGTTACTAGACTAGAAATTGTCTTTATATAGTTCCCACATTATTATGTGGAGTCCTTGCTTATGTTGTAAGAAATGGTAATAAGAAGGTGGAACATGTGAAGATTTGAGGGCACAGGGAGATGAGAAACTTTAAGCTTATACACCTCTCTTTCTAGCTCTGGCTTTCCTTTCACTGAAAGGGTATGGAATTTATTTCAGAGGGAATGTGCCTGCCCTGTCCCAAGCCAACAGTGACACATGGCCCCTAACAAGTATGCCTGTGGGGAGGGCTTTGGTTGTCACATTGGAGAATGTGGGAGAGCTTTTCCTCTTCTGGCCCCATTTATAAACTAGGATGCTTCCATTTGCTTTGTGTGCTGTTGAGTTTTCTCTTCTCTGTTTTCTCTAAGCTAAGCTCTTAGCTGATTCTGTACAAAAGAAATACTAATTAGTTGTTTTTGTAAATTGCTTGCCATTAATGCCTGATAAAATGCGGTAAAATAAGGATTCTGCATACCATTATATATGTCAAATATTACAAAGTTTAAGGTTCTTTTGAAATTACAATACTAAACTCAGTTCACTTTTGCTTAGCCTTCACAGTTGTTGATCACATAGCATGGTCATCCACTCACAGCTTAAAAAAATACAGGGAGCATCGGAGAGAATGGGTAAAGTAAAATTTTGATGTTTTTAAAATAGCACCTAAATCTATGAAAGTTGATTTGATTTATTGTTTGTATGGGAGGGAGAGGGTGGTTGGCGCTGGAAGGGAGGGGGTGGATATTGGGAAAATAGCATGCACCATGTAAAATGATGTCAGATACCGTCTAGGCTAAGATTTTTAAGTGTTGCTACTACAGTTCAAGTCTGTTTCAGAAAGGGCAGGACCATAAAATGGCAGTGTTGGGATTTACAGTGGGTTTATCTTTCCCTCCCTACAGATTGAAGGGGATTTTGAGAATAGCAATATTTGAGTAGTTTGGACAGAAGCCTTCTTTTTAGAGTGGGTTGTCCATATTCCCCGAGCGAAACTGCCTCAGTAGCACCTCGGGCTCTGTTAACGTGACTGAAAGACCTTAAGAGGAATAATATTTATTCCAGTTTTTATTGTATACCTGTGACTCAGGTGTTCTCAAATATAGGTTATGATTCATGAAACTCATGAAGGGGTTGGACAACAGAGGTTAAGAGAGTTGTTACTCTGAAGGTACTTGCTTGGTAGAAAAAGCATTAATAGAAATTTTGATGCTTCCATTCAGATGAAGAACACTTTTCCTTTCAAAGTTCTAAATCAAGTTTTTAATCTCAAATCTCATCATTATAGTTATGTACAAAGCCTAATTAATTAATATTACGGAGGTCATAGAGAAGAGAGCCTGCCATGTTTTTATGGATAGGGCATTTTGTTGTGAACTCAAATAACTTGGTCTTATCTCCACCCCATTATTTTAAAGCTTTTTTCTTTGTTTACACATTTAAAATCTGGGTGCAGAAAAAATTAAATCAGATTTTACCCTAAAAATATTATTCTTGCCCCAGCTTTGCTATTCCCCTACATGAAGCCATTTGCCAAAGCCAGATACGACTTACTTACTGTTTCCCAAACCTTACTGCCTCTATAAGCTTTGTCAAAGGTATTACCGCCAGTTTGGAATGCTCTTCTTTCCCCTTTCCTTTGGTCTAAGTCCTGTCTTTCCTTCGAATAATGGCTTCTACTCATTTCATGAAGCCTTCTCTAACCTCTTCAGTCCTTGGTGGTCATTCTAGTCTTAGAATTCCTGAAGTACTACTATTTGGTAGTATTTCATCCATTACAAACATTCATCTGGCACTTGGATCATGCTTCCTTTTGTTATTACTTGTTACTGCATTTAAATATCCTGTTTCTCTAGGAAAATGAGGGGCTCCTTGAGGGTAGAGAGCTTGTCTTAAATGCCTCTTTGGGGCCTCCCTGGTGGCGCAGTGGTTAAGAGTCCGCCTGCCGATGCAGGGGATACGGGTTCGTGCCCCGGTCTGGGAGGATCCCATATGCCGCGGAGCGGCTGGGCCCGTGAGCCATGGCCGCTGGGCCTGCGCATCCGGAGCCTGTGCTCCGCAACGGGAGAGGCCACAACAGTGAGAGGCCCGCATACCGCAAAAAAAAAAAAAAAAAAGAAAAAAAAAATGCCTCTTTGTAATCCCATTGCCTAGCACAGAGGATATGTTCAGTATTGGACTTGATTCTATTATTTGGATCCAATATTAGTGTAACAGAGCAATTGTTCTTTTAACTTAGGTTATTTTTATAATGAATATATACCCAGAAAACCCAAAGATAAAGTACATTGAATTAATAAAGTAATTCCTTGTATTATAAGGAGATTTGGTTCATATTTGTTCCTTATTACTTATAGTTCCCCCCCTCCTTTGTTTTTTAGTGGGTGCTGTTTTACCTAGTTTCTTTTGAAAAACATGGTTTGGGCCAGATATATTGACAGTTTATATTACTAGTATTTTTATTTTAAAATGCTTTGTTGGTTTAGCCAGATGATACTTAAATGGCTTAAGCCCAATAAAATACATTTATTAAATACTGTATGGTAATATAGGCAAATTATTTTAAAATGTTAACCTTAAAAGTCTCTCAGGTAAAATTTAAAGAACATCAATAAGCATATTCAGTTGCTAGTCCCTCTCAGGGTATTTCTGTATCTCAAATTATTAGGAATTTTATTACTTCATTGTTACAAAGATTACTGTACAGGCTGATATTTGATAGCTGTATTTATTGTGTTTGCTGCAGTTATCAAATGTTTATAGAGCAACCATTTGTATGTAGTGAGGAGTTATTTAAAAATACTTTTTAGCGTTTATAGAAACTGACACTTAAAGGTCCTCAGGGATAATTTTGCTTAATTCATATTTGGAATTGTTCTCATTTTATCTGATAGCAGTGTCTTCAAGACACATATGTCTTAATATTAGATTTATGTCATGATTTCAGAGGAAATGTTTGACTAGTAAAACTTCTGAGAATCTTGATTGTAGTCTCAGGCCTGGCTTGTCATATTCTTGAGCCATTAGTTTGACAAAGCACTGAAACAATACTGCTGTTGCATTACTGAAAAACTTAGAAACTTGTAGCAGGGAGACTTCTAGATATGTAAGTTTTTTTTCTTCAAAAATTTATATTATCTTTAAATTTCTTAGCATAATTTGGGTACATGCGAGACACACACACACCATTCTGGTGTGAGCTCATCAGAGTACCATTCTGACATGAGCTTAAGGCCCTCACCAAAGTCTTGATGAAATATACTTTATAAAAAAACATTTTTCAAAACCCCAGTTTGCCCAAGGACCACTTTACAGAGCTCCAGCCTTGGACTTTTACCTGTGATCAGTCATATTCTTCTCTAGGGTTACACTTGTTAAGTCAGTATTTTAAAACAAAACAAAACAAAAAACCCTGATTTTGTTCACTTTTGTTTTCATATACAAGAATCTTGACAGTCAACATGTACTTCTAGATGCTATATTGAAATTGCTGGCAGAGTCTATTCTATACAGACTGAACAATCTGGCCCCTTGTTTTATTTGTAAAGGTTCAATGTATCTATGCCTGCCTACTTCAGTCTGCAAGGGAGTGTCAGAAAGGCCCCGCATTCGCCGAGCCGTGAGTTATCACTAACTTTTCAGATGTGTTAATGAATGTGGAACAAAAGCAGTTGTGTTTAAAAGGAAAAAAGGACCATTAAAATAACCTTTATTATAGTAGCAGGCGTGAACACTAAATTAATTATTCCAAATTGTGGTGTCAAAAATAACCTACTTTAACTAGAGACTAGCCTCTAGAAAACCTATTGTTGAACTGCTCTGAAGCAATCATTTTAGCTATAAATTCCTATTCTTAAAATTTTATAAACCTGGTTATAAATTAATATGTTCTTTAAGTCTTTTTAACTAAGTTAAAACAATTTGAACAAAATCTTACCCCGCCTAAAAATGATAGTATTTAGTTTGAGTTAAGCTCTTCAAAATAAGACCATGTGAAAGGGGTAAAGTTTTAACCTTTTTTGTTATTCACATGTAAAAACCAAATTAATTTAGATAATTGAATCACTTCCTAGATGAAAGTTTTTAGTTCAGTGGTGTTTAAAATCTATTTTGGTACCAACAGTTCTCGCTTCAGTAATTCACCAGTAGGTTTTCATTCATCAATGATGATATCAGTTTAAGGCTAAAAATAAAACACTTTCATTTCCTAGGGCTTATCATTTTACTTAGAGGAAATGTCCTTAAGAGTCCCCCCCCAAAGAGATTCTAAGCAAAAAAATTGTAACTAACATCTATATTGTTAATATAGTTACCTTTCTTTTTCTTAGATTCTTTAAAGTTTTGAGTAGATAGGCATATTTGATTAGCACGTTGGGTGCTTCTGTTGCTTAGGAGGTGTATTATGTTAAATGAAGACAGAATGAATTTAACTATACCCAGTTTGGCCATATATAGCACAGACTACATAAAACTTGGAGGTGTGGGACCTTTGGAGGCATTAAAGTTAACATTTCATTTAGGCAGTATGCCTTTGTTTGACTGGTGTGTAAGTCCTTCTTCCAGGTTTGTACGCTCTTAAACACGTTATTCTACCCTCTCTAACTCCTCCCAGCAGCAAAAGGGAGACACTTCAGCTGGAACAAAATAGTGGAAGAAATGGCGTCTGGGGTTCAGTGGGGATTCGCAGTGTGTATGCAATGTTTGCAAGATTACTTTTTATGTTTTTCAATTAATGTAAATAATTAAAATATAAATCAGTGCTTAGTGTCAAGTAGGGAACATTGTATACCAGTAGAAATTCTCCTAGTGGGTCTGCTGCAAGTCATTTAACCTCTTGGGGCCTCAGTTTCCTCATCTGCAATATGAAGGAGTTGGACTCGATAATCTTTAAGGTCCATTCCTGCTCTACATGCTATGCTTTTCTGAAGTACTCTGTTTAACAGAATGCATTGCTTTCCCACTTTGACTATTTGAATTACATGTGCAGTACACATACTGCAACTGCATGTTGTCTAAAATAGTTTTTCTGTAGGATATTATATAAAAACTAACCCCTCTTGAGCTGATTTATAAATGTGTGTGTGTGTATAGCCACACATAAAAAGCTAGTGATGGTAGGGCTCTCAGAAAATAAATATTTTCCAGTTGTCTAACCTTGAATGTTATTAACTTTCCTCTATTACAGGAGATACTACTCGTCAAAGAATCAAATTCAGTGATGACAGAGTATGCAAGAGTCACCTTCTGAATTGTTGCCCCCATGATGTCCTGTCTGGAACTGTACGTGTTTATTAAATCTATTTTTTGTTATTGGTATACTACGAAAACAAACTACTTGATAAAGTCTTAATTTTGTGTCACATTATCATGCAGTGATTTTTTTAAAAACACTTGTTAGCGCAGCAATTTGCATCCCTTATATTCAGGTTGATAATTTAGATCTGCAATAATTGGATTTCTCACAAAAATGATTGCTGTGTTTTACTTTATAATTTTTTCCATTCTTCAGAGCAAGCTTTTAAAAAGCATTTCTTATTTGGAACATAGAGGCAGTTATTATACAGCAGTTGCACTTTTAGTTTAGAAATAATATAAATGATTTCTCACTGTTGTGGCCTCTCCCATTGCGGAGCACAGGCTCTGGACACGCAGGCTCAGTGGCCATGGCTCACGGGCCTAGCCGCTCCGCGGCACGTGGGATCTTCCCGGACCGGGGCACGAACCCATGTCCCCTGCATCGGCAGGCGGACTCTCAACCACTGCGCCACCAGGGAAGCCCTATAAATGCTTTTTTAAATTGTTTACTTCACTGTTGAGCAGAGTAGACTTTCATCCAAAACGGTATACATTTTTATTAAGGTTTGTGCACATTTGAATGTGGAAATCATTGTGGGGAAAATATACTGGTAAATACTTAAATTTGCACAACTTAATTTGCGAGTAGTGTTGTCGGTTAAAATCCACTTCTATTGCTTACTCCTAATGATGTAAAGCTCACTTAATTTAAGTTCTATATCTAGTGATGTTGGTTAATCTTAGAGCATCATTTTAATTTGGTAGATAAATCACATGAGGATGGACCTATTTAAATGGGACAGAGGATTTGATTCCCTGGCTTTTGGGTTTGATTGAAATAACTCACTTTCAAGAGCCTCCATTCACAAGGATAGCAGAGGAGGGCTGGTAGGGCCTAAACGTTTAGCTGACTTTGTTATTTGTCTGAAATGAAGAAAAGATTTCAAACTTCCATTTGCAGAAGCAATGAGTTCCCTTAATTAAAGATGTCTAAATTAGTGGTTTCTTCTTTTTTTTTTTTTTGGCCGTACCACGTGGCATAGGGGATCTTAGTTCCCTGACCAGGCATGGAACCCGTGCACCCTGCAGTGGAAGCTCAGAGTCTTAAAGGGTGGTTTCTTCCTGATAGGAGGAGTTAAATACATAAGTATCAAATACATAAGTATCAAGGCATTTTTGATAGAAAACACCACTTTTTCCAATAGGAAAGACCATCGAAACTATATTATGTTAAAAGGAATAGAAGAGCTAACATTAAAAAAATATGGGGGGCTTCCCTGGTGGCGCAGTGGTTAAGGGTCCGCCTGCCGATACAGGGGACATGGGTTCGTGCCCCGGTCCGGGAAGATCCCACATGCCGCGGAACGGCTGGGCCCGTGAGCCATGGCTGCTGGGCCTGCGCGTCCAGAGCCTGTGCTCCGCAATGGGAGAGGCCCCAACGGTGAGAGGCCCGCGTACCGCAAAAAAAAAAAAAAAAAAATATGGGGCTTGGGCTTCCCTAGTGGTGCAGTGGTTGAGAGTCCGCCTGCTGATGCAGGGGACGCGGGTTCGTGCCCCGGTCCGGGAAGATCCCACATGCCGTGGAGCGGCTAGGCCCGTGAGCCATGGCCGCTGAGCCTGCGCGTCCGGAGCCTGTGCTCCACAACGGGAGAGGCCCGCGTACGGCAAAAAAAAAAAAAAAAAAAAAAAAAAAAAAATATATATATATATATATATATATATGTAATACCTAAAATTTTTAAAGTATAATATTAAAAGGGAAGACATCCAGTTTCTGAGCACTTGAATTAGGACTGTGACAGATAATTAACCCTCATATCTTCTCTTTAGAATTTCCATAATTAAAGTATTTTCTACTCTGCTATAATACAGTTGAAATCTATAATATTAGTAATTATCTGTAGTATTATTTGATTCCTCACATTTATTATTAAATTTAACATTTAATGATATTTAAGGCTAAATTATCACTTCAAATGAATTTTGAGGATAAGATTAATTGATAAAATGTCAGGATTTAAATTTTTAGTACTTTAAAACCAGCCATAGCAAGACTTTGACATATTATATTCTTCAGGTATGGCATTAATAATAATGAAAAAAATCTGACATCACAATTGTGCTTTTACATTTTATAATGTATACAATGCAGTCACATTCACTTATTTCTCAAAATAATTCGGTTGGGTATATGTTCCATAGTTAGCCTTAATGACAGTAAAGTGATTTATTCAGAATCATTTAGTTGTATTGATTTAAGGTAAAACTGGAACCAAACCCAAATTTTCTGAGCTGTAGTTTTATTCAACATGTTTTTTACTCTGTAGGTAATACTTAATCCTTCATCATGTTAAATAAAAAGGATTAGTGTTGGTCTTGGACTTTCCTTCTTATAAAATTCTTGCTGGTGGATTTGTAAGAAGCACATTTTTTCAAATTTTAATCTCTCTGAAATATGCATCTTAAAATTGATGATAGAAAAACACTTTTAATTTGTAACATTTTTCTTATAGTACAGAATTTAATGATGAGGCTTAAAATCGATGGTGTCTTGGATCACATGAAAAACAGTTAAGGAAAGCCCTTGGAAAGGCACTTGGCAGGGAAACTCTGTATGAGAAATATCTCCTTTTTGTCAGCTTAATAGGCAAGAGATTGTCATATGTAAGGATGGGGTTAAGTGGTTGTGAACCTCTTAAGCAGAGTTTTAAGGGCTGGCTGGCTCTAGGACTTTGTAAGAGTCCAAAGTTGTCACAGAGTGATGTCCTTGAGAACTTGAAATCATCCACAGAGTGACTTTCTCATGACCCTTATTACTAAAAAGGGCTATTTATAAGTTTATCCTATGTACAAATGGTTTGTAATTACAGAGCTCAGACTTCTTTAGCATCCAATCTCTGTAGAACACACGCTGTTCTGGCACAGAATCAAATAGTTCACACTTCTGTGTGTTGAAGATGCTTTTTTTTTTGACCTTAGATCAAGGATGAAAAGAACTAAATTGGAACTGTTTTTATAATGCTTTTTCTTTGTTGTGTAACTGAAGGTTGCCCTTTAGTTTTCTAGACCTTGTTCCTTAGATCTGTCATTTCCATCAGAATATGACTCATCAATATTCTAGATTATTTAGCAGAATAATACACGGAAATATATTCTTTGGCTTATTATTATTATTATAAAAAGGTTGAACTTTATACCAAGCACTTGGAGATGAATAGTATCATTTCTAAAAATATACTCATAACTGACAGTATGGGATATGTTTGGAATTCAGCTTTTTAAAAAAATAAATTTATTTATTTTTATTTATTTATGTTTGGCTGCATTGGGTCTTCATTGCTGCTTGCAGGCTTTCTCTAGTTGTGGTGAGTGGGGGCTACTCTTCATTGTGGTGTGCAGGCTTCTTATTGCGGTGGCTTCTCTTGTTGCAGAGCATGGGCTCTAGGCGTGCAGGCTTCAATAGTTGTGGCTCATGGGCTCAGTAGTTGTGGTGCACGGGCTTAGTTGCTCCGTGGCATGTGGGATCTTCCCGGACCAGGGATAGAACCCTTGTCCCCTGCATCGGCAGGTGGATTCCCAACCACTGTGCCACTAGGGAAGTTCCTGGAATTCAGCTTGATGAAAATGCCCCTGTAACATTTTACCATTCTTTAGTACTCTGGTATAACTTTTTTTTTTTTAATTTTATATTGGAGTATAGTTGATTTACAATGTTGTGTTAGTTTCAGGTATACAGCAAAATGATTCAGTTATATGTATATCCATCCTTTTCCCATGTAGGTTATTCTGCTATAACTGACTCTTAAGCTAACAAATTAATTAGAGGAGGTAAAATGTAGAACAGAGGATCAAAATAATTGTGTGTATATGTATCTTTAGATTATGGTTTTTATAAGAAGCATGAATATTTCTATAATTAGGAAGTTTTTGTATTTCAAAGGCATGGATTATTTTTCTGTTCATCTAGAATTTTTTGTTTTAGTCTCACTCTTCTCCTTTGGAACAATTAGTTTTCTCCCTCTTCTATTTACCACGCAGAAAATAGACAGCATCGCCTTTCAGATTTAGACAAAACAAAAAACCTAAGTACAGGTGTCCTCCCCTCCCCCGCCTAAAAAAATGAACCACATTATTTCTGGCACATATATTCCGTAAGGAAAGATAAGTATATTGAAGTGCTTAAAAAAAAATCTTTCCATCTAGTTCCTAGTGATCTAGGAAAAGGATATGTGATTGTAATAATTTACAGAAGGCATTAAATCTAAAGCAGAAACTTGAGATTAAGATCTGCAGAGATGGAAATGTATATTCTCATACTGCATCTATCCTAAATTCAGAAGTAGCCACTACTAAATCTTTTTTTTTTTTTTTTGCGGTACGCGGGCCTCTCACTGTTGTGGCTTCTCCCGTTGCGGAGCACAGGCTCCAGACTCGCAGGCTCAGCGGCCATGGCTCACGGGCCTAGCCGCTCCGCAGCATGTGGGATCTTCTCGGACCGGGGCACGAACCCGTGACCCCTGCATCAGCAGGCGGACTCTCAACCACTGGGCCACCAGGGAAGCCCGCCACTACTAATTCTTATAGCCTTCATCATAGTATAATTTTAGTGTTGACAGGCCATCATGTCTTCTAGTGTAAGGCCATCATTTTTTTTTTTAACATCTTTATTGGAGTATAGTTGCTTTACAATGGTGTGTTAGTTTCTGCTTTATAATAAAGTGAATCAGCTATACATATACATACATCCCCATATCTCTTCCCTCTTGTGTCTCCCTCCCACCCTCCCTGTCCCATCCCTCTAGGTGGTCACAAAGCACTGAGCCGATCTCCCTGTGCTATGCAGCTGCTTCCCACTAGCTATCTGTTTTACATTTGGTAGTATATTTAAGTCCATGCCACTCTCGCACTTCGTCCCAGCTTACCCTTCCTCCTCCCTGTGTTCTCAAGTCCATTCTCTGTGTCTGTGTCTTTATTCCTGTCCTACCCCTACGTTCTTCAGAACCAATTTTTTTTTTTTTTTTAGATTTCATATATATATGTGTTAGCATACAGTATTTATTTTTCTCTTTCTGACTTACTTTACTCTGTGACAGTCTCTGGGTCCATCCACGTTACTATGGCCATCATTTTTATTTTTATTTTTTATTTTTTGCTGTACACAGGCCTCTTACTGTTGTGGCCTCTCCCGTTGCGGAGCACAGGCTCCGGACGCGCAGGCTCAGCAGCCGTGGCTCACGGGCCTAGCCACTTTGCGGCACGTGGGATCTTCCCAGACCAGGGCACGAACCTGTGTTCCCTGCATTGGCAGGCGGACTCTCAACCACTGCACCACCAGGGAAGCCCTGGCCATCATTTTATATAGATAGAAAAATTAAGGTTCAGAGAAATTGTCTTTGTCAGATGTCTCACAAAGAATCACAGTATATTATAGCACACAGGAATCTTAGGGTTATTTTAACCTGAATACTTCTTTAAATGTTTTTTTGTTGTGTTGTTAGTTTTTTTAGATAACACAGTTACCTAAGACAGTGACTTTAAGATGTTTCTGAAATGTCCTTAGAGGTACCTCATTCACTGAGGACCTGGGGACAGGCCAGTCTTTGCTATTTTGATGGTAATTTTTACACATTTTAAATACAGGGATTTTTCCATGACATTTTGTTTTTATAAAGAGAGTCTGCACCTCTGAAATAGAATTTAAGAAAAGCTGATCTTGAGAAATACTTAGGGACAGGAATATAGTAAAATTTTATCTGCCTTTTGAAGTGATTGGATGGGAGTTTTTTTTTTTTTTTTTTTTTTTTTTGCGGTATGCGGGCCTGTCACCACTGTGGCCTCTCCCGTTGTGGAGCACAGGCTCCGGATGTGCAGGCTCAGCGGCCATGGCTCACGGGCCCAGCCACTCCGCGGCATGTGGGATCTTCTCGGACCGGGGCACGAACCCGTGTCCCCTGCATCGGCAGGCGGACTCTCAACCACGGCGTCACCAGGGAAGCCCTGGATGAGAGTATTTATTGGTTGTCAAAAATCCTAACTGAGTTGATTTTACGGTGTCCCCAGTAGGTTCTGGGTTTTATCCAAAATGAAGTTTTTATTAATTGAAACTCCTTTATTGCTTCTCTAACACTTTCTTTTAAGGCCTGGTTATAATCAATTCCTTGGATACCTACAAACCTGAACTTTAAAACTGCTGAAGTCTCTTTGATAGTACAAATTTAAAGGAGCCATGAAAGTTTAGAGAAGCAGAATAAGTGATAAGAACTAAACCTGCACAGAATTTTCTCAGCCACTCAGTAGAATGTAAGTTTCATAGTAAGGGCAAGGACATTTTGTTCACTGCTATATCCCAGCATCTAGAACGGTGTCCCTCCATTGTGTTAAATGAATAATCAATCACCCAGAAGTAGAAAGTGAAATAAATGTTCCAAAAACTAACTTTGAGTCAAAAATTAATGACTGTGGAAAAAGTGTTACCTTCTAACAGATAAGGAGCTGGAGAGTATCTTTATTTATTTATTTATTTATTTATTTATTCATTCATTCATTCATTTATGGCTGTGTTGGGTCTTCATTGCTGTGTGCGGGCTTCAGTTGCAGCGAGCAGGGGCTACTCTTCGTTGTGGTGCGCGGGCTTCTCGTTGCGGTGGCTTCTCTTGTTGCGGAGCATGGGCTCTAGGCACACAGGCTTCAGTAGTTGTGGCTCGTGGGCTCTAGAGAGCAGGCTCAGTAGTTGTGGCGCACGGGCTTAGTTGCTCCGTGGCATGTGGGATCTTCCCGGACCAGGGATTGAACCCCTATCCTCTGCACTGGCAGGCGGATTCTTAACCACTGTGCCACCAGGGAAGTCCCTTGGAGAGTATCTTGATATTGAGTTGCTTATCAAAACATGACAGCAGTGGTTTCACATGCAGATGTGAAAAAGTTAGTCTATAGACAGTTTAAACTCATAACCTCTTCTCCGGAAAGGGTTTGTTTGGGGATGCTTAGGCGTTTCTAAACAACTGTTTTTCAACGTTAGCCCAGGTGGCCTAGTGGTTAGGATTCGACACTTTGACTGCTGTGGCCCAGGTTTAATTTAATCCCTGTTCAGGGAACTGAGATCCCACAAGCCGCCATGGCATGGCCAAAATAAAAAAAGAAAACAAAACATTGGCCCAGATGACTGGCTTGAATTTTTTTTTTTAATTTCTATGACCGCCAATTTCTAGAGCTTCCAAATTTGCAAAACTGCCAGATAGCCCAGGTTTTTACCACATTTGGATTTTGAAGTGTCCTTATATTAATTAGATTTGCTGCTTATGTTTTATTCTCGGTTTCTTACAAAAATACGCATTCCTTTAACAAGCAGTAAACCAAAAATACATTTGGTGCTTAGGAAATCAGAGGCGTATTAAGAGCTTCCCAGTGAATAATTAGAGCTTTACTGTTAAACTTTAAAAACCCAGTCCTGTATATAATTTGGAGTATTGTTGGCAAATTGGCACATGAATACCCTGAGCTGTTCAACTTGGGGTACTTCTGTCCTTGGGAAATAACCTTTTTCTGTTATTGAGAATAATCTTGCAGTCATTAATTTCATATTCTTAAAATAAGTTAATATACTTCAGGCTTACGGAAATGATTTTTTTAAGGGGACCCAGAGACCATGTGTTCTAGAATCTTGTTCTAGTTTAGTCTGTCTCTAATTGAGGTTGGTCAGCATGTTTGTCTGTGACTTCGATTAATGGTTAAATACAAATGTACATACATGTAAATAAGATGAACTGTTGTGCTGATGTCCAGTCTTTTTTTTTTTTTTTTGCGGTATGCGGGCCTCTCACTCTTGTGGCCTCTTCCGTTGCGGAGCACAGGCTCCGGATGCGCAGGCCCAGCGGCCATGGCTCACGGGCCCAGCCGCTCCGCGGCATATGGGATCCTCCCAGACCGGGGCACGAACCCGTATCCCCTGCATCGGCAGGCGGACTCTCAACCACTGCGCCACCAGGGAGGCCCTGATGTCCAGTCTTTGTAGATCAAATACAAGTTAATTTTACTCTAATTTTTATTCTGTAATATTGAATCAGTTTGAGGAGTCTTTTTATTTTTATTTATTTTTTATTTTTTTTTTCCCTTTTTGCGTTATGTGGGCCTCTCACTGTTGTGGCCTCTCCCGTTGCGGAGCACAGGCTCCGGATGCGCAGGCCCAGCGGCCATGGCTCACGGGCCCAGTCGCTCCGCGGCATATGGGATCCTCCCAGACCGGGGCACGAACCCGTATCCCCTGCATCGGCAGGCGGACTCTCAACCACTGCGCCACCAGGGAGGCCCTGAGGAGTCTTTTTAAACTTCATTTATAGAAAATTTCAACTATAAATAAAAGTGGAGTTGTTGTATAATGAACTTCATGTACCTGTATGCCAGCTTCAGTAAATATTTTACACACAGCTACCTTATTTCATTTATAATTACGTATGTCCTCCATCCGGCTGTTTCTTTTGGGGTTTTTTTTGTTTTTTGTTTTGTTTTGGCTGCGTTGGGTCTTTGTTGCTGAACGTGCGCTTTCTCTAGTTGTGGCAAGCGGGGGCTACTCTTTGTTGCGGTGTGCGGGCTTCTCATTGCGGTGGCTTCTCTTGTTGCAGAGCACAGGCTCTAGGCACGCGGGCTTCAGTAGTTGTGGCGCACGGGCTTAGTTGCACCGCGGCATGTGGGATCTTCCCGGACCAGGGCTTGAACCTGTCTCCCCTGCATTGGCAGGTGGATTCTTAACCACTGTGCCACCAGGGAAACCCCCTGTTGTTTTTTGAAGTGGATCTTAAATCTTGGACCCGTCGTTTAGAATGACTCTTGAAACATTATAAAGTAGCAAAGACCAGTAACTTCTAAGCAAAGCACAATGAGGTCTGGCAGTCATTGTTCAAGCAGGTTGTTTTTCATAGCCTGATACTTTGTCAACATGTTTCACTGTCACATTTATTTCTCTCTCTCTTTTTTTTTTTTTTGGCCACGCCATGGCAGCTTGTGGGTTCTCCAACCAGGGATTGAACCTGGGCCCTCGGCAGTGAGAGTGCAGAGTCCTAATCACTGGACCGGCAGGGAATTCCCACACATTTGTTTTTTTGTACAGTGATTCTCAATAAATGCTTATTACCTAAGAACCAGGAATCATCACTTAGTAGTCCCTGAACTCTCTAGATCTTTTTTGGAGATAGGCACAGTTTTATAAACTGCATTTTAACAAATCTGAAGAAACTAGTGTGTTCTCTGAGACTATTCATTGAGAAAGGTGGGATAGAGTTATAAATGCATCATTTGGAAGATGTAGACAATGAACACAGAGCAAACATATGGTAAAAACCAAAAACTTGAAACTTTTTTTTTTTTTTTTTTTTGGTGGTACGCAGGCCTCTCACTGTTGTGGCCTCTCCCGTTGCGGAGCACAGGCTCCAGACACGCAGGCTCAGCGGCCATGGCTCATGGGGCCTAGCCGCTCCTCGGCATGTGGGATCTTCCCGGACCGGGGCATGAACCCGTGTCCACCTTCATTGGCAGGCGGACTCTCAACCACTGCACCACCAGGGAAGCCCACATATTTTTATTATACAGGTGATTAACCACAAACATCAAGCAAAGTCATGGATTGTCTTATCACTGGAAATATTTTTTTTAAATGTGATGCATTCTGTCTTGATGTGCAGGTGGCAAGATCAAATGACTTAGTATAATCCTTTCTGTTGGGTTGGCCAAAGAGTTTGTTTGGGTTTTTCTTTAAGATTGTTAGGGTTTTCCAGTAAGATCTTACAGAAAAACCTGAACGAACTTTTTGGCCAATGCAATAATTTGATGATAGTTACTCATGAAGGGAACTTTTTAAAGCATTTGGTGTTTTACTCTGACCTATATTGAATAAAACATCTTGAATATATATTACCCCATAGACGTTCTTGGTCTTACAGGGTCAAAAAATATAAGCATATATGTTGATGTATTGGATAATGTAATTTGTAAAATATCCAAATTCAGGTAGGTTTTTATGTGTCCCCCCTTTTTGGTACTTATTACAACATCGTTTGCAGTAATGAAATTTAGGTAATGAATTAAGCAGAGCAAGAAATAGAAAAGGGCAAATAAGAGGTATCAGATTAATGAGGGCTAAATGGAAAAAGTAAAAGTTAACAAAAAAATACCCTTCAAGAAGTGATTTAGGGCCTCCCTGGTGGCGCAGTGGTTGAGAGTCCGCCTGCCGATGCAGGGGATGCGGGTTCGTGCCCCGGTCTGGGAGGATCCCGCATGCCGTGGAGCGGCTGGGCCCGTGAGCCATGGCCGCTGGGCCTGCGCATCCGGAGCCTGTGCTCCGCGACGGGAGAGGCCACAACAGTGAGAGGCCCGCGTATCGGGAAAAAAAAAAAAAAGAAGTGATTTATTTATTTTTTTTATCTCTCTGAGAGTGTTGCTAATTGCTGAGATCAGCATTCATTCATTTATTAAATACTTATTGAGGACCTACTATGTGCCATGTGCAATGCTGGGGATACAGAAGTGGACAGGGGTTTCTGTTTTAGTGATGGGGGCTTACATTCTAATGTTCTTTCACAACCAAGTGTGAAAAGAAATAATGTGATTTCAGGCGTGATGTTAAGTGTCAATGACAAAAATGCATGGTTAAGTCTGAGACAGTGGGCAAGGGGCTTCACTGACAGAGAGTGGAGAAAACCTTTTTTTGATGAAATGACATTTGAAGAGATCTAAGTGTGAAGAAAAGAAGCCAGTCATTCCTGAGTGGAAATGAATTTATCATATGTCGCCTCCACACAGAAACTTTTGGTGGTTCCCTATTATTTATATGGTCACAAATCTAAAATCGTTAGTAGGTCTCTCTCTCCCTTGAATGAATAAATCAGTTTGGTCCTCTGTTTGGACCAGACTGATTTATTCACTGTTGTCTCACTACTTTCCTTGCCCAGCACGCTCATTTTTGCCTATCTCCATTTCTCTGCCTGGAATAACCTTTCTGTACAAACTTAAATCCTGCCTGGCTTACTACACACAATTCCTCTGAACCCCCGTGTAGCACCTGCCCTCCATACTACCGAGTGTGCACTTGTTTTGTCTTATTTATATATGTTCTTTGTCTCCTCAGTTAGAATAGTCTTTGTGGGGCAAGGCCATTTGTTCTAATTTTATCTAGCTATCTTTGCATATCTAGGATTAGAAATGGATAAGAAGGTATTTCCTACTATATTCTTCAAAAAAACATACATTAAGAAAAGGTAGAAGAGCTTTATTTTTCTTTATCCACTCAGGAAAAACTGAACTAGGAGGAAGAACATTCAAATGAGAATGGGCAGTTAAGAAGTTGGGAAGTAGTAGAAAAGCAGGAACTACTTTGTGCATGCGCAGTGTGCCCCATTCCTCTTCACCCACCACTCATGTTTGACTTGTTAGTTTTGAGTGACAAGATTGGAATTAGGAAAGAAAAACCTTAATTTTTGTTTTAAGACAATAGTGGCATAACTGAAACTCATATCCAGGTTTTGTTATTTCAAGCCTTCTTCCATAGTATACTAGGCTTTCTCTTGTTCTTAAGCTGGGTCTTTTTTTTTTTTTTTTTTTTTTTTTTTTTGCGGTATGGGCCTCTCACTGCTGTGGTCCCTCCCGCCACGGAGCACAGGCTCCGGACGCGCAGGATCAGCGGCCACGGCTCATGGGCCCAGCCGCTCCGCGGCATACGGGATCCTCCCAGACCGGGGCACGAACCCACGTCCCCTGCATCGGCAGGCGGACTCTCAACCACTACGCCACCAGGGAAGCCCTGGGTCTTTTTTTTAATATATATAAATTTTTTTCTGTTTGGCTGCGTTGGGTCTTTGTTGCTGCAAGCGGGGGCTACTCCTCCTTGCGGCGCGCGGGCTTCTCATTGTGGTGGCTTCTCTTGTTGCGGAGCACGGGCTCTAGGCATGTGGGCTTCAGTAGTTGTGGCTCACGGGCTCTAGAGCGCAGGCTCAGTAGTTGTGGCGCACGGGCTTTGTTGCTCCGTGGCATGTGGGATCTTCCTGGACCAGGGCTCAAACCTGTGTCTCCTGCACTGGCAGGTGGATTCTTAACCACTGCACCACCAGGCAAACCTCTTGAGCTGGGTCTTGAAGCAGGGACTGACCATGGATGGAAGAGAGATTTTACAAATGTGAGGAGGAAGAAAGTGAAGATGTAAGAAGTGAAGGTCACAGTGTAGATGATTTGTTTTATTTTGAAAATAGCATTGGCATTGGAACAGTATATGGAATGGTTCAAATGCTAGGCTAGGGGTTTGTATTTCCTGTGCTCTCTGTCCTGCTGTCATGGTTTTGTTTCACTTTTTCTCCATCTGGTATATGTATATATTCCTTTTAGTGCTTTACCAATATTGCTGTCTATTCTTATATATCCCTTGCTGTCTGACAAGGATGTTAGTCCAACCAGTAGTGTGGTGTTAATGCTTCTGAAACAGATTTTATCGTGTCATATTTCTTTCCAAGTAGTCGAGCATTCTTGCATTCTTCTCTTCGTCCAGAGTAAGTTCTGCATGTGTTGATTCACATTCAAAATCTTCCAAAATCTAGTCAGTCTGTAATTTGATCCATATAGCAGTTCTGAAGTACTTGAGAAAAGAGAAGTCCTGAGAAATTAAGTGATTTTCTCAGTTAAATGAATAATGAGAGGTAAAGGGATATTTTCTGAGTTGGTCAGTGCCTACTCTGTCTTACTTTGTTTATTATTTTGGCAATATAATCTTCGAGTATAAGAGAAGAAAGCATAAAACATGAATATTTCCCATTATTCATCATCCCCCCTTCCCAGGACTAAACCCTATTAAGAATTCAGTGTACATCTTCCACTGTTCTTTCTGTACATTTACAAGTGTGTGTGCATGCATGTGTGTCTGTGTTCTAACAAATGGAATCTTTGAATTTTTCTCACCTGTCTTCGAGAAGCTTGCATATTAGTGGTCTACATTTTTTAAATGCCAAGGTACTATTTACCAACCTGGCCATTCCCTAAATTACTTACCCAGTGACTATTAATATGTTAATTGGTTTTGGTTTTGGTTTGCAGTATGGCAATGAAATCCTTGTATGTACATCTTTATTTACATTTGTTGCTGTTGCTTTAGTTTAATATCTTGTTTTTTCTCTTTTTTTTTTTTTTGCCGTACGTGGGCCTCTCATTGTTGTGGCCTCTCCCGTTACGGAGCACAGGCTCCCGATGCGTGGGCTCAGCGGCCATGGCTCACGGGCCCAGCCGCTCCGCGGCATGTGGAATCTTCCCGGACCGGGGCACAAACCCGCGTCCCCTGCATCGGCAGGCGGACTCTCAACCACTGCGCCACCAGGGAAGCCCAATGTCTTGTTTTTTTCATTGAGAATATAAATTCCTTGATAGCACGAGTTTATATTCTCATACCTTTTTGTAATTCCCTTTAGCATATAGCTCACAGAACTGAGCAAATGTACTAACATATAACAAAGCAAAAATATTTGCAGATACTTGGAGCTGTTACTGTGTCACGTTTCTTTCACTGATATATTCATTAACATATTAACTGCCATTAGTTCAGTTAACCCTTTGATTTGCACTACCATAATATTTTGTTGATTGTGATGTTCAATTTCCACGTGCTTCTGTTCCTTAAATTTTTTTCTCCAAAATTGAAGTGGCTTCATTGATTTTTCTGCTTGTAAGAATAACATATGCTCATTACATTTAATTCAACAACTGTCAGAAAATTCAAACAAAATCTTCAACCTCATAGCAATGTCTGTATTGGAAGTTACAAAAATGGCATTTTATTATATGTCTTTCTTTGCCATCTTCTCTTTTCTCCACTTAGTATCAAGAACATTGTTTCTAATGGCTATGTAATCTATTATATGGCTATTCCATAATTCATTTAATCAAACCCCTTTTGCTGGGCTCTTAAAATGTTTCTAATTTTAAGAATCAAAAACACCATTTGTTAAACTTCATTGTTCATTTATCTTTGTGTACTTACTTGTTTCCTCAAGTTCCTAGAAGTAGAGTTCCTTAGTCAGATTGTCAAGTTTATTTAATGGTTAAGTCATGGGTTGTGCAAACCTGATCTTCTGTGTAGGAGGGAAAAATAAGGGAAATAAACCATTTTCCTCATGATGCTTAGGGTCCATTTGAGGAGATAACAGTCACCTTTGGAACTTCAAAAGAACAGTTAAAAAGTACTTAACAGAGTCAACTTTATTAAGTAGTAAAACATAATATAAAATGTTGGGAGGTTATAAGAGAATTCTGTTATCAGAATTAGGTATAGTTATTTGGTCAAAACTTCATGGAGGAAATGGATTTAGGATGGAAAGGACAAAATGCAGAACTGAATTTATCCAATTAAAAATAAGCATTTTTCCAATCTAAGAATTTAGATGTCCATTAATTGAAATACCAAGAATAAATTTGCAGAAAGAATTTGAAGTAAATTAATTGTTAAATTAAAAAATTTAAAATTCTTCCTGTGGCTTTTATCATAAATAGTTACTTTAAGTTAAAATAAATAACCAAACATTTTATTTTGTCCAGTTTGAAGCTCACCTATTTCAAAAGAGAAGCAGTAGCAGCAGGAAATATCTGTGCACTTAGCGTTCAAAGCACTATTGCACTATCAGTGGTGAAGTCGGGTTTGATTTGGCTTTTGAGAATTGGTCCATGCTTAGTCATGGTGTGGTTCTATTATGGTTCCCTCTGGTGGCTTTTTAATTAGATGACTAGGGTCACGGAGAGCATTAACATCGGCATACTTCCCCTTCACTCACTTTCACAGTGGCAGGTAATTGTTGAGTTTATTTTGGCTTGTTTTTTATTTTAAGTACTCTTCACGTGCATGACATGATGCCAGAATAAGTGGTTAGTGATGATGTTACGGACAGAGGAAAATAGATGACTAGTATCTAGAATTCTGAAAATTTGCCTTGCTACACTACTGTTCTGCTGGGTCTGTGAAGAAATAAGCACTGAGGCTGTTGCGGGGGGCGGTGGGTGTGTCTTCATTATAACTAGGCTCTTCGAGCTCCTACAGCTTTGGCCCCCAAATCTACTTTGGTGAGCTAGACAAGACTAAAGCTGCAGAGGCTTATAGCCTAGCACAGTGAAAAGCCCAGTTAAGTTTTCCTCCTGGAGGAGAGGAGCACAGAGGAAAGAACAGAGAAGAGCTCAAAACACCTTAGGGGGAAGGCAGTTCCAACAAAGAAGATAATCCAGGGAGAGGCTGAGAAGACCCTCCCCTCCAGAGCTCAGACCAGTTTTGTCCTGGGGTGCATCTTGACCAGCCTTGCTCGTTAAGTCCAGGGCCCCCTGTGCCAGTGTTCTTCTCTGCTCTCTTTTCCTAGTTTGGTTCATTCAACAAATATTAAATATTTATTTAAGCATTCTTGTGTACCTGTATGCAGGCCCAGGGACATAGTGGATAAAATAAAAAAACATCCTTATCCTTTTGGAGTTCCTATTTTCCCTTCTGTAACCGCCCCCCCCCCAAGGCATATATTACCCCCAGCTCTACTTCTGTCCTCAGAATCCCACCTCTGCTACAGGGATATGATTGGGTATGTTTTGGTGTTCGTTTTGTTCTTGACCCATGTAGTTGCTTTTCTTCTTTTGGTTGGTTGTGTGACGTACATGTAAAGATAGACTGGGGAAAGCCTGGAGTTCTTTGCCAAAGGATAGTATGGGTGGACAACAGACATGTTTAGGTTAAACACAGTGAGGCAATTTATGTTTTTGAAAACAAATTGGAAATATAGTTACGGAGAGGATAAAAATAAGGGAGATTACTGAAGGAAAGGCAGTAGACGGCTGCTTTGAATATCTACTGTGTGCAGAGCTTTTTTAGATGTTACGGGGGATGGATGTCAACTAAAAATATTAAAAGATAAGTTAGTACTGGAATAATTGGAACTAGCATAATAAAGTGGAAGGGGTGTTAGACTAGAAATCTGCTAACCAGATTTCCTAATAAGTACCCGGAAGAAGTCAGCCTTTCTGGCCTTCAGTTCCTTTGTGGAATGGGAATAAAACTGGATCAGTGAGTGGTTCACAACACTGTACGTTAAAAACTTCTTGGGGAGGCTTTTACAATTCAGTTTTTGGAGGGTTGGGCTTGGGCCTGTTTTCAGAAGCTTCCACTGATATTATTTAAAAGCTCCCCGGGTCCAGGTTGAGAACTGCTGCACAGGATCAAAGGCATTTCCAATTATGATGTCTTAACATTTTATGAAATAAGCATAGCATGAACAACTATAGCTGTGGAAATATATGCAAATAGGATTGTTGGAATGATTAATGTTAGGATATTATTATTAAGAAATCAACAGGCTGGTGTAACAAAGGGGGTAACACCATTCTTTTTGCCATTAACTTTCATTCCTGTCTTATTTTCCTGCATTTTTTTTTTTTTTTTTTTTGCGGTACACGGGCCTCTCACTGCCGCGGCCTCTCCTGTTCCGGAGCACAGGCTCCGGACGCGCAGGCTCAGCGGCCATGGCTCACGGGCCCAGCCGCTCCGCGGCACGTGGGATCCTCCCAGACCAGGGCACGAACCCGTGTCCCCCGCATTGGCAGGTAGACTCTCAACCACTGCGCCACCAGGGAAGCCCTCCTGCCTGTTTTTTATAAAGAGTGTTAAATGTTTTTCTACAGCTTTTTCTTAATAAATGTTGCCTAATAAGCAGCTTTGAATTTCTACACATCTATAGAAAGTTTCAGTTGCTGTTTCTTATCACTGGAAAACTCCTTAGTTTGTTAATCCAGGGACTAATGAATGAGAGTAAGCAGTGGGGCCTGGAAAATCTCAGCATCCTCAGCAGCACTGACACTTTAGACCATTAGTGTGATGAGGACTTTTATAATGGTGGTGGATATTCCTTATTATTTCTGAAAGGATAACTTTGAGGACATGGTCTATTTATATTTTCCTATTCATTCCTTTACATAATTAAGAACTGAGGTAATATAGTTTTATTGAGAAGCTTTTTTTTAAAGAGAGTCATAAGATCTCAGAGTTGGAGGAAAGAATAAAAGTTATCTGATGGTTGAATTCTTTTTTTTTTTTTGCGGTACGTGGGCCTCTCACTGTTGTGGCCTCTCCCGTTGCGGAGCACAGGCTCCGGACGTGCAGGCTCAGCAGCCATGGCTGACGGGCCTAGCTGCTCCGCGGCATGTGGGATCTTCCTGGACCGGGGCACGAACCCGTGTCCCCTGCATCGGCAGGCGGACTCTCAACCACTGCGCCACCAGGGAAGCCCCCCTGATGGTTGAATTCTTTATTCACTACCCTAGAGAAATGGTTGTCTAAAGTGTATTTGAATCTCTCAGTTACCTGGTAACTCAACTAACTCTCAAGAAAGCTTATTCCATCTTTGGAAAGCTCTGATTATTAGAAAGTTATTTTCTTATATTGAGTGGACTAAGGCCTAACTCTCTGGAGTCCCTTGGGGCCATAATACAGTCTGTTTCTGCTTCATGTTGAAAAGTTCTTCAGTTGACTTTTCACATCTTAATTCTTCTCCACCTAATTACATCCGTTCTCTGGCTGTTTCGTATAGCTTTGTTTTGAGACACTTTATCTTGTTTATTCATATCACTTTTGAAATGTGTTAGCACACAACAGTGTGTGTTTTGGAGGAGAGGGGTTTGCTTTTAAAACCAGCCTTCAATAGGAGATTTCTCAACTTTGCTCATACTGTATTCTATAAGTTAATTTTGTATCACATAAATTGATCTCAGTCATGCCACACTGTAACCCTTACTTTTGACTAGTAAGTTTTTCAATTTGTCAGATTTTTTGCTCATAACCTAGTTATTTGTAAGTTTGACTTCTTAGATGTAACTGTAGGACTTCATATTTATTTCTTCATACTAAATTTTATCTGGTGTATCAATATTTTTGAATCTTAATCCAGTGAATTCACCATCCTTTTTAGCTTGGGATATTGTACAGAATTGATAATCATATCCTTTGTTACACACAAGTCCAGGTGGTTGGCAACCATGTCAAATAGGCAAAGTCATTTTTAGATAGTATATACAAAGCTAAGGCCCAGACCTATGTGCTGTAGATACTCAAGTCCTGTTCCCTGCCTGCTACTAGAAACTTCCCTCTGAGTAACGCTGGCATATATTTTCTTAAAGATCTGCTTTCTAAATCTTCTGTAAACCTCGAACACTCTTTTCTTGGCTTTTCCTAAGGTTAGTGTGCTTCCTCTCACTTTTTAGATCCATTTTAAATGTATCCTCTTCCGAAAGGGCTTCTCTGGCTACCTCATCCCAAGTAGCCTCTCATAGTAATGGGAGCATTACTATTTTATTAGGTCACTTAACGTTGTTCAGCGACACAAGTATGGTTTATTATTTGCTTCCCCTCTTGTAGAATGTCAGCTCCATGAGGTTGGAGACTGTATCTTTTGTCACTTGGTGCTATGTCCCTAGCACCTGGCATAGTGCTTGGCACAAGTTAGGTACTCAGCTGCCGGTTGAAGGATGACTTTACTGCTACAATGTTTTGTTGTAGTTTTACTTTGTGCATAATTTGTGTAACAAAAACAAAAGGAATATTTACTATACCTTTTTGAATTATTGTATTCACTTTCACCAACTTTCCAGAGATTCTGTGACATTCCAGTGATGGGATAGCATACCTCCAGTTGGAAAATCTCTGCTTTGCTCTGATCACCTTCAATCACATCTGTAATTATCTTTACATCTAGCCCATTTTTTTCTGTTCAGTATGCTTCCAAAAGGATTTCATGAAAGATCTTATCAGTTGCCCAGATACATGTAAAAGTGGACAGAATTTTAGAAATTTTTGTCTCAGATGTGAGAGAAGCCTCTAATTGGGTAAAATAATATCTAATTGGAATTTCAAGTAGAAGGATCCTAGTAGATTCCTTATTGAAATAAATATCTACTTGGTATTTATTTTATTTCTCTGACATATGCTTATCAGAGTGGGGCTAGATACTTATTCTTTGTGAAGTTATATTGGGTTTTAATAAATTATCTCTTTACTAGTTCACCTGGAGTCTTGTCTGGAATCCATATCAAGATTACCAGTCTATTGTTTGAGGACTCCATCTTTATTTGAAAATTAGAATGTTATTCAAAGAATATCGGTAGACAGAATTCATGCGGGTTTTTTCATGCAGGCACCAAGTTTTATACCTGTCTGTGAAATTTTGTAATTTGAAAGTCCATAAATAAACATCTGTATGACTTAATCATTATTCTGAAGAGAATTGTGGTTGTTAATGAATTTTTGAAAAAATACATTTTCTGTTTTAATAATATGTGTCTTTTTTCTCCCCCCACCCAGAGAATGGATCTTGGAGAATGTCTGAAAGTCCATGACCTGGCTTTAAGAGCAGATTATGAAATCGCATCCAAAGAACAAGATTTTTTCTTTGAACTCGATGTATGTCATTTTGCTTCAACAAGTTAGATTATATTTTGCAGTAAAATATTTTGAATATGGATTCATATCTCTTAGTGGGAAAAGTCTCTTAGCAAATTATCTTTTTTGTGATTATATATATGAAGGGTAGTACTAAATTAAGATTATGTACTTTCTTGACTAACAATATTTTTTAAAAATAGGTGAAACTGGGTATTTTAAGAAAATGTGTGAAAGTTGTGCGTGTCATATATTCTTTTGAAAATTAAGCATATTCTTCCCAATTAAGGTAGTTGTGATTAAGGAAATACCATCTTAAGCAAATGTAAACAACTAATTTCTAGTGTATATAAAGCCCTTTAATTACTGAATTTTTACATTCGTATTTACTTTTTTTTTTTTTTTTTTTGCGGTATGCGGGCCTCTCACTGCTGCGGCCTCTCCCGTTGCGGAGCACAGGCTCCGGATGCGCAGGCCCAGCGGCCATGGCTCACGGGCCCAGCCGCTCCGCGGCATATGGGATCCTCCCGGACCGGGGCACGAACCCGTATCCCCTGCATCGGCAGGCGGACTCCCAACCACTGCGCCACCAGGGAGGCCCCGTATTTACTTTTGTATTTGTAAATATATATGTAGAGAGAGGGAGGATATTAAGGACAATGTTTTTTTATGTAAAACTAACAGAAGAAATATTAGAGGAAATAGAAGGTACAATTTAGGTATCTAAAGGGCTCAAACTCTTGACTTTATTTTTTTTTTTATACAAACATGAGAATAATTGGGAGTTGTTTTTTTTTTTTATAGAAAGCGTACCAATCAGCATTACATAAAACATACTGATGACCATAAACCTTATATGTTTTATCAATGAGGTAGTAGATGTTTCATTTGGTTTGGGAGATAAAGTAGTAAATAGGCCCCCTGATTTACTTTTTTGAACTTCCAAGAATTTCTGCTAATGGAAATGAAGTCATCTATGTAAACGTAATTTAATATGGGGCTGGAGCAGTCAGGGAAACACCTTAAGGTGATTGTGTTATGATTTAATATACACTGGGCATATAAAATACAGCAGAAATTCACCACCATGTAGATGTAGGGGTATGGTGTTTTCAGTCTTCTTCTATTATGGTATGGTAATAAATTGTTTTTACATATCAAGTATCTACAGATTAAATTTCTAGAAATAGAATAACTGAGTCAAAGGCCAGTTTTGCCTGGTTTCCTCCATGAGAATTAATCAGTTTATACTCCCACCAGTATGTATGAAATTATCTATTTCCCATAGGCCACATAGTGTGCCGTCAAGATTTCTATGTAGCTTTGATAGACGAAATGTGAAATATAGTGTAATTTTAATTTGCATTTCTCTTATGAGTGAGTTTGAAAAAATTTTATAGATTTAAGATCTATTTTTATTTCCTTTTCATTGAACTGTCAGTGTACATTTTGCAGGGGCTGGGTGCTATTTGCTAATCTTGGATGTTAGTATTTTTCTAATTGATTTGCACTGACTCTTAACAGATAATGAAAATTAGTCCCTTTTCTCAGATAATACATTGCAATTTTTTCCTATTTCTTTTTTGGTAGTTGTGAGTCTTGCAAAATCTTTGTATAGTTGTCCAATTTATTAATCTTTTAAAAATCTATTCGATTAATTCAAAAGGCCTTCCCTATCTTGATGTGATGAGAATTCTCTCTCATGATTTTTTCTGGAATTTTTATGGCTTTGTTTTTTTTTTTTTTTTTTTTTTTTTTTTGCGGTATGCGGGCCTCTCACTGTTGTGGCCTCCCCCGTTGCGGAGCACAGGCTCCGGACGCGCAGGCTCCGGACGCGCAGGCTCAGCGGCCATGGCTCACGGGCCCAGCCGCTCCGCGGCATATGGGATCCTCCCAGACCGGGGCACGAACCCGTATCCCCTGCATCGGCAGGCGGACTCTCAACCACTTGCGCCACCAGGGAGGCCCTATGGCTTTGTTTTATATATTTAAATCTGTGATCCAACTTAAATTATTCTGTTATAAGGAATTGAGGTATAGATCTCCCTTTTTCCAGATACTTAGTTGACCCAACACTATTTATGGATTAATTCATCTTTTTTTAAAGATAAAATTTAAACTAAAAGAATTAAATAGCTGTTTCTTTCTCATCACAGATAAAAGGTTTTATTTTGCATTTTCATGAAATTCATGGGTTAATCAACCATTTTTAGAATTTGATATGTGTTGAATAAATTTATATTTTTAAACATTTGTGTTTTGAATTAGCTGTATTTCTCTACAGTAAGATATGAAAGTCTAAATCGGTTGGTTTGAGAATAAATCTTTAAAGTTACTTATAAATGAATTATTATTTAATTATAGATATATTAATATATGCCTGATAAGTGTCTTTTATATAAATATTGACCTGGATTTTTGCAGTGTAGACACTGCTAAAATTCTCAGTGGTTTATTCTTTGAGAAGAGGGCAAGTTTTCCTGATTGTAACATTTTCATTGTGAAAAATTTGAAAAGCACATGAAAACATTATTAAAAATTATCCGTATAGTCAGAAATAATTACTGTTAACATGTAATGTATGCTCTTCCATTTTTTTCTCTGCTACTTTATTTTACAAAAATGATTTTGCTGCATTTAACGTTTTGTAACTTTTTATTTACAAATAAATCATGACCATTTTCTTATATCCTTAACGTGTTCTACTAACACCTTTTTTAAATGGCTGAGGATTAAATTTTCCAAGTGTTACCTGGATACTTAGGGTATTTACAACTTTTCACCATTAAAAATAACACTGTGAAGAATATCTTTGAATATTAATTCCTCCATATACCTTTGATTACTTTCTTAAAATAGATTTCTAGAAGTAAAATTACTAAGTCAGGGGTCATTTTTAAAGCTTTTGATAACCATGGTGCCTTTTTTTTTTTTTTTTGCGGTATGCGGGCCTCTCACTGCTGTGGCCTCCCCCGTTGCGGAGCACAGGCTCCGGACGCACAGGCTCCGGACGCGCAGGCTCAGCGGCCATGGCTCACGGGCCCAGCCACTCCGCGGCATATGGGATCCTCCCAGACCGGGGCACGAACCCGTATCCCCTGCATCGGCAGGCGGACTCTCAACCACTTGCGCCACCAGGGAGGCCCCATGGTGCCTTTTTATAAAGGCTGTGCTAGTTTGTGCTTCCTTCAGCAGAGCATTAGAGTGGCAGTTTCCTTATAGCCTTACCTTTCCTGGGAATTACTTATGTCTATTCTTTGTCAATTTGATAGATGATGAATAGTGTGTTCAATTTGTAACTGAACCCAGTTTTGTTATTTTTTTATTCCCATGGTAGCATTTTAAATAATAAAGTGTAACTTGTGAGTAAAGATATTTATGAATAAGGTTGATTTTTCTTGCAGTAATTGTCTTTTAATTAAACTTTGTAGGCTATGGATCATCTGCAGTCATTCATTGCAGATTGTGATCGAAGAACAGAAGTGGCTAAGAAAAGATTAGCAGAAACTCAGGAAGAGATCAGTGCTGAAGTTGCAGCAAAGGTAAGATTTTCAATCATTTCATTAATACAAAGTATAGTTTTACCTCACTACTTTTGTTTTAACTTTTTATTTTGAAATAATTACATTCATAGGAGATTGCAAAGACATATATAGGGAAATTTTACATACTCTTCCTTTAGCCTCCCCTAGGTTAACATCTTATGCAACTACAGTACAGTATCATAAGCCAATAAATTGGTATTGGGCCAATCCTTACATTTAATTCAAATTTCACCAGACAGGCATATGTGTGTATAGCTCTATGCAGTTTCATCATGTGTTACTTGGGTAACTACCACCATAATTAAGTTACTTAACTGTGTAGCATCACCACATACTCCCTTGTGTTACCCCTTTAGAGCCACACCCATTCCCCACTAGCCCCTGGCCACCACTAATCTATTTTCCATCTCTATAATTATGTAATATCATTGAATATTATGTAAGTGGAATCATGCAGTATGTATCCTTTTGAGATTGGCTTTTTTCACTCAACACAACTTCCTTACTATTCATACAAGTTGTTCATCAGTAGTTCATTCCTTTTTATTTTTGAGTATTCCATGGTATGTATATACCACAGGTTAATCATTCACATATTGAAGGACATTTGGGAAGGACATTTCGGTTATTGGCTAATACCAATAAAGCTGCAGTAAGTCTTTACCTACAGATTTTTGTATGAACATACATTTTCATTTCTCTGGGATAAATGCCCAAGGATACAGTTATTGGATCATTTAGTAAATATATTTTTAGTTTTGAAAGCAAGTGCCAAACTTTTTTCTAGAGTGGCTGTACCATTTTACATTCCTGCCAGCAGTGTGTTAGTGATCCAGTTTCTCCACATCCATGCCAGCGTTTGATGGTGTCGCTATGTTTCTTTTTCTTTTTTTTTTTTTTTGGCCGTGTGGTGTGGCATGTGGGATTTTAGTTCCCCGACCAGGGATCAAACCCGTGCCCCCTGCATTGGGAGTGTGGAGTCTTAACCACTGGACTGCCAGGGAAGTGCCACTGTGTTTCATTTTAATCATTCTGAAAGGTGTGTGGTGATATCTCACTGCAGTTTCAGTTTGCATTTCCCTAATGACTAATGATGCTGAACATTTTTTTCACGTGCTTATTTGCCAACTGTATAACCTCTTTTGTATAACCTTTTCAGTGAAATGTTTGTGTATGTCTTATGCCCATTTTCCAAATGGATGGCTCATTTTTTTAATGTTGAGTTTTGAGTATTCTTCAGATGTTCTACTCTACTCACTACCTCTTAAAAATGTTTTGTTGAATACTTATATGCAAAAAGTAAATAGAAAAAAGTACAGTGAACCCCAGTGGATTCAAAGCCATCAGTCTTGTGCTATTGTTTCATTATTTTAAAAGCAAATTCTAGACATCATATCATTTCACCTCTTAAACATAACCACAAATTACATCCATAAAGGTAACAATTTTTAAAAATTACCCAATATCCAGAATGTGTTCATTTTTCCTGTGTAGAGTTGGTTTGTTGAATCAGAATTCAAAGTCCACATATTGACCTTTGTTGGTTTGACTTACTACTTTATAGTATTTTGTACCATTCAGTATAGTCTGGCACATTTTATGAAAACGCAGAATGGAGGCAAAGTTACTCAGTAGAGTTTAGGTGACATGTAGTGCTCATATATGTGTGTACAAAGGGAAATGGATTCCTTTGTTTGAGGAGAGGGTTATTTTTATCCAACTTTTTCTGGAAAGTTCCCTTAAGATGGGGACTGTAAAGATGGGCATCCTAAAGTACAAGGAATCTCATTTCTCATGGTTGAAAGAGATCCACAGGTGTTGGCTAGACCCCAGCTGTATTGATTTATACAGTATTGTATTGGTTATCTATCACCACAAAAATGCTGTTTAACAGACTACCTCAAAACTTAAAACATTAAATATTTATGTAGCCCATGAGTCTATAATCAGTGACTTAGGCTGAACTTGACTGGGCAGTCATTCCTGTCTCAGCTGGGCTCACTCACGTCTTCCAGTTGGCTGGAGGCTGCTGAACTATGGCCTAGAAGGCTAGCCTGGCCATGTTCCCATGGTGGTGGCAGAGGTGCAAAAGTATCAAGCCCAGTCATACAAGCACTTTTTAAGCCTTCCCTTATGTCATATCTGCTACCGTCCTGTTAACCAAAGCCAGTTACATGGCCAGGTTCAGAGTCAGCGTATGATGGTACTCAGTTACGTAGCAAAGGGCACAGATGCAGGAAGGGTGAAGGGTTTTGGTCATTAATGTAGTCATTCTGTGGCAGGTATTTACAGAAAATATCGTTTTGTTAAAAGTGGTAGGATAATGATAACAGAGTTGAGGATTTCTTTGAGGGACAAATATATTGGATTGAGGTAAATTTAAGAAGTAAAGATTACTGGCACACTACTTTGTTGGGACTGGATGTCCATTTCAAATCAAAACCTTCTTTGCAGGACTTGCCTGGTGGTCCAGTGGTTAAGAATCCTTCTTCCAATGCAGGGGACATGGGTTTGATCCCTGGTGAGGGAACTAAGATCCCACGTGCCACGGGGCAACTAAGCCCACGTGCTGCAATGACTGAGCCCGCACGCCACAACTAAGACCCAGTGCAGCCAAAGGCGAAAACAAAAACTTCTGTACTAATATTATTGGCCACACAGGCTGAGTACTTATTTTGTAGCCAAAGTAAAGACTGTGTTTATGTTATCATGTGCTGTTAAAACAATTAAGAATGAACTAGATTCCCACGATGATGGTGGTGGTGAGGAGGAGGCATATCAAAATGCAAGGCAAGAATTAATCGTAATGGAAAGACATGGACTAAGAGAGAAGGGTGCCATGCTTGTATACTGAATATCAGTAATGTGCTGCATGCATGTACAGGCGCATTTTCTCATTTCTCACAACTTTGTGAGATTATCCGTACTTCTCAGATGAGGAAGTAGATTCAGGTTACGTAATATGGCCAAAATTGCATGGCTGTTAATTGGTCTGGCAGTTGGACTCTAAAGCCATATCTTTGCTTTAAAGAATATCCTCCAGTTCATTTCTTTTACTCATGTTTGAGCGTATGCTATTTCTTGGGCATTGGAAATACAAAAATGGTATACAGATATCTTTAAAGTGGTGTGATACACATAAAAGTAATGGTCATAGAAGATACAAAGATGGCACAAAGGAGGGTATTGCCCTCTCTGCTTAAGTGTCTTAAGTGAGGGTAAGGTGTGGTGATTGATTGTTCACCAGTGCTTCACATAATAGACTCTTGAGTTGAATCTTACTGAATAGACAGACATACACTAGGCAGGTAAGGGAGGTAATCGACGACATCGCAGTAAGAGGGAGCAGTACGTGCAAAGTCACAGGAAGAAAACAACAGGGTAAGTTTGGGAAACTAAATATAAGTGTAGATTTGTTGTGAAGTTGGAGAACAGAAAGAGATAGTTTGGAAAGGTACAGAGAGCCAAATTGTGTACGAAAGTGTATTTTATACTTGGAATGCACTGCCAAAGCAGAGGTTGAGAAGTAATAGATACATTGAGATCAATTGTATCCCTGAATTCACTGAAGTAAAGGCAGGCAGGCTCAAAACATCTTGATGTCCCACCAGTTCATTTATGATATGCTCAGAAAGCATTAGTTGTACTCATATTGCCTTAGATAACTTATGTCTTTTTATGCAATATTTTGAACTTTGGTACATTCTGCTTTTTATTCATGATCTTTTTTGATTCTCTCCAGGCAGAACGTGTTCATGAGTTAAATGAAGAAATCGGTAAATTGTTGGCTAAGGTGGAACAGCTAGGAGCTGAAGGGAATGTGGAAGAATCCCAGAAAGTAATGGATGAAGTAGAGAAAGCACGGGCAAAGAAAAGAGAAGCAGAGGTAACTAAATTCTTTATGCTAGTTTATAGAGCCTTAGTATCTGTACTTCCTAAAGAACATATATTTGACTAGAAATTATTGAAAAATTATTACTATTAAAGGAAATTTAAACCAGTTTAAAAATATTTAACTAGTTTGTGTCATACTAATGGGTTGTATATCAAAATTAGTGGTTGCTTTGGAATTTAGAGTCATTGATCTGTTGAAATTTTTAACTAGTAAATGAAATTAACTAAACTAGCTAGTCATACACAACAGTCTCACACACATGCAGTCTTTATATACATGGTCACTGTGATACCCTACCCCCTACTCCATGGCCCATGCAATTATAGTATTCTCCCTTCTTACTTAGTACAGTCTGCTAACACATTGGGAGCCTCCTCTCATTCTTCCTCCACAGCACAGATCAAAATCTGATATTCTGCAGACAAAGTTCTATTTTGTTTGGCCCCCCTGATATTTTTTAGAAAATCGAATGCCTTTGGATGAAAGTGTACTCTCCCCTTTACCACAGTCTCTGTTGTTCCTAACTGTATCACACCTGGGTTTAATTTTTTCTTATTATCTAGCACTTTAAGGCAGAAGCTTAGATAATTGGTTTATTTTTTAATTTTATTGAAGTATAGTTTATTTACAATGTTGTGTTAATTTCTGCTCTGTAGCAAAGTGACTCAGTTATACATGTGTATTCTTTTCCATTCTGTTTTATCACAGGATATTGAATACAGTTCCCTGTGCTCTACAGTAGGACCTTGGTGTTTATGCATCCTATATATACTAGTTTGCACCTGCTAATCCTAAGCTCCCAATCCTCCCTCCCCACACCCCTTAGATCATTGATTTTAGACCATTTAATGCTGCAAGTTTTCTTCTAAGCACGATGGTAGCTTAGAAGGTATGAAACAGATTTTTATATGTTGTTTTTATTTTCATTCATTTCTAAATATTTGCTAATATTGCTTTGTGATTTCTTTTTTGACTTGTGGGTTTTGAAGGCATGTGTTTAGTTTTTACATATTTGGATTTGTTTTTTGTTTGTTTTTTTTTTCAGATTTTTTCTGTTAATGATTTTAATTCAATTCTGTTGTGGTCAGAGAACATGAGTGTGATTTCAGTTTTCTTAAATATGTCAGTACTTGTTTTGTGGCCCTGCATATGGTCTGTCTTGGTGAACATTCCATCTGTACTTGAGAAGAATGATATTCTGCCTTGTTAAATGGAGTGTTCCATAAATGTCAATTGAGTCAAGATAGTTAATTGATTTTTTCAAGTCTTCTGTATCCTATTGAGTTTTCTGCCTGTGAGAGGAGTGTTGAAGTCTCTATAAGTTGTGGATTTGTTTATTTATGCTTTTCATTTTGTCAGTTTTTGTTTTATTTTGAAGCTCTTTTATTAGGCTAATAGACATTTAGGAGTGTTGTGTCTTTTGATTAATTTAACCCTTTATTATTTTGACATGTCCTTCTCTGTCCCTGTTAATGTCCCTTGTTTTGAAATCTCCTTTATCTTAATGTTAATAAAAGACTCTCCAGCTTTCTTCATAAGTTGAAGTTGTGTACTGTAAACCCTAGAGAAACCACTGGAGGGGAGAAAAGAGTTATAACTAATAGTAGCAATAAAATGGAATCCTAAAAAATACTTAATCCAAAAGAAAGGCAGGAGAAAAGGAACAAACAACAGATTGGACATATAGAAATTAAATAGTGGGATGGTAGACTTAAACCCAGTGTACCAATAATTACATTAAATGTAAATGGTCTCAACAGTCCAATTAAAAAGCAGAGATTGTGAGACTAGATTTAAAACAAGACAAAACAACAACAAAAACCCCCCACAAGACTTAGCTATATACTAGCTACAAGAAACCCACTCTAAATACAAAGACACAGATTAAAGGTTCTAGGCTGGGAAAAGATATACCAAGTAGCCATTCTAGATAGTTTTAATGTCTTAATATTAGGATTTCTTTAAATGTAATTAATATCAATCCAGAAAATAAATACTATGAATTTTAAAATGCACAAAGTATTTTATAGCTAGTTTATTTCCCCAGAAGACTCTTGGGTAATGAAGCCAGCAATCATTATTACTTTCCTTCCATATATTGGCGTTTTCATAAAACTTCATATATATATTATACACTTGGTGATTCACTAGTATTACCCAGTAGCTCAATATTGTTAGCCTGTTATGTATTATCAGTTGATTTTTACTTAGGACAGTGCATTAAAATGTTTACTTTCCTATTATAGATTGTGTTCAGCTGTACGTAATAGGAAACTTAACTTACAATGACTGAACCAAAGAAGGGTTTTGTTTTTCTCATTTAATAAATACTTGAGGTTAGGAAGCCTGGGGCTGGTACAGTAGCTCCATGATGCCATCTAGCATACAGGCTACTTCTAGCTTTAAGTTCAGCCATCCTTACTATGTGGATTCATCTTTATGCTTATCAGTTTGTGGTAGCACTATGGCCACTAAGCCTAAAGCCTTACCTCTGTGCGTAAGTAGAAAGAGGAGGAATAACAAGGCACAAAGGTTGAGTTGACTTGTCTTGTGTGTTGTGTTTTCAGTTTTCCTTTTTAAAATTTTTTTATTTTGAAATATTTTAAGAAAAGTTAAAACATCGTGTGAAGAATTCCCCTATCCTTCACCCAGACTCTTCAACATTTTACCACATTTGCTTTATCATTTTCTTTCTACATGAGTGTGTGTGTGTGTGTTTGTGTATTTTAACTGTTTGACAATAAGTTATAAATATGCTGCCTCTTTATCCCTAGATACTTCAATGTGTATTTCTTAAAAACAAGGATATTTTATTATATAACCACAGTACAATTATCTGAATTAAGAAGTAACATTGATACAGTACTATTAATTCATCTGAAGACTTTGTTCAGTTTTTGCCAGCTGTCCCAATAATGTTTTCAGAAAAGAAAAATTTTTTTGTTTAAGATCCAGTCCAGGATCACGTATCGCATTTAGTTGTGTTTCTCTAGTGTAATATAATCTGGTACCTCAGTCTTTGTCTTACATGATCTTGACAGTTTTGAAAAGTATAGGCTAGTTATTCTGTAAAATGTCCTTCACTTTGGATTTGTCTAATATTTCTTTCTCATTAGATTTTTGAGAGGAATACCACTGAAATAATGTTACAGCCTTATCAAAAGGCATGTGTTAGTGGTTTGTTCATTTCTGGTGATGTTACCTATTTTTCCACTGTGAAGTTACTGTGTTTCCCTTTTGTAATTAATAAGTGTCTTGGTATTGACATTGTAAGTATTCTGTTTTTCATTGCGTCTTGATCCACAGGTTATAGCAGCTGTTGATGATTTTCATCTGAATCTGTTGACTCCTTTTTAAAGAATTTTCCTGTAGATTCTGTCAAGCGGTGTCCACTTATATCTCCTTAGCAAAAGCTACATGGAAGCTTGGAAACGTAATGTTTTTAGCTGGCCATGCTGCCGCCTCGAGCAAAAATCAGAATTCTGTTAATAAGGGAAAAGAGTAGAGTGGATGTGCAAATCCACTAATACTTATTATTTCATTAATGAGCTTAATAAAATGATTTGAGTACAAGACATCTCAATCTCCGTAAGACACCTTTCATCTTTGTCTTTAGAGCTACTCTGTTTGATGGGAAGTCTTATCATTTGTATGCCCTCTCTGCATTTACATAGGGGGGAAAATGATATGTGGGCAAGAAGGCAGTGGAAGGAAGCTGTAATAGTAAGGAAGACATGCATTCCTTTTCTCCAAGCCTGGGTGACGCTTCTTCCTTGATCCTTCACTGATGTATACTTTTGGGGTTGCTACATCTCATTTTTAACGAAAATTACAGAAAACAGAACATTGAGAAAACCTTTTAAGAAAGTTGTATCATGTTACTGTTATGGTATTTCTTGACCAAAGAGGCTCTGATCTTTCATTTCCAGTGGAGAAGCCCCCAGGACAGAGGATCGGGGTAATGGGGAATCTATAATATTCGTGACAAAATAGTCGTGCTTTTGTGTGTTCATTAGAAACATTTTTGGTATAAACATAGTGTATTTTGTGTAATTGTATGATTTTAATGTGGTTTATATGAACATTGTTTCTGTCACTTTTTTTAGGAAGTTTATCGGAATTCTATGCCAGCTTCCAGTTTCCAGCAGCAGAAACTTCGAGTCTGTGAAGTTTGCTCTGCCTATTTAGGTCTTCATGATAATGACAGACGACTGGCTGATCATTTTGGGGGTAAACTGCACCTGGGATTTATTGAAATAAGAGAGAAGCTTGAAGAATTAAAGGTACATTGGTAAATTAATACCCCTCACTTTATCCAATATAGTCACTCATTCTTTTGATCTGTGTAAGTTGTCTTTTTGTGTAGTATTCTTGACTGATTCTAGACTATTCTTAACTGTGATTCTGTTAACAATTCATAATGAATAGTGTAGGATTGTAAATGGAAATGTAGCTTGTTTAATGGATGATATCTGAGAAACAGACTTTTAAAATCTTCTTATTCTGGGAGGAGGTACTATTTTGTCTTGGATAAGATGTTGAATTAGGGAGGAACCTTGCAAACTGGGTTCTAAAATAATGCCTAAAATTTCCAGTGATACTTTCTTTTTTTAATAAAACGAATAGTAATTTAATATGATATTTACTTTAAAGGAAGGTTGAAAAAATGATCCAATATTTATTTGAAATATTTTGCAGTTCACTAAATAGCAAACTTGTAGGACCTCTAGTTTTATGCTTTTGCCCCCATTTCAGAAAGGACTTAGAAACCTATTTTTTTTTAAAAAACGACAGTCACTGTTGCTTAAATATATAGGCTGTTGTGAGAAAGGCAACACAGCTCTTACTCGTCTGCTGAGTTCTGAGAAGATAAGCAAACCAAAAAAAAGGATATTTCTAAAGAGGTGAACATAAGCAGAGTCAATGGAAAGGACCAATTTACTTTTCGACAATCTGATGTGGCTAGTTTTTTAAAAAAATTGTGGCACTGTAACATTTTGTCATGAATTGAGGACTGTCTCAAAGATGGGAAACACTGGGAAGTGACTTTTTGTGCAGTTATCACTGAAATTAACCCAGGATCCATAGTTTGACATTTAAAATAATGTGGAATCAGAATCACCTAGACACGTCTCTATATTTGTAGTTAACTGTGAGCTCGTCCCAGTATTTGGAGTAGCTAGGATGACCTTGGGTAAAGTTTTTGAAATTACAAAAAGAGTTTACTATAGCAAATGATTGTTTGGCTTGAAGTTAAAACTCAAAAATGGTACCTAATTGGGAACCTTTGCAAATACAGACCTAGCAACAGAACTGTTTAGCATTTCACTGGTACTTTTTAAAAGCAGCAGCCTCAGGACTGTAACTAGAAGTCAACAGAAGACATTTCTATATTGGAAATCTTTAAAGAGTTTAGAATTTAGAAGACGTTAAGAGGAGAAAAATCTTGTGACAAGTGACTTGGAAATATTAAGAAGTCATGGAGAAACATGAACTTTTATATGGAAGGGGGGAAAGCGTTTGGAAACCAGACTTGTAAGTCTTAATCACTTAATGATTATACCTGGCAAAACTTTAAAATGAATTCTTATTAAAAACTTTAATGTTAGATATGGTAAAGTTTAGGATAATGCTCACTAAGAATGGGCCCAGTAAATAATGCTTCTCATTTAGTATTATTTGAACTGTCATTGTTTTTTTTAAGAGAGTTGTAGCTGAGAAGCAGGAGAAAAGAAACCAGGAACGCCTGAAAAGAAGAGAAGAAAGGGAGAGAGAAGAAAGGGAGAAGCTGAGGAGGTATGGAGTAATTAATTGAGTAGTCCAAGTATCTGAAGTTGAACATCCCTGGTTCTAAAAAGAGATGTGATTATGCAAGGTTGTAGATGTTAATAAATCTGGACATGAGAAATTTGTTTACTCTTAAAAATATTACCGTGTGAAATAATGTTTATTCAAGTATGTTAACTTATGGCTGTTTAAGTTAAGGAGATTTCCTTCAAAATGTATGGAAGAGGGAATAAAGATTGCTTCACATCTGTATGTTTAGTAAGATTTATAACAAGGCCCTTTCCTAGCCCTCTGATTTTCATAATGGGCTAGCTTTGTACCAGGCTGGCATGGAACTATTTTATGATATATACTTGTGGATAGAAGGTTTGGGTATTTTTTTGTCTGCTTCTTTCATTGATTATTTTACATTGTACTTTGATTCTGTATTTCTTCAATTTAGGAGCTATAAACTGTTAAAATTTTTATTCATTTATTAATAGCTAAACACAATTCTTTTTATATTGACATATTAGTTGATAAATTCGTATTCTTCATATTTAGAATGTTTACATGTTCTGGGTCACTTTTACCCATTGGCAGCAAGTTGTGTGGCATCATGTTTATAAATTCAGCAATTTTCAGATGGAGGAGTATGCCACAAAACATTTACCTGTAGTTCTAACTTAATAGTGTTCCCTTAATTGTATTACGTATCTCTGAAATTTAAATACCTTCTCTTCAGCAGATGTCCCTAAATTAATTAAAATCTTTGATAATACAGGACTAGGTTATGTCAGCTTCTTCCAGGCTTTGATCGTGTTACACTCAGTCTATTTCAAGACATTTAAACTGACTTCATTTGTGTTACATGGCTTGTAACAGGTAATCTTTTTGCCCTGTAATGACAAAACAAAACAAAGCTACATATGGACATGTTCCTATTTAGAGGAACTGCTGTCATTCTTCCGTTGATATATATGTTCTTTATTTACTGGTAAATTTTACCTCAGAGCTTTGTCTCCGTTCTCTTTTGTGTATACTAAGTTTCTGTGGGAATATTGCCCAGTATTGTAATATTTAAGACAATATGAATGGTATTTGAAATCTCAGTTTAAGTTAAAATTCAACAGAATATAGTGCCACTAGTATAAACTATTCAACTGAGGTGATAAGTCAAATGAGAAAAAAAATTCTTTGCAGGACTACATTTTCACATATGTAAAGATAATGAGAAAGTACATCACATCTTACTCCTTTAATGACAAATGGCAAATTGCCTTTAACATTGGTTATAAAATGTTAACACTGTTTCAGAAATGTTAAAAAAATTTTTTTTTTAACTATCTGTGAACTTGAGGACCTAAGTATGGAAGATGAGGAAATTACTAGTAAGTACAAAATGACACACAAAATGGGATTCCAACTATGGTATTTAAAAGGATAATGATAAAAATTACTGTCACTTGATGCTTATTATGTGTCAGCCACTGCACTAAGAATTTACCTATATTCATCGAATACTTGAAAGCCCCCTGTGAAATTTTTATTACTATCCCTCTTTTGCAAATGACAGACTAAGCTGAGGGAAGATACATAATCTGCCCAGGCCACACAGATAGTGAGTGATGGAAACAGTTAAGATTTACTTACATCAGGCTGAATCCGAAGTCATGCTGCAACCATGGTATATATTCTCCACCAAAACCCCCCTGTGACTTCCCAGTAACCGTAATATTAGCTATTACTGTCTGTTGAGCTTTAATTGTGTGCTAGGAAATATGAAGAGTACTTTATATGAGTATTGTATGTCATATTAAGAAACATTGTACGATTGAATTCAGTGTTCTAGGGATTATAGTATGAGGTGATAATTACAAAGTATTATCTCACAGATTAGAAATTTTAATCTGTTCCGTGAGGGAAAGAAGAAATGACAGATACAAATAACAAAGAATTGTTTCCAGGTTGGGAGGTGGTTTTTGGAGATTTAGTGAGTTGTGTTGTTTCAGTCTTCTAGGAGCATATTCTTTTTTTTAGAGCCAGGTAGCCTAGTTAAGGAGTATGCCAAAGTGGGGAAGTCTGTAAAGTTTGTGGTGCCTTTTGGAAAAATTTGTGTACATACATACAAGCCTTATATTTATAAAATTAATATAAAAATTAGAAGTGAGGATGTAATTTTAACAGTACATTGTACCTTTTCTTCCTTCTTTATAGTTACTTTTCTAAAAATAGATTTTTTTTTTTTTAGGTCTCGATCACATAGCAAGAATCCTAAAAGGTAGGTATTATACAAGATAAGTTGTGAAGCTGTGTTTTCCAAAGGTAGTTTTTTATAGATTAAATATCTTTCTTAAAATGAATGAGAATTAATTAGTACTCTTAATTCTTTTGTACCTCACATTTGAGCAGTGTCATTTGAGAAGTTGGTCAGAAGATACTCATGAGCTACAATTTAGTTTTATCAGAGTGAAATCACAAAGTGCCCTGGAGTTATAGAGAAAGCTAAAAATATTTCAGACTATTTTATTAAAATCTTTAGAAGCTCAGAGTAAACATGTGACGGGATTTATTTTTAAAAATCAATTTGGGTGGTATATCTAAGAAACACCTTGAGAGGTTGTACCTGTTCAAAATATAAATAAATAGTTGGATGCATTTTGAATGAGGGAATCCATGGTGAGTTAATTAAGGGGGGAATGAAAATGTTTAGTTTGCACCCAATCTAGACTTTGAGTTGAGTTTATTACTTCTCCCCTTGTACAGTGATCCCAAAAAGCTTTAAAGGGGCATTTTTAAAATGCCCCTTTAACTAGGAAGAGGACAAGATAACACTTTGTTTTGACCTTTGGCACTAATATTTGTGGGCTTTTTGAAGCTTCTTTTTTTAATACAGTTTTTACTAGTTTCTGACAATTTTTCTCTTTCTAAGGTGAGGAAACACGGTGCACTTCATCCTTCTTAGTTCTTCACTTGCTGTTCTCTCATTCCTGTCCTGAGCCTTTCTTTCTTTTTTTAAAAATAAATTTATTTTATTTTTGGCTGGCTTGGGTCTTCATTGCTGCGTGCGGGCTACTCTTCGTTGTGGTGCGCGGGCTTCTCATCGCGGTGGCTTCTCTTTGTTGCCAAGCACGGGCTCTAGGCGTGTGGGCTTCAGTAGTTGTGGCACGCAGGCTCAGTAGTTGTGGCTCTTGGGCACAGGCTCAGTGGCTGTGGCGCAGGGCTTAGTTGCTCGGCAGCATGTGGGATCTTCCCAGGCCAGGGCTCGAACCCATGTCCCCTGCATTGGCAGGCGGATTCTTTTTTTTTTTTTTTTTTTCTTTTTTTTTGCAGTATGTGGGCCTCTCACTGTTGTGGCCTCTCCCGTTGCGGAGCACAGGCTCCGGACGCGCAGGCTCAACGGCCATGGCTCACGGGCCCAGCCGCTCCGCGGCATGTGGGATCTTCCCAGACCGGGGCACGAACCCGTGTCCCCTGCATCGGCAGGCGGACTCTCAACCACTGCGCCACCAGGGAAGCCCGGCAGGCGGATTCTTAACCACTGCATCACCAGGGAAGTCCCCTGACCCTTTCTCATGAGTCCATGCCTACGCAGAATGCCCTTTCTCATTTTTTTCAAATCCTACCATTCCTTATTCAAATCACATCTTCTTTTTTGAAACCTTCTGAGTATTCTTGACTGAAGAGTAACTGTTTCCCAAGAACTTTTTCCCTGTAAACTAGAGCATTTGTTATGAAAGAAAAACCTTGTTTCTATTAGATGTCCCTTAACTACTTTCTAGCATCTTTCAGTGGTATTTCTGCTTAAAACACTAAAAAAACTAAGGCATTAAACAGGACCAGTTGTGTCAGCTAATTTGTATTGTTGTTGAGTGTTTCAATCCAGGATGAGAAGTAGAAATATTAAATGATGATACTGTTCTTTTTTTACCGGTTGGTTAATGCAGGCTTCTCCCTTCGTTGAAGAGAGATTTAAACTCTTTGTACATAAAACATCTTTAGATATTCAGGCCAGAAATTTAATTTCTACTACTCTAGTCCAAGCCACTTCTTACCTCACTATTTACAATAGCCTCTTAAGCAATTTCTTAATTTCTGTTTCTGTTGTCCACTTTCCTTCGCCTCAGTCTGTTTTTTACATGTCGGCCAGAATGAATTGTTTAAAAAGTGAAATAGATCCTATCAGCCCTGTCTTCAAACCCTCTAAAGGTAATTCTGTTTCATTCCTAGGAGAAGTTGAAATCCTCACCATGGCTTTATAGAGTGATCAGTGTGCCCTAGGGTAGTTACAGTTTATTTCTTGTCTCAGCATATTTATTAATAGCTCCCCCTTTCCCTCTGTATAATTTAATGTTGAGACCATCCTGGTTTGAATGACAAAGTACTTGGTCATCCTGCTTGTTAGACTCTTAATATTACTCTGCCTTGCTAATTTCATTGCAGCCAAAAGGGTTTCTTCTATTCTTTTGACATGTTGAACTTTCTCTCACTTCAGGGCCTTTGCACCCATGTTCCCCCTACCTGAAGCAGTCTTCTCTGAGCTGGCTGATTAGCTGATTTCCTTACTTCATTTCATCTCTGCTTAAACGGGATTTTATAAGAAAAGCCTTTCCTGCCTATTTGGTACAAAAGATGACCACCTCGTTTCGTTCTGCATTTTTACCCTTCTTAATATATCATTTCTTTATTCCCTGACCTATCTTTATTTACTGCCTGAGTATCTGTGTAGGCCTCTTTCCGGAGTTTAAGCTCCCTGAGGTTAAGGACTTTATTTGCTGCTCAGTCTCCCCAGTACCTAGAGCAGTGCAGTAGACACCCAGTAAATGGTTTTACTAGACGATTATTGTCTAATCTAGTAAAATGAAATTATGCGTTGGGAGAAATAATTTGTTATAATAGCTCAAAGTGAGTGATAAAAGAAAATATCATTTGATAAAAACTTTTATGGAATGAATTTTATCTTTTCCCTCTGTTTCTTTTCAGAAATATTTAATTGTGAAAGTACTCTATTCAGCTGTGGTTGATACTAGGTCCACAATATGTCCTTTCTTTGAATATAATGTTGATATAAGCTGAATAGTTTTAAACGTTAACAAGATAATCATTTGAAAATAAACTCAATTTGTAAATTACATCATCTGAATAATGTGCTTTTGAACTTACTCTTCTCATAATTTGATTAAATACCTCATTCTTTACCTCATTCCTTAAAGTGACTTAATTTTTAAAAGAGCTTTACTGAGGTTTAACTTACACACCATACCATAAGTTTACCCATTTAAGTGTGCTTGGTTAATGATTTTCAGTAAATTTGTACAGCTGTCACAATCCAGTTTAGAATGTTTCCATCACTTTTAAAGTGGCTGTTAACAAAATTCATACCTTTCTTCCCCGTTGTTTTCCCTCAAATGTTTTACGTCCTCTATATATGCCATCCCCATCCTGGCCGCAGACACAATACACAAGTTAGTTTTGTGACCCAGTGGAGGCTACAGAAGTGTTTTTCCTTCTCTGTACACCTACAAAAAAAAAGTAAATACTTTTTTTTTTTTTTTGCAGTTAAAGTTCTCTAAAATGATTTATGCATGTTAATTTTTTTCTCCCAAGTAAATTATGTAATACTTGAATAGAGAACTGTCTTAACTGTTTTGATTACACTGACAAGGCGCATTGTGGGCATTTAAACTTATTTCAGTGGTCATATAACCTTTCCAATTCAGCAAGTTAGTAACTTTATCCTAAACAATATTCTTTCTCATGTGTCTCCTCCTTTCTGTCCATGTTCATCAGGTACATACTTTGTTTCTAAAGTGTACTAAAAATCTTAGAAGTTTAAATGAAATTGTCCGTAAAGCATCTAGATAATACAATCCCTGGCATGTAGTAGTGTTACAGATTGTTCCCTTCATAAAAAATATTCCTGATGTAAATTTATACAACACTGATTGACCTCTGAGAACTAATGTTTAATTTTTATTTCAAAATTCTAGTATGTACTTATTAATATACCAGCAATTCATTTTAGCATAGATTTAGCTGATTTGAAATAGTATTGGCATTAAGTAAGGCTACTGAGGGATAGTTTCTTTTTAAAGAGGAGGCTTTAGTAAATGAGAAATGTAGTGCCAACAAAGCTAAAAACTAAATATCTTTTGTAGATCCAGGTCCAGAGAGCATCGCAGACATAGGTCTCGCTCCATGTCACGGGAACGGAAAAGGAGAACTCGATCCAAATCCCGGGAGAAACGCCATCGCCACAGGTCCCGCTCCAGCAGCCGTAGTCGCAGCCGCAGCCACCAGAGAAGTGGGCACAGTTCTAGAGACAGGAGCAGAGAGCGATCCAGGAGGAGGTACTGAGGTCCATAGGAGGATATGGAACTACCTTTACGGTTTAGACTTGGAATACTAGTGGTTTGAACTTGGCATCTGCTAATTTGTACACATTTGTGTGTGAGTGTATAACATTTTTTTCCTGATTATATGGGTAGTTCAGAAAGAATATACTTGCGAGCAAGAGTAAGAAATTGGAACCAATATGTGCAGAGGTTATTGCTTTTCTCTGCTTAGTGTGTCTTGGGAAAAAGTACTTTATGGGCAAATAATTTTAGGTACCAATACTGTTAGAGCTTTTCCAGTATGTATTGGTGAATTAGGGACTCTGAGAAGTCCTTTCATTAAGAGTTGTCTGACTTACTGTTTTCTAAACTTCTTTGAGCTGGTGTACTTTTTCAGAGCAGACACATTCAGTATATTCTTGTTTATTCTGCACTATAGATATGCATTGTTATATACAGTTAGTTGGGCAGGGCAGGTTCAGAATTTTAAAGGAAGTTAGACGTCATTGGCATGAAAATTCAAAACGTGCAAGGAGAGCAGACCCAGGGTGAGGTATGTTTTAAGGACTTGAATATCTAATCAGGACAAAGGATTAGAATGTGGTGGAGCCTTAAGCACTCATGGTCTGTATAGACCAAGCTCCCCGAACTTCTCAGGTCCCATTATGGCCCTTAAGCCAGGTCATTTCTATGGAACAGAAACATTTTTTGAGTGCCTAGTATCTGTTACTCTTAAGTTTTCTATGGATTACTCCACATAAAGTCCGTGATAAATTTTTAGCAGCTTTCTGCAGATTTTTTTTCCCCCTCAGCTAGCCATTCCCCAAAACTGCTCACAAACTGCGTTGGATATAATAGGCTCTTTTATTTATTCCGTATATTCTTGCCTTGTTCCAAGTAGGTTCCCTCCCCCACCCCCAGCTTTACTGAGGCATAATTGACAAAGTAAGTTGTAAGACACGTGAAGTGCACATTGTGGTCATTTGCTCTCCACATACCTTGTGAAAGGATTCCTTCCGTCTAGTTAGTTAACACCTCCGTCACCTCACATATATTTTTATTGTTCTTGGTGAGAACATTTAAGTTCCACTCTCTTAGAAAACCATGTAGTTCTTCAGGTGACTTTAAATCAGTAATAATTGTATACTTTCTACTGTATTACAAAAATAAGTATAATGTAGTTGAGCAGCTTTATTCAAGTGAGTTAGGACACAGGACTAATAACATCTTTGACAATAATGAGCACTAACAAAGTGCTAAACTGGATATCAGAGTAAATAATACAGGAGCTTAGATGAGGGAAGTACCAGGGTAATAAAAAATGGCTTCATGGAATAGCCTAAAACCTAGAGTGGGTATAATCCGATTGGTAAAACCAGGTAGGAAAAATATTCTGGGTATTATAGGCAAATGCAGAGAATGAGCAGGGAATTTATGAGGGCAGAGCTCCGCATGGTGTGATTCTAGGCCACTTATCTCATTCTTAAAACTAGGCACACAGTACAGTGTCCAGAAAAATACATTTAAAACAATTCTTCAGGAATCTTACCTGCACTGTAAATTTTAAGAATCATTTTGCTGGCTGGTAGGTCTAGATAATTTCTCTTGTCAACTTGGCTACCTGTCATTTTTTCTGATGTCTCTGAACTCTTAAATGTCGTTTTTGGTGGTAGAGATGGGCATGAAGTCTCCTCTTCTGGGGCCTAGTCCCTAATGTTTCCTCTGTTAATGAAGATACATAGGAAATTTCTCCACCATACCACCTGACACCCCTCATCTAGTATTTTCAGCATGATGTTAATAAAGAGGGTTATTTTTGTAAAATTCTTTCTGTTCCCAAGAGCACTTCTAATCTTGATACTCAAATTACTTTTTCAAAGCAATATTGTTTTTTTGCCAAAAATTAGCAGACAATTACTACAGTCTACAGTTACTGTATAAAAGAGAATATCAAGTTATTGCTACATAGTAGTTATGTTTAAATTTCAAGGTAAGCCCCAGTTAAAGGTCCTTTATAACTTGCCGTTCTCCTGCTCCAACTGTGAGATACTGGTCTCCAATATAAGTAGATTCTGCTTGTGGCCTTTCCGGGTAACAGTTACCCTTGGTAAATGAGGACCGTTTGCATTTTTCTGCTGCCTGCTGTGTTCAGACACATACAGTGCAGACTTCAGAGTCAGACTACTTGGATGAAAGTGGCGTTGGCCAAATTATCTAATTACCCCTCCTGTCTTTCCTTATCTACTTAGTAGAAGGGTGCTTGCTTCATCAGGATTATTGGTAGTTTGAGTGAAATACTGAGTGAAAACTGCTTCTGTAATAAGGACACTGTAATCTCTGGCAAAATACTAGTTGATACTTAACAGTTTGTTATTATTTCTCTGGGACTTACCGGCAATGCGTGTCCTTATTCTTAGGCATCATCTCAATCGTCTCTCTTCATATTCCATTCCTACAAAGACATGGATAGGAATGTGCACTGTATGAATTAACACATTATTTTTAAATTAAGCTTATTAAAACCTTAATTAAGTAGAATGCCAGAAATTGACATTAATCTTTCAACCTTTTCAGTTTAATCCTTTTTAAATGTATTTCTAAAACTGGGTAGTAGGGTAGTACTTTTCCCCCTGCCTTAGAAGTTGAAAGTATTACTTAATCAGACCTCAGATCCTAATTCTGAACGTGGGTTAAGTGAGAGAATTATGTAAAAGTACCGTGTCACCTGTGAAGAACCAAATAAATGTAATATGTTACTGATTTATTCTAGATGTTGAAGGTGTTGAAGATTCCATATTAATTCTGATCCCCTAATGTCCTTTGGGTGTCCTTTTGATTGAATCTCTGGTATGAGCTTATTACCTTTCTTCTTGACTTGGGTATGGGAATGGAAAGGTGGTATTAAACAGTTACAGTTAATCAAGATTTATTACAGTGTGATCATCTTTCTCTGTCTTCGGATTTTTTTCTGTCGGTTGAATGAGCTAACTCAGCAGGAATAAAGCAGAGTTTTAAAATAATAAATGGTTGCTTAAAGCCATATCATTGAGTAGTTCTCTTACCTGAGTGTTGGCAGACTGTTGCCTGCAGGCCAAATGTGGCTCCACAGCCTGTTTTTATACAGCCAGGGAGCTATGGATGATGGTTTTTATATTGTTAAGGGGTTGACAAAAAGAAAAGGAAGAGTATATACCACACTCACATGACCTGCAACACCTAAAATATTTATCCCTCTGGGCAGACAGCAAAGAGAAAAGGGTTCCTGACCCCCTGTCCTAAGCCACTGATTTCCATCTGATTGGGAATCATCTGCATTCTATTATATATTCTTAAAATACTGGATAACATCTTTAAGGTATTGTCTATATATTATTTTTATATTAAATATGTTTGCTATGAACTGGAGAAGCTTTAGGGTTGCCTCTAAGATAATGAGAATGTCCTGTAAATCATTTTGGCTTATGGTTTTTGACCCTTAGCTATTTGTCTTCACCCATCTCTTTGTTTTAGTACCCTTATCAAATACAGTAGTGCTCTTTTCTTGGATGCATTCTGTATATCTTCAGCTAATCAGTACCTTAATATTTATCCGATTCTTTCATTTGGATTTTGGGTTTCCCAACACATTTTGCTCCTCAAATTAATATTTTTCAGATCCTCAAAAGAGAGATTCAGAGAACAAGACTTAGCATCACGTGACAGAGACAGGAATTCAAGAGACAGATCACCTCGTGACAGAGATCGAAAAGATAAGAAGCGGTCCTATGAGAGCGCTAATGGCAGATCAGAAGACAGGAGGAGCTCTGAAGAGCGCGAAGCAGGGGAGATATAATTAGCTGTGTACATATCCTCAATCCTTAAGCTTCCTCTGGAGTTACATACTATTGTTTAGTTTACAGCTGTTCAGGGTGACACAGTGAGCAGTTCCAGACACCGATCCAGCTAGGCTAGGTGTATAGCATCTAACTTGATTTGAACTTGTTTTCTTTGATGAAGCCTAAAACTACATCCATAGTTTCTGGTGAACTTGTAATACACTTCTGAAAGTACAGTTTTATATAATAAGATGCTGATGTCTTTATTCTTTCTAGTAGGAGTGATAGTGAATGAATTGTGTTACTTGCCTTGGGATTTTTTGAACATTTGTAAAATGCTGTCTTCCTTTCTCGTCCAAAAAACAGCAACTTTGGGAATTTCTTTTTAATCCTTTTTCCTTTGACTCTGTATCCCCTGATACCTCTACCCTCTAATTGTAAGAGAAAGGGGTGCAGGGAAGCAATATAACTTCTGTTCTGAGGTTCTATTCCCATTATTAATTACTAGCTGATTACAGTTCACAACATTTATACTGGAATGTGTGCTGGAGAAGTTTAAAATACTGGGAGTTTTGTTTGTCTAACGGTGCCTATTTTAGAGTGGGAAGTTGAACAGCTGTTGCATTACATGCTTTGCTTTTTTATTGAAATTTTGAAATCAAACATGTCTTGATTTTTCTGTTCTATTGAATAGCTACGTTCAGGATGTTTTGAGATGGGGGGTGGGGGCAGGGACTCTTTCATAAGCACTTCTTGTTTTATTTTGTGTGTGTGGAGTATAAAGATTACACCCTTATTGTAAAAAATAATAAAATGAAAATCACCACCACCATCATTAAACTGTAACTTGTCTAGTAAATTGTCCCTAGAACTACTTGCTGTGGCCATTTCTATTCTGTTACTAATAGTGCCTTACTGTGCAAGGCACCAAAGGAAATAAATATATACTTACACATTCAAGATGAATTGTTGCTCCACCTGGGCCCTTGCTGGCTATATTCCAGCTACTTCAGGACTGTCTGTAACAACCGCTGTAGAGAAGGACCAGACCTGCAGAAGAAATTGAGTTTATTTGTTTTGTTTTTCTTCACATTGAGCAAATTGAAATAAAAACATGGTGTAACCAGTGTAATGAGACTAACGATTTCTGCATTGAAAAGCTATATACCCACTCATGTTTAAACAGTAGTTAAAACTTGCGATTCTGGAAAAACAAGAATATAATGAAATAAGGGTCTGTGAGTGAGTATAGTTAAATTTCTATCTTTAGTTCCGTATGTTTAACAAATTTGTTGTGACAGGAATGTAAGCCTCAGAAACTGAAACTAATCATTTTAAGTGACATCAGATTTACATCTAAAGGGGACAGACCTCAAGTTCCCAGTTTACCAAGTTGTGCCTCATTAAATGAGGTTTTCCTGCCATATTTGGTTCCACGCATTCAGTTCATACAAAGTTTTATCTGAGACCCAGCTGCATCAGTACCCATTTATTTTTGGTTGCTCAGAAATTGTTTATCTACTTTGTTCCTGGTGGTCTGTGCTGTTCTCTTCAATCCTTAAAAGCACTTTAGACTTAGTACCTTAGGGTGTGGAGTGAGGTCCAAAAGGTTAAGCTGGCAGGTGCAAGGAAGGCTGTCTGGAACCTGACCCGTCATGGTGATATATGTGGAGTTAAACACCACATATCTAAGTGGCCACCAACAAACGGGTCAGCAATAGCCCGTGAAGGACATCGTCATCATCCAGGGGCTGGGCCCCATGGCGGATCACCTCACCTGCGTGTTCTTGAATAACCCCATTTTAAAAGATCCTTTTAGAACAATTCTGTGGCTTAGATACTGCTAGTGTTTGTTTTTAATTTATTTTATTTATTTATTGGGCTGCATTGGGTCTTCGTTGCATTGCACAGGCTTCTCATTGCAGTGGCTTCTCTTGTTGCACAGCACAGGCTCTAGGCATGCAGGCTTCAGTAGTTGTGGCTCGTGGGCTCTAGAGCTCAGGAGTTGTGGCGCACGGGCTTACTTGCTTTGCAGCATGTGGGACATTCCTGGAGCAGGGCTCCAACCCGTGTCCCCTGCACTGGCAGGTGGATTCTTAACCACTGCGCCACTAGGGAAGTCCCACCGCTAGTATTTGGACTTCACAGTAAATGTACATTTTTGATAAGCATCCTTGAGCTGGGGTAACCATTCTGAGTTAGAATAACCCTAAAGTCTCTCATACACCATTTGGTATTTTTTTGTTATCTTTAGAGAAAGTTTAGTCACATTTACAAGAACATTTGATCCTCGGGGGATGTTATGCTAAGTATTTTCCTTCAATAAGACCCTCATTTTAGGGACTTACGGTGGCGCAGTGGATAACAATTGGCCTGCCAGTGCAGGGGACACAGGTTTGATTCCTGGTCCGGGAAGATCCCACGTGCCGAGGAGCAGCTAAGCCCGTGTGCCACAACTACTGAGCCTGTGCGCCACAGCTACTGAGCCCACCTGCCACAACTACTGAAGCCCACAGGCTTAGAGCCTGTGCACCGCAACAAGAGAAGCCACCACAAGGAGAACCCTGTGCACTGCAACGAACAGTAGCCCCCGCTCGCCAAAACTAGAGGAAGGCTGCACGCAGCAACAAAGACCCAACACAGCCAAAAATTTAAAAAACAACAACAACAAAAAGATTTAATTTTATTTAAGACCCTCATTTTACTGTCAACAAGCATTTTCCCCAAAGCTGCATTGCTGAGCTGTATCAACAGTATCAACTCAAAAGAAAAAACCCTCCATTTGTAAGGAGACTTGTTTTTTCCCAGTAAGACTTTCTTACCTTTCTGATAAAAAGTTAAACCTTAGTTTTAGGGTTGGTTTATCAAGTTCCTGGTATTTTTACCCTCCAAGTTCCATTTTAAGAGCCTACTTTCATATACAATTTCGTAACAGCTTTCAACATCAGCCCTTTGAGCCAGAGCCCAGCATGCATTACAGTTCTGTCATTCAACGTAGTAATTTGTCATTCATTGTGGCAAATGTAATTTGTCATTCAGTATGGTACCTTTTCAAAAGGGTAGTGTTAGGTAACAGCCCATCATTGTAAGTTTTTATAAACAAATGTTGGAGATAGTCTAAAATCTTAAGTACTTACAGGGTTTAACATTAAAGATCCAAGTAAATATTACATAACTTAATAAAAGTATGCACATTTAAGGTAGATACTCAACTAAGAACAGGTACAGCTATGCAGATTGTTAAGCCATTGAAACATACCCCTCAGTTGGTAATTAGCTGCTGCCCTGAGCTTCCTGCATGCCTCCCCCACCCCCAAACCATCCTCGCATCTCTCAGGTTTAGGTCTGGTGCAGCTGAGAATCTTCAGAACCTTGATCCAGCACAATATGCTCTACTGATATTTTGGGGGAAATTTTCTTGTCTTTTTCCTATCTGGAAAAAAGCTGTTTACATCCATTATTCATTATACCTTGACTACTGGTATTCAGATTTTCCCAGGGTATAAATAATGCAATAAATACTAAGTTGTTCTTTTCATTGCCTGTTGCAATTTGAAAAGAAAAAAAAATCTCACCTTCAGCAGAGTTGGGAAAGGCAGGAGAGGGCTGAGAACAGGGGTTTGATGGCAGAGGCAGACTGGGGGGGCTAGGCGTGGGACTACCAGTAGAGTGGTGCTGGGGCCACAGGTGAGCAGGGCTCTGTGAGGTACTGGGGGCAGCAGATGTTTCAAAACTGTGAGGTGTACCTACATGTTCTCCAGGTACCAGCAGAAACCAGGATGTCAGAGGTTTTGGGTCTACAAGCAAACCTAGGGTCAGACCAAACTACATGCCAGCATGGCAGGGTTCTGGCTGAAAGCAAGGCATTCAGACGCACAGAACTGGGCTCTCAATCAAGGATCCAGCAAGGTGAGGCCATATAGGAAGTGCCAGCACCAGAATCTGCAGATAATGCTTTGGGAGAGGCTCCTAGGGTCCCAAACACAATGCACTCCTTTACCTGGATACTGTTGGGTGCTTGTAACAGAAGATCCAACTCAAACAGCCTTACACAAGGAAGGGTCTGTTGGCTCACATGATTTGAGTTCCATGTGACAGTTTCATTCTCAGGTTAGCACAGAGCCAGATATCCAGATGAAGAGAAACTTAGCAAACCAGGTTCATCTTGCCTGACATTCAGGGAACTGAAACGCTGAGATTCCAAGGTTTGAGGCAAAGAGAGGATGTCTTCGCAAGTTAGCCGAGGTAGGAGATGGGAGAACCGATCTCAAGCCTGCCTCCCCGAAGGCAAGGGACTCTCAGGGTAGTGATGGGATGATGAATAAAGAAGCAGGGTGGCATGCTCTTGGATTGGAAAAATTAATATTGTTAAAATGGCCATACTACCCAAAGCATTCTGCAGACTTAATGTTATCCCTATCAAATTACCCATAACATCTTTCACAGAACTAGAACAAATAATCCTAAAACTCATATGGAACCATTAAAAGACCAAGAATTGCCAAAGCAATCCTGAAGAAAAAAAAGCAGGAGGCATAACCCTCCCAGACTTTAGACACTACTACAAAGCTACAGTAATCAAAACTGTGGTATTGGCACAAGAGCAGACATGGATCAATGGAACAGAATAGAGCCCAGAAATAAACCCAAACACCTACGGTCAATTAATCTTCATCAAAGGAGGCAAGAATATACAATGGGAAAAAGACAGTCTCCTCAACAAGTGGTGTTAGGAAAACTGGACAGCCACATGTAAATCAAAGAGGTTAGAACACACCCTCTCACCATTACACAAAAATAAACTCAAAATGGCTTAATGACTTAAACAAGACACGATACCATAAAACTCCTAGAAGAGAACATAGGCAAAATATTCTCGGACATAAACCCTACCAATATCTTTTTTTAGGTATCCCAAGGCAATAGCAATAAACCCCAGAATAAACAAATGGGACCTAGTGAAACTTACAAGCTCTTGCACAGCAAAGGAAACCATAAGCAAAACGAAAAGACAACCTACAGAATGGGAGAAAATACTTGCAAACAATGTGACCGACAAGGGTTTAATTTCCAAATTATACAAGTCATACAACTCAACAGCAAACAACCCAGTCGAAAAATGGGCAGAAGACCTAAATAGACATTTATCCAAAGGAGACATACGGATGGCCAACAGGCACATGAAAAGATTCTCAACATTGCTAATTATTAGAGAAATGCAAATCAAAACTATAATGAAGTATCACATCACACCAGTCAAAATGGCCATCATTAAAAAGTCTACAAATAACAACTGCTGCAGAAAAGTGTGGAGAAAAGAATAGCCTCCTACACTGTTGTGGGAATGTAAGCTGTTGCAGCCACTGTGGAAAACAGTACGGAGGTTCCTTAGAAAACTAAAAATAAAATTACCATATGATCCAGCAATCCCACTCCTGGGCATATATCCAGACAAAACTAATTCAAAAACTACATGCACCTCTATGTTCATAGCAGCACTATTCACAATAGCCAAGACATGGAAACAACCTAAGTGTCCATGAATGGATAAAGATGTGGTATGTACATACAATGGAATATTACTCAGCCATAAAAAAGAATAAAATAATGCGATTTGCAGCAACATGGATGCAACTAGAGATTATCATACTAAGAGAAGTCACAGAAAGACAAATACCATATGTGTGGAATCTAAAATGTGACACAAATGAACCCATTTATGAAACAAGCACGGACATAGAACACACTTCTGGTTGCCAGGGGGAGTGGGTTGGGGGAGGGATTGAGCGGGAGGTTGGGCTGCGGAGATGTGAGCTTTCTGTTTGGTTTTTCTTTTTGGTTGTGCTACATGGCTTTTGGGATCTTGGATCCCCGACCAGGCATCGAACCCAGGACCCCTGCAGTGGAAGCACCGTGTCCCAACCACTGGACCTCCAGGGAATTCCCCGTAAGCTTTTATACAGAGAATGAATAAACAACAAGGTCCTACTCTATATCACAGAGGACTATATTCAATATTGGATGATAAACCATAATGGAAAAGAATATAAAAAATATATGTATAACTTAATCACTCTGCTGTCCCGCAGTAATTAACACAACATTGTAAAATCAACTATACTTCAATAAAAAAAAAATAACGGGGTGGCGTGAGGTGTGTGGCGTGTGGGGAAAGGTGATTGGGAGAAGGTGCGGGAATCATTCTGTGCAGGCGTAACTAAGCTATAAGCCTCTGTACTTTGGAAGGTCACCGAGCAGGCACCCACGCATGCTCAGCTGGAGGGTGGGTGGTCCTAACCAGCCTTAACCGGCTCAGCTGCACTAGATGCAGTTGAGAGTCCAAGTTCCTGGGAAACAACTCAGGCACACATCTTACTGTTCAGGCTACGGGCCTCTTTGGAGACATGCAAGTAGTAAACAACCTTGATCAGTGAAGACAGGTGAAGTGGATTTGATTAATCCTCATGCACCGTTTCAGTCCCCCAAATCTTATGATCATTCCTCCATCTTTTTTTATAACTTAAAAAAAATAAAGCATTAAAAAACTTTAAAGTTCTATTTTTATTGGCTGCACTGAGTGTGTGGGATTTTAGTTTCCCAAACAGGGATGGAACCCTCGCCCCCTGCAGTGAAATCGTGTTTTCTTAAGCACTGGACCACCCAGCAACTCCCTCATTCCTCAATCTTGAGGGAAGAATGGCAATGCCCGCCCTGGATATTTCCTGCTGATAAGGCGTGTAGACCTAACAAGGACTTGAGTAATGACACCCTTTAGTGCTCATTTGAAAATATTCTCTTGTTCCTGACCAAGTTAACATTTTGATCCCAATAAGCAAAGGGCACCTATGTGCCAGCTGTCACAGCATTCATAGGCCTGAGGTTGGTAATCAAAACCAAAGAGATGTACCTTCGCAGGGGTGGGGAGCACACAGAATGCCAGACATATTGATAAACTTCCCACATCAAGCCAGGGATCTGTGACTCACCTTTACCTATTAGAGTGTCTCGATCGTTGCCAGTTTCTCTGAAACACTTAGATATTAAATAGGGAAGGGACATGGGCTGGGAAAAGTAAGTACGATTGCTGCAATATCCTGACCAAGTGGACTCTTGAAGGGGGAAGACACCCAGGATGGTTTTATCTGAGGACACGAGGAGAGGACCAAATCTCAGCTAAGTCAAAAAACAGAGGACGGGAAATTCTGCTGCTTAGCCTAACCTGATGTTACATCTGAGGGCTTTTTCTCCTAAGTATCACTGAAGGTAGGGGTGGTTGAAAAATTGATGACAGGCATAACCAAGGGGGTCAGCATGATCAAATACAGAGAAGGGTTTTGGGTGACATATGCAACAGGTAGAGAGATTACCTGCTTTTGCCAAAGTCTGAGAAACCCTAATCATTGAATTGTCCTTCCAAGCCTGGGAGGTCAGAAAGACAGAGGAGACAAAAGAATTCATTCTGGTAACCTAACACATTATTTAAGTAACTAGCCTTCTGAAGAATTTTACTTAACCAAAGCCAACACTGCAGCAGTCTTGTTCACCTTATTTTCTTTCTCACGACTTAAGATCTGCTAGGGGTTCACTTGCTCACTCGGAGAACTCAGTGTCAGGAGTGTGGAACCAGCTGATGTTTGGATGATGATCTGGGGTGCGGTTTCCCTTCTGCAGCACAGTCTCTATTTCCCGCCACGTTCCTCAGAAGGTCCAGGCCATTGAGGATTGAGCTGGCCGTCTGGATGTTTATCCTTTCAAGATTTCAGCCTAGAGGTTCATTGTCTCCTCCTTTAAGAGCTCCCTAAAGGGGTTTTGCTACAAGTCCAAAGTTGGGGATACACATGCAGCAGAACCCAGTCATTTCCTGAGTCCTGTAATTGTCTCCTGGTAGTAGGAGCTGCAACCCTGGCTGCAGCTTCCCTTCCATCAGGGAGCAAGGCTCTCTGTCCCTGTGAGAGTTCAAAACCCAAATGTTTAATAGAGGGCTGAGAAGTCTATGCCTTTTTCTTGGACACCTTATAGCCTCGTTCGACCACCAAGTTCATAGCCAAAACTGTATTTTGGTCTGAGATGTCCTTTGTCTTATTAGCAATCAAAGATCATCCACATACTGGAGCAGGGCTCCCTCGTTTACTTGAAGTTCCTTCAAATCTTTTGCCAGGATTTCTCCAAATATTGTGGGCAAAGTTTTAAAACACCTTCTGCACTGTCCCTTTGGGAATGGCTGCAGGCTGTTCTTTTGGGGGTTGGAGCAACAAAGCCTGCAACGCGCAAGCCTGCTTTGGTGGTACTTTCATGTCCATTTGTCCAGGTGCAAAGATAACCCTGGTATTTAGTAAGTCCCGTATAAAAAGCTGCTTCAGGAAATTCCCTGGTGGTTCAGAGGTTAGGTCCTTGGCACTTCCACTGCCAAGGGCCAGGGTTCAATCCCTGATTGGGGAACTAAGATCCCAGAAACCATGCGACCAAAACAACAACAACATAGAAAGCTGCTCCAGATGATGCTTCCCCATCTGACAGTCTAGCAGCTGGAGACCAGGCTTTTGCAAGTTTTCTCCAGACACCTCAGTTACAAACACAGCCTCAAAAGAAAGTTTAGAAAGCTGGATATTTAAATCAGAGTAAGTGGGGGACTTCCCTGGTGGCACAGTGGTTAAGAATCCATCTGCCAATACAGGGGACATGGGTTCGATCCCTGGTCCGGGAAGATCCCACATGCCGCGGAGCAACTAAGGCTGTGCGCCACAACTACTGAGCCTGCGCTCTAGGGCCCGCGTGCTGCAACTACTGAGCCCCTGTGCTGCAACTATTGAAGCCCACGTGCCAAGAGCCTGTGCTCCGCAGCAAGAGAATCCACCGCAATAAGCCCGCGCACCGCAACGTAGAGTAGCCACGGCTCACCACATCTAGAGAAAGCCCACGCACAGCAATGAAGACCCAATGCAGCCAAATATAATAATAAAACAGCAAGTGACCCCCGTATGGATCAGAAAGTCCAAAACTTGATTTCTTACTGTCCTAGTCATGTGGGGTTCTGTATGCGAGATATTGATGGACTTGGCAGGGTTTAGGGGAGCCCCTGGGTCCCTATCATTCTCAGTTAGCTCAGCCATCTTATGTGCCACTTGTTTACCTTCTTCCAGAGTCTTCCTTAGGATGGCACAGTCTCTTTCCCAGGGTCCCTCCTGTTTGCAATATGCACAGTGGTGGAAACCCCACTATTGATCACCCAGTTCGAGTAGAAGCTCGGGGCCTCCGGCCTTTTGCCAAGACCCTCGTAGGGTCCTCAACTTGGTGCGGCTCTTCTCTGTGTAAGGCAGCCGCCAGCAGAGTGGCCTGTTGTTTCATTCTCTAGTTCCCTTTTCTCCTGAGCCTGGATCCTATCATTAGAAACTAAAGGCAATCTCACCAGGTGGAGACTAGGCATTCCAAGAGCACCTTCTGTTTCTTCTGTATATTGGCGGGGCAGGGGAGGCGTCGGGGGGCGGGAGACACCTGACCCATGAAAGTCATACTAACCATATTTAAATTCTCTGGGGCCTCAGAGTCTGTATCTGTATAATGCCTCTAAGCTTTAGAGACCCATACTAGAAATTCTGAAAGAGCCTCATTTGGGTTCCCTTTTACCTCCTGTACTTTATTAAAGCTTCTTTGGGCATCCCTCTTTGAAATCCCGCAAGAATACAATCTCAATAATACTCGAGGTTTGGCCTGTCCCCAACATTCACATCCCACTTAGGACCCCCTGTTGATATAGCCACGCTCCCAGCATCCCCTACCGCCTGCCAGGGGTGTCTACATGAAGCACATCTGCCTCCTCCCAAGCTTTATGCAGCACCATTCTATGTTTTCTGAAGTGAGAAGGGTATTTAATAAATTCTGAACATCTGCCCAGGTCAGGTTTGCAGTTTAAAAAAAAAAACAATTGATGAGAAAAGGTATTTCCATTCTCTTTGGGTCATCTCTGTAAGTTGGCATAGTGTTCTTACAATTAAAGAAATCTGAAGTTGAAAGTGCGAGTGCACCCAGATCAACCCCATCGGCTGCCCAGTCTCCACATTCACACCCCCAGTGGGGACTTGCCTTGATGGATATTGCCCCACCTGAGTTTGGGTAGCTCCCTGGCCAAATCCAGCAGCAGGTATGAGGAGGGGGAGATCACTCCTATTTCTCGACCCTCAGAGACCACTGGGGCCCAAGCTGGAGCCTGTGGCTCAGACAGTGGAAACGAAAGAGCAACAGCCCCCATGATATAGGGGTCAATGGCAAATCATCCTCCTTTTAAGTAGGATTAAGCAAAACAGGTTTCCTTGCCTTCCCTTCCTGTTGGACCATAACCTTACATCTTCTCTGCCTAGGTTTATTCTGATACAATCATTGTATCTAAGGTACTTCATCCCATGTCTTTTCTCATTTACAAAATGAATCTAGTTGCAGAATTATATTGTAAATTCAGGATCCACTTACAGGCCATTTTGCTCAGGAGACTAAAGGATATTATGGCCATGCAGTGTTACCAAAAAATACCATCACTTTCTTTTCCATGGATTCATAACTGAAAGTATCCCAATTTTGGAAAATATAGCCTAGAGGGCTGCAGGGGGAACTGAATTAACCTTTCCTATTTTGAAGGGGCTTTGCTTCCAGGTGGTCACAATAATGAAGTCTTCCTAAGGGTCCTTGCTACCATCACCAAGCTCAATCCCCAGCAGTCAATGCTTAACAATGGAAACAATCAGACACAGAGGGACACAAACAAAACCAACAACAAAAACCCCGGGCCTGTAACGCAGGTACAGTACCTCAGCACCTGTAACCTTTTATATTGTCTGACAGAATCCCTCCAGGTAGGCAGGCCCCCAGCCCACGATCTGGTCAGGATTATCGGACAATTTAAGCACAGTTGGATTTCTTTAACTTAGTTCCCCACCAGATGTCTTCCAAACACAAAACCGTCTGCTGCAAAATGAAACGTCGGTGGCACACGGCAGGGGAAATTTGGGGACGATCCTGGAAGAAATAGACCAGGCAGCTGCTTAGACCTGTCCACATGCTCTCTGTACCGTCAGTGGGCCAAGGAGCCCCAAGCAAAAGGTCCATGTGGACTTCCCCTCCTGCCTGGCTCGCCAAACTTTACCGAACCAGGTTGATCCTGCCCGTTGCACAGCAAGCCAAACGCTGAGATGCCACGGGTTGGGGCAAAGAGTGGGTTTATTCCAGCCTAAAGGGGAGAGGGGAGAGGATATAGGGGAGAGGGGAGAGAGAGGTGAGAGGGGAGAGGGAGAGAGAGGGAGAGAGAGAGGTGGGGAGGGGGTGAGAGAGAGGGGTGAGAGAGGGGAGGGAGAGAGGGGTGGGAGAGAGGGGAGGGAGAGGGGGAGGGAGAGGGGGGAGGGAGAGAGGGGAGGGGGAGAGGGAGAGAGAGAGGGGAGAGGGGGGAGAGGGAGGGGATGGGGGAGAGAGAGGGGAGAGGAGAGAGAGAGGGGAGAGAGAGGGGAAGGAGGCCATTGCAATGAGAAGCCTGTGCACCACAATGCACGGTGGCCCCCACTCGCCTCAACTGGAGAAAGCCTGGGCACCGAAACCAAGACCCAACACAGCAGAAAAAAAAAACAAAAAACCAAAAACCACTACATGCACTCCTATGTTCATAGCAGCAGTATTCACAAAAGCCAAGACATGGAAACAACCTAAGTGTCCATGAATGGATAAAGAAGATGTGGTATATACACATACAATAGAATATTACTCAGCCATAAAAAAGAATGAAATAATGCCAACTGCAGCAACATGGATGCAACTAGAGATTATCATAGTAAGAGAAGTCAGAGAAAGACGAATACCATATATCACTTATGTGTGGAATCTAAAATAGGACACAAATGAACCTATTTATGAAAGCGAAGCACGGACATAGAACACACTTGTCGTTGCCGGGGGGAGGGGCTGGCGGAGGGGTGGAGCGGGAGGTTGGGCTGCGGAGATGTGAGCTTTCTGTTTGGTTTTTCTTTTTGGTTGCACTGCATAGCTTTTGGGATCTTAGTTCCCCGACCAGGGATCGAACTCAGGCCCCCTGCAGTGGAAGCACTGAGTCCCAACCACTGAACTTCCAGGGAACTCGCCGTAAGCTTTTATATAAAGAATGAATAAACAACAAGGTCCTACTCTATAGCACAGAGGACTATATTCAATATTGGATCATAAACCATAATGGAAAAGAATATAAAAAATGTATATGTGTATAACTTCATCACTCTGCTGTACCACAGTAATTAACACAACATTGTAAAATCAACTATTCTTCAATAAAAAAAACGGGGGCGGAGTGACGTGTGTGGCGTGTGGGGAAAGGTGATTGGTAGAAGGTGCGGGAATCATTCTGTGCAGGCGTAACTAAGCTATAAGCCTCTGTAGTTTGGGAAAGTCACTGAGCAGGCACCCACGCATGCTCAGCTGCAGGGTGGGTGGTCCTAACCAGCCTTAACCGGCTCAGCTGCACTAGATGCAGTTGAGAGTCCAAGTTCCTAAGAACTAACTCACGCACACATCTTATTGTTCAGGCTACGGGCCTCTTAGAAGACATGCAAGTATTAAAACAACCTTGATCAGTGAAGGCAGGTGAAGTGGATTTGATTAATCCTCATGCACCCTTTCAGTCCCCCAAATCTTTTGATCATTCCTCAATCATTTTTTATAACTTAAAAAAATAAAGCATTAAAATTTTATTAATTTTTATTTTTATTGGTCGCATTGAGTGTGTGGGATCTTAGTTCCCCAAACAGGGATCGAACCCTCGCCCCCTGCAATGGAATCGCATTTTCTTAACCACTGGACACCCGGCAACTCCCTCATTCCTCAATCTTGAGGGAAGAATGGCAATGCCCGCCCTGGATATTTTCTGCTGATAAGGCGTGTAGACTTAACAAGGACTTGAGTAATGACACCCTTTAGTGCTCATTTGAAAATATTCTCTTGTTCCTGACCAAGTTAACATTTTGATCCCAATAAGCAAAGGGCACCTATGTGCCAGCTGTCACAGCATTCATAGGCCTGAGGTTGGTAATCAAAACCAAAGAGATGTACCTTCGCAGGGGTGGGGAGCACACAGAATGCCAGACATATTGATAAACTTCCCACATCAAGCCAGGGATCTGTGACTCACCTTTACCAATTAGAGTGTCTCGATCGTTACCAGTTCCGCTGAAACACTTAGATATTAAATAGGGAAGGGACATGGGCTGGGAAAAGTAAGTACGATTGCTGCAATATCCTGACCAAGTGGACTCTTGAAGGGGGAAGACACCCAGGATGGTTTTATCTGAGGACACGAGGAGAGGACCAAATCTCAGCTAAGTCAAAAAACAGAGGACGGGAAATTCTGCTGCTTAGCCTAACCTGATGTTACATCTGAGGGCTTTTTCTCCTAAGTATCACTGAAGGTAGGGGTGGTTGAAAAATTGATGACAGGCATAACCAAGGGGGTCAGCATGATCAAATGCAGAGAAGGGTTTTGGGTGACATATGCAACAGGTAGAGAGATTACCTGCTTTTGCCAAAGTCTGAGAAAGCCTAATCATTGAATTGTGCGTCCAAGCCTGGGAGGTCATAAACACAGAGGAGACAAAAGAAATCATTCTGGTAACCTAACACGTTATTTAAGTAACTTGCCTTCTGAAGAATTTTACTTAACCAAAGCCAACACTGCAGCAGTCTTGTTCACCTTATTTTCTTACTCACAACTTAAGATCTGCTAGGGGTTCACTTGCGCACTCGGGGAACTCAGTGTCAGGAGTGTGGAACCAGCTGAGGTTTGGATGATGATCTGGGGTGCGGTTTCCCTTCCGCAGCACAGTCTCTATTTCCCGCCACGTTCCTCAGAAGGTCCAGGCCATTGAGGATTGAGCTGGCCGTCTGGATGTTTATCCTTTCAAGATTTCAGCCTAGAGGTTCATCATCTCCTCCTTTAAAAGCTCCGTAGAGGGGTTTTGCTACAAGTCCAAAGTTGGGGATACAAATGCAGCAGAACCCAGTCATTCCCTGGAGTCCTGTAATTGTCTCCTGGTAGTAGGAACTGCAACCCTGGCTGCAGCTTCCTTTCCATCAGGGAGCAAGGCTCTCTGTCCCTGTGAGAGTTCAAAATCCAAATGTTTAATAGAGGGCTGAGAAGTCTATGCCTTTTTCTTGGACACCTTATAGCCTCGTTCGACCACCAAGTTCATAGCCAAAACTGTATTTTGGTCTGAGATGTCCTTTGTCTTACTAGCAATCAAAGATCATCCACATACTGGAGCAGGGCTTCCTCGTTTAGTTGAAGTTCCTTCAAATCTTTTGCCCGGATTGCTCCAAATGTTTTGGGCAAAGTTTTAAATCACCTTCTGCAGTGTCCCTTTGGGAATGGCTGCAGGCTATTCTCTGGGGGGTTGGAGCAATAAAGCCTGCAACACGCAAGCCTGCTCTGGTGGTATTTTCATGTCCATTTGTCCAGATGCAAAGATAACCCTGGTATTTAGTAAGTCTCGTATCGAAAGCTGATTCAGGAAATTCCCTGGTGGTCCAGAGGTTAAGTCCTTGGCGCCTTCACTGCCAAGGGCCAGGGTTCCATCCCTGATTAGGGAACTAAAATCCCGGAAACCAGGCAACCAAAACAACAACAACAACAACATAGGAAGCTGTTCCAGATGAGGCTTCTCCATCTGACAGTCTAGCAGCTGGGGACCAGGCTTTTGCAAGTTTTCTCCAGACACCTCAGTTACAAACACAGTCTCAAAAGAAAGTTTAGAAAGCTGGATATTTAAAACAGAGGAAGTAGGGGACTTCCCTGGTGGTACAGTGGTTAAGAATCCACCTGCCAATACAGGGGACATGGGTTCGATCCCTGGTCCGGGAAGATCCCATGTGTTGCACAGCAACTAAGCCCCTGCACCACAACTACTGAGCCTGCGCTCTAGGGCCCACGTGCTGCAACTACTGAGCCCCTGTGCTGCAACTACTGAAGCCCACGTGCCTAGAGTCCGTACTCCGCAGGAAGAGAAACCACCGCAATGAGAAGCAGGCGAACCGCAACGAAGAGTAGCCCCGGCTCACCACATCTAGAGAAAGCCCACGCACAGCAATGAAGACCCAATGCAGACAAATATAATAATAAAACAGTAAGTGACCCCTGTATGGATCAGAAAGTCCAAAACTTGATTTCTTACTGTCCTAGTCATGTGGGGTTCTGTATGCGAGATATTGATGGACTTGGCAGGGTTTAGGGGAGCCCCTGGGTCCCTATCATTCTGTTAACTCAGCCACCTGATGTGCCACTTGTTTACCTTCTTCCAGAGTCTTCCTTAGGATGGCACAGTCTCTTTTCCAGGGTCCCTCCTGTTTGCAATATGCACAGTGGTGGAAACCCCACTATTGATCGCCCAGTTCGAGTAGAAACTCGGGGCCTCCGACCTTTTGCCAAGACCCTCGTAGGGTCCTCAACTTGGTGTGGCTCTTCCCTCTGTAAGGCAGCCGCCAGCAGAGTGGCCTGTTGTTTCATTCTCTTGTTCCCTTTTCTCCTGAGCCTGGTCCCTGCCATTAGAAACTGAAGGCAATCTCACCAGGTGGAGACTAGGCATTCCAAGAGCACCTTCTGTTTCTTCTGTATATTGGCGGGGCAGGGGAGGCGTGGTGGGGCGGGGGGAACCTGACCCATGAAAGTCATACTAACCATATTTAAATTCTCTGGGGCCTCAGAGTCTGTATCTGTATAATGCCTCTAAGCTTTAAAGACCCACACTACAAATTCTGAAAGAGCCTCATTTGGGTTCCCTTTTACCTCCTGTACTTTATTAAAGCTTCTTTGGGCATCCCTCTTTGAAATCCCGCAAGAATACAATCTCAATAATACTCGAGGTTTGGCCTGTCCCCAACATTCACATCCCACTTAGGACCCCCTGTTGATATAGCCACGCTCCCAGCATCCCCTACCGCCTGCCAGGGGTGTCTACATGAAGCACATCTGCCTCCTCCCAAGCTTTATGCAGCACCATTCTATGTTTTCTGAAGTGAGAAGGGTATTTAATAAATTCTGAACATCTGCCCAGGTCAGGTTTGCAGTTTAAAAAAAAAACAATTGATGAGAAAAGGTATTTCCATTCTCTTTGGGTCATCTCTGTAAGTTGGCATAGTGTTCTTACAATTAAAGAAATCTGAAGTTGAAAGTGCGAGTGCACCCAGATCAACCCCATCGGCTGCCCAGTCTCCACATTCACACCCCCAGTGGGGACTTGCCTTGATGGATATTGCCCCACCTGAGTTTGGGTAGCTCCCTGGCCAAATCCAGCAGCAGGTATGAGGAGGGGGAGATCACTCCTATTTCTCGACCCTCAGAGACCACTGGGGCCCAAGCTGGAGCCTGTGGCTCAGACAGTGGAAACGAAAGAGCAACAGCCCCCATGAAATAGGGGTCAAGGGCAAATCATACTCCTTTTAAGTAGGATTAAGCAAAACAGGTTTCCTTGCCTTCCCTTCCTGTTGGACCATAACCTTACATCTTCTCTGCCTAGGTTTATTCTGATACAATCATTGTATCTAAGGTACTTCATCCCATGTCTTTTCTCATTTACAAAATGAATCTAGTTGCAGAATTATATTGTAAATTCAGGATCCACTTACAGGCCATTTTGCTCAGGAGACTAAAGGATATTATGGCCATGCAGTGTTACCAAAAAATACCATCACTTTCTTTTCCATGGATTCATAACTGAAAGTATCCCAATTTTGGAAAATACATCCTAGAGGGCTGCAAGGGGGAACTGAATTAACCTTTCCCATTTTGTAGGGGCTTTGCTTCCAGGTGGTCACAATAATGAAATCTTTCTAAGGATCCTTGCTACCATCACCAAGCTCAATCCCCAGCAGTCAATGCTTAACAATGGAAACAATCAGACACAGAGGGACACAAACAAGACCAACAACAGGAACCCTGGGCCTCTAACCCAGGTACAGTACCTCAGCACCTGTAACCTTTTATATTCTCTGCCTGAATCCCTGCACCTAGGCAGGCTCCCAGCCCACGATCTGGTCAGGATTACGGACAATTTAAGCACAGTTGGATATCTTTAGCGCAGTTACCCACAAGATGTCTTCCAACCCCAAAACCGTCTGCTGCAAAATGAAACGTCGGTGGCACCTTGCAGGGGAAATTTGGGGACGGTTGTGGAACAAATGGACCAGGCAGGTGCTTAGACCTGTCCACATGCTCTCTGTACCGTCAGTGGGCCAAGGAGCCCCAAGCAAAAGGTCCATGTGGACTTCCCCTCCTGCCTGGCTCGCCAAACTTGACCGAACCAGGGTTATCCTGCCTGTTGCACAGCAAGCCAATCGCTGAGATGCCACGGGTTGGGGCAAAGAGTGGGTTTATTCCAGCCGAAAGGAAAGAGGGGAGAGAGAGAGGGGAGAGGAGAGAGAGTGAGGGGAGAGGGGAGACAGAGAGGGGAGATTAGAGAGAGAGGGGAGAGGGTAGAGAGAGGGGAGAGGGAAGATTAGAGAGAGGGGAGAGGGTAGAGAGAGGGGAGAGGGAAGATTAGAGAGAGGGGAGAGGGTAGAGAGAGGGGAGAGAGAGAGGGGAGAGGGTAGAGAGAGGGGAGAGGGTAGAGAGAGGGGAGAGGAGAGAGAGAGAGGGGAGAGGGTAGAGAGAGGTGAGAGGGGAGAGAGAGAGGGGAGAGAGAGGGGAGAGAGAGAGAAGGGCGAGAGAGAAGGGAGAGACAGAGGGGAGACAGAGGGGAGACAGAGAGGGGAGAGAGAGAAGGGAGAGAGAGAGGGAGGAGAGAGGGGAGACACAGAGGCGAGACAGAGAGGGGAGAGAGAGAGGGGAGACAGAAAGGGGAGAGAGGGGGAGAGAGTGAGGGGAGAGAGATAGGGGAGATTAGAGAGAGAGGGGAGAGAGAGGGGAGAGGGGAGACAGAGGGGAGGTTAGAGAGAGGGGAGAGGGTAGAGAGAGGGGAGAGAGAGAAGGGAGAGAGAGGGGAGAGAGAGAGGGGAGACAGAGAAGGGACAGAGAGAAGGGAGAGAGAGAGGAGAGAGGGGGGAGAGAGAGAAGGGAAAGAGAGAGGGGAGACAGAGAGGGGAGAGGGAGGGGAGAGGGAGGGGAGACAGAGAGGGTAGAGAGAGGGGAGAGAGAGAAGGGAGAGAGCGGGGAGACAGAGGGGAGACAGAGAGGGGAGACAGAGAGGGGACAGAGAGAAGGGAGAGAGAGAGGGGAGAGGGAGAGGGGGGAAGGGGAGACAGGGGGAGAGAGAGGGGAGAGAGAGAGGGGGGAGAGGGGAGAGAGAGGGGAGACAGAGAGGGGGGAGAGAGAGGGAAGGGGGGGAGAGGGGAGAGAGAGGGGAGACAGAGAGGGGAGAGAGAGAGGAGGGAGAGAGGGGAGAGAGAGAGAAGGGAGACAGAGAGGGGAGACAGAGAGGGGGGAGACAGAGAGGGAAGAGAGAGAGGGGGGAGAGAGGGAAGAGAGAGAGAAGGGAGGCAGAGAGGGGAGAGAGAGGGGAGAGAGAGAGGGGGGACAGGGGAGACAGAGAGGGGGGAGAGAGAGGGGGAGAGGGGAGAGAGAGGGGGGAGAGGGGAGAGAGAGGGGGGAGAGGGGAGAGAGGGGAGAGGGGAGAGAGGGGAGGGGGGACAGAGAGGGGAGAGGGAGGGGAGAGAGAGAAGGGAGAGAGAGGGGAGAGAGAGGGGAGACAGAGAGGGGAGACAGAGAGGGGAGACAGAGGGGGGGAGAGAGAGGGGAGACAGAGAGAGGGGAGACAGAGAGGGGGGAGAGAGAGGGGGAGAGAGAGAAGGGAGACAGAGAGGGGAGACAGAGAGGGGGGAGACAGAGAGGGGAGAGGGGGGGAATGAGGGGAGAGAGAGAGGGGAGGCAGAGAGGGGAGGCAGAGAGGGGGGAGACAGAGAGGGGGGAGAGAGAGAAGGGAGACAGAGAGGGGAGACAGAGAGGGGGGAGAGAGAGGGGGGAGAGAGAGAAGGGAGACAGAGAGGGGAGACAGAGAGGGGAGACAGAGAGGGGGGAGAGAGAGGGGGGGAGAGAGAGAAGGGAGGCAGAGAGGGGAGAGAGAGGGGAGAAAGAGAAGGGAAAGAGAGAGGGGAGAGAGGGGAGACAGAGAGGGGAGAGAGAGGGAAGAGAGAGAGGGGAGGGAGAGGGGAGAGAGAGAAGGGAGAGAGAGGGGAGAGGATACAAAGCGGAGAGTTGGAGGGGAGAGAGGCCACTGCAATCAGAAGCCCGTGCACCGCAATGAAGGGTGGCCCCAACTTGCGTCAACTGGAGAAAGCCCGCGCGCAGCAACGAAGACCCAATGCAGCCATAAAAGAAAAAAGCCAAACAACAAACTACATGCACCCCTATGTTCATAGCAGCACTATGCACAATAGCCAAGACATGGAAACAACCTAACTGTCCATGAGGTACATACACATACAATGGAATATTACTCAGCCATAAAAAGAGTGAAATAATGCCAATTTTAGCAACATGGATGCAACTAGAGATTATCACACTAAGAGAAGTCAGAGAAAGACGAATACCATATATCACTTATGTGTGGAATCTAAAATAGGACACAAATGAACCCATTTATGAAACAGAAGCATGGACATAGAACACACTTGTGGTTGCCGGTGGGAGGGGGCTGGGGGAGGGATGGAGCGGAAGGTTGGGGTCAGCAGATGTGAGCTTTCTGTTTGGTTTTTCTTTTTGGTTGCGCTGCATGGCTTTTGGGATCTTGGTTAATCGAGCAGGGATGGAAGCCAGGCCCCCTACAGTGGAAGCACCGAGTCCCAACCACTGGACCTCCAGGTAATTACCCGTAAGCTTTTATATAGAGAATGAATAAACAACAAGGTCCTACTCTATAGCACAGAGGACTATATTCAATATTGGATCATAAACCATAATGGAAGAGAATATAAAAAATGTATATGTGTATAACTTCATCACTCTGCTGTACCGCAGTAATTAACACAACATTGTAAAATCAACTATACTTCAATAAAAAAAAATAACGGGGTGGCGTGAGGTGTGTGACATGTGGGCAAAGGTGATTGGGAGAAGGTGCGGGAATCATTCTGTGCAGGCGTAACTAAGCTATAAGCCTCTGTAGTTTGGGAAAGTCACTGAGCAGGCACCCACGCATGCTCAGCTGCAGGGTGGGTTGTCCTAACCAGCCTTAACCGGCTCAGCTGCACTAGATGCAGTTGAGAGTCCCCGTTTCTGGGAACTAACTCACACACACATCTTATTGTTCAGGCTACGGGCCTCTTTGAAGACATGCAAGTATTAAAACAACCTTGATCAGTGAAGGCAGGTGAAGTGGATTTGATTAATCCTCAGGCACCGTTTCAGTCGCCCAAATCTTTTGATCATTACTGAAACTTTTTTTATAACTTTAAAAAAATATAAAAGCATTAAAATTTTTTAAATTTTTATTGGCCGCACTGAGTGTGTGGGATCTTAGTTCCCCAAACAGGGATCGAACCCTCGCCCCCTGCAGTGGAATCGCATTTTCTTAACCACTGGACACCCGGCAACTCCCTCATTCCTCAATCTTGAGGGAAGAATGGCAATGCCCGCCCTGGATATTTCCTGCTGATAAGGCGTGTAGACCTAACAAGGACTTGAGTAATGAAACTGTTTGCTGCTCATTTGAAAATATTCTCTTGTTCCTGATCAAGTTAACATTTTGATCCCAATAAGCAAAGGGCACCTATGTGCCAGCTGTCACAGCATTCATAGGCCTGAGGTTGGTAATCAAAGCCAAAGAGATGTACCTTCGCAGGGGTGGGGAGCACACAGAATGCCAGACATATTGATAAACTTCCCACATCAAGCCAGGGATCTGTGACTTACCTTTACCAATTAGAGTGTCTCGATCGTTGCCAGTTCCGCTGAAACACTTAGATATTAAAGAGGGAAGGGACATGGGCTGGGAAAAGTAAGTACGATTGCTGCAATATCCTGACCAAGTGGACTCTTGAAGGGGGAAGACACCCAGGATGGTTTTATCTGAGGACACGAGGAGAGGACCAAATCTCAGCTAAGTCAAAAAACAGAGGACGGGAAATTCTGCTGCTTAGCCTAACCTGATGTTACATCTGAGGGCTTTTTCTCCTAAGTATCACTGAAGGTAGGGGTGGTTGAAAAATTGATGACAGGCATAACCAAGGGGGTCAGCATGATCAAATGCAGAGAAGGGTTTTGGGTGACATATGCAACAGGTAGAGAGATTACCTGCTTTTGCCAAAGTCTGAGAAAGCCTAATCATTGAATTGTCCTTCCAAGCCTGGGAGGTCAGAAAGACAGAGGAGACAAAAGAAATCATTCTGGTAAACTAACACGTTATTTAAGTAACTTGCCTTCTGAAGAATTTTACTTAACCAAAGCCAACACTGCAGCAGTCTTGTTCACCTTATTTTCTTTCTCACGACTTAAGATCTGCTAGGGGTTCACTTGCTCACTCGGAGAACTCAGTGTCAGGAGTGTGGAACCAGCTGATGTTTGGATGATGATCTGGGGTGCGGTTTCCCTTCTGCAGCACAGTCTCTATTTCCCGCCACGTTCCTCAGAAGGTCCAGGCCATTGAGGATTGAGCTGGCCGTCTGGATGTTTATCCTTTCAAGATTTCAGCCTAGAGGTTCATTGTCTCCTCCTTTAAGAGCTCCCTAAAGGGGTTTTGCTACAAGTCCAAAGTTGGGGATACACATGCAGCAGAACCCAGTCATTTCCTGAGTCCTGTAATTGTCTCCTGGTAGTAGGAGCTGCAACCCTGGCTGCAGCTTCCCTTCCATCAGGGAGCAAGGCTCTCTGTCCCTGTGAGAGTTCAAAACCCAAATGTTTAATAGAGGGCTGAGAAGTCTATGCCTTTTTCTTGGACACCTTATAGCCTCGTTCGACCACCAAGTTCATAGCCAAAACTGTATTTTGGTCTGAGATGTCCTTTGTCTTACTAGCAATCAAAGATCATCCACATACTGGAGCAGGGCTTCCTTGTTTAGTGGAAGTTCCTTCAAATCTTTTGCCCGGATTGCTCCAAATATTGTGGGCAAAGTTTTAAATCACCTTCTGCAGTGTCCCTTTGGGAATGGCTGCAGGCTATTCTCTGGGGGGTTGGAGCAATAAAGCCTGCAACACGCAAGCCTGCTCTGGTGGTATTTTCATGTCCATTTGTCCAGATGCAAAGATAACCCTGGTATTTAGTAAGTCTCGTATCGAAAACTGATTCAGGAAATTCCTTGGTGGTCCAGAGGTTAAGTCCTTGGCGCCTTCACTGCCAAGGGCCAGGGTTCCATCCCTGATTAGGGAACTAAAATCCCGGAAACCAGGCAACCAAAACAACAACAACAACAACATAGGAAGCTGTTCCAGATGAGGCTTCTCCATCTGACAGTCTAGCAGCTGGAGACCAGGCTTTTGCAAGTTTTCTCCAGACACCTCAGTTACAAACACAGTCTCAAAAGAAAGTTTAGAAAGGTGGATATTTAAAACAGAGGAAGTAGGGGACTTCCCTGGTGGTACAGTGGTTAAGAATCCACCTGCCAATACAGGGGACATGGGTTCGATCCCTGGTCCGGGAAGATCCCATGTGTTGCACAGCAACTAAGCCCCTGCACCACAACTACTGAGCCTGCGCTCTAGGGCCCACGTGCTGCAACTACTGAGCCCCTGTGCTGCAACTACTGAAGCCCACGTGCCTAGAGTCCGTACTCCGCAGGAAGAGAAACCACCGCAATGAGAAGCAGGCGAACCGCAACGAAGAGTAGCCCCGGCTCACCACATCTAGAGAAAGCCCACGCACAGCAATGAAGACCCAATGCAGACAAATATAATAATAAAACAGTAAGTGACCCCTGTATGGATCAGAAAGTCCAAAACTTGATTTCTTACTGTCCTAGTCATGTGGGGTTCTGTATGCGAGATATTGATGGACTTGGCAGGGTTTAGGGGAGCCCCTGGGTCCCTATCATTCTGTTAACTCAGCCACCTGATGTGCCACTTGTTTACCTTCTTCCAGAGTCTTCCTTAGGATGGCACAGTCTCTTTTCCAGGGTCCCTACTGTTTGCAATATGCACAGTGGTGGAAACCCCACTATTGGTCGCCCAGTTCGAGTAGAAACTCGGGGCCTCCGACCTTTTGCCAAGACCCTCGTAGGGTCCTCAACTTGCTGCGGCTCTTCCCTGTGTAAGGCAGCCGCCAGCAGAGTGGACTGTTGTTTCATTCTCTAGTTCCCTTTTCTCCTGAGCCTGGTCCCTGCCATTAGAAACTGAAGGCAATCTCACCAGGTGGAGACTAGGCATTCCAAGAGCACCTTCTGTTTCTTCTGTATATTGGCGGGGCAGGGGAGGCGTGGTGGGGCGGGGGGAACCTGACCCATGAAAGTCATACTAACCATATTTAAATTCTCTGGGGCCTCAGAGTCTGTATCTGTATAATGCCTCTAAGCTTTAGAGACCCACACTACCAATTCTGAAAGAGCCTCATTTGGGTTCCCTTTTACCTCCTGTACTTTATTAAAGCTTCTTTGGGCATCCCTCTTTGAAATCCCGCAAGAATACAATCTCAATAATACTCGAGGTTTGGCCTGTCCCCAACATTCACATCCCACTTAGGACCCCCTGTTGATATAGCCACGCTCCCAGCATCCCCTACCGCCTGCCAGGGGTGTCTACATGAAGCACATCTGCCTCCTCCCAAGCTTTATGCAGCACCATTCTATGTTTTCTGAAGTGAGAAGGGTATTTAATAAATTCTGAACATCTGCCCAGGTCAGGTTTGCAGTTTAAAAAAAAAAACAATTGATGAGAAAAGGTATTTCCATTCTCTTTGGGTCATCTCTGTAAGTTGGCATAGTGTTCTTACAATTAAAGAAATCTGAAGTTGAAAGTGCGAGTGCACCCAGATCAACCCCATCGGCTGCCCAGTCTCCACATTCACACCCCCAGTGGGGACTTGCCTTGATGGGTATTGCCCCACCTGAGTTTGGGTAGCTCCCTGGCCAAATCCAGCAGCAGGTATGAGGAGGGGGAGATCACTATTTCTCGACCCTCAGAGACCAGTGGGGCCCAAGCTGGAGCCTGTGGCTCAGACAGTGGAAACGAAAGAGCAACAGCCCCCATGACATAGGGGTCAAGGGCAAATCATCCTCCTTTTAAACTGGATTAAGCAAAACAGGTTTCCTTACCTTCCTTTCCTCTTGGACCATAACCTTACATCTTCTCTGCGTAGGTTTATTCTGATACAATCATTGTATCTAAGGTACTTCATCCCATGTCTTTTCTCAATTACAAAATGAATCTAGTTGCAGAATTATATTGTAAATTCAGGATCCACTTACAGGCCATTTTGCTCAGGAGACTAAAGGATATTATGGCCATGCAGTGTTACCAAAAAATACCATCACTTTCTTTTCCATGGACTCATAACTGAAAGTTTCCCAATTTTGGAAAATACATCCTAGAGGGCTGCAAGGGGGAACTGAATTAACCTTTCCCATTTTGAAGGGGCTTTGCTTCCAGGTGGTCACAATAATGAAATCTTTCTAAGGGTCCTTGCTACCATCACCAAGCTCAATCCCCAGCAGTCAATGCTTAACAATGGAAACAAACAGACACAGAGGGACACAAACAAGACCAACACAAGACCAGCAACAAAAACCCCGGGCCTGTAACGCAGGTAGAGTACCTCAGCACCTGTAGCCTTTTATACTGTCTGCCAGAATCCCTCCAGGTGGGCAGGCCCCCAGTCCAGGATCTGGTCAGGATTATCGGACAAGTTAAGCACAGTTGGATATCTTTAACGCAGTTACTCACCCACAAGACGTCTTCTAAACCCAAAACCATCTGCTGCAAAATGAAACGTCGATGGCACCTGGCAGGGGAAATTTGGGGACGGTTGTGGAGCAAATGGAGCAGGCAGCTGCTTAGACCTGTCCACATGCTCTCTGTACCGGCAAGGGGCCAACGAGCCCCAAGCAAAAGGTCCATGTGGACTTCCCCTCCTGCCTGGCTCGCCAAACTTTACCGAACCAGGTTTATCCTGCCCGTCGCACAGCAAGCCAAACGCTGAGACGCCAAGGTTTGGAGCAAAGTGTGGGTTTATTCCAGCCCAGAGGGGAGAGTGGAGAGAGAGAGGGGAAAGAGAGATGGTGGGGGGAGAGAGAGGGGGGGAGAGAGAGAAAGGAGGGAGAGAGGAGGGAGAGAGGAGGGAGAGAGGGGGAGAGAGGGGGAGAGAGAGAGAGAGGGGAGAGAGAGGGGAGGAAGAGAGAGGGGAGGAAGAGAGAGGGGAGGAAGAGAGAGGGGAGGGAGAGAGAGAGGGGGGAGAGAGAGAGGGGAGAGAGAGAGAGGGGAGAGGGGGGAGAGAGGGGGGAGAAGGGGGAGAGGGGAACAAACCTCAGATCTCAAATTTGCCTCTGGGAAAGCGAGTGGCTCAGGGTATTCACAGGATGGCAAATAAAGAAGCAGGGCGCGTGAGGGGTGGGGCTTGTGGGGAAAGGTGATTGGAAACAGGTGCAGGAATCATCCTTCTGCGCAGGCGTAACTAAGCTACAGGCTTCTGCACATGTGAAAGGTCACAGAGCTGACATCCTTGTGTGCCCGCTGGAGGGTGGGTGATCCCATCCAGCCTTAACTGGCTCAGCTGAGCCTCCAAGTTCCTGGACAGTAACTCGGGCAAAACATCTTGTTGTTCAGGCTACGTGCTGCTTGGGGGACATGCAAGTGTTAAAACAGCCTCAATTACCAGAGGCAGGTGGAATGGATTTGACTCATCATCACGCACCATTTCAATACCATCGCATCCTGTGTCTGTAAAGAGCAAGGCAAGCTTTTCTCACGTCTGTGGCCCAGTTGCGTTGTGTCCTCACTTGGAACAGAGTTCGTGACATCCCTAACTGGCTTAGGCCTGGGCTCCAGGACCAAACGACGGCCAGGGGCCTGGGACTGCACCACCCGCACGTTCGGCTTCGATGTGTCAGGTCTGCCTGACAAGTTACCCCTGCTCGCCTCCACCCCCAAACTGGGGTCACTGTCAGACCACGCGGCTGCTCCCCGGTGAGGGCAGGAGGTCGGAGCAGATAAGGGAGAACCCCCAATATCCCCAGTGACTCCTTTGCCTGAACACACACCCTCGTGCCGGCAGCCAGGCCAAGTGCTGGGAATGGCCCTTGTTCTCTGCGTCCTCCCACAAAGCTGGCACGGAAACACAACTGATGTTCAACAAACGTGCAGTGAATTACTGACATACATTGACCCGCCGGATCTCATCTGATTTGTGCATCACTGTGGAACTGGTGAGAGCTGTGTCCTATCACACCCAGTTTACGGAGGGAACAGAACGAAGCCAAGCGGCTCATCAAGGCCACGACAAAGTTGCCCACCATCTCTTTGCTCCTGAGCCTGAGGCTGTTCCTGGCATAACGTTGTGAATGGTATGTCCCAGGAGGGAACAACAAAGGCGCAAATGAACTGTATCATTTCTAAAACCTTTTTATATAGTCTTATTTTACTTTTATACTATCTCTAAAGCTGAGAATAACAGAGGAAATGCCCCTATTTATCCAAATTTGGATATATGAGTTACATGTTTTAGCTCCCTGAATTTTTTTTTTTGAGAAAGTTTGGTGCAAATTACTTGAAATCAATGTTAAACTCTATCAGGTGATGAAATGTGAATCACAAACTACTTCTGTCAAAAATGTTTATATTGTAAAAAAGAATGTGTGTATATACATGTATAATTGAATCACTTTGCTGTACAGCAGAAATTAACACAACATTTTAAGTCAACTGTACTTCAACAACAACGAAAAAAAATTTTTTTAACGTTTATATTGAGTCGAAGCCTAATTTCAGTTTACAGGAAATGAGACATTCGGGATATTAGTCACTCTACAAGCCAGCTGGCCTGGTCTCTTCAAAAAGTCCATGTTAGGGCTTCCCCGGTGGCTCAGTGGTTGAAAATCTGCCTGCCAATGCAGGGGACACGGGTTCAAGCCCTGGTCTGGGAAGATCCCACATGCCGCGGAGCAACTGGGCCCGTGAGCCACAATTACTGAGCCTGCGTGTCCGGAGCCTGTGCTCCGCAACAAGAGAGGCCGCGATAGTGAGAGGCCCGTGCACCGTGATGAAGAGTGGCCCCGGCTTGCCACAACTAGAGAAAGCCCTCGCACAAAAACGAAGACCCAACACAGCCATAAATAAATAAATAAAGCAAACTGTCAACAAGTAAAAATAAATAAACACTATTATTAAAAAAAAAAAAAGTCCATGTTACAGGAAAGAAGTTCCAGGTTGAAAGAGACTAAAGTGATAACCCCTAACAGTGCTTAAACCCTGACTGGATCTTTGTTTAAATTAATGGAGCAACTAGGAAAGTTGGAGCACAGATTGAATATGAACTTAATTTTATTAAGTGTAATGGCAGAATTGCAACTATGTAGAAGAATATTCTTATTTTTAGGAGATGCGTGCTAAAGTATTTAGGGGTGAGGTGTCTTGATGTCTGCAACTCATTTTCAAATGGTTTGACAGTTTTGTATATACAGACATAGAGTAAATGTGGCAAAATGTTAACAGTTGTTAGATCTAGGTAGAGAGCAGCTGGGTGTTTGTCATGTCATTTTTTTCAACTCTGTATTTTGAAAATTTTCACAAAGTTGGGGGGAGATCTTAGATTTTTCCATTTGTATCATCACTTTTAAAATGCTCTGTCCTCGTGGGCATATTTAGGCAGGGTTCTCCAAATATGGTCTCTGGACCATCAGTATGAGAATCACATAAGAAAATGTACGAATGGCCATGAGCACATGAAAAGAAGTTAACATCGGTTGTCAAGAAAGTGCAAATGAAAACCACACTGAGATACCACTGCACATCCACTAGAATGTCTAAACGTGAAAAGGCTGGCAACACCAAATGCTGATGATGCAGAGCTACTGGAACTCTGGTATGTTACTGGCGGGACTGTAAAATGGTACAGCTACTTTGGAAAATAGTTTGGCATTTTCTTACAAATTAAACACATCCTTACCATACAACCCAGTAATCCTACTCTGAGGTACTCAAGAAAATTGACAGCCTACATCCACACACACTGATATTCGAATGTCCACAGCATTGTATTCATAAAAGCTCCAGACTGGAGACAACCGCACTATCACTGACTAGAGAGAAGATAAACAGATTGTGATCTGTCCCTACAAAGAAAGGAACTACTACCGATACCTGGGGCAACCTGAACAAGTCTTTAAAACCTTGTGCTAAGCTAAAGAAGCAGACACAAAAGAGTATGTTTAATTACTATTCTATTATGTGAAATCCTAGAACAAGCTAAAGTTAATCTGTAGACACAGAATGCAAATTTGCCTGGGGCTGGAGATCAGGGAGAAGAGAACATTGACCACAAAGGGACACGAGGGAACTGTCTGGAGTGTTGGAACTGCTCCACATCTTGACTGGCTCTGGTTACATGGGTGCCAACCATTGTCAAAATGTACTCTTCAGATGGGTGCATTTTCTTCTGTGCAAATTATATACCTCAGTGAAGTTGACAAAATATCTACATACTTTTTTTTTTTTCCTGGTGGCAATATGGGCTCTTTTAGACAGCGTTTCTCAAAATGTGGTTTGCAGACTGTCTGCATCAGAATCACCAGAAAAGCTGGTAAAAACCTGACTTGGGGGTCACTCCCTGTGCCCAATCCCAGGATGAGGTGTGTGACTCTTCCACAAACGAGGTGTCCACAGCTGTAACCTCAGAGGCCGCCGCGAGCTGCTGGGCCAGCCTGTATCAGAGGCAGTTCTCCAAAGCCCCATAAAACAAATTGGTACTGGTGGAAACGTTATTAGTGTGGATTTCAAACAATAGCAGTTGGCAGTGCCTGGTGGAAAAAGAAACTAGAAAAATTACTCAGAGGAATTCCATGCAGACCAACCTGCTGTGGAACTTTTCCAGCTTCCATTTAGTAGAAAGGGAAAGACAGGCTCTGAAGGTGAGGTGAGGCTGTAACTTGTGAAAATGTACCTCGGTGAAAGAAATAATTACAGGTTATAAGAAAAGGCAGTCACAGGAATGCTTTCTGAAGCTCGCAGTTCTCAAACCAGGCTGCACATCAGCATCTTTTGGACCTTGTAAAGAATATAATTTCTCTTTTGATCGAAGTAGTACACGAATATGGGTATTTAAAAAAAGTGAATATGTTTTTATGTTAATAGTACTAAAGGTGGTATGTTAAAAAAAAGAAGAAAAACCTCACTACTCCTGTAACCTCACTCCTGTTCCTTGGAGACAGGAATTTAAGTTCTTTAACCGTAGGTATGTAGCTTGATGAATTTTTACGTATGTACCCAGCTCCACCCAGATCAAGATCTAGAGCATTCCAGCACCCCTGAATATTCCCTGGTACCCCTGCCCAGTTAATACTCCTTCCCCCAGACCAAGATAACTACTGTCCTGACTTCTGTCAGCATCAAATTAGTTTTAAGGCAACCACTTTAAATGATTTTTGCCATTTCTTCTAGTATTTGTCACCATATTTCTAAATAATAAGTGCACGCTGCTATTCCTTGGTTTGCCAACTTTGGACAGTAACTAGAAGCTTCCTACTTTGGTAGGTCAAAGGTCACTCTCTTACTGCCCTTCCTCACCAACTGAAGCTGAAAAACTCTCAGATTTCCAGGCCCCAGCATCACACCACCCACGCTGGGCACCTGGATCTTTTAAGCTCCACAGGTGATTCTAAACGGCACCAAGTGCAGAGGGCCCCAAGCCGGTGGCCCTGAAGCTGACGTTAAACCAGCCTGACACCACCAGACACGGACGTTCGCCGAGAAGGGCTCTGAAGCGAGTTCAACCTGAACATGTCATCAAGCTCTGGGGTTAATCTGTAGTTGGAATAAGAAGAAAGCCATGAGAAACACCAGAGTGCGTCTAAGGTTTTTATTGCTTGTCAGGTGTGCTCTTAGGACTCTCCATCCCTTTCTCCCGGGCAGCCACACACTCTGTACAAGCTCTTAGTTCAAACGGACCAGTAGGGCTTCCGTGGTGGCGCAGTGGTTGAGAGTCCGCCTGCCGATGCAGGGGACGCGGGTTCGTGCCCCGGTTTGGGAAGATCCCACATGCCGTGGAGCGGCTGGGCCTGTGAGCCATGGCCGCTGAGCCTGCGCGTCCGGAGCCTGTGCTCCGCAACGGGAGAGGCCACAACAGTGAGAGGCCCCCGTACCGCAAAAAAAAAAAAGTTACATTAAGGAGGTACCAGTTCTTACAAGAGAAGCCACCGCAATGAGAAGCCCGCATACCACAACGAAGAGTAGTCCCCGCTCGCCGCAACTAGAGAAAGCCCGCACGCAGCGAAGACCCAACGCAGCCAAAAATAAAATAAATAAATTTATTTTAAAAAATAAAAATAAAGTTATGGCATGATTATAAGAATGAAAAAATGTGTACGCACATGGGCACAGACACACAAGGGACAACAAAAAGCAAAACAAGTATGTTAGAGAGCTAGCGGAGATGCTTTTTTCTTTTAAATAATTATCCTCAGGGCTTCCCTGGTGGCGCAGTGGTTGAGAATCTGCCTGCTAATGCAGGGGACACGGGTTCGAGCCCTGGTCTGGGAGGATCCCACATGCCGCGGAGCAACTAGGCCTGTGAGCCACAACTACTGAGCCTGCGTGTCTGGAGCCTGTGCTCCGCAACGAGAGAGGCCACGATAGTGAGAAGCCCGCGCACCGCGATGAAGAGTGGCCCCCGCTTGCCACAACTAGAGAAAGCCTGGCACAGAAACGAAGACCCAACACAGCAAAAATAAATAAATAAGTTAATAAACTCCTACCCCCAACATCTTCTAAAAAAAAAAAAATTGTCCTCAGCGTCATGTTATTTTTAGCAATAAATTAAAGCAAAAAATTGTATTTAAAAATTTTCAACTTGGAAAAAGATGTTTCAATATTGTAAGTCCTGGTGCAGGGGACTGGTAGATAGAGGTGGGGACCGTGGTCCACACCAGCCCAGTCTTTCCAGAACATAATCTGTGCTACAAAAAAAGAGTGGCGGGCTTTCCTGGTGGCGCAGTGGTTGAGAGTCTGCCTGCCAATGCAGGGGACACGGGTTCGTGCCCCAGTCCGGGAGGATCCCACATGCCGCGGAGCGGCTGGGCCCGTGAGCCATGGCCGCTGAGCCTGCGCGTCCGGAGCCTGTGCTCCGCAACGAGAGAGACCACAACAGTGAGAGGCCCGCGTACCGCAAAAAAAAAAAAAGAGTGGCAACACAGTTCCTATTGCTCGGATGGGTAATTCCACTTTGGGAAAGAAATCCAAGAACATAAAGGGGAGAAAATGAACTTTTGCAAAATTATCACACTGCTATTTATAAAGAAAAAATGGAAACCACCCAAATGCTCAGCAGTCAGGAAATAACTAGGCAGATTATGGGATATCAACATGATGGAAAATTACAGTGCTGTTAAAGATGATGAGCACACAAAAGATGCAGTTATGCAAGAAAACGTAAATACAAAATCACGCCAAGTGGAAAAAAGCAGACCATGCCAGCAAGCCCACGCCGAGCAGCGTACATTTGCATTAGTGATGAGAAGTGACATAAATTTGATGTATGTTCAGTTCTTCCCTAGAAAAGTGTTTATGTTGACAGAGACAAAACCTCTATATTTAACCCTGGGGATTAGAAAGCAAGCACCAAGTGATGCCCATCCCCTTGGTGACACTCCTATTTGTCCTTGAGGTCTCAGTTTAAAGGTCACTTCCTGTAGGGACACCATTCTGACCCCCTCCCCTGGGCTGCCACAACCTTCACAGTTTAGAGCATGGTGTGCGGCATTTGACTGGCTTGCTTCCTTGTCAGTTTCCTGTATCAGACAGTGAACCTGCTGAGGACCGGGTGCCTGCCCTATTCACCATTGACCATGACAGCCCAGCACATAGTAGACCAGCTCAACAAAACTGGCCCCCCTCCCCTGTGTCACTGCCAATAACCAGTAAGGGCCACAGGTAACAATCAGGCTGTCAGGACAGCCCTGCTCCCAGAGGTGTTGGTGCAGACCACCTCCCCTTCAAGGGAACATCAGGCGGTCAACAGCTGGGAGAAGAGCCAGAAGGAACTTCCAGACTGAAGGGTGCCAACCTTACCCCTTCTGAAATCCCAAAGACCAGACTGCATAAGGCACACGTACAGCCTCTCCTGGGCTGGTCACTTCCTCTCTGGCTGGTCTCCACAGGCTGGGGCCCTTGAGCAGGGTTGGGTGGGAGCTTTGGAAGGGATGAGAAGGAACCTGGGCTGGGTTTGAGCTGTGAGTCAGAGGGCAGAGCAGCCCCAAGCATCTCACTGCCGTGGCTGCAGCAGACTTGGGGCTCCTGCTGGCCAGCCCCGACCTCCTGGAAGCAATCAGATGCCTGACCGGGAAGACACACCAGAGCTTGGAGCTCCTCCCAGGGCCGAGAAGGGGGCTATGACTGCAGAGTAGAGCTTTGGGGCTAGGGCACCCCATATTCAAATTCTGGTCCTGTGACTTGCAAGCTAAGTGACCCTAGTTAAGTTACCTGACCTTTCAGAGCTTCAGTATGGTACTCTGTAAAATGGGGGGATGTTTTGTGTACAAAGCTAAGGGCATGTAGTACACACTCATTAAATGAGGCGCCTCCAGTCCGTTGGATGGTGTACAAAGCTTCGTGTCTGACTCCAACATATGTGACCTCATTTGATGCTTGGCATTGCCAAGGTGATCCTTCCCTTCTCTCTGTCCTAGCCCCAGGCCATGAGGCTCTCCCTCTGGGCCTCCTGGTGACAGAAGCCATGGCCTGTCCCCACCCAGCTCCACCCACTCCATTCCGTCTTTTTCCTTGCAGCTCAGACACCATTAACCTGTTCCCATTGTTAGCAAAAATTATGGCGTGGGAAAAGCATTGCCTGGAGATATAAGTAAATTCTAGAAACTTGTGTAATTTATGGCTCAAAGGACTGCTCCGTAATGGCACAGACATCTGGGGCCTCCATCTACTCCAGCTGGTGTATCTCCAACTTTGCCACCAACGTGGGGGGAGGGGAATGTAATCCTGAGCAGAATTTACCTGAAATTTCATATTTTACATATTAAAATTAAGGTAAATTGTTTTCCATGCTTTCATACATTTCTTTTTAAAAAACTGTGATAGGGCTTCCCTGGTGGTGCAGTGGTTGAGAGTCCACCTGCTGATGCAGGGGACACGGGTTCATGCCCCGGTCCGGGAAGATCCCACATGCCACGGAGCAGCTGGGCCCGTGAGCCATGGCCGCTGAGCCTGTGCGTCCGGAGCCTGTGCTCTGCAACGGGAGAGGCCACAACAGTGAGAGGCCCGCGTACCGCAAAAAAAAAAAAAAAAAAAAAAGTAAAAAACTGTGGTAAAATATACATATAAAATTTACCATTTCAATCATTTTTAAGTGTATAATTCAGTGGCGCTAGGTTCATTCGCACTGTTGTGTGACCATCGCCCACCCCCATCTCCAAAACTTTTTCATCTTCCCCAACTGAAACTTTGCACCCACTATACAACTCCCATTTCCCCCTCCCCTTGGCAACCACCATTCTACTTTCTGCCTTCAAACATTTCTGCTTTAATATTTAAATGTTTTAAACTACTTAATTTTCTGAATCCTATGATATTTATTCGTGTTTTCATCTTTCTGCACTCAAAATGTGGCTTACAGTCAATGTGTACATTTCAGGAAGCTTCCTCCTTCCCCCACCCTGCGAAACACAGCTGATCTTAAACCAATGGCTGGTGAGTCTAATGGCTGATGGCACAGATGCACTGAAACCTTCTCCTTTCCTCTAACCTCTTGGGGAGGACGAGGCGTGTCTATCCTGGGGCTGCGTGTACTACTGGCACCTTGGCGTGTCCCTGAGGTCTTGCATCCCAGCTCGTGGAGCCTGGCCTCTGCCAGCAGCCCAGCCCCTCTGCCAGCGGCCAGCCTGTCCTCCGCTGCTCTTCCCCATACCTGCCTTGGTACCTCCTGCAGCTTCTGGCCCTTGTCCAGAATTCAGCAGGACTCCAGAGCTCCACAGTCATCATATTCTGGATTTTAACTGCCTGAGACCCAAATCTTCACTTTGGTCTTTTTTGCAAGGGGCTTTTTGGAAGTTCCTTTTTGGAAAAAGCTTATCCAAACTTTGTGATATATTTTCTGAATATATGCTTGTGTTACAAATGATTGATCCTGTTTGCTTAGTTTTAAAAGAATTCAAGCTCCGTTTGCGATGTGGGTAGTTCAGCTCATCTCCCCTCTTTGAGGACCCCCAGCCACAGGGAGGCCATTTGTTCAGCCGATATCCGAGGTCATGGTGGACTGAACCCGTCTGATGAGAGGCCCGAGGGCAGGGAACTTTTACTTCACCAGTTTTCCGATGACACTTGCTGTGCTCAGTGGGTCTGACTCAGGAGATGGGCTGCTAAGTCCCTGCCCAGCTCGCCCCCCTCGTTGGGTCCAGGCACTCTCTAGGGACTCACCAAGTTCCCGCTGGCCTTCATTTTGTAGATGCAACCAGGCTGGGTTGGGCAGAAACCATTATATTCTGATCTCTTGCCTCCATGGGCTACCATTACTCTAGCATTTCCCCCTAATCATAGTGCATACTATTTGTAGGACATTTAGACAATTTAAAAAAGCTTTAAAGAAGAAGGAAAATAATCGCTCGTAATCTTGACTCCAGGGATAACCGCTATTAATATACTTCCTTTCAGTATGTTTTCTTTGCATATATATTTACCATATTGGGATCACACATGACTTTTTTTAATGTACATTGTATCTTTTTCATTTCCCCATGTTTTTTGAAAAACGTGTTATTCCTGGTAATAAAATAATCCATGTTCAGTGTAAAACATTTTCTCCAGCAGATTTTTATATCCACTTCATGAGAACTCTCCCAGAGAAAAGAAAAATACAGAAACTGCCTTCCCTGCAGTGTGGGGTGGAATACCATTGATTTTAGGACTGGGCAGGAAATGAAATTTCATATGTGAGAAAATCTTAAGTAAAATTATCAACTCAAATACAGAAGTACTTTGGGAAGAAAAAAATCTTGGCTAAATAAACCTTATTACAAGAGGCCAAGAATTAAAAAAAAAAAAAACCACAAGATTAAAGGAGGAAACATAAAAGACATTACCATCTTAATGTATGCAAAACAATCCAATGAAATTAGACTCATTCATGCTTAAAACTCTTAGTAAAACAGGAATAGAAGGGAACTTCCTTAAATAATAACATAAGGAGGAAAAAAGGATATAAGAATGGGAGGAGATAACAGCAGATGAGAAATGTCGACAAAATTTTGGAAGCTGGACAACACTGATTGGCTTAGCAGACCCAAGAAAGCCTAGTGATTTTTCAAGGAAAGGGTGGAGCGGGAGGAAGCTGAGAAACATGCTAATTTGTACTGAGAAGCCCCAAAGTGCTCAAATATTAGAGGCAAGGTATAGGAAAATGCCAAGGCACAGAATAAAAAGCACTTTCATAAAAACAGAGATAATGCAGGGAGCAGAAACACTATAATTATATATTTTATACACTATAATTAGTATTTACAGTGAGATAAGAGAAGATGTTTCATCCCTGAAACAGGAACAGGACACCATACAAAAGGAACATTTGAAGAACCAAAAAGAGTTCCTAAAATTACAAATAAGGCAGCAGAAATAAAAATGAAGAAAAAGACCCACAAAGGAATATTCTTGTTACATTTCAGAACACTGAATAAGAACAAAGGTGAAGACCCTGAAAGTTTCCAGAGTTTGGGGTGGGGGGCCGGTAAGAGTCACATACAAAGGATTGGGAATCAGCGTGAAGGAGACTTATTAGTGGTCGGACTAAAAGCTGGAAGGCAATGGAGCAAAATCTGCACAATTCTGGAGGTAAACTATTTCCAACTTAGAAATCTGTACCCAGCCAAGCTATCAATCAAATGAAAGGTTAGAATAAAAGTATCTTTAGACATGAAAGATCTCAAATGTTTTCCAGCAAATTTATAGAGGGTGTGCTTCACCAAGAAAAGACATGGAATCTAGGAAACGGGATCTCACATAGGAAAGAGGCAAAGGTATACTGAGGATGAAGGTAAAAAGAAATTCCAAGACAATAGCTGGGGAGCAGGCCTAGTGAGCAGCCAGTCCAGACTGAAGCAGAAGACAGAGGATTCCAGGAGGCTGTCTGTCCATCTCCTGAACTTTTTTTTAGTTTCCGGGTTTTTTTTTTTTTTTTTCCTGGTCCATGCTGCCTTGCCCACCTTGACCTTCAATCACATATTCCCGTCATATATAGCCAGAGCATTGTGCGCCTTCCCTTCATAGCATAGATCAATATAGTAATTAAACATCTATTTCTGTGGTTTCTTGATTACTCTCTGCCTCACTCACTGCTCTCAGTCATGTGAAGGTGGAGGCTGTGCTCTTCTGGCTCTTCATTGAATTCCCAGTGCCAAATGCAGTGTAGGTGCTCAGTAAATGTTTATTAAGGCACTGACTGAAAGAATGGTGCTTTTTCATGCATATTAGAACAGCTAATATAAATTCTTGGCACCTGCCCTAAGTTAGATAAAACTAAGCCAAGGGCTGGATCCAGTTTATAGGTCCTTTTTTGTAGCCACTTTCAGACCCACTGACTGGATTATTATTCAGCAAATATTCACTCCTCCCCCTCCACCCCCAAGGTGGGAGTGGGGCATGGAGTATACTACCTTGTCCCTTTGATGTTGGGCTTGGCCATGTTATTTGCTTTGCCCAACGGAATGTTAGCACATATGACATGAGAAGTTCTCAGTTCTTGCCCTCCTGCCCTTTTTCTTACAAAGAGTTTCTCTCAAGAAGAAGGACGAGAGATTCATGGAGCAAACACAAACCCAATCCATAGGCTCAAGCCAAGCCCAGCCAATCTGCATCCCGAAGCTGAGCCGTCCTGCCAAACCCAGCCCAAATTAGTCCATCAACAGTCCTCCCATAGACCAATGATCAAGAAAGAAATGCTTATTGTCTTAAGTCACTGACTTTTGGGGTGATTTGTTACCCAGTATTATTAAAGCAATACCTGACTGGAATACCTGCTAAATGTAATTTATTTTCCAGACTACCTCTCAGAGAGTACCTGTGTGTCTCTCCCACAGACCGGCCAGCACAGACTTGTTCCTGAGTTCACTGTTAAGTGCTTGGTCACCAGGTTGGATGGGAGCATCTCCGCTCCAGCCTTCCCAGCTCCACTTCCACTTCTCAGAATGAAGAGCAAACTGAACATCTTGGAGACCTGACGTCTGGTCCTCCTGCATGTCACTTTACTTCTCCAGGCCTTGGTGACTTTTTCTATAACATAGAGTTGGCCTAGATCTTTGAGGCTCCTTCTAGCACTGAGAATCTAATCTGTAACGATAACCACGCCCGTCTCCTGCCCACCTCCCCGCCTCCTCACCTGGGTGTGTCTCAGCAGGGGGAGGGTAGCATGGTGGGCTGAGCAGAAGGCCTGGCTGGCCTCCCAGGCCTCGGCTTCGGCAGAGAGGTAGTAGCAATGCGCCATGGACCACATCCAGCCCTGGGGGCACGGCTGGCCCCCGGCCCCTGCAGCACAGAGACCACCGGTGAGGGCGGGGTAAGCTGCACAGAGCTGAATGTGTGGATGTTCAAAAGTCGGGGGGGCGGGACTTCCCTGGTGGTGCAGTGGTTAAGAATCCGCCTGCCAGTGCAGGGGACACGCGTTCGAGCCCTGGGCCGGGAAGATCCCACATGCCGCGGAGCAACTAAGCCCGTGCGCCACAACTACTGAGCCTGCGCTCTAGAGCCCGCGAGCCACAACTACTGAGCCCACGTGCCACAACTACTGAAGCCTACGTGCCTAGAGCCCATGCTCCGCAACAAGAGAAGCCACCGCGATGAGAAGCCCACACACTGCAACGAAGAGTAGCCCCCGCTCGCCGCAACTAGAGAAAGCCCACATGCAGCAACGAAGACCCAATGCAGCCAAAAATAAAGTAAAAAAAAAAAATCAGGGGGCAAATCTGGAGGCATGGAACTGGCAAGCCTTGGAGGGGCGAGCAAGGCGGGCAGGCCCTGGGAAGGCTGCACAGCTTGTGCACAAGGCCTCTCCAAGCGCAGGCTGTGTCCACAGAAGGAAGGGGTTCTTCTCCCTTACCTGTGCTCACCGAGCCCTGCGTCTTCACGCTGCATCTGCGTGGAGGGCGTGTCTTTTTCTAATTCTCACAAAGGAGCTAGAAGGACTAGACACCCTGCTGGGGGAGCAGGGGAGGAGAGGGGATGGGGAGGCGCCATACCTGCTTTCGAGGCCAGGGCCACAATGGCCACCGTAGACACCGCCAGGAACATGGCTATGGTTGCCAGGGCCCAGCGCAGGGACCTCATGTACATGGGCAGCCCTGTGGGAGGGGAGGGGACAACCAGGAGACACAGGTTAGGAGACGGTCCCAACTCAGGACCATGCTGACTCCTATACCATCATCATGCCCATCTCATCGTCCACCCTCAGGCCCAAGACACCAGGATAAACCACTCAATTTAGGTCCGAACCTCATACCTCGGAGAAAACTGCTAGAAGATATTCCACTTCTTAAATAGCTAGAAGACATAAGATTCTCTTCAAGAAAGAATGTGGCTAAAAACCATTTATTGAGCATCTGATGTGCTTCAGACCTAGGGCACAAATAGCACCAAGGATGGGGCAGGGGCCCTGCACTCAGGGAGCTAACGGGACAGGCAAAGGTACCAGGAGATCAAACTCCACACAAGAGAGGAACGAAGGCTAGATTCAGAGTTCGACAGACCCCCAAATTCAAGTTCGAGTCCTGACTCTATGGGCCCCTCAAGTGTTCTTGGTGTTTTTCATTTTCACATTGGAATCACATCTGCCGCTTCTATCTCTCCAGGTCACTGGAGGCCACTAATGAAGCTTCACACAGAGAGTGCCTTTTGGGCTTCAGAGCACTAGACAGATGTGAGTTGTCAGCCGCCCAAGGACCTAGGGGACCAGATGGCGGGAATGAGGCTGTGGAGGGGAAAGGAAGGCAGGAGGACACTCCAGGTGGGAGGAGGGTGCAAAGGCTCAGAGATAGAACATGTTCAGGGACTTCCCTGGCAGTCCCGAGGTTAGGACTCTGTGCTTCCACTGCTGGGGGCCCAGGTTCGATCCTGGTCGGGGAACCAAGATCCTGCAAGCTGTGCTGTGTGGCCAGAAAAAAAAAAAAAGAACATGTTCAGATGTCACATCCTGCCCTGTAGATGGAGTAACCAGAGAAGTCAGAGGGGAAAACTTGGGGAGTAAAACATAGTAAATGCTTCATCACAGCCAGAATTATAAGCAGCTTTCCACCTGGAAAGACACACCTATCTGAAGTAACTGAGCACTCAGAATTTGACCTCGGCCACGACCCGGGCGTGAAATCAATCAGAGCAAACACCTTGCTGCAAGGGGCCCAGGACTCACCCAAATCTTGGGGATGAGGGTCAGGAATGCCACATAATCAGTGTGAGAGTCCTAAGAACTCAATCATTATATTTCCCAAAGCCCGAAACAGCAGAGGTTAGTCTGTGGCAAATATTTCATTATTTTGAAAAGAGTCATTCCATTTAAAAAACCATGGACGTTGTATATACCTACCACCCAATTTCCTTTTTGTGTCTGGGATTGACATCTCCAGTGTCACACCCTCTGCTGCTTTTCTTCACTGCTCATCCCATCATCATTGTCTACATTTCAACTACCTTTCCCACCCCACAACTGAAACACCTTCTGCTTCCTCCTAGTCAAACCCCATGGCTGGGGTGGAGCCAGGTTTTGTGGGACTTAGTTTATCCAATTGGGGCAGTGGGGCATCTTAAAAAATAAAGTACAGGGACTTCCCTGGTGGCGCAGTGGTTAAGAATCCGCCTGCCAATGCAGGGAACACAGGTTCGAGCCCCGGTCCGGGAAGATCCCACATGCTGCAGAGCAACTAAGCCCCTGCACCACAACTACTGAGCCTGCGCTCTAGAGCCCTCGAGCCACAACTACCGAGCCCCCGTGCCAGAACTACTGAGCCTGCGCTCTAGAGCCCTCGAGCCACAACTACCGAGCCCCCGTGCCACAACTACTGAGCCTGCGCTCTAGAGCCCTCGAGCCACAACTACTGGAGCCTGCGTGTCACAACTACTGAAGCCTGCGCGCCTAGAGCCTGTGCTCCACAACAAGAGAAGCCACCGCAATGAGAAGCCCACGCACCGCAACGAAGAGTAGCCCCCGCTCGCTGCAACCAGAGAAAGCCTGCGCACAGGAACGAAGACCCAATGCAGCCAAAAATAAATAAATAAATAAATAAATTTATATAAAACAAATAAAATACAAACTTCCAAATACAAAGTTCAGCACAGGGCCTCAGAGGGCTCCTGCCAGTGAGAGGCCTGCTTGTGTCACTGCCTTCAGGTCCATCTACTTCGGCCGGTGGCCTCTGCTCTTCCGGCTGAGCCTGACCACGCTGGACATCACCTCTCCCAGCTCCACATCCTCCAGGCGTTCTTCCTCTGAATGTACCCCTCTGGCACCATCCCAGACTGTCAGGCGCTTTTGTTTTCTCCTGCCCAGACTGAGGACTGCTGGAGGGCAGGGTCAGGACGGCCGTTTCCTCACATCTCCCACACCTGACGTGTTGAGCACAATGTGACAGGCGGCAGCAGGCTGGACAACCGCTGAGATCCAACTGCTGCTCTCCTTCCCCAGACGGCGCTGGGGACTAAGCATCTCTGACATGTGCTTACACTCTGAGGTTAGTGCTACTCATTGAGTAACGATTTACAGAGTACTTAAGTGCCAGGTGCTGAAGATTCACTGAAAGCCTAGACTGTCACCTGCCATGCCCCGCGGGCCTCAGAATCCAGGGGAGCATGGAATAGGGACACCTGATCTTGTCTTGGGGACCAGAAGAGGTGACTCTGAACCAACACCTAAAGAGGAATAGTCTCCATTTGAGGATCCAGCTTGTGCCAATTTGTTACAGCAGCACCAGAAAACGATACACCTCTCATGCAGAAAATGTGCTCACACCCAACTCTGCAAAAGTTCCTGCGTGATCAGAGTCCCTGAACTCTACCATGTCTAAGAACCCCTGGCATAGAGGCCCTCGGGATTTGGAGCCTGTCTAGCTGACCGGTCTCCTCTCAACTGGTCAAGCTTTCAGCAGGCTGTCTGCTGGGGAGGCCTCTAGCCCCTCCAGCCAGAAGGCGCGCTACCACCCACCCCCCCCAACTCCTACTCAGCTTTCAGGGCTTTTGCTGCAGGAAGCTTTCCCATGCCCTCAAGTTCACCAACCACTCCCTTCTGGTTCCTTGTCCAGGATTTTTGTATTTTTCAGGCTCTTTCTTCTTCCCTGCAAGTCGCCACCCCCCACGCGGCAACAAAAGAACTCACACACACCCTAGCACAGTCTGGCCCGAAGTCCCCACGCAGTAAGCAGCAGTAGCTGCTGAACGGATGAGTGTTAGGGGTCAACTTGTCCTCGATATACGGGAGGGAAAGAAGGAGTCTGGGCCTGCGAGAGATCAGCGAGCCGCAGCCAGGAGTCGGGAGACCGCGGTGCTGCCGGGCCGCCACCGCCGTCACGCCACGCCACGCCACGCCAGCGCCGTCACCGCTGCAAGACCTCCCCTCGCCTGGAATTCCTTCCACCTCTACTTCTCAAAGACGCTGCGCACACTAAGAGCGAACGCGAAAGTTCTTGGAGGGTCGGGGAGGGAGAATAGCGGTTTTATTCTTTTACTGCCAACAAGCTGGATTATAATTACGTAGACCAAAAGTTACCGACTCTACGCCAGAGAGGCCGGGTGGGTTTCCTCCGCCGCAGTGGCCCAACCCTGGGTGGGTAGCAGGGGGGCCTCACGTTCGTCGACCCCCACCCGGGAGCGCGGCTCCCTGCGCCGGCGCACGCTTACCTATGAGCTTTATGACCCGGGACAGCTTCTTGTCGCCGTCCATCTCGGTGTGGAGCACGGCGTCCTCCTTGCAGCGGCAGCGGCACGTGGGGGAGCCCGGGGACTCCGCGCGCCCCTCGGCGGGACCGGCCCAACCCTCGGCGTCGAGGCCGCGCTCCGTCCGGGCTGCGGCCAGCGGCGTGCCACGGCCCCAGGTGCCTCCCAGAGACGGGGTCCGCCGCAGGAGCGGGAGCGCTGGGGAGGCGTGGCGGGAGAAGGCCGGCGATTCCGGCACCGGGACGGTGAGGAAACGCGTGGAAGGCGCCGGCGAGGGCGCGCGGCTGCCGCCGGCCGCGCCCACGGACTTCACGCGCACGTCCACCTGCAGTTCCACGGGGGCCCAGGCGTTCCAAGCCGGCTCACCGGGCGCGGCCCTGAGCATCTGCTCAGCCCCCGGCGTCTCGCCGTCCCGGGGCTGCTCGGCCGCGGCTGGGCCCGGCGACGGCAGCTCCGGGCTGGCCGACTGCTGACGGCGGAAGGCGCTGTAGCCCAGGCTGGGTGGCAGCAACCGCAGGGGCGCGGGTCGAGGCGAGGGCAGCTTCTTCCCGCCCGACAGGTCCTGGCCCGCGCCCGCCTCCTCCTTCACTGCGGGAGCCAGACTCGGGCTGCTCTCGGGACTCTCAGGACGTCTTTCTTCCGCGGGGACCTGGGGCTGCTCCAGCTCCGGGACCCGGCTTCCCAAGGGCTCCATTGGGAACTCGGCTCCGGCTTGGTCTTCCCCTGACGCCGCCCGGGCTCCCTCCATTTTAGACGCGGAGCAGCCGAGAGATGCCGAGCGGGGTGTACCTGGGCCCAGGGAGTTAGCTTCGCCGCCCCAACCAATCCCGTCGGGATTGGTTCCGACGGGTCGCTGTAAGTTGTCAAGCCACGCCCCTCTCCGTCGCCACACCCACTTCCTCCTCCCAGCCAAGGACCCCGCTGGGATTGGCTGTGGCTCGGGTTCTGTTGGCCACGCCCCCTCAGGCCTCCAGCCTCGCCTTCACTTGGCGCGAGGAAAAGAGAGGGGCGGGAGGGTCTGGCTGAGGGGTTACCCAGAAAGAGCCGGGAGACGGGTAAGGGCGAGCCCAGAGCGCAGACTCCTCTCTCTTCCTTGTCCCTGGCCCCACCCATTTCCCCCTCCAGCCCTCTGCCATTGTGCTGATTTTTGAGAGTTAGGGAAGGAGCAGCACACTTAGAGGACTGGCCCAAGGCAGAAGTCCCAGGGACATGTACTCTGGAGGCCTGACTCCTACTGGGCTAACTCAATAAAGACTGAGAAATGAATAAGCTTGAAAATGTGTATTTTCACGGGGAGAGAAGCCTGGTCCCCTGCCAGCCTGGTGTGGAGGACAGGGTTCCCAGCCCTGACCAGTAATCTGAATACCATGAAAAAAATACAGATTCCTGGCAGACTCCACCCAGACCTACTGAATCGCATAAGGGGATAAGGCCAGTTTTTAACAAGTGCCCCAGGATAGGATTGGCAGATAAAATACAGATCACTCAGTTAAATCTGAATTTCAGATAAATAAAAAATAGGTTTTTTGTTTTTTGTATAAGAACGTCCCAAGTGCTCCGTGGGATATACTTGTATTTTAAAAGTATTCATTATCTGAAATTAAAATTTAACCTGCCTCCTATATTTTTATTTGCCAAATCAGGCAACTCTACCCCAGGGACTTCTGCTGGAGTGATCTTGGGAGCAGCATTTGGAAAGACCACAGACTCGCTACTCCTGAGAGAAAGGAAGGAAGCAGGATGTAGAGGGGAAGGATCTTAGGAGGGGAGGTAAACTACTGCAGAGGATGCTCCCTGAAGACAAGCAACTGAGAGAAAAAGTCCAGCAGAAAGAAAGCACTATATGAAAACACTTTATGTTTAATCTCTACCAAACCCAGGCTATATATTTAATGTGGGGATATATGTATGCCTGAAAACGCATTTTAAAAGATGTGGAAAGATAGATACATACCAAAGTGATAATACTAGTGGATTTTGCTGTAGACTGTCTGGGGGGGACAGGGGGAACGTCTAGGAGACTTAACCTTATCTGCAGTGTTTCCACTTTCTAGAAACAGAAGGTATTTTTGTATATTCTTACATAAAAATCCAATTTTTAAAGAGATGGCATATAGTAAGTTATTTTTTTAGGGCTAATAAAGATTACTAAAAATATGAAAATAGTTCAAAAAGTATATAAAATATAAAGGAAAGGTCTCTTCTGTCCCTCTATTTCACCTCTCAGAGGCAGCCGCTGTCCCTGTTGAGATGGGCTGCTTGTCCATTTTCAGTGTGGACTGGAGCTGAGAGAGGAGCATCCTGACTGGCTTTCCTGCTTAAATATCTTCGCCTGGGATGACGATCATCACATATATAGTTTATAAAATCAAAGACTTCTTATCTTCCAAGTGTTTTGGCTCAGAGTGAGTCAGTGAGGAAAACATGATGCGCGTCCCTGTGTCACGGTCCCTAAGAGGGAGATGCCAAGGCCTGGCTCCCCTGGCCACAGCCCACCACCCTGGGCTGGGCTCAGACTCAGAGGTACCCAGGGCCATCTAAATTCCATCTTGAATTTGAACTGTAGACCACAGTGCCTGTGGGAAGCTGGTGGCGCGCACTGGCGCTGAGGGGTCAGGAGCGGAGAGATTGAGGGCAGCAAGACAAGTGGGCGGCAGGGCGCAGCCCTGGCCCATCCCTCCTACCTGCTTTCTGCATTCCGCCCCCTCCTGTCTGCAGTCACACTTTCATCTCACCAGTATTTATGGAGCACCGACTGTGTGCCTGGCATGTGGGTAAAAAGCCAGGGTGCTCTCTTGGGAGCCTGCACCACGATGATCTCCTCTCTGTTTAGTCTCTCCTTCTTCAACTGGTTCTTTCCCATCAACATGATCAAGCTTTACACACCTTGGACCCCATATCCCCCTCCAGCCAATACCCTGTCTATTTCTTCCTTAACACGACCAGCCTTCTTTAACGAGAGAATTATCCCCACGCTCTCTCCATTTCATCACATCTCAAGCACTGCTAAACCACTACGGTCTGTTTCAGCCCCCGCTAGTCTGCCCAAATCTTCTTTGCCAATGCCACCAGATCCAGCAGACATTCTTCAGTGCTTCCTTTACCTCTCAAAGCTTTTTTTTTTTTTTTTTTTTTTTTTGCGGTACGCGGCCTCTCACTGTTGTGGCCTCTCCCGTTGCGGGGCACAGGCTCCGGACGCGCAAGCTCAGCGGCCATGGCTCACGGGCCCAGCCGCTGCGCGGCATGTGGGATCTTCCTGGACCGGGGCACGAACCCGTGTCCCCTGCACCGGCAGGTGGACTCTCAACCACTGTGCCACCAGGGAAGCCCTCTCAAAGCTTTTGACATTGTCAACCATTGCCTCTTCCTCAAGCCCCTGTTGTTTTCCTAATCCCACACTCCGCTGGGTCTCCTTTACTTCCCAGCTGCTCCTCCTTGAGTCTGCTCCCAGAGCTTCCTACTCGCCAGCACTCTCTCCAGCCCGGATCTTTCTCCTGACCTTGACCATAACAGCTATGCTATGGGTTGGATTTTGTCCCCCAACCCTGCCTTGCCCCAGATTCATATGTTGAAGTCCTAACCCCTGGAACCTCAGAATATGACCTTATCTGGAATTAGGTAATCAGTTAAGATGAAGCCACACTGTAGTAGGGTGGGCCCCTAATCCGATACGACGGGTGTCCTTATGAGAAAGGGGAGATGTGAATACAGACATGCACACTGGGAGAACACCTTGTGAACATGAAGGCCAAGATCGGGGTGATGTGTCTACAAGCCAAGGGATGCCAAAGATCGCCGGCAAACCGCCAGAGCTGGGGGAGAGGCCTGGAACAGGTTCTTCATCACATCCCTCAGAAGTATCCAACCCTGACTATGCCATGATCTTGGACTTCCAGCCTGCAGAACTGTGAGACAATAAATTTCTATTGTTTAAGCCACTTGGTTTGTGGTACTTTGTTACGGCAGCCCTAGTAAACAAGTGTCACCAGTCCAGATGGCTGCCTGCCCTGGGGACAGCTTACCCTGACCCTTCACCACCACTCAGCTGGGCCAATCAGATTGTCCCTCACAGGAATTTGGCACGTGGCCTGAGAGACCTGGAGCTGGGAGTTGTCACAGCTCCCAGTAGGGCACCTCTCTAGAGAGAAGACCCACAGACCCCTCCTCAGGTCCCTGGAGTTTCTGTGGCTTCAGTCCTTCCTAAAGCATGCTTGTTCAAACTCTGTGGATTTCAGGGGGCCCTGGAGTATCACTCCACTACCTCCCTTTTTTTGCCTTAAGTTAGCACATCATTTACCACCCTGATTGCAAGTGGCAGAAAACCCAAGTCCAACCACTGCTTGCCTCCGGCGCCCTGGGGCTCCCTGCGGGGTGGAGGGAGTAGGTAAGGACCAGAATTTGACACAATCTCCATCCTGCCTTCCATGGCAGGGCCACATGGCCCTGGGCTCGGAAGGCCACTTACAATGTCTATGGTGGGAGACCCTAAGGCAGGTGAATTACCCAAACGTTTCAAGGTGTGGGTTCAGATCCTGGCTGGCCAGAAAGAAGAACAAATATCTACTGCAGTTCTTCCTTCTGTCTACTTTAAAATCCTTCTTTTTCTGCTTACAACAGTAATACATGCTTGTGATACAAAATTTAAATATTACAGAAATACACACTGTAGAAAGTGAAAGTCCCCAGGATTTCATGCCCCAGAGACCTGTTATTAACATTTCAATATACAGTCTTCTGGATGTTTTTTCTACGCATACACTGACCTCGACTGCTATTATACGTACATATATTTTGTTTCCAAAACTCCACTCATATTAAATGCATACCTATACATGATTTATTTAAGCAGTCTCCTCCTGGTGGACATTTGGGTTGTTTCCTTCTGCGTGACATAATTCCTGCAGCGCTGCAAATGCTACAGTTATAATTCAGTGACCATCCTTCTACATTGTTTTAAAAAATCACTTCTTTGATGATATCTTCAGAATAGATTAATTAAAATGGAACCAAAGGGTGGTCACAATTTCACATTTGATGGACAGGGCCCAAATGACCCAGATTACCCACAAGAGGCTGAGCAAATGAAGAATGAGAGAGGGTCGTCCACACAGCATCACCAGGACTTGATATTTTCATTCTCCTTAGTCTTTACTAATCTGACGGGTGAAATGTCAACTTGAATTTCTTGAGTTATGAATGAGGTTGGACATACCTTTCTTTTTTTGGCTGCATTGGGTCTTTCTTGTGGTGTGCAGGCTTCTCACTGCGGTGGCTTCTCCTGTTGTGGAGCACGGGCTCTAGGCGTGCGGGCTTCACGAGTTGCAGCACGCGGGCTCAGTAGCTGTGGCATGTGGGCCCTAGAGCACGCGGGCTTCAGTACTTGTGGCATGCGGGCTCTAGAGCACAGGCTCAGTGGTTGTGGCGCACAGGCTTAGTTGCTCCGTGGCATGAGGGATCTTCCCAGACCAGAGATCAAACCGGTGTCCCCTGCGCTGGCAGGCAGATTCTTAACCACTGCGCCACCAGGGAAGCCCCCTGAACATACTTCGTTAATTGTGTTACTGAGAAGTCTTTGCCAGTTTCAGGGCCTGTGAAGAGGGCCATGGAGTTTCCCTCTAAGGCCCGTTCCAGATCACGGGTTGGTTCCAGGAAGTGGCCCAGCAGGCACCCTTGTCACGCCCTCCTGGAGTTCACTGCTCCAGGAGGCTGATGGTACCCGGGCCACCTGAGCAAACTGAGGAGTTGGAAGAGCATAAACGGAGCCATGGCTGGTTGCTCCTAGAGAGGAAGCAAACACGCCCTCTTGGCTGATGTCACCCCCTGTGGCATCCTGAGCCCTTCTAGGGTCCTTGGATGCACAGATGGTGGTGGGGGGAGGTCTCTGCACCGCCAGCTCCCTGGCACGGTCCATCCTCAGCTCACATTCCACCTGCTCAGAGGCTCAGGGGCAGCCAAGCGAGTGTGGCACTCCCACCCCCGGGTCCCTGGTCCCTCACTTGTGACTGTCTTCATAGCACTCGGCACTGTCTTTGGCCAACGTGTTCACATATTTGTTTCGTTGTTTACTATTTGTCTCCGGCCCTCTGGCAGCCACTGCTGTAACCCCAGGACAGTACCTGGCAGGCCCATCCCCGGCTCTTGGCCGATGTCACCCTGGTGACATATTATGAATATTTATGAAATAAACATTGCCGAATGGGGCGCTGTGTGGGGTACTTGACATACCTTGTCTCATTTCTTCTTTTTCTCCCCGGATTTTTCTCTGACAAATTTTAAACATTAAGAAAAATAGAAAGCACACACAGCGAACACTTAAAGACCCTCCACCTAGACTCAACAGTTAACATTTCATCATACTTGCTTTGTCTTTCTCTCCATGCTAATGTACTTTTTGTTGCTGAACCATTTGAATGTACTTCAGACCTCGCGAAACTTGTGCCTTAAATACTTCAGAGTGTATCGCCCGCGAATATAGTATTCTGCAGAAGTCCGTACCATCCTCACACCAAGAAATGAGCAAGTACTCCATACTCGATGATATTACAGAGACCGTATTTAAATTCCCCCAATTTTTTTCAAACTAGGATCCAATCAAGTTTCACACAGTGCATTCGGCTGTTATGAGTAAATACTCTTCACAATAACTCTGTGAGGAAGACACTAACATTCCTTCTTTACAGGCAACTGAGAGTGAGAGAGGTTGAGGCACTTGCCAGGGTCACAGAACCCCCAAGTGGGAGACTCACGATGCCGGCATGCATCTGCGACTGCCAAACACGTCTTTTCTCCCTGTTTTCTACATCTTGTCCCCTCGTCCCCTGGGCTCTTGGAGATTTCTTTCCCAGTCTCTGGTCCATATGCAAGTCAAGGGCTGGGGCCAAGGTGCAGGAGTTGACCTAGTTACTCAGCAGCCGGGGCCTCGCTTTCAAGTTCCTCCAGCTACCTCCTTACCCCGATCTTATCCCTGTTGTTCTCTGAGACATTAGCTTTCGACAAGGCATCCTGTTTCTGCCTCAGTTATTTGGTGAAGGATCCACTTGCAGCTAGAGGAGAGACAAACGTGAATCCAGTGGAGGAACAAACGGTGGCCTTCAGTCAGGTGAGCAGGTAAGGGTAAGGCTGCAACGGGGGTGAGAAAATATTCCACCTGGACGCGAGCAAGCTCATCCAAGGAGACTTAGAAGCCATAACAGGACAGGAAAACAGCTCCCTGAGTCATCGTCTGCTTGCTCCTGGCATGTCAAGACAAAGATCCTCCCCTGCTGGGAGCGCCACTCCCAGAATCTGCTACAATGCAGTGCACTGAATGCAGTGCACTGGGGCTTGTGAGTAACTGACCTGTGTGAATAGACAGCCCTGATGAATACAGTAACACATGGGGCAGACCCAGCTGATCTCTCTGGGTCTGGGGCTCAACACCCGGAAAGACCTGGATGGGAGCAGTGCAGGGAACAGGAGACAGGGGCAGAAAGAGACGAGGGCGGAACAAAGGGACATGAGAGCAGGAGAAGCAGCACCCACCACCTCACATCGCTGCTATGTAAAAGCCTCTTCATCAGGCTGCGTGGGACCCCTATAGCCACAGTCTGAGAGCAGCAAAAGGAGAAGACACCAGCGCCCAGGAGCACCTCGGTGAGGAGGATCCAAATGTGGAGGATCCTCCTCCCCTCTGAGCCAGATCAGCCCACCGCAGAAGAGGTTTCCTAGTGAGTCCTCAGGCACCGGGTATCTCCCAAGTCAAAGCAGGCCTCGTGAACTCTAAACAAAGGCCTAGAGTATATAACTAGGAAGGCTGACTAAATGTGGATGTTAAGTCTAAGCTAAGATGTTAACAGCTGGAGCATGTGTATTTCAAGACAAAGGTGGTAACTATTAATATAATCAGAAAAAAAGAAAAAGTCGTTTTCAGGGAAAAAGAGGGATGGAGAAATAAGTGGAACGTAAGAAAATGTCTCCCAAATACAAGAATTTGGCAAGTTTTTCCAGCACTGCTTGATATAGAGACACACCAGACATCCTAGACCCCTGAGATGCGGGGGACCCCTGCCTGCCCCATGCGACCCACTGCCAGTGGTGGTGATAACCTATCACTGCCAGTCCCCACTCCCAAACTGTTAGGGAAACACTGACTGAAACCGCCTGCCCTGGCCGGGCAAAGACAGTAACAATTTGCATGAGTTATCTTACAACAGGAGGTCCTGGTAAGGAACACGGAACTAACAAGCCACCACCAACCAGAAGAATACGGGAAAGCTCAAAAGAAGAGAGGAGACGCCAGTCCACATGTCCTACCACCCTCCCAGAATCCTCCTGGCTGGAATCCATCTTGGCTGAGCGGTTGCGCGTGCCACCAGAAAGGACCCTGAGTCAGAGTGACCGGCCAGAGACAACCTGGAAACGAATCCCGTCACCATGAAGCCCGAGACTGTGAGTCACGTGGCAGAGCCGTCCTCCTGGGGTCCCTGACCCGCCTGCCCTCCACCCGGGCGCCCCCCCCCCCAATAAAGCCTCTTGCTTTGTCAGCACGTGTGTCTCCTCGGACAATTCATTTCCGAGTGTTAGGCAAGACCCCACTCTCGGGCCCTGGAAGGGGTCCCCCTTCCTGCAACAAAACTGAGGCCCGGAACCAAAGGGCGGGGAGGGCCAGCTGGGAAGGATAAGGGGTCCCTCAACACCACTGTGCAGGTCGCTGGTAAGTTTGGGGCACATCTCTCATCAGCCTCCCTGCCTAACCCCTTAGTACAGGGCTCTTCTGCCTCCCTGGCCTTCTGCTCTGTTTCCCACTGAGACCCTCTGGAGGTCTCAGCCTCACGCTCAAGCTTGGCCCAGCTGTCAGTGCCTTGATGGGTCCTGGCCACCCACCCCCCTCTTACGGACTCAGACAGCTGAGCCCTTTAGCCCATGGTGAAAACTCACCATTGAAAACCATCTCAGGACTTCCCTGGTGGCGCAGTGGGTAAGACTCCATGCTCCCAATGCAGGGGGCCCGGGTTCGATCCCTGGTCAGGGAACTAGATCCCGCATGCCGCAAGTAAAAGTTCTGCATGCTGCAACAAAGATCCCCCACATGGCAACGAAGATTCCGCGAGCCGCATCTAAGACCTGGCGCAGCCAAATAAATAAATAAATACACAAATACATAAATAAATAATAAAAAAGGAAAGACCTTATTAAAAAAGAAAAGAAAACCATCTCACCCCCACTTAGACTGGATCCTGCCTGGTCTAGAGTTTACTATTCTCTTGTGGTCTGAGTGGCCCCATCACTAAGGCTCCATCATCTGTCTTGATGGCTCCAGCTCCTATTCTGCCTATTCTTGGCTTCCTCCCTTTAAGGAGCTCCCTGCAGCCAGGAGCGGGGAGCCATGTCCACAGTACCTCCCCCACCATGTGTGAATAGTCTTGAATTCTGGTATATGTGTGATTTGGTGACCACAAGCCTGGTTTTTTGTTGTCGTTGTTGTTGTTTTAAGATGTTGGGGGTAGGAGTTTATTAATTTACTAATTTATTTTTGGCTGTGTTGGGTCTTCGTTTCTGTGCGAGGGCTTTCTCTAGTTGTGGCGAGCGGGGGCCACTCTTCATCGCGGCGTGCGGGCCTCTCACTATCGCGGCCTCTCTTTTTGCGGAGCACAGGCTCCAGATGCGCAGGCTCAGTAGTTGTGGCTCACTGGCCTAGTTGCTCCGCGGCATGTGGGATCTTCCCAGACCAGGGCTCGAACCCGTGTCTCCTGCATTAGCAGGCAGATTTTCAACCACTGCGCCATCAGGGAAGCTCCATCAGCCTGGTTTTTCAGACGAGAGCCCAGAGATCTCCAGGTTCAATCACTGTGCCTGGGGAAATACCATCTGCGATATTGCATTTTATAAGAAATATAGGGGCTTCCCTGATGGCACAGTGGTTGGGAGTCCACCTGCCAATGCAGGGGACATGGGTTTGATCCCTGGCCCTGGAGGATCCCACGTGCGGCGGAGCAACTAAGTCCGTGAGCCACAGCTGCTGAAGCCTGTGCGCCTGGAGCCTGTGCTCCACAACAGGAGAGGCCACTGCAATGAGAGGCTCACACAGCGCAGGGAAGAGTAGCCCCCGCTCGCCGCAACCAGAGAAAGCCTGCACGTGGCAGCGAAGACCCAACGCAGCCAAAAATAAAATAAATAAAATAAAAATAAATAAATTTATTAAGAAAAAGAAAAAGAAAAAGAAAAAGAAAAAGATATTTGGTCTGTGTCCCCATTTCTGGCACATAGTTCCTAAAACCCTTGCAATTTCTTAAGTGATGAGAGCAATAAAGGTGTCTTTTGTTATGTTTATAAGGTGACTTTTGGACCACACCAAAGGATGGGTCTGCTTGTCAGGAGAACCAACCATGTGACTAGAGGGCTGAAACTTTCTTTTCTTTGCTCCTTTTTTTTTTTTTTTTTTTAAGAATTTCCACTTAAAAAAAAATTTATTTATTTATTTTGTCTGCGCCAGGTCTTAGTTGCAGCATGCAGGATCATCGTTGCGGCATGCGGGCTCTTTAGTTGCGGCATGTGGGATCTTTTAGTTGTGGAATGAGGGCTCTTAGTGCAGCAGGTGGGATCTAGTTCTCCTACCAGGGATCGAACCCGGGCCCCCTGCATTGGGAGCGTGGAGTCTTACCCACTGGACCACCAGGGAAGTCCTGAGGGCTGAAATTTTCAGTACCACCCTTGATCTCCAGGGACGGGAAAAGAGCAGAAGGTTGAATCAGTCACCAATGGGCAATGGTTTAATCAGTCATGTCTGTGTAATGAAGCCTCCGTCAAAACCCAAAAGGATGGGGTCTGGAGAACTTCTGGGTTGGTGAACATGTGGAGATGCAGGGAGAGTGGTGCCCTTGAAGAGAGGGGCATGGAAGCTCTGCCGCCCCTGCCCATATTCCTTGCCCCGTGCATCTCTTCCACCTGGCTGTTCCTGAGTTATATCCTTTTATAATAAACTGGTAATCTAGTAAGTAAACTGGTATCTTGAGTCCTGTGAGCCGCTCTAGCAAATTAATCCAACACAAGGATGGGGTCATGGGAACCTCTGCTGTATAGCCAGTTGGTTAAAAGTACAGGTGGCAACCTGGACTTTCAATTGACACCTGAAGTGGTGGCAGTCTGGTGGGACTCAGTCCTTAATCTGTGGGGTCTGACTATCTCCAGGTAGACAAGTGTCAGAATTGAGCTAAATTGTAGAATAACCAGCTGGTGTCTGAGAATTGACTGGTTGTGTGGGAATACCCTCCCACATGGGAACTGATACCCAGAATCCTTACCATCCCTGACCTCTGTCTCACATTCTATAAAATTCAACCCCTCAGGACTTCCCTGGTGGTCCAGTGGGTAAGACTCCACGCTCCCAAAGTAGGGGCCCGGGTTTGATCCCTGGTCAGGGAATTAGATCCCGCATGCATGCCACAACTAAGAGTCCGCATCCCACAACTAATTAGCCCGCATGCCGCAACTAAAGATCCTTGTGCCGTAACGAAGACCCCGCGTGCTGCAACTAAGACCTGGCACAGCCAATAAATAAATAAATAAATAAATAATAAATTAAAAAAAAATTCAACCCCTCACCTTAGGTAATAGCTGCAGACATTAATGACTTGTTAGTTGAATCCTATCAACTTCCTTTCTTCTTTCTGTAGCACTGTTGTGATGGACAGGGCTCCTAAAAATTCAGAATGGGTAGTAATATGCTTTTCAACATTCAAGGGCAAGAAATGTCACCTTTCTTTATTTTCCTAAGTCATACTATATCCAATTCAAGCTGTCACTTATGAAGATGCATGAGAACTTCACTATGAGTCAATTTCCAGGGGCCCCTCTCGCAAGCAGATTAAACAAGGACCCCAGGATTTATTGGTGCCTTGAAAGAGGAGGCCCATTCTTGCGTTTTGGGTCCTGATTGGGCTGCTGCTTCTGCCTGAGACAGATGTAGCCTCCAGGTGCTGGTCTTTACCAGGCTTAACCCCACCCTTCACATGTGGGTGCAGGCGGCTGGGACCTGGGTCTTCTCCTGCCTTCCGACTGGAACTACACCATCAGCTCTAGTGAGTCTCCAGCCTGCCAACTACACATCATGAGATTGCTTGGCCTCTATAATGGGGTGAGTCAGCTCCTAATTATACAAATAGGAAATATATACATATGAAATATATATACACACATATCCTTGTTGGTTCTGTTTCTCTAAAGAACCCTGACAAATCCAGCCTTTGTGTTACAGACTCCCTCCTCCCTGGCCGGCCATCCAGAGCTGCACCTCTCAGAGCCAGCCTCCACATGCATCCACTTATGCCCTCCCCTGCCTGAGGTCCTGCCCACTCCCTGTCCCTCCAGGGCAGGTCTCTGGCACTGTGGGAACACCTGTCCCCACCCAGTCTCCTCCATCCTTGGGCTGTTTTTGGACTCAGTCCTTGGAGTCTTCCTCTATCCTAAACCTCCTGCGTTATGATTATTTTATGAGTTTAGGCTTTTAAAAATGAAAGCACTCAACTCTCTCCTGGGGCTAGAAACACCTCAATTTCCAGGACAACAAGTCCAACCGCCCTCTGAAGAGGAAGAAGCAGAAAATACCTCTCGTTTTTGGTAATGAGTCTATAGGAAGGTGAGACGGCTAACTTCGCATCACACTATTCGTACACATCAGCTTTGTCTCTTTATGTCAGGAGCAGTGGTGATGAGATGCTCAACTCCAGGGACGCTCAAGCTGCTCACGTCAGAGTCCAGAGGAGGGGCACCCGGGGCTGAGCAGCTCACGGCCTGTGCTGTTGAATGCACACCCCGGTCAAGAGACCCTCTGCTAGACCCTGTGCCCAGGCCCCAGTGGGTGACCGATCTCAGAGGAAGATGTGGGGTCTCCCTGTAAGACCCCAACTACCCTCTGTAGGCCCGGCAGTGCAGACCTCAGTGAGGACAAAGAGCCTGGTCTTCCCAGGCAGGTGGGAATGCTGGGCTAGATGCTAGGCTAGATGGTGGTACTGGAGCCAGCAGGCAGCCCAAGGTCGCTCAGGACAAAAGGTCAGACGAAAGGTCTCAGCAATCCCACAGCCCATTAGGGATCCCCTGACTGTCTTTCGGGCCCTGGACTTGGCTCTATCGGGATTGAACTGACCTGGCTACCTCTGCTTGTCAGAGGCGTGGGGTCGCCTGTTGGAGGCATGGAGTCACTTGCCCTCCTAGGCCCTGGTCCATCTCAGTTCTGTTCTCTGTGATGGCTCCCTCTCACCTGCCTCCCCTGAGCCCCTTCAGCCACCTTCAGCCATAGGTGGGCCTGCTTCCTGAGACCTGTCTCAGATATTGGAAGGGTTCCAGACACTCAAGGACTTTCCACGTGAGAAAGAGGAGGGGTCTCACACAAACACTGAGACTTCCCAGGGACTCCCACCCTCCTCAAGAGGGAGACTCCAGGGATTCTCCACATGCTGCCTCCAAGTCCTGGCCTTGCCTCTTCCCTGCCAGCCTGATGTTAGCACACCTCATGGTCACAGAAATGGGATTTGTGAGGCTCTTCCTTGGCCCAGGTTAATAACACTGGTAAAGACCACAGCCTTTAAGGGAGACCAGGAGCACATGACAGTGTGATACACTGTCACTAACACCCGTGCAGAAGGCTGGGCTGGGGAGGGGGATGTCACTAGGCCTCACTCTTGGTGATGTCATGCAGATGCTTTCCAAACAGCGAGCATATTTGGGCAGACCCTACCCAGTTCTGCACGGTAATGAGTGTGACATGACTGCCAGCCTGTCAAGTACAAGGAGAGGGATGGCCGGATAGAGGTGGTCACAGCACAGAGTGAGGTGCAGATATTCCCAGGTGCTGTCCATGTGCACTGAAACACCCCAGCTTGCTAGAAGACATTAAAGCAAAAATGCAAGCAAGTAGAGAAAAAGAGGCTTCTTTCCCCAAAATAAAAGCCAAATTCATCAGTTGGTGAAGAACCGATGTCGGATGCGGAGGCTACTGAAGATCTCTGGCTGAGAAGGAAATCTATTTAAGAAAATAGTTTAAACCGTTTGCTAAAATTTCTTCTTTTATTTCTGTAAAAGTTGATATTGGGCTTCCCTGGTGGCACGGTGGTTAAGAGTCCACCTGCCAGTGCAGGGGACACGGGTTCAAGCCCTGGTCCGGGAAGATCCCATGTGCCGCAGGGCAACTAAGCCCATGTGCCACAACTACTGAGCCTGAGCTCTGGAGCCCGTGAGCCACAACTACTGAAGCCCTCGCGCCTAGAGCCTGTGCTCCGCAACGAGAAGCTCGCTGCAACTAGAGAAAGCCAGTGCGCAGCAACAAAGACCCAACGAAGCCAAAAATAAATAAATAAAATAAAATAATTAAAAAAAAAAAGTTGATATCTGGCTGTCCCTGTTATAATAATTCAGACTGAGAACTTTCCCTACCGTGTACTATGGATGTGCATGTATCTATCTAATATCGATTTGTCATCTATTTATTTATCATAGGGTAGAGTGGTGGACACAGGTTGGACAAATAGAGAGAGATGGGAAAATGGAGAGAGAGAGAGGGCGCTGGACCAGCTTCTGTCTTAAATACAAACATCGTGAATCCTTTGGTCAAGTAGAAGTTGTCTGCCACTCAGGTCTGGTTGATGTGAACAAAAACCCTCTAGGGAGGCACACTTCTGGGGGAAGGGTCTTGCATCCCTAACAATCTTGGGACCCAGTTCATGGACTCCATCAAGGTTCACCCTTCTCCATAAAGGAACAGACGTTTCTATTACTGGGGACCCATCAGAGAGCCCAGGCCACAGGGAAGCACATTATATGCCATTCTGTGACCACAGAACCTAGCCTGCACATTCCCAATTATAGATCCACATGTATAACCTTGACAGGAACTTCAGGGTCCAGACTGGGAGATAACCATTGTCATGTTTAAAGGTCTTGCTCCCATCATTAACAATTCCAACTTTCATGATGAGCTTCTGTGCTTTAGAAGAAAATTGACTTTCCTCATTTATCATAAAGATGTGGGGGGGGATGGGAGTTTTTAGGGCAGTCTTTTTTTTTTTCCCCCACAACGCACACCTTTTGTTCTATTGTCCAGAAACACTGTTGACGTCAATTACACAGATGGGCAAACTGAGGCCTGAAACCAGTCCCACTGAGAGAGAGAGGCAGAGCGGGAGGAGAACCGAGACTTCCGGGCTCTCGGCCTGGGGTGCTTTCAGTTGGGGGCGCGGGTCCCGTTTGTAAGTAGGTATCCTCGGACAGCCACTGCCGATCTTTGTCGCTGTGTTAACCAAGTGCGGACTATTCTGAGTCATCGCAGGCAATCAGCGCGGCTGGGACTAAAAGCGAAAGGGACGCGCGGGTGACGGGCCTGGGAGGTCGGCGGGTCGAGAGCCCAGGCGTCCACGCAGGCGGGGCCACCGCTGGGATTCCCGCGGCACGAGCACGCGGGAGGCGTAGGGCAGTATTTCTTAACTGGTTTATCTATAGATTCCTTTGAATCTTCAATGAATGCTGGGAACCCTCTCCCTAATAAAATACATACATTTTACAGTTTTCAGTGTTGGGGGTCACAGATTCCCTGAAGCCCACCCACGAACAGCAATGTAAGGACCCCTGGTCTTCTGGCTGAAGCTCTAACCAGCTGACTTATCGATTCCACTGCATGTTTGCCCATGAAGCTTTCACAGGCCATTGGAAGGCTGTTTTCCACCTGTCTCATCAGAGCCCCAAAGTGGGATTATGTGACTTTCATATGTGGCAGATTTAAATACCATGACTCAGGCAGCAGGAGAGCCAGTCTGGCCACAGTGCTGGAGATTTAGACACTGTGGTTTTGAGCCAGAACTGTGCCATTTCTGCAAGCAAAATACAACAACCAAAACAGGCAGTTAAGCCATTGTTAATTGGCCTCTCACCAATGTGGCCTCTCCCGCTGCGGAGCACAGGCTCCGGACGCGCAGGCTCAGCGGCCATGGCTCACGGGCCTAACCGCTCCCCGGCATGTGGGACCTTCCCAGACTGGGGCACGAACCCGCGTCCCCTGCATCGGCAGGCGGACTCTCAACCACTGCGCCACCAGGGAAGCCCCAAGCTATTGTTAATTTTGAGGAGAACTTCACAGTGATGATTAAGACAATGTATAATTTCAAAACCCTAACAGGCAACCTCCTGCAGGGACCATGACGGCTCTGGCTGAGTAGGCCAGCCTTCCACAGACCTGTGTTTCTCTGGCCACTGACACAGCTCAGGGTCTGTTTGCGCTACCAAAATCTCGCCCTCCTTTGTGGTCTGGAGATGCATAAACACGAGACCGTCTGGCTTGTCTGTCTTAGAGATTTTTTCAGTTACGTGGGGATCAGACAGTCTCCTGATCCCAACCTGACACAGAAAGAAAAGCTTTCTTGCAGCTTCTCTGCGCTGAACTTCCCTGTCCCTCCAGCCTCCCCTCCTCCTGTCACCATGGCAATGGGTAGAAGATGAGGGTTTAGTGCTATCTTTTGGGGGACTCTTAATGGTACCTGTTGAATTGTGTCCTCCCAAATTCATACGTTGAATTCCTAACCCCCGGTACCTCAGAGTGTGACTATTTGAAGATAAGGTCCTCGCAGATGTAATTAGTTCAGGTGAGGTCACTAGGGTGAGCCGTAACCCACTGTAAAAAGGGGGGATTTGGACACAGACATGCACGCAGAGAGAACACCATGTGAACATGAGGGCAGACTGGGGTCATGCGGCTACAAGCCAAGGAACACCAAAGACGGCCAGCAAGCCCCCAGAAGCTAGGAGAAAGGCAACATTCTCCCTGACAGCCCTCAGCAGGAATCCTGCCGATGCCTTGATCTCCGACTTCTAGACTCTAGACCTGTGGGACAGTACATTTCTGTTTAAGGTACTTTGTTACAGCAGCCCTAGGAAACAAACACACTGACCTGGGCCTTTGACAGGCCCCAAGGAAACGCCTCGCTGTCCCATTTCAAACATCAAAAAGTGCTCAACTACTCAGATTTTATAGACCAGGTGGCAGAAACATAAACCCACCCTTGGGCCCACACCTAAATCTCTGTCCACTGGAACTGTAATGACCTTTCTGTCTATAGAGGTGTGTCTGTGTATCTGAGATATTCTGGGAACAAGAGAAATGAAGGTGAGCCATTCACAGGCTGGCTTAAGGAACTAGGCTAGAGTCAGCAGAATGGTGCAGAGACATGTTTTCTGCCTGAAAATCTTATAATCAAACACCAAACCTCTGCAGGAGTAGTACTGCCGTCCCTCCCCGGCAGAGCCCCTTGATGGAGACCACAAGCACTGGAATAGGTTTGCTGCTCCAGCTGATACACTGAACACCTCGGGGGGAATTTCTACTTGTGGGAGAAGAGAGGTGAGTTGGGGCCCACAGAAGCCAAGGAGTCCTGGGCTGGGGCTCCATGCAGGAGCCTCTTCTCCAAGGAGTGTCACCTAACTCCCCAAAAGCTGCAGCTGGCCCCCATCTGTGAGAATTAGGAAAAGGGGGACCCTGTGGGCAGGATCACCGAAAGCAGGTAAATTTGAAAAGTGTACCCCTTCCTCCAGGTGGCATGGCTTTGTGATCAGGTAAGAGCTGAATTCCAGATCCTAGTGGCCCCCCAGGCCAGGCGCCCTTGTGCAGTGAGCAACCTGCACAAACGTCCATGGCAACCTATCCACAGGGCTCAGTGAGCGGTGACTACTGAGAACTTTCCCTCTTTCCCCTCTCCCCATCCCCCTCAACATAGGATAAGGAGGGAAGGAGGTCAGCCGCCTTTGGGAGCTCAGTGCTTGTGGAGAGAAGCTATTCTCTGAAAGAGTGGGGATGTGGGGTGCGGTGCTTTCCCTCCATGAAGCCAAGTTGACAGCTACAAGAAAATCCCTAGTAAAGATACGGGGTCTCTAAAAAAAGAGGAGACTGGAGTCTCTTTCCACCTGAATGTTAGCTGAGTTGCAGAATGCACTTGCCCCTTGGGTCTGTTCTGGAGCAAGTGAACATGGCGGGGGTGAGGTAGCTCAGGGCCAGACTGTTCCAGGAACCTGGGAGGTCAGCCCTCTCCCTTCGCCCATCTTCAGAGTCTCTAACTGGAGGTGCGCTCAGGGAGGGCACGAGGCAGGCCCATCTGGGTGGTGCTCCATCTGGCACCCCTGTCTTCCCGAACACCTTTCCCAGTCTCGACAGACAGTGGGGTATCCTAAGCCAGAATTCCTCCAGACAGGTCCTATGCCGAGTGTGGCTCTCAGAGCCGACCTCAGGGGGGCCACCGGCCTCCCCTTTTGAAGAACAAGGCACTGTCCACACGAGGCCGGACTCGACAGTTTGCACCAGACCCACCGCCCCCTGCGGAGATGGCCCCAGGCCGCGTGTTGCAGGGCAGGGAAGGTCTACCCCTCATCCGCCCCCAGCAAGGCCTGGAACTGGCTCCAGTCCCCACCACAGAGCTTTCCCCGCACTCACCGGAACGTTCCACACTTGGAGCATTAGCCTGCCGAAGTTAGAACGTGGTAGTACATCCTTGTTGTCACTAGATGGCGACCCTGCGTAAAGGGAAAGCAAAATGCCGCTGGAAGCCGCCCACCGCCCGGCTGCCTCTTTCGAGGCGGGGGTTCCTGGAGGGAATCAAGACAGCAGAGGCTGGATACGGAAGGTGCTTACTTTCGGGTCCGCCCGGGGGCTCGGGAGGCGTGGCTCCAGAGGGCAATTCCTCCCCCAGTCCCGGGGCCCTTCCCCAGCAGACGACCCAGGGGCCAGCCCAGCGACCCGGGGCTCCCGGAGCTGTGCGCAGACGCGAAGTGACTCCTCGTTACCGGGTTGGGACCTGTTTTGCCCCCCAAATGCTGTTTTTAGGTGAAGCAGTATCTCAGGGCAAGGACGTGAGCTCTGCGAGATGGGGAGAGAACACTCACCTGCCGAGCGGGGGCCTCCGAGGCACAGACTCCGGGCTCAAGGCCACCGCGAAGGTGGCGCCCTCTCGCGGAAGCAGCAAGACCAGACACAAAACCAGAGTGGCTCTGTGTGCTCACAGCGGTACACTTGAAACAACCACCACCGCCACCACAATAATAATAAAAGCTCTGCAGTGTGCTTGGAAGCTTGTGGAATTGCTCCACACTCACGCATATCACGGCACCAAGATCGAAGCGTTTGAGTTATCGATGAGTCTGTTAAGGTAGAAGAAATGGCCCTTGGGAGCGAATTTCCTGTGGCCCGATTAGACCTCACGCTTGGTGTGAATTCACTCAGCTCTGCGAAAATGCCGAAAGTGCTGGGCTCAGGCACCCTAGAACATGCCTGTCCAGGACTTCAGGCTCGAGGCTCCGCGAGGCCATCGGTGTCACCTGTGGGTAATACACAAAACGAATGAGGCAGGGGGCGGAGCTTCAGAGAAACTTTCACCAGTCGTTTCCAAAGCCAAACCAGGGAACATAAAAATGTTTCAGGGACTTCCCCGGTGGCGCAGTGGTTAGGAATCCGCCTGCCAATGCAAGGGACACGGGTTCGAGCTCTGGTCCGGGAAGATCTCACATGCCGCGGAGCAACTAAACCCGTGTGCCACAACTACTGAGGCTGTGCTCTAGAGCCCGTGAGCCACAATTACTGAGCCCGCGTGCCACAACTACTGAAGCCCGCACGCCTAGAGCCCGTGCTCCGCAGCAAGAGAAGTCACCGCAATGAGAAGCCTGCACACCTCAACAAAGAGTGGCCCCCACTCTTCGCAACTAGAGAAAGCCCGCATGCAGCAACGAAGACTCAGTGTAGCCAAAAATAAATAAATGTATTTTTAAAAAGTTTCAAAGGCTGTATTCTTACCCCACTCAAAATGAAAACAGTTTTAGTATTACAGGAAACAGGGCATTTTTTTTTTTTTACCACTTTGAATCCCTACTTAATTGAATCGTAAAATGTCTGTGAGAAAAAAAAACTCTAACCTGCTTTTTAGACCCCAAAATGTTCCTTAAAGTCTGGGCATATTTGAAAAGTCACAAATGGAGGCCACTTTCTAATCCTCACCTTTTACATCAATTCACAATACTGTAGGCTATGTGTACGTTTCACTTCAGCCCTGAAACAACACCAGCAGGGAGATGGGGAACTGAGGCTTATAGCAGGGAGGTGATTTGCCCACGCCCAGTAGTAAATTAACAGCCCAACTAGCGCTGACATTAGTCTGTGCCATACTGCAAGAAGCATTTGCCAAGACTGCTTGTGTGCCAGGCACTGTGTAAGATTCAGGGAACGCGGGGCTAAATATGATGCTTGGTTCCTCACTTCTCTCAGGTTGAAAGTTATTCAATCAGAGAGATGTTGGAGACTTCCCTGGTGGTGCAGTGGTTAAGACTCCGCCTGCCAATGCCGGGGACACAGGTTCGAGCCCTGGTCTGGGAAGATCCCACATGCTGCGGAGCAGCTAAGCCCCTGCGCCACAACTACTGAGCCTATGCTCTAGAGCTTGCAAGCCACAACTACTGAGCCCCGCGTGCCACGACTACTGAGCCCCGCGTGCCACGACTACTGAGCCCGCGCGCCTAGAGCCTGCTCTCCGCAACGAGAAGCCACCGCAGTGAGAACCCCTTGCGCCGCAACGAAGAGTAGCCCCCGCTCGCTGCAACTAGAGAAAGCCCCCGCACAGCAACGAAGACCCAACACAGCCAAAAGAAAAAAAAAGAGGTTTAGACAGCAAGTATATACAGTGTGAGTTTTGAGTAAGTGAGAAACTGGCCCGGAGCTTATTATCTAAGCAGGAAGAGGATCAGCCCCACTGTGTGAGGAAAGGTGCCGACACTGAAACGCCTCTTGGGTATGCTGTTCTCTCTTCAGAACAGCACTTAGGAGTCTGAGGGCTTCTCATGCGCACGTGAGATCCATCCTCTTGTGTGATCAACTGATGCGTTCAGTCCGTGAATAATTCTGATGCTGCCATCAAAACCCTTCACACGTTCCTGTCAGTGGGATCAGGGAGACCCCAGCTCAGGAATCCTGCTCTGCTGATTTCCTGTCCTCACAAGGAAACTGGAACATTTCTGACAAGGCAGCCCAAAGGCACAAAGCATACCTCTGGGCACACTTTAAATATCACTCTGAATAATTCATCTTGTGCATTATTTAATAACTCTGCTCTGCAGAATGTTTACTTACACAGTATTTTCACCTCAAACTCAAGCTGAACCATTTCAGAGAACTTTTGACCCAGCAATTCCACTTCTGGAAACTTATTCCATAGAAACACTTGTACAGGGACTTCCCTGGTGGAACAAGGGTTAAGAATCTGCCTGCTAATGCAGGGGACATGGGTTTGAGCCCTGGTCAGGGAAGATCCCACATGCTGTGGAGCAACTAAGCCTGTGTGCCACAACTACTGAGCCCGTGCTCTAGAGCCCGTGAGCTGCAACTACTGAGCCTGCGTGCCATAACTACTGAAGCCCGCACGCCTAGAGCCTGTGCTCCGCAACAAGAGAAACCACCGCATTGAGAAGCCCACGTACTGCAACAAAGAGTAGCCCCCGCTCGCCGCAACTAGAGAAAGCCCGCGCACAGCAACGAAGACCCAACACAGCCAAAAAACAAAACAAAACAAAAAGAAACACTTGTACAAGGGCACAAAAGTAAATATGCTAGAATACTCATTACAGCATTGCCTGTGCTATTAAAAAATTATAAACAATTTAAACGTCCATCCCTAGGAGAATAATGAAGTAATAATAATTATGGTATCTCCAAACTGTGGAATTCTATGTAAGTGTTAAAAAAGAATGCAAGAGAGCTATATGAAGTGACATAAGAAGCAAGTTGCAGAATGTATTAACTTTTGTAAAAAATAATCATGAATATTTATTTTACATATATTAAAAAGTACTGAGAAGCACATGTAGTATACCAAACTCAAGTGAAAGTTTAAAATTAAAAAATTTATATATTGTTTGCATGAAAACAGCTTATGTATTAACTTTATAATTTAAAAATTTTATTTTTGTCATTTTAGAAAAAAAGTACAAAGTCAGATTTGGTGAATTCAACAAAGATTTGGTGCAAGTTTTCTGGGTCACTTGCAGGTTCTTGTTACCCTCCAGGGAGAGGGCTAATGCCTGAGACATCGTTCTCATTGTGAAGTCAATCTTTTGGCCGGGAACAGTTTTTCTTGCCTGCAGAGGTTGCTTCCATCAGGAAATGCTGAGAACAGTTGCCCTCTCACTCTCAGAGCTGGTAGCCAGTGTGCTCACCAAGCGGCCCAGCTTCCATCCGCTGATTAGGCTCTCATCACGAGGCTCCGAGGGCCGGGACTGGGTGTGTCCTTGGCATCTGTCTTCCCAGCACCTAGCAATGTGCCCAGTGTGTATTTGATGCTCAATAATTGTTAAAGAATTTGTGGAAGGAAGAGTTTTTGATCTCTCTCGGCTTGATTTTCAGGTTGGGGAAGTGGGGTGTCTGTGAAGGTGGCTGGCAGTTCCTGGGTCATGAGTCTGTGGGTGTCTCCTTGGGCTCCTAATTTTGGAAGGTTGTAAGCAGATGACCCAGCCACCTGAGCAGCACCTGATGAAGTCTTAACACACAGGAGCAGACGCTGTCCCTGGACTTAGAAATGATACCACAGAGTTGATTTGACGTTTCAGCAATTTGCAGAATGTTTCTGCTACACGATATCTAGATGTAAATGGTAATCACCTTATATAAATAATGGTAAGTGGGTTCACGGCCAAGGTAAAATCAAGCACTTCTGGGGGCATCTTTGGGGCCAGGGTGCCAAAGAGGGGACTTGTAGCTGCTGAGATCCTTCCAAAGATGCTTTGGACCCCAAATCCAGGCCCACCCAGATGCTAGTTTTCTCTGTTTCTGAAAAAGGACGACAGTGCCCAGCCGTGAGCGCTCAGAGCTGAGTCCCAATCTCCCCATTCCCTCTGAAGGGCTCCCCAGCCGCTACCCCTGACATAGAAAACATGACAGGTGGCTCTGCTTTGCCCAGCTCCTGGCCCAGGGCCCTGGGGCCTCGCTATCCCAGACCCATTGCCCCTCAGTCAAAATCTCAGCCAGGCCACAGATTCCATGGACCCAGTGATCTTCCCCCGTTTCTGTGAGGTAACAATTCTAACACAGATGCTCTGAATACGACTTAAAGGTGGGGCCTGGTAAGTTGATATTTAATGAAAATGTACACGTATTCAGGTAAAAATTCAGAAGGACAGAAAACAAAAAAAGTCCCATGCCCCCCAGTTCCGCTGCACAGAGGTAAATACCCGTGAACTGTTTCTTGTAGATTCTCGCAATAATCTTCACGCCTGTACAAGCTCACATGCGTACATGAACACATACACGTCTTTTGGCAGCCACAGATGGACATACACTCTGCTGCTTTTCTGCATCTTGCTTCCTTCTAACTTAGCTTGGAGATTGCTCCAAATCAACAAATACTGATTTACTTTATTCTTTTTAAAGGGCTTTACTATTCCACTGTCTATATGGCAAACATTTGCTGTCTTTTCCTGCCTAACAGCCTGTCCCCTTGCTTCCCATGACAGTAGCATTTTCTTTGTCTCTTCCCCACTCTCAGTCCTGTGATTTGGGTGAGGATGACCCTGACCTCAGCTACAGGCTTGGACATATGACCCAGACCTTACCACAGAGATTGGTTCGGGGGTGGACACATGACCTGGGTGCGGGCAAGGTCAGTCAGGGCCAGGACTTTATCTGAATTATTAAGGGAAGGGAAGCTCTCTTTTTCCTGATGACCTCGCATCTGGGAAGATGTGATCCTGGAGCACTTTCCATTGTGTGGAGTCTGAGTACGCAGGCAGTATGGAGAAGAATGGAACCAAAATACAGAGCTGCTGCTGGCCTTCATGACACAGTGTAAGAGTCTGGTTTAGGTTTACCTGGAGCCCTCCCTCTCCACCCTGGACTTTTAGTTACATGCGCCAATGGATTCCTTTTTTGCCTAAGCCAATTGGGCAGGGCTTTCTGTAGCTCACCCTAGGAAGAGTCTTGCTATAGAAACTGGCATCAAGAAGGGGGGGTTGGCAAGTGACCCTGGAATATGGAATTGGCTGAGTCAAGGAAGGTGGAGAGCCTTCTCTTCTTGGCAGCAAGTTGGCCATTCTCATTACCCAGTAATGAAGCAACTAATTAAACTGTGGCCACTCAGACTAGGTGCACTATTTTACTTATAGGAGGTAACCAGACTAGTCAAATTCATGGGGAGAGAGGGTAGAGTAGTGGTTGCCAGGGGCTGGGAGGAGACGGAAACAGAGAGTTGTTCGATGGGTAATGAACTTCGGTTTTGCGGGATGAAAGGAGTTCAGGAGGTGGATGGTGGTGACGTTTGCACAAAATGAATGTACTGAATGCCACTGAAAGATGGTTAAGATGGTAAATTTTATGTTGCCTGTTTTTTACTAGAGTTAAAATAAAACATACACAGAAGGAAGAAGATACAGCTTTATCATGAGAGGACCTTTCTGCCTGTGACCTGCAATCCAACACGGCTGAGAGTCCGGTCAAGCGCTATTGGAAAAGCTGAATTTTCTGCAACAAGCCGAGAGCACAGGGACCACAGGCTGAGAGGCAGAAAACAGCAAGAGAGAAAGTTGGGACTTAGGAGGCGAGTACCGCGAACTGACATTTAGGTGTCTCTTGTACGTGTTCGCCTATATGAACTCATTACTTATGACAACTCACTGGGGTAGATGCTGATTTTCAGATGAGGAAAACAGAGGCAGGAGGAAGTTAAACAAATAAAACAAATAAACCTCGACGAAGTAAGGAACAGAGCCAGGACTGTGACCTGGGCAGTCGGGACACAAATAGCCTGGAAGCCCCCTGAAGTCCCAAGCGGATCGTGTTGTCAGAGAAACCCACACCAGCTCACAAAGCCTCAGTCCCAGGGTGACCTCCCGACCTGCTGCACCAGCGCGGTGCCTCTCTCCCTGGATGCAGAAAAGCCCACGCCGCGGGGATTTCGCAGCTGCTGCCTTGCCTACCCTCCCCTTCACTTTCACGTGCTTTAAGTTCTGTGGACTCTCCTCCTTCCAGAGAACAACCTGTGGAGCCGCTTCGGGAAACCGCTGGCCATACAAAATTATTCCAGTGCTTCGAAGATTTACTCGCCACAATCCGCTTTTGGTGTGCCCACGTCCAGGAACTGACGCTCATTTCCTGGGCCACAGTATCATTGTTCAGTGTGTCTCACAGTTGGCTCTGGGATAGGAAAATCTCTTGGCCAACGTCTTTTGACTACCCTCAGTATTTCTGCTTGAAGAATCTGTTTGTGTGCGCTACTTGGGGTCGCCAGCATAGACCGTGTATTAGGGTTAGGTTGAGGATGAGAATGATTCAGTCATCATCTGGCCTGATGGAAACCAGCGAGGACCTAGGAATCCCCTGGCGGTCCAGTGGTTAGGGTTCCGCGCTTTCACTGCCCAGGGGACCTAAGGTCCCACAAGCTGCGCGGTGCAGCCAAAAACAAAACAAAACGCAACAAAACCAAAACCCAGCAGAGGACAAACCACATCATCACATCACTGGGGGCCCTGTGACAAAGAAGGACAGGACAGGGGAGTGGAGACTTATTTCAGCAAGATGAGCCACGCTCTAGAGAGAAATACACATCAACTAGACAGAGGGGAGGCTTTGCCCCGGTGGAGAGGAACTTCTTCACCAGAAGGATGTCTCCTCTGTGCCACAAAAAGGACAGTGTCTTCCTGAACCCAAGGAAGAAGGACCTTGAAGACCCCATGGCTCCAAGCAGCGTAGTGAGTTATACAACAATACTCACATGGACTTGGCAATGAGAATTTGATTGTAGACAGCCAAGAACAGACTCTGCGAAGAAAACTATGCCAAAATACCACCATGTAATAAAATATATTCTACCACCAGTACTTAGTTTGTCTTCTCCTTGTGTTGGTTTCACAATTTTTTCACTTTATTAACTTACGGACAGTAAAGTGAATTATTTATGTTTGTTGTTATAAATGATCTGTTCTTACTCCTCTCACTGCCAAGAGCTAAGACCTTCCTGGTGTCCCACAGTAATAGGGAGTCTGGTTGCAGATCTCAGGTGATTTCATGGACTTATGGGGAGAAGGCAGTGTGATTTCTCAAGCCCACTCCAAAGGAATAAGCAGAAAAACCTACAACCCGTATATAGCTTCAGCCCTCATCCATATGGAAATACCTTTCCTAATATCCTCCGAGTTCAGCACCTGCTCATAACCATGAGGACCCACACCCTATCCTCACATAATAAGCAGTGAGGAAGTTTCCTTCCAGACGGGGGAGACAGGCCAGCAAATGAGGCCCTTGCCTAATTAGGAGGTATTTGTCTTTAGGGGTCTCATCCAGTGACAATTTACCTAAGGGTTTGTGATGTCTTGTGCTACAAGGGGTCCCTGACATCAAGTGTATCCTTAAATCAGAGACTGTCAACTGGTAGCCCAGAGGCTGAATCAATCATGTAGATGTGTGTGTGTGTGTGTGTGTGTGTGTGTGTGTGTGTGTGTGTGTGTGTGTGTGTGTGTGTGTGTGTGTGTGTGTATTGTGGCTGTTATTTTTTGGCTTATACAAGTTTTCTATTAAAATATGAATTATTTGCCAGAATTAAAAATTATGAAGTTTCACATAACAACTCGTATTTCCAACCCCTTTGGAAAACACCAAAATGCTGGGAAGCACTGTTAACAGTGGAGCAGAATTGCCACTTGTCAATAACCCACTGACCTGAGTGAGGGGGCCCCCCACAGCCCCCACTGGTAGGATTTATTCCTTCCTTCCTTCCTTCCTTCAAGTGTCTGCCCCTGCACATTTGGGTTCGCAACTCTGTACCCTCCTGGTCTAGTAAACACCAATGTTCCAGAAATGCTCAGTGCACGTGGGGATGCAGGGCCAACCATGACACCCTGGCAGGTAGTAGGATAACCTACTCTCATGAAGTTTTTGTTTGGCTCTTTACGTATCTCCTAATTGTAAGCAATTTGCCAGTCTTTGTATGTCTTTGCCTTAATAATTGTGGTGGGGCAGAGAGCAAGGCAGCCTGAAAATGAAACTGATCTGTACTAAAAACCTAAGGCCACTGAAGAGATGATGGGGTGTCCTGGAGAGAGGGGGCCCTTGGAGAAGTGATGAGGTGAGGAGGGTGGACCCTGCCCGGGAAGGGCAGAGAGGTCTGGGGACTCCTCCAGGGTAGCAGGGTCACTACCACTCATGAGAGCCTTCTGGAGCCACATGGCTCGGTGGCCAGGAGAGGCATCTCTGGCCCCAGAGCCCCCAGCCCCAGCAAAGACTCCGTATCCCAGGAAAGCCAGGAAGCAGGGCCTGCCTGGCTTGGAGGACAGGTGCCAGCCAGGATTTCCCTCATAAGCCTCAGGGACTCTGATACCACCTTGGAAGGACTACAGCCTTCAAAACAGACTGAGATGAAAAGGAATGAAGGACTGACATAGGCTATAACACAGATGCCCCTCGAAAATGTGCTAAGTGAAAGAAGCCAGGCACGAAAGGCCACATAGTGTAGGATTCCAGTGATATGAAATATCCAGAATAGGCAAATTCATAGAGACAGAAAGCAGATTCGTGGTTGACAGGGGCTGGAGGAGAGGGAGATGAGGGGTGACTGCTTGATGGGTACCAGCTTTCTTTTTAGGGTGGTGAAAATGTTCTGGAATTAGATAGTGATGATGGTCGCACTATGTTGTGAATATATTATGAATGTACTAAAATTGTAGCCTTTTAGAATGGTTAAAATGGAGAATTTTATCTCAATTTAAAAGATGAGCTGGAATTTGCTACCACCTTAGCGGATGGTGACCTGAAGTTACAATTAAGTTGATTTAAAGGAAAAGGAAAAATTTCCCCCCCAGCCTCTGAGTTTGTGGGTAGGACTCATTCCTATTATCTAACCCTAAGAAAAGGAGCCTGTATCCTGAGACACAGAAGGACCCAGGTTTACCTGGGATGGAGCTCTAGAGACAGGAACACGGAGTGTGTTAGAAGGTGGTAAAAACACTGCCCAGGGGAACAAGACTGGGTCCTGATGACCTCGGAGCTCAGCCCAGTCCTGGGCTGACCAGCTCCAGACTTCTTTTATTGGACTTTCGAGTTTAAGCCTTTGCTCTTGCGGTCTTCTCTTACAGTCTGCCGAATCAAATCCAAACGAATGCAGCATCCTAGAGAATGTGTGATCTGAAGCGTTAGCAGACGTTACGTGGGCAAACTGGTGTGTGAGGGGCTACAGGTTGTGATGAGAAGGACCAAGAGGAAACGTATTCCAGGCAGAGGGGAGAGAATGTTCCCTGGCCTGGAGGAAAGACAGAACACAGTTGGGTGTGTCTGGGGCCAGCAGACAAGGGGTAGAAGGAGATGAAACCTGAAATAGGAGCAGGGCTAAGACATGAGGGACCTTGTAGCCTTGTAAGAAGTTGGACCAGGGCTTCCCTGGTGGCGCAGTGGTTGAGAGTCCGCCTGCCGATGCAGGGGACACAGGTTCGTGCCCCGGTCCGGGAAGATCCCCCATGCCGCGGAGCGGCTGGGCCCGTGAGCCATGGCCGCTGAGCCTGCGCGTTCGGAGCCTGTGCTCCGCAACGGGAGAGGCCACAACAGTGAGAGGCCCGCGTATCGCAAAAAAAAAAAAAAAAAAAAAAAAAAAAAAAGAAGTTGGACCAAGCCCACAGGTAGAGGGGGCCCTGAAGGACTGGTGAGGTTCACATTTTCGGAAGATGCCTCTGGTGCTGAGACAGGAGGAAGCAAGAGCCGAGGGAGACCATAAGGAGACTGAGGCTGCGGCCAGACAGATGAAATGGACTTGTTGTACTTGGCGAGGGGCTGTGAGAAGGGAGCCTCTGAAAGGGACAGTTCACAGGAGTCGGTACGGATTGGATCTGGTGGTGGGGACAAAGCAGGAAGGTTGAGGACGAGGAATCATGGGCTGAGAGAGGACGCAGACGTGGGGCTGGGACTGGAGAAGGAAATGCAGGCCTGGGCGTGGAGCCGGAGGCGGCCCGGGCTCAGCCACGGAAAGAGTGCCCGAGTGAAGACCATCGAGGGAGCCCTGGCCTGGGAGTCAGAAACCAGCCAACCGTGCGCTTGTGCGGTGCCGCCTTCAGCCATGCCCTTGACCTCTCTAATTCCGGTCCTCATCCTAAACTGGGGGTGTTGTCAGTTCATGTTTGTAAAACACCCTGGCACTTACTAGATGCTCTGTCAATGTTAACTGAATCTGAAATGTTGCTCCATGCGTCCCATCGGCACTTTGCTCTCTCGTGCGCGCCGATTCTGGCCGAAGACACAGCCCTCACCCCTCTGCTCTGGCTCCAGGGTAGCCCAGAGGAAAGCCCCTCATCTTCCTTGAGCCGCATGAACTTGATTCCCGTTTTAACAGAGGACAAGCAGGAGGCTGCCAGGTGGACCTGGATTAGAAGCCAGGGCTCCCGGCTCCAGGGTCCGCGCTCCCGGCTCCGCAGCATCTGGACTCCTGCCGAGGGGGCGGGAGGCCGGGGGGCGGGGCGCCGGGAGGCGGGGCTTCGGGTCTCCTCGCGCCCGGAGCCTCCTCCCTCCCTGCGCCTGCCCTGCCGCACCTCCCCGCGCTCGTCCTCCCCCGCCCCGGCTCTGCGCGGAGGCTGCGGCTCGGCGGGGCAGGCGAGGCACGCGGGGACCCAGGAGGTGGCGGCCGCCGGGCGCAGCGGGTCCGGCGCGGGGAGCCGGGCTCAGCCTCGGGCTGCGCCAGCCCCGACCCTCGCCCACCCGAGGTCGGCCTGGGGGGCCCGCAGGGCGCACGGAGCGCCGAGTGCGCGTCGGGCCGGGCCCCGCACCTCGGCACAGGAGCGCGGGCGCGGCGCGGCGCAGCGACAGGCATGGAGCCGGCCCGGGAGCCCCCCGCGCGGGCCCGGCCGCCGCCGCCCCCCGCCGTCCGCCCCGCGTCCGCCCCCGCCGCGCCCAGGCTGCGCTCCCCCGCCGAAGCGGAGGGCCGCGGTCCCGAGGGGCTGCTGCGGCGATCGGGGTCGGGCTACGAGGGCAGCACCAGCTGGAAGGCGGCCTTGGAGGGTAAGCGCCTAGCGGCCCTCCATCCCCCGGCCGGGGACTCGGGAGGCGGGACAGAGTCACCTTGGCCGGTCTCCCGGTGGGGAGAGCGGGGAGCGCGACTCTGGAACCCGGAGGATTGCCAGGGCATCAGATGCCACATTGTGGGGCGGTGGGGAACAGGTAACTGGGGACCACCTATAGTACAGTCTTGACCCTGTCTCTGCAGCTAACTCCCTCTTTGACCTTGGGAGCAGGTTTCATGCTCCGACCCTGTTTCCTTATGAGTGAAGGCGGACAGTTACTGTCCGGCACTCACCCGACAGGCATATTGAGAGAGTGGCTTGACCCTATAGCAGTGAAAGTACTTTGGGCAAAGTGACAAAAGCTGTGGACCCCGACGCGGTGCTAATGCCCCGTGAGAAGGGGGTTGGGGGATGGGGCGCTGGTGGTGCCGGGAGGGAGAATCAGCCAGAGGGCCTTCCTTGCAAGTCGGGGGTCCCACCTACCTCTTCCAGTCAGAGGGGCTCACGGCCAAAGGGGCGGTCGCCAAAGTGGAAGACAGATTTCAAGTTCATGAGTTCTTTCACTTAACTCGTGTGGCCACTTGTGTGGTGTGGGAGGTGCTGAAGCTGCCCGGAGGGCTGGTCCTCTGGACGTTTCTCGGTACTCTGGACACCCGGAGTCCAAAGGCCGAGGACCTGCCTGGATGGCATCAACTAGGGAAGCCCAGGACCTGGATCACCCAACCATTAGGGAAGGAGTGTCAGAAAAGGAGGGCTTCCTGGAGTAGGTGACCTCTTAGGAGGTGTGGAAAGAGAAAGATGGGTGCACCAGGCTCGAGGAGTGACACGTTCAGGGATCAAGCAGCGAGGACTCGCCTGTCCCTTGTGGGGAACTGACCTCCAAAATACCAGGATCGGGGTGGGGCGCGGTGAAAAGAGAGGAGTCTGGAGAGCCCAGACCGTGAATGGCCACCCAGGCCTTGCCAAAGTGTTTGGACTTTGTCTGAAGCGGCTGTTGAGAGATTTGAAGCATAGAATGAGACAGTGGGCGGCCCTTGGAAAAGTGGTGGTGGCCCAGAGGGGTCGGACCAAGGCCAGGTCAGTGAGGAAGGCGGGGCCGTGGTCAGGGGAGGGACATAACCAGCACCAGCCAGGGCAGGTGCCTGGCCAAGGAGGGAGAGGTGGGGACAGTTCTGTCAGCATTTGGCCCAAAGGCTGGTAGGCCAGGGGACACGGATGGCCTGAGGAGGGGCTGTGCAGACTCTGAGGGGAAAGCTGGACACCTGGATGGTGATTTGGGACAAAGGAGGCAAAGATGTTGGAACTCAGTGTAGGAGAGCCACTGCAGAGGACCTTCGGGCTGGGGAGAGCTGAGCTGAATAAAGGTGGACAAACCCTCACTGTTAGATTTGCCTGTGACCCACTGCTTCCCTCCTGCCCAAGTTATTTCTTGAAGTTGCTCACGCCTCTTGCCTGTATTTCTCCACTCAGTCATTCGTAAGCATTTCTCCAGGGGCTGCCCTAACCTCATTCTAACCCCCAGTGCTTAGGGGCCACTTCAGGGGTGGTGCGGCTTCTTTCAGTGCCTCCAGCTGGCTGGCTCCCATCTTACCTCCCATCCTGACCTTGGCCCCTTCTGCTTCCTACTCCCAGCCATGGCTGGGCCGACCACCTGCAAGTTAGGCTGAAGAAGCAGCCGCACGCCCGGCAGGAAATGGCCCAGGGGGCCTCTCAGGACACTGGGTCTTCCAGGCCCTGTGGAGTCTAGCCCACTCTGTGCTCAGTGCCCACCTGTGGCCCAGCCTCGTCTCGCCTGTCTGGGCATGGCTCCCTGCCTGGCCTGGCTCTGTGTCTCGTGGCACCTCTGGCCCCTGCCCTCATTCCCATGGCCCACCAGGAGCAGCCCCACCCTGGTGCCTGTGGACCTTGGGGGCTCAGCATCTGGGGCCTGTGGGCCTTTTCCCACAGGAGTTTTAGGATGTGGAGTCTGTGTCCCTGCCAGGGGCCTCCCCTCCACTGGTCCCCTGAGCATCTCCTGGGTGTTCCCTGGGCGCCGCATCTCCTGCGGGGAGAGGGGAGCTCTCGGACCACGATGGTGCTCTCCAGGGTCCTGCCGTGTGCTGATTCCCCCACATTCACTCACTCTTCCTCACCTCCCACAAACACTCCTGGAGGCCCCACTGTTCCAGCCCAGCTCTAGGCACTGGGAACATCCCTGCCCTTGCAGAAATCACACGACAGGGGCTGAGGCAGCCTGCTGCAGTGCAAAAAGCACGGATTCTGGAGTTGGGTAAGCCTCAGCCAGATCCTTCAACTGCCAGTGGGCTGGCAGGTTTTCAAACTTGTCTGAGCCTCAGTTTCTTCATCTGCTGAGCAAGATAAGGATTTCTGCCTCTCGGAGCTACACGGACAAAGGTGCTGGGGTGTAGGCTGTGTGTGGGTGATCTCTTTCCCCCGTCCCTAGAGCCCGGCATCCCTGATGAGGGAACCCAGGGAAAGTGTATGACCAACTGCTCAACTGAAATCCTTTGACTGCCCATCTGCCTACTGTGAGTCCACTTCCCAGCCCAAACTGAAGTCCTCATAATGAGCCCAGTCCACAGACCCTGAGAAACACCCGTGATGGGATGAGGGGTCTGCCAGGTCTGGGGACCAAGGGGTTTTGCAGCCCTTGCTTAGCCAAGCATCTGTCTTGAGACTTCTTGATTTGACCAAGCTGAACCCCCAGGGGGCCTGTGCTCCTGTATTACCACGTACCGAATATTTATCAAGTACCTACAAAGTGCCAGCCCTGTGCTGGGGCTTTCACAATAGCTGTCTTGTTTAACCCTCCCATCTACCCTTGCAGGGGCTTGGTGAATGTTGTACCTGTTTTATATATGAGGAAACTGAGACTCAGAGAGGCTGAGTGTCTTGCCCAAGGATGCACGTTGCTCTCTCACACGTGAAATCCCGTCGGGTTTGCCACTAGGCCCTCTGATATGAAACCTCTTACTCTGTCCTGAGCTGACCAACATGCGGCTTGGGGAGGCTAATTGGAGAGAATCAAATTGTGCTTCTGATGCATGTAGCCCTCCTCCCTGCGCTCCTCAGACAACCCTGCCCCCTCCGGCAGATGCTTTTTCCTCGTCACAGGTTAAGTGACGTGGAAAACGTCTTAAATCTGAAGCTGAGATTACAGCCCAGGTCTTTAAGACTCTCCTTCGATGAACAGTTAGCTTTGTAAATAGGAAGCCAAACAGAATTTCTCCTGATTGAGTCCTCTCCCTGTGGATATTAACCTTTCCTTCCATCCTCAGCCTTGGGGGACAGGCTGGAAAAGTGGTCCAGAGCTCCCGCCTGCGTTCTGGAAAGACTGGAGGTGATTGGAGATGGGAATCTATTTCTGGCATTGGGGTAGGGAGGGTGAGGAAAAGCAGCCTGGGGGTACAGGAGTGGGGACAGTGATTCTGCAAATCTCAGGCTATAGATTTTCCAGGGCTCACCAGTTCTGAATTTTTAATGTTGAAAGTTTCTTGATAAGACACAAACCCACAACTTCCTACTCAAAACCACACACACGCATTTAGCAAAGCCTCTTAAAAATTTAAAAATGACCAAACTCTACATTTGATAGTTTGTGACAGTCAAGAGTATGCCTTCCAGGCTGTGGCCCTGGCAACTTAGAGACCTCAGCTATGATTCTCTTTTGCACTGTGGATATGAGGGTGTTGGGAGATTTGTCTGGGCTTGGGTGCCAGGTTGTTTTCAGTTGTTCCTTCTAACATCGGGCTGAGTCATATACATTTATAACATAAATAAACTGCACCCTCAAACTCCCTCTAATAAGGGCCACTGCATAGAAGGAAGGACTGCTGAGTTAGACATTTGTTACGGCTTGAATTGTATCCCCCCCCAAAGAGATATGTTGAAGTCCTAACTCCCCAGCACCTCAGAATCTGCCCTTATTTGGAAATATGGTCATTGCCGTTGTAATTAGTTCAGATGGGGGCATACTGGAGCAGGGTGGGCTCCTAACCCAATACGACTCGTGTCCTTCTAAGAGGTGGTCACATGAAGACAAAGAGACACAGGGAGAAGGATGTGACGATGAAGGCAGAGACTGCAGTGATGCAGCTGCAAGCCAAGGAGTGCTGAAGATCGCCAGCCAACCAGCATAAACGAGGACCGAGCAAGGAAGGATTTCCCTTCAGGTCTCAGGGGGCGCACGGCCCCGCCGACAACTTGACTGTGGACTTCTAGCCTCCAGAACTGTGAGACAACACACTTCCGGGGTTTTAAGCCACCTGCTCTGTGGTGCTTTGTTACATCAACCTAGGAAACTAACACAACATTGTTTTGGCTTGTCCAGGCCCACAGCTGTCCTCGAGGGTGAACAAGGAGTCAGACTCCGTAGCGCACCCTCTCTCTGTTTACAGTGCAGCATCCAGAGCAGTTATCCCCACGAAAGAATGAAGAGAGTCCTCAGTTCTGGTGATGCTGGAGACACAGGCACAGACTCCCCTTTCCCTGAAAGCAGGTGTATATCCGCATGGCCAAGGGCATTGTCATTCAGGGTGACACTGTCATTCAGGGTGACATTGTCATTCAGGGTGCTCTGTAACATGCAAGGCAATGACCGAGCCCTGTTGTAGGGAACCCAAACGTGAGTAAAGCACTGCCCTTACCCTAAAGGAGCCCATGGGCCGATAATCATCATGATAGTAATTGCTAACACTGAAGGAGAGCGTACCATGCCAGGCACTGCTCTAAGCCCTATACGTTGAATCCTCATAAAATTCTAAGAGGGAGACACTATTATGACTTCATTTGAAAGATGAGGAAAATGAAATAAAATAGCAGCTAAGTAGCTTTGCCACTAAAAAGTGGCAGAGCTGGGATTTGAACCCACGTGAAGTGGCTTACGATGCTATGCTCTTACTGCGGTGCCGGGGTTATAGAAGGGGATTGAGAGGCATTTAAAGAAGCGAAAGGTGGGACTTCCCTGGTGGTGCAGTGGTTAAGACTCTGCACTCCCAATGCAGGGGGCCTGGGTTCGATCCCTGGTCGGAGAACTAAGATCCCCCATACCACAACTAAGCCCACGCAAGCCGCAACAAAGACCCAGTGCAGCCTAAATAAATAAATAAAAATAAAGAAGGGAAAGGCAGGATTCATACGCAGCTCAAGGGGATTAGTCTTACAACAAGCTGCCCCTGAGGACAGCAGAGCAGATACAGAAGGAGCCCAGCCCTCGAGGGCAGGCGTGAGCCTCTGTTCTTACCGCACCGGAAGCCACCCACCTCTCTGGTCACTTGCCAGTATAGACCGTGCTCATAGGAAGGACTCCTGGATGTTTGTTGGACTTGCAAGTAAAGATGGCAGACTGAATACGTGCGTTTATTTTCTTTCCCTTCCAAAGCTCATGAATACAACAGTAAAGGGATTTTTAAAAGGTCACAAGGATAACAAGAACAGGAGACAAAACAATAGCAACGAGGGGCTTCCCTCCCTGGTGGTGCAGTGGTTAAGAATCCACCTGCCAAGGCAGGGGATACGGGTTCGAGCCCTGGTCCGGGAGGATCCCACATGCCGCGGAGCAAATAAGCCCGTGCGCCACAACTACTGAGCCTGTGCGCTAGAGCCCGCGAGCCACAACTACTGATAGCCCACGTGCCTAGAGCCCGTGCTCCGCAACAAGAGAAGCCACCGCAATGAGAAGCCCGCGCACCGCAGTGAAGAGTAGCCCCCACTCGCCGCAACTAGAGAAAGCCTGGCGGTGCAATGAAGACGCAACACAGCCAAACATAAATAAATAAATAAATAAAATTTAAAAACAAACCAACAAACACATAGGGATCAACGATGGTGTAACTGACACTGAATCCACTGGCCTGAGAAAGTTCAGGAAGCAGAGGAACAACCTGAGTCACAACCAGGAACCCCACAGCGCAGAGACCGGGGCACCCGTCAGCACGGCTAAGCTGAAATCAGGAGGGCTGGTTGAACACTTGTTAGGAAGACTTCAGATCCCCAAATCCTCTCCCCACTCTGTAAGCCCATCCCCAGCCCTCTTCCTTGGGGAGAGAGGGCCTCCGGACACCAACACATTTGAGAGCAAGCAGTTAAGGCGACATTTATGTATTGAGGGCTCAGGATGGCCTCCTAGCCTCTTCCCAGCCAAGCCTACACCCTCCAGGAGGGAAAACAGAAGAGCCGTCTCCAGGGACACTGACCCAAGAGGAAAAACCCAAGGAGGTCAACAAACAGACAGCCTTGAGGACCAGCCCGTCACTCTGCCATGACCCTCACAGTTAATAAGCCCCTCTTCCTGTCTCAGAGGTGCCAGTGAAGTCTTATTCCTCCTGCCTTAATCATGAACAAATAACCAAGGATCTCCAGACATCTCAGGAAAGTCTCTGACATGGAAGCTAGAGATCAAAACAAATGAACAGGAAAAAAAACAAAACAGTTTGGAGAAAACAGAGATTATACAGATTAAACTTTCTGCCCACCTCTCCTCCAGCCCCTCCGGAGCCCCCTCCCCCCAAAAAAAACCCTAAAAAACTATCAGTAATATCCTCAGAGAGATAAGAGAAAATTTTGCATCATTAAAATAAGAACAGGATGCTTTAAGAGGGCGTATTCAGGGAACAGCATCAACAAACCCAAAACAACCTTAGCAGTTAAAAATAATTGTAGAAATAATAAACGATTCAGTAGAGAGTGGGAGATAAAGTTGAAAAAAATCTTCAGGAAATAGCAAAGGCAAAGTGGATATGAGAGCTTCCTCTCTCCTCTCTGGTGGCTTTTCCTTTTCTAATAAGGGCACTGATCCCATCCTGGGGGCCCTCACCAAGAATGGAATCTGCTGGTACCTTGATCTTGGACTTCCTTGCCTCCAGGATTGTGAGAGAGAAGACAGCACCCAGTCTGTGGTTTTTGTTAGAGCAGCCTGTGCAGACTAAGTCATAGGTGAAGTAGAATTCCTGATTTTGCCTCATCAGCTTAAAGGAGCTTTGAAGTTGAAATAATGATGAGCACACAGAAGTGTAAGCAAAGGAAAATGATTAATTACAGGGAAACAAGAAGTTGTGTAGAAATAAAGATCATAATACACTGCATAGCTTTCCTGGGAGTAGCATTTACATTGCCATATGAAAAGAACACCTAATTATCAGTCTAACCCAAACTATGATGTTGAGAGAGCAGGTAGTGTGTGAGCAGTCAGGGTGGGGACAGTAATGCAGAGAATTAAATCTTCCTCATTATTGTGGGAAGTTAATAAGTAGTGTCTTAAATAGAAAAGTCAAAAAGTATTGACATACGTAAAGCTTTTAGAGATTTGGAGGTAAATACCAAAAGAATTAGCTAAAAGGGTTGGAAGTAGTTGCCTCTGTGGAAGGGGCAATGTTCTTTGTTTGGTTGTTAGTTTGTTTAGTGAAGCCTGGTAGAATTTCTTGACTTCAGATCTGTTGCTTTTCAGATCCTTGATAAAGGACCAGGTTTCTTTTCCCAATTTGTTGTGAAGTACAATACAGACAAATTACTAGAAACAGTATCAGGCACTTGGAAGTCACAGCAATGCTGAATTGCTGTAAAAGTTTCTAGATACTTCCTCTCTCTCGATTTTGGTACTTAGCTCATCATGGGTGAGTAATGGTGGACAGCCCAGCACTGGGCTGTGGAGACACTTCTTTCATCTATGCACACATATAACTGTTAAAAGGTTTTAAAAATGGTTAAAAATAAAAAGGGAGTTCTCACCTACTAGGATGGCTATAACAAACAAAAATGGAAACTAACAAGTGTTGGTGAAGAAATGGAGAAATTAGAACACTTGTGCGTTAGCATTGCTGGTAGGATGCAAAATGGTGCAGCAGCAGTGGAAAACAGTTTGGTGGTTCCTCAAAAAGCTAAATGTAGAATTACTATATGATCCAGCAATTCCACTCCTAGGTATATAGAAGAATTGAAAACAGGGACTCAAACAGATATTTGCCAATGTTCATAGCAGCATTATTCATAATAACCAAAAGATGGAAACAGCCCAAGCAAGTGTCCATCAATGGATGGATGGATAAACAAAATGTATATAATTATACAATGGAATATTATTCAGCCATAAAAAAGGAATGAAATTCTGATGTGCTACAACATGGATGAACCTTGCAAACATTATGTTAAGTGAAAGAAGTCAGACCCCAAAGGACAGATATTGTATGATTCCACTTACATGAGGTTCCTAGAATAGGTGAATTTATAGAGACAGAAAGTAGATTAGAGGTTACCAGGGGCTGGAAGGAGGTGGGAATGAGGCGTTAATGTTTAGTTGGTACAGAGTTTCTGTCTGGGGTAATGAAAACATTTTGCAAATAGGCAGTGGAATTTTGCAAATTCACAGTGCACAACATTGTGAATATAATTAATGCCACAAATTGCACACTTAAAAACGGTTAAGATGGCAACTTTTATGTTATGTATATTTTATCACAAAAAACCTTTCAAAGACCCTGTGTCTGGAGTCTAAAAGGGTTCTTTCATTACACATCGAATTAAAATTTTAGGTGAGAACAATAAATATAAATTTAAAAGGGAGAAGCCAGAGGATCAGGAAAGCTTTCGTGAAGAGAATGAAGGGTGTGGGGCAGGATTTCAAGAGACTGCAGTGGAGGAGAAGAAACTTGGGAGCAAAGACCCAGCTGAAGGGCTGTGAGGACGGACTGGGGTATTTCAAGGAGTCCGTCTGGCTAAAACCAGGGATGAGGTAGAGAAGCAGCAGGCGATGAAAGACTGGAAAGCTCCGACAGCCACTGAAGAAGTTCAAGTGCGTAGCCCCGGAGGGAGGGTTTTTAAGCAGGGGGATCGCAGAATCAGAGAGACCCGTGCTTTAGAATGGCATCTCAGACTTCAGCATCAGAATCTCCTGGAGGGCTTGTTCAAACACAGCCCCAGAGTTTCTCACTATCAGGACTTGGGGCTGGAGGTGGGGATGGGTGGTGGGGATGTGCCAGGTAATCAACCCCTTTCTCTCTCCTCAGACACCACCACGCGTCTCCTGCTGGGGGCCATCGCAGTGCTTCTGTTTGCCATCCTGGTGGTGATGAGCATACTGGGTGAGCATGGACGTCAGAGCATTTATGCCATTCAGTTCCTACACACCTTGTCAAAAGCACGTCTAATTAGGTAAAGAAAGGTTCCAGATATACCGCCAATTCTGTGGGGTCAAAGTAAATAGGAAACAGAGTGTTGGTTCTAGATGAGATTTTAGCCTACAATAGTACATTCACACATCGACTATACCCGTCCTCTTGGCTAAGCCATGCGGCGGAAGTGGAGATGTTAACTTAGGAACGTTCACAAAAATGCTTCGGGAACGCAGAACAAACTTGGTGTGTGTTAGTCACGTGATGCATCTTGAAGGAGACGGTTTGGGGTTAAGGGCCTTAAAGATCTCATTCACTTACTCAACAAACATTTATTGAGCCTGGCTGTGTGTTAGGCCCTGGGCTAAGTGCTGGAGATTTTTTTAAATGTATGACATCAACTTCCCTGTCCAGTGATAGAGGTGTTACTGCCTGGGGGCTTCCCAGAGCGGGGGTGGGGGGTGGGGGTGGGGTGTGGACACATGGGCTAATCCCCGAAGAATGAATAGTTTCCTAGAGAGCAGGAGGTAGAGGGACCAGAACATTCCAAGGGGGAGAGGCCTGAAAAACACGGAGCGGCAGGGTCGGACTGAAAGGGTTGAGGGAGGAACGCAAAAGAGGAAACTGCTACTAAGCAAGGGAGGCGAGGCTACAGGACCCTGGGATTTGCTGCTTTTAATGGATTCAAGTCAAGGTACGTCATGGCTTCTGAAGGGTTTGCAAAGTGACTTCAGGACCTCTGCCTTTAATCTTTGAGAAGCACCCTAAGACCTCAAAATGGGAGGAAAATCCACGGATAACATCAATTCCTACCAAACCCTCACCTGTAGGGCATGCAGGCTAAGCAGGGAGTTGTGAGTGCTTAGCAAAGAATGTGGTGACCACTGGGGTGAGCTTGGATTCACCTAGACTACTTGTTACAAATTCAATTGTTCTATTGCTAGGTTGGGAGGACAGGGCAATGTGTAAACACAGCAGATTGATGTTTCAGTAAAACACAACAGAGCCCCTGGAGATCCTCGTGGGAATGCATGGCCAGTAAGTCTAAGTGGGCCTGTAGCTCACTGAGCAGGAATGCCAGAGTGCCCGTTAATTAACTGGTGTTGGTGTGGTGGTAGCTCCCTTGGGGGCTTGAGTACCATGGACTTGTTCTCAGCTCTGTCCTGGTCTACATTTTCGTCAATCTCTTGTATGAGAACAAACAAAAACATATGCTTACGGAATTTGCAGGTGAAACAATTCAAAGAGGGATGCTCAATAGGACAGATGAAAAAGAAATCAAGATTAAAATTTCTCTTCAGAAACTCAAATGAGCCAATGTGAATGAGATGACTGTGGAAGAAATAAACCCAAGATCCTGCACTTGGATTTAAATGTGATTTACACATGTTCTGGACAGGGGAGACCTGGCTTAGATAGAGATCATAGGAAAATAGTTGAAGAGTATGGCGGAATTCCTTTTGGCAGGGAGGCTTAGAGAACCTCATGGAAGTTCTGGGCCTCCTTCCCAGAGAAGTGCACATAGACACATATCCACAGATTCTTCTCATCGGAGCATCCGAAGACTGGAAAGCCCACAGCAGCTGGAAGGGGTACGGTGATCACTGCTGGGTGCTGGACCACGGCTCACGTGTCCCAGCCTGTTCTGGTGGCAGCATTTTACTGGTGATGTGGGCACACCGTACTGAGCCAGGCAGGATGGAGAAGGGCCTGGAGGGCACCCCCTGCAAGGGACTGTGGAAGGGATGGTGTCTGTTCAATCCTGGAAGAGGGGAGGCAGGGGTCCTTCTTCAAGTAGGAGGTGGAAGACAGACCAGGTCTGTCCGGGTCACTCCAGAGGCAGATCCTGGACCCACAGGTTCCAGGTCACGGGAAGGCAGGTTGGGACTCAAAATTGCGAAGGATCTTTCCAGCAGTTCAGCAGTGTTAGCTGATGAGGGTGTGGCCAATGAGAGCAAGGCCCATCGAGTCCGCCGCCGACGGTTCCCACCCTGGCTGGAGAGAGAGAACGCATGGCCCCCAGGTCCCTTCCAAGTCTGAGTTTCTCGGGTTCCTCGCCTCGCGGAGTTCGGGGAGAGAGAGGAGAGCTTAACCCAGGGGCCTAACCTGCTGTCACTTCCCCTCGGGGCGGTGTCCCTGCCAGTCTCCCAAATTCCTTTTCCTACCTCATTTAGTCACCCGCCTTTTACCTGCCAGGCGCTGTGACAGGCGCTCCCCCGAGGCATGTGGCTGATGGGCACCAAAGTGGAGGCCGGTGGAGGGGTGGCGGGGAGCAGAGTGGGATCCTTGGGGGGCCGGACAGAGGCCCGCTGTGCTGGTGGATGCTGAGCCGCTCCTCTTCCCTGCAGCTTCCAAGGGCTGCATCAAGTGCGAGGCGCCCTGCCCGGAGGACTGGCTGCTCTACGGAAGGAAGTGCTACTTCTTTTCTGAGGAACCGAGAGACTGGAACACGGGCAGGCAATACTGTCACGGCCACGAGGCCGCGCTGGCTGTGGTCCAGAGCCAGAAGGAGCTGGTGCGTGCCGGTGGGGCGGGGACCTTCGGGCAGAGCCCCGCCCCAAGGACCTGGTGTCCCCTGTGACCTGTTCCCAGAGCACGGCCTGGGGTGGGGGGTGCAGGTGGGCTCCATGGGGTCTGAGCAGGTCCACGAGGGGCTCTTGTTTCCACTGCTATTGTCGAGGCCAACTATGTCCACCCGAGGCTGGTTTGCTGAGCTCAACTCAGTACTGAAGCGTGAGCATTACAAACGATACCCGCACTTGTGAAATGAAAAATCGCGTTGGCTTCTTCTACTGGTCCAAATCAGGGCCTGATCTCTCATTTAACATCCCAAACAGTTATATCACTAGAAATGTGAAAGAAACACAATTAGTGGGTCTCTTGGCCATTCTGGGTTTTGAGGGCAACAGTCCATGCAATCCAAAATAGCAGAAAATCTAAAAATCACTTCTGTTTGTCTCTGATACACAGTCTGATAGCTCCTTTCGGCAGAGAAAGGCCCAGAAATACGTGGGTAGAAGGACATCCAGCCTGAGCTTTGAGACGTATCCCAGATAATCCATCAAGTAGGCAGTTCCAGGCTTCCTGAAAATGAGGAACGCAGGCATGCTGGCCCACTGAGCTAGGAGACAAACCCTGTTCCAGGCTTCCTGGCCCAGTGGTGCACTCCCAGAGCCTGGGTCCCTTGGAAGCCATTGCAGGCCGCTCCATGTGAGCGCGGGGTGTCTGTAACCCCAGCTCCTCACACTTGGGATGCAGTGATGGGATGTAGACCCTCTCCGTGTCTACACATCTTGGGAGCCAGTCTTCCAAGCTGAGGTTAGTCTGGGGATGTGTGAGCAGTCAGGAGACCGCACCTGACTCTGAGGTTTCCCTCTTTCTTTGGTGCAGGAATTCATGTTCAAGTTCACACGGAGGGAGCCCTGGATTGGTCTGCGCAGAGTGGGGGACGAATTCCACTGGGTCAACGGGGACCCGTTTGACCCAGACACGTGAGCTGAGGCTTCATCTTCTGGCCAAGGAGCTTAGACCGGGGAAGCCATAGCCTCCCAGACGCACCTCCTGAAGAACCTGGTTTTGTGCTAGCTGGAGTCACTCACCTCTAGGGTCAGGGGTATGGGACAGAGACCCAGTCATGATAATGGCTTTACTACTCTCTCCCTGGTAAAGTCCAGCCTGGTTTGGTGGCCCTGCTCCATGCAGGCAACAGAGCTTCCTGCTGCTGGAAAGGGCCCGGGCTCTTTCCACCTTGCGGCTCCCCAGTCCACCTGCACGGCTCAGGGAAAGGGAGGACGTGCCCTGGACACCCCTCTGCGTTGGCCAGAACTTAGCTTCATGGCCACACCTGACTGCAAGGGAGGGTGGGAGGTGGGGCCTCTGTTCTTAGGTGGGGCAGCCACGTGCCACCTAAACATTGTCACTGTGGGAGAAAGGGGATCTGACCCCTGGGCACCAGGAGGGTTCCCTTAGAGAAAACACCTCTTGAGGGTGTCGGTGGTGTGTGCAGTGGTGGTATTATTTGTGTGGCCCAAGTGCTGTGGCAGGGAGTGTGTGATGGGTTGGTGTGTGTGCAAAGCCAGGGACGGTTTGCGGGGCGATGGCGGCAGCAGTCATGGGTGTAGGGGCAGTTTAGGCTTAGGGAGACGCAGAGCAGCACACACAGGGGAGTAAGAACCTCAGCTTCTGATGTAGACTCTCAGGCTGGAGGACTAGGCCCGGGGAGCCAGGCGGGGGCACAGCTGCTGACCTGACGTGAACTGCGTGCCCGTGACAACTCCTTCCCTGTGCCGGTTTCTCCCTGCCTCCTGCACCTGTCTTTGTCCTCAACTGCCTCTTCCTTGTTTTCTTTTTCTTTTTTTCCTTCTCTTTCCTTGTCCTGCCCTCATCCAAGATCTGTTCTTAGAGCTGCTGAGAAAGTCTTACCCTTGCTGCTCCCACCTCTCCCCTTCTGGAAGCTTCCTGCTCCCGGAACCCAGGGAGCCCTGGAAGCTGGGGTCCCCAGAGCGCTGACTACCTGGCAACCAGTGGGCCTTGGGGCCACGCTTCTCTGACATCGAGGTGGTCCTGGCCCCCCTACTCCCTCTTGGGGTCCTTCTGATGCCCTCTCTTATGAGACCCCAGCTCCAGCCTTGGCAGGGGGCTCAGGTCAGGGTGACCAAATGAGGTGAAGAAGAAGTGTTGAGATTCAAAAGGGATGATGTTAGGCCCCCCCGTGCTAGACACAGGAGGTGCAGGCAGGGCACTGTGGGCAAGGTGGGTGTGGAGCATGGTCCTAGACAGGGCCCCGGGTTCCTGGGACGAGTGAGCTGGGCCCGACAGGATGGCGGAGCCAGATGGAGGAGTGCAGGGTGCGTCCAGGAAACATCCCTGGGCATCACCGGGGGGCTGGAGCCGTGATGCACCGTCTGGAGGCGACGGGAGCCACGCTAGCAAGGCCTGTGGGGGCCGACTGTCCCGGAAGGCTGCTCCAGAGGGAGGGACAAGTCATAGGGCCTCCGGGGCTGCCCAGTGACGGGCCGTGTCTGCCTGGTCGTGAGTGCCCGGTCTCTTCTCTCCCCGCCACAGATTCCCCATCTCGGGCCCGGGGGAGTGCGTCTTCGTGGAGCCCACCAGGCTGGTGTCGACGGAGTGTTTGATGACCCGGCCCTGGGTGTGCAGCAAGATGGCCTACACCTGAGGTGGGTCAGGCCAGAGGCGGCCCTCCAGCCAGCCTCCGAGACCTGCCAGCCCCGGGCTTGTCTCCAAGCGAAGCAGTGAGGAGGGTGCCTTCTGCCACTGGGTGCTCTCCCAGGCCCCAGAGTCTTGGTCCCTGGTCTCCTTGGCCCCAGGCAGGTCCTGTGGCTCAGTAGTCAAATCCCATGAGTCAGTAGTACGGCAGGCACCTGTCCCCAGCCACACATGCCCACGAGGGCACACAGCCCCCGCTCAAATTCAGAGTCCACCCTTAGTCACCCCAATAAGCCCCTCCCTGGCCCTACCCTGGAACATTCCCTCCTCCGGAGGCTCTGGTGCTCTGAGGAAGGCCGGGGGCTGACAGGCTGCGGTACTGTCCACACAGACGGGCCCCCTCCCCACGCATCTCTCTCCTGGTTGCTGGGGAGGCCGAAGGGAAGCCCCCCTCACCTGGGCCCAGCATCCACTGTCCTTGCCTCGCCCGGGGTCTCAGGCAGGCCCCTGCTGTGTCCGTGGTGCTGCTGTGTTGGTCACTGATGGACTAAAGAGATGACTCGCATCCAGAGAAGTCGGCTGCCATTTGTTCCAGGATCATGGCTGGGGGGAGGGGCATGTCTCTGGGTGCCCGTCCTTGGAGGGACATGACCAAGAGGCACTGGTGTGGCAGGCGGCATGTGTAGGAAGCAAGGCCAAAAACACACTCTGTGGCCTCAGGGCACCGTTTAATGTTGCCAGGCCACTGAGTTACTCTCAGGTGTCTGAGGGGTGTGCTCCATCTGGTTCCTTCATTACTATTCAACTCAGCGTGACAAACGTTGATCCACACCTACCTCGTGCCAGACACCACACTAGGCATGGGGATCCACAGCTTTATCCCCCAAGGAGCACACAGGGAGCAGTGGAAACAGCCTGGAAAGCACCAGAACATTCTGGAACACAGTTGAAGGATGGCTTATTCTGCCTTAGGGGAAGATGCGGTGAAGAAGGCAGGAGGATGAGCCACGGAGAAGAGATGATGTTCATGTTGGGCCGGTTAAAAGTTTGTGCAGGTGCTAGGGCCCCTTCCTGTCCCCCCTTGGTCTGCCTGGAGAGGAAGCAGGGACAAGGGGGTGGGGGGAGGCTGGCGGTTCCCCTGGGCCGACGGGGGCTGCAAGTGCCACCCTCTCCAACGCACACACGTGGAGCCCAGAGCAAGCTGTGGCCGGGTGAGATACAGCCAGCCTGCCTGGGAGCCGCGTGTATGAATCCGGGTCCTGGCCCATCTTCAGAAAATGGCTCACAGGGAAACAGGTCCTGCTCTGCTCGGCTCAGTCCTTTTACTGTCAGTTTTCAGACAAAACTGTCAGCTTGGGTTCGTTGACCTATTTAGTAAAATCTGGGTATTTTGTGGTTTCATATTTTATCTTTATGGGGAAGCCAGCGTGGAACCTGACTGTGCAATAAAGAAGCTAAGGGAATTCAGTGCGGCCTGTGGAGGGGTGGCAGGAGCCCACCACCTTCCCAGCCCCTGTGGGGAAGTGTGTTGAGGGGCTGGGGATTGAGGAAGCGGTCAGCTGCCGCTACTGCTGCTTGGGTTGGTCAGGGGTCGGGGTGGTAAGTGGGAGGGCGTCTCTCCCTCACGCCAGTTCTCACCAGTATCTTCCCCTCAAAGATGGTCTCGTTGCTTTCCACGTGGCACCTCATTTAAGTCTCTCAGAAAGACCCTGAGGCAGGTAATGCCGCCACGGGTGACAAAACTGGTCCTGGACGGGGAGGGCTAGGGCTGTGCTCTCATCCTGTCCTGTGGGTTCCGGCGGGAAGAAGGCCGCCACGACGTGGGTGGGGAGGGAGCAGTGGGGGAGGGCAGGGACCGAGGAACCCGGGCCACTTGGATCTTAGTTCTTGGGCTTGCCCTGGGACTGCACAACAATTCTAAGTCCGGTAGAGCTAAGAGGAACTCTGACCCAAGGTCATGGGTGTTTTAAGGGATCTCTTATCTGTTCCTGCAAGGAAGACCAAAACAAAACACTGGCACGCCAAACTTCAGAAACTTGAGAATTCTTGCAAAGGTTATATACACCAACCAGGCACCCGCACCTCCCACGTGGGCGGAGCCAGGCTGGGTGGGCGGGGCCGCGGAGTCGGGTGCAGTTGGGGGCCGGCGGCGAGGCCGCACGCTCTGCCGGTTTCGGCTCGAGCTGGCCCCCCTCGGTGGAACGTGGAAGGAGGTGTTGGGGGCAGGCCCAAGGGACCACCCTTCCTCCAGCCCCACTCCTCCGCCCCTTTGGAGGATTTTCCCTTCTGAGGCAACGCCCCTGGAGTTGAGAAGGTGCTTGGCTGGGAGCCTGGGCGGCTGCGCCCTGGGTGAAGTTGACCTCGCACGGCAGCCCTGTCCTCGGCGTAGCCCCTGGAGCCGGCAGGATGCGGGGAGAAGGCTGGAGCACGCACACCAGGTCACCCTCAGCCGTCCTTTGCGAAGATGGAGGGACGGGGTTTTTTTTTGCAGGAGGACTCACTGGGAGGTAGCGTTTGTTGCCGTGCTGGTGGGTTTCACTAGTGTTTGCTTAGGAAACCCTCCTACAACCTTACAGATGAGGACGCAGGCTCAGGGCGGTTAAGGGACTTGCTCTGCTGCTGTACATCACAGGCCTAGGAGGTGGTGGAAGGGGAGGCGGGGTGGAAGGGGCCACCTTGGGAGAGGACGTGGGGTGCCCACAGGCGATTTTTTTCCTGTGCACTTTTATCGTCGTCGTATGGTTTTCAGGTGAACTTCCCATAGGGAGGGGGTAATGCAAACACTGAGTTCCGTCCTTGTCTCCCTTCAAGGCCCAGCTCAGGCTCCCTGGGACTCCTTCCAGGACAGCAGCAGCCCTCAGTGACCACTCTCCCTCACCCCAGCACCTCCAGCACTTAAGACTGAGCCTCTCTCTGTCGGAAGTTTTCATCTGTGACTCATCTCTGAAGTCATCTGACCGCTCTTGGCATCTGATTATAAACCCCCGGATAGCAGGGATTATGTGTCACTGGCCTCTTTGTAGCACACATAGCATGTGCTCAAAAAAAATTGTTGTATATGACAATAAGATTGCCCCCAAATGTCATCTCTGAAACTCTTTGCCATGGCTTTGGTGGGCGTGGCATGGTTTTAGAGGCCCGGCAAGATGCACTCTTTAGTTTGTTTTGCTTCAGGTAGGTTAGCTCGCTCACATTCCCTAAGCATGTAGATACTGGGCGGGCTGAGTGGAGGTGACAGGGAGCACCCGGGCCGTGAGGGAGAGCTGCCTTCGCCTCCAGAACATCCTCTGCATCATACACAGAGCCCAGCCGGTGAGGTTAAGGAGCTGGCTGTGAGTGGACACCAGGCCCGGGGAGGGTTTCCATCGGTGACTGGGGTTGGCGGCTGAAGATTCCTCTGGTCACCAGGATAATTATGCTAACGTCACTGGGCTGTTTGTGAAACACGACCTGGTTTTCAGAAATGCCCACTGTCTGCTGTGCACTTACACCAGGACGGGGTGGAGGTAGAGGAGGTAACTGCTCTTTCCTTAGTCCGTAAAGAACTCCAAACTGGGAGCAAGTAGGAGATTCAAACAGGGGTCATCCAGGAAACCTCCTGCCGTGCCCATCAGAGATCCCACGTCGCAGCCTGGAGTGGATACGCACTTGGCCTGACTCAGAAGACCTGCCCGAGTCTGGTCTGGGCCCAGCTCTACCAACAAGCAGACGTGTAGCTCAGGCTGCTGTGCTCAACCTCCGTGACCCCAGGCTTCACCGCTAATATAAAGTAGAAATTGTGCCTGCCCTGCCTACCTCACAGGGTTTTGAGGCCTGTAGATGTGAGAATTTCAGGGATTAGAAATTATCGACCCCATTCTCACTATCCGTGAGACCCCAAGAGGTTAAATAACGTGTCCAAGGTCACGCATCTAGTGGCAGAGCTAGATTTCAGGTCTTGTGGCTCCTCTATTCGTTGTTGATACTATTATTGCACGTATCATGCTTTGTTTGTTTACCTGGCCACCATCCACGCAGAAGTGTAAGCCCCTAGAGGGCAGGGATCCACTCTCACGCCCCTTTTTTCTCTAGCGCCTGGTACATACTAACGGTGCTTAATAAACGTGTGTTGACCTAAACTGATCTTGACTCCTAGTTCAACTGCTCCTTCTTCTACACCATGCTGTCTCTGATCTCAGAAATCTGTACTGCCAGTCCAACTGCCCACAAAAAGTATGAAAACTTGCAGATGTTTGAGAGAAAAAGATAAGATGCTCAACTGCCTTGCAATGTGCTTTAGGGTCCTGTAGTGTAGAGCGCAGAATCCATTTGAACAAAGACATACACATCTAAGACAAAATTGTAATAACAATGAACACTAGTTAAGAGCTTATTAGGGCCAGCCATTCACACAAAGTGCCTGGCCCATAGTAAGTGCTTAAAAATTATCATCTTGGGCTTCCCTGGTGGCGCAGTGGTTAAGAATCTGCCTGCCAATGCAGGGGACACGGGTTCAAGCCCTGGTCTGGCAAGATCCCACATGCCACGGAGCAACTAAGCCCGTGCGCCACAACTACTGAGCCTGCACCCTAGGGCCCGCAAGCCACAACTACTGAGCCCACGTGCCACAACTACTGAAGCCATCGTGCCTAGAGCCCATGCTCCACAACAAGAGAAGCCACCGCAATGAGAAGCCTGTGTACCACAACAAAGAGTAGCTGCCGCTCGCCGCAACTAGAGAAAAGCCCTCATACAGCAACGAAGACCCAACACAGCCAAAAATAAATACATTTATTATAAAAAAGAATTATCATCTTGTTTCACTATGATGTAAACTGAGTAGGGTCTTAGAGCATGCTAGCTTTTGTAATACCCACATTTCAGAGGCCTACCCAAGAAAAGATCCCTTTCTGGCTTGCACCACAGACTAGTGCAGGTCAGTGACAGGGAAAAGCATTGCTCCATCCAGGGTCTTTGCCAGGGTCTTTGAACATAAAGGCTCACACAGGATGTGTTTTAGGAAATGTGGTAGATGTGGCTGCCATGCACCGAGAATTTTTCCTTTCCTCTCATTCTAGGTACATGGAAGGATTGTATTTCCTGGTCTGTTTGAAGGTAGGTGTCAGGTGACATCAGAGCTTTAACCATGGAAAAGTGACAGATGTCGTTTCCAGGCGGAAACATTTAAGAACCAGTGCATACTCCTCCATATTCTCCCTCCCCCAGTCGTGATTTTTTGATTTGGAGGCTCCATAAGACTGAAGCATCCTGGGATGCTAAGTCAGTGTGTGGGGGAGAAGCTTCCTGGAAAGCCTCTGAGGTTTTGGGTTTGTTGTGATCATAGCATATCTTACCCTAGACTAGACAGGGGCCAGGCCCGGAGGTGGCACACATTCCATCCACAGTCCATTGGCCAGGACAGTCATGGAAGGCTGAGAAATAACTTCTAGCTGTATGCTTGGATACATGAGATTCTTGATTCTAAAAGTTGAGGATTTTCATCAATTTTGGAAGATTCATCACCTTTGTCTCTAAATATTTCACCTGCCCGACTCTTTTCTCTCCTTCCAGAACTCCAATTAAGGCTGTTTGAGATTGTCACACAGGTCTAATGCTCAAGTTTTTTGTCTTTTGATCAATTTGACACATCAGTTTGATGAACTATGACTTTTTAGCAACTTGACTCTTCCAATCAATGACTGAAGTAGCTCTCTCCATTTAACTTTTAAAAAAGTTCAGCAACATTTTACAAGTTTTAAGGGTAGAGCTTTTGCATATATTTTGTTAAATTATTTAAATATTTTTAATTTTTATGCTACTGTAGATGAATTTTTTTTAATTTCATAGTTTGTTTGTTGCTAGTATAAAGAATGAATATTGTTAAAATGACCATACTACCCAAGGCAATCTACAGATTTGATGCAGTTGCTATCAAAATACCAATAGTATTTTTCACAGAACTAGAACAAATAACTTCAAAATTTATATGGAAACACGAAAGACCCCAATTAGCCAAAACAACTTTGAGAAGGAAGAACAGAGCTAGGGAGATCATGCTCCCTGACTTCGGACTATACTACAGAGCTACAGTAATCAAAACAGTATGGTACCGGCACAAAAACAGACACATAGATCAATGGAACAGGATAGAGAGCCCAGAAATAAACCTATGCACTTATGGTCATATGGTCAATTAATCTACGACAAAAGAGGCAAGAATATACAATGGAGAAAAGATAGTCTCTTCAATAAGTGGTGCTGGGAAAACTGGACAGCTGCATGTAAAAGTCTGAAATTAGAACATTCTCTAACACCATGTACAAAAACAAACTCCAAATGGATTAAAAACCTAAATGTAACATGGGATCTTATAAAACTCCTAGAGGAAAAACATAGGCAGAACACTCTTTAACATAAATAGCAGCAATATTTTTTTGGATCCATCTCCTAAAATAAAGGAAATAAAAAATAAACAAGTGAGGTCTAATTAAACTTAAAAGCTTTTGCACAGCAAAGGAAACTATCAACCAAACAAAAAGATGAGCCACCGAATGGGAGAAAATATGCAAGTGATATGACCAATAAGAAATTAATATCCAACATATATAAATAGCTCAAAAATATCCAACATACATGAACAGCTCATATAAAACAGCAACATCAAAAAAACCAAACAACCTGATTAAAAAAACGGGCAGAATAACTGAATAGACATTTCTTCAAAGAGTAAATGCAGATGGTCAACAGGCATAGGAAAAGGTGCTTAACATCACTAATCATCAGGGAAATGCAAATCAAAACCACAACGAGATATCACCTCACACCGATCAGAATGGCTATCCTCAAAAAGAACACAAATAACAAATGTTGGCGAGTATGTGGTGAAAAGCGAACCCTCATACACTGTTGGTGAGAATGTAAATTGGTGCAGCTGCTTTGGAAGACAGTATGGAGGTTCCTTAAACTAAAAATAGAGCTGCTATATGATCCAGCAATCCCACCACTGGGTATATATCCAACAAAAACAAAAACACTAATTCGGTAAGATAAATGCACCCCAATGTTCATAGCAGCACTATTTACAATAGCCAAGACATGGAAGCAACCTAAATGTCCATCAACAGATGAATGGGTAAAGAAGATGTGGTATATATATGCAACGGAATATTACACAGCCACAAAAAGAACGAAATTTTGCCATTTGCAGCAACTTGGATGGACTTGGAGTGCATTATGCTAAGTGAAATAAGTCAGACAGAGAAATACTGTGTGATATCACTTACATGTGGAATCTAAATACAACAAACTAGTGAATATAACAAAAAAGAAGCAGACTCACAGATATAGAGAACAAACACTGGTAATGCCTACCAGTGGGGAGAGGAGGGGGAGGGGCACCCTAGGGGTAGGGGAGTGGGAGGTACAAACTACTGGGTGTAAGATAGGCTACAAGGATGTATTTTACGACATGGGGAAGATAGCCAATATTTTGTAATGACTGTAAATGGAATGTAACCTTTATATATATATATATATATATTTATTTATTTTAAATTAATTAATTAATTTTTGGCTGCATTGGATCTTCGTTGCTGCACGCGGGCTTTCTTTTTTTAGTTGCAGCGAGCAGGGGCTACTCTTCGTTGTGCTGCACAGGCCTCTCATTAAGGTGGCTTCTCTTGTTGCAGAGCATGGGCTCTAGGTGCGCAGGCTTCAGTAGTTGTAGCACATGGGCTCAGTAGTTGTGGCTCATGGGCTCTAGAGCGCAGGCTCAGTAGTTGTGGCACATGGGCTTAGTTGCTCCGCAGCATGTGGGATCTTCCTGGACCAGGGCTCGAAGCCATGTCCCCTGCATTGGCAGGCGGATTCTTAACCACTGTGCCACCAGGGAAGCCCCAGAATGCAACCTTTATAAAAATTCTATTAAAAGAAATGGAATCAATTTTTGTACACTGATCTTTTATCCTGTAATCTTACAGACTGGCTTGTTAGTTCTAGATTTTTTGGTGGACTGAACAGGGTTTTTAGTTGCATGTGTATCTAAATGTTTTTATTAAAGCATAACATGGGCCACCATGATTCCAGCTCCTGAAATCCATTTCCTAACTTCTCTGTCCAGCTGCTAAGCCAATGCTTTTTTTTGCGTGTGTGTGTGGTACGCAGGCCTCTCACTGTTGTGGCCTCTCCCGCTGTAGAGCATAGGCTCCGGACGCACAGGCTCAGCAGCCATGGCTCACGGGCCTAGCCACTCTGTGGCATGTGGGATCTTCCCAGACCGGGGCACGAACCCGTGTCCCCTGCATCGGCAGGCGGACTCTCAACCACTGCGCCACCAGGGAAGCCCACCATGTATTTTATTTTAGCTGTTTGCTACAGCCGTACCTCACTTTCAGGAACTAATGTCTATATTAGTCAGGGTAGGTTAATTGCTGTATAAAAAATCCTAAAATTTCAGTGGCTTAAATATAATAAAAAGATTTCTTTCTTACTTTTTCTGGTTTTGTCCAAAGTGGTTTTATTAGGAGGCCATGAAATCATTCAGTGATCTGGGCTTCTTCATCAGAATGCTTCATCAGCTCTTCCACATGTGGGCAGAAATTGAAGGCAGAGAGTGTGGATCAAAGTTTGTGAGTTTTGTTTTAGGGGTCAGGTCTGGCTATATTTAACTGCAAAGAAAGCTAGGAAATATAATCTACCTCTGTACTCAGCAAGAACAGGAAATGGCTATGGGGAATATCCACCCAGTCCTTGCCACATGTGGCATTATCTCCATTTTACAGATAAGAAAACTGAGGCTTGAGAGGTTAAGTGATCTCCCAGCTTTTACAGTCATAAACAACAGAGCCTCGAATTGAACCCCAGTATGGCTGACTCCAAAGCCATGCTCTGAATCGCTCTGCTATGCATAACGCTTTCTCTCCTAGTGCCTCACTGGCCTGTGCAATCTTAAGACCTGTGGCAATCTTTTCCCCCTTAGAAGGGTTTCCTCCAAGCATCCACTTTTTCCTTCTAGTTCTGGCTTTTATTAATGGGTAATCTGTTTGCTTATAAGCAGCCTGGTCCACGGGCTTAGTCTGCAGCAGATAAAGAGTCTGAGAGCCACCATGGCAATAAGCCATAAGAAGACATCGAAACAGAACACAAAAAGACATAGAAGCAGATATCAAGTGGTTTATTGACAGGGTATCTGCCCTCCAGTGTTGTTTTACAAGTGCTGTCAAATGCAAAGTGTCTGAGTAGAAGAGACCACATCTATAGATCAATGCGTGTAAAGAAAGCACTTAAGAATGGGAATTACGACTTCCCTGGTGGCGCAGTGGACAAGAATCTGCCTGCCAATGCAGGGGACACCGGTTTGATTCCTGGTCCGGGAAGATCTCACGTGCTGTGGAGCAACTAAGCCCGTGCGCCACAACTACAGAGCGTTGATCTAGAGCCGGCGAGACACAACTACTAAGCCCACGTGCCACGACTACTGAGCCCACACGCCACAACTACTGAAGCCCACACGCCTAGAGGCCATGCTCCACAACAAGAGAAGCCACCGCAGGGAGAAGCCCACGCACCGCAACAAAGAGTAGCCCCCCTCCCCCGCTCGCCACAACTAGAGAAAGCCCACGCGCAGCAACTAAGACCAACGCAGACAAAAAAAAAATAAAAAATAAAGTGTACCCAAGCTGCTTTAAATAAAAAAAACAAAGAACGGGCATTAGATGGCCTCCTTACCAAAGCAACTTGTCCTGCTGTTGCACAGCCAGCCAAAACGCTGAGACGCCGAAGTTCACAGCAAAGAGGGTTCTTCGCAAGGCAGCCGAGCAGAGAATATGGGAGAAAAATCTCAGACCTTAAACCTGCCTCCCCGAAGGCGAGGGGCTTGGGGTATTCATGGGACGACGAATAAAGAGGCAGGGCTGTGTGAAGCGTGGGCGCACGGGGAAAGCTGATTGGAAAAAGGTGCGGGAATCATGGTTCCGCGCAGGCGCAGGCGTAACTAAGCTACGGGTCTCTGCAGGTGCCCAGCTGGAAGATCGCTGGTCCTATCCAGTTTTAACTGGCTAAGCTGAACTAGACGCAGCTGCAACTCCAAGTTCCTAGAAAACAACTCGGGCAAAGATCTTGCTGTTCAGGCTACATGCGGCTTGGAGGACACGCAAGCGTTAAAGCGATCTTGATTAGTAAAGGCAGGTGGGGTGGATTTGACTCATCACGCACCGTTTCAGTCTCACAGAACTGGAGGACTATCTCGCTCCTGGCTGTTTCTTCCCTATAGAGTGAGGATTAGGGTTGTTGCTGAACAGTGGGTTTTTTCCCATCCTCAAGCATTGCCAGACAGTGTAAGGAAAATAGATCTTCTAAGGAAGATCTATTGGAGGCCGTTTGCATGGACCAAGTTGGACCTAAAGCGTGCCAGGTGGGGGGCGGGGGGAAGGGTCCGAGGCTCCTTCGTTAAAGCTGAGTACTGGCAGAAGGGAGGGACTGAACACCGTGAAGAGGTCATGAGGACACCCACCCCACCAGTGTTACATTTACCCTTTGCTCTTAGTGTATTCTCTGCTTTTATACTTATTGATATTTGCTTAAGCTTAGCTATTCCAGGGAAGGGTTAGAAAACATGTAAGTCAGACTCTCACAAAAAAATGTAGTACACCTGGCTGTTTGGAAACGTTTCTTGGGCACGACATCCACTACACAACAACATGCCCCCAAAGCAAGGGGAGCTTGGTGACGTGGGAGCACCTCCCCGCAAAGCCAAAGCCCCAGTGGGCAGAGTCCCGAGCTGGCTGCTGGGTGAGAGCACCATCTCTCTGTGGCTTGGCCCTCCTCCAGGGGCTCCTTGGCTCTGCTGGGAAATAGCACTTGTTATGGGCGTCTAGAACTCTGCTTCCTGTTCATTATCAGTTCAAGGAAAGAATCTGTTTTTTTCATTTCCCCAGTACTGAATATGCTTGGAGGAACAATTGAGCACAATAAGTTTGTCTTTTCACTTTAGATTTATATAACTTTCTGGAGACGCTGGTGGTGAGATCCTTAAACACAGCTGCACTGCATTCCCCTGTTGACACACTCTTATCTCACTTGGAATATAGGGTCTGCTTCTCCCTCCATTTCCACGGACTGTGATCCCTGGCAGTGCATTTCTAACTTAAAAAAAAATATATGTTGGAAGCGTTCCGAATTCTGTCAAAATCTTTTGCATGGATTTTTATGGAACTTGAATTTTGGTTGAGTTGCATTTAACCTTGGCTGCATTTAGGGTTTATTAGTATTACCTGAATTCTGGGAGACACGGAATCTGGAGGGTGGGAAGGTGGGTTGATTGGACAATAACACGGGCTTAGTTTGTTCATTTATCCAAATATTTCTTGACTTCCTACTCTGCCCGGCAGGGTAACAGATGCCCTAGAAATAGAGATGAAAAGACAAATCCTTACCTGCAAGGATTTTGTGGTTCCATGGGGAAGGAAAATCAGGAAAGAAAGGTTGACAGTATGGCATAATGAGAATTATGCACAAGGGGTTGGGAACCTGGGCAAGGGACACCCATCTCATCAGGAGCCTGAGGACGAGCCTCCCAGAAAAATAACTCAGGCTGGCTCTTGAAGGGCACAGGTGTGAGAAAAGCAGGAGGATCCCAGGTAGGGGGCGGATGCTTGACAGTAAGAGCTCTGGATACAGGAAGGGATGGGGTGGGCACAGGGCCTTACTCCTCTGAGGCTGAAGGGAGAAAGAGGTGTGAAGCACAGGCTTGTGGGAAGGGGAGGGGTTGAGGGAGCCCTGCGGCGGCCTGGGTTTCTCTGGGTTACTCTGGAGGGTAAGGGTTGGGGGTGGAGGGAGTGGTGGGTTTCCAAGTAGCCACAGGTGGAACGGATGAGCACAGGTGCTGGCCCAAGGTTCCTGCAGTTCTGGGAGCCTGGGTGGAAAAGCAGAGTTGTAGATGGTTGAAGTGGGTAGCAGGGAGCTGAGGGTATGGCTGAGAAGATGGGTGGAGTTTAGGCTGGTTGGGGACCTTGTGAAACCAGGAGGCACAGAAAAGGCAGGCCCAGGAGCCTGGCAGTCCTCAGGCCCGAGAACACTGGCCATGGAAGCCAGGATAAGAGGGCTGGATGAGGATATCGGAGTTGCAGGGAGTGTTAAAATGGGGCAGCCGCTGTGGAAAAGTGTGGCAGTTCCTCAAAACCTTAAGAATTACCATACAATCCAGCAATTCCACTTGCAGGTGTATGTCTTAAAGAATTGAAAGCTGGGACACAGATGCTTACACACCAATGTTCAAACAGCATGATTCACAGAAGCCAAAAGGTGGAAACCACTCACTTATCCATCAACAGATGAATGGGTAAACAAAATGTGGTGTACACATACAATGGAATGTTATCAGACTTAAAAAGGAATAAAATTCTGATATACACTATAAGATAAACAGGTGAACCTTGAAAACACTGTTGAGTAAAATAAGCCATACATAAAAGGGCAAATATTGTACGATTCCACTTAAATGGGGTAGCTAGAGAAGGGAAGTTCAGAGACAGAAAGTAGAAGGGTGGCTGCCAAATAGAAGGGGAAATGGGGAGTTATGGTTTAATGGGCACAGAGAGTCTGTTTGGGATGATGAAATTTCTAGAAAGAGCTGGTGGTGATGTTTGCACAACACTGTGAATGTAATTAATGCCACGAACGGTACACTTTATTAAAAAAATTTTTTTTAAATATATATTTTTTATTGAAGTACAGTTGATTTATTTATTTGTCTGCACCCCGTGGCATGCGGGATCTTAGTTCCCTGACCAGGGATGGGACCCGTGTCCCCTGCATTGGGAGCTTGGACTCTTAACCACTGGGGACCGCCAGGGAAGTCCCTCTAACAGTACACTTTAAAGTGGGTAAAACGGTAAATTTTATGCTATGTACTGATTTTACCACAATAACAATAATGTTTAAAAAAAATGACTGCTGGAAGGGTGAGAAGGCCCAGTCAGAGGGGATGGGGTGACTCACCGTGGTGGAGCTCCGGTGGGCCGTCCCGGGGAGGCCCTGGTGGTGAGGCCGGCGAGCAAGAGCCTGCCTGGCACTGAAGTCTCGTGAGAGGGCAAGGCCTGGGTGCAGAGGAGGGCGGCTCCGCACCCAGACCCGGGATGAACTTGGGAAGCTCTTCGGACGGCAGATGACAGCAACGACTTAGGCCTCACGCCTGGAGCTGGGGAACCGTGGGGGTTGGAACGGCTCGGGCGAGTCAGTGGCAGTGCGCATGCTCCCCGCCCTCGGCCCAGCTGCGCGGGAGCAGGTAGTGAAACGACCTCAAAGCCCGCCCTCTACCGCCACACACAGTGGCAAATTTTAAATGCAGTGGTGGGTCGTGAACATGTTCAGAGGTATTAAATTCTTTCCGGAAGGCTAAATAACTTACAAAAGACGTGGCTGGTAACGATAACCTCTGCAGCCTCAGAACTGGTCTGGTTCTAGAATAAACAAGCATGCCAGGCTGAGTGTACAGTGATTCCAAACAGTTTAATGTAATTCCAAGACAAAGTGTGATTACATTTCTACACATATACAATATGCATATGTGAGTTTACAAATTTCAATTAATAACTCGTTTCACCTCAGAGACCGAAAAAATGATCAAAAAGAAACTGTAAGTAACAAGCTATAACATAGTTCACCACAACGGGACCCCCCTTTCTCACCCTACAGTTAGTAATATTACAATTAAAATAACTATATTCTTCTATAATTTTTTTTTCTGTTAAAATCATCTCATAAATTTACAATGCTATTATTAGTTTCCAAGACTAATATAAATTCACTCCATTTTTCTACAACGAAAATGATCATTAATTTAGAAGCACACGACGTCATGATGAAAAACACAAGCATTTTAGTAGCAAGGACTTGATCAGTTAAGAATTATTTTTCTTGTAAAACATTCTAAAGCCAAGTAAAATATCCATTCTTATAACATACCTATAATATGAGACTAAGGGATAGGTTACATATAGGCCTACAACACATTGGTTTGTCTTTTTAAAAAAGTAGACATTTATAAATAAAAAAAGAAAAGAGGGACAATTCACATAGGAAAAAGAGGTACACGAGAAAATACTGTTGCACGCAATAATTTTCACAAAGATTAACGTGGATTAACACTTTTTATTACAGAAACCGTACAGTGAAGGAACACAACAGGCCAGGGCTTCCATAGGGTAATTGAGCTGAGATGACCTGGTAGAGAAAGATCTGGGCGAGATAGCCCTGGGGAGGAACCGCGTTCCTGGGACCGGTGACCGAGCCTCACCGGGCCTCCTCTTCCCTGCTCTCGTTCTGGGGAGTGAGGCTTTCTATCCAGGGTGTCCTGAATTTGTGGGCAGTTGAAAGGTAAACATTTCTACAGATCCGTTCTCTTTCCATCCTAATGGACACCATTTTTGGAAACGTGATATAATATCAGAGGCTGCAGCTCAATACATGTGGTCAAAGCAAAACAGGATGGAAAATTCCGGTCACTCTGACGTGCTGCCCCGCCCGCCATCTATGCCCTTGTCGCTGGGGACCCAGAGAGAGCAGCGGCTCCCTTTGGGGCCACCTGCCTCCACGGTGGCAGGGTGGTGGCCGGGGCCCGGCGCTCGGCCTCAGGCCACGTGCGAAGGTGCAGCCTGGGCCGCCCCGGGCTCCCCCCATCCACCACCCAACGCTGACTCCACCTTCTAAAAGCTCCTCTCCCCCCCGCATCCGTAAAGCTATACTTTTCCTATCAGAAATTTGGTTTGATATATATATACACAAACATATATATCAGCATCTCTATCTATACAGTGATTCTACTAGACCGGAAACTCTGCTGCCCTAAAGTACGACTTCCTGGTCTACTTCATTTGGTTAAAAAAAACGCGCAGAAAGAGGATGAGGAGATGCTTTGGGGGCCAGAAGTGATTGTGCCCTGGGAAAGCCACGGAAGAAAGCTTTAAATAAGCAGTAACACAACAGTGAAAGGGTGAAAAGTGACAGGGGGAGTGAGACGGTGGGGAGAAACCATGCGCCGTGGAGACGGCGAACAGGAATATCTGCAGGAAGGGACAAGGGGGAGTGGGGTGGGGACACTTTAGGTTCCATCCAGAAGTCACAGAAAGCTACGAAGGATGGGAATGGTCAAGTCACTTTCCACCTCCCAAGTTCTTCCTGAGCCAAACTATTAAAATAATAATTAATAATAATAATAATAATAATAATAACAATAATAGTAAATCCATTGCCCCTTCAACCAAGCAGGTGAGTATCTAACAGGGAGGCAAGACCACCACTCACAAGGCTAAGTGGGTCCTTCTTCCTGGCTCTTGAGAGCTTCCTGGGAGTCCTGGGTGCCTGGGCACGGGGCTGTGGTAACAGCAGAGCAGAGGCCAAGGTGGCCACGGGGACAGTGACCCAACACAAGAAGGGGGAGGGGGTGCCAGGAGGTCCGCGTGGAGGCTGGCCGAAAGGCAACCAGAGGGCGAAGGCAGAGTCCTTTTTCAGATACAGCATATTTACTTAAAAAAAAAAAAAGCCAATTTCTATACCTTTAGTTTTAAAAAATATGATTAAGCCCCAAAGACAATGACATAAAATTCATTTGGTTAATTAAATCAAAGGGAAAAAAACCAAACAGAGGAAAGCAGAGGGTAATTAGGAGGGGCAAGATGAAAAATATTTTACAATGACATTTCTAATCAAAAAGTGTGATAAGAACATACTATCAACAGAGTTCACAGCGGAAAAGCAAATGCATTAAAAACCACCACCAGTTAGTTCCCTGGTCCCAGGTGTTCTGCAGTTTGCAAGGGGTTATCTGCTAAAGGAATGCCCTTCAGATCACAGCGGGTCCTCTGCACTGAGGTTGTGCCACAAGAGAAAAGAAGAAATGAACCAAAACTCTTAGGGAAACTGGCTCCTGCATCATGGTGATGGGCCCTCTCAATTATGACCTCTACTCGGATGGATCTCACGGCTCCTCCCCCCACCCCCACTGCCCCTCGGTCCCCAGTCCCCTCCTCCCACTCAGCAGCACTTACAATCTCCAGCACAGAATCTAGATAACCCCTCCTAATGACCTAGGCTTCAAAACGAAGTTTGACAAAGAGTGAAAAGGAAACACAACCTTTTACACTTATTTTGTTTTAAAGGAGAAAAGGAATAAATGACAGCAGATAGATGGAAAACCCAACCAATAAATATGGGCACAGAGGTGTATGACTCTCCCCTGCAAAACGCCAATCAGAATATTGCTGGGGGCCCAGAAATAGCAGCTGTACCTTCGGGGCCACCTGAATCCCAGTGTCTTCTACTGCCCGGTGACTGGAAGTCAGTGGACCGATGAATAAATTAAACATTCAAATCAAGACAGAATCAACAAACCAGGTATCTGTTCTCTCTGCCTCTTCCAAGACGACCAGTGTGGATACAACGTGGCACGAGATCTTCACATCTGGCCCAGGCTGTGGACTCACCCCTTCCCTGCTCGACCTGGAAATCCTTTCACATTCTCTCGCGTTCCCATGGAAACCAGTAATATGGAAGGCTACACAACAGTACGGGTAGAACACACCTGCCTTGGGGTGCCTTGGGGGAACGTGGCCTCCAACTAAAGAGGCGAAACTGCTGGGGTTTGAAGATGTCAGTTATAAACAGAAATTTTCTTTAAAAAGTACCAGTTTACATGTAAACTATAAAACACTTTAACTATAAAACGTAGCCAGAAATATGCTTAAGTATCCACAGTCAGTTATTTAGTTCACGCATTTTAAAATGTGACTCTCTTGATATCTTAGAAGCCTAACAGCATTTTACAGTAGCTAAAAACATATATACTTAACATGTGCATTTGAAAATCACATTTGATTACAAAACACAAGGAATAATCTCTTCCTTGGTTCCATTTTTGTTGTGAAGATTACCTATTTTCAGAGTTCACTTAAGCAACAATGACCGGGTGTGCATTAACCGTTATTTTCAGCCCACACAGAGTTCATAGTCTTTTAAATCCCAAGATCAAGCTGGCTACATGATTTCAAAAAAGGCTATAACCAGGATGAATGCCCACGTTTGAGGTAATTATTGCCATCAGGTCACAGTTTGTGTAAGATAATGTATCTAAAACCTTCTTTAAAAAAATCTTTAGGTGTTCTGTCAGAATACCAGAATACCTATTGAGTGAAACCAACCAGGATCTCAAATTTTGATCAGCTGGGTTTGCTTCCAATGGAATTTAAGTTCTAGAAGATTCTAGAACTTGTGTAAACTACCTAAGAATTTAGGCAAACATGCCTGGAGCCAGTCAATAAAGTAGTTTTTAAAGTAAAAAAGAAACAAAAACCCCACCCCAAACAACTGAGGAGATGTTTCATAACAAATGGTGATAGTTTTCTAAAAAATTAAAAATCTAGTCCTAAAGCATTTCTAAATTCTCGCCACTTTTCAAGCAAAGTAAAAATCTTCTGTGTTACTATTAATCTCATACCTCGGCAAGAGACTCTCCTTCCTTATCTCCCGAAAGTTGGCTAGTTTTTCTCAGTTTACACAACTGTTGCTTTCCATTTCTTTGAGAAGACTATCTCGAAAGAAAACTTTGTTCCTCTTTCTGAAAGTCATCTTGTCTTTCTCCTTCTTCTTCTTCTTCTTTTTTTTTTTTTTTTTTTTTTTTTTTTAAGCACAAAGAAAACAGTTCCTGGACACCAGACCCACATACGGTATTTACAAATTTGGTGTGAATCCCGCATCTGGTTCTACCCAGAGCTGAAGAGTGGATCGATTACAGAGACCAGAGTTGTCATATTTATCAGTGCAGTAAAAAATAGCATTTTGAAAAAAATATATACCTTTAGTATTGCCTTTCTAGAATTAACTATAAGCAAGAAAAAAAAATTATTTTCTTTTTTAAAGAAAAGAACACTTTTTTTTTCTTCACTCTTATAAGAGTTTGTTGTAGCAGCACTACTAAAGCTAATAGGTACACTGGAAAGGAATAGAAAATGAACTCTACTACGAATCAAGAAACTCCCCTAAGATGTTCTCTAAAAGTCAAACTAATTCTGCCCCTGCTGTTTGGATCCAATTCAGGACTCTCTCTACACACAGACCTTCTGCTGAGTTCCACGCAATGGGGCAGGGTGGCATGGGGCGACGTTCCTTCGAGACCTTTCTTCGCTCACACACCCAGAAGACAGCCGAGGCTGGGGTCTGCGAGCTCGGTTCTGGAGCTGGGCAGGCCCAGGTTCAAGGCTAGGCTCCCCTACTAGCTGTGTGATCCTAGGCTGGTTACCAGCTCACCAAGCCAGCTACCTCATCTGTAAAGGGACTCGTACTGCCAATTTCATAGGGTCGTTATGAAGACGGAAGGAAATGGGGTAAACATGAGAGACTGTCCGAACAGTGCCTGGCACACGATCCATGGGAACATCCTTAGATGGTTCATCAGAAACACGAGGCCACTTACTGATGCTAATTTAAGAAGTGCAACAATTCATATTTTAGTAAAGGTCTGATTAACAAAAAACTTCACTAGAAACTTGGGGATTTGGGGCCACCATGGTATTTTCTTTCCTTTAACACATGCTGCTTTCTTAGAGGGTCAGCGGTCTCATCAACTCCTTCCTCTGTAAATGGGGGAGGGGGTGTTGTAAATGGCGTGGATCTGAGGGCACCACGAGCTCACACAGGGCTTGGCACGAGCCTGGAGTACGGAAAGCATTCAGCAAATGGTGGCTCTTATTCACTGGACGGATGTGACAAGTTTTACCAGGAAGAGACAGTCAACGTAGCATTCTAATGCAAGGGCCTGTGATTAGGGGCTCTCGAAGGCTTGCAGGAGTCAAGCTGGGGCATCAGGAAGCTCCCTGCTGGTAGAGGTACCCAGAGCAAGCGTGCCCCGCAGGAGGGTCGCTTCTCTGTAAATTCTCACTGGGTCTCAAGGGAAGAACTGGCTTGGAGCTGGCTCTCCTGGGCTTCTGGAAGCTGCAGGAAGGATGTGAGCAGCCTTTCCTAGGTTGGGTCACTCTAGTGAGCGAGGGCGCCGAAAGCCTTCAAAAGGTTTCTACTGCGTTTAAATGTCATTTCACTGTCTCCATTTCTCCACTGAATCCAGTCTGTGGAGATCAGAAGTGAGCGTCCTAAGGCAGCAAAGCGGAAAAGTACTGACACCCCGAGTCCGGCCCCAGCGTGCACCGGACCCCGATGTGGCCGCACCTCCTCGCAGAAGGTCTGCTCTGGCCGATGCCCGAGGTAACATGAGGTTAGTTAAGCCCACAGATCCGTGCGGTGCCTCCAGTTTCCCAACAGCAGCAGCATTTAGGGTTATGAACCTCCACTCCTCTTACAAGATGAGCACAGTTTTAAAATAAAAGCAAAAAAAAAAAAAAAAATCCAAGTCAGGATAGAGACGAAAGAGAAAGAGACAAATGGGATCGCATCTCTGACAAAGTCATTATTGCCGGGAGAGGAACGCCACTCTGGCCGTATCTGGGGTGTCTTTGAGAAGGGTTCTTTGGCTAAAGAAAGGAAGACTTCACTTTCCTTTCCAGTTTGGTTAGGACAGCTCGGGCCTGCTCAACTCTGAGGCTTCCCCCTCTGAAATCTGTAAGACACACCAGAAGGAAAAGACGGAGAAGAAAAGGGAGGGAAGCATGCACGGCCCTGGCGCTGGCATATTTCTTGGCAGAATCTCTTGGACTGGCGTTGAGCGGCACCCGGCGAGGCCTGTGACCTGCGGAAGGAGCCCCGGCCTCTCTGCCGCGCCCTCCCTGCTGCTTGGGGGCACCTCGCTTTCCTCTTCTCTGTCCCAGCAGCTGCTGAACAGGCCAGCGAGAGCCCCACATCCTACCCCGCCCCAGCACCAGAGAACCCGGGAGGAAAGCCGGGGCGAGCCCGTCGACGCACCGCGTTTCATCAACCACAGCCCATCAGCAATAGCTCCTTGAGCCTCCTCATCTCCTTCCTCCAGTTTCCAAGAAAGTCTGCTCCACTCACTCACACGCACTCACACAACCCAAATCCTCCACCGCAAGCTTGTTCAAAAATGAGTGTTTGCCACACCAAAGATCTGGTCAAGGGAAATCCGCCTGTTAGCAGCTGGGCTGATCTCGCCTTCCCTTCCTTACATCCCACAATCTGGTGTTTGGGCGGGTTGAGTCTTCCAGGGTGAAGAGGACAAGGCCAGCTGGCTCCCACAGCCTGCCAGCCACTCACCGCCAGTAAGGCCAGAATGCAAATACAGTCCAGGAGACCACCGCTGCTTTACCCCAACCCTTCTCTTCCCTCTGCACTCCATCAACCACATGTTCCACTTCACAGTATTAACTGGCACCAAGCCTCAGACTCTCCCACCCATCGGCCTGCTCACCCCTTTCCTTGGAAACAGCCAAAACATCACGGAAGAGGCACTAAGTGCAGAGATCCGGGTGCAAATACCCAGAGGGGTCTGCAAGACCCCACCGAGCAGAAGCAAATCGACCTGCGGTTCCTAAGGCTCCAGTTATGAGGCTCTCCTTGACCGCTCCTTTTCAACCTTCCCTTTTAGCCTTAACCACGTTTCCTGAGTAAAGAGGGATGGAGCCAATTCCAGAGCAGATGATGTCCTAAGTTATTTGTGATCTAAATAAGGACTAGGTCGGCATCCCTCTCCGTGAGAGCTGGGTCTTAGGGACAGGCAGCCTTTTATTCATCCTATTTGCCAGGGTGACTCGGAGTTGGAGGGCAGGATGGGAGTTGGGGCAGATGCTAAGGACCCCACGCAGGGGCTGGCCTCTCCCACTGGGGTCTTCTCCTGGGGCTTCGGAACCACAGCTCTGTGTTTGGCTGGAAGAGGAAGGCAGATAGCGACTCGGGGAGGGCGCTAATGTTTGCTGAGCGGCTCTGGGCTGGGCATGGCCTGGCGTCTCCCTTCATTAGCTTCGGTGAAGCCCGCCATTCCAGACCTTCCTTTACCCGCCCGGAGCCCGGCAGTTTCTGGGTTTGGTGGGCAGCGTGTGGGCACCTCAAGCTGATTTAAAAAGCCCATGGCACACAGCACCGTGCCCTAAGGGGCACAGTCGGAGCCCCGTGGGCCTGGCTGCGAGGCCCCACTGTGCCCCTACGTTGGCCAACAATTTCAGGGGGGCAGCAGCCTGCAATGTCCAAGGAGCTGCTGGACTTTTGTCAGTGTCCCTCTGGCCTCCTATTAACCCTCCACCTTTTTTTTTGGGCTCCATAATTTGTCCCTACAATTGTGTGCTGAGAACATGCACCAGGGTTTGGGGGGCACTGAAGAAGTGGGCAGTGTGGTTAGTGAGAGGAAGGGAGGCTGATGTTTCCCAGGGGAAGGTACCACCTGCCTAGCACCTTCCATCAGCTTTTTACCTCCAGTGGCTTCTAGGAGGGGACAGTTATCTCTGCACTGAAGGACGTAAGCCATACTCCTGGTGTGCTGATGGGAAAAGGGGGGACATTTGGGAAAGGGGCTGAGTCAGCTCTGGGCAGAGGGGAGTTTTTTTTGTTTTTTGTTTTTTGCTTGACAGGTCAGTATCAGAATCGAGGTATGCCCGGGATCTATTTGGCAGGTTTCAGAAGCGCAGGGAACATGGGAGAGAACCACGGCTAAGGGTTCAGCCCATGAGATGCCTCCTCAGATCTCCTCTCAGGCCACTGAGAATCTAGAAAAATGCAGTATTGATGGTGACCATGGACCATGTTGTCCAGAGCCCAATTTGACCTGTATAGAGATAAAGGCTTTGATTCTTCAAACTTTTGTTCTGTGGTGGATCTTTCTTGACATTTTCCTAATTCCTGGATCTTTCCTTTCCTTTTTTTTTTTTTTTTGTTTTTTGTTTTTTGGTCTGACAAAACTAGACATCTGCATGTCCCTCCTGTTTACTCAGATACTCACAGATATAATAAAATAAATTTAAATATTAAAGAGAAAACACAAAGATACTTGGAATAAATGTGCATTTTAAAACCCCAACTAAAGTATCAAAATGATGATTATGATAATAATTACAATGGTAATAACCAAAATAATTAGTACAATAATATTATCTTTATGAGCAGCATGAAACTTTCATTCCTGATCTGGAAGAAAAGGAAAGAAAATGTCAGGTGAAAGAGCAACTTCCAACTTAAGTAGACAAAATAATTTTCTTTAAAATGGAAGGCTATGTTGTCTTTTCCTGTAAAAGATCAGATCTAGAAAGGGCTGGAAGTGAACTGTACAAGGGGGGTCCAGGATGCTACCCAATAAGGCAAAAATGCTGGCTCGTTTGCAGCCGAGACTTCTGTAACTGGGCGCGGGAAGATCGGACGGGGCACTGCTGCCCCCGGATGCCAGGAGTCCAGAACAGAGATGGTTCCCCAGGCTGGCGCGGCTCTGGGAGCACTCTGGCTCACATGGCCTCCAAAGACTTTCCTCCCCTCACTCTCTCCGGACGGGCCATGTTTCTGTTGTCTCAGAACGACCGCACTTCCCCACGTCCGGATAAAGACGTATTGAGCGTGGCACCACGAGGAGAGAATCTGGTCCTGCTGCCCATGGCTCCCCGGCGGGCCCGCTGGGTACCTGGGGCTCTGCCCGAGCCTGCCCTGCCTCGAGGGGGACATGGTGTCCTTCCTTCCTTCCGGCCTAAGGCCGGGACTAGGCTGGTTCCGACCTGGGGACCGATTTCTTTGTAGGATAAGTAGAATTCATGCTTGGAGAGGGGAAATTTCCAGAGTTATTTCACATTTCACAGCTAAGAGCTAAGGTAAGGGCTTGGCTCCGTTACTGAATTAGGTCGGATATCGCGATAAAAACACCTTTCACAGTAGATCGATCGTTAAGGGAGACCACAGAACGAGGACAGAAAGGGAGGGAGGACGAGGACGGACGGCTGTCCCAAACTGGGAGCCAGCTCTCTGCACCTTGGAAACGTGGCTTTGGGGTCAGTTAAGGACTCGGCGTCAAGAGTCAAACAATTAGGACCACCCTTTCAAGTCCCACTGATGGCCAGATAGCGTTTCCCAACATTCACGTATTTTAAGAATAATTTGCTATGGACAGAGTGACCCCCTGCCCTCACCCCCACCAGTGTTCAAAGCCTGAGAAAGTTTTCAGAATGTATCAAAGGTGCAAAGAGGGCAAAGGGCAAATTTCCTTGGAAACTGAACTGCCCAAGGGAGTGTTTTCCAAAGTGCAGTACAGGACCACACGGTTACCCTCATAAATGTCCCTCCAGCCTCTGCCCACCAGACTCCTCAAAAACCAAGAACGCAGGCGTGCCTTGGGTAGGCCTGGGTAACGCGAGGAACGATTCAGCAGCAAACGACGGCTGATGGTTGTCTACAGGGGGAAGGACCCGGCAAAACGGTGAGAGCAAAACACAGCTGGTGGAACCAGAGGAGAGAGGGCAGGGCTCCGAGAGTGAAGCGGGGGTCGAGTCTGAGAACATGGGGCTGGGCCGGGCACCAGGCCAGCTCTCCATCCCGTGGACAGCGACAGGAAGGCTGTGCCAGGACTGGAGGCTGAAGGCGGCGGCTGCCTGGCAAGGCCAACATTCCTAAAACAGAGACGGGACCTGCGGTCCCAACGAATGGCAGAGCCCCCCCACCCTCCCAACCCTGGGGGCAGAACTGGGTGGGGGTACAGGGTGGGGAGTCATCCAAAGTAAAAGTCATCCAAAGCCATCACCATCGTCAGATTCACCCACCACTATCCATCTCGCACATCTCTCTCCAGATCCACGGGCTATCCTAGCCCCTGCCAGCTGCCTGACACCCCTCTGCTAGCAAACAGTCCAGGAAAGACAACAGGTATTAAAATAAAATAGAAATTAAACAAACAAACAAACAAAAAAAAAAAAAAAAAAAGAGGAAAGACCAGAGTAAAATGTTGCAACAGCACAGAAGAAGGGCTGAGATGATGTGACTCGCCTCAGCCGGCTTCCTGGAGTACCGTGGAAGTAAACCCTCAACCGTGTCCCCGGTCGCTAAGGCACTAGGAGGGAAAGATGTAAAACCAAGTCTGCGAGAGCCGGCGGCGGTGCCGGGGACAGGAGCGCGGCACCGCGGGCACCCGCGCGTGCACCCGCACCACGGCGCGGGTCACGTGCCTAGGTGAGATCGCTCTTCTTGTGCAATTACATTGAGGAATAGTCTCTTGGTATCGTTGGGGGTGAACACAAAGTAGCACAGACAGATGCAGACTGCGACATCTACCAGGGTGTCGGCGACGCCGCGGGCCCTACGCTACGTGACGAGGGATGGACTCAAAGAGAGAAGAAATCTTCAGAAAAGAAAAAAAATCATTAATGACATTTGAGGAATATCATTGCTTAGGGATTTTATCCAGAGTGCTCAGAAAGAGAAAACGCGCCCTCCTCTCCCAGGGGTCCTCGCAGCCTGGCTGCCCCCATTGCTCCCAGCAGGTGGGCCAGATCGGGGCTTCCCCAACCCCGGACCCGCCCCCAGATACCAGCCTCCTCCGGCCATGGCCTGACCTTTCTAGATGGTTGCTGACCCTTTAGAGTTCTGGAAAAATCCCTAATTCTTACGTTCAATCATTAAAAATCTATTGGATTTTTAATCCAATAGATTAAAAATCATATCAGGTGTCCCTGACAGCAAATTCTTAAACGCCACTTGCTGCCATATGAAAATAGTCTTTGAAAAATTCATAAAGTTCTTCAAACACTGGGCGGCCCCCCCTTCCCCCCCCCAATTTCTGGAATCTGCCGTGCCTCTCTTCTTCTTCTCCTTTCCAGTCTGGTGCAGAATGGGTTCGTGAGCTGTGGTTTTTTGTTACTGACGTTTTCTTTTTTTTTCTTTTTCTTTTTTAAAATAAAAAGCATAGATTTCCCCCCCTCCTTAAATCCCTTCCTTCTTAAAATGTTCTCTTCTCCGCTCTCAGTCCTCCTACTTCCTAGTTCAAGTTTCATTTGTGTCCCGTCCCTGCCCCCTGCCCCCCTCCCCTGCCCCGTTTGCATTGTTTCTGTGCGGCACCTTCAGTATAAAAAGCCCAGCTCCCCCCTCGTCCCTCCTCCTCTCCCTCCTCCCCTCTGGCCATCCTCCCTCCCCTCCCCTCCCCTTCCAGTGTTTATATGTAAGGGTACTGGTTGACCTTGGCGGGGCTCAGTGGGTATCCAGTGTAGACGGTGGAGGCTGGAGAGGCGCTGATGTAGGTCTGGTGGGCGAACTGGGCTGGATACTGACTCGGGTGGATGGTGGGAGAGGGCAGGACCCGGGGGCCCATGCTCACGGGAACCTGGTGGACGATGCTGGCTGGGTAGGCGGTGTGCTGCACGGTGTGACGCGCCGAGCCTTGGGAGGCCACCAGGTGGGCCACGGTGCCAGTGGAGCCCAGGGCGGCGGGCGCCGTGTAGGTGTAGAGGTGGGGCTGGGCGGGGAGGTGGGCGGCGGCGGCCAGGTGCGGGTGCACGGTGCCGTGGCTGGGGCTGTTGTGTGGGAAGGAGTATGGCGCCTGGGCCATCGTAGGGGTGATGTAGGCCTGCTGCCGTCGGTGGCTCCCCGTGCGATCTGCGGTGATGTGCTGCTGAGCCTGGAGGGGGAGAAGCACCAGGAAAGGGCTGCATCATCGGGGCTGGACACGCGCACGCATGCGCACACACGCGCATGCACGGGAGAGGGCGCGGGCCGGGGAAAAGGAGGGAGAAGCGGGGAGTGGGGAGGAGAGCAAGGAGGGGAGGAGGGCGCGGGGGGAAGGCGGAGGGAGAGGAGCGGCAGGCGTAACAGAAGACGCCTCCGTCACGCGCCCGCGAAGTATCAGTTAACCTGGGCTGAGAAGGAAGGCCGTGCCCGCCATGCGCCGGGCTGGGTGACACTCAGAGCCAGCTGCAAAGGGAACGGGAGCCAGTAGGTCCCCCAAGGGCATCCTGCAGCTGTGAGGTGTCGAAAGGAGCCCCTCTTTGAGTGCAGACTGCTTTCTCTCTCACCGTGAAGTCCTGCTCCCTAAACTGCAGGCTCTCAGACACTTCGCTGTCTGAAGTCATAGGTACACATGAAGCAGCCCTCTCTAACCTGGAGAACCTAAGTCATGACATAGACGCGGCCCCGGTTTACAGCCCAGGGGCACCGCTTCCGATGAAGGGCTTCTCAACACAAACTTCCCCTTATCTTACCTCTGAGCTTCTAAGGAAACAGGGCCCGGAGTCCACTTTGCAACTCAGACCTGAGTGACCCTCTACACACAGGCTGAGCGCTGCCCGTGGAGACTCTGTCTTGTTTACATTCCCCCTGAATGTCACCCACCTTCTCCGAATCCTCCGGCTCTTTTCCTGGGTTTGAGGTCCCTGTGGGAGGCCTCCTTCACCGTAATGACTCACTAGACCCAGCACGGTCGGACTATGGGACCCAGACACAGTGTTTTACCCTTTGCTGGGCCGAAATAGCAAGACGTGGGCCAGCCTATTTTTAAGCTCTGGCACCACGTCACTAAGTACTTCGGAGCATCAGACGAGTCATTTTGCTTTGGGCCGGCTCTCTGTGAATGGCGGATCCGCCTTCCCCAAGGTGACCCACAGCAGAACGAGAACACCAGAGGTCACTCGGGGCGCCTCCTGCCGCCACGGGAGGGGCTGAGGCTCCGGGAGGTGGCCAAGGGTCCACCCTGGCGCCCCTGGCGAGCGGCCGTCGGGCGGGCTTACCTGGCTGAGATTGAGAGGTCGCTGCTGCCGGTAGGCAGTGGCTCCAGATGAGCTCCCTGAAGAGTGACCGCTGGTGGAGGTCACGTTGCTGGAGGACTTGGACTTGTAGGAGGACGAGTGGTGACTGGTGGTGACTGTGTTGGGAGGAGGAAAAGGTCACAGGTCCGTCACAGGCCCTCAGCTGCCCGGAAGACCCTACTCCTTGGGGGACAACAGTGGTCTTCCAAGAACCCTTTCCCAAGACTGGGGGATCACCATTCGGCAGCATCGCCCCCAGACCCGGTGACAATGCCGACTCTGGGCTGGCACCTGGGCTGTGGCTTGGGAGCAAACCCTGCTGGAGTTTAGAATTACTATCTGGTGAGACCGAAAAGCATAAGGAGAGTCTAAGAGACAGAAGGAGAACTCTCTGCAGCTCCTCGTGTCCCAGCCAGGGGTGCAGCAGGGGGCCATCTGCTGAGATGCAGAGACACGCTGACAGATGCAGCAGGGTACAGAAAACCAAGTCTCAAAAAGAGGGACTACGTGTCCCAGGGGGAAAAACAACCGGAATAAAATGAATAAGGCAAGGAGGTTTATATTAAAGAAACCATTCTAGTCAGTTTCGGTGCTGAGTGGTCTGTGAACACCAGCTCCTGGCGGAGTGGGACTCATGTCTCCAGGGGGCAAAGTCAGAGGACTGTACGCTCGGGTACAGGATTTGCAGAATCAAGTGCAACTATTCGCCTGTCTCTCAGTGTCTCTCTTGACGTCAGACATCTCTGTGCTGAAGCTCTATCTAGATCAAGAGGAAGTGATCCACAGTGACTGCCAAGAAGCCTTTGGCACAGGGAATCCAGACATCCGCCCAAACCTGCGTTGTCCTCCGCAGACTCCCCGACTCTAAAACCACTCACGTTTGAAGGAGCTGCCCAGAGTGGGGAGTTCAAGAGGAGACCCTGGTAGCTAAGGGAGAACCGGCAAGACGTACACAGGACCTCAGAGGCAGGTCTATTTCTTGTGCTGTTCAGCAGAGAATTCAGAAGATTTACTGGGGCTGAGCATCGTTGGGAAACACAAAAGCCTGATATGGTATCAATCAGGTACCCTGGGGTCGCGAGTGTAAAATGGGCAAATCTGGCAGTTCTTGGGGGTGAAGGATGCTAAGAATTAATGAAGCACACATAATAAGGGTCAGGCCCTTGACGTAACTGGGTTGGATCAATTCTATTGCGAATCCCAGGGTGATGAGGTCAAAGTCAAAGAGGAGACGCCTGAGGCTGGGGCCGGCAAGAGAGAATGCTGATAATTGTTGATGGAGAGAAAGCTGAAAAGAGGGCAAACCAGAAACCGGGGGACAGGAGACTGGGGAGCACAATGAAGTCAAGAGGAGCCTTCTCCTCCCCGATGCAACAGTCCCCCTCAAGTAAAGGGAGAGCTGCCTCACTGGGAAGGGGGCAGCACGTCCTAACAGAGACCCCAAATCCAACCGTGGTTTGGGGCCCAGCGGCCCTCCCATCCTACCCACTGAAGTGCACCCCAGTCGGGGGTGCCCAGGAATTCGTATTCTTCACAAGCTTCCCAGGAGAGCAGGAGCCAGCCAGGCCTTGGTGGACACAGCTGACCTGCATCGTGCAATTGGGGTCTGGTGCTCAGGCCAAGCTTGGTTAGACTCTCAAAGGCCCTCCAAGGCCAGGGGGGCGGAGTGCGGGGTTCCGGGGACCCACTGTAGGGTGAGGGATGCAAAGCTGCAAGTGCTGCCCATCAGGAGAACTCTGTCGCCGTCGATCAGCCATGGTGCCACTGTGCAGGCATCCAACTCCTTCCTGCCCTGCAGCGGATCACCAGCTGTGTCTGCTGCCTGGGCCCAGCTGTGAATGGCACCTCTCTGCTCCTATTTCAACTCTCTGGGCATTCTGTGGTAATTATATTTGAGGGAGAAACTCTGAGTGCAAGGGATCCACAGCGTGAGGCTGCAAGCGGAGAGATTAGAGGGCTTCAGATGAAATGGGTGTGACAGAGCCAGGCTACCGTCATCGCGGGGACAGGAAGTGGGGTCGGAGCTTGTCAAGTTGCCAGAGCAGGGGACCCCAGAATCAGGGAGGGGGTCCTGAAAGGGACCAAGAGATTAAAATAGTAATTTCTTCCTGCAGAGAAAGTGACCATGGAGTGGAGAAGGCAAGTGCCGAAGGTCAAGCTCCGGAGGCGCATTTCGGAGCTGGGAGGACAGTACAGAGCTCTCTGCTGGAGCCTTGCCTAGTTGCTCTCATAGATCTGCTGCCCGGGAAGAGCCCTGGGTTCACGGATGGCCCCTGGTGGCCCTGTCTGTACAAGGCGGATGGGAGAGTGTTTCAATCCTGGGTGAGCCCTGGAGGGACAGCCACATGGCTGTGGTGGGGTTAGTTAACCTCTCTGTGCTTCCATTTTCTTATCTGGAAAACTGGGAAAGTAATGGCGACTACATGTAGGGTCGTTGTGGGGATTACGTGAGTTAATGCACATAGAACGCTTAGTATCTGGCACGTGTTAAGCGCTTAAAGGTGTTAGCTGTGCTAACTACGGTTGATGTCTTTATTACCGCCCTGTCCCCTGGCCAAAGTGGATGCTCAAGGAACAGGTGTCTGCCCCAAGCTGGGACCAGCAAGTTCTGTTTCCTGGGACTGGGAAACTGGGAGCCCGGGGCTCACTGGGTCAGGGTGAAGCAGTGTCCAGAGAGCAGGTGTCGGGCCCCCAGTGGCTCAGATCAAGGAGTTCTGGTTCCCGTCCCACCTGGGACTTAGCTGTTGAACTTTCTCTCAGCCCTGCACCCTTCCAATAAATTCCTTATTTGCCTTAAGGCAGTGCAGAGTTCACTCTGTTACCTCCCAGAAGAACCTTAACTGACCCAAGAGACCCGAGGAGGCTACGTGAAAAATAGGGATCCTTCCTGAGCGGAGACCCACAGAGGGGATTAGCACTGAGGGAAAATGGACCGTCACCTGCACAGCCTCCGTCCTGACCTGATGGGGCTCAGGGAAGCCTGGCAGCCCAGCGGGGCCCCAGGAGGCTGAGGAAGGCTGCTTTGCTTGATTCCTCCAAGCCTAGGACAACTGAGATAACGGAGGATATCAGCATTGAGAAGGACCACGTTCTGGGGGCGGACAGGCACCAGCATGAAGTTCCTTCCTGCCCCTTGCCTGTCACTAGAAAGACCGTGCAGCGTGTCCTCACAGGGGAACATAAATCTCTCTTTACAATGGGAAACTATACCATGGGCTTCCCCAGAGACAGTGGCACTAGGTGCCTTAGAACCAGCAGCCTTACTGAGAATAACCTTCCTTTTTTTTTTTTTTGGTTGAAAACATCCCTGAGAGAGTCTCAGCCCTTCAGCTGTAGCAGTCCTTGTGGAAATGCAGTGGAGTGAGTGCTCAAAACCGCCATGGGCGGCCCACAGCCCGACGGCTGATGGCGGAAACGGGCAACGGAGCGTGAAATGCATGACCTGTGGGCTCCACAGACCTGCCTCCCCCCCTCACCGTCGTGGTTCCCCACAGAAAACTGTTGCGTTATGTGGGGCAAAGCTGGCCCTCAGTCCCCTGACCTGTCTTAACTAGGGGGTTGGACTAGTCTTAAAATTTCAGTAGCTCTCAATTTTGTCACCTTCCACATTGTGGCGCAGGCACCCAGGCCAACAAAGTTCCGAGCTGGAAGACATCTAGCCTGCAATGATCTGGCCGCTGCCTTGTGCATCCTCCACCGTATTTAAAAGGCCAAGGGAAATTCAACACCATCTACCTTCCCCCCCGTTTATCAATTCCTAGAGGACCTGCGTAAGGTCGCTCCTGAGCCAATTCTTATAGACCATCGTCCTGAAGTGTAAAGGGACTGTTACTACTACAGAGTTCCCCCGAGATGTCCTGGAACATGGGCATCCTCGATTTACAACACGCATCGTCTCCTCCTGTAGGTCTACAGTCTCTGATCTGAAATCCCTGGTGTCACTTTTTTTTTTTTTTTTTTTGTGCCACACTGCGTGGCTTGTGGGATTTGAGTTCCCCGATCAGAGATCGAACCCGGGCCCTCGGCAGTGAGAGCGTGGAGTCCGAAGCACTGGACCGCCAGGGAACTCCCTGAAATCCCTGGGGTCAGACACTTTTGAAATCAAGAATTTCCGATTTTAGAAGGTCATTTGGTATATATTCAACATATTAGGTTAGCCCCAGTGGAGTCCTGTGCACTACCACGTAATTAAAAAAAAAGTGATTATTTCTGCTACAGAATACTGGGACATTTCACCAAGTGAGACAAACAGGAATATGACAAAGGGACTATAAATAGCCTCTGGTTAGTTCAGGTCAGGTTTTACCAACTGACTTTGCTGTAAACTTAAAAATCTGGTTTTTGGAGCTTTCTGGATTTTAGATTACAGATGAAAAGGAATATTTCCTTCTCTTCCTGTTCGGTAAAAGGGCCGGTCTTGAGGTTTTCAACAACATAGTCTTGAGACCTTCACTGTTAATTAAGCAGGAGAGCCCTTCACACCAAGCTGTGCGCACTTAAGGCTGCGATCTTTATAACTGGGGTACGTGCGGGGCTACCTGAGGACTTGAGGGTGCACGGCAAGCAGAGGTTTGAGGGGTCCAGAGTCTCACCTTTCAGATGTATCTTTTCCTAAACAGATGCACCGGCCCTGGGACCCGCGGGTTCCCTTACTCGCCTTCTGTCTCACATTCACCTTTTCTCCCATATTACAAAAGAAAGGCTTCCTTCTCACTCTCCTGAATGTTAAAATGGTGCATTGCCTCCAGGCGTGAGAACCCTAAGGGGCGCCCAAATGGGATAATTCCAGAACAAATGGCTCCTGAGGGACAGTCCCGTGAGAGCAAAGACAAGCCACTCTCAGTAGGAAATGCTGAGGGCTGACCAGGCTTGTTTTCGCTCAGGCGGCCAACTCTTTGCAAACTCCCTACCCCATCCCTCCATCCATTCATGAGATACAGTTCAGAAGTGAGGTGGCCATCACAGGGAGCACTTTTTCTGACAGATGTGAGGTCAGCTCTGGCCTCCTGGGCTGACAACAGGATCCTTGGGTGAGGATCTACCACCACCCGGGGCTTAGTAGCTCCCCCGTAACAGGAGGGCGAGCAGCAGGGAACCAGAAAACCAGCCTCCAGAGAAATGCTGCTGGCCGCCCCGGCCCCAAATTACCTGGCCCCAGGCTGTCACACTCCACCAGCGCCTCGCTGGCCTGGGTTTTCAGGGGCGGCACGATGATGGTTCGGGGGTTCCCGGTGCAGTGCGACTCCAGGCTCCCCTTGCTGTCGAAGGTGGCGGCGCTGTGCCCGGAGCGGTGCTGCACGGCGTAGGGGCTGGTGATGCTAGAGGAGTCGGAGTAGGGAGAGTCGTGGACCGTGACACAGCTGATGACGTTTTTTCTCTGCTTGGACACAGGGCTGGAGATGGAAAGGGAGAAAGCAGGACTGTGAGAGGCTGGGGAGGGAGACACCAAACTGACGGTGAAGAGCCTCTCTGTGCTCTGGGGCAGGGGCCGAGGCAGGCAGAGCCGGAGGCGGGGTAGGGGTGACTTCTGCTCTCCAGAACCCTAACGGGGAGGCACAAGCGTCACCAGTCTGACCGGTGGGGGTGGGGGAATATGCGAGGACGGGAGAAAGGGCTGGAGGGGGGCCCACAGAAGCTTCTGGACATGGGGGCGAGAGAAACTTCCGGGCAGGCCTGGGCTGTCCCCTGTGCAGCCGGGCTCAGCTGACCTACCGGGGAGGTGCGTGCAGCACAGAGCTGTGTGGCAGTGCCCTCTGAGCCGCCGGAAGGGGACACGAAAGCAAACAGAGAACCCAGCCAGACCCAGGCAACCTGAGGCCCAGGTGTAGGAGAAAAACACCGCCGGGAAGGGAACAACATAAGCTCGTGAGGCTCGGGACCTGGAAGAGCCAGCCAATTTAGGCAGGAGGGAAGAGGACATCCAAGAGGAACCAGGACGCAGTGAGAGGGACGGGAGAGAGTGAGGTTCTGAGCACGCTGATTCCCGCACACAGCAGCGACCCAAGACCTCCGGGTCCCCTGCTCAGGAGAGGCCCGGCCCTCCTGCAGCTTCCCCTCTGCCTGGCCCACGACGGGGTGCGGGACCGGCACCGCGTCTGGGTGAGGGCAGAGATGCTGAGTCTGTGAGGGCGTGGCTCTGAATCCCTGGTCTTCATCCTATAACTGAGACTTAATACACTGATACCAGGAGGTATCAGTGGCTCTGGGCCAGTACATTTTTTCCGGAGATATTTATGTTTGGTTCCTTTGGGAACCAATTCTGTCTGCCTCCAGGCTAGTGAGAGGCTGGTGGGATGACGAATATGGAATTTGTTGCTTATTGGGAAGGTTTTAAAAATGGATTTTCATCTATTTTTGTATATTGATGGTCTATTTTTAAGAAATATCGATTGCCTAAATAAGACGGTCAGTTTGCAACGACTTGGCTAAGAGAAGAAGCTGGTATTTATATAGAGCACCTAATGCAGCCGCCACACCCCCTCCAGGTGCCTTGCCCAAGGTCACACAGCCAGCCACAGGCCAGATTCCAAGGTCAATCCTACCACCACTAAGGGCGGCAGAGAAATGAGGGAACTCGAGCCCCAGGAAGTGGGAGGACAGCAGGGCTGCTAGCCTACAACAGGCTGAGGGGCTGGGAGTGAGCTCGCAGGGGGCCTGACGCCCTGCTCCCTGGACCCTGCCCTGCTGACATCTGGCCCAGATAATTCTTCTGGGGCTGCATATTCTGTCCTCCCCGGTTCAGGGTAGAAGGGTCCCTCCCTAACTGTGTTTGTGGATAAGGACACATGCCCGGCAGACAGATGTCTAACTTCAGCATGTGCTGGTGGTGTAGCTGTTCCAACCTCTGAGCGATTCAGTCTCCTTATCAGTAAGATGTATATTAATAGTACCAATGTCACAGGCTTGTTTTGAGAAGTGAGAAAATACATGCAAAATGCTTTGGATGGCGCACGACACACAGTAAGTATACTATAAAAACTAGCTTCTGGGCTTCCCTGGTGGCACAGTGGTTGAGAGTCCGCCTGCCGATGCAGGGGACGCGGGTTCGTGCCCCGGTCCAGGAAGATCCCACATGCCGCAGAGCGGCTGGGCCCGTGAGCCATGGCCGCTGAGCCTGCGCGTCCAGAGCCTGTGCTCCGCAACGGGAGAGACCACAACAGTGAGAGGCCCGCATACCGCAAAAAGAAAAAAAAAAAAAAAAAACCCAAAAAACTAGCTTCTAGATGAATGGATAAAGAAGATGTGGTACATATATATAATGGAATATTACTCAGCCATAAAAAGAAATGAAATTAGGTCACTTGCAGAGATGTGGATGGACCTAGAATCTGTCATACAGAGTAAAGTAAGTCAGAAAGAGAAAAAGAAATATCATATATTAACACATATATGTAGAATCTAGAAAAATGGTATAGATGAACCTATTTGCAGGGCAGGAATACAAAGGCAGACGTAGGGAACAGACGTGTGGACACGGCAGGGAGGGGAGGGTGGGATGAATTGGGAGATTAGGTTTGACATAAATACACCACCATGTGTAAAACAGATAGCTAGTGGGAACCTGCAGTATAGCACAGGGAGCTCAGCCTGGTGCTCTGTGATGGCCTAGTTGGGTGGGATGGGGGCGGGGTAGGGGCGGGAGGGAGGTCCAAGAGGGAGGGATGTATGTATGCATATGGCTGATTCACTTCGCTGTGTGGCAGAAACTAACACAACATTGTAAAGCAACTATACTCCAGTTAAAAAAAAAAGCTAGCTTCTTCTATCATGATTATTATTAGGGTTACTTCACTTAAAAACAGGTGAAAAGAGGTTTGCAAAAAACACCTCTAGGCAAAATGAATTCTATGAAGGTACATACTTGCTGGAAAAGTTTCTAGTCTAGGAATAAACCAGAGATTGATATGAAAGAAGTTAAAACTCATCAGTTAGGTATCTTAGAGATCGATGCTAGCTGCTACAGGGAATTTCTGTATAAAGAAATATAATACATGTCTCCACTCTTGGAAGAGATTAACATCTCAGTGGGGGACTGTATAAAAACATGACAAGTTAAACAGTAAAAGCTTTAAAATAATCAGTTAAAGAGAAGGGATGTCATAAAGACTTCCACGATGAACTGTCAAATGAGCTGTGCAGATGATAATTAAGAACTCAAAAGAAGGTGAGGAATGAATTGATTGCATATATTTATAGTTTTTCATGCTAACTTTGATAAAATGGGTATATCTTAATTAATAAAGAGCTACACTTCCTACTTATAACAGTTTAAATCCAAAAAGCCCATATGCTTGTTGCTCAAACATAGTTTGAGGTAAACAGTTACCGTATGACACAGCAATTCTGCTCTAGGTTAAGTATGAAAAGGAACTGAAAGCAGAAACTAACAGATACTTGTATGCTAATGTTCACCGCAGCATTACTCACAACAGCCAAAAGGTGGAAATAACCTCAGTGCCCATCAACTGATCAATGGATAAACAAAATGTGATATATCCACACAATGGAATATTATTCAGCTATAAAAACGAATAAAGTTCTGATACATGCTACAATATGGATGAGCCTTGAAAACATTACACTAAGTGGAATAAGCCAGACACAAAAGGACAGATACTGTGTGATTCCACTTATATGAGGTTCCTAGAATAGGCAAATTCATAGAGACAGACATAGATTAGAGGTTACCAGGGGCTGAGGGAAGAGGAGTTTGGGGAGTTACTGCTTGATGGGTACAGAGTTCCTGTTTGAGGTGAATGAAAAGTTTTGGCAATAGTGGTGATGGCTGCACACACTGTGAATGTATTTAATGTCACTGAATTGTACACTTAAAAATGGTTAAAATGGCAAATTTTATTATATATGTAGTATCACAACTTAAAAAATTAAGGTAATAGGCCAAAAACCATTTAATTGTACACTTTAAATGGGTGAACTGTATGGCACGCAAATTCTATCTCAAGTTTTTAAAAGTCCATATGCTTATTCAGAAACAAGAAAGCAGGCTTCCCTGGTGGCGCACTGATTGAGAATCCGCCTGCCAATGCAGGGGATGTGGGTTCGAGCCCTGGTCCGGGAAGATCCCACATGCCGCAGAGCAGCTAAGCCCGTGTACCACAACTACTGAGCCTGCGCTCTAGAGCCCGCGAGCCGCAACTACTGAGACTGCTTGCTGCAACTACTGAAGCCCGTGGATCTAGGGCCCGTGCGCCACAACTACTGAGCCCACCTGTCACAACTACCGAAGCCCGCGTGCCTAGAGCCCGTGCTCTGCAACAAGAGAAGCCACCGCAATGAGGAGCCCGTGCACCACAACGAAGAGTAGCCCCTGCTCGCCGCAACTAGAGAAAGCCCGTGTGCAGCAACGAAGATGGAATGCAACCATAAATAAATAAATAAATAAATAAATTTTTTAAAAAAGGAAGCAAATGGGATCAGCGGGGAGGGGACGACTGAGATCTGGCAGAAGAACTAGAAAGTGGGGCGCCAGGGAAAGGTCCCCATGCCTGGAAAGTAGGGACAAGGGACCCAAGGGCAGCAGGAATTGTGGAAAGCTGTAGAAGTGGGAGGAACCCTGGGAGGAAGGAGAGCCGCCTTAAAAAGCACAGACATGTCCTGGCTATTGTAAATAGAGCTGCAATGAATGCAGTGAGGTGGACGGACCTAGAGTCTGTCATACAGAGTGAAGTAAGTCAGAAAGAGAAAAACAAATACCGTATGCTAACACATATATATGGAATCTAAGAAAAAAAAAAAGTCATGAAGAACCTAGGGGTAAGACGGGAATAAAGACACAGACCTACTACAGCATGGGCTTGAGGACACGGGGAGGGGGAAGGGTAAGCTGGGACGAAGTGAGAGAGTGGCATGGACATATATACACTACCAAATGTAAAACAGATAGCTAGTGGGAAGCAGCTGCATAGCACAGGGAGATCAACTTGGTGCTTTGTGACCACCTAGAGGGGTGGGACAGGGACGGTGGGAGGGAGGGAGATGCAAGAGGGAGGGGATATGGGGATATATGTATATGTGTAACTGATTCACTTTGTTATAAAGCAGAAACTAACACACCATTGTAAAGCAATTATACTCCAATAAAGATGTTAAAAAAATTTAAAAAAGCATAGACAGGTGAAACCTGCAACTGCTTTCTGTGCGGGGGGCAGGGCTGGCCTGCGAGCAGGCTGTTGTGTAGTAAGACTCTGTTAAAGGAACGCCCAGCCCTCCACCTCCACCCCTGGCACCATCACAAAACGCTCCCAGGACCAGGGTCAGCGCCGGAGGCCATGAGCATGCAGCTCCAAGTGTCCTGACCTTCACTCTCAGCTTCGGTCACAGCCAGTTCTGCCTGATTAAATGACACACACACACAGTGACTCATCTGGTCATTTCACAAAACGCAGAAATGTTCTGCTGCAGATGCATGGTCTGTGGGTGGCGGACCCCACGTGAAGAACAGAGGCTGGCTGCTCCCAAATGTGTCCTGGGAGCTCGTGCTCTAGTCCTGGCGCTGCTGTTCATTTATTGGTGTGACCTCGGGCAGTGGCCTGGATATTGGGGTGACCCTGGATGTCCCTCCAGCTCTAACCTGCTATGACATCCGTTAGGGAGAGTGGCCTTAAAGGAGCCATTGTGATGGTCCCTTGAAGGTTTATTATTAAAGACACTTAAAATAGGATTCGCTTTACTCCTAATTTGGAGAGAAAATAAATCCTTTTAGTAAGTGTACCTTATATGTAGACCCAGACCCAGACAATTCCTGCTGACTATATATCCTCCTTAGGTTCTGAATAGTTTAGAAAATGAGCAAATTAAACACACACATACACCCCCCCACACACACCACTGAGTTTGGCCAAGCTGCAATAAAATTCAAGTTGGACATATTTGGAATTCTTCACTCAATTTTAGAAATTGTGGAGAAGCTTCAGCTCAATACGAGTACGAATTCTCGTGACAACTAGAATTATCTGAACATACAATGGGCCGCTTAATGACTCAGTGAGCTTCTTGTCACTGAAGGAAGGCTTTCTGGCAAAAATCTAACAACTGACAGCTTGGTCTAGATGACCCCTCAGAACTGGGGGCCATCTCCCGACGGAAATGTTGAGGAATTCTGCATGTCGGTATCTTGTCACCTACACTAAGGAGTGTGGAAGAAAACCTCTCCGAACTCTTCATGGGTCCCATCCCTTTTTTCTGATCTGGCAGTCCCCATGCCCAGGGAGCAGATAGGTACAACACAGTCTAATGCTGATTTACCTGCCTCTTTGGATTTACATGTGACAGGTTTGGAAAAGGTGAATTAATTTGATAGCTCTGTTTTTAATCTCTTCTATTGTTAGAAATCTCTGTGCTCTACCTGATGTACTATGCAGATTAGAGAACAAGTGAGAAGCTGTTAAACGAGTCAGCTTAAAAATTGAGCACACGGGCTTCCCTGGTGGCGCAGTGGTTAAGAATCCGCCTGCCAGGGCTTCCCTGGTGGCACTGGTTGAGAGTTCGCCTGCTGATGCAGGGGACACGGGTTCGTGCCCCGGTCCGGGAAGATCCCACATGCCGCGGAGCTGCTGGGCCCGTGAGCCATGGCCGCTGAGCCTGCGCGTCTGGAGCCTGTGCTCCACAACGGGAGAGGCCACAACAGTGAGAGGGGTCAGGAATGATAATTTTGCTTTGGCATTCTTCTGAAAATTCTAGGCAATTATCAGCTGGTCCTGGAGATTTAGTGACAAGCTTAGTCCTAAAAAATGTGGATTGACCATTATTTGCCTCACGTTGGCTCTAAAAGACGCTGCCCTGTGGTCTGCGCTCACCAACCCTGTTCGCATCATCAACCCCCACCCCGCCCTCTGGCTGCTGTGTGGAGGCTGAGTCACGTGAGGGGGAGTGATCGGCATTTCAGGCAGAGTTACAGGGCTAGCGCTGGGGGTGGGCCGCAAATAGGAAATGAGGTCAGGAACACAGAAGATCAGAATCAAGATGCTCACGGCTGGGAGAAATCAGGTTTGGGAACGAGAACGGTCAGGGTCTAGGAGGGAAGTCTCCACGGTTCACACTGGAGCACTGACAGGGAGAGAAGCTTCCGGCTGGAGGGCTGCACCTGGGGGCACGTCCTTGTTTTCCCAGGACTGATGCTTTCCCACCAGCTCCTCGCAAAGTTGGCCACGCCCACCTAAGGAGAGACCCTCAATCTCCCTTTCCAATCTGAAGTCCCTTCTCTCCTTGCCTCCTGCTTTCTCTCTGATCAGTGGCCCCACGTGCTCTTGATCCCTTCTGCCCACCTCTGAGGCTCCGCCCACCACCTATCTCGCTGGAATTTGCAAGTCTCACCTCCTCTACCCACTGTCCACACCCATCAGGACCTTTGACCTTGAAAAGCCTCCTCTCCCCTGCTACTTCCTCAAGCTATTTCCCCTTTGAATCCCCACAGGCCTCTGCTAGTTTTTAGGGGGCTGATATTCTGTTTTGTGTTATGATGATTTGCACGCGTCTTACCTGGCTTATTACCCTGCAAACCTCCTGAGGACAGAGGCTGTCTACATCATTTATGCAGCACCTGTGGTTCTGAGCGTAATATCTTACCAGCGGGGCCGATAGATATTTACTGTGTTAAATTTTGCCATAATTCTGATAGCTAAGAACGAGTAATCGTATTTCCCCGTTTTTTCCCTCATTACAAAATGCAGTCACATTAACGTGGTCACATTACACGGTGGTTTCGCTATGAATAAAATAGCTACTGGTTTCTGTTTGATCCTCCTCAGACTCAAACACACTTTCCTGTCTTCCTGGGTCCTAAAACATTCCTTTAAGGCAACAGTAAACACTATCAAACACTATCCAGAAAACACTATCATCCCATTCTATGCGCCTCCCGTCTCAATTACGCGCTGGCCTCAGCCTGCCTGCAGCTTCCCCCATTTGGCGGAACCTCTCAGGTGCGTTTCGTTCCCCTGGGCAGGCAGGCCGTCCCCTGCACTTTCCACTGTATGAAGCTCTGGTACTCAGCAGCCCACTGTCGCTGTCTGTGGTTGTCGCTTACACATGCACCTGCCAGTCAGCTCCTTCCCTGCTCTCCCCTACGTCTTGACTCAGTTGTGAAGTCACCAAGGTCCTCACATGCTGTCCAGTACTCCAGTTCTCTTCTTTCTGGGCCCCGGAGCTGCTGCGGAAGCAGCCTGTGCTTTGGCTCGCTTTGCGCTCACGGCCCTGGCAGCGGCCTGACAGGTGGAGAGATGCCTCTCTCATCCCCCTTCTTCTCAGACCCACTATTCAATTCTCTCCTGAGCACATAGGTCGAGATTCTGTGTCAATTCAAATGTCAAAATGATATTCCAATCTAGTCAGTTGTCAGATTTTAAAGTTGCCTTTTTCCAGTTGTGGCAAAGGGCTGTGTGTGGTTGCTGGTCCTTCTTGTGCCTGATGCTACAAATGTGTGCACAAGCTGCTCCAGGCCGGGGACCGGGCCGGAGCCGGGACGAGCCTTTCTCTTTGGGAAGGGCCTGAGAGGCACGAGGCACTGGGCAGGACGGGGTATTGACTCAACTTGGGACTGTTCTCCAAAAGGAAACTGAGCCCAGTTCTGGAACAGGCAGCCTGGGAATGAAGCACTGAGCCCCATCCCCCCGGCCCCGTGGCCCGTCTAGCACCCGGCCCAATGCTAGGACCAGAAATGCTCCACGATATGCTTCTCTGAGACACACTGAAGACTAGGCTGGGCCACTAAAGAGGACACTGGAATGAAAGATACACTAGCCCTATCATGAGAAGGTAAGACACTGAGTTCATTATAAAGATGGGAAGTGGATGCCCCATGCAGGAAGAAATAGCTGTAGTGAGAATGTCTGAATCAGTCTATCTGCATATCTTGTAATGATTTTAAGTGTAGGAATTTATTATCTAATCAAAAGGATTTGTGATTATAATCAGGGACATTGTATCCAATCAGGAATTAGTAATTTGGGCCTAACTGTGAATGTTAAGCTTCACAACAGGTCATGGGATGTGCGCTGACTGGCAGCGTGGGGCAGGCCTCCCTTCCCAGGTCCTGGGTCCCAAAGGGAGGAGCCAGCAGGTTGGGACTGTAAGACTTTGGATCTACAAGGTCCCGAGACCCGGGGGTGCTGAAGGCCAGGGGACCGACTGTTCAGAGGGGCAAGTTCCAGGGGACTATCAGACAGCCCAAGCTCACACCGCGCTCCGTTGCAGTCTGGCTGGAAAGTGTACAAAAGAGGCTCTAGCACTAGGGTGAACAGTCTCGCAAATATAATAAATATTTCTTCCCTCTCCCCGGGAAGCGTATAGAGACTAAAGTGAGTTCTTACTACTTTGGAATAAACAGTAATGCTCTCTGAGGGAAGAGCCAACTGGCAGTTCGATAGACCGGGTTAATCAGACACAGGAAACTTTCTGATTAATTGGACAATTACCTCAAATTCTGAGAGAGCCAAGGCAGTGTTAGAGAAACAGCCTGACCGACTAGGAATAAATTCAATAGTCCGAGGCAGAGATTTTTAGCATACGAGGGTTGAAATACACTGGCACCGTGTGCCTGATTTTTATGGTCTCACGTCCCTCAAATGTAAAGGGCCTATCACTTTTTTTTTTTTTTTTTGCGGTACGCGGGCCTCTCACTGTTGTGGCCTCTCCCGTTGCGGAGCACAGGCTCCGGACACGCAGGCTCAGCGGCCATGGCTCACGGGCCCAGCCACTCCGCGGCATGTGGGATCTTCCCGGACCGGGGCACGGACCCGTGTCCCCTGCATCGGCAGGCGGACTCTCAACCACTGCGCCACCAGGGAAGCCCCTGTAACTATTTTTTAAGACCAAAGTGACTCAAAATTATCTCGGCTTTCAACAATTATGGAAAATCTGTTTGACATTCCCTTGAAATCACCTTAGGGCTCCAGGACACGGCAAAGCCAAAATTCAGGGGCCGAGAGAGAGGGGTCATCATGCTGGACGATGGAAGGTGGTCCAGATCCACCATAACTGTCTCCGTGCGAGACGGAAACGCAACTGCGCTCCTTCCTGGAGTCTGAAGGTGGCACAGCCTCACCTGGCAGGGGCATGCTTCTGCTCCTCCTCTTCATCCGTGTCGCTGCTGATGGTGATGACGCTGACCGTGGGGCTGGGGGTGTCAGGAATGACGATCGTCTGCCGCTGCCGCTCCCTGGTGGTGCTGGAGGCCCCGTCGCCCCAGCCGCACGTGACGGAGGAGCTGCAGGCCGGGCTGCTGTGCACCAGGGCGCAGCGCGGAGGCGTGTTCTCCTTGACACGCTTGGACCGCTGCGGGGAGCTGACGGCCTGAGAGGAGGACACCTCACAGGTGGAGACGTTTCTGGAACGACAAAGCCACACACACTCACGGAGAGGGTCAGACTCGGCAGCTCCTTCCGAGGAGCTCAACTGTCTAGAAACACCAGCTTTGCCAAGTCTCCGTAAAACAGGTAGAGGGCCAGGGCACTCAGACTTAATGTGACTGCAGAAGCGGCTGCCTGTGGAGCTCTCTCTTCCAGCTAGCTGCGACACAGACGGGGGCAGCAGCCTGGCCCCCTGCACCCGCCCCCAGCGGGACAAAGGGAGTAGTCAGGGCTCTCAGGAGAGGGCACAGGGGGCAGACGTAACGCCCAGGATTTCAGGGGTGTCTGCCCCAATGCGGCCCCGTCTTCAGGGTCAAGGCCCAACTTCCTAAGCTCAATCTGGTCACCCTCCCCAATGTATTTAGCTCTTGTTTTAGAGGTGGAAGAAAAGGTATCTGCACAGAAAGCTTTAGTTTCCTTGCTAATGGCTGGTTTACCACTGATTAAACTAAAACACTTCCTAAGAGTTCCTGGATCTAAAGGATCTAATGTTAAAGTTCAGCTTTCCCTTCTTCCTCCTTTTATGGACATGACCATAAAAGTATCTGTGTGGCTATAATTTTTCAAAAAACGATTTTTTTGGATGTTGACACATGGGCGTCACAGGAAGCTTACCAGTCTGTTTCAATTGCAATGAAAAATCAGGAAAAATGCAAGAGGAAAATGTATGCTTAAAGAGGGACCTTTTTTTTGCGGTACGCGGGCCTCTCACTGTTGTGGCCTCTCCCGTTGCGGAGCACAGGCTCCGGACGCGCAGGCTCAGCAGCCATGGCCCACGGGCCCAGCCGCTCCGCGGCATGTGGGATCTTCCCGGACCGGGGAACGAACCCGTGTCCCCTGCATCGGCAGGCAGACTCTCAACCACTGGGCCACCAGGGAAGCCCAAGAGGGACCTTTTAATCTTGATTTTGATCAACTCAAAATTACTTATCAAATCAGCCAATGTAGTTTCTGGTAACTTTGGAGAAAAAAATACCTTGCCTTTTCCCCTCCCCATCAATCCCTGTTGACCTTGGTCATATCTGTACAGTGAGACCAAAGCCAGCCTATAATGAAACTTAAGACTGTGATATGTCCTTAGAGATTCTAGCATCTTCTAGCTAAAGGGATGGCAATAAAGATGAAAATAATTCCATAAAGGCAGATCTATTTAATTTTCTGTTTAGTTGATATCAGATATGTTGCTTGTTCCTTTTGGGGGGCTCGTAATAAGAAGTGTTACTGATAAGATTGTTCCATTCTTTGTACTTACCACAGAACTATGTATTTGTTATTACTAATATGTTACAATTTTGAGATTATGTTTTCACTACTCGAGCAGTTAAAATATGGTCCATTTGGTGTTGTTAAAGAAAAGTATGCCTGATGGCACCACCTGACAGGGGAAAGCCTTCTGGTCTTCCCAACTGTTATGCCTAAGGCACTGGTCTTAAAAATAGGAAAACACCTAATTTTCACTATAGTGATACTGATCTTGAAATGCACTGGCAATGAGCCTTCCTAAAGGCAGCTGGGTGGTGAGGAGGCAAGAAAGAGGGACTCGCCAGCAGGTCAGAGGCCAAGGGTTCTTCCTGCCCCTACCTGGCCAAGGTGAGCTACAAGGAGGCTAAACCCCACCTCCCGGCCAGACCAGGGTTCTGGCGACCACCTACCAGGGTGAGCATGACAGCACGTGAGGATCGAGACAGTGGCTTCTGTTGCCACACAATCTAACAAAGACACAGGTGTGCTCTCACAGGGCTGCCACACAAAAGCATTCTGGAAGCCTGCCACTGATCTGACATGAATTTCCCTAAGTTGTCAGAAACATCCAAATAAGAATCTTGTTCAGGAAAGATGACAACTTAAGGAAGTCAGCTCTTGGATTAGTTTTCAAGTGAAAAAGAATGAAAAAAGGCAGGCCTAATTTATGGCACCTTCCTATAGAAGGAAGTAGAAAACCAAAATTCACTAGACATTTCCTATACCAGACTTCTCTTCATTAGCCTATTCCAAATAAGCAATTAGGTACCTCCCAGCCAGTGCCACTGGAGAGAGATGTAGGAAAAATTCTGCATCCACACAATCTTGATCTTGATTTTTTTGTTTGTTCGTTTGTTTGGAAATCTCTATTTTTTAAAAGTCAGGTCTCTTGAGGTATTTACATCCAGTGGAAGACACCGTTTTGAAATGTCTGATGAGTTCTGACAAATGTAGTCAGGTAACCCCCATCACGATCCAGATATAGAACTCTGTCATCACCTTGAAAAATCCCCTTATGCTCTTTGCTTGTCAATCCTCTCCTCTCCAACCCTAGTCCCTGGCAGCTCCTGATCTGATCTCTGTCCCTATAGTTTAACCTTTTCCAAGATACCTTATCGATGGAATTAAACAGCACATGGCCTTTGTCAATTTTGATTTTTAAGAGTTCATGGAGATGAAACTGGATTTAAAGGAAATGGGAAAGATTATTGTTCTGCTGGTTAGTGTCTAGGATTAACCAAAGTTACTGCTTATATTTAAACAAGTAGCTAAATGAGTTAAATTTCTGACCTTAGATTTCAAAAAAAGCACATTTCTGCACTACCATTTTTTTTTTTTTTTTGGCTGCACCGCAAGCCGGGTCTTAGTTCCAGGACCAGGGATTGACAGGGCGGCCATGGCAGTGAAAGCACCAAGTCCTAACCGCTGGACTGCCAGGGAATTCCCTCTACTACTTTTAAATAAAGTTATTATGGTTTTGAAAATGCAACTTCAGAGGTCAGCCTGAGTGTTTTCTAGAGAAGTGGAGAACCGCTCAAGGCCCAGACACTGAACACTGTGGTCCCAGGCCCCCAGCCTTTGGGTGCTGGCAGGGTCAGCACTCAGACCTCAGAATGAGTGCCTCCTTCAAACCCTAGTGCTCCCCACATGGTCTAGCAAATTCTACCGGCCACTTTCTGTCCCACTCCAGGGATCCAGATCTTTAACTTCCAAGCTCCTTGAGGTCTCCTTCCTGCAGGGATAGACCCTTTCACCACCTACCTCGCAGAGGATTGGTGCTGCTTACTCTTCCGGGAGGAAGTGGTGCTGGTAGGTTGCTGCCGCATCACATGGGCCACGCCCACATTTAAGGGTTGAGCTGCTGGAAGGGTCACATGACCAGTCAATAGCGCCGGCTGCTGCATGATGGGATTGTAATGGCTGCCGTGAGCATGCGTGTTCCTAAAAGAAAGATGGGAAAATAGGCTCTTTACTGGTTTTATAGAAACAGAGCTCATTTTTAAGATAAAGTTCCCTCCCCAGTTAAAAGGCAAACTAAAACCAAAAGATGGGTCTCTCACTACCCAGAGAGCTGTTGAAGGGAGGAGCCACCCCAGATAACTTCAACAGGTGTTTCCCTGGTGCAGTAACATTTAAGTGGCAGGGACACAGCTTGGTGAGTGAGAGTGAGGGCATTTCAAGCGGGGAGAATGCCAAGTGGGCAGACTCAGCTTAAGTTCTGGGGAGAGAAAATAAATATTCCCTCCAGCTTTTCAAGTCCCTGAACAGGTGACTGTGCTGTGTATTTTATTTTAGAATTTACCAAGTGCCTTCAGTGGGTGATTCCACTCTGTGAGGGAGGCAGGATACCTTAGTAATACCATTTTATAAGGGAGGATATTGTAGTTTATGTGAAAAACAAACTTCGAAGACTGGGAGCCGTATGTTTCTGGCGTTAGGAAGTGTTAACACTTTAGAATTTTCTCAGCGTCTAGCACAATGCTTAGGCGTGTAGCAGCTGATTAATGAGTTATACGCTTCCTGAATGAACAATCAGATTAACTGAAGGTTGACTAGACATGTATAGAGTTTGGTACTAAGTGAAAATTACTAACGTCAGACACATGTTGATAAGAAATACTGCCACCATTATCCTGAAAATGGGTTATATGGGATCTGGGTTGTGTGGCGCTCAAAGGCTTACTTTCCCACAGAAATATTAAGAGTAGTGATGAATTAAGAGAATTGCCCATAAAAGCCCATTTAATACATAATAAAATGAAAAGGTATAGAATTCATCTGAATTTTTAAATTATGAAATTTATCTTTGAAACTTAGGGGGAAAGATGAATAGGAAAAAAAGAAGTAGGGAGACACTTTTGTAGAGATTTTGATAGTCTTCTGGACATTTACATGAACTTTAGAAACTGATGTTGTAGCTTCTTTACTTTGTTGCTATTTCATCTACAGACATGGCACTCTTTTTCCTTTGATACACGTCTAGCACTGGTACTTCTCTTTTGTTTATTAGCCATGATTACGGATGTTCTTTGGACCACACATGAAATGGAGAAGAGACTGAAAAGAAACTGTTGGCTTTAGGTGTCTTCAGATAAGAGATGAGGAGGAAAGAGGGATGAGGGGTAAGAAAATATGCATGAGTGAGTGAGTATGTGAGTATTGCTGAAATTCAATGAGCTAGAAATGCTGAAAGACAAAGAAGGAGTACAGCGTTATGTGTGGTCTTTTAGGAGAAGGGGTGAGGAAAAAAAACAGCTGGTCAAACAGCTTTCCACTTGGTTGCTGTCCCTAATGAGCTGAAGAGGGAAGGTGGTCTTGCTGAGCACGAACCAGTGTGAATGGGGGAAGGGCAGATAACAGATCTATTTACTGCCTGTCACGTACCAGGCGCTGGTACGGTACGTTAACTTCAGTCAAGTGCTTTGTTTCTTTACCTTAAATTTAACCCTCCCAACAATCCTATGAATAGACATGAATATCCCCGCTTTACTGAAGAAGAACCAAGGCTCATACAGGTTAAGTAACTTTTCCCAGGTCATGCAGGGCCAGACATGACCCCAGTTTTACCCGGTTTGAAAGTGCTTCCAAAATGAGTGGGGGTAGGTGTAGGGGGAGTGCTGTCAGTGGGAAGTGAATGGGGCTGTGACAAACAGCCCGTGTTCCTCTCTTCTTACTAAATTAAATTAGAATTAGTATATTAGTAATTAGAAAATTAACTGGCAGAACAGAGGAAGCTGCAGTTGAGGCTGGACTGGGGGCCTCTCTACCTCTCTACCTTTCATCCAGAGCTCTTCATTCACAGTAGCCTTTCAGGTCAGAAAAGGAGCTGTCAGGAGGCTCCATGGTTGTATGGAGACTATCAAGAGGGTGAGGGGTGTGACCTGCCCTGATGTTTGGGCTGAAAGCGAGACAGTGCAGAGGGCCACAGGAAGTTGGGGACAACTTGGGGGCTGCCATTTGGCTCTGCCTGGTGCAGGGGGGCATGGTGGTGGTGTTGGGATGGGGTGGGTGGCAGGTACAAGGAAAAGTGGAAAGCAGCCATAAAAACAACAGAGCAATGTGTCAGTGATGAAGCTGGCGAGTGGGATGGGGTGGGGGGCTCTGGAAACAGATGCAGGGGGTGTGGCATGCTGGCGGCTGTCAGCTGGTTGCCTCTGGGGTCTGCGGAAAGTGCACTTGGATCTCGAAGATATGACTATCAACTGAAGAGACACACTCAGCAAACACACCAGAGTTTATCATCCCAAAATAAAGCCCTTTCTGTCAAGCCTTCCCCTGGGAGGTCTGCTATGACTCCAGTGTGCTCGCGTCTCAAAACACCTCGAGAACACTTCCTGGAATTGCATAGGGGCCCCGGGGACTCTCTTCCGCATCCTTTCACTGGTGACAAATCTTTGTTTTCTGGGAGTGGAATTTAATTCTGAGAAACAACCAAAAAATCATCCCATGCCAAGTCTGGTGAATTACACTGGTGATCAAATAATGGAACTGAATTTTGGGTTGAAAATGACAACTGACCATAATGTAACGAAGCTGATTTTCTAGTGTCCTGGTACACATTTATTTAAAAATAACCTCTCATTACACTGTAGTCTTATTCCACCTAATAATCTTTTTAATTTAAAAAGCAGGGGATTCTGGTACAGGCGAGCCCGGCAGCTCTCTGGGTCAGTGGTAGACGTGCCTCCCATCCCAGACATGCCTGCTGCCTTGCTTACCTCCAGTCGGCCAACTGCTGGGTGCCGGCCATGGTCTCGGGAATCACAGTCGCATGCTGCACCGACGTGTGCGTGGCCACCCCAGTCAGCTGCTGCCACGCCGGGGGAAGCAGGATCTGCTGGGTCCCACTTGGCCAGGCCTGCTGTAGGACAGAGGACGTTTGCTATCACCATGTCTGTTAGTCATAAAATCAATCTGCATGAGTCAAGCACTTATTCTGTGCCCAGGGTTGTGCTAGACCCTGTGATAGGTGTGAAACTGGAGACCTGCTCTCTGGCCTCACAAACCAGGGGAGATAAAATTAGCACATGGGACGTCAGTAGAAGACAGTAAGTATATGGGCAAAGAACTGTATGGAAGCAATTCATTCACATAGGAGAATGATTTATTTATAAATTTGCTCTAATGAACAATGCTTAAAATTTCCAAGAGTTCATTTATTGATTTATTCTGTCACACAATTATGTGCAAGAGATTGAGGTAGTTGAATTGGGCCATACAAGGGTAACTTCTTGCCCTCAAGAAGTTTTCTGTCTAGTATCCTTTATTTAATATTTTGCCTTTTGTTTAGCAGCTAGAATCTAGAGGTCCAACTTGTGTTATCTTCTGAATCTAAGTTAACATAATTCTGAGATCACCAAGTATCCGATACTTGCCTGCAACTGAGGGCAGGCAAGCGTGCAGTACAGTTCTTAGCTGGAACCTTAAGCTTAACTGAGAATTACCTTGACTTCCTCAAAGCAGAAATGAGACAGTGAGGAAGTCACAGCTTAATTCTTCGTAAATATTAAGCTTTTTCTAAGAAGTCTAAAATGAACTTTCTTGACTCCTCCTTGAACAGACTTACACATGTGCGTGCATGTGCGTGTATTGTGTTTTGAACTCTCTGTATCTTCAATCACTATTCTGCTTGCCTTTGGTTATTAAATGATTCACAATGAATACAGCTGTCCAAAGTTGGACACTTGAAGGAACACCACTAAGGTAAAATTCCTCTTGGGCAGGTCAAGGACTTAAACATTTGGGATCTTAGTTATATCTCTCTTTCCATCAGGATGGAGATGGCTGACACTGGGTAATGAATATAATGTAGTGCTCCACAAACTGTGCATGTGTTTAATAGGTGTGTTGTGGCTCACATGTACAAAAAAGCACTTCTGGAAATGGATTACAAATTTGAGTCAAGACTTAATAAACAGTGATGTGTATAAAATGATATAGCCGCAGTTTAGACCTGAGTGGATCGTTCACCTGGTCTATCCTGTCATCTCTGTTGCAGATGAGACCCAGTGAAATCTCTTATACCTCGTAGATATTGCCTGTTTGCTTATTGATCTTTTTTGATAGAGGCAGAAAGCTCAGGGACCACAGATAAAACAGTAAATGCTTAATAAATGTTTGTTGATGAAGGAAGCAGTGCTACCAAGGCAATTAACTATACTTAACTGTATTTCAGGTTTACTGAATTCAAACACAGTGAGCAGAAAAATAATTTAATTGATTGAAACAGTTATGAGCTCAAAAGCTTAAATGAATAACAGTTTCACTGGCAGTAAGATTTCTACTGATTTTGCCTGGAACTTATTTCAGATCTCATAAAAAGCACGTGTTTTGACTAATGTCATCTTTAAATAATAAATCTTGATATCAAGCTAAGGACATTATTTTTTCCCTATTTCCCTAAAATGAATATTAACATTTTACTTCAAAGAGAGATATTTTTGTACCTCTATCACTGATTGATGTGTTCAACTCATTTCAGACAACACTTCATCAGATATTTCTATAATTTATTACTACTTTATAATTTATAAGATTAGCGCTGATATTTCTGGACGCATACTGTGTGCCAAGCATAGAACTAAGACCATAAATAGATTTTCTGACTTTATCTTAAGACCAATCCTGTGAGGTAGGGACTGCTTTCCCCTCTCTTTTCTCAAATGAGTAAACTGAAACACAGAGAAGTTAAATAGCTTGCCTGGAAATATGGTAAATTAAACGTACATTTACTGCTCTTCCTCTTTAAGCTCAACTAAAATGACAGTGAAGGAATGAAAAAAAATATAGATCCATAGGACAAAGAGAACAGGAAGTGACAATAACAGTTAACAACATTTTAGAAGCTGTTAAACTGAAGGGCGATTACTGAGTTCACAGACTGAAGCAATCTAAGGACAAGTCTGTATATTAAACTATGAGATGCCTTCACCCCCAGATCCCTGGTATGTAGAATTATTACCCGGCTTCCCCAGTCTCAAAGCAGGAGCCTGGAGGATTCTCTCTAGGGAAACTGACTATTCCAAGAGAAAAAAATATAGATACATTTGACGAGAGGGGATCTGCCAGTGAAAATGCTGAGCTCACTCCTTACTGGTCTATAAAGAAGCCCACATTCAGCTATGGAGAAGTCCACCGCCCTGCCCATGAAGCTCTCCAGTTATTTTAGTGCTTCAGTCTTAGATATGAATGAACAGCCAGGGATCGCCAGATTTTAAAGGAAACTTCTAACATGAAAGAGACTAAAACAAAAAAATGAAACTCAGAGGAAACAACAACAGTGTAGGAATCAGAAGAAAATTTCAAAAACATATGTAATTAATGTCCTCATAGAGGTAAAAAAAAATCTATCTACCTATCTATCTATCTATCTCCATGAAACAAGATCATGTATAAGAAGATATATCTATATTCATAGAACAAGAAAGAACTCTTGGAAATGAGAACTATGACAACAGAAATTAACGATTCCATAGAGTTGAGAAAATATTAGGAAGTAGCACAGATCGAATATATAGAGACAAAAAAGTGGGCAGGGTTGGGGGGAGATATGAGAATCATTAGATCACTTCAGAAACACCAGCACCTAATTAATAAGAATTCCGCAAAGAGGGAACAGAGAAAATGGAAGGGAAGAAGTTAACAAGGTCAAAAATAAAAGAAAATTCTCCAGGTAAAAAGGGCAAATAGGTTGTCCAGGACAATGTATTCTAAAAGACTCACAAGGAAACACGCAGTCATGAAATCTCAGACCACTGTAGAAAAGGAGAGTCTTAAAAGATTTCAGAAAGAGAGAAAAATAACAACCACTGAACTTCTCAATATGCTCAAACACATCAACACACCAAACACACACGCCTTGTAGAACTCTGGAAGAGTTTGGGGCTGCATAATAATAGACACAGAGGAAACTAACCCAATGAAAAGGTGAGACAACCATTAATTCCAGGAAAAACAAGTTGTACAGGAAAAGAAATGGAATCATAGTATATTATGAGGCTCAGCTGAAAATAATATGATACAGTATCGATGATAATAATTAATCAAATTTAAATTCAAAAATAACTTCCCCAGAGTGATAGAGCCAGTAAGTGGTGGGGCTGGCACCTGGACACGGGCAGTCAAATTCTAGAGCCCATGCTCTCAGCCAAGCTACCACCTCTTTTTATGGAGATGATACATAAAAATGCTGGCCCTATTCAGGATCAGGTGTTGGTGGTAACTGCATAAAAGTGGTATGAAAAAGTCTTCCTTATTCATTAACAATACCAGGCACCAGGCAAGACTGACACAGACAGCAAGACAGAATGGTTGGAAAGACTGGCTGAAAATAACCAGAGAAGGTTTTAAGAAGCATCGAAGTTTTGTATTTTAACAGTTTAAAGAGTCCAAGCCAGTGGTTTATCCTTAGGGAAACATTTAAAGGGGTTCAGGTGATACAAGCTGATTGGCTAGAAGAATGCACAAAACTTCATGGCAGGGCAGAGTCTACAAGGATCTGGCAAACAGAAATCTCCATATCCTGGGGGCTCTGAAAGGTCAAAGGGGGTTTGGGATCTTGCCATTTGAAAAGTGAGGTAAATTCAATACTGCATCAAACAAGAACTGTACTTCCCATCTCTCTACCTTTACCTACTCATTCACAGTTTCTGATGGTGGTCAAGATGCCAGTTCTGGGCTGGGGCTTGGAAGGACAGAGGTGACAGCTCCTTTTAGGCGGTACCAAAAAAGCCTTACTGGTAAGGCAATCCATATCACCCCCCTGTCACTGAAATGAGAGGGTGTGATTACACCCTCTTCTTCCATGAACACATCTTTGGAGTGCCCCAGAGAGAGTGTTTCCCTTTGAGGGACATGTGATGCTGCTGGGAGGTGGGGCAGAAAAGGGCACAGCAAACAAAGCTAACATGAGGGATGGATTTAAAAGACTCTCTAAACTTTCACAGATAAACTCCTTGAAAAGGTATAACTATTTAGATAAAAAGAAATACACAGGGCTTCCCTGGTGGTGCAGTGGTTGAGAGTCCGCCTGCGGATGCAGGGGACACGGGTTCGTACCCCGGTCCGGGAGGAGTGGCTGGGTCCGTGAGCCATGGCTGCTGAGCCTGCGCGTCTGGAGCCTGTGCTCCGCAACGGGAGAGGCCACAATAGTGAGAGGCCCGCGTACCGCAAAAAAAAAAAAAAAAAAAAAAAAGAAATACACAGAATTTTGGGATATATTTAAAGTAATAATCTTTGGAGTGCCTTTGCCTGATACCTAGAAATTTACCCAAGAAAAATGAAGGCGGCAGCTTCCATGTTTAATTATTGCTTTTTTTCTTTTTTTTTATAGCTGCCCTACTAGTTTTAGAAGTTAGCTTATTTTCGTCCTTTGAAGGGACCATTAAAAATATCTAGGAGAGGACTTCCCTGGTGGCGCAGTGGTTAAGAATCGCCTGCCAAGGCAGGGGACACGGGTTCGAGCCCTGGTCCAGGAAGATCCCACATGCCGCGGAGCAACTAAGCCCGTGCACCACAACTACTGAGCCTGTGCTCTAGAGCCCGCGAGCTACAACTACTGAGCCCGCACGCCTAGAGCCCGGGCTCCACAACAAGAAAAGCCACCGCAATGAGAAGCACACGCACTGCAATGAAGAGTAGCCCCCGCTCACTGCAACTAGAGAAAGCCTGTGTGCATCAAGAGAAAGCCTGTGCACAGCAACAAAGATCCAACGAAGCCAAAAAAAGAGAAAAAGCCCCAAAACCTAGGAAAGCTCGACCTTAATAGGCTAACATATTGGCATGAATTGAGTGACAGAAAAATCAAAAGCAACCAATAAACAAAAAGACACACAGTGATGCTAGATAGGACAAGACTTTTTTTTTTAAACTTAATCTTTCTTAGGCATCTCTGCATGTCAAGACACTTTGGTCTACCGTGCCCTTTTTTTTTTTTTTTTTTTTTTTTGCGGTACACGGGCCTCTCACTGCCGCAGCCTCTCCCGTTGCAGAGCACAGGCTCCGTACGCGCAGGCTCAGCGGCCATGGCTCACGGGCCCAGCCGCTCCGTGGCATGTGGGATCTTCCCGGACCGGGGCACGAACCCGTGTCCCCTGCATCAGCAGGCAGACTCTCAATCACTGCGCCACCAGGGAAGCCCTACCGTGCCCTTTTTAATGGCTACATGGTGTTCCGTTTTATGCATGTATCAATTTATTTAACAAATCTCCTACTGAGGAACATTCAAATTGCTCCCAGCAGTTCCCTGTTATAAACACTGTAGCAATTAAAATCCTTGTACATGTTTTTTTTTTTTTTTGGTTCACTTTCCCACTTAGTGCTTTAGGTTAAATTCACTTGGAGATTTACAGCACGTTCGGGACTCCTTTTCAAGTACGCAATAGGTAAAGCCCTTCCCTGCTACGATTAAAGGACTGAAACAAATTCAGAAATGCTGAGCATGTTGGTTTCCACCAAACTGAACAATGAAGAATGTCTATTTTAGCTAGTAAGAGATGCCAAGTATTCTTTCTTTCAGAGATGGTTCCTGGCTTACTAGAGTTAAGTGTGCAAACACAAAAAAGGATCTATAAGTACCCTTTAAAGTACATGTGAATTCTGCAGGTTTTGGCTCACAGATGAGCAGCAGTGGGAAAGTGGCCTGGATTTCTGCCAGTCACATAAAGTATGAGCAAGCTGCTTTGCCCCTGGAGGGAGCTGTGGTTCTCTTGATCTACCAGGGCCTTTTCTGAACTCCCTACTACCAAACTGTGCAAACAAAAGGGAGCTATGAGGACCAGAGACAGAGGAAGGAATAGAAGGTGTGCTTTATACACTGAAGGTTCTCTGTTTACAAACTTTCAGCAAGACACAGCTTCCTGTGCCATCAGAAGCTGGTGTTAGTGGTCATTTGCAGTCTCAATTTGGACATAAGAACAGAGATGAAGAATGGCTAAGATCAATCTCAAACAAGCTGTTCCAGAAAACAGAAGAAGAGGTAATACTATCCAGCATATCTTATGAGATTGGTGTAATCTCGATGCCCAAAGCAGATAAAGATTCTACAAGAAAGAGAAATTCATGCCACTTCTCACTTATGAACATAGATGCAAAAATACTAGCTATAGTGTTTGCAGACTATCCAGAATTGAAAAGCATACAAACACATCAAGCACAACATGATTAAATAAAGTTCACCTTGGACATACAGGGATAGTTTAACATTACAAAATCTATTAAGTAACTTGGTACATTAACAGATTAAGGAACAAAAACACAGGAGTATTTCAATAGATGAAGAAAGAACATTTGATGCAATTTAATATTAATTCATTAAAAAAATTAGCAAACTTGATTAAGTGTCCCTATCAACTCTTCAGAGTAAACAAAATCCCTAATGGCAAGCAGCTAGAAGAATTTCCTTTAAAGTTAGGTTCATCATTGCAGCTCTATTTATAATAGCCCGGAGATGGAAACAACCTAAGTGTCCATCATCGGATGAATGGATAAAGAAGATGTGGCACATATATACAATGGAATATTACTCAGCCATAAAAAGAAACGAAATTGAGCTATTTGTAATGAGGTGGATGGACCTAGAGTCTGTCATACAGAGTGAAGTAAGTCAGAAAGAGAAAGACAAATACCGTATGCTAACACATATATATGGAATTTAAGAAAAAAAAATGTCACGAAGAACCTAGGGGTAAGACAGGAATAAAGACACAGACCTACTAGAGAATGGACTTGAGGACATGGGGAGGGGGAAGGGTAAGCTGGGATGAAGTGAGAGAGAGGCATGGACATATATACACTACCAAACATAAAATAGATAGCTAGTGGGAAGCAGCCGCATAGCACAGGGAGATCAGCTCCGTGCTTTGTGACCACCTAGAGGGGTGGGATAGGGAGGGTGGGAGGGAGGTAGATGCAAGAGGGAAGAGATATGGGAACATATGTATATGTATAACTGATTCACTTGGTTATAAAGCAGAAACTAACACACCATTGTAAAGCAATTATACTCCAATAAAGATGTAAAAAAAAAAAAAAGTTAGGTTCCAGTTAAGGATGCTCAGTATTAACACTTATTAAATGTTGTTTTGGAGGGGCTGTCATCACAGTGATATAAGAACAATAAATAAAAGTTATAAAGATTGTAAAGGAAGAAACAAAACTGTATCATTTGTAAATGAAAAGATAAGTCTACGTAGAAAATCCAAGGGAATTCACAGAAACAATCAGAACTAATCAGAGTTTGGAAGGATTGCTAGATAACGAACTCAATAAAGAAAAATCAGTTACACTCCTATGAACCAAAGACAAATAATTAGAACATATAGTTAATAAAGTTATTAATAAGAAAACTGTAAAATATTTAGGAATTACTCTAACAAAAGAAAACTTTAGTGAAAGGAATAAAAGGTAATTTATATACAGTTATACCATGTTCAGGGATGACTTAATATTATAAGGATGTCAATTTCCCTAAAAGTAAATATAAATCCAATGCAAGTCCAATAAATACAAACCAGGGTTTTGGGTTTTGTTTTGGCTTGTTTTGGCACCAAAATTCTTATGTAAAGGTGATGATAAAATTCACATGGAAAAGGGAAGGGATAAGAATAGACAGAGAGGGGCTTCCCTGGTGGCGCAGTGGTTGAGGGTCCGCCTGCTGATGCAGGGGAAACGGGTTTGTGCCCCGGTCTGGGAAGATCCCACATGCCGCGAAGCGGCTGGGCCCGTGAGCCATGGCCGCTGAGCCTGCGCGTCCGGAGCCTGTGCTCCTCAACGGGACAGGCCACAACAGTGAGAGGCCCACATACCGCAAAAAAAAAAAAAAGAATACACAGAGAAATTTTGAAGAACAATATAGGAGCAGGGCTTTTCTGACCAGATACCAGACATATATTAAAGTCATAATAGTTAAGACAATACGATATTGGAGCGGACAATGGAATAGAATAGAGTGAGTCCAAAATAGACCTATGCAATGTGACTATATTAAAATTAAAACCCCAAACTTCTATTCAGCAAAAGACACCATAAGTAAGTGTCTTTGGGAACCAACTTTATTTAAAAACAAAAGTGCTTCTAAACTAACATTTTGGTCAAGCTGTCCTTGACGCCCAACAACAGAAACAGTACAGCATGGCGGTTAAAATACAGATGCTGGTGTCTTGGGTTTCTATTCTGGTTCTGCCACCTAATTGCCGTGTGACTCTGAGCCAGTGCTTGTGCTTCACTTCCCCTATTTGTCAGAAGGAGACAAATACCTTACTATGTTGTGGGGATTAAATCAATAACAACTGTAAAGTGCCTGGCAAAATGAGGATGTATTTGTTATTAAGGTTCAAGTGACATTAAGGATTGATTACTATTATCATTACACCACTATGGTTACCTAAAATTTCCACGACACTTTGCAAATTTTCAACCAGTTTCACCTCTGTGATTTCATTCTAAGAATCTGTCAGAGTACCTGTGTGAACAGATAAGGAAGGTTCCATCCCAAAGCTTCTGTGATCCTGGTTTTCAACTATAAAACAAAGAGATAATCTCCAAGGCTCTTTCGGGCTTTAAAAAAATAATTTCAATTTTACAAGGAAGAAATGCTAACTGACTTGCCTTGGGTCACAGAGAGTTAGGATTAAACCCTAGGTCTCCCATATTAATTTGCATTACAAAGATACAATGATAATTTCCCCAGGCTCTCCCTGTGTCTAAATTTCTTCTTGTAATTGTAAGCCAGATACTTAGGAAGGTAATTCACTGGGGGGATCATTCAGAATATTACTGATATATTCTAATGATCTGAAGCATCTAACTCATTGCCAGGGAGGGAATTAGCAAAGATATGGCTCTTTTGTGAACAACATTAACATGGACCATGGTAATACCAGTAATAATAAAGAAAGAATTACCTGGGCAAGCAGACCTGGTTGGATCTGAAGAGGCTGAGCTCCTGGGGCTTGAGTGACGATGGGAACTGCGTTTTCCATTCTCACAGAGTAGCCAGCATGCTTAGAGGGAGAGGCCTGCAATCCTAGTCCAGACAACGGGCAAGGGGGAAAAGGGCTAAGTGACTGGAAACAGCTGGACGAGGAGAACCTTCCTGGCCTGCTGTGTCAGCTCTCAGCTTCCCTTGGCACTAGATACCGACCGGTCCTTTGGAAGTCTCCCCTTTAGTTTCTAACTTAAAAAAAAAAATTTTTTTTTTCTTTTGGCCGTGCCGCATGGCTTGCGGGATCTTACTTCCCCGACCAGGGATTGAACCCAGGCCCTTGGCAGTGAAAGCGTGGAGTCCTAACCACTGGACTGCCAGGGAATTCCCTCTAACTTAAAATTTAAAAAAACCCACGAAAACAGCCTTGAATGTTTTCAGAGACTAGGTCAAATTAAGGAATCTTTAAAGCCAAAAGTGGAACAGTTATGCTGGCAAATTACAGCAGGAAAACAACTGCTTTCGACATGAAGATATATCTGCGTATGTCAAAGCCAGGCCTTGGGGGAGGAGTGAGGCGGCTGGAATTGCACTGATTCAGACTGAACCACGTAGACTTACACCAGGAGGGTTTCAGAAACAAATTCTTGAGCTTTCTGTGTAAACTGTAACCAAGCAGTCAACTCCAGCTTAGAATTTTCAGGAGAAGAGTGCCGGGGTGCATGGCCAAAGGATCACCTGGTGGGCACGTGGTCAGGGGGTGGTGTCCAGGAAATGCTTTTCAGACAGATTTATATTCTTCACAAGAACTGGGACTAGTTGGCTGTTGGAGATCGGCAATTTTTTACAGATAAGCCACACAGGATATTCCATGTGAGGAAATGCAAGAGCTGACATCAGCATAACAATGAGAACACACACAATGTGCTGATTTACAGACAGCAGCTGGGCCTGGGACGAAACCACTGGCAGGTGATGAGAATAACAAGGCACTGACTTGGTGCCGAAACGTAAGTCCCACCGTTTCTAGGCTGGCCACCGCAGTACGGGGGCCCTCCAGTTCAGTGATGCCAGTGCTCTCACGAAAAGAAATGAAGAGGGCTTTAGCAGGACAGAAGAGTTTAGGGGCCGGCGCCCCAGAGGTGGTCCTCTTGGAAGCAGGTGAGAAGCTGTGTCCGCTCAGCCTTACCTTGGAAGCCGGGTGGACACACGATGAGCGCTTGCTGGAAGGGGTCGGGCCGGGCGCAGATCTGGGCCGCTCCCGTCTGCAGGGGCATGCTCCGCTGGGCGACCGCAGCCATGGATGCCGCTGAGGGCTGGTAGAGTGCAGATTGGTAGTTTAGTATGGAGACTTCAGGATTGGCTAAGGAAATAGTGGCACTGGTGGAGGTGGGAGCCTAAAGGAATGGTGGGGATTAAACAAAAATAAACACAAATAAAAAATGAGGGAGGTGGCACGTTGGGAGACACGAATCTAAATCAAATAAATGAACTCAAAGAAGAGCAAACAAACAAACGAAAACCAAGAGCAAAAAAGCAAAAACGGGAGTGGAAATACAGTTGGAAAGTCTCAGGGAAAAGCAGGCACCTGCAGCCCCATGAGACACAGAACCACCTTCGGTGCTTACATTCAGGCCTCTTCCTAACATTTATGGGGCCTGCAAATGCAAATGGACGCCTGCATATCACGTCTAAATACTGCAAAGTTAAAGATCGGCTAAAGGACTTACATTCTGCCCTTCCACTTGGACACGTACACTTTCATAACCACCTGGAAGACTGGGTTTGAGTTTGAATCCCTCTTGGATTCCTTGGCTTGGCCACTGGAACGTGGAGCTGAATGCCTGCCTTCCTTCTCTCCCTGTCCCAGCTCTGTACCACAACTTGAGGGCCTTTGAGTGCATGTATTTGGACTTGGTGGTACAGTCCATACTGGGATGGATGAAACCAAGCCTGGGGTGCCAGGTAGCCAGGGCTTGGCATGGAAGCACACATACCTGGGGAGGGCCCAGGCAGGGGGCCCTTTTTCTCAGGTCTAAGGGCAGCACTGTTTACAGATGCCCTGAGATGTCTGCAGAGCACCGTTACTGTAAAGAAATACGCTGCAGAAACAGAGACGGAGAGGGACATGCTGAGACTGGGGTTACTTGTTGGAATTCGGTGCATTCTCATGCTGGTGTTCAACTACTAAAGCTGGAAGGCAGGGAGAAAAGATGCCAGTGGGCCAAGAGAACTTAAATGGAGATGGGTTAGACAGATACTGAACTTATGTCCTCTTTCCTTTCTCTTCCAGAAAGAGACAGCATTTGAGATTGAAATTCCACGTGAAGCAAAGCCACACACGGAAGGAAAAGAAATTCTAAATTGGGAATTCTCCAGTTTCACCCCATCTTAGTCTTCTTCATGCTGATCCTTTAGCAAGATAGGTGGAGTTACCTATGGCTTCAAATTCAACCTTGTTTCTAAGAGGTTTTGCCACTAGAGGTTACAAGGACTAAAAAAGTAAGGAGGGAAAGAGCCACAAGGATATCGTGGACACATACAAAATTAGGATTTCAAGAAGGGTATGCATGTGTGTCAAATGTGATAAAAAGGATAAAGTCTCATTTTACATGATTTTTATACTTATATTTGATGCTGAATTTCAGTGCAAAGCAAAAGAATTTGAAAGTAATCACTTAAATTATTTGGCGCCCATGTTTAGATTTTAAGATATTATTGTAACAATAAGTGTCTGTTTTTGCAGCACCACACAATCGGCCTCCAGGTAGTGTGACTGGGAATGCACGTGTGACACGTGTGGGCCAGCATCTTTTATTGGGTTGGCCAAAAAGTTCGTTTGGGTTTTCCGTAAGATCTTATGAACTTTTTCCATGAGATCTTAGGAACCTGAACGAACTTTTTGGCCAATCTAATTTTTTTTTTTTTAATTGACGTATAGTTCATTTACAATGCTGTGTTAAGTTTCTGGTACACAGCAAAGTGATTCAGTTATATATATGTGTGTGTGTGTATATTCTTTTTCATATTCTTTTCCATTATAGGTTACTAAAAGGTATTGAATATAGTTCCCTGTGCTATACAGTAGGTCCTTGTTGTTTATCTGTTTTATATACAGTCGTCTGTATTGGGCCAGCATCTGTGTTGCTACTAATGGCACGACTTGTGTTTCCTCTTTGTTCTCTCCATGGCCTCACCTCTCCGGGAGGCTTCCCCACATACACACTTCCCACCACCTGCTTGCACTCTACACACCAGAGACCAGACCCTCCTCACATCCTCCTGCCTCTGGGCTTTCCTCTTCAGGGCACTAGCACCGTTCTCCTCCAGGTTCCTACGCTGGTGCTCAACTACTCCCCCTTCTGGCCAGTCACTGGTACTGCTGCTCCTTCCTTCGAAATGTCCCCAGAACCCTCTTTTTAATCACTACTTCCTTAGCTGAGGCCTGTCCTGGTGCCTGGGACCTGTAAGGCCCTGACTAGTGATGTTCTGGCCTCCGCTTCTTCTCTTCCAATTCTTCTTGGACACAGAGGCTAGAACATTCTTTCCAAAAGACTACTTTGTGCATGTCACCACGCTGCTCAAAAATCTCCAACTGCTGCCTAACGAATGCTGTATATGCACCTTAGTCTGGCCCTCCTTCCTCACAGTTAGGCCAACCTTCCCATTTCAACGTGTCTTCTACTCTCCCTGCTTACGGCACCAGCAAGATAGTCCACTCACTGTGATGGGGCTCTGGTGATGAAGAACAAAACCACGGGGATATTTTGTCAAGGAGTTCACCTGACTGGCTGTGGCTGCCTTAGCCTGAGGACTGAGCTAGGCACCGGGTGGGAATGTTTATTATTTTGGACTCCAGGCTGTAGAGAACATTAGCTCTTCCCACCAAGGAGAATTGTAAGAACACCAAGGGCCTCCAGGGGGCAGCAGATTCCAGGTAGCCTCTCCTAGAGTTTAGGCAGGAGAGGACAGGCTGGGAAGTAAAGCTGGGCCTTAGCAACACACCATGCCAGGAATGGCCTGGAAAACAGGGTCAATGACTCTTCCGTGGGAGTAGGGGACCTGTCGGAAAAGAGTAAATGGCCAGGCAGAGTATTCACACTTCAGGATTAGAACATATACACTCCTTTCCTATGGGGTGGGGTGTGTGTGTGTGTGTACACACAGAGGTGTGCTGTTGTCATTAAAGATTGATATTAAGACTGAAAAAAATCTAGGGACATTTATTTGGTGGAACTGGTAAGGCTGGTTGGTGGGAATAAAAGTAAAAGTCTCTTAGATACCAGAGGCAGCCTGAGTGAGGACTTGGGGATTATTCATTCAGTAACTATTTCCTGGGTGTCATCCATATTTCGAGCAGTGTATTAGGTGCTAGATTCTGCTAATTTTCTGCAAAAGGTTGGAAAGCTGTGGGAAGAAAAGCTCAGTTTCCCGGTCCCTTTTTAGTTCTAACTGCTGGAATTCTGCTGACAAGACTGATGAATTGATTCTCCCCAAGAACTGGAAAAGGACAGGTTTTATCTGTCTCGCAAGGAGATCACGTGGACCCAGCAGTGTGGACACCAGGAGCAGGGGCCTGAGCTGGGGGGCTGCCAGCATCCCTTCCAGTTCTAGAATTCTGTATCAGGCAGATGTCGGTCATAAAAGGATCACAGCATCTCCTTTACCTTATTCCCACATCAAGACAGGAGAGCAGTAAGAGATACCATCTCAGAAGTAACTCCCTTAGTGAGTCATTTCTGGGACCTTTCGATGAGCCAGTGGTCAATACAAAGAGTGCCTGGGATTCTCAAAGGAAATAACCTTGGGAACACACACGTTCTTACAGAGTTGAATGCGACAGCAGAGGGATTTTGTCTGTTGTACGTGATATTGGAGGAGTTTTGTCTCCTGACTCGGTTTGGTGGGAAAGTAGAATTCCTGTTGCTCACACTGTCAGCCCCACCTGCCTTCCCCTCCGCTGCCCACTCACCTGGTTGTGGACGGTGTTCAGCTGGTTGTTGAAGGTCATGGTCAGGTTGGTGGATGTGCTGGGGGCCACGTGTGTGATGAAAGGGGTTTTGCTCTGGTTTACCGTGTCATACATGTTCACCCGACGCTTGCAAATCTCCATGTTCTGGAAACATGATTTGACGCTGTTCATGCAAAAGGCAGAGACAGAGGCATTAGGGAAAGACAAGAGGGTAAGGTGGAATACAGGGGAGAAGATGGAGAGAGAAAAAGAGAGAACAGTTAATCTAATCAACAAAACAACCGGGACACTAAACGTTAGGTCTCAATTTCCTGGATTTCTCATGCAGCATCTGCATTTGCAAGAGTCGGCGGTACTTAGATGAATCCCCGCATTGTCTCACTACCTCTTCTCCCCATCCCGGTGGGTAAAGGTTCTCCACCAGCACAACAGACCTCTTGGCTCTCACTGCATTTCCTCATGCTGCTGATCTGCCTCCACCTTCACTGCTCATTCTCAGCTTTCAAGGTGGTTTCTGGCGCATAAACAAACGTATAAGTTCTCTGATTGGGAGCGTTGAACAGCAGGTGATGACCTGCCTCCACCTTCCTCGCGCTCCCCCTTTCCAGCTAGTTTAGGGCACCGGCGCCATCTAGGGGTCAGCCAAGGAACTAACCAACCCAGCATCGGGACCTCTTGCCGCTCTTGTTCCTCCCTGGATTGTGTATGGAACGAGAGCAGTGATTTTAATGATCACTGCTAGTGGCTAACGTTACTGACAGCGTGGTAGCTGTTTGCAAGCACTGTCTCGTTCAGTCCTACAGCAACCACGAAGGGAAGAGATACGACTGCTGGCCCTATTTCATGAGTAAGGCTGAAGCAGACAGAGGATGGGTAATTTGTCAAGATCAAGAGCTAATTATTGGCAGTCTTCACATACACATGTACATTCTCTTTACCTTCCTGCGTTCTGCCTTTCAGCTTTCTAATTCTTGCCCAGTTACATGAAGTAAAATTTCTCTTCCTCTTTTTCTTCCTCCATTGCATTTGTGAATCAAAACAAAACTCTAATTATGAAAGTCAAGTATAAAAGTGTTGCTGACACCAGCATCAAGGACAAGGAAAGCCACGAGTGGCCTTGACCAAGTTTTTGAAAATCCACCGTATAGTGTCCGTTAGAATTTATACATCGTTTTTCATTCACTTGTGTCTTCTTCTAATTAAACTTAATTTTCCTCAAATGGTAATATTCAAGACAATGAATATTACATTTCAATTTAAAACACTTATTTTAATTATAAATAGTTTAATAACAATATAAAATTCTACTATTTTAAGATTACAAATGCATACTGTTTCCACATACTATAGGTAAGTTATATTCTGGGCCAGGCAGGTGCTTGTGGGCTATCCCAAAACATCCTCTCTGTGAAAGATGTTCTGAACTGACTTAGACATTCTTTCTGAGTTAATGACTACTTACACTGGCTACACAATGCACACTAAAAAAACATTTACTGACTGACAACCCTGGAGAGGAAGGAAAATGTATCTCCAGTAACCAAGAGCTAGAAACACTATTACTAATGCTGGTAATGCCAACATGTTTTGAGCATCTACTAAGTATCAAGCCCACTGCTAAGTGCTTTCACGTGGAGGCTGAAGGAATAAAACAATAGATTTTGTGTTCTTTTTGGACTGTATTTAATGCATCAACGGTTTTCTGACAATTCAACACAAAGCTTTTAGACTCAGAATCTTCTAACTGAAATGGTCTGAGGTTTTTTTTGTTTTGTTTTGTTTTTGCAGTACGCAGGCCTCTCACAGTTGTGGCCTCTCTCGTTGCAGAGCACAGGCTCCGGATGTGCAGGCTCAGTGGCCATGGCTCACGGGCCCAGCCGCTCCGCAGCATGTGGGATCTTCCCGGACTGGGGCACGAACCTGCGTCCCCTGCATCAGCAGGTGGACTCTCAACCACTGCACCACCAGGGAAGCCCTAGTCTGAGTATTTAGTTTCAGTTAGAGGAAAGCACTTTCACGTTGGGTTAATTCTGAGAATGGTTTTTAAGGAATTTGTGCACTAGAATCCTGGCATGGAGAAATAAATGGAGTCTCTTTCACCTGTTAATCTGGATGTTGGGGTAACCCTGGCCGAGCCCCAGAGGGGGGGTCTCTAGCGGGGGGTGGTGGCCTGGAGGTTTCTTCTAGCCCCAGAGTTCTCCATGGTCTGCCCAACAAGTTCTAGGGTTACCTGGGGATCAGGCCTACTCTCGGGTAAGCCTGGGTATGAGCAAAGACCCTTCTTTCCTTCCGAGGCTTATTTTCCGAAATCTAAGGTGTCAGTGCTTCTCTTGGTCTCACACCAAGTTTTGAATTGGAAGCTGATGCCCATGGATTCCACGCTTGGTCTTCATCCCACACAGTGAAGCACCCTATATATCTGTTTCCTTACAGAACCCAGAGACAGACAGCACCCTGAGGTCATTCAACCAAGCCCCCAACTTTATGCAGGGGACTGTCTCACTGACTTGGTGCAGATGGTAACGGGAGCCCTCTAGTCAGCACCCCTCCATCTCCTATCTATAGCTGTTTCTCAGTCATCTCACTTCACCCCGAATACGCAAAGACTCATCTTATGGGGCCCTATCCAGTAAATCACCAAGTTTGCCTTTCTTTTGTGGTATAGACTGACACCCCTTGACTTGCCCCTACCACACCCAGAAAAAGGACAAATCCCGTAATGAGAGTTTGCAAGGGATGGGTCCAAGTTCCTTCTTTATATAGGAGTTTGGTTGTTTCAAACGTGCTTCTAAATTAGAGGCAATGTCTGGTCGTTGCAATACAATTTGACTTGCTCAACAACAGCTAATAAGGAACAGACTTAAAACTGAGGAAGCACCGTCTATGGTAGGTGCCACACCATCCTTTCTCATATGCTGGTTAAGGTCAAATCCAGCCTTAATCAGCCCAATCTGATTGTGCCCATGGCAGGGCCCCTGATGACCTGCAGCGGTCTCTGATCTGCGGCCTCTTCCCGTGTGTTCCCTCTCCCTCCTGACCCTATCTAAAAGCTGCTGCTCTCTCGAGCACCCTGCTTCTCCCAGCAGACACCCAGGGAGGTGACTGTTTATTCTTTCACACCCCAAGTGCCTCGGGGTCGAGAGGCTGAAGTGCTGTCCCTCATTCCTCTCTGTTATAGGCTGAACTGTGCTCCCCAAATTCACGTTAAGTTAAAGTTCTAATCCCCCCCCCCCGCCCCCGTACTTAAGAATGTGACTGAATTTGGAGATGGGATCTTTAAAGAGGTAAAACAAGGTCATGAGGGTGGGCCCTAATCCAATTCCTCAGAAGGAGGAGGAAATTAGGACACAGACACGCATAGAAGGAAGGCCATGTGAAGACACAGGCAGAAGCCAGCCATGTGTAAGCCAAGCAGAGAGGCCACAGAAAAAGCCAACTCGACCAAACGCCTAGATCTTGGGCTTCTAGAATGATGAGAAAATAAATGTCTGCTGTTTAAGACACTCAGCCACTCAGTGGTCCTTTCCTCCTCATTTCGCCGAGGCCTGGGCCACTAGCTCAGTCCTGCCCACCTGGGCGACTTCAGAGGTCACCCTGACTGCTCGTCAGACGTCCCGGCTTCTTAGTTCCTTCTCACCTCCAGTGACCTGTGGTCAATTCCAGCCACCCATTCCTTAGACTGTCCAACCGGAAACTGCTTCGCTTCCCCCAAATTCAAGCCTAGAAATTCAAGCCTCCCATCTGGTCACATTTTCTACCCACCTGGCCTATTCGACTATTACTACACGAACCGATCTTGGAGCTGATCAGACCACTCAGTCTCTTTGGACCCCTCCCATCTTTACTTCCTTTCTCTTCTGGCTAAGCCTCCCGTAGCCATCACTTTGGATTTCAGCTGCTCCACTGCCAACGCCTAACTCCATGTCAACCTTTTTCTCTCAGCAGCCCGGCAACACTCCACCTGACGGACCCAGCTACCTCCATCCCTCCATGTCTCTCCACGCCTGCACCTGGGGAGCTCAGTTACAGCCGCGCTATTCATGTCCAACCTCCGCGCTCAACGGTTCTGCTCTGTTTCTCTGTTCCATTTACTCTGCCACCTCCCACTGCCTCAACTTTTCTACCCTCCTTAAACCACCACCACCACCTTGCTCTCAGCAGGAGGAGACAGAAGCCGGCTGAAGAAGCCCCGCACCTCTCCTCCCCTGCCCCAGCCACACGCCCCTCCTCCATCCGCCCGTCCCATGCGGTTGGCCTAGTCCACCACCTGCCCTCTGAATCCCGGTCATTCCTACTACCTTGGGAAACATCTTCTGAGCATCCTTTATCTCTAAGCTCTTACTACCAGACACTTCCCATCAGCATCTTAAATTGCTCAAGTCCCTTCCATATGAAAGGAAACCCCACCCCTAGGCCTTCCCTAGGCCCCCCTCTGTTTTTTCCCTCCCCTTTCCCAGCCTTCCTTCTTGAAAGGGTCCTATCGATTTCTTCACCTCTCAGTCTTTCAACCTGCTAAACTGGTTTCTGCTTCTACCATCCACTGAAACAGCTCTCACTAAGTCACCAACAACTTCCAAGTTGCCAAATCTGATGGGCATTTTTTTCCAGGCTTATTTGACTTGATCAAGCGACAGCAGACACATCTCTGTTACACACAACTCTCACCAGCCGTTCCCCCGCCGTCAATCCTTGAATGACTTCCCGCTGCTCTTAGAAGAAAGGCTGAAATCCGTAACACGGAAGGCCCGCCCCTGGCCTATCCTGGGGCCTCATCTCTCCCCGTCCTCCAGCTCCTGTGCTGGTCCTGCCCGTGTTGGAGTCTCCATACAGCAACGCCCCTTCCGCTCTCGCCGGCCCTTCCACCAGGCACCTCCCTCTCCTCTGGCGGTCCTGTCCTCGGGTCTTCCCCGCCATGCCCCAAGCAAGGCGCCCTTGTTACATGCTCTCCCCATCCTATGTGACCCCTGATAGCATCCTGGATATGTGGGGACCGCTGGTTTAGTACCTTCCTCTCTCCTATAGATTGTAAACTCCAGCGGGCAGGGGTCCCATCTGCTTTACTCCCCACATACTCCAGCCCCTGGCACAGCACACCGCACAGCGAATGAATGAATGAACAAACGAAAGAACACACCCAGATCCAAACTGGACCGAGTCCACTCGTGACCTCTGCCCCCGCACGTGGCTTTGCGTCACAGACACTGCCATTCTGAGCACCTTGCTTCGTGCACAGACCCCCAGGGTCCGGCCCACCCGGCCTCGTGCCCTCTCACGCTCCACTGTTCCCCCTCTTTGGTGTCAAGAAAACTTCGGCCCAGGGTCCCAATGTGGCCGCCACCTGTTTTGATAAATAGTTTTACTGGAACACAGCCTCCCTCATCGGTTTATGTATCGTCTACAGCTGCTTTCAGCTCTAATGGCAGCGCTGAGCCGCTGTGACAGAGACCGTATGGATGCAAAGCCTCAAATATTTACTATCTGGGGCTTTCAGGAAAAAGTCTGCCGAGCCCTGGAATAAAGCATCGCATGGGACACCTACTGTGTGCTGTGGGGAAAATCGAGTAAGTGTGTCATGGTGACAAAAGGGTGGTTCAGGGTCTCGATCGGAGTGATTCTCTTATCAGCGTCTATGGTCAGCATCTTCTTCAACAGGTCGATGAACTCCCGCCGGTCCGCCTTTTCCACCAACATGTCACTCCCTTCCAAATCCGTCGTCATGTTCACCTGAAAGCAAGCGGGGACAGGTTACCAAGACCCCGCGCGGTCTCCCTCCCCCTAACCCCTCTTATTTTGCATCCTGTAGCTCCATCCTAATCTCTCGGTTACCCCTTCCCAACCCCCGGAAGGCTGTATCTGCCCCGTGGGAGACACTGCCTCGGGTCATCACTGCCCACCGGACGCGGCTGTTCTCTCTGCAGGAGAGACAGAGGGAGGGCATGCGGGGAAGGGAGAGGCCACTGCCGGCACCTGCAAATGTATAAACGTGCCGGGGGTACCCGGCTCCTGTTCATCACTTAGGCGGAAATGCACCTCACATCACGCCTCACTGCAAAGAACCACAGGATGAAGAGAGTCCTGGAGACGGAGTGCGTGACAATGTGAGTGCATGGAATACTACTGAATGGTACACTTACAAATGGTTTAAATGATAAAATTTATGCTACGTGTATTTCCTCACAGTTAAAAAAACAATAATTACAACCAAGCAGTAAAAAGTAAGATGCAAAAAGGTTTATTTATTTAACCTTCCGAGGGCGATGTTGGGGCCTCAGCACCCTCTTCCCACACCTACGGTGTGTCGGTCCTCTTGCAGGTCCTGAACTAGGGCCCCAATTATTCAAGTCCCTGGGTTCACTGGGATCACCTCTGGCCAAGGCAGGCAGGACATCTGAACACAGGATTTTTCTTCCAAGAGCAACTTTATACTAGGATGGCCTTTAAAAGCCTTGTTTTGTGGTGCTTTCTATATTTTCCAAGACATGCACGGGAAAGCAATTTCGGTTTTCTCAGACAATCTAAGCTTCTAATCAACTGACAAGTACACTTTACTCAGAGTCATGATTTTTGGTTACACTTCTCTTCCATAAGAGGTGTGCTAAGTGTTCATTGGTCTGTAGCTTTATTTTTCATTGCTTTGAAGAAAAACTCACTTTGGGTTGCCCTGATTTCAGACTAGTTTTTACCCTAAAAATAGCTGACGTTCTAGAATTTTCTCTGGGCACAAAGGTGAGAGCCTGTGGTCCCTCCAGTGAGCTGAGAGAGACTGAGTGCAGTGGGCTGAATTGTGTTCTCGCAGAAGATGTAACTCCTAATCCCTGTTATCTGTGAATGGGACCTCATTTGGAAATAGGGTCTCTGCAGATGCAACCACGTTACAGTCATACTGGAGTGGAGTGGGCCATAAATCCAATGACTGCCGTCTTTATAAGAGAAAGAGGGGAGACTGGGACACAGAGACAAGAGGGAACATAGGGATGAAGACCCATGAAGAAGGAGGCAGAGACTGGGGGGATGCAGATACAAGTCAAGGGAAACCGAGGATTGCCAGGGGCCACCAGAAGCTAGGAGAAAGGCATGGACAGTTTTTTCCTAGAGCCTGCAGAGGGAACATGGGCTGTTGGTACTGTGATTTCAAACTTCCAGCCTCCAGAACTGCGAGAGAATAAATGTTGTTGTCTTAAGTCACCCAGTTTATGGCCCCTTGTTACGGTAGCCCTAGGGAACTAATCATGGGTATTAAACTCAAATGTACTAATGGGCTTGAAGTCTTCTCAGGAAGACATCAGTATGATTGGCCAGTACTATTTTACAATTGAGAACCAATAAACTGAAGCCATATTTAAAGAGCTGGTGTAAGGTTTTTTAAATTTTTCTATTTTTGGCTGCGTCAGGTCTTCATTGCTGCACACGGGCTTTCTCTAGTGGCGGTGAGCAGGGGCTACTCCTCATTGCGGTGCGCGGGCTTCTCGTGCTTCTCATTGCGGCGGCTTCTCTTGTTGCGGAGCATGGGCTCTCAGCGCGCGGGCTTCAGTAATTGTGGCACATGGGCTCAGTAGTTGTGGCTCGCGAGCTCTAGAGCGCAGGCTCGGTAGTTGTGGCGCACAGGCTTAGCTGCTCTGCGGCATGTGGGATCCTCCCAGACCAGGGCTTGAACCCACGTCCCCTGCATTGGCAGGCAGATTCTCAAGCACTGCGCCACCAGGGAAGTCCTGGTGTAAGGTTTTAAAAATGTTCCACAAACCCAATGGTATTCTTCCTAAGGCTGGCATATCATTATTTAAGGTCAAGGTCAACCACCACAGTTGAGTAATGTGGATTTCTACCCGCCATCCTATATTAATTGCTCTCCCAGAAGTCTTGCTGTGCTTGGTTTTTAAAGGGCTAACACTGCATACTCACCCACGGAGCTTACCTGGGCCATGTCATCTAAACAGTTGAAAATGTACTTCCTTGCTTCTTTTGACTTAATCCCCGTCTCTGCTTCATGGTCATCTGGTGTCTGGTCAAGAGAGGCAAAAGCCCATTGGTAATGTGAATTATTTCCTAGTCACTGTGACTCAAACCTGCCAGCTTCTGCTTCTCCCAGAGGGTCTTTTCCCACCTTTCAGAGAAGGAGTCTAGGATTCTTCTTAAAGTGACCTGTGTGCGAATTCCTTCCTCTCTTCAGCCTCCACACTAACTCATCCCTCCTCCTTCCTTCCTTCCTTCCCATGAACACCTGTTGGAGGCCTGCTCTGAGTCAGGTCTGGAGGATCCCCAGATGAGCAAGATATGCCACAACCCTGACAGCCCTGCATTCTCCCCTAAGTTTAAGGAATAAGGTCAGGTTCCATATGTGGAAAAGCAGAAGCCCTTTTTCCACTTGTCTTACAATGTTAATTTAATTTAATTTATCAAACTCGTATACATCGAGCTCTCCCTATGTGCCAGGCACTATTCTAAAGCACGTGAACTCATGTAATGCCCTTCACAACCATCTTAGGGAGGGCAGGTGCCAGCCCATTTTCCAGAGGGAGAAACAGGAACAGAAAGCTTGAGGAGCCTGCCAAGGTCCCAGGGCCAGTAAATGGCAGTTGGCTCCGGAGTCTGTTCTGTGTGTCCCCTCCGCCTGGGCCCGGGGCACACACACCCAGTTCCCGAACTGGCCTCAGTCTAGGAAGCTGCTGTTTCCAATTACTATGGATTTTTGGACTCATTCATGGATCACAGGTAATTAACCCTTCAGATCTCACTCAAGGACAGCACACCTGGAGCTGCTAAGATCCAGGCTTCGATCTGGGAACAGCTGGCCAAGTGGGCCTGAGGTTCTTAACTAAGACGTAGAAGTGAACCCTGCCCCTGCCCGGCCTCGGCCTCCTCCCCACCGGGACTCTTTTTCACCGGACCTGACCTTGAGCTGCTCACCCTCACAGCTGCCCAACGCCAGCCTCCCGTCAATAGCTTAAGACCCTTGTTTAGCTTCCAGATCTCTTTTCAAAGTCTTTTGCCACCATTGGCCACACATTATCTTTAAATGTATTAGAATATAGCGTGGTTTCTGTCAAAAAAAAACACCCACCCACACTCTTGCAAAAAAAGAAGCACCTAAAATGAACACAAAACACACTTAAGACTTGTATTATTTTCTCCTTCCCAGGAAAAAAACATTAATTTTAATTACTAGGCACAAATCAAAGTGAAAGCAAAATATGTTTCTGTTAAAGTCAAACCACCAGAGTTTATGGTGTGCAACGGTGCACTCCACCACCTGCCGGCCGGGACCAGCAGACCCCTCCCCGGAGCCTTCGGATGCTGTGTTGCTTAGGCTGCTTCCTCTGCCTGGAAGGCCCTCTTCATCCTTTAGGGCCCGGCTCGAATGCTCCTCCCCGACCCTCTGCCACAGCGGGATTAAAGGCTCCCTCCTCTGGCCTCCCACGCTCTGTTCCTGCCAGGAACACAGCGCTGGTCACGGAGAGGAGGCAGGGCTTGCCACACAGGTTCAGGCTCCCCCTGGACTGGGAGCTCCTTGAGGGCAGGGGGTGGTTCATTTCTCTGTCTAGTAACCAACCAGACAGGTCATTAAGATGCACTGGATTAAATCTCAGGAGTTTAGCGATCAGAGTTTGAGCCGCAAAAGGCAGCAGGTCAAGCAAAGTGGTGCTTTTTGAACATTCAGATTCATCCCCACCATGTATCAACCACAGTTGCGCCTCCCCCGTGGCCGAATCACAATCAGGTCCAGGACCAATGGGCTGCTGTCAAAGGCTCCCCACCGACGGGACCTTCTTCCCTGCGTGCTGGGTGCTGGAGGGGACGCTCTTCCTACCTTCAGCCTCCACAGAGGATACGGCGAGTCTGTGTCACGGTTGAAAAACCTAGCTGTCTTTGTCCCTGCGCTTAATAAATATTCTGCTGGCAAACCCTGTGTTTGTGAAATATACCGAATCTGCAAGAAAAGATGAGAATGAGGTCAGGGCTTTTCCTGTCATCATACCTGTGGGACACTAACGGCTCTAGTGTCTTGGAGAAAAACAACCATTTTATCGGGAGAGAAAGAAGTAATCAAAGGAGAGGGGGAAAGAAAGAGGAATAAAGAAAGAAAAGTGAGGTGAAAGGAAGCAAGGTTCAGGAGACAATATAACACTGCGTAGCCCCGTCCATACGTCAGGTTATAAATGAGGTGCCAATCCAGATGAAGAATGAGGGCTTGCTGTGCACACCTGTGCTCTCCGGACCCACCTGATCGTACTCTGAAGCTCCTGGATACAGCGGCCAGCCCAGGAACAGCTCTGCAATGACGCAGCCCAGGGACCACATATCAATTGCCTCACAAAACGGTAAACCAAGGATGATCTCAGGGGCCCTGAAGAGGAAGAATGGAAAAAAATCATTAGCAATTTGGAAATGCAGGCAGCTATTTCTACATGAATTGTACATAAAATCCAGTCTTTCAAACCCGAGGTACCATTACTGACCCCCTGAAGGGCCTGTCATTCTCGAGCTGGATTGAAATGACCCCTCCATCCTTTGACTTGGTCCTCCCCATCAGCAGGGAGCCTGGCTGAATGACTGGCTGAGAAGAAGGGAAGGTCTGTGGCTCTAGAACAGACCCCCAGGGAACCACAGCTATTGACTTCATTACCATTACACTCCAGCCAGATGAGCTAAGTATCATTTCAGAGACACTTGGGGAATTATGTTTTGTAGCTGAAAATTCAGGAAACCAACCTTTAGAGTGCCCAGTTTTTACAAAGGAATTCTTAAGTACAGGTATTCTATTTTCAGTAATATATATAAAACAAGTTGCCTCCACCCAGAATGGGATTAAATCCAATATCTGTTTTTGTCAACAATCCTTAGGAGTTTGTATCACTTTCCCAAGGAAACACTGTGTTTTTTCATTAGCTTCTAAAAAGTTCTCTACTATGACAATTATAGAACCCTGTTCGCGATACCTAGTTTGGGTAGCAATCAGAATTCCATTATAAACCCTTTCCTAACTGTAGAAATTATGTTCCTTCACATGATAAACCAGGTTACATGCTGGAACTTCTAAAGGAAATCACCTAAACTCAACGAGAAAATTTCACATGCAGTTGGTAATCAAAACCAAAGACCACAGAGTACCTCTTCTTTTCTAGGAATTGGTCATGATCACTAGGGGTACATTTTGGAGAAAATCACATTCCGAGTATGAGATACGAACCCAGTTTATGTTTTTTTAAAAAACGTGGCTCGAGGCACTCTGCTGATACATTAGCCCAACTTCTGTTTTCTCTCTGAACTGTCCCCTTGATTAAGCGATACAGGAAGATGCTACTCTCCACCCTTTCAGCAGCCTGGAGTGGAGCGCAGGGAGCGGGGACACCTTTCTCTGCCTACGTTATCTTCGCCCAGCTAGCACGAGAGGTGGGGGGTGGCAGGGAAGGTGGCGTCAGAGACACCTCCACTTGGAGCTTTAAGCTGAATTTTCCCTGCTTAAAAAGCATCTCACCACCTGCTCCTTTTTTTTTTTTTTTTTGCGGTACGCGGGCCTTTCACTGTTGTGGCCTCTCCCGTTGTGGAGCACAGGCTCCGGACGCGCAGGCTCAGCGGCCATGGCTCACGGGCCCAGCCGCTCCGCAGCATGTGGGATCCTCCCGGACTGGGACACGAACCCATGTCCCCTGCATCGGCAGGCGGACTCTCAACCACTGCGCCACCAGGGAAGCCCCCACCTGCTCCTTTAAATTTGCTCTCAGTGCGAATCTTCTTTTTCTCTACATCATGGTACTGAAAAAAAACCCAACAAGAACCAAAGTGTCTTGCTACCAAGTCTTTTGACTTTTCAGGTGTAAAAAGGAGTTTCTTCACTTCCTTGGAGCTGGAGAGTCAGCACTGACTGCTGCCGGTGCTTCCAGAGCTCCACAGTCACGGTCTGGGAGGTAAGAGTGCCTGTCCTGAAGCCCAAGGCTGGGTCTCCCCAGGCTTGGGAGAAGGGAGTTGCTGCAGAGGGCGGGGGCGGCGAGCTGCTGCTTAATGGGTCTGCCCTGTCCCCATCCCCTCACTGCTGGGAGTCTTCAGCTGCCAGTGTTTGCCGGACACTTCGCCCTGTCTTTGGTCTTTTTCTCCTCCAAGCCTAGTAGCTGACGGTCTGTTGTGAATACGGGAGGCTGCTCTTGCCCTCTGGCACTGATGCCCTGGGGACGCTGGGGGTGGTTTTACGACACATCACTGCTGGACTGTCCCGTGTCATGGGGCCTCCGATCCCACAACTGGCCTAGGTCACCGTGTCCAGCGCTGCCGCCCCACACCAGGGCCTCCGGAGCCACCCGATCATTGTGTGTAACCGACCAAATTATTGCAGGTTGCCTCTGGTAATGCAATCTCTTCAGAGGTGGTTTTGGTTTATTTAAAAAAACACATCTTTTAGAAAAGAAGGGAATATTTGAAAAGAACATTATGGAGAGAACAACGTGCTTTTCCTACATATGTATCAGAAGCTGCTTTGCTTTCTGCCCTCTCTGTTCTAGAGTCAGATGTGTCCACCTGCCTCCTCTCCCTGGGAGAGGTATTCTGGTCTGGTCCTGAGAAGCCCCTCCTGTGGCAGCCACTGCTGCCTGAGGATCAAGCATCTCGGCACCTCTGTCCCCTCTTCCTGTGACCTGTCCCTTTGCACTCTGCAGCCTGGACACTCCAGTCTCCAGGTTGGGGCTTAGGAACAGGCTGCTGCTGTTCCATATGGGGAATCTCTGGATGTGACCATGGGGCTGCCCTTCCGATCAGGTTAATCAACTGGTCCTCATGCCCCTAAGCAGGCCACTGGGAACCTCTGGAAACCCATTTTCCAGACTCTGTTCCCTGATGTTCTGCCTAGCAGAATCCAACAAGTAAGACTGTCATGCAAAGGTCTCTCCAGCAATGTTCTTTGGAGGGAAACACTAGACGTGGATTCCGTCGGCTGACAGGGACAGGGCAGGTGAAAATTGTTCAGTCCATTCTCCATCAGAAAAGGAAACGGCAGCGATTCGTGGTACCGTGACATATACAGCGGAGGATTTCTCTTGCCGTGACCATAGTGAACAAATGCTTGAGCGTCAGTCAGGCAGGGCGGCCGGGAGACAAAAGAAACAGAGGGCGCAGCCCTGTCCATGGGGGCCCCAATGCTGGGAAGGCAGCACTAAAGCACACGTGGCAAGTGAGGTCGAGCACAAAACGTACACAACACACACACACACACACACACACAGATATGAAAACAGACCTGATCCAAACACACAAACTCGCTCCAGCATCTCCCGTTTTAAAAAATCAAGCAGGGCTTCCCTGGTGGCGCAGTGGTTGAGAGTCCGCCTGCCGATGCAGGGGACACGGGTTCGTGCCCCGGTCCGGGAAGATCCCACATGCCGCGGAGCGGCTAGGCCTGTGAGCCATGGCCGCTGAGCCTGTGCGTCCGGAGCCTGTGCTCCACAACGGGAGAGGCCACAACAGTGAAAGGCCCGCGTACCGCAAAAAAAAAAAAAAAAAAAAAAAAATCAAGCAGAATGCAAGGACGAAACACGCCAAACCCAACACCAAACCTCTCCTAATCCCTTCAGCTCCCTGCAGCTGTTGCCCTAGTTCTCTGTTCTCCTTCCAAAGCTGAACCTCTAAAGAGTCGTCTCCGGCAGCTTCCACCGCTTTGCCTCACGCATCTTCCCCCCCTCCTCTAACTGAACTTTCCCCTCTGCTTCACGCAAGTGCAGAGCTCGCCAAGACCAGCAGGGACCACGTCACGTCCCCTGGTCGGCTTGTAAGCTCTGGGCCCCGAGAGCCGCATTTCTTCCACGCAGTCGACCGTTCTGCCTTGTTCTGAAACACAGTCTTGGTTTTCATGACACCACACACTGCCGCGTTTGTCCTGCCCCTCTGCTCATGGCTTGTCTTCCTTTATCCAACTGCTACCTGATGGCAAAGCCCTAGGACCCCTTCTCTTCTCTCTTTTCTTTGTTTTTCTAGGTAATTCTTATGGGTTGAATTGTGTCCCCAAAAGACACATTGGAGTCCTAATCCTTGTTACCTCAGAATGTGCCCTTCTTTGGGAATGCGGTCATTACAGATTAGTTAAGATGATGTCATCCTGGGGTAGGGTGGATCCTTAATCCAATGTGACTGGTGTCCTTAGAAGAAGAGGGAAATTTGGACACAGACGCAGAGGGAAGATGGCCAGGTGAAGATGCAGGCAGAGATTGGAGTGATCTGCCACAAGCCAAGGAATGCCAGGAGCCAGCAGAAGCTAGAAAAGGCAAGAAGCCTCCTCCCCTAGAGGCTTCAGAGGGAGCACAGCCCTGCTGACACCTTGATTTTGGACTCCTAGCTTCCGGAACTGTGAGAGAATAAATATCTGTTATGCTGAGTCATGCATTTTGTGGTACTTGTTTCTGCAGTGCTAGGAAACTGAGAGAGTCATTGTATCTCTTCTTACAGGTTTAAATCCCATTTTGTGTTATTTCCAAATGTCTATCTCCATCTTGGACTTTTCTCAGCTCCAGCTTTATGTTTCTGATGGCCTGGCATCTCCACTGGAATGTCTCACAATCATCTGAAACTTACTACGTTTGAAAGGGAACTCTTCCCTTCCGCACCCGCCCCCCCCCCCCCCCCGCCTGCAAATAATTCCTCCCTCTGTCCTTGTTTCACTCAATGGAATCACCACCCCACCCCGCTGTTACTCACGTTGGAAACCTGGAATTCACCTTCGATTCCTCTCTCCCTCTCCATCCTCATCACCCAATCCATCAACATGGCAGCTCCGAAGTACATCTCCAATTGGCCCCTGATTCTCCACTGCCACTGCCACTGCTCTGGCCCTGGCCACCCATCTCACCTGGAGCTTCCTATCTGGTCTCTCCACGTCGTCACCCCTTCCTCCAATCCAGTGTCTACTGGCTGAACAGGTCACACGTCCCTCGGCCTGAAGCCCTTCAGAGGCTCCCTGCCACACTTAGAATGAGGTCTCAGTGCCCTCCAGGCCCACGGAGACCTCCTCGGCCGGGCCCTGCCCAGCCTGGCACTGTCCAGGTTCAAGAAGCTCCAGGCTAACGAGCTTCCAGTTTCTGGACCTGGAGCCTTCATGCAGTGTTGTTCCTTCTGCCTCAAATGCTCCCTCCGCTGCCTCTCGGGTGGTGGCCTCCTTCTCATCCGTCAAACCTCAGCCTAATCGTCACCGCCACAGACAGGCGTCCCTCGGCACCAGTTAGTCTCCGTCTACAGTGCCATAAATGTCACTTTACAGCACTTTCCCAATAACCTGCTTACTGTCTGTCTCCCCTGCTCAGCCCACGAGGGCAGCACAGTGCAGCACAGTGCCTGGCATGTAGCAGCCACTCAGTCAGTAAGGACTGGTTGACTGAATAAACCTTTATTAAATATAAGGAAGTGCTGAGATACGTGATTCAGATGGAAAGTTCTAAGGCAGCACAAAACACAGGAGGATGGAAGCCAGGGCACGAGGCTTTCGCCCGGGGAAGAGCAGGCCTCTGTGCGGGCGGGACCCGCAGAAGTGGAGGCCCAGAGACAGGCGTGGGCATGCGGCCCTGCTCAGCCGAGCACGGCACCCACAGCGGGGCTGGCACCGAGGGACGGAGGACACCTACCTGTAGGGGGCTCACGCACGAATTACAGCAAAAAAGCCAGCGGAGGTAGCGGGGTGGTGGTGGGGCGCTGGAGGTGGCACCAGGAGAATATAGGGTCAGGACCACAGGGCTGCAGAGGCCCATCCCTTCTCACCTCCCTCTTGAAGCCACCACCCTCTCGGCTCCACGGCTGCGGGATTGCTGGTGCCCTCTGCAATCCAGGCCTCTCTTGTAACTCCCTACTGGCCTCCTGCCTTGTATTTCAACCTTTTCCAATTTACCCCGAAACTCCCCCTCATTCAAAGGCTGTGTCCTTTTCTCTGCATGCATGACACGTTGGTCATATTTCTGATATAGCCTGTCCCCTCCCTGCCGCCTTCCTCACTCAAACACACCCTGTTTTCTGTGCTGGTGGACCACGTGATGAACATATCGACACGAACCACCAGATCGGTCCAATAAATATTAACTGACCACCTACTATTGGAGATATATGTCCGTGTGTCTGCCCTCTACTAAACCTTCCCAAGGGCAGAGTCTGTGTCTCGTGTGTTCTTTTTTTTTGCGGTACGCGGGCCTCTCACTGTTGTGGCCTCTCCCATTGCGGAGCACAGGCTGCGGACGCGCAGGCTCAGCGGCCATGGCTCACGGGCCCAGCCGCTCCGCGGCATGTGGGATCTTCCCGGACCGGGGCACGAACCCGCGTCCCCTGCATCGGCAGGCGGACTCTCAACCGCTGCGCCACCAGGGAAGCCCTGTCTCGTGCGTTCTGATCCTCAGTCTGGCACACAGCAGATGCTCCATAATAATCTGCTCAAAACCTAGGCCACGAGCCCTCGGGTAAGGAAGGCACTTCTCTGTCCCCTCAGTAATCCTTGGGGGAATGAAGACCCTTCTGCTGTGGCCTGGCAGATGCCTGGCCCCTGTTCTGTTGGTCCATAAGGCTCTGAGCTCCTGGATGTTCCAAGTCAAGTCTAAAATCTGTTTCTTTTTGTTTAGCACACCTGAAGCACGTTCGATGGTTGCTAAGGTGCGTTTATTCTTCAGTGAAGAAGAAACCACTCTTACCAAGGGTTATTCCATGCCAGAATTCAGCGTCACTCATTCACTCACCTAGCGGAACAGTTCAACTGCCATTTTCCTAAGCGCCTACTATGTGCCAGGCACCGTGCTGGGTGCTGAAGATCAGAAGCCAGACCCTGTGGCTCCTCTAGGAGTTCACCATCTAGTCAGAGGCAACAGCAGGCCTACAGCTAACACAAAACGCGAGCCCGGCACACGGAAGAGGGGGTACCGTGGGGAGGAGAGGCAAAGCCCAGAGCGCTTCTCAGGAGAAGTGGACAGGTGGGGTGGCCTCCAGGTACAGGGCAGGGTGAGTGCACGTCCCTCCCTGGCTTCTCGCCCATGTCGCTGCTGTACCTCTAGCACCTAGCACAGCGCCTGGGGCATGTAGGTGCTCACTATACATCTGTAGAAGGAATGCATCTTTCTGTTTCAACCCCACACCCTCAGCAGGTGCCAGTTTTCCCTGAAGCTGGCACCTTCTCCTTGGCAACACCTCCTATGACAAAAGACAGACTACTTGGCCTTTCTGCTTCAAAGTTTACATGCTTAAAAAAAAAATCACATTCCAGTTTCTTGCATGGGGGCCGTTTCTGTTCTCCGTTCGGCTCTGCAGCAGGTAGGATGGCTGGCTTGGGAAACGGCCTTTCCCTCTGGGCTCAGAACCGCCCAGGTCCTGTCAGTGACTCACCCTTCACTCACCAGCCCGTGGAATCGTCTTACAGAGGCTCTTTGGTGCTATTTTGGAACATCAAAAATACTTTAAACATACATGAAGTGTCAGACAAAATTTGCACCTAAGAAAGAGAGAGATTGTTCCTTTCCAACATTCCCATAGCAAGACATGGGAAATTCTACTTTTCTATAGAAAGAGAATGGACAACTATCATTTTCGACACACCAGTGATTAAGCTTCGATATTTCACTCCACTGGCTCTCCTGACAGTGTATGTGGCTGATAAGGCATTCCCAGATGTCCAGATCCTGTGACCCTATAGGGGAATGACACCCAACTGAGGTGTGGACACCACCCGAGTTCAGAGGAAACACTCAAGATCCCGTGTTCACAGGGAGAATAATCCAGTGCCATTAGGTTGTGGCTGTAGACCGATTTCCTGACGTTGGTAGGAGGATGAAACGAAACAGCATCACAGGAAGCACGTAGCACAGGGCCCGGCATGGAGCAGGCAATCAACAGATAGCACATCGCTTGTCTCTAACGTGTCTAAGTCCATGGCACAGCAGTTCAGTAAAGAGCATCCCTTTTCCTCATTTTTAAGGTCCATTTCCTCCTTATAAGTTGAGACATTAGGAAAACCGTTTAAGTATATTGAAGCATACACATTAAACATTTTGCTTCATTTATTTATAAGAAAAAGGTACAAAGATTAATACGACCAACAACTAAGTCGCTACCGTTTAGCTTTAGAAAGAAAACTGCCCACCCGCAGCCCGCCCCCTTCCTCCCACCGGGAAGCACAGCTCTAAGTCTGCATTGCCTTTCACGGTACAGTCTCTTCCTCACCCAACCTCCCCGGCCAAGTCCATGTCTCCGTCAACCACACAGCACACTAATAAAACAAGTGCAAGGTTCACGGCCACTCCCAGCTTGGGTAATAAATCTGCAACACTAATCAGAGAGCACAGGAAGAACTGTGCATTTCTGGAAAAATGTTACTCAATTGCTCTGAGTTTTTATTTCACCATCTATAAAATGTGATTATTAATCTTGCCTTTTTTTTTTCTTGCCTCTACAGCAGCTTGTGAAGATAAATTATGGTCAGCAGAATTACAAGGCATTTTGAACTCCTTGGAAGCAAGACACTTTGTCAGTCCGTGGTATTTTATACTCACTGATATTATAAGGTGTACTTGAACTGAACTGCAGTGAAAAAAGCCTGTTCCCACAAATATATGTAGATTGACAGTAACCTCGGTATGGCTAGGGCAGAAGCAATCAAAATGTAAAACTGTATTTCAGAGGGGTTGTTAAATCTTATGTTTCCACCACAAAAATAAGGAGACTTGGAAATGCTGACACGCTCTCGGAGCCACTATTTGAGCTGGTGACCCGGAGTAGAAGGCAAAGGATTACATCAGAGCAACACAGGACCCTAGAAATGGCAGAAATCTGAGGGCTACGAGGAGGCTATTTTAGAGAAATTGGATCCCAAAGCCCAAAGGATCTGCATGGAAGACAGCATGGGTTCATACCATGTCTGGGGGATCCAGAAAGGTCCAAGTGGAGATCAACATAGCAAGAGAGGCCTGGCTAATCTCAGGTCAACCTGGGACTTGATTTTGAAAAAGACACAGCTTCCTCAGTGAACAGGAGATATGAAAGAAACAGCTCTGTCGTTGGGGTGCTAGAAAGATGAGGTGAAAGACAAAGGGACTCAGAGATGGAGCTCCTGGGACAAAACACAGGGTGTGGTTGACCAGGAGCCCCCTTGTTGTGTGAGCCTGCACTGAGCCAAGGTAATAAGGGGACTGTCCTTGCAACGGCCTAGCCAAACGCTGTGCACCCTAAGAGCTCCAGACACACCCCACAGAAGAGTATTTCAGCCCTGTAATAAGCTGAGGATGGCACTGTCATCTGACAGTACCATGGCTCTGACTCTAGAAGGAAAGCCAGGAAAGACACCCCACTCGTGCCTGTGGTGGTCCCAGCTTGATGTTACATATGCAACAAAATTGCTGCAGAGAGGTTCTAGAAGTTCTCCCTCGGGGCTACTGTTGATATCCATAAAACTGTGTGTGAGCTGATGAGGATTAAAGACCCTCACTGGTGATCTGCTGTAATTGAATATCTCCAGCTCTCACCAACAGAAATGCTCAAGACATCAGAATGAAGCATCACATCCATATGGGAAGTTGATTATATATATATAATCAACTTCAGTTGATTGTGGGTTTGGCTGTGGTGTTGACGTCATTCTCACGCCACACTTGGACAGCCTCCCAAAGGAAGCGAGCTTCCTTGGTTCAACTGACCATTTTCAGTACAATGTTAGAATCAGAGTGGAAGTTTTTTGGATTTGGATTGGCAATGAACATCCTGGCTCGGAATAAGACTTTCCTGGTGTGCCCTAAATAAACGTATATATCTCTCCACTCCCATCGCCCACCCCTGTGCCGACCCTTGGTTCCCAGCACTGCTTCAACGCTGCGAAGTGCAGTGCCAAAATCTAACCTTCTTGATTATATACCAGAAAAAAAGGTTGGATCTAGAACTCAAATGCCTAAAATCTCCAAAGGCTTCTAAATGATGCTGGTGTAAACTGGAAATCAGTTCTCAGGAATCTGGAGGATAATCTGACATCAGCCTCTAATTTCTTTGTAAACCTCAGTAAGAAATGTTCACAGGAAGAACGACCTGGAATCCACAATGGGTCATTTCAAAGACATGCACACTGCCTTGGCCTTCCTTTTCCTCTTGACACGTATCACTGTACTTTGTCTACTTGGCCTGTCCCAAGCCCTGTATCTCTCAGTCTGGTCTCTGGGGCTTCTACCATGAAGCCAAGGATTGCTGGAGAAAGCCGGATCTTGCTTTCTAACACCCCAAAGGACTATAATGTTATCAGGTCTTATACTCATACTTTTGGCCAAAGAACATGCTCAGTAAGTGTCTGTGGAAGCACCTGTCAGCCAGGGAAATGGAATCTCAGGTTTCAGCACTATGCACACATAATGATTCATGTTACACATGTCCTGCTCCAGGTTCTTATAAAGTTAAAAAAAAAAACTTTGTGAAAGATAACACACGTACCAAGAAGTGCACAGAGCAAAGACATACAGCTCCATGACTTATCAGAAGGCAACGCCCAGTGTCACTCCCAGCCGGGTAGAGAGATGCGGTTGGCATCACAAAGCCCCTCCCGTACACGGTCCCCTCTCCGCACGCAGTGGTGACGTACATGGGGGTGCAGACCGCACGCCTCCACCGGGCTCTGCCTTCTCCCGGCTTGCAGTAACAGGGGCTCAGCACAAAGGCCCGGGGCGGGTGGCTGAGGGAGAGGAAGGAGACAAAACCTCAGACGTTCCCGTTAGTTCTTTTGGTTGATTGTTTCTTCTGCTTTGTTGCTAGTCTGCTGACTGAAGCTGAGGGTTAAAACCGTGCATTTGGAGCTTCCCTGGAAAGCATGCTGATACCAGGAAGGCCTAACTCATGTTGTCACACTGTCACCCTTGGCTTCCTGAGGCCATGCCTCTTTTCTCTGCGCTAGGAGGGAATTTGGAATTTCAATTCCCGTGGACCAGGTGTAGATGCAGCCCCTCCACTTTATTCAGAGTGGTGATGTGTCACCCCCAAGTGGAGTGAAAGTGGGACATCAGGCCGGCAAGAAAGGCAGGCGGGCCTCCTTCACACCTTTGAGTCAGTGAATTCAAAGCTCACGCTCTACCCCAGGGGAAGCACACTGAGAAGGTACTATTACTTACGTATGTGCAAATTATCCATTTAAATGTAAAACTTTCTATTGGTTAACATTTAGCTTCGACTGGCTCATACTGAGTACTCAGAAACGTCTGTCGGGGGAAGGGCTGGACCAGCACAAGGCTGGAGAATCAGGATGCTGTCCTCCCAGGGGTCCCTGGGCCTGCCCTGCATAGAGGCCCCTGAGCGCCCAGCTCTCAGCAAGTGGACGGCACCAAAGACAACGCTCATCCTCGGGTTATTTCCTTTATTGCAGCAGCACCAGCTGATCCTGTGGCTCGCGGGGCTAAATCCCGAGGCGTTCTTTATGGCTGATGGATGGGGGTGAGGAAGACAGGGCCTGAAGACAGAAACCTGCTTTCTCTGAAAGGGAGATGCATTTGGTGCCACTGACTGGAGAACTACCAATTGAGAGAGCGGGAGCCGAAACCTGATACATGAAAAGCAATCCGCTGTGTAAAGATGCTGAATGCACGCTGGGGGGTGACTTTCCCCTGCAGCCACAGGGATATTCCCATTTCCTCAGAGGAGGCTTCCCTCCCGATACTGCGCTGTTCGTATAGAATTACAGAGAAAGAAGGGCCAAAGCCAGCTAATGCGCTACCTAAGCAAGTTTTCAACTAAAGTCAGGGGCCATCCTGGCCGACTGGGTAGGTTCTGGCCCACAAAGTGCAGGATGCGTCCCGTCTCCAAGCGGACAGGCGTGAGCAGGGGAAGGCGAGGCTGGCTTTGCTCCCTGGGGCCGTGCACACCGTCCTGGCTTTGCCAGGAGACCAGACGGGCAGAAGAGGACTGAGGACACATCCTTCACCCAATCCTACAACAGGACATGCTGCAGAGTGGACTGAACCACGGTCTGTTAGGACCCGCCACGGTCAGGACAAGGAGGCCGCACCCGTGGCGGCTGGTTGTCGGTTCCGGCAGGCGTTAGGACGGGAGAGTTTCGCCAAACAAAGTGGGCATACGTGCCAGGTCTCCAACCAAGGGCAGCTGATTTAGGGAAAACCTTCCAATATTCACCTCTTCCTAATGGAACTGGAAAACAGAACAAAACAAAACTCAAGCTTGCTTTCTTGTGCTCGCTTGGGTCACGGAGGGAAAACGAAGCTGCCTCTTTGCAGCTGACATCAAGGGCTGCCGGAGGGCAGCGGACACACCCTCTGAAAGGCCCCTGGACCTTCGGCTCCTGCGGGACAGAGGGATGGAGCCCACGGGGGACAGCCCGGGACCTCACGGTGGCAGATGCACAGCACACTGCAGACTAGAGCCCGGAAGACGTTTCTGGCGGTGGAAGAGGGGTAGGCTGTCCCCGCAGACGAGGATACCACTGCTCATCTGCCCAGAAACTGTTTTTCTCATCATAACAAGGAGGCTTCTTTGTAATCCAAGGGATGAGACTCTTGGATCTTGCCTCTGGAATGGAGCAGCCTTCAGCAAAAGAGACGAAAATATTCACTTTGGTCTCTCGAGCACCGAACCCCACTCCAGCCGAGTGAGCTAACCCGCCTGTGGAATCAGGGCGCTGCACGCCAGTCAGCTGGGGCTCAAGAGGGGGAGTCAAAGGAAGGGAAGAAAGGACTCGAGAGGGAGGGAGGCACTGACCCGCTGGGAGCACAAGAGGAAACAGGGCAGAACCCTCCAGACTCGCCAGAGTGGTCAGGACGAGGCCCTGGACACCCTCAGGCATCCCCCGCCTCCGCCACTCCCACCCCCAGTCTGCCTCTTTGGAAAGCACTCCTCCGGACGGCAAGGTTTCCAACTCGAATCCTGCTTCCTCCAGAACTCTGCCCTGAGGCTCTCTCCTATTCTGTGTCCCACATCTATCTCCTGACGATTCCGTCTTTCACTCATCCCTGCCCTGATAATTATTTCTTAAAATGAGAAAAATATTTTGGCAGCTTCTCAGCTGGACTGGAAGCATCTTGAGGCAGTGGATTGTTCATTATTCATCTGTACACCTGGCACAGGTGCTGTGGGGTGAGTCCTCCACAGATATGGGTGGTCATGCTTCATACTCACAGGCCGGGAGAAGCGACGGGCTCACTCTTTTTCCTACCACAAGCCCCACGCAAGACGCAGTAAATGCTCAACATACAGATGCGTGCTGAACGGAAGTGATGATCTGAGAAAGAAGTAAACACGGGGACTTCCTACTATTTGTTGTTTATGTATTTATGGATGTATGTGTTTACGTTTAAGGAAAGAGAAGGGGTAGGGAACAAACAAGCCCTTTCTAGTACTTCTCTGACAATGGGGATTTCCATGGAGAAATCCGAAGAGAAACCTAAAAAGCTTTATTTATTTTTAGTGGGAGAAGCTTGACACAGGAAGTTTGTATCCTTAAAAGATACGTAAGCAGAGGAATGGTGGGAGAGAAGGAGAAACTATTTATCTGGAATTGAGGAAAGGAATAACATATGGAGATGGGAAGAGAAGAGGCAGCCAGGGAGATTTTTAAAAATACAACTAAAAAAACCACAAGCAATTAAATGGATGTTTGAAAGAACGGCAGTCATCCTTGGTATGAAGAGCTCAGTTTTTTGGGTTTTTTTTTTTTTTGGCCAAAGAATAAAAATTTTGAAAAATCATTTAAAGTAACCGAGCGGCTGCTTGTCACACTCGCCTCTGTAGAGTGTCAGCTGTGTAAGTAGGTTTTTGTACGTACACATTTAGGCTTGTCCTGGATTCCCCCACGAGATCCAAAGTTCCTTGAGAAGAGAGAGCCTATATTTGCCTCCTAAGGAAGTGCTGAGCTGCCGTGCAGCCCGGTGGTGCCCTGCACACAGCAGGTGTTCAATCGGCATTAACCAACTAAATGGAACTCACCAAATTCCGTCCCCTCCGGTTTGAAAGCCTCTGACACAGAACCGTCTAGTTCCTTTTCATTCAGCCTCAAAAAGGGTCGGTTTTTCAAGAAACAAAACAACACCACATACCCCAAAGATTCAACTCTAGATTCAACTTTGAGGCTAAGTGGAACAATTCTGCCTGACTCTTTAACGATGCTTACTTGCGTGAAAATCAAACAGATGTCTTCCTTCTTCTCTCTTCTGGGGTCCCCTGACTTTACAGAGGCTGATAGGCTTCAGATGATCATAGAGCCCAAAGTTACGGGCCATTGCCGTGGACTCACAGTTCAGACCAGGAAATCAATACCAGTGGAGGAAGTGTGGAGTGTACAACACCGAGTATTTCGGGTTTCAGAGAGGAAAGGTTGATGAAAGAAATATGGCACATATTCCCCAGCCTAGTTATGTTTGTTTTTTCTCTGCGATTGCATCAGTAGTTTAGATGAGTCTCATTCCTGCATGCACCTTAACATCTGGTGAAAATGAGTCTATTCTGCAAGCTGGGGCTTCAGGTCCATCATCGGTTCCGTCATCCCTCCTACTGAGAGGCCACGTCCCACACATTTCTCACCGGCCCATCTGCATCATCCCTGAGGACCATTCGCAGGCCTGTCTTACTTGGCTGGGGGAGCCAGCTTTGGGAGGGAAAGGCAGGGGGCAGAGGTGGGGAAAGGATGCTGCATGGGTATTTTTCTTTCCCTGTACACACTGTGTTCAATATGGACAAATACTTGTGTAGCCTCTGTATTTACCATTAATACCGGGATGAAGTAATTAGTGACTAGATTTTACTAGGAGAAGCTGCAAAGCTCGGGGCGCGGCGGGGATGGAGTAGGGGGGTGCCCGAGGGGGGGGCGGTCAGGAAAGCAAAACCCCAAATGGAAGAACGCAAACGCGAAAAGCTGGCATCTGAAGGTATTATTCAAAAACAATACGGGAAAAGGCAGAACTGTATTTCCTCTGTTCTTCTAAGGGGAAGTTCAGAAGAAGGTCAGGAAGAGAACCATGCCGGCCATCGATCACAGCAGCCTCTAACCTAGAAGGTCACTTACCCGCCTGCAGCGTCATTTCTCAATTCGGTAATTACCACCCCGCTTTCCACAGATCGCACGCCATCACGGCCTTATGAATTATGCATGTCATTTCCATTTAGCAGCACCCTTCTCGGTGACCACCGCTAAGGCAGAGTGGATGGGACGGGGCGGGGCGGAGTGGGCCCCGCCCCCAGGTGCGCGCGCAAACGCTGCCCCCTCCACGCCCCTGAGCCCCGCGCATAGTGTGTACGCGTGGACTCGCCTTGTGCTCCCTTTCAGTTCTTAGCCTAAGGTTTTGTTTATTGAACAAATAAGCACTAGCTACCAGCGGGGATTTTCTTAGGGGAAATCACAGTGGGGCACTTTTCCTTCCCCTGAACATTTGTATTCAGGTGAAATATGGTTAAAATGAGTATTTAGGGTGGTCTTAAAGGAGGCAAAGGCAAGGTGCAGGATGTGTGTGTGTCTATGTTTAAAGTAGCAGCAGCTCCAACAGAGGAAAGGTGCAGAGAAAGAGAGAGAGAGAGAGAGAGACTCTGTGTGTGTGTGTGTGTATGTTTGGAAGCAGTAGCAGCTCCCACTTGGTCCTGCGGCTGGAGTCAGGGTGGGGAGCTGCACAGGGGGTACCTGAAATAGATCCTGTGGCAGGAACTGAGGTCACCCCTCTCTCTGTCTGACCCTCCGATAACTGGCACCCCTCTCCTACCAATTCAGAGGGCCCCAGGGAATCTCAGGGGGCTATTTGTCTTCACAAATGCTATTAATATATCAAAGAGAGTACTATTCTTTGTTCAGGACACTACTTCTTGGGGATTTTCCTTTCAAATCTTAAAAAAAACCATTAGGCTCAGTAGAGAAGTGTCATCTCAGGCAACCGAGAGAATACGAGAACAAGGAAACCCCATGGAGCAGACAGAGGGAAGCAATAATTGAAAGGGCTTCCTTGAAAAGCAAATGGTGCACCTGAGTCTATCACTCTAAGAGGTGAAACAGGCAGAATTTTAAAATCTACTTTTAAAAAGTGATTTTTGACACATTCAGGGATGACAGTTTTAAGATGGGCTATGAAAATAGGATATTTAATTTCTGAGGTTGATCTCAAGAACACAGTAGTAAATGAGATGAATATTAGGTACAAATCACGAGGACATAAATATTATTCCCTTAGGTTTTTTGGGGAGATCAAACACTACTCTCAGTGTTTGATCATTTGTTTAAAAAGGATTTAGTGACTATTGTGAGCACGGCTGTGACAGACAGCTTCCAAGATGGCCCCTAGTGATGATCCTTACCTCCTGGTATTCAACAGTGAATCCCCTCCCACATGAATAGGGCAAATGTGTGTAGCCAACAGAATACTGCAGAAATGATAACATGGGACTTCTGAGACTAGGTTATAAAAGATGTTGCAGCTGCCACCTTGCTCCCTCTTGGATCTCTCACTCCGGCAGAAGCCAGCAGCCACGCTGTGAGGACGCTCAAGCAGTTTTATGGAGAGACCCACACGGCAAGGAACTGAGGCTTCCTGCCAACCGCCAGCACCAGCTGGCCAGCCATGACAAAGAGCCACCGTGGAAGATCCTCCAGCCCAGGCAAGTCCTCAGACAACTGCAGCCCCAGCTGAGAATTTGACTGCAACCTTACAAGAGAACGTGAGCAGAACTGTCCAGCCAAGTTGCTCCCAAATTCCAGGCCTACAGACACTGTGAAATAATACATGTTTATTATTGTTTTAAGCCAATGAATTTTGAGGTCCTGTGTTATGCAGCGGTAAATAACTAAGACCCACGTGTGACCATACCTCTAAGAGAGGAGGGATCACGCAAAAGAAGCTTGAGACTTGCTCATTTGACAAGCCTCAGTTGCGCATCTGCCTGGTGCCCAATGCTGTACTTGACGCTCCACCTGGTCCCTCCCCTGCAGGGACAGACACTCTGGATGTCAATCAACGATCACCCTCTTTTTTTTTTTTTTTTTTTTTTTTGCGGTAGGCGGGCCTCTCACTGCTGTGGCCTCTCCCGTTGCGGAGCACAGGCTCCGGACGCGCAGGCCCAGCGGCCATGGCTCACGGGCCCAGCCGCTCTGCGGCATGTGGGATCTTCCCGGACCGGGTCATGAACCCGTGTCCCCTGCATCGGCAGGTGGACTCTCAACCACTGCGCCACCAGGGAAGCCCCGATCACCCTCTTAAAAAGGTAGGTGGCACAATGAAAGTGATGCCCAAGGAGGACTTTCAAGTGCCCAAAGGCAGGAAGGCCTGAGGGATAGAGCCAAGGTTGCAAACTGCTATCCCATAGGAAGCGTCTGACACAGACACATAAACTGTTTGGCCTGTAAAGAGTTAAATTTTTTTTTGGAATTAGTTCTTAACATTTAGAAATCAAGTGAACTCTCCTAAAAATTTGGATTTCCAGCTTCTCTTGAAAATTCAGAGCTCTCCCAACTCAGGGCTACATGTCTGTGCTTGGTAGCCATCAGCTTGGGCCAAGTAGCGCTGCCCCCTTGAATGGCACCCAGGTGTGCCCCCTGCTGCATCGTCACTGCTCGCTGACTTTCGCTGACCTTACCCACCTGGCCCTACAGGCATGTGAGTTTGCAACCCTTAAGAAAGAGGCGAGAGGCCAGACAAATGGGGTAGCTAAGCAAAATGATTGCTTTTAGCTATCTACTGGGGACTTTTGATGGTATAAAACTAGTTTTCTTTGATTAAACAAAGAAGGTTTAGTCAACAGCAGCTACCCCAGAAGCAAGGGACACTTCAGAACTTAGAAGGAATATAAAACAATTATTACCCTTTACACTGAACAGCATGAACTTGAACAAGATCCCACGTGCAGTGTATGCAGTGTGTGTTTACGAAAGTCTCCATCATACAAGACCTCAGCTGAGAGGACGTGTGATGCTGGGGTATCACGTTGCTGACCTGGCTTTCTACTATAACAATAATGTACAATAACAGAAGAAAGGAAGGCTCTGGCGCCATGACTCAGTGACTCTCTGCCGGATTCTTCCCTCCTACAAGATACAATAATATACCCTTTTTTGGCCCTCGCCCAACTCTCCAATTGAAATAGGATTATGATCAGTTTTCAGAGTGGCTTACTCAGGAATTAACTAGCCAACCCCTGGATAACTGATTCTTGAACAATTCTATACAGTCCTTCGCTAATTTACCGGAAGAGGAATGAAATGATAACGACATCATGCTCTTAAGAATGTCCTTCTTAAACACTCAAGTGCTGGGTGGGAGGACAGGGGCCCTTGGACTGGCTCAGAAAGCGGCTCAGGATGGCTTTATATAAGAGCAAGAGAAAGACACTCTGCCTGCCTCCCCACCCCCACCCCGCCCCACGCTCAGGAAATATGACTGAGTGATTATGTCGTAAACGCAATCGCCAGTATTTACTGAGCTCCTGGCGTGTTCCAGACTCTGCTACAGGGTGATACAAAGTCATGGATTCCGTTCTCAAGAAGCTTAGCATCTGGTGGACGTGTAGAGAAGGATGAATACAGACAGAAGGGATATATGTGAGATGGCCACCAAGTTTACAGACAGCAATCACTGTCTTTCACTCCACAAAACTTACTAAGCATCTGCTCTGTCCTGGGCGCTGAGTATTTGGCAATAAACAAAAAAGGTGGTCTCGCCCTCACGGGGCTTACACTCTAGGGGACTTCAGTGACTCACTCCAGGCTGGGAAGAACGTGGAAGAACACAAGAAGGTAGGATTTAACTATGACCGCTAGGGGTGGGGAGACGTTCAGCTGACTTGAGAGGGTCCAGAGAAGGCAGGGGGCCTGCAGACTGGAAAACTATAAGCGACGGCGCAGAGGCAGGAGGACACAAGGAACGTCCAAGAGGACAAGCAAGGGACATGATGGGCTAGGCCGGCGTGAGTAACGGGCAAAAGATACCAGGGCAGCAAACACTAACTCTGCATTTCTGGGGCCCCAGCCCTGAGGTAAGACAATAAGCTATTCTTTGATCCCTTTACTCAGAAAGTACAGACACAAGGGTGTTTGTCTCTAAATATGAGTAACTGGGAAAGGTGGTACTGAGGCTTATTAGACGCTGTAAGATGGATGGTGGGATTAGAGATCTGATGGGACTCCCACGCTCCTAGCACATACCGTAAACGCCTGACACACCGACCTTGGAAGGAGGCCAAGGTCTCCTGTTGGAGATGCCACTGAGAGCTGAGAAGTGACAAAGGAAGTGAGCCACACGGCCTCGGGGAGCACAGCCCAGGACCCCCGGCCCCGCGTGATGCACATTGCCAAGTGTTCTGTCGCGTTAGCAAGGCTTTTCCACCTGGGCAGTGTTTCTTCCCTCTCAAAGGTGGGGAGGCAAGAGGCAAACCACGCCACTCCCCACCCCGAAGACTGCGTCTGTAACAACCCGAGACGGTTTTACGCACGTGCGGCCCAGCATGTCGGGTGACAAAGAGGCAAAACGGGGGTCCCAACGGCGCAGAGACCTGACGGGGCCCGTGTTCACGTGGGCTTAATGGTACGGGACACACAGAAAAGCGGCTGCTGCACGAATGCAGCTCTTCAAGGTAAACATCGTTCACATCTTTGGAGCTGCTTCGGGCATTTAGGAAGGGGTGGGTCTGTTCTGGACTAGGGCTTCACTGAGCCTGTCATCTGGTCCCCTCCGCCCCCCACCCCACGAAAGCACCAGCGCCGTCTCCACGGAGGGGATGTGGCAGCAAGTGAGACTCAGATTCTCACAAATTCAGCGAGGTTCTGTTTTTGCAGAAAGCACGCTCGTCTCGATATTCCTGGTAGTATCAACTCTCAAACCACTCCTTGGATCACCCACCCAATATTTATTTTGGGAACAGTTTAAATCAAGAGAAAAGCTATTTATTTAATAAGTTAAACAAAGGCTGTTGAAGGGGCTCCTTGTGAGCGGGAGCCGGGATGGGGCGGTTTCTCAAGTCCTCGCCAACATCACGGTTCTAGGATTCAATTCTGCTTTCCTTCTGATCCCACACAGTTACACAGGCACAGGCAACACAGATCAGCGGAAGATCACGCATTTGCACAAAGGGCTGTATGACTGCAGAGAGAACCCACCACGAGCAGAAAGTGTCCCTGGGAATGAGGGTCTAAGGCTGGAGCTGAGGGCTGTGAGCAAGTGACTGAATTCCAGGCGCCCACAAAGTGCAGAGTCAACGGCAATAACCACACTTGGTTGAGGGAGCACCTTCATGATAAATGCAAACCGGGGAAAGAGCGGACGGAAGTACTGAGAAGGCAAACAAATCAAGAGCAGATGAAGCAATTTATGATCGATAAGCAAATGTCAATCTTCCCTCTGGAACAAAGGGAAGATGTACCATCAGGTAAGCTGTAAGCCGCAGTGCAGAGGAGGTTAGCGGAGCTTCGCGGGGAGACGAGGTGGGAGAGGCCTTCCACCGGAGGTGGCGGCCAGTTCCTGGGTTCCTGGAGATGCAGGAACGAGGGACCTGCAAGGCCGTCTGTCTCCTGCTGTAGCCGCCGCACCTCATCCCGGGCTGCAAAGTTTTTGCTTCGGGTTCAGACGTGCTCGCTCCCTCTTTCTTTTCTCCTTTCCCTTCTCTCCTTTTTTTTTTTTTTTTTTTTTTTTTTTACTTTTCGTTTTTGGCCGCGCTGCGACGCACGTGGGATCTTAGTTCCCGGACCAGGGATGGAACCTGCGCCCCCTGCGGTGGAAGCTCGGGGTCTTAACCACTGGACCACCAGGGAAGTCCCTCCTTCTTCCCTGTTAGCAGCACTGCCTGCGCCGCCCTCCCTTTCTTCGGCACACTCTTCTCCCCACCGACCTAGAGCCCACGAGACCTTCCTCCTCTGCCCAGGTAACTCACCCATCCAACTTAAGATGTATCATTAGATCTGTAGTTTAGAAACATAACTATTAATAGCTTATGATTAAGATTTTAGAGCAAGAGCATTCTCCTGACAGGCCCCCAGAGAACCAGTCAGAGCTGAGAAGGCTGGGGGCAGGGAGTGTGGAGCCCGGCAGATAATTTCCGGGGAGGCCCACCCTAAGGAAACTAGGGAGACTGCTCTCATACCAGCCCTGACCTCCCTCTGCGCACACCCGCTGGCCTTCTCCTCAGTTCCCACCCTTAGCCTCGTCTTTCTTTGATAACAGACCCTGATAACCTTCGACTCTTCGGAAGTCCGTTCACATTTATAACGTGCTTTGCTGGCTCTCCACTGATTTCTCCCATCGCTCTTCTCTTTCCTTTGCTGCCTTCCTCTTCCTTCTCTCTCTTCTTCACTCTGGACCCCCATCCCCTCCTGTGGGACTCGTCCACTGTGGTTCACTGTCCGGCACTGGCCGTCAGACAGATGCATCCCCGGCCCCAACCTCTCGGCCTCTAGGTCCATATTCTCAAAGACGGAAGTATCTCTATTTGGATGCCTCAAACTGAACTATCACCTTCCCCCTTCGAAATGGGGTTCCTTTCCAGACCACCCCATTTATCCCAGTAGAACCATTATTTTTTCATTTCCAAAATTAGGACCCTCAAGTCATCTCTGCCCATGGCATCTTCCCTTAAGTCGCAAGTTTCTGCTTTCTTTGTTCCTCAGTCACCTTTTCCTCTTCCTTCTCAGTGCCACGACCCCCGTGGCTTTATCCAGATGTCTGACAGAGTCTCCTGGCTGGTTTGCCTCTAATCTTTCTCCCTTCCAATCCCATCGAAGATGCTGCCAGACTTGTTTTCCCAGAACCGCTTTCATCATACCAACTTCCTTCCTCCAGAACCAATTTGCTTATCACATGCAATCCAAATTCTAAGTGCTTCCCAGCCCCTGAGCAGCCATTCCCGTCTCTTTACCCCATCCTGTCTCTGTTCAATTCATAACTTCTTCTTTCAGGCCAGAATCTTCCCTTCTTACTCCATACTTTTGTGCGTGTTGCCTTCTCCAACTGAAAGGCCTTCCCCTCTCCGATTCAAATCTGAAACATCCTCGGGGTTCAGCTCCACCCCCTTTATTGGCCGTTCCTCCAGGCTTGCCCCATCAGGAGCCCCAGACTGCTCTCTGCGCCCCCTTGCCACGGTCTCTCCACAGGAGGCATTACATCAGCCCCAAGCCTTCTTTAGACAATGTTTGCTTTGCCATGACAGCTCATGATCACGCTGTTTACAGTGGGTCGAGTTGACCCAAATGTCCCTTCAGACCTCATCTACTCAATTTTTCACTTTACTGGTCCGAACTCTCGGGCCTGACCTCTGTGGAGCTTTCAGACCTCACCTTTAGCTCATCTCTAGATACGACAGGACCTGCACAGTCTGCCTGCACCCAAATGACCCCTGGCCAGAATGCCCTGCTTGCTAGACCCTTGCTCTTGTTGGTGTATGGTTATGCAGTCCTATCTCTGCCCGAGATTCAGTTTCATTTCTTCCCCCAGGAACTTTTTTGGTGCATTCCAGAACTTTCTTCTCTCCCTTCACTCACCTTCCATTAAACCTAATTGTTTGTAGGTGTAGCAGTTTGAGCCCTCCCATGAAGCTGCTAGCTTCTTGATGGGAGACCATGGCATCTTCTGTTCCTGGACACCCAGGCCAGAACAGTGTTATATACTAGGTGCTCACCAAGACACAACGGTACGTGGGCCTCTCACTGTTGTGGCCTCTCCCATTGCGGAGCACAGGCTCCGGATGCGCAGGCTCAGCGGCCATGGCTCACGGGCCTAGCCGCTCCATGGCATGTGGGATCTTCCCGGACCGGGGCATGAACCCGTGTCCCCTGCATCAGCAGGCAGACTCTCAACCACTGCGCCACCAGGGAAGCCCCTGGTTGTCTTATTTTGTCTCACACCATGCACCTGGCCAGCATTCTTCTAGATTCCCTTTAAAAGTTCTGGATCAGGGATCGGGAGACCTGGGTTCTACACCCAACTTTGCCATGTACGTACTTTGTTTTCCTGGTTGAGTCTCTTCATTGTTATGAGCCTAAGTTTTCTCAAATGGAAGATGGTAAGAATAATTCCTACCTGGTCACCTTATATATTGGGGTAAAGATCAACAGAGCGTCAATATACGTGAAAGACTGTTAACCGTAAGCTCAGTTCGCTCACTCACTCAATTATTCAATGTACACTATAGAAATGGCAAAGCTGTTATGGGATGATGAGCCAAGAATTTTCAATCCCACTAAGTTATTTTCATGGAAAAATTTCCATGAGATAATGGGAAGGCAAAACCAAAATTTCCTTCATAGAAACTAACTTAATACCAACACGACTGGAACCAAATGCTAAAAGTTTTGACAGGGGTGAGCCTTTGGAAGCATAGATTTGGTTTACTAACAAAAGACTTTAGAGCTTCCCTGGTGGTGCAGTGGTTGAGAGTCCACCTGCCGATGCAGGGGACACGGGTTCATGACCCGGTCCGGGAAGATCCCACGTGCCGTGGAGCGGCTGGGTCCGTGAGCCATGGCCGCTGAGCCTGCGCGTCCGGAGCCTGTGCTCCGCAACGGGAAAGGCCACAACAGTGAGAGGCCCGCGTACCGCAAAATAAATAAATAAATAAATAAAAATAAAAGACTTCATTTTGGGTAAAGAGAGGGGACAGTTGGGGTTCTGATGGGTACAGCAAAGTTGGGAAATGCTTCAAAGGTGGGTAAGACCTTGCTTTGTACATTCCCCGTCCCGAGTGCCCACTAGGCCAGCTGCTTTCTGCTGTCCTCTTTAGGCAGGACCCCAGTAGGTTGCTAAAATACCTGATGATTTTATATCAGAAGGCCAGGCACTGCCAGTCTTCCTCAAGGAGGGTTCTCCACCTGAACCACAGAAGACCGAAAATGATCACTGTCCCCTTTCTAGGCAGCACCCCAGGTGTCCAGGGGAGAAGCTGACTCTTTACACACAGTGGACGTCTAGGGCGGCAGGGCTTCATTCTGCCCTGAAGCCCTGGCTGGAGAAGGTGAGATGCTGACCAGTGGATATGTTTCTCAGTGAGGCCAACAGCATGTGGTTGACCAAAACCAACAGGGTCCCTGTTTCTTTGCTGCCGCCAAGGGCAAGGGGGCAGGAGGGACTTTCTTTACTCAAGAGCCCCACCTTAAGGAACTCAGTCGATTTTCTACACCCCTGTGTCCACATTTCCCTCGCTGCCCTACGTCTTTCCTGGGAGCATCCCTTTTCCTCACCTTCTCCCTGACTTGCATCGCCATCAGGCCATTCAAACCAAACTCTCTACTCTGCACTCAGGTATGCATTTCACGCAGCTGAAGATTTCCACGGGCACAACGGCACGGCATTCAGTTCTTTCTGTACTTATTGCAAGTCTTAAACCATCCTTTTCGAGTCCATCCTTTTGCAAGGTTCTCCAGGCCCTGAGCCCAGGGCTCGGCAGAGCTCCAAGCCCAGGCTGGGGCTTCTCTAAGTCTAGAGTGACGCTCTTCCCTGGGCTCCTAGGGTCCCAGGCCCGGCCTGCGGTTAAAATGATCATCAAGTCACCACCTCCTGTCATCCTACAGCTTCTGAAGTAGGAACCCGTTTTCTCTTCATTCCCTGTCCTTGGCCTACACCTTTCTAAGGGTGGGTCCCTAGCCTGTAACCTTGTGGTGCTACAGCTGCATTCCATCTCTTTCCTGCCCTTCCTGTCTTGCCTTTATTCCTTTATTCAGTTCTCTCTGATCCCTCTTCACACTCCATCTCCATTCGGGGATATAGCTCATCTTCACGGGTTTTGTCACTCCTAAAACAGACCTCTTTACAGCTTCACAACACATTACTGAATGGTAAGAGCAACCCCTATACTTCAACTCCCTTATTTATAATTTGGATATTGGGATTCAGAGTCGCTTGCTCCACAGCTCAAAAATCACCTTTGGATAGTTTTATTTGGCAAAACAACTTTTTATCAAATACAAGCTGTTCGCTGGCTGGCCATATGAATGTTTCCGGAAGGGCCATCCCCCGTGTACAGCCTAACCATTCCTGGGTGCTACTGTCTGTCTCCTGGGGAACCAATAACGGGTGGGAGTGGGGAGAAGGCAGCATTGGGGGAAAAAGAAAAGCATTGGGGGCTTCAAGTGGGACATCGTAGACGTATGAGAAAAGTAAAAATTTTTTGACTTAGAACTTCAGAACACACTCAAATAGTATCATTGGCGTGACCACAGCTGACTTTGCTGTTATGTCTACCACAGGACATGTGTTTTTCCCTTACACACGATTCAGACTTTCTTCAAATCCTTTCTGTAAAAAGAAGTAAGAGAAACAGAATTAAAATCATTGTTTGCTCTCTGCCCACAAGCCACGGGGACAGAGGCTGATCTGAGGTCTGCTGTTGCCATATGGCTTCCAGGGCTTTGTTACACTTGTGAGTTGGACCTTGCACCTGTGATCACTTGTCCTCCACAGCCCAGGTGTTTCCAAGTCCTGTTTCGATGGCTGAACTCGTTTGTGACTCACAGTTCTTTAGGCTGGTGCTGAGAACGGAGTGGGGCTGCCTCGTGCCCAGGGCTAGCCAGTCTAGATATTTAACAAGCAAAGAATTATTCCAAGAAACAGAAGGTATCTGAGTTTCCCTGGCAGATCCGGTGACAGAGAAACTCCCAGCCCTCAGATCTTGGCAGGAGATAGGAAGTGGCTTGAGCACCAACAAGGGGAGCTGTGTACAATGGAAGGAAACAGAATCTGAAAAGTCCAAAGAACATAAACGTTGACGTTCCCTTCTCCGATTTGCTGTCTCACATTCCGCAGGCTCATGGCTTCTAACAGACACTCTTTTTTATTTTTTTTATTTATTATTTTTATTTTTTAATTTTTTTTTAATTTTTTTTTTTTTTTGCTGTACGCGGGCCTCTCACTGCTGTGGCCTCTCCCGTTGCGGAGCACAGGCTCCGGACACACAGGCTCCGCGGCCATGGCTCGCGGGCCCAGCCGCTCCGTGGCATGTGGGATCCTCCGGGATCGGGGCACGAACCCGTGTCCCCTGCATCGGCAGGCGGACTCTCAACCACTGCGCCACCAGGGAAGCCCTTCTTTTTTTTTAAATTAAAAAATTATTTATTTATTTATTTATTTATCTTTGGCTGCGTTGGATCTTTGTTGCTGCTCACGGGGGCTACTCTTCGTTGTGGTGCTTGGGCTTCTCATTGCGGTGGCTTCTCTTATGGAGCATGGGCTCTAGGCACACGGTCTTCAGTAGTTGTGGCACACAGGCTCAGTAGTTGTGGCTCGTGGGCTCTAGGGCGCGTGGGCTCAGTAGTTGTGGCTCTCGGGCTCTAGAGTGCAGGCTCAGTAGTTGTGGCTCGTGGGCTCTAGGGCGCGTGGGCTCAGTAGTTGTGGCTCTCGGGCTCTAGAGTGCAGGCTCAGTAGTTGTGGCTCTCGGGCTCTAGAATGCAGGCTCAGTAGTTGTGGCACACAGGCTTAGCTGCTCCACGGCATGTGGGATCTTCCCAGACCAGGGCTCGAACCTGTGTCCCCTGTGTTGGCAGGCAGGTTCTTATCCACTGCGCCACCAGGGAAGCCCCTAACAGACACTCTATTTGGGACAATCCTGGGGTGTGCTGGTACGCTGGCACTGGGTGGGGGTGGAGTAGGTCATCTGTAATATTTGTGGACTTCTGTGGTGTAAAAACTGCCCCCATGGCTGACTTCAAGCCACCAACAGTTGAACTCCTGGCTTGCAAAATTCCTCATTATTTAACCACTAGCCCCTGAAAGCTGGTATAAGCCACCTGCACACCACTGGATAACACATTAGAAACCATGGAGTATAACCCTACAACCAATAAGAGTCTCTTCTACAGAATCCCTGGCAACTATTCATCAAAGCTCTGTCTAATCCTCCACTGATGAGCTGCTCACTGAGTCCAAATCTGCTCACCCTAGAATCCCGTAAGTGTGCCCATTGGAAGAGTGCAGGATAAATCTACCTGTCTGGGTGGTGTCTTCAACATGGCAACCCTCTACATATTTAGACGGTTACCATAAACCCGGAGGTGTTTCTTCTCCTTACTAAACAAACATCCTCAGATTCTTCAATCACCATCCTTCACATCAAAAGTAAAACTGGCCCCCCACAATAAAATGAAAAGAAAATGTTCTGTACGTAACATGACCCAAATATGATTCAATGAGAATCATATCCCTATCATCTCCCTTGTTCTAAACACTACGTTTCTCTTACTCTGTCCTAAGGTTGCATTAACTCTTTTGACAGCCATCCTATACCGACGACTCATCCTTACACAACGGTCTTTCCCAAAGCCCCCCAACCCGGCCAACCCTGCATCCCAAAGTCTTTTAATATATTCCACAACTAATTCAGGTTTCTTCCATTAATTGATTTTTATTTATTTATTATTTTTTTTGCGGTACGCGGGCCTCTCACTGTTGTGGCCTCTCCCGTTGCAGAGCACAGGCTCCGGACACGCAGGCTCAGCGGCCATGGCTCACAGGCCCAGCCGCTCCGTGGCATGTGGGATCTTCCCGGACAGGGGCACGAACCCATGTCCCCTGCATCAGCAGGCGGACTCTCAACCACTGCACCACCAGGGAAGCCCCCATTAGTTGATTTTTAAAAACACCATGCTATGTGGGAACAGATGTATATGTATGACTGATTCACTTTGTTATAAAGCAGAAACTAATAAAAAAAAAAACCATGCTATGACTATATTATTCTTACTAAATGTTATATGGTGAGCTTGGCTCATGCTTCTATCCTACTGAGATCTTTTCCAATTTTCCAGTAATGTAGTTATTCTTCCACAGTTTGTGTTACCCACAAATTTGATAAACAAGCCGTTTACGTCTTCATCCAATTCACTCACTTTGACAGAATTCTGCAGCAGCTGTAAAAGACCTCCTTCTGAACTGAACAATTCTTTAACCCACGATCTTTGAGCTTGTTCCTCCCACCAGCTAAAATCCACCAACGCTACCACTGTCCAGTCCATATTTCTTCATCTTGCTCCTAGAGTTTCAAACACCTGTCAAATGCTGCACTGAAATTTAGAATGTACTTTTAGCAGAAAAGCACTATATAAAGGTAAGGATTTGCCTATTATCCACCCCACTCCCCTGCGGATCTATCCCTCCAGAAACGTTACGAAGAAAATAACGGGGACCTTATGATGGTTCCATAGCTGCTTATAAACCACTTTCCAGTTAATCCCTTTTAGGATCTTCCTGGGAATTAACAACAGGTTTACCACCCAGGTTCTCACCCAGGTTCCCACAGATCTCTCTAGCTTACTCTCTTGTGTGTTACAGCCAAACCAAGTTTCCTAAAATGCCACTTTCTTTATGTCGCCCTCCGCCCCCCCACCTGGCCACCGCCCCCCTTCGGCTCTATGCCTGGCGCCTCTTGTCTGTCCACTGCTGGCCACGCTAAGTCCTGCTTCCACCATCCTCAGCCTGTAAACTCTCCCTGCCTTCTGCCCTGCTCATTCCTACCTGCTCTACAAGGTGCACCTTAAGCCCCTTCCTCCACGAAGCTTTCCTCTCAATTCTGGTCCGCACTGACCTTTGCCTTCTTTATATAATATTCATTTGAATGTTTACAGCTGTGGAGTCATAGAAGAATGGCCTTTACAACCTGGAAGACTGGACTGGAGACCACCAGGCCGAGCTCTCCCTTTAGCTCAGCAGGGAGTTTACACCCAGAGATGCAGCAGCAGCACGTGTAGCTGGAGGGCCCCAGGACCTGGGCCTGAGCGACTGCGCTGCCATAGGAGCTGGAGGACACACCCCATGCTCCTCAACTGCCCGAGGCTCAGATACGAGACTACAGAGCAAGTTCTTTAGAAAGAGCCACACGGCCCTTGGCTGCCGGTGTTATTACTAGTACCCTCAGCTAGGGGGTGAAAACCGTAGAGTTCACTGCGAATGGAGGGGGGCTTTATTGAGCTTTAAATAGTGCTATTTATAAGCATTAGGGGCCAAACTTTAAATAACAGCTACAGGTAAAACTGGGTTCATGAGACATTAGAAACAAACAAACAGAAAACATGTGAAAGCTAAATTCAGTTAGACTCGGGGGTACAATTTAACCTTGAGAGACTAGCACTTTCCACCTTCCAACCCTGGAAACTAGCGACAGAGTAGCTGATAAGAAGTAACTAGCCCAGAAACCTCCTACACTCTATCTCCAGGTGCCCTCAAGCCCACCTTTGTTTTGAGAGTGCTTCGTCCAGCCACTGTCACCAGCAGAATGAAGTGGTGCCTGGGTCTCTCTCCAAGAGGCTGCTCCCATGGGGACTTTCTCTCCTCACACTTGGTCACTGGCTTCACTGCCACCCCCGCTTCATGCCTAAACACCCAGGCTTCCCCTAACTGAAAAGACCCTCACGGGGGTAGTAATCACCCTGCTTTCATCTTCCTTTTCCCCCTGTCATCTGCATTTTTCTTGTCCTCCTTTCTCAACTACTCCAGTAAGTTTTTTCCCCTGAAAACTCTCTCCCTCATCCCTACAGCATGGCTTCTGCCTGCGCTGCTGTGTTAGGACATTCCTGTGGAGGCCACGGAGCGTCCCCTCTGATGGTCTCTGCGGCGGCAGTGATGTGCGTCTGAGGCCACACTATGGCCCTATTTCTCTGCTGTCCCTTTTCCCCTCTCCACCACAGACTTAATCCTCCTCTTGACTTTCAACTGCGTCTTCCTTCTGAGTGCAAACTCGTCCAAAGCACACAAGACTGACAAATCTAATCTTTGCTCCTAACTGCTCCTGAATTCTATACCTTAATTGTCCAGATGAACATTCTGCTGATACCGGATGGAGACAACACACCAAACAGGCAGCTCGGAATCCCTCTTCTGTCTTATTATAGGTACTCTTTCCCCAGCCTGTCATCAACACCAACACAACAACGGTTTCCAAATGCTTAAAATTCCTTTCCCTTGGTTACCCTTCCTTCTCCTTATCTCACATTCAATACTTTACGAAACCCAGCAGATTCCTTTTCTGTAAAAGATCTAACATTGCTGTGTCTTCCCCATTTTCTCAGCAGACACCCAAGCTATGCAGGCACTGACCCAGCTCTTCTGCCTGGTCACATTCATCCATCAATTCGCCCCCTAGTCACAATTATTATTCCATTACCCACTTTCCAGAAATCTACAACTGCCCTTTATTCTCACTACATTACCAAACTCATCCCCTGTTAAATTAGTACCTGGTACTTAACTTTCCCTTACATATATAGTCACCCCAGCTGGGACACCCAGGGCTCAGCTAATCTGACCCTGCTGCTCATCTGAGGATCACCCAGGACTGGGATTTCAGTGCAAATGCTTACGGTGAGACCTGTTCATTTTGAGCTTTGAGAACGTTCTTCAGTTGTTCTGTTTCCAACGAGACTGTAAGCTCTTTAAAATCAGTAAGTCAGGGCTCCCCTGGTGGCACAGTGGTTAAGAATCTGCCTGCCAATGCAGGGGACACGGGTTCGAGCCCTGGTCTGGGAAGACCCCACATGCCGCGGAGCAACTAAGCCCGTACGCCACAACTCCTGAGCCTGCGCGCCACAACTACTGAAGCCCGTGTGCCTAGAGCCCCATGCTCTGCAACAGGAGAAGCCAATGAACTGCAACAGAGTGGCCCCCACTCACCACAACTAGAGAAAGCCCGCGCCCAGCAACGAAGACCCAATGCAGCCAAAAAAAAAATCAGTAAGCCAGTAAGCAGATCTATACACTGAGATGCCCAGATGGTGGTTTCGATATGGCAACTACTCGATAGACTCTGCTGATGGGCAGTGACCATTAGTAGCCAGAAGCCAGTTTCTACGAGGGCTAGCAATAATGCACAATCAAAAGGACATCTAGAAAAGGATAGAGGTGAGCATGTTTCTGGACGCTGCAATTTTTCAAAATTATTCATTGGTCTACGTGAAGAGCAAATATTTTACCCTTTGGGCTTCCCCTCCTTTAATTAAAAAGGTCAAGATGAGTACTAGGTAAATCAGAGTTTTAAATGGGATAGGAATGCCAAGCTATCTTTAACCTGCAACTCACTGACCATGAGTTTGGGCCTTCTGAGACTTGAGAGGGGGCTGGCCAAGGTGTACCCTTGTGAGATGGGCTGTCACTATGTCACAGAAAACCCAAGCCTCACTGGAACCATTAAGGATACTCTGGCACTTCTTCTTATTTTTTTTTGTAACATTATAAAGATGTCTGATTTTAATTGAAAGGAATTCACTGTATACGCTTATCCACCTCTTTAAATCTTATTACCCCCTCTGGCACTTCTTAAAAGTCAAAGGTCAGGTGACCAAATGTCATTTTATGGACTGGCAAATATCATCTTCTTCCTTGAAGTTTTAACTAGACAGATAAGACACTCAGAAGGAACTGTCCCACAGTGTAAGTGACTCTCTGGGAGTTGGTAAAGGACTCCTAGAAAGTGCAGTCATTCTTTGAGGATGCCACAAATAGATACAGTCATCTGCTAAATGGCACCATGAGACACCTTGTTTTTGATGCTATGACCTGCAGTCATTTTGACTGATCCTTTCAATTCCTCCTTAAAGTGGTACGGAACAAAAACATGCTAGGAAGTGTATTCAACAACCTTGTAACAATATTAAAAAACTATATTAAAAAAAATCTGTATTGCCACTCACACACAAGTTTGTCACTTACAATTTTTTATATAGTTGTAATCACAGTCCACGTACAATTTCGCTTTCTTTTGTCACTGATAGTTTGTAATTACTCTTGTATACTTTTGATCTTTATACTTATAACCCAGACTCCACCCAACTATTAATATTCCATTTTCAAACTTTTATTCTTCATTGCTCATTTGCTGATTCTGTTGTCCCTAATAGTCAATTTTTAGAAAAAAAGTTGGATAATTATATATATGCATACAGTTTTTAAAAATCAATTATTTGTAATTTTAAGGAATGAGATTATCAGGTGAAAGGATATAAATATATTTATGGCTGCTGTTATAATTTGCCAAGTTGATCTTTAGTAGGACTGTACAAACATATAGTTTTAAATTCAATTTTATAATTTTTGATCTACCTCTTGTGTTGAGTCACTGCTGCAGGGTCCTAAAATAGTGGCTGCCATTTCAGAAACGGCACTGACTTGCTGGCTTTTGTAATAAGAAAAACAATAACAAAGGGAAAGCTCTGACAAAAAAAGCCATATATCCTGGAAAAAGTTTGTACATTTGTACAATGTACAAAACATATTGGTTAATCTCCTTTACACACAGAACAATCAGGTTTCATATGTAATAAGTTGTGAATACTTTCTATTTTACCTGGGTTATCTTTTAGGTAGGACAGAAGAGAGCATTTATTTACACATAAATTAAAATTAACACTATCTTATGCAACAATAGTTAGATAACTTACTATTAACCAAGTAAGTCTGATTAATGCTACATGTTGTGGGAAACAGACATGATTTACTTTTTATTTAACTGGGTGTCTGGTGAGACATCACTCACGTAAAGCACTGATAAGTGTGCTTTATCACATTTATTTCTTCTAGATTGACTAGAAGAAATTAATAAATGAAATCAATTCTATTAGAGTTTAATGCCATTAATTTTGTGATTAAAATTACAAATGTTAATTCAGATTTTCTGGGACTGTCTGGCTAATGTTAAAATTGCACATTTGATTGGATATTAGCTGTTCTATTTCATTGAGACAAAATCCAGCTTTGAATCCAAGTGGTTAAAAATGGTGAAGTAAAAAAGGACTGATGGAGCTTCTCTGGTGGCGCAGTGGTTTACAGTCCGCCTGCTGATGCAGACGCGGGTTCATGCCCCGGTCTGGGAAGATCCCACATGCCGCGGAGCGGCTGGGCCCGTGAGCCATGGCCGCTGAGCCTGCGCGTCCGGAGCCTGTGCTCTGCAACGGGAGAGGCCACAACAGTGAGAGGCCCGCATACAGCAAAAAAAAAAAAAAGGACTGATGACTATCTTTTATTCCTCTAAATGTAACTATTTACACTGATTGGCTTTTGTCTATATGCCTTTCAACTGTCAAGATATTTTGAAAATAACAGACCATGGAAGAATTCATGAAGTGGCAGGATCAACCTAACCTGTGCTTTCTAATGTGAGGTGCAGAATTTACAGAAGGGCCAATTCAATTTTCTTATCAAAAACAAAACCAAGAACATGGCCTTAAAATCCCTTCCTTTGGGTTAATTAATCCCTTTAGCTAACAACTACTTTAAATAATGGAGGTTTATCATTCTGACTAGGGAGCCACCTTTCTGGAAGAATCTCAGAGCCCTCCTCCCACTTAGGAGGTCACAGTCTATCCCCTAGGCCAGTGGGTCACTGTGTACTCAGCCTGCTGTTAAGTCATTTAAAAGGATGAACCATAAACAGAAGCCCTGATCTCTCACTTTGAGGAGCTGGTGATCTGGCAGGGGAGATAGCTACACTGACTTCACATAATTAAAGACAGCGGTACCATTAATAAGCCCATTTTTTTCTTTTGTAACAGGGAAAGATCTTAAAAATTGTCTTCTTAAATCCAGCTTTTCAAGACTCATTTGTGAATGAGAAAACAAGACTATAAAAGGTTCTCCATAAATTATCTGATGAGTATGGTTCTTACACAGATGATATTTGGCAAATGGAGGGATGACCTGAAACCACATAAATGCACTGGGAAATTCCTAGATGTCACTGAATTGTTTCACGAGCAACGATACTACCACACTCACACACACACAAAAATTAAGTAGACAAGCACTAAAGCCTAGGCTAACCAAATAGATTATATCTCAAAAAAGACTTCAATAATGTGAAACTACATCAACTATGATGGAAAAAAATAATCTACAAACATTATAAATGTGTCAGTGTGGCTTTTAGAGGAAACGGATGAAATATAAAGAGCTATTGACAGCAGTCATACGGCAATGAGGTCAGCACAAGAGCCAGGCACAGGCGCACCTGGCTGAATCTTAAACTGGGATAATTAAGCTTTATTTATGTCTTGCAATGCCCATCATTTTAATCTTTTATTTATGGAGATTCCAAGACAGAGCAAAATGCGGCACAGTTAACAGGTTAAATGTATTTTTTACTAGCTCTACTAAAAGATTTGGTTTAAATTACCCTCAAATTACTTTCAGACACTGGGCAAGTGAGAACTGATACGGTAAACGCTAACATTTTCAACTCTCATAATGGGTTTGAGAGGCTGGCCTGAGAAGGTTCAGAAGTCATACAAGAAGCTGTTCTTCCTTCAGTGGACATCTCTCCCCGCACAACTGGTGGAGGGGTGCAGAGTGAAAGGGTCCCCCAGGTCTGCACCCTGATTAAGATTCTGGACTCTCAGGGGGCAGGAGCGACATGATGTCATGACTGATCATTCCCGTAGTGGGCAGTGGAGGGGGAGCTGCACCGCTCACTCCTGATACTCAAATCGGATTGTTTTCAGCCAAGTTTAAGTATCTTCTGGCTTTGATGATAACTTGAAAAGCAACATTCTTAAAACCCACAATTTGGAACAGTGAACCAAAGGAGTAATTTGTGACAGAAAGAACATTAAGATATTTTCATAATACTTGAAAACGAAGTATTACAACTGGAATTTGGTGAAGTGAAATTGGCACATCAAACACAATAGAAGGCTGTAAGAGTAAAAGGTAGAATAACTAAAAGAAACAGTAATTATACCCAAGACAGGTCTATAGAAAACCACACTGGTTAACTTTGTATTTATAGACTTGAAAAGAACTGCGAATGTGACATTTTCTCTAATATTGTGATTGCTCTGAACCCATCTTTATGCCAGTCTCTAAAATTGGTACAGCCACTATGGAGAACAGTATGGAGGTTCCTTAAAAAACTAAAAAAGAGAACTACCATATGATCCAGCAATCCCACTACTGGGCATATACCCTGAGAAAACCATAATTCAAAAAGAGTCATTTACCAAAATGTTCATTGCAGCTCTATTTACAATAGCCAGGACGTGGAAGCAACCTAAGTGTCCATCGACAGATGAATGGATAAAGAAGATGTGGCACATATATACAATGGAATATTACTCAGCCATAAAAAGAAACGAAATTGAGTTATTTGTAGTGAGGTGGATGGACCTAGAGTCTGTCATACAGAGTGAAGTCAGAAAGAGAAAAACAAATACTGTATGCTAACACATATATATGGAATCTAAAAAAAAAAAAAGTGGTTCTGAAGAACCTAGGGGCAGGACAGGAATAAAGACGCAGACGTAGAGAATGGACTTGAGGACACGGGGAGGGGGAAGGGTAAGCTGTGACAAAGTGAGAGAGTGGCATGGACATATATACACTACCAAATGTAAAACAGATAGCTAGTGGGAAGCAGCTGCATAGCACAGGGAGATCAGCTTGGTGCTTTGTGACAACCTAGAGGGGTGGGATAGGGAGGGTGGGAGGGAGAAGCAAGAGGGAGGAGATATGGGGATATATGTATATGTATAGCTGATTCACTTTGTTATAAAGCAGAAACTAACACACCACTGTAAAGCAATTATACTCTAATAAAGATGTTAAAAAAAAAGAGTGCTGAATGCAGATCAGAAAATCAAAGCTGATTGAGAACTATTTATACGATCTGTATGCCCAAATGGATTGGACTCCCTTACAGTGCTTTCAGTTGTGAGTAAAGTTGTAATGAAGTGACTTCAATGTATTTATTAGAAACGGGCTTTGCCAGACTCTGAGCTTTGAGTGCTATAGTTCAGATGGGCAACGCAGACTATTTTAATTATTCCCATTTGTTCACTGTAGGCAGACCTCAGAGATATTTCAGGTTTGATTCCAGAACACAGCAATAAAGTGAGTCACACGAATTTTTCATTTCCCAGTGTATATAAAAGTTATTTTTACATTATACTGTGGTCTATTGTGCTTAAGAAAAGTACTTTATTGCTAAAAAAATGCTAACCATTATCTGACAATGCAGCGTTGTCACAAACCTTCAATTTGTAAAAACTGTAATATCTGTGAAGTGCAATAAATCAGGGTATGCTTGCATTTATAGATCTAGTTTAAAATGACACATTTGAGGGGCTTCCCTGGTGGCGCAGTGGTTGAGAGTTCGCCTGCCGATGCAGGGGACACGGGTTCGTGCCCCAGTCTGGGAAGATCCCACATGCCGCGGAGCGGCTGGGCCCATGAGCCATGGCCGCTGAGCCTGCGCGTCCGGAGCCTGTGCCCCGCAACGGGAGAGGCCACAACAGTGAGAGGCCCGCGTACCGCAAAAAAAAAAAAAAAAAAAAAATGACACATTTGAATTTTAACATTATAATACATTGTTCTGGATTTTTGTAAAACAATTTTTATTAATTTCTTATAGTTTGTCTACAGCTCATTCATTCATTCATTCATTCAATATTTATCTAGTGAGCACAACGCATGCTGGGCACTGTTTTAGATGCTAGAGATAATACAGTGAATAAAATAGACACACCCACTGCAAACCTCCCTGCCCTCATGGAATTTACATTTTACCTCATATAATACACGGCATGTTAATAGAATTGATTAGCTGTTGACTTAGTGATTTGAAAATACGTTACATTTATTTAAGTTGGCATGAAATTATACAATATCTTTGATATGGAAGACCAGTCAGGTTTATAAGAATAACTGGGAAAGTTTTAAATATGTCATATCAACTAGTCATTAATTACTGTAGAAAGGTCCGTTCAAGTCCTGACTTCAGAACATAAGCACTTAAAAAAATAAAAGTAATTATTATTAATTTTTATTAATTCTGGGGTCAATTAAGATCATTAAACCAGAATCATGATTTATTTAGTCATTGTGGGTTGTCCTCTACATGACTACCTCATCTTTAACTCCTATTATAAAGAATTTACACTTTTACTATCCTCAGACATGGTATGATTTAGTATTTTATAACATAGTCAGTATCCTCCTTGCAAAAAAATTAACGCAAGTTGGAACAAAGCCTAGAAGGCAAAATTACCACCTGCAACAATTAAGACAAATATTTTAACAGCCATAAATCTGTCTAGAACAGAAAGTCCTAGTGGATAGAACAGGGGTGATTAGAAAAGCAGTGGTTAGAACATTTTTATGGAAAAAATAAAGGGGGGGAGGGGAGGTTGGGGGAGAGGATGGCCAGTAAATGACATTAGAGACCTACAGAGTCACCCCACCTGCTCTGAGGCCCGGGTAGAGGTGAAGAGTGGGCAAAGGATGAGCTGACAATGCCAGAGACTGAAAAGAGTGTCAGTCGGGAAGAAACAGAAGGAGCATGTTGGTTGGCAGCCAATGAAGGGAGTGGTGGCAGTCTCGTGACCTTGACAGTGATGTACTCTCGCTCTCATTCATATTCTGTTAGTTCTCTCTCTCCCTCACAGAGGAAAAGTCAGTCAGCCACCAGTGCTCTGAGCACACTGCCAAATCCCCCCTCCCCGAGCAGCAGCCCAGCATCGTCTGCTTCTTTTTATAAGACGAAATGGAGGAAGATGAGGTTGCGGGAGCCCCTGGGGACTGAGGTCTGTGGGGCTACCTGTGTGAGGCTCTGGGCGGGCTGGGGGTCGGGTGGAGATGCTGGCCGGGCGGTGGCCCCAGGTGTTTGCATTCGAATTCCCTCTCACTGTTTCAAGTGGGTCTTTGCTGTGCTTCTACCTGCAAGGGCAGTAGGTACCCTAAAGAAGTCTATTTTTTAAATGTTTATTTCCAGCACATTGTCTGGCACCGGGTAAAGCCCATTCATAGAGGGTGGTGCTCAAACACCTGCTGTCTTTCGGTTTTGGGATCTTCGGTATAAACGTAGTAAAGAAGCTATATATAGCCAAAAATAACAGTGATGCCGATAACCAAAATTGTGTGGCCCTTCACAGTTTATAAGGTGTCTTCCCCGACACCCCCTCGTCCGTCCCTCAGAGCTGTGCTGACGGTGGCTTATGGGTTCAGTGAGGTCAGATTTCACACTATGCAAAGTGAGGGGAGATTTTTGTTTTTCATCTTTTAATCCTCTTCCGTTATGCCACATAGAAAGCAGCAAGAAAAATTAAACGAGAAACTGCTTGGTATTGATTAGGTAAAATGGTGACTTAAACAAAGGAGAGATCCATAAGGACAAGACAGCCCGAATCCATCCAGGGAGCGAGGTGTGAGCTGAGCCTGAGCAAGGAAGGGGTTGGAGGGAACGCGGTAGAGAGAGGGCCTTTGCCTGTGGATAAAGTAGCAACAGGGGAACAGAGAGGGGAGCCAGACCGGCTAGAACAGAACAGTAAAAAGCAGATCCCAGGCAGACTGACCTAGTCTGGTCCCGAGTATCAAACCTGGCATGGACCGAATCCTGCTCCTTTCCATGAGAGGAAGAAAAAGGAACACGGTAATCATACTCATCAATTAGTCTTCTGTTTTCAACCTCAATTACCAGAGCAAATTAATTACTTCATTAAGTAGGAGATTCTCCCTTGATTTCAGTCATTAATGAATATTACTAAGTAAAACTGGATTTGTATGTCTACAACTTTCGCTTTTCATACGCTTGATAGGGCTTAGAGTCAAGACGAGAAAGAAGTGCAGGATATGAACTTGGGACTCCAGCCCTGGCCATCACCTTCCCTCCATCCATCCAGGCTCTTCTCTGTAAGAACCATCGAACTGAATTGTCCTTGGAATCCAGGTGCCTTAGCGTCTGCCTCTATCAGTCTTCAAACTAACACTGGGATATGTGCTCTCGTCTTTTCTGTATTTGTGCCGTGTCTAATTTTAGTTTTATTGTACCAAAATGACTGATGTGGGTTTAACTGCTTTCTCAGATGGGTGTTGGTTCATCCGACGGACAGATGCTCGCTCCTACACTCATTAGCCTGGTGCTTTCTGACTAATTTATGGGAACGAGGTAGGGTACGTTTTCTCCAGCAACACACCCTGCTCAGTGACTGTATCATCACCAAACATTTCAAAGTGACTGAAGCTATGTTAAAAATACCAGCTAACCACTGAGAGAGGTGTGGCGGGCTGAAGTCCCTGGCCCCAGGGTGTGGACAGCTTGTGAGACGGGACACACACCTACCAACAAACAACATGAAAAGTCAGGGCCTGGCCAGCTGGGTGGGGTTGACTTGAGTTTTCTGGAAGGAGCTCTGAGGTGGACCCTCAAGCTAGTGCTAAGAGCTAGGAGAAGGCAAGGGTTTCCAGTCCAGGGACAAAGTGTGACAAGCCAACTCTCTGATGAGACTCAAAACAACCTACTTCTTTCAATGAAGCCTCAACAGATGGCTGTGGTACGCTCCTCCTCGGTGGTTTTCCTACACCCAGTTCCTTCCCCAGTATGAATCACTCCCACAGCAACGTTCCCAAACTACACCTCCCATCAGGTCAGTCCCCTGCTCTGGAGGACCAAGTACAGGCTGTCACCCTAAAATATGGTCCTAAGGTAACTGTATTCATCCTGGTTCCTTCGTCTGAGTAGAGGCCAGCAATCTCCTTCTGCAAACGGACAGGTGACAAATAATTTTGGCTTTCAGGCCACACTGTTGCAACTATTCACCTTGGCCGGCCTGGCGTAAGAGTAGCCACAGACACCTGGCAATGAGTGGATGGCGCTGCCTTGTGGGCCGTGGTTTGCTGACCCTTCTGTAGACATCCCAAGGCTGGGCCCAGCCATGCTGAGCCCTTGGCCGTCCTCCTTGGGCCTTCCAGCCGAGAGACCAACCTCCTTCCACGGAGTCCCCTCACACTCATTACTGGCTGTCAACATCCCACACGCTCTTCTGCCTGCCTCAAAGCCCCCTCCACCGTTACACCTGTCTGCTCCCCCAACCAGCCTCTTCAGCAGACATTTGTGGCCGCACACTGTGTGCTCAGCGCCAAGTATGCAGAGTGGAAGGCTGGTCCCGCGTGGGAGTGTTAGAGTCTAGTAGGGATGACAGACAGGGGAGGATGATCTCAGCAGCATGGAGGAGCCGGATGAAGCTCCCCTGCCTCGGACCTGCCACAGCACCTGCTCTCTACAATGAAACACCTCACGCTTCCGCATCTACACCCTGGAGGTGAGGCCCCTCCGGAGAAGACACCTCACACGGTTCCTTGCACACAGTGGGTACTCAAAAAACAGTTCATAAAGTGAATTAAAATAAATTAATTAAAATTTAAATTAATAGTGCCTTATGTCTACCTGACACACGCATACAAATTTTAGAACTTTAAATAAGAACCTACTGTATAGCACAGGGAACTCTACTCAATATTCTGTAATGACGTATATGGGAAAAGAACCTAAAAAAGAGTGGATATATGTACATGTATAACTGATTCACTTTGCTGTACAGCAGAAACTAACACAACAGTGTAAATCAACTGTACTATGATAAAGATTAATTAAAAAAAGGTGTATTGAATCCGTTGTATACCTCAGATTTAAGCAATGCTATACGTCAATTATATCTCAGTAAGGCTGAAAAGAATTTTAATAAATTTTAAAAAAATAATAAAAAATTTTAGAACTTTAATATTTTTCAATAAATATAATACAATGTTAAGGTGAGGGGACCGATTTCCAAAGAACAGGACCATAAAAGAAACCGGAACTAAGTAGGAGCTGGAGGCTGACATACGTATTTTTTTACACATGTGTCAAACAACAACACAACAGCTCTGTGACCATCCTTCTAGCTGGCGAAGTGACTCTTATTTTGTGGACATGTACTTGCAAAGATTACCCTGAGGAGACGTGGCCACTCCGAGTAGATTAGAGAAGCGCAAATGGGGCTATGGAATCATATTAGGAACGTCATATGCTTGGAGGGACCACCTTTAAACTAAACCTCCTATCAAAACACCTTCACGGGGCACTGCCAGTTATAAATGTGCTATACTCGACTGGGAGAAAATTCCATGAGAGCTTACAAAACCTCGCTAGAAGCATTGAAAATTCCTAGCCGTTTCAATATTTGTCATTCAGCAAATGTTACTATTTCTTTTTGTATTCCTACTGAAGCTTGAAATTAACCTGGCTTTTTGTTTATTTCTTCATTTCTGCACTCTTGTCAGCTCATCTCAGGAATGTACTTTGTTAGCTGGCTGCTGCAGCGCCAAAAAAAGAAAAGCCTCAAGACATTCATACCCTGACTAGTAAAAGGCTCTGCATGAAATTTCATTTGTTCTTTAACCTCTCAGAGATAGAACCTTCCGCTTAAAGTAAATATTTAACACCTAGGACGCCTTTATCAAGAAACATTTTGAGACAGACACTAGTCTCTCTCGGTCCCCAAAGCCAGAACCCTGGAGGTGCAAAGTTCTCTGCAGATGATGCCGAGGGACCGTGTGTACAGGGTATGAAGGCTGGAAAGCAAGGGTGAACATAGAATTTTCTAAGGCAAACTGATCTCTGAAAAGCACCCCTCCCCCTCCCCAAGACTCTTTCAGTCTTGTGTTTTCAAACCACTCTGGATGCAGGTCCCAGGGAAGGTCCTCTCTGCCCCAGAATTGTTTGTGTTGGATCCAGACTGCTTCCCAAGGACCCGACTCCACGAAGCCTCCTCCCAGCTGGGAAGCTCATTACACCCCAGCTTAGCTGCTGCCCTGACAGCTCTGGTGGGCATGGGGCCTTCAGAAGGAGAGCCCTGACCTGGGGCACCTGGGAGGGAGCAGCCTCTGGCTCAGGTACCCAATACTGAGTTTATCTTGCTGACTTAAAATCCTGCCTCACAGGGTGCCTTGGGTGTTTTGGGGATGCTGCTTTATGAAGGCTTTTGTGGCGGCAAGGGGTTGTTTTGAAAAGTCTAGACCGTGACAGACATGGGTACTGAATGTCCCCAGTAACAGAATTATCAGAGTCTATATCCAAAACTGGCTTGAAGAATGCCTCAAGTGTGGCAAACCATTTTTAACTTGATATTAAGATCGGCCAAGAGTCTTCAGAAGACGGAATCTTTCTCACATCCGTGGGTGTGTGTACGTTTACATGTGCTTGCTGAACTTCCCAGCCAGGACAGAAGTGCACAGCCCCCCCACCCCGGGTTCAGAACACGGCACCTGATAAAGCTCGGAGGACAGCCACCGATGGCGGCTCTGCGTGTCCTTTTAAGGCCGTTTCCACGGGCTGTGTCTCCCGCCTGTCACGAGGACTCTGCTTAGACCACAGGGCCCCTGGGTTACACAGCACCCCCTGTCCCGGGGTACCTGCTCGTGAATTTCCCGTGGAGAATATCATGATGCTATATTCATCCTTCTCTTGGCTGATGTTGACTCACTATATGATAAAGCCACTCTTCAATCTCTATTTCGGGTAGACTATGCACTTCCGGGGAGCTGGTAACACACCTCTCCTAATATAAACGTACAGGAGAGGCCATTAAATGCAGGCCTCTGACGTTTTAATTGGGTCAATGTCTTCATTGCCACATCCCATAACCAACTTGAAAACTAAACTTGCGATGTTTTCTCGGACTTTGGCTTTTAATCGTTCTCTTTCTTGGCCTGTTTTGATAACGCAAGCCCACTGCTATCCGAAGTGAGGACTGGGGACCGGATGGGGGCGAGTCGGGAGGAGGGAGGAAGAAACCCTGCTTTTTGGGTCCTTCTGAGTTGTCCTTATTAAAAGTTGATTTCAAAAGTTTGTGGTGAATTTTCAGAACGCCAGATATAATCCCTCTATATAAACAGAAGCACAAATCCACTTCCACAGCCCATGTCTGGATTATCTGCTGTTTTACACACTGAGCCCCAATGCTCCACCCACCCTCCCATCTCCTCCTCCCTTCGGCCTGGACGATCAAGAGGCGACCATGGAAAATTATCTCCAGCGATTGCTAAATGCCACGTAGGAAAAAAGTCACATTTTCTGTGAACCCAAACTAAGCTGTTTGCTCTAAATGAAAATTAAGGATGCCGCAGCCCCTCCCAGGAAGCACATTTAAAGATTCTCACATGACATGTCCCGGTACCCCAGGGACAAAAGGTTTTCTTTAAGAAAAGTCTCAGAATGCAGCCTGGACTCTCTGCTGGCCAAGCCGAGTCCACTGCAGCACCCACCGCTCCTGGGAGTGGAAGGCCTCAAGTTCTCCGAGCCAGAATCCCCCCATAGGTCTTTGCCCGGTGACCCGGGGCCTCGCTTGCAGGACAGCCTCCCTGTGGAGTGGGAGTTGTGTTAGCCCACAGCTGCTTGGCCTGAGTGGGTTTTGTTCTTTCTAGCCCAGGAATCACAACTGCATTCTTCAAGTCTGGTTCCTTCCCTTAATTTGCCACCTCTGTTGCTGGCCCACAGCTTGTGCCACTTTTGGTACAGACCCTGGGTGATGCTGGGCTCGTGGTAACACACCGACGTGGCCACTGCCCCAGCTTCCAACTTTCCTTGGTGCTGCTCATTGCAGGCCACATTGCTTCCACCCTAGAAGGAAAACACTCTTGACTGCCAATTACCAGCTCAATATTCAGGGCATCCCAGGCCCTGATAATTCAGTCCAAGCTACCTTGCCAGTCTCATCAATCACCACCACGTACATTCACTCACTCCCTTTTTCATCTGTTCATTCATTCATAAAGATCCCCTGAGGCCTACAGCAAGTCAAGCATTGTGCCTGGCACCAGAGACACTAAATAACACGCATCTCTAGCTGAGTTTCCTCAAGAAACTCACACTTGGGCTTCCCTGGTGGCGCGGTGGTTGAGAGTCCGCCTGCCGATGCAGGGGACATGGGTTCGTGCCCCGGTCCGGGAAGATCCCACGTGCCGTGGAGCGACTGGGCCCGTGAGCCATGGCCGCTGGGCCTGCGCATCCGGAGCCTGTGCTCCGCAACGGGAGAGGCCACAACGGTGAGAGGCCCGCGTACTGCAAAAAAACAAACAAACAAACAAACAAAAAGAAACTCACACGTGAGTAGTGGTAGTCAGACCTATAAGCATGTATGTGCAGTAAAGGGTCCGGACGAAGGGTTCTATCCAGGCACCAGGACGGAGATGGCAGTTCTTGGCTCCTTAGGGCCCAGCTTGGATGCCACCTCTGACGGGAAGCTTTCCCTCATCACCCACCCTCCTCTGGGTCCTTTTGGGGGGCAGGGCAGTAATGAATGTGCTCAACCTCGGCCCGCACAGGCACGAACAGTCCTCAATAGCAGGAACTGTGCTCTCTGATGCAACTGGCACCCTGGCTTGTACACGGCAAATGCTCCGTGCATGTCTACGGCTGATTCAAATGTACCTAATAGTAAATCTCAGGCTCAGGGTCGACAGCAACCTTCCCAAAGTATTGCACTGAGAACCCACGTTCCTCCTTCTTCTGATGGAAGGGGCGAAGTGTGCCAGACGACTGAAGTCAGGAGCCTGCCTGCCGGCCCCAGCTCTCCACTCTGAGTTGTGTGCTTTCCAAAGACTCTCCTCAGACCCCTCCGGCCCTTGTCCCCCATCTGTATCTGTAGGACAGTAGAGGCCCCAGATGGGGAGCAGGTGGCAGGAGAGGTCCAGGCCTCAGGGGAGCAACACAGCAGCAGGACAAGACTTTCTGGTGGTGGATGGAGAACGCACCTCTCCCCTTAGAGACAAAGCATGTTCACCACTCACACACCATCCCTTCAATAAGGTCATTCGCTAATTACTGAACAAAACCTTGCTGTTTGTGTGATATTGAGCATTACCCAGGGGGGCCTGGCTTTCAAACTCAGAGTCTGGACTACGGCCACTGTGAGCACATCACGCTCATGTGTTTCCTATACACGCATATGCTACATGTATCGAGATAAAAATACTGTAAGACGCTGCACGAGCTATCTGGTGCAGGGTGACAGATCACCACAAAACTCAGTGGCTTAAAATAACAGTCATTATCTCATAATTTCCATAGGTCAGAGATACAGTAGCGGCTTAGCTGTGTGGCTTGGTTCAGGGTGTCTCATGAGGCTGTGATTAAGATGATCTGCTTCTAAGCTCACCTACATGGCTACTGGCAGGAAGCCTCAGTCACTCTCTGGCTGTTGGCTGGAGGCCTCGGTTTCTTTCTACATGGGACTCTATTGGGCTGCTCACAACAAACACAGATACATTTCTTTTTTCCCTCCTGTGATTTTGAAGGCTGTAGATGCTTTAGAGAATGGTTGTGAAATACTTAATAGGCTCAGAATCTGAGGACGGATATCTATCTATCTATCCAAACACACACACATAAACATATATGTATGTATATTTTTGTATCTATCTACCCACACACATAAACATGTATGTATATTTTTTATATCTACACACATAAACATGTGTGTATGTATATTTTTATATCTACCCCCCACACATAAACATGTATGTATGTATATTTTTAGTGTAAGGCAAGTGACATTAACTACTTTCACAATGCTGTGCAATCACCATCACCATCCATTTCCAGAACTCTTTTCATCTTGTAAACCTGAAACTCTGTGCCCATTAAATAATAACAACCTACCCTCCCCTTTTCCCTGCCCCTGGCAACCACCATTCTTTCTGTCTGTATGAATTTGGTACTCTCAGTACCTCATGTAAGAGGAATCATACAATATTTGTCCTTCTGTGACTGGCTTATTCCACTTAGTGTAATGTCCTCAAGATTCATCCAGTTGTAGCACGTGTCAAAATTTCTTTCCTTTTTAAGGCTGAATAATATTCCGCTGTATAGGTATATCACATTTTGTTTGTCTATTCATCCGTCTATGGACACTTGGGTTGCTTGCCCCTTTCGGCTATTGTGAATTATACTGCTATGAACATGGGTGCACAAAAATTATTATTATTATTATTTTTGGCTGTGCGGCACGGCTTGCAGGATTCTTAGTTCCCGACCAGGGACTGAACCCGGGACCCCTGCAGTGAAAGTGCCGAGTCCTATCCACTGGAGTGCCAGGGCATTCCCTACAAAGATTATTATTATTTTTTAAATTAATTTATTAAGTTATTTATTTTTGGCTGCATTGGGTCTTCATTGCTGCGTGTGGGCTTTCTCTAGTTGCGGCGAGCGGGGGGCTACTCTTTGTTGCAGTGTCCGGGCTTCTCATCACAGTGGCTTCTCTTGTCGCGGAGCACGGGTTGTAGGCACAAGGGTTTCAGTAGTTGTGGAGTGCAGGCTCAGTAAGTTGTGGCCCATGAGCTTAGTTGCTCCGTGGCATGTGGCATCTTCCTGGATCAGGGCTCGAGCCCATGTCCCCTGCATTGGCAGGTGGAATCTTAACCACTGAACCACCGGGGAAGTCCACAAAGATTATTTTTAAATGTTTTTAAATATGTAAACATTGTAAACATTTTCAACCATCCATGTCACTGATACAGTATCATTTCAAGACCTCAGTAGAAAGTATTCTTGTTTCTGAATTAATGCCAAGGTTAGTGGTTGGGAAACTTTAAGGAATGAGGGTACATCTTCTCTGGACCCGCCCTGGGCTGGGCTCCACCTGGTTCTCCACCTGGCTCTCCACCTGGTGCAGGCTGGGGCATGGCAACCTGGTGAGTATCAAGAATGACCATAAAGAAACTCAGGTTTAGCTCTATTTAAAAACGTAACACTTTGGTTAACACTTAAAAAAATAATGTTCTATAGTAAAATATATGTGTTCTTTCAAAATCCAAACAAACAGCCCTCTTGAGACAAGTTTACAACAGATCCTGAGTTAGAGCCTCTGCAAAGGAAATATCAATAATTATAACCCAACTTTGGCTCTTACAAAACTCAGATAATGATACTAAACAGCTGGGGTGGGAAGTTTAAAATTAAAAAATCAATAAATATATAAAGAGAAAAGTTCTTCCCTCTTTTCCAGTAGGAAAGCAAACTACGGCCATCTGGCCTATGAAACAATTCCTTTACTAGGCCATGGGTACCCGTCACAAGGTGAAACAGGGCTCCGTGTAAATGACGGGGGAAAGAGCCGCTGCCTAAGACAGCTTCTGAGGCCAGAACATCCAAAGCCCTGGGGCCATTCCACAGAAGACGGAGCAGGTGTCTAAAGGCATATCCACTCATCTAGGGTTTAATCAAGCTGTCAATGATAAGGATTAAAGATCAGTGGTCAGTGATGGAATTTTACGTATTTTTCAAAACTCTAAATGCCTACCACTTAAAAAAATTAATTTGTAACATTCGACAACATAGTTATTGAATTTTTATAACGTGCCAGGCGTTGTTAGGTACTTGGGATATGGAGCACATTGGTGAAGAAAACAGACAAATGTGCTGAACACAGGACATCTGACGTTATTTAAGAATTTCGGTTTTAATTTTAACAAAGAGCGTGGGTGATAACTTATCTCCAAGCTTTGTCTCAATCCCCCCCGTTCCGTGTGTCAGGTCCACCACCAGGCACCCTTGCCAGGACCAGGAGGCCAGCACTTGGGAGGAAATACTAGTTCCTTGGATGCCTAAACTTGCAAACATCAAGCAGTACGGAGCGGGTCTCATTATCAGTTCCTCCTGCTCCAAACTAAACACAATTCTGGCCCAAACAGCCCAGCTTTGTACTCAATAATATTCTGAGACAGTTTTGGGGCTGGTGGATGGATGGGTGGATGGGAGAACAATCTAGATACGAGATGAAACAAGATTTCCCGCAGAGAGGCAAAGATCTCTGAGGAGAAGCCAGCTAGGGCCCTTCCTAGCCATGCTCTGAACAGCTGAGTCTGAGCACACCCGAGGGTAAGTCTGGCCTTGTTCTCCAGCACACGGGTTCCTGTCAGCCCAACCCACTGCCAGGTGCAGCCAAGGCTGGCAGACAGACACAAACGTCCCACTGGGCCTGCAGGGACAAGTCCAGCGCCCACCGCGTGTGCACACCCGCGCACGCTGAGTCCCTCCCGCTCTCCCTGAAGCCTGACCGGACCCGGCCTGGGGAGGTCTTGCTCCTACTTGGCCGTGTGGGTCTGGCACGGATGACGCTCATCCTCCGGATGCTCTCCTGGCTCTACAGGTCCCTCAGACGTCTCCACATTCATCCTCTCTGGCTCCTCTCTGGCCGCTGCCGCCAACTGGGTGTGTCGAGGAAGTGATGACCTGACCTCTGAATGTCAGAAGCAGTGGAGGGCAGCCCGAGACTGGAAGACGCAGGAAGGTCTGGGAGAACTGGCTTCTTACTCTCCCACCTCTAGAGTCTGGGTCAGATGTCAAGAACCAGAAGGTGGGAGCTGACGGGTGCCGTCGGGGTCTCTTCCAAGGGCTGTGCTGGGGGGTCTGCTCCCAGCTACAGGTACATATCTCAGAGGGCTGGTCTTCTACTTATTTTCTACTACAGCCTACAATTTTGGCATCAAATCTTTCCCTGAATAATGTGGTATGAGATAATATTTGCCTATCACTTGTATGTCTCCGTTGACTACTATTTTTTTTTAACATCAGAGATGAATTTCCATGTACAATCATTTTCCCTCTTTTTTTTTTTTTGCGGTACACGGGCCTCTCACTGCTGTGGCCTCTCCCGCCACGGAGCACAGGCTCCGGACGTGCAGGCTCAGCTGCCATGGCCCACGGGCCCAGCCACCCCACGGCACGTGGGATCCTCCCGGACCGGGGCACGAACCCGTGCCCCCCGCATCGGCAGGCGGACTCTCAACCACTGCGCCACCAGGGAAGACCCATTTTCCCTCTTCTTACCTCCCATCCAACCGAGACCCGGAGAACCAACTTAAAAATATTAACGTTCACTACAAGGTGAGTTCTGCTTATGTGTATATTTAATGTTACCAGTATAGAACTTGAAAAAAGTTGGTGAAAAGGACCGTTAACACACAAGACTTTGGGGTACTTTCAGGAGTTTTCGTGTATTAAAATATACTTTTACTTCTAGTTTTATTAAGTTCATGTCTTCAGGTATCATTGTAAGTCAAACCCCAGTATTTGCAAGGCATATGAAGAGAAATTCTCAAAATGAAAAAAACGTAATTGCCAGTTGGTGACTCAGAGCAATAGCTAAAGATTAATCCTGTTATAGCCAGGAGGTGCCTTTTGAGTGCCAAATTTGCCCAGGGTGTGAATGTAGCCGTGGACCCTGTGGTCTCCTCCCCAAGAGCTGGGGAAATAAGGGACTTCTGTCAGGGAGGCCTGCTCTGCTACAGGTGAACACTGACCAAGTCGGGCCCAGGCAATCAGAGAGAAGTGGCCCCATTTTGCTAGTGTTCATGGGGCTGCCTAATCCAATCACCACAATGAAGTTCATGCACAGAACAGAACCCTGAAGTTCTCATGATTAAGGTTTAGCCAGTACAAGTGCATCACCTTGAAGTTATTTATGTCACATCTTCTCTTATGAGAAGAATCAACTTGCTATCCGTTCTGGAATGAAAATAAATATTGCCTGTGAAATGGTCCCAAATTATTTTCAGACAACGACATTTACATGTATTCCCGGAACTGCTGAAGGTGCCCAGGACTCTGCCTGCTACAGGGGAGCTGTTCAGAAATGTTCCCACCTAATGAGCCCAGACCGGAGCTCCCCCGCTACAGACCTGCCCATCCCTGCCTGTCCCCCATGTCCCGCTGGTCCAAGGGTGGTCTGAGGGTGACGCCTGACTTCCACTGAACCACGTGGCTCAGAACTCCAATGTCATGGCTTGAACTTTGCTAGAGACTAACTGGGGTCTAGAGGTACCTAACTTGAAATCAAAAAAAGAGGAGGAGGAGGAAAGGGTCGGGACAAATGAGTCAGTAACCCTGAGAGACACAGAGCTTCCCTGATGGGGTCAGAGACAAAGGTGGCATGGGGCGCAGGGGCACATGGGGGTCCACTGTCAGGGACCCGAGGACAGGAAGCAGCAAAGACAACAGATTTCAAAGGGCCAGCAGGGCAAGTGTTTGGAGGAGGCGTGCCCGGCGGGCCTCTGGAGCACCAGAGTGCACGTTGGCCGGTTAAAGGAGCAGGGACCACACCAACGTGGAAACGCCTGCCTGTGTTTAGTGTCATAAGCACAGGACACGGCGTCAGGGGAGCTGGGCTGTGGTCCCACACACACACTCGGGCCCTTGATGGATGCCGAGTCCCCTCCCAACCTGGGGTCTGATCCCGGCCAAACTCGGCCGTGCAGCCCTTCCAGCTACTCCTATTCAGCCCCTGGCCGGGGGCCTGAACCCTAAACCTAAACCTAGTATGTTTTAGACGTAAATGTGCTGAGTGGGACCTACACCGAAGGAGGTGGGATTACACAATTGTCAGATGGCTTTTGGCGCCCCGGTGCTGGGACTCTGTGGGAAAGGTTCTCTTTAGACAAAAGCAAATTCCCCTCCTTGCTATCACCGTCCACTATTGGATATATATGGGGTGAGCTGCAGAGCCCCTAGAGTTCTATAGTTTCTATCGTGCAAACATCTGGCATCACTGCTGATAAAACTGAGCATCCAGCAACATGGCAGTTGCTGGTCATTTAGCACTCGGATGAGCCCTTTACCATCAGCATTAACAAACTTCAGCGTCCAGGTCTGCGGAGAGAGTGCCAACGAACTTAACGTTCTCTTTTTATAAGACAACACACTAGATATCCAATGTAACTGAGGCTTGCTCTTTAGAGATCTTTTTCGCCCCTCATAGTAATATGTTGCTTGGAATCATTTAAACTCTGACCTGGCACCACTGTATGGAACACAATTTATGCATGAGAAACTGGACTAACATGAAAGCCTGGGTGTCGGAGGAGCAGGCTGGGGCTGGGGACCGTTGGCTTGCCTCCTTTCTGGCTCTGTGTCCTGGGGCAAGGTAGGTTCTCAGCTTCCACATGTGTAAGTGGGGATAATGAAACGGAGCTGTTCTGATGAGTAAAGGGAATTGTACACAAGATCGTGCTCTGTAAAGTATACAATTATATTTATATATTAAAAACAAGCAATAAATTAAGAACTGTGTCCTATGAAAGAAATCCAGATATTCTTTGGAATAGAAATATGCATGTGGTACACTTATGTCTCCTTTCAGGGAAGGTACTGAAACTATCACAACCCGGTTGTATAAAAAGAAGTTTCCAGAAAATTCTCTATTCAAAAATAAAACTTAAGAAAGGTAAAATGTACCGACAGGCATAAAATCTACTTTAAAAAAAAACAAAAAAAAACTAGTGCTCAGAGCAATGCCAGTCGGATGCAATCTCAAACCATAAAGTATCTGAAACAGTATTTTCTTTTTAGTTGAGATATATAAATGTAGTAACATTTGGAGCTCACGTATTTGGCTTCAACGACGACCTAGAACATAATCCAGAAACTGGAAGTGAACTCCAAAAGGCCTTAGAGCGCCACAGACAGGTGTCCTGGAGTCCACACGTGAGGCTTGCACGCGCCGCATGGCGAGGGGGTCAGGCCCTCCCCAAGAGCCTGCTTCACACAAACGCCACTGGGCAAGGGCACAGCCATGGGCCTGGCTCGGTGCCCCCTGCAATGTTCCACATCCTGAACATGCACAGCAATCCTGCTAAGGGGTACAGGGCGGGTACTCTCCCCGCGGTGGGGACTGTGGCCCCAGACATTCAGGAGAACTCTGTCTTTTTCTGCAAAATGGGTGTGGGGGGGCAGTAAGAGCCACGTGATAGTAATTTTACTTTTCTTACTATCTTCCCACTGAGATAATACAAAATGCCAAAAAGCCAAGTAATGACAGCCAAGTAATTCTCTTCAATATATTCATCACAAGAACGTCTGTATGCCTCAAAAAAAAAAAAAAAAAAAAAGTCCTGTGCACCTGTACCAAACATAACTAGTGTACACACACTATGTGGGGGAGCATAGAGAGTCCCCCTACATTTGTGACCAAGGCCCAGGCAGGGAAGCAGAAACTATGGGCCTCCAGCTCTGAAATCCCAGGAGTTAATGACTTTCTCAAGGTCACACATCCGGCCTTGAGGCCAGAATCCAGGTCCTTTGGTTCCTGCGTCAGTATTTTTTCATTACCTTTAACAAGGTGGCTACTTGACTCTGCAGTCATGAATGGATTAGAACATCGCACTGGAAGCGGGGAAGGCTCGGCACACTGACGGCAGTGAGCGGAGATGACTGAACCCTGGGAGGCTCTATGGCTTAGTGGTTACACAATCACGGGCAGTTTTCTTAACCTCTCTGAGCCTGTTTCCTCATCTATAAAACGGCGATGATAACTAGCTGCAAGAGTTGTGCAGAAAAGAGATGATGTACGTAAAGTTTCCAGCACATAATGGGCACTTAATAAATGGCAGCTCTAGTTATTATCTTAAGAACTCAATGAATAGAGCTAACGGGAGCCTTTTAACTCTGGAGCAAAGAGAATGAAACATCTACATAGAATACATAAGTGCATCTCTGTAGTTGAGCACATTTCATCACATCATAATGATAACCCTGAGGGATTCAGAAAAGGCTCAGCTGAGGGGAGAGCACCCTTGGGTGGGAGGAACCTGTGTTTGGGAGTCTGATGCTCTGGTCCCAATCCCAGCAGCCCTAGTTACTAGCCTTGTGACACTGGCCATTGGTTTCCTGACACTCAATTTTCTCATCTACTAAATGGGGATAATAACGGTTGTCATGAGAATTAAATGTAGGCCCCTGGCCTTTAGCAGGTGCTTATTAAATGTCGGGGCCTTTCCCCCTTTGTCTTCTACTCCATATCAGACGGCAGTGGGTGCTTTGATGTCTTCTTGTTAGATTTCTGTCCAGAAAATGAAAACATTTTTAAGTATGGTGTTGAAATGGGTAAGTTTCAGTCACCTGGAAAACTTATACACACAGGATATTCTTTAGTCTTCAGTATTGTGTGACTCGTGTGAGCATTTCTGAAAAAAATCTGCATTCATTAGAGCACTAAAGCACAGTATGCAGCATGCAGTAAGCATTTAATGAATACTTGCTGCAAATTGAATACATGAAAGGAGTGATAATCCAACCAAAAAACAAGCAACTTTTATGTGCATAAAAAGTGCAGTCTTGGGCCTCCCTGGTGGCGCAAGTGGTTGAGAGTCCGCCTGCCGATGCAGGGGATGCGGGTTCGTGCCCCGGTCTGGGAGGATCCCATATGCCGCGGAGCGGCTGGGCCCGTGAGCCATGGCCGCTGAGCCTGTGCGTCCGGAGCCTGCGCGTCCGGAGCCTGTGCTCCGTGACGGGGGAGGCCACAACAGTGAGAGGCCCGCATACCGCAAAAAAAAAAAAAAAAAAAAGTGCAGTCTTGGGACTTCCCTGGTGGCGCAGTGGTTAAGAATCTGCCTGCCAGTGCAGGAGACACGGGTTCAAACCCTGGTCCGGGAAGATCCCACATGCCGCGGAGCAACTAAGCCCGTGTGCCACAACTACTGAGCCCGTGTGCCGCAACGACTGAAGCCCGTGAGCCTAGAGCCCGTGCTCCGCAACAAGAGAAGCCATCACAATAAGCATGCGCACCGCAACGAAGGGTAGCCCACACTCTCCACAACTGGAGAAGGCCCACACGCACCAACGAAGACCCAACGCAGCCTAAGATAAATAAAATAAATAAATTATTTAAAAAAACCAATAATTCGTTCTAAACTGAGAAAAAAAATCTGGAACTGAAGAAGCAGGAACATAGTTTTTTTCCTATTCAATAAATAATCAATAGTTTTTCTCCTATTCAATAAATAATCAATAGTTTTTCTCCTATTCAATAAATAATCAATAGTTTTTCTCCTATTCAATAAATAATCAATAGTTTTTCTCCTATTCAATAAATAATCAAGAATGGTTAAGTCTAGGTGCTCTGCACAACTCAGTACTTTGGGTTTCTCAAGTTTCTCTTTTGACCTGGCTGACACTGACTGTTTAACTTCGAGTTAGCAGAAATTCACTTCATTTTCCTGACTCATGAAAGAGATGTATTCAGTAAAATCCGCGCCCTCACAGCTCTCACACAGTTTGCCCTGCCCAGACACACGTGCACTCACAGTGCCACCAGACACCAGATGTAGGGCAAGAGTGAGGTTCTGTCACCCAGCCCAGCGAGCAACACCCTCCTCTCCACCACAGAGATAACGTGGACTGACCGTGACATCCCAGCCACACTCGGCTCGGAGCTCCGGGGGGTGCCCTCCCCCAGGGCAGGACCAAAGGCACATTCTTGCAGCGCAGGACCACCTCCTGTCTCTGGAGACACGTGGGCACACCGTCCTGGTCTACCTGAGTCTCAAAGGGCCACGGGCCAGGGTTCAGCGGTCTGGACAAGACTACCGTCACCTGCCGGCCCGATCACTCCTGTACATTCCAGTGCTGTCCATGGTCACACGAGAACAGAGAAAGATGGTGAAACGTGAGGGATGGGGGAAGCGGTGTCCGCTTTGAGTTGGTGGAAGGATGCTGATGAGTGGAGGAAGGTGGGGGAGGAGGGCTGGGAGGAGGGCGATGGTCCCATGTAAACCCGGGGCAAGTGCCTGGGAATCATTTATGGGGTGAGATGCTGCCGCAGCCACATGAGAAATTCCCTGCAAAACTGCTGAACGGTGGTACTTATCTGCCTCAGATGACGGTCACAATATAAAAATTCCCAGGGTCGGGCTTCCCTGATGGCGCAGTGGCTGAGAGTCCGCCTGCCGATGCAGGGGACATGGGTTCATGCCCCGGTCTGGAAAGATCCCACATGCTGCAAAGCGGCTGGGCCCGTGAGCCATGGCTGCTGAGCCTGCGCGTCCGGAGCCTGTGCTCCGCAGCAGGAGAGGCCACAACAGTGAGAGGCCCGCGTACCGCAAAAAAAAAAAAAAAAAAAACTTCCCAGGGTCACCCCATTTTAGAAGCCAGCTTCTCCTGGCTAGCTGCTCCTCAACACGCCCTCCTCTGGCCGCGACTTCGCCAATTCGTCAAGAAAACAAAATGCCCGTCTTCAGCTCAGCGCATGGGCTTCCCTCACCAACACCATCTCCATGAAAACCCAAGGAGAAAGTAATTAAAAGTGACATACAGTTTATGAATATTCACACTGTCTCCCACTGGTGGGCCAGCAGCCACATGTGTTCTAGCATTAGAGGGGGAGGCTGCTGGCAGCCAGTTCTCCGGGAACAGCGGTCCTTGTCGTCAAAGGGACCATCACAGCGGGCAGCTCTAGAGCCAAGGGTGAGGCCTAAATACAACTGCACAGCCATCGAGAGGTCGGAAGCCACCTTTCATCACCGGCCAGCTGGGTGGCCTTGGGGGGTTCACCACACCACCTCCTGGGGCCACCCCATCCATGAAATGGGACTGATGATGTCAACCCAGTTACCTGACGTCAGTGCTACCAGGAGGAAAACTTCTGTACGCATGACACAGAAATGGATCTAGCTGAGCTTGAGGACATTAGAAAGTTTTCCAAGGGGGCCAGAGGAAAGCAAAGAACCAGAACAAATCAGAGCTGTTCTACTGGACAATTTACAGGACGGCAAGTTTGTTACAACCAATACAAACTCCCAAGAGGGCAAAGAATGTACACTCAAGAGAAAACTGTAGGGAAGGGAGATGTACAAATAGTCACTAAGTATCCCCCATAAAAGATGGTTTGGACAAATTGCCCCAAATCATGGGGAAGCATGACTGGGGAATAAAATGGCGGTAAAAATAGAGTTTAATGAAATCTTACCCCACTTAAGACAGCTTAACTTTGATCACAGTGATTTCTAATTTTCCTTACTGGATTCTCCTTGAGAGAGGGGTCTACTTCTGATTCATCATGGCACACTGCCTGGCTTATGACAGGTATCCAATAAACGTTTCCTGAATGAAGGGGGAACGAAAAGCTGCAAGTCAAGATTTGGAGAAGAGCAGACGTATTATGAATGTTTACGACAGTTCTGGGAGAACTGGCCAGAAGGGGAAAGTGCATTGCAGACCAGCAGACACCAAGGCAAGGAGCAGGTACCTGGAAAGCCATGGATAAGATAATGTTTGTGGAACTTTGGTTGGTTTTATGGAGAGTAGGGGGAAAAAAGCAAATACGTAAATCTACATGTGGTAATATGCAAATTCCTTTTTCACCTAAAGGCCTGCGAGAATAAAATCTAATTATCTACGCGGCAATCCAGGGGTGGGGGAGGGTGAAACGCAGAGTCTTTACTGATTAGGGAAGACAGTTAATGTGAAAACAAAACCCAGGTACTTTGTACATCCTCTAAATGGCAGGGCCAAGAAAGGGTGTGACACACAACGGGCACAGAGGTGAGGAAGGGCAGAAAGGGCCAGGGGGAGGCAAGGATGAAAGGAAAGCACTTGCGTCTCCCTGGGGTCCACACTCCCCAGGGGACATACTCTCAGCATTTTCTTCTTCAGAGAGGTTGACATTTCCATGCATTTCCACGGGCCAGGCCTTGCATGCGTGGATTTCATTTAATCCTCACTTTTCTAAAACAGGGTTGTTGTCCCAAATGTAGGGATTAGGAAGGTTAAATAACCTGCCCAAGGACATAGTAAGGCGCAGAACTAGAATTTTATTTCAGGTTTGCCTGCTCTAAAACCAGCAATACCATATACTTTAAGAATACTAAAAATGTCATAAACAAAGGTGTTTTTTTTTTTTTTAGACCAAGGTTAGTCTCCCTTATAAGACAGAGGGAGAGAGCGAGAGCCACCCCCGGCTCACCATCCACACTGCACCTGCTCTGCAGGTAAGATCATGTTCCTCAGAACAGCACCAACCTCCACTTTTGCACACTTGGTGCCTGGGGCCCTCAAAGAGAGTGAAGATAAAGCTGTTCCTTTTCTTCCCAAGTCAAGGAAAAAACAAAACAAAATGTTCTTTAGTGTTTCAGCCTAGCACCAGAAAAGTACAAATGATCCTAAAAAATCTGCTTTTGTAAGGATTTTAAAATCAGCTCCATAGTTACTGCACAAATACAGTTCTCAAAGCTACTCATATTCAAGCTGGCATTTTTAACAATGTTGGGTCCCACGTACAAATAAACCAAAAAGGGCCTAAATCTCAGTTCCCAGTAAAATCTCATCCCACTCCAACTTTTTAGCCTGAAAAAGTTTTTTTTTCCTTTTTAAAAAGTAATTTATTGAGGTGAAATTCACAAAACATAAAATTTACCATTCTGTGGTATTTAGTATATTTACGATACTGTGTGACCACTACCTCTACCCAGTTCCAAAACATTTCCATCACTCCAAAGAAAACCCTCTTGCCCTTTCAGCAGTTTCACCCATTCCTCCCCGCTCCCTGCCCTGTCAGCCACCAACCTGCATTATGTCTTTATGGGTTTATCTGTCCCGTCATATAAAAAGAATCACACAACATGAGGCCTCTTGTGTCTGGCTCCTTGCACTGAGCACGGTGTTTTGGATGTACACCCATGTGGCAGGGTGTGTCGGAAGTTCCTTCCTCTTCATAGCTGACTAATATTCCGTTGTAAGGATATACCACATTCATCCACTGCTGGACATCTGGGTGGTTTCCACCTTTGGTCTATTGTGAATAATGCTGCTATAGACGTACAAGTATTTGTCTGAGTACCTGTTTTTAACTTCTTTGGAGTGGAACTGTGAGTATCATCTGGTAATTCTACATTTAAAATTCTGAGGAACCGCTGAACTTTTCCATAGTGGCTGCACCATTTTACATACCCACCAGGAATGTATGAAGGTTCCTGAGAAAGTTCTTTTAAACATATCTAATTTATGAAAAAAAATTCCTGAAATGATTTTTTATTAATGCTGACCTTTGCAGCTCATGAAAGGCTTAGGGGATTTATGTAACAGCTTTCCTTTAACAGTCCTTGTGAAATCTCTAATCCTCAACACCCCCCCCACCCCCCCACCAAGTATGGAGAATATGTTAATCACCAGAACGGACACCCAGGACGTTTACAATCTAGGTAGTTGCCCAGGACTAACACTCAGGACACAATTACAAAACAAATCTAAGTCCAAAAGTTCCATCAAGTGCAAGGAGGCATAAAATACAGATTTTTAAATGCAACAAGAATTTATAGCAGACAAGGGAGAGATGCACGGAGAGCAAAGTGGCCAAAGAAAGATGAATAGAGAAATGGAGCCTGAGTAAGACCCTGAAGGATGGGTATAATAAATAAGAAACACAATAACCCCTGGCTTCCATCCAACGGCCGCCTCATGTACTGAGGGGTACTCTGCTCTGTTACTTCAGGGTAGCTTGGGCAGCAAGCGTCCTGGGAAGGAAACGAAGAGCTGGGATCCTCAACCTGCCTCGCCAGCAGAGCCCTACATTTCCCAAGGGCGGCAGGGAGCAAATCTCCTGCAGAAGAACCCCCTCCCACCTGCTAAGAAAGGCGACGTTGTCGTGTTTCGTTAGAAATGTTCAATTTCTGTGGCAAAACAAACCCAGCAATTCTCACGCTGTGCGGGCAAAACTAAGTATTTAAGTGCGGTGAGCCTGGCTTGCTAGATGGAAGGAGGGATCACATGAGTGTGTACAAGGTCCCTCCCCGCGTCCCCCGCAGTGCCTGGACACCTCCACCGCGCCTACGCTGCGTGTGCCTTCCTTCCACAGCAAGAAGGTAGATTTCTGTGCGGAGGGACGCTTCATCAAGGCGCAGGTCAGTGTGACACTCGGGCACACCCTGCCGTCCGAGGGCCGGGCAGGGCCTGGAGTGCGGGTCCCTGCGCCCCACGCCCGGGCGCGGTCCTCCACAGCACTTGAACTTCAGCGCGTTGACAGATCAACTGCTCTCTACCTGGCACTGCCGCTGCCTGCATCCATCCTATTTACATTTGGGGGGTGTAGGCTCTTGGGGCCGAGGCTGACGGGTCCCCGAACGCACCGAGGGCCGAGGTGCGTGGTTGCAGCACGCCCTGGAGGACGCGCATGCGCACTGTGGCCGCGCGCCTGCCCCGTGGGCTCTCCCACCCGGACTCGTTCATTTCCGAGCTGGCGTAGATGCCGTCCGTTTCTTCGAGTCAAGGACACCACCTTTCGCTACCACCCGGACAGGGAGGGAGCAACAAACAAAACCAAGCAGTATGCAAATCCCAGTGTGCGTGCGGAACCAAGCACAGACTCCCAACGTGACGGGAAAACGAATCATGGCTCCGTGCCCCCCCCCCTGCAGAGGACAGGCCGCCAGTCTGTATGAGGGTGGGGAGGGCAGGAGGGTGGACGGGAGCCTGCTCAGACCAAACACATTCCCGGGCCTGCGTGCGGCCGGGGCCTGTGCACGGGAGCTAGAGGCTGTGCCTCTGCATCCGACATTGTTCTAGGTGTCTTGGCCCGGGGCCCTCCACCAGGGCAGGAATGGCCTGGGCAGAGTGGGACATGCAGGCTGCACTCGTGGGGCTGGTCACCAACACGTGGGTGACCCCCGACAAGGCACTGACCGCACAGTGAGACGGGGACAACAACGCTGCCCGAGCTACCCTCGGAGCTATGCTAACCGTCACCTAAAATTCCTGGAACACAGAAAATGCGAGTCACCATCGTAACCAAAGGCCCAGGCAAATACGAACGGTGAATTCCCCCCTCCGACAGGGTCTGCCCCACTCGGCACTTCTGCTGATTTCTTCGGTGGCTTCGTGTTCCTGAGACTTGCGTCCAAATGGGTGTGTTCCTAAGAGATGCTCTTTACGGAGGAGCTGTGGCACATTCCCCAGAGGTGGGGGTAGGGGGCCCGCGGTACCCACAGCATCTGCAGTGTCATGCACACAGGTGTCTGACATCGCCTGCTGAAGAGAGCTTGTAAAGTAAAGCAACGAGATGAGGATATGGGTCTTTCTATACAAACCATGACACAGAATATGAACAGGAAAAGCTGGAAAAAAAATTCTAATGGCTCATTTTCAGAGAAAAATCTATCTTCAATCTTACTGTTTCTGTCAGCGCCAGCAGTAACCTCATTTGGGTCCGCATGGCCCCAAATTGAGAGCCACACATGAATACATTTCTTGCAGGGGCAGCAAAGCAATTAACTGGCAACCTTCTAAGAACCGAGCTCTCGCTGAACTGTGTCCCCAGAGTCTACGTATGGTGGTGCCTTGGTGCCTGGAGACGTCCCACCACTGCTGTGTCCACCTGGATTAGTGTGGGAGAACCTTGGGGACACAGGTAGGGGAAGAGAAGAAGAAGGAAAAGGCAGAATAGAAAGGAAAGGCTGGGCATGGTTAGACATAGTAACCTATTTACAGTCTCCACTGTGCCCAAGGCTCGGAGGGGCTACGTGAGGCTAAGTACAGTGGGGCGAACTCACATAGACCTTCAAGGTGCCCACGGCCCTGGTGTGTTACGTCACCTGGTCCAGCTAAGGAGATGGCACGTCAGGGAGGTTAGGAGATTCACCTGAGTCACACGGTTGGTGGGACACTGAGACCCGGGTCTCTGTCTCCGCGTCACCTCCCTAGACGATGCCAGTGGTGGCTGGTCATTTCAGGTCACTGTAAAGTGGGTTGATAACATCAGCCCTGGTTCTTTCACAGGGTCTAAGCGCCAGACTCTGGCCCCAGGAAGTGCATAATTTCCTTGGAGGTCAAAGGGACAAGTGCATAACATGCCAGATTATACAACGTCCGAATGTCTCCAGAGGAAGAAAACATTTCTGTCTGTGGCAAATCTGGCACTTGGGCTCCACCACAGGAGCCGGACAGGGCTGGGTTCTGGGGCCTGGGTGCAGCGGCGGGCAGGGGAGGCATCCTGGGAACACTGTGGGCTCACACGGGTGCTGAGGGCGAGGCTGGGGCCTTGGAACAGGACTCCGAATTCCGGGCTGGGAACTGGGATGTGGGAGCCAGAGCAGGCAACAGAGGAGGGAAGATGGAATCAAGGAGGGAGCTGGAGGGAGAAGGGGCTGTCTTCTGAGAAGGAAAAGGGCATGTGGAAGAGCAAGGAAGGAGGCCCCAGTTCTCCTCGGAACTCTAATGTAGAGAGCAGCCTGGGTGGCATCACGGGGCATGGGAAACGGGTGGGGTGGCCACGAGCTCAGATCTGCAAACGCACGGACCTCTCATTGCCAGGAGAGTCACAGAAAACCCCTGTCTTCAACCGGCCGCTCTGAGCTGCAGAGGACACCATGCAACGACATTTACATGCTGTGGGCTTGTTTCTTCCAAGGAAACAAGTGAAAAGTTCCTGTCAGTGGGGAGGGAACGGAAGGAACGTGGCTCTGTGCCCAGCATGTGGCCTTGGGTCACGGCCCAGTTACTGGGGTGCGTGGCCCAGGCCGTGCTCTAGGGAACTGGCCTCATCACGCCTGGGATCACCGCTGGGGACAGAAGCCCCTCTCCAAGGCCCATCACTCAGAATGCAGACAATAGAACCCACTGCATCCAAGATGGCACGCAGGTGCCCTCTCTTTAGAGGGGATAAAAGACCTTTCCTACAAAACCAGCCACTTCTCTGTAATAAGCATGAATGTCCCCACAGATGAGAGGCCTGCAGTTGGGAAAAGCTGGTTTTAGGAAAGCTATTTTATCGAAAACGATGTTGTTTCACAGCTGGGTTTGCTGGCCATGGCCATGATAATGTAAGAGCCAAGGGCAGGGCGCTGTAGGCACAGTAAGGCTGGATGACCAAATTCCACAGACATCATCTTCCTCCTGGACTCCGGCATTTCAGGGGGAACAGTCCCTCACTTCTCTGTTTCTAGCGGTCACTGTCCTTCACTTTTAGAGGGCAAGTCCATGACCTATACATGAAACGGCAGATGTAAAGTAAAGAAACTGGGGGAGAGAAATGCTTCCGTCATCAACAGCTGTTTATTCCCCAGAGTTGTTTTCATAGTTCCCTGGCCCAGCAGTTTCCAGAAATGATTGTTGCCCTGCTGGCCATCCTGTTCCAGGATGAACAAAGGTATCTCTTTTACCCAAACACAACACAACAAAAACAGGAAGAAAAACTAGGCAAGATAAAGTTGCAGGGTTTCATATTACCACCAGTTTCTTAGAGATCTTTAAGGGTAAATGGATTCTAAATTTTCACTTGGAATTTTTTAAATTTAATTTTCGGATGTAAGTTCTGGGAGTTTTAGCCTGTTACCACCACGGCAGTCAGGACGCAGAGCAGCGCCACCTCCCGAAGACCTCCCTGCCGCTCGGCGGGGTGAATATTCACCTTTCACAGTGAGAACATCTGACTCTCAGGGCCAGAGCTATTTCTGTTCTGGGGGTTCACACTTAGTTCATTTTTGCCAATATAAGTTCTAATTGACAAAGAGAAGAGGACTAGAAACCCTTCACTGGTGGTCAGTGGATGACAAAGAAGCGGCACCAACTGTTTACCCCCATGTTCTGGCCAAACAACTTTGATTTTTAGAGTCAATAATTACATAAAGAAGGTTGTGACTGGGGAGTACACTTCCCCAGTCACACGAAGCAGGATCAGAAGGGGCTCCAAATACGGGGAACCCTAGGGACCAGCCTACCTGCTGCCACTGAACTTACACACCCACACTCTCCCCACAGAGCAACACACACCACATATACAATACACACTAACATATATGCCACACATACAATGCACACACCCCACGTATACAACACACACACCCCAACACACACAGTCAACACAAACCCCCCCAGATACCAACACATCTCACATATACGACACACCCTAACACACATTCACACATCCAACACACACACCACACGTATAGTACATACCAACACACACTCACACACCCAGCACGCACACGCACGCACACCTTCAGGGAGTCCTTGAGCAGAGCCCCGCCCATCGCTCCAGTCTTGGCTCCTGGACCCTTCTGATGTCGGCGGAGACGGACAGTGGATACGGGAAGCACGGCAGGTGGCAAACGCACTGTAACCTCTTGAGGCTTCCCATGCCCGCTCCCCACTGCCGTGAGGCCTGTGTGCCCAGCCCAAGTGCAGGATCCACAGCTTCACTGCAGGTACACGAGCAGCGGCAGGAGAGGGCCGGGCCCGTGCCCTCCGGTCAAGGATGCTGCACCCGTGTCCCCCTCCTGACTCAGAGGAAGAGAGGATGCTCCTCTCCTCAAGCGCTAACCCCTTCACCACAGCACTGGACACTGTCCCGTCCCGACACCAGAGGAAACCCACCAAACACACTCCGTTAGCACCTACTGGATGTGAAGTACATGCTGGGCCTCCACGTGTCCACAGAGATGCAAAAGAAACGACACGTGATCCCAAGGAGCTCGGGAATACTGGGGATGTCAATAGCCTACAATGATACCAGGCCAAATAAAATAAATGTTAAGCCAGAGGCACATACACCGGGAAGGGGGCCCAGGGGAGAGCGTGATGGTTACTTACAGCAGAGGCGAGGTGCACCCAGGGGAGCACGCCCCACAGCCACCTCGCTTAGTCCTTAGAACAACCTCGGGAACTGCTGTCGTACTTCCCTCATAAGAGAAAGAACAATGAGCCTCAGAGAGGTTTGGGAACTTGCCTGAGGTCACACAGCTATAAAGGAGCAGATGTGGAATTCAAATCCAGATCTCTGCCAATAGAGTGATGACGATAAGAATAATGATAACGATGATAACAGTCGTGGCAGTAAAAGTAATAATAGCAGCTAACATGGGCTGAGCGCTTGCCACGTGCCAGGCACACGCTGAGTAGTGTGTCAGGAGCTTTATCCTCTGTGGGAGATCTTTGTTCATTCAGTTCCTAAGTATGAAGACAAAGTCATGGGGCACACGACCAGCATGTCCGTTAACATCTCAGAAACAGAAAAGCAGATAAGGGGTTAGCGGCCCAGAGGACAGGGCTGTCTCCACACGTGCAAGGTTCCCTAGTCAGGTCTTGCCGGGCTCGGCCCTTTCTTCATACCGGGAAGTCATTTCTAATTCTCTGTAAAGGTGTAATGGGACATGACAGATGTTGGCTGATTTCAGGGAACTAATCTGTTAAAAGCTGAGTCAGCTGTCTTCAGGTTTTAAATTGAAATCTCACAGGTTGACGGAATGAACATTTTTGATGAGATGTGTCTGCTCCCCAAAAGGCTGACAAAGGGGGCCCGTATGATCCAGGGTTTGGAGATGCTGGATGCCATGGGCCTGAGGTTTAGGGCAACAGTGAAAGGACTGTAGGAAGGACTACAAGAAGCTGGGCACGTGGGTGTTTCTGCTGTGACAGTGTGAGTTGAGCTATAAACATATGAGGCCACTGATACCATCCATCCATCCATCCATCCATTCATCCGTTCATCCATTCAATCGGCCAGTCACTCGCTCATTCAACAAAGGCGCCTTGGGGAACACACCTACAACAGCTACGAGCACCAGCAGACAGTAACCCGCCTCCACCTCACCCCACGGTTCTGACAAACTCACGCTTCAGGCACCTCCCCCTGCTCAGGTTATCTTCTCTCTCACAGAGCCTCCATCTCCCACCTCTAGTGGGCAGGCTGGCCAGATAAAAAGGAGAGTGGGGTGGAGGCAAGATTCTTTTTTTTTTTTTTTTTTTTTTAGCGTTTCATTCAGATCTCCCAACTCCCCCCAAGACCAAAATTTGGAGTTCAACTCTGAATTCTTAGCCTGCAATACTTAAATCTGCCTACGAAGACATTTCCCCTGTATTCCCTTTCCATGTAAAAACGACACACAGGTCATCGGTGGGGAGGACAGAGCGGATCCCCGAGCACAGGGCTGGTGCTCATACTTTGGGTCCTTCTGGGCTCGTGTCACGTTCCCGCTGATCTCGGCCACAGTCATGTGGTCTGTTCTGCCTCGCAGTCTCCCGAGTCTCCTCAAGCCCCCCCAGTCCTCGAACAAGCTCGGCCCAAACAAAGGCACAGGAGAGTCAATACCCTTGAGGGCCCTCGGTCTCAAAGGGCCTAGAGCCCCAGCCTCCCCCATCCTGGGGCACAGTCCCTGAGGCCTACAGCAGGCCCCTTGGAGGGAGAACGTAGCCACCCCCTAACTCCTCCTGGGATCCCCCCACCCCATTCCCTTCCTCCTGCCTCCTGAGGTTTTCTCCCAAACAGACATGTTGCACCCAAGCCCTGCCTCAGGCTCTGCTTTGGGGACACCTCACCTACGGCAAATTGCTTCTACAATGTCACCATCTCCATCTCTGCCCAGGAATGAGGGCCACAGCCCAGTACTCATCACCAAGGGCCCTGCTCCTCCACCTGGCTTTAAGACCCAGTGAGCCAGAGGCCAATGGGGCCAAGGAAGAAAGGGAACGCCAGGCTCGAGCTGCCCTGGCGAGGCTGTGGCTGGGTGCTCCCTCCTCCTCTGGGGAGCTGGTGAGGCGGTGGGGAAAGGCTGGCCCGATCTGTCCCAGCTGTGATGCAGAGACCCGCAGCCGGGGGAGGCCAAGGGCAGGGGGGAGGGGGCCCATTCACTGGGGAGGGCACTCAGGACTCAGAACATATAATACAAGCGGCCCAGGGAGACTGGGCAAAGTGATTCAAAGGCAACATGCTCTGCCTTCTCGGCTCAAGGAGAGACGTCGACACCAGGGTAGACGAGGACAGTGGAGCCTGGCACGCCCACCGCTGGCTCCCCAGGGACAGCTCATTCCATGACAGATTCGGGGGCAGAGCTGCATAGCTGAGGGCACTCCTACTCATTTCTTGAAACCTCAGCACAAAGCACAGTGTCTGGCACATCTTCGGAATTCAAAAAATTACTTGTTCGATGCATAAATGAGGATTATAGCTCCAAACCCAGCTGTGGCTACAGGGAGAGTTCAGTAGCTACTAAGTGGTAAGTGCTCCGTTGACTGCAAATTATGCAAAAAGTCACGTGTGTTCATGTCTCCTCTGTCCATCTGCTTCCTCTCCCAACCACCCACCTGCCAGTTCACCAGACCACCCAGTAACCCCTCCTGTCGCACGCACCAATGATTTTTGGATCTTCACTGTCACCACCACTGAGGCGTAAGGGGTTGGACCACAAGGAATCTAACAACTGGGCCCCTCGGCGGGGCTCTCAGCCACCCAGGTAAAGGGGCAATAGCCCCGTGCCAGGTTGCCCACGGCACCCCACTTCTCCCATTTTGACGGGGCAGGTGGTAACCCCCTCTGTGGGGCAACCGACTCTGGGATCCAAGCCACCTCTGGCAACAGTTCTTAAGGGACAAAATAATAATTTAAAAAATGTAAATAAATAACTAAAGCAGGAAGAAACTCCTGGAGGTGATGGATCTGTTTAAGGCATAAACTGTGGTGATGGTTTTACCTCCAAACTCACCAAGCTGTACACATTAAATATGTACAGCTTTTTGTATGTCAATCATACCTCAATACAGTGGCTTTAAAAAAAGAATTCGCCCCAGAGCTTGCTTAAATCTGTCATCTGGCTCCACCCCCCAGAGAGCCTGTTCCTTAGATTTCTTTTGCAACCCAGGAATCTCCATTTTTAACAAGGACCTGGGTGATACTTTGGCAGAAGGGTCCTTGGATCACCCTTTGAAAACAACTGGTTTATACCTTGAGCTCAAGAGTGGTTCCAGCCCTCCTGTCCTCAGGTTTGGGGACATGTCGATGGCAATTCTGCAGCAAGGCAGAAAACTGGGCCAAGTTTCTGGGGCATCAACACTGCTTCTGCACCTGGGCCCTTGACCTCTGGGGTTGCTCTGGTTGGTTCATGTGGTCTGTGAAAGTACATGGTTTTTCAATGTCTTTGAAGTTGTGTGTGTGTCCTTGCGTGTATACGCATGTCTGTTGCGTGTCTCCCTCCATGTGGCAGGCATCTATGTACATCAGCATCTTTGCTACAGCTGAGCATTAGCTTCTGTCACCAAGGTGCTTGCAAGCCCACCTAGCTGTGCGTATGTCATGCATGGGCTTATATTGTGTTATCTGGGTTTATTCGTGTGACTGTGCACGTGCGTGTATGTAGGCAGGACTGGAACACCAGGGCAGAGATACACTCAAATACACAGAGAGGTTCTCCCTTTAATTATTTCATACTAAAAAACAATTCGATTTCAAATTATTTCACCACACAACTCAAGGTCCTAGAGATAAGTAAGGGAAAACTAAAGATAACCTAATAGCCCAGATAACTTATTGATTACTTCCCCTCAGAAAAGACACTGCACCTCTAAAAGCTTTTACATATTTATAACCACCTCCCTCATCTTGGTGAATGAGACTGTCAGTGGGTTGAATATTTCACTCAATATTCTCAAGGGTTAACTAGAACCCTTTCCTGTTGTACCTACTAGTAATAAAAAACAAATTAACTTAAAAAGCTAATGCCTGCAATGCAGATGCTTTCAGAGCTCTTATTTTCAATCAAACCTAACTTCTAGTCAGGAATTTGCACAAGCTACGCAATTTTGGAAACTATTTTTATGACTTTATTAAGTTACGCCTCCTTTTTTTTTTCTTTTGCAGTACGCGGGCCTCTCAGTGTTGTGGCCTCTCCTGTTGCGGAGCACAGGCTCCGGACGCGCAGGCTCAGCGGCCATGGCTCACGGGCCCAGCCGCTCCACGGCAGGTGGGATCTTCCCGCCCAGGGCACGAACCTGTGTCCCCTGCATCGGCAGGCGGACTCTCAACCACTGCGCCACCAGGGAAGCCCTATGCCCCTTTTTTGAAGCGACTTAGCTAAAGACATTTTGGAAGATGCCGTGTTCCCTGCTGATGGGGAGGAGATGATGGAGGGTCCCCGGCGTGAGTCAATGAGGCCAAGGTCAGCCCACAGGAGAGAACACTGTCCCCTGGCCATGGACTAAGCACAGGCCCCGGTCATAATGAGATCCAGACGTGGGGGTGTGGATGGCCCACAGTTGACATTCTACCAATATACTGACTCAGTGGAACACAGTCAGCTGGGGATGGATGGGGCCAGGACTGGAGCTACGGTCTCTTAACTCTCCTTCCAGAGGCTATTACTTGATAGCAGTGGTGGGACTTGAAACCCGGTTCTGGAGGCCAGAGCTTCACAACTGTGCCTCAGGGAAAGCAAAGTCCAGAAACAAAAGACAGCAAAACAAAACAAAGGAACAAAACCTATTCCCTCTAAGCCAACTCTGCAATCACAGTACCAGAATTTAAAAGCATTAAAAGTGTTCACATTTATACTGGCTAATGGCGGGGGATGGGGAGGGGATCCCCATTATAATCTAGGGCCTCTTCCCTTTATTTATGAAAAACTACTATTATCTCCTAGCCTCTGGGTGCTCCCCAACTTTTTGCCCCCGTTTCAACTGATAACTTCACTAATATCCTTAACTTCACTGAATTACTCCTTTGTTAAGTCCAAGCCCCTCAAGCCTCCATCAAAATTCTCCACGGTCAGGCCTCCCTCATCTAATCCTTACTTGCCAGCCCAAGCCTTCAACTCCTTGCAGGTGTCACTGTCATGCCCTCTCCCCGCATCTTCCCTTATTAATTCCAATCTCTGTGCCTCTCAGGCTCCCCCCATCCCCATCTCACATTTCCTTTAAGATGGACCTCAAGAGTACTTCAATATAGCCTATTCTCTAAAAACCCTCCCTATTAACCCATCTCGCAAAATCTTTCACTGACTTTGAATCTCTTTAACTGGTTTTTCTCATCACCGGTTCCCTAGAGTCTCAATGAATATCTGATGAGTGATCAAACATTTGTAATATCAAAGTATCAGAAATACACTCTAGGCAATTTGTGTCTTTTAATCTCCTCCGAGAAACCATAAACTCCTCCAGATTAGAAATCTTGCGCCTTATCTCCTACCCGTCAGTACATCACAGGACACACAGTATGCACCCAATGAATGTTTGATGAATTGAACGGAATTAAAATTTATCTCCCCCCGACCTAAAACAACCATGGAATCAATTTGAAGATAGTGTCTGAAACCAAAAGAACCAGGCAAAAAAGGTTACATTATTCTGAAAGAGTAGATTACTGGCCTTCATGTCCTAAATTTTTATGCACGCTCCACCCTTTTTCTTTGGTCCTGGTAATGGTCTTAAGTGTTTCAAATTAAGTCTAGACAAGAGCATTTTGAATAACCGGAGCAGAAACAAAAAAATCCACACATTTTAATCACTATTTCCTGCCTGAATGGCACGTCTTTTTGTTTGTTTTTCCTGAGTAGAGCTTAATATTTAGTCTTGTTTTCAGTTTGCTGGTCACACTGACAGTGGAAATACCCCAGCATCAATTTATTGCTTGCTCCAAAAAAATAACTGGCATCAATGTAGAATCAAATGCAGTAGTCCCCCCTTAATCACAGTCAGCCGCGATCTAAAAATATTAAGTGAAAAATTCCAGAAACAAACCATTCTTAAGTTTTAAATTGCCTGCTGTTCTGAGGAGCGTGATAAAGTCTCACAAAGTCCCGTTCTATCCCACGCAGGACGGGAAGGGCACCGTGGTGCTTGTGTTCAAGTAGCCCTTATTTTATTTAATAATGGCCCCAAATGGCAAGAACACGGATGCTGGCGATCCAGATGCTCCAAAGAGAAGCCTGTAAAGTGCTTCCTCTAAGTGAAAAGGTGAAAGTTCTCCATTTAATAAGGAAAGAAAAAGAAAGTATGCTGAGGTTGCTAAGATCTACGGTAAGAATGAAGAATGAATCTTCTATCCATTAAATTGTGAAGAAGGAAAAAAGAAATGCGTGCTAGTTTTGCTGTTCGCACCTCAAACTGCAAGTTACGGCCACAGTGTGTGATAGGGCTTGGTTAAGATGGAAAAGGCACTGAATTTGTACAATAAGATATTTTGAGAGACACCACATTCACATAACTTTTATTACAGTATATTGTTGTAACTGTTCTACTGTATTATTAGTTATCAATGTTAATCTCTTACTGTGTCTAATTTGTAAATTTCCTATGCATACCGGTATGTATGCATAGGAAAAAACACAGTGTACATAGGATTCTTTACTATCCTCAGTTTCAGGGACATCCACTGGGGGTCTTGGAACGTAACCTGGAGGATAAGGCAGGGCTGCTGTAGGGAAATGGCAGGGACTTCCAAGGTACGTTCACAGAAGTGCACAGGATCTGCTTCAGTTCCATCTCTTAGGGTGTGAACACTTCAAAGGAGACACCATTAAGGACCCCTTTCTCTCTCAGTGGGCCTCCAACAACCTGCACAAGCTCACCTCTGATTCCCCGTGGCGAGTCTTGGGGTACGTGCAGGGCGAGGACTTTCTCCAGGGACACCCCTCTGGAGACCGGGGTGCAGTGGGTCTGGGGCAGGGCCGTGGTGGTACTGTGTTCTTAACACGCTCTCCGAGTGATTCTTATGCACAATAAAGCCTGTGACCAGCGTGGTTTGATGGTTTAACTAGGTAACTGACCTTTGAGTTGGAAGGTCAGGTTGGACGGGGCTACCCACGCATCAGGGTTAAACAATGAAAAAAGCAGCCTTTGCTTCCTGAAAAACACACGGTCAGGCTTGCTTCACAGGATACCTACGGCAATATGCCCGGCCTCGACCAAGCACGCGCCTAATAGCCGGGGGAAACCGTTTGCTCCCCGAGACACACCTACTTTTCCAGGTACATCCCCCCCCCCCCACGAGGACAGGAACACCTCTTTACATCAGACTGTTTCCACATCACTAGGCGGGGACAACGGTGGGTTGAGACATTTAATACTGTCCATTTAAAAACAGGGCAGGACATTAAATGTCCTCCTCTTTGAAAGTGAGGTCGCCAGGGGATGATGGCCCAGCTCAGATACAGGGGGCCTGGGGGACCCAGGCCCTGCCGAAGGCTGGATCCACAGGGTGATGACTCCTCTACGTCAGGTGGCTCAAACAGAGTCTCTCACGACGCAGCTGAAAACGCCGACCTTCTCAGATAACAACGGACCACTGAGGAGCCTTCTCCACCCACCTCCTCTCCCCTGTAAGACGCAACACAATCAGGAAAATCGACTGGACCAATGTGGCCGGGAGCTGGCTGTCCCACGGCAAGGATTGATGCCGACCGGGCTGGAGGCTGCCCTCAAACCCTCAAACTGCCGTGTGTGGTAGCAAACTACTCCGGGGTTCAGACGAGACCCGGGGGAGGAACAGGACGCTGTGACCAATTTAGAGATGAAGCATCACTTCAGGCAGAAACACTGGGCTGGCTTTCATGTTGACTGTGCCCTTGAAAGCAGAGCTGGGCACAGGGGGGGCCACCAGGAGGACCCGAAGGACACTCGCCCTTTTTGGTCAAACCGACCACAGGAGGAAGGGGTCCTGCTCAGAAATTTATGCAACAGTCACATGAGGTCTAAAGAAAGGGGTCACATCACAACCAGAGGGAGGGCCTTCCAAGGCAAATGGGGGCACCGGGGCCGGAAGTGGAAGACGGAGAGGGGGCCTAAGGAGAGCCCTGGACTCACGGCACATGAGCCTTCCACACCCGGCGGGGCGGTTTCTCCTGCCGCCCAGAGCTCCTGCGCTGGGGTCCCCCGTACCTGGGCACCAGGGCCGACATGAAAGCGCAGGAAGCCTGGAGAGTCTGTCTGCTGCGAGAGGGGTGCCACGTGTCACGTAGGCACAGGAAGGTGAGAACACGAGTGAGGCCAAGAGTCCCGAAGTCAGCTTACCCAGTGCATCAAGTTTGGCTGTAAGTATGCATTGCCTTTTATTTTTGTGGTACGCGGGCCTCTCACTGTTGTGGCCTCTCCCATGGCGGAGCGCAGGCTCGGCGGCCACGGCTCATGGGCCTAGCCACTCCGCGGCATGTGGGACCTTCCCGGACCAGGGCACGAACCCGTGTCCCCTGCATCGGCAGGCGGACTCTCAACCACTGCGCCACCAGGGAAGCCCAGCAGGCAGATTCTTAACCACTGCGCCACCAGGGAAGCCCCTGCATTGCCTTTTAAATAGAATTTTTAAAAGCCTTTTTACAAGTTGCTCCGCTCAAGTTTTAGAAAACATGAATAAAGCCAGTATCGTCCATTAAACGGCATCAAGTTAACAAAATAATAAAAGCCCGAGCAGCCTTGACTTCACTGCAGTTCACCCTAAATTCAGGCCAAGACCTAGGAAGGAGCGGCCTGGCATGCTGAACTGGCACCCCCAAGTGTAGAGTGACAGCGGCGGCGGGGGGCTGGCCAAGGCACTGGCTATCCCTCGGATGGGCTGGTGACCCTAGATGACCAGAGCTTGCGTTCAGAGAAGGGCACTTTGTCGAGAGCACGCCTGTGGTTCCAGCCCCTAGCCAGCGTCTTCCTTCACCCTCTCCCGGGGGTCCACAGGGCCTGCTCCCTCCACCTTCAGGCCCAGGCTCCCCTTCCTCGGTGGCCACAGCCCTGGGCTCACAGCCTCCCCCTCTGCCTGGCCCCGGGGCTGCGGGCCTGACAGCAGACCGCAGAGGTCTAAGAAGCTGGTGAGCGGAGAGGAACCGGGTGAGCAGTACAGATCCACCCCTCCCGGAGCCCAGCAAGGACGCAGATGCGAGGCTCCTCCCTGGATGCTCAGGGCAGGCGGGTTGGGGGGAGGACAGCACGGGTGGAGGGGCTTAGAGACTTGTCTAATTCGGGACTGAGATGAGGGAGGTGAGGGGGCAGTGTGGATGTGTGGCCTGTGGCCACAGACCTCCCAGCAGAAGGGGTACGAGGTCAAGGTCAGAGACCTACGGGCTGAGGGCCGGCCGGCCGGAGGGGTGAGCAAATCGGCAAACAAGGTGTGGGGGGGACGGGTATGCCTCAGAACGTGTGACGGGCCCACTGTGCTGACGCGGCTCAAGCACATTCCCCGCCTTTCTCCGTGGCCGGGAAGGAGGTGTGGGGAAAGCACGTGCTCACTCAGGGGTCGGGCCAGCAGGGCTCGGGCACGGAGGAGTCGTGGGATCCTGGTTCTACTGCGCACGTGTCAACCTCTTAAATGTGTTGTCAGCCCCATCTTCTCATGGGCGTTTTAGTTTCGTATTTTGCCAACTTCCATTTTCACCAGGCCGTTCAACATCCCCGCAGACACGGCCCATCACCATCTCCCCAGAACAGATTCACTCGCTTCCCATTTCCAACCAAGCCCTGTGCACTGACGGCGCGCCAGATACGGAGCCAAGGACCCAGCTGCGTCCCGGCTCCGTCATCCAACAGCCCCAACACGGCTGCTGCCCGGACTCTCCCAGGTTAGGGGTCAGGGACAAAGGGGTTAGAGAAACGAGGCAACCAGCCCAGTCGCACAGCTCAGCGAGCGGAGGGTTGAGGCTTTCCTGACCCCAGAGCCAGTGCTCTCATCTGGGTCCCACCAGAGCAGCGATTCCTAACCCTGGCTGCGCACTGGGAGCCCCAGGAGAGCTGTGACAAACACCCATGTAGGACGCCACCCCCAGAGATGTCGACGATTCAGTGTGTGGGGACTGGGACCTAAATCAGGTTATTTTTTAAAGCCCGCTCCACACACCGGTGATTTTGACATGGAGCCAAGGGTGGGAAGCAGTATGCCACAGACTCCAGGATGGCGAGGGCCTTGCCTCTGCTCTCCTGGCTGTGTCCCGGTCCCCAGTGCTGTGACCGGCTCATGTTAGAGGTGAAATAAATCCTTGTTGAACGAGTGAAGGAATGAAAGCGTCACACTTTCCCACCAAGGGTGCTACAATCCTTCATCTTCCTGACCCCAAAGTTCTCCCACCACCGGAGCCCGCTGACTGGTCCCTAGGCTACAGACCCTCCCTCCTCCCATCCCCTTTCCACACGGACACAGAGCCAGCCTCTCAGAGCATCGCTTTCATCCTATCACCCACCCTCTGTTGTTGAAATGTTTCCGCACTTGCTCCATGTTTATGGACACAGTTGCAACCCCTTCATCTGGTATCTAAGACCCCAACATCCTGGTCCCAACCTATCCTTGCAATCAGATTTTCCACCACCCACGGATTCTCTGTTCTGCCAGGCAGGCGTCCTCCTGGTCTGCAGCGCGAGTCTTGCGCATTCTTGCCAGAGTGACTTCATAATGCGTGTCCCTCTCGCTCCTTCACCCGTGTCTGGATTCCACCCATCTGTGACAACCTGACCCCCCGACCATGCCTTTGCTCTTTGCCCACAGCCCCCCGGGAATCCCTCCCAACTCTGAACCTCTACACTTGGCTCCATTCTTACACGGCTTCTAATCATCATTTCAATGTGCACATGTCCTAAATTTCCCGACTACATCATGATCACTTGAGGGCAGCAATCTTACCTCCCAGGCAGTGACCAACACTGCACGTGCTCTGTGAATGCCGCTGGGCACTCAGCATCTCCTGTCTCGGGGCAAACGGCCTTACCTGTAATATCTGGACTGCAAGTAGGTGGAGCACACAGCCTTGGACACGTGACTGGCTGAGCCGAAGTCGATGACCTTGACTCTGTACGGCTGTCTAGCTGGATCCACCAGCATGATGTTTTCTGGTTTGAGGTCGGCGTGGATGAGACCTAGGCTCTTCAGCTTCATCAGGGCTGTGGCAACCTGCTGGAGGACCGGGCGAATGTATTTGAGGGGCAAGGGGCTGAACTTGTTCTGCTTCAGAAAGTCATAGAGGTTCTGCTCCAGCATCTCAAAGACCAAGCACGTGTGGTTCTTGTGCTGGAAGCACTCGTAGGCACGGACGAAGTTGTAGTCGTCGGCGCTCTCTGTGCTCAGGCGGGCCAGGATGCTCACTTCGATCTGACCTTGGCGGGCGTATGACGGGTGGTTCTTCAGGATCTTGATGGCCACAATCTCGTTGGTGCCCCGTTTCCAGCACTTGACCACTTGCCCAAACGTCCCTCGGCCCAGGAACTCTAAGACCTCGTACGTGTTGGTCATGGAGCACAGCACCTCATGCTGGACCAGCTGATAATCCCCCTCGCTGTTGGAGCCACTGTTTTTGGAAGTGGCGGTCGAGGTGGTGGCAGTGGGTACAGTGGCCCCGCTGGCGTTATTCTGGATCATGGGTGGGTGCTCGTCGACGAGCTGCACGCTGCTTGTGTTCTCGAGCTCCTCACTCTTCCGCTTGAGTCCGCATTTTTGGTAGGTATCCAGAAGACTCACAGTGCTGCGACGCATGAGGTTGTGCGGCCCGCCGAGGACTGGCCCCGTGACGGAAGTGCTACCTGCTGATGTCACGACGATGTGCCCGGTGCTTCCTGGGAAGATGATGGTCTGCTCGTACGGTAGGCTGGGGTTTGGGATGGGCAGGGAAGCGCTGACGGTCGCGGCGGCTGGCTGGGATGGTGGCGCGTTCTTGCTCTGGCCGTACACTTTGCTGTGGGAGCCGTACCCGGTCATGTCCCAGTTGGAACCCGGCTCTACTTTCAGTTTCTTCACGCTACAGAAGGCACTTGATTGAAGGGTGTGAGGGGAGAAAACGTGCACATGTGAGGCCATACCTGTGAGAAAGTGAAAGGCAAAAAGAAATAGCTTAGTCACCCTTACTCGGATGAACGCGGCAGAGCCACTTCAGGCTGACCGGCGGCGTGGGTCCTAGAGTGTATACTGTCTTCTCACTTCGAAACGACGTCGGAAAAGTGAATCTATTCCACCCAGAAGCACCGGCTGGTCGCTCGGTCTGCGGGCTCCAGGGGTTCCAGTGTTGTGCCCGCCACCATCAGGAGGGTGGGAGGCTTGAAGGGTGGGAATACAGTCAAGACTCAGAGACACAATTAGAATACCAGAACTTAGTTCATTATGTAGTGGTTTTTTTTTAATAAATATCGTTTGTGATAGAAACAAATTCTTCCTCAGTTCTCACTGGGCTGCAATCCTATTAAAACTGAAGACTGTATCAGGTGGCCCAGCTGTCATGTACTTAGTTGTCTCACGTGGCCAGCTCCTCTCTGTCACAGGCCCTAAGACTGTCAGGCTTACTCATCTGAGGAAACAGCTTCCATACAGGTCCGATCACAGAGTCACTCGTGATCTGCTGGCTTCTGGATGAACCATAATTACCCCCTGGCATCTCAGTCACCTTAAATAATTCTGTAGGGTTGAATCAACCAGCAGTTGGTCCGACGTTTTCATTTAGATTGTCTGAATCATTTTATCAGCTTTTTTTTGGAGGGGAGGAGTGGACAGCACAATTCATGGGCTCTATTCACTCAGCGTTCCTGCTTTTATCTATCAATACATTTATCTAGAAAGTAATACTACTTCATATCAAAACCTCACCCACAATTTAGATAACCTCAGAAATCTGTAAGACCATAACTCTGGAATGGCTGTACAATTTATAATTATGGTGATAGTGGAAACAAACAAAAATTCATAAAAGTGAATTAAGGAAAAGTAACAAGGTGATGAGGAAGGATAAGTCCTTACAGGTAAAAGCAGAAACACTGCCCATCTTCTAAGCTGCAGTTGAGAAACATTTCCTATAAAAGCATAAGGAAAGTGGGGTTTCTATCAAGCGCCGTTGGTGTTTCGCGATCCCAGTGTTCGTGTCTCTCTGACACCCTGGCATTACCTAGGGGGGTTATTTAACATTTTCCTTTTCTCCTCGTCACCCATCACCCTAGTCCACCCTCTCTCTCAGCAACAACCCACCTTCCACTCTGTCCAGAAGCCTGAGGCCAGCAGCCTTGCTGTCCATCTTTATTCTCTTCATTTCAAAACACTCCTGAATTTGCATCCATCCTCCATCCTCTCTTCCATCTTTCTGGTCTCAGAGGAAGAGGTGTCTCTCTGTTCCAACACTAAAAGTTCCCCCTATTCTCACGATTCAGCCTCTCTCGTTTTCTCTTGAATGCTATGCTCCCTCCGCTGTCCACTCTGATGGCTTTCAATTTCTCCCTGTTAATTGGATCCAAGTCCTTAGTAGGTACTTAATAAAGTTTTGCCAAAAGGATCAGTGACAATCTTTCTCTTCTGCCTTCACAGCTGCACATGGAAACTCCCAACTTGGAAGGTGAGAGGAGTAACAGCCGTATTCTTCCTTTTCGATACTTTCCTTCTTCTCACCTGTAATCAATCGTTTATGCTCCCTTTTCTTCAAGGCTCACTCCTTAATCCATCTCCCCCAACACATACACACACTACAGGACTCTGTTCTTAAAGGTAAACGACCTCCTAATTGCCTAATCCAATGGCCTTTTTTCAGCCGCTAATCTCTTTGACCTCTCGGCAACTGACCAATCTGATACTGCTGACCACGACTTCCTTCTTGATGCTCTTATCTGGGCTGTGTGAATCTGTAACCTCCCTATCCCGCGTCTGACTGCACATTGTGTGCTGGCTGGTTCCTCTTCCTCTTCCTCCTTTAAAATGTGGGCGTCTCCAATGTTTGGACTCTGTTCTCTCTGGATCGAAGCTGTCACCTCTATGCAGGCGACCCCGACACGTTCATCACAGGCGAAATGCTCCCTCGTGCCTTCCAGTGACGTATTTCTACCTCCTGCTACAAAATCAAGGATGATCTTCCAAAGATGAACTCCTTACCTTTTCCTAAAAATCTAGCCATTTCACCCTCCATGATAATGTCCCCATGGCTGTTCATAAAACATTCTTCTAGTCACTTGGTTCCAAACCTTTGAGGATTCTTCTTTGCCTCCATGGATGGACAAGAAGATTTGGAGTCTCATTTCTCTGTCCTTCAAAATGTCTCTTGTAACCATCTCTTTGTTTCTGTTCTTGCTGCCTCTTCCATAGTTAAAGCATTTATGACTCTCCAGTAGACAAAAGCAAGCACAGACATCTGGTCTACCTGAGCACTCTTTCTTCCTCTAATTTGCCCATATTCAGCCACCAGATTATCTTCCTAGAACATTTCTAAGCATGTCACGTCTCTGTCCAGAAACTTTCAATGATTCCTTAGTGTCTAGAAGATAAATGTGAGGACTCTTAACACCTTCACATTTTTATTTCAACTGCTTTGTTGGCTTCACCTCCAACTATTAACCTTCCTGAACCCTCAATTTTAATTAAGCTGTTCTACTCACTGTTTCTAGAATGTCTCTTACAGTTCCTACCTCCATGCTCTTACACAATTCCCCCGTCCGACATGCCTTCACCTCTTCTCTCGGCTTATCCGAAGATAAGACAATTCAGGTGCCTCCTCTTCCCAGACAACTCTAACCTACACTGATATTCCCAACTCTCCATTCCTAAGGCACTTACCATGTGCACTGCCCATTTGCCCACAAACTGCATTTCTGCCTTGCGGAATCTCTTGTCTTGAATTGAATTACTTACCTTTTGTGCTATATAACTTTTTATACGTTTAAGTCATGTTTCCATAACCAGGCTATATTCAGAAGGCGCGAGCTACAGGTTATACTTCTTTTCTCCCCCTAGCATTAAGCCGGGTTTGTTACCTATGGGAGGCACTCAGTTGATGGAATAAAGCACTCTAACTGATCAGGCTTCGAGGAGAGCTTAGTTTTCTAGCTATAGAGCAATTACCAGTCACAAGCACCTATGGAACCTGGCCTCACTCTGGAGAATAAAGAAAAACCTGCCAATACTTTTCCACCCACACTAAGGCAGAGTCCAGGCAGCTCCTGTCCTGGGGTCAGCAGTCATGTTCTGTCTGCACTTCATCCTCAGGTTGAAGGGCAACCTCAACCTGTCTTAACACCCAGCACCTGCTCTGAACCCTACCTTGACCCTGATCCCACAGATCTGACAGAAGCTTCCTTTCTTGTTTGGTTCCTGAACTCCAGTATCTACTTGTGTAATATGACTATACTTCTGTAGACAGCCTTCTGCCTGACAGAGACTATTTTGGTTTGCTCATTCAGAATTCACACTTTACCTGTTTCTTCCTATGGTACTTTCTGTTCAAGTCAATCTCCCCTTAATTCTATAATAACACAGAAAATAGCTTTTCTATATTTATCCGTATTAAATAACCACATTGTTCTAGATATTTTATACAATATAGAAATGACCAATCCCTCAGCTTTTAGTAACGTATCCACTGAAAAGGCAGAGCAATAAGCATTTCCTTTCTTCTTTGGTATCGAGCTCGTCCCTTACTGCTCCATCCTCAGTGCTTTGTGGCATGAGGACAGGGAGGGGGGCAGCGAGGGGTCAGAGGTGGCAGAAGAAATATGCTGATGTTACATAAAGGAGATGTAGCTCTATTCTCTGTTTTCACTGCTTCAGAAAAATCTTGGTGGAAAGGCCAGGGTGTAGCAGTGGAATTTTACAGAGGGGAAGAGAATGGCTTATGACTTATTTGCTACTGGGATGACAGCCAAGGGTCATAAAATTGTGGAAACTGTCACTGGGTACCTCTGGTGACAGATTCGCGGGATCAGAGAGGAGACCTGCATGGCTAGAGACACCCTTCGCCGCACCGCCTGCTGCAGACTCTGGCCTGGCCTGGTGTGGCCACTGCTGCTCTTTTATAAGGTCAGCAGCCACTCTTCTAAGAACTAGATTAGCAATTCCCGATACAGCCTTATTTCCCCCTCCAGCTTGACTGAGATATAACACATATAAAATCATGGCAGTTTAATGTGTACAACGTGATGATTTGATACGCATATATGGTGCAAAATGATGATCATAATAAGGTTAGTTACCACCTCCATCACCAAATTACCTTTGTGTGTGTGTGTGTGTGTGTGTGTGTGTGTGGTGAGAACATTTAAGATCTACTCTCTTAGCAGCTTTCAAGTACACAATACCCCGTTGTTGACTACAGTCGCAGGCTGTACATTACATCCCAGAACTTATTTATCTTAGAGCTGGAAGTTTGCCATTACAGTCTTATTACCTTTATTCTGTAGCAGAGGCCATTTTGTTCTGCGAAGCAAACTGCTCAAAGAAAATACAGGTAAAGAAAGTCTTCAATAATAAAAATAATAGCAATTATTATTACTACTACTACTGTTACTTATTTTTAAATCTCTAAACTATCTTATAAGTGATAAACCGTGGCTGATAGTTGCGTAGCTTAGTCTTGAAACAATCCTACAGGAATAACCAAACTTATCGCCAAACATGTCTCCTTGAGAGTGTTTTTCTGGAACAAGTTCTCCTGATTCATGGAGATTCCGGTGACACCCTTTGCATTCTACACCCTTTGCATTCTATTTATTCAGATCCCCAAGGCTGGGGCCAAGGAAGGCGAGGACCTTTGTGTTTTCCACTCTAGGAAGAGCTGTTTCCTCTCATTTCTTTCTGTGTTGACCTCTGTGCTCTTCAAGGCCTGCTGCCCTCCTTATCTGTCAATTTTCTGCTCAGAAAAGGCAGGGGGTTTAATGGGCATTTTCAGTTTGATCCTATGGCACCATTTCAATCACTTTTTAAGTCATCTCTGCCCTTCCTATTTGGTTCTTGGAAGAGAAAGTGAATTTTTCTCCACCTTCCTTGGGAGACTGGGAGGCTATTACCATATGGGTGTGAGGGCAGGTTTTGAGCCCATGGGGAGTGAGGCACCAGGGAAATCACTGTAAGATAAATCTGCAAAACTCACACCTGCTCCCTAGAGGGCGCCACGAGACCCAGGCCGTTCCACAAAAGCCCGAGGAGCCTCCCAAAATAACTCCTGACATGACTGCCGCATTGTCACTCATGTGAAAGCACAGTGAGTCACCACAATTTAGAACTAAACTTTCTAAAAGGCACATCACTGTTACCACCTGTCTCATAAGAAGGTCAAAATTATAAACACTGAATATTAGATATTCATCAGGGCCTTGCATGCTTTTTAATGTTACTGATACAAGTTTGTGCAGATGTTATAAAAGTGACCAGTAAAAAGCATTTAAAAACTAATTTATTAAAATTTAAGTCAACTGGTACTACACAACTGTATGTAATATGTCCTTCCTTGCATATGGCAAATGAAATACAGCTCCTATAAAATAGGCACTAAAATACATCCTATAGTTAGCAGAATTAAACTCCATTATTTGTAAGAAGTCATTTCTTATTACCACAAAGATGAAAGACTGCTTCTTTCATGCCCCAAACAAATCCAGGTCCCAGCTACCCAGGGTGCATTTCTGACGCTGCTAAAGGCAGTGAAAGCACTGGGCCCTCTTTTAGCCATTTTATTCACATGCTCACTTTGCATTTTTAAAAAGATACGCACAAAAGTCTGCATTTCAAAATAATATTTTTAAAACATTTGCCTTCTACTCTTTATTAGAGCTGCCATTTACGTCCATAAAATGTTATCACACTTGAATTCAAACCCTATTACTCAGGAGTCTCATGATTCTCCAGATTTTAAAATCTTGAGCACCCAGGAAGTACCAGGCTCTGGGCAGGATATTTTACGAACAGGGTAAACGTACATCTGACTTTGGGACAATCCGGAATTACCCTTGTTATTCCAAATGAATTAGTAAGAGCACCCTCTCCACTTTCATTCTTACGAGGCTCCTAGTTTGAAAACTAGGAAGTCAAGTGATGGGTTCAGGCTCCTATAATAAGTGGAAAAACCAGAACTTGACCCCAGAAGTTCAAATCTGGATAATTCTATGTGCCGCTTTGTCTTAATAGTTTAAAGAGAAATTTATTTTTCTAGGGTTAAGAATAATTTTTTCCACCTTAAAAAAAAAAGGATAGTTAAAAATCTTCGTGATCTTCCTGAGCTCTTAAGTCACAAGAATTTTTAAAAGGTCATTTGTTAAAGGATTGGCTCATTTAGTTCATTTTTTCCACATATTTGCCTAGTTTCTTCATAATTTTATATTTCACAATTAGATGAACTGAAAAGTTGCTTCACATCTGAGTACATTTCCTTTCCATTTCACCATCCTAAAATTATCTACTGGAAGATCAGACTCTGCTGATACTACAGGGATGAGTGAGGGTTCAACTATGATTAAAAAAATAATTAAGCTGAATTCAATTTCACTGGACTCTATCAAAGCTCGAGAGAAGGAACTATAAGTGAAATAGTGGCACCATCTTTATCAGTATGTAAAGTTTAATTTTGGTGTTGCAGATCACCACTCAGAATCCAGTTATATTATTAAAGAGAACAGAATCATGAACACCTTAGTTTGGGAATTCCCTGGCAGTCCAGTGGTTAGGGCTCCATGCTTCCATTACTGTGGGCATGGGTTCCATCCCTGGCCAGGGAACTAAGATCCTGGCAAGCTGCACAGTATGACCAAAAAAAGAAAAAGAACACCTTAGTTTAGGAGGTGCCAACTTCCCCACTTCCTATAGTTCTTTGGCCACACATTTCTACCAAATAGTAAGTATTTGATAGAAGCTACAGATCTTTCTTTTTTTTGTAATCCAGAACTCAAAGGACAGATTAATTCCCATACCCAGCTGACTGCTATATCTCTTACATATCACATTATGTACATAAGGTATAATAACATTATAGAATATTTCAAAAAATATATGAATGTTAGAAATACACATCTGAATGGACATTAAAAATGCCTAAAAAGGGTTAATCTGTATAATCATTGATTACCATAATTAGATGCCTCAGGGGTTGAAAAGTAATAGAAAAAATTTCTTCATTGATATATGTAACAATATTCATAAAATTTTAATGACAGTAATCCTGCTTGTCAAGTTTATATATTTCACAAGTAGTACAAAGATAATTTCAGGTTAGCCCATTTCTAAATAATACATTTCCAAAACAGTGTATCCTAAATGTCTATGGGGCTTGTATATCATTTTCCATCAAAGTCTATTTATCTGCTAGTTGTGTAATGTTAAATGTGTAGTATATTCCACCAGAGCACAGTTTAGGATCAACCACAAGCTCTACAGAATTCTTTATCAATAATGACAATCACAATACTACTGATTCCATTAAGGGCCCTCTATATAAAAAGACTGGAGTTGGGGACAAAAGGAAGCACAAGACATCTAAGACATCGGCACTGTGCTAAAGGAGCTGAAAATCTCATGGGGGTGCCAAGTTCAGTGCAAAGTAAAAAGGACAACTGGCAATTCTGGGCAACATAAGCAACTTGACAAAGTAAATGCAACAGGAGTTCAGAGGCAGGAATCACTATGGGCTGTGGTTAGGCAAGGGTTTACAGGGGAGGTAAGTAAGACTTGAGCTGCGACTAGAAAGATGTTATATCTTTTGAAGGGCATAAGGACAGTGTTCCAGCTCCTGCTAACTGGGCGTTGGGGGCCTGCAGCCAGCACTGTGGTCTCTGCCCTCAGGAAGCTGAAGCTTTGCTTGGAGACGACTTAGGAACATTTAATACATTAACAAATGCTCACCCCCAACGTAACTACCAGTCTACACTGTGTGCACCAACAGCCTACTTACCCAGAATTGTCCTCTTCTGATAATTTCAATCTTCTAGAAGTAATTTTTAAATACTGAAAAGGCTGGTGTGAAGCCCTACCACTAAAGCCACTCACTTTATACTGACTGTCATCTAACACTCAATTAACAAGTCGTAGAGGGACTGTCGTTACTGGGTTTGCTCTCTGTGTCAGACTCCAGGTGCACACACCCTACAACCGTAAGGTCAGGTGCATTTCCCATTTTACAGATGGGTAAGTGGAGTGCAGGGAGATGACACAGTTTGTCCAAGCTCACCTTGCTACTACCAGCAGGGCTGGGATTTGAACTAAGGTCTGCCTGACTACCAAATCTGTGCTGTTAACCCTTCTCCTTCATGCTTTAGGGTCTCGGAGTTAAAGCACCAAATAAGGAGACAGGTACCAAAACAGCCAAGGCAGAATGAAAGCTGGTGTGTGAGAGGAGACTGATCTAAAGTACGGGGCACACAGACTGCACGCCACCTGGTAAAACAATGGACCCCACGACAGCACTCCCAAGTCACCTGCATTTCTCTATCCTCTGGTTATGATGACATTTGGGAAATACAACCACTCAAAACTGTTCAAATAAAATAAATGTACCTCCTGAAAGAGGTAAACTTCACCTCTCTGATGTACAGTGGCGCAGTGGAGAGAGCACCGGTCTTGGGTGAGCTGACCGGGGCTGCCCTAGCAGTCCAGCGGGGAGGTGAGGAGGACCTGGACTAAGGACCCTGCCTGAGAAAACAGAAAGCAAGGAGCAGAAACGTAAGACTGTGCAGAGAAGAGGGGCAAGACGCACGGACAGACGGGACACAAGGGCAAAGGCGAGGGAGCAATCGAATATGTCTGGGGGCCTGAAAGGAGTGGGGGTTCCACAGACCATGACATGGAAGATGGGAGGTGGTCTTAAAGTGTTGTTTCTCTTGGGGGATGGGATAATGGAATGGGTTTTGAACAAGATGAATTACAAGCACTGACAAGAGATCCAAGTTGAAACCTTCACTGTGCAGCTATTCATACTGAAACTCTGAGGCAGGGAAGTGCTTAATTTACCAAAGTTACAGTGTCAGGAGCCGCTGGCCACTGACAATCAAGCATCTAGTTCCCATTTGCTGAGCTGAATCCTGAATGAAGATAAACCATTTTGAAAAGACAATGGAAATCAATAAGATGGGCTAAGCTTGCACAGGAGGAATCGGAGCGGGGAGAGGGCAAGGTGACCCTGAACCAGCCCATGCATAAGACCAGGGACAAAGGGGTGGAGTCAAAAATATGGCTAAACAAAGATCAGTAGGGCAGAGTGACAAAAATATGGAAAGGGAAAAAGACTGACATCAAAGGAGCACATCCCAAAGAGACTGGGAAAGGAACGATGTTGCTGAAGACGAGAGCCAAGTGAGCGGGAAGAGCTCAATTTTTAAAAAATTAATTAATTAATTAATTATCTTATTAACATTTATTTTTGGCTGTGTTGGGTCTTCATTACTGCACGCGGGCTTTTCTCTAGTCGCGGCAAGCGGGGGCTACTCTTCGTTGCGCTGCGCGGGCTTCTCATTGCAGTGGCTTCTGTTGTTGCAGAGCACGGGCTCTAGGCGCGCGGGCTTCAGTAGTTGTGGCGCACGGGCTTAGCTGCTCTGCAGCATGTGGGATCTTCCTGGACCAGGGCTCGAACCCGTGTCCCCTGCACTGGCAGGCGGATTCTTAACCACCGTGCCACCAGGGAAGTCCCAAGGAAGAGCTCAATGTTGGAGAGATTTCACGGAAGGCATTAGTGACAACAGAGAGGAGACGACGTGCTGTATGTACCAACAGAAAAACCAGGATGGGAGAATGGGTGAGGGGTCGTTGACCTGAGGGCCGCCAACAACACCTAGATGAAAATGGAATCCATGTGGGTAAAGCTGTTTCCCAGGAGAAATGGTGTAGAAAGTAGAGCAGATGGCAAATAAAGTAATCCTCGGGGGCACAGATGTTGTCAAACAGTATGAGGAGGACAGTATGAGTCACAGTGAAGAAGTCAAGTACAAAACGATGAAAAAAAAACAAAACCAATTAAGGGATTGATCCAGGAGAATGAAAACAGAGAAAGCGCTACTGGGCCTGGCTAGGAATAAGCCACCAGCCCTCTTTTCCCACAGGGTCAGGAGGAGAGAGAGAGAGAGAGAGAGAGAGAGAGAGAGAGAGAGAAGGGGCACTCCCCTGGGAAAAGAACCAGTGCACCATGTTATGCCCCTTGCTTTCCCAAGAAATATGATTCTCTTAAGGACTTTCAAAATCTTTTACGTCATCTGCCTTGAATCTGCAAATTCTACCATAAGCTGTGTTTCTCCAGTTGAGAAAACATCCTTTTCCTACCATTTGCAAATTCTCCACATATCTATCTACCTACTGGCTCATTACTTGTCCAAATCAGCCCTTATCCATGTTCAGACTTATTTTCTCTTTCTGAAAGTCGCTAACCTCACCTATAACAGAGTCAAGCCTCTCTCAAATTCCCCTTCCTGTGACTCTCCTCATTGCCTGGGACTAAGCCATAAATCACTATGGATGTGCCAGCCTTTCACTGCAGCGGGTAAGTAAATGTAGCCTATAAATTGATTATCTAGAGGCCATGTTACCAAGTGTTCATAAGCAATCTGAAAATTACCAATCCAAGATAATTCTGGTGAAAAAAAAGAATGATACCGATAAAACAAACATGCTTTTCAGTTTCTTTCTCCAGGAAACTGGAGAATCAATGAAAGGAAAACAAGTGTATAAAAAAAAAAAAACCTCAAAAACTCTGTTTTCAAGCAATAATTGCATTAATTAAGAATGTTAATTATTAAAAAAAAAAAACTTCTCAACATAGGTGTATGTATTTGCTAGGATGGCCATAACATAGCACCACAGACTGGGGGGCTTAAACAACAGAAATTTGTTGTCTTGCAGTTCTGGAGGCTGGAAGTCCAAAATCAGGGTGTTGGCAGGATTGGTTCCTTCTGAGGACCCTGAGGGAAGGATGTGCTCCAGGCCTCTCCATGGTTTGCAGGGGGCTGTCTTCCCTTTGTGCATATCTCTAGGTCCACATTTCCCCTTTTTAAGGACACCAATCATATTGGGTTAGGGCCCACCCTAATAATCTGTAACTTGACTACCTCTGTAAAGACCCTTCCTCAAATAAGGTCACATTCTGAGGTAATGGAGTTAAGAGTTAAACATGCGTTTTTACAGGCAAGGCGGTTAGGGAGACAATTCAACCCTTAACAGAAGGTTTAAGGAAATCAAATGCATTTTACTAACGCATAACTGTCTCAGGATATATTGTCATATTTTAAAAGAACTCTCTCTGTTTTTCCCTCCTTGGAGATAAGACATTCCATGTTGTAATTTCCCTATATCTTGCCTCAATGGACCCTGGAGGGGATTTCAATTAGTCAAATATTATACAAGCAAAAGCAAAGTGATTATTTCAAATTAAATTCTGCATAAGTTTACGTTACTTATGCAGTGCTTCCGGAAAAGGCCATGCAGGAATGTCTCTGCAATGTATATCGAGGGATAATAGTAGTCATTCTGGTATAAAAGAGAATTGAAAGTCACATATTAATAACACCAAAATGGGAAAGTAAACTAAGTTCCTAGCTCAGATTCTGAGTGCTCCAAACAGTTCTGAAGGAGACATGGGTACACTCGAGAGGCAAATCAGTTGAGGGCTGGGCGAGGATGAGGAACTTTCCTTCTTCAGGGCCACTCTCGCCTTAATAGAGCCTCGGATGGGTCTTTTCTCAGACACACTCTACTTCCCTTCTGCTACCCATGTTGTCCTTTTAGTCCAAAGGTGGTAGAGGCTTACATTTTTCAACTTTGCATCTTCTTTCCAACTGAGGATCTCAAGAAGATAACATTTAAACACATCTGGTGGGATGAAAAAGGTAACACACCCACAAACCGTAAAAACAAAATCAGCTGTACTTCTGGGTTTAACCCAGAATTTCATTGAAATACACATTTTTCAAAGATCTAGCAGGCTGCTCACATTGTCCCTGAAATGTTCTAAATGAGGCAGTTAAAGTCTCAGCAGCATTAATTTTCAGGTGTTTGAGTCACAACAAGTCTTTACAAAAGCACTGTGTCCCCGGACTGAATACCTCAAGAAAGCGGTGAGCTGGAGTGGGGGGCAGGTATTGAGGGGTTAGCTACGTGTCTGGCGATGCTAGGGTAAGCCTCAGATTGAATTTTTCTACCCTTCAGAAATGGTTTATGAGGTCCAAATCAAGACTAAACATCTGGTAGGCTTGTTTTCTCTTTTAGGCAAAAAAAAAGTAGTTATTCTTAGATTCCCCTTACCAAATTATGTGTTTTATTTAACCTTACCCATCCTATGCCCAGCCCACAACTCATCTGTCTTGTGAATTTAATTAGCTTCTCCTACAGCAATGCTTGGCGCACTCAGAATCGGAACTGAAAACCTACTTTACTCTTTTCCATTTTGGTGTTCTTATTACTGAGCCACTGTCAACGTTCTTTTACACCGACACATTATGTAAATCTATTACTCTGTTACTCTGGGTAAATTCTATTAAGAAGTGACCCCTCAAGAGGTAGGCTGGAGTCCTAACCCCTAGTACCTGTGAATGTGACCTTATCTGGAAAGAGACTCTTTGCAGGTGTCATCAAGTTAAGATGAGGCCGTAGTGTGAGTTCTAACCCAATACGACGGGTGTCCTTATAAGAAAAGGAGGAAGGACACAGACACACAGAGAGAATGAATGCCTCATCAGGACGGAGACAGAGCCTGGAGTGACATAGCTGCAAAAGCCAAGGAACGCTGAGGATGGCTGGGGGCCACCAGAAGCTAGGAAGAGGCGAGGGAGGGTTCTGCCTTGAGTCTCAGCCGGAGCATGGCCCTGCTGACATTTTGGTTTCAGACTTACAGGCTCCAGAACTGAGAGAATAAATACCTGTTGTTTTAGGTCACCCGGTTTGTGGTACTTTATTACCGGAGCCCTAGGAAACTATACTCTTTGTGATGTAACTCAGGATATATTTCATTGAAAAAACATGTTTGTACTCAAGCTACGATAAAGTATTTCTAACAATTGCAGAGTCACGCTGGCCGAACAGCAGTCTGCCCTGACAGCCTGTCTTCGCAGCCTCCCACTTGAAAGACAGGAGGAGCATCCTCAGCCTCACACGCCCCCATCTGAAGTCCGAGTCCTGGAAGGGGGTTGCTAAACACCTCTTCTCTTTATGCAAGTATATTTGTTCTTCGTGATCAACATGTGACTTCTCTGGAAGGCACAGAAAAGTTCAGTCTGTTCTCACCAGCTACGGCAACAGTTAAGGAGTCCCGGCCAGCACTTCCTTGGACCTGCCCTCTCTAAACCTCAGCTTCTTGCTGTTGTACAGACAAACCAGGACAAGAGACCACCACCTGCGTCCTGATTTCAGTGCAACACCTGTCGCTGCCTCTTGTACTCATGTTTATGTATTTCTTTGAACATTTCTCTCGTGGGCTGCTACCTACCTGCAAAGAAAACTTTGTGAAGATGTCATACAGACCCAGGGATGCCCATGAGGCCAAGTGCACAGAGCTCTTTTTCCTGGGTTCTCTTCAGAGACAATATTCTTTCATCCCTCCTCTTAAAAGCACAGTAATATAATCCTTCCTACTTGATTTAAATGGTGACTGCTGTTTACAACAGTAACTCTACGTTACAGCTCCTTTGCTCCTCGGAGAAGTTTTTCATCACTCTCAGTTGCCTTTCACTGACGTCTGATGAAACTCAACTAGCGATGAATTTGGGAAAAGGTAGAGGAAGGAGGAAGCGCCGCCCGATGGTGTAAAGGGAGGAAGGGGGGCGGAAAGACATAAAGAAAAGCCGGAGGGATGGGGGAAAAGCAGGCTGGGATGCTGGGAGGGAGTAAGGTTGGGGAGGAGGAAAAGGGGAAAGAAATACAAGACGGGAAGAAAGGGAGAACACAGAATGCAAGTGAAATGGTATTGTGAGCACATGCAGAATAATTAAGGAACACTGCAATGTGTTTTGTAAACTATGAAGCACAAGAAAAATGCTACATGGCATTATTCACAATATTTAGGCATGTATTTGTGTGTGGATGTTGCAGATATAAAAACCAGCTGGCACAGGGATCCCTTGGCAGGACAACCAATAGCCCGTTCTAAGCCGTGCAAATTAAAGCAGGCTCTTTGGGCCGCTGCGAGGACATTTTTATGCTGTGAGTCACTGTCATCAAACCAGTCCTGGTGTTGCTGTGACCCAGCAACCCCACAGTGCTGGCCACTGGCACACGGCCTGAGGGGAGGTGCCCACTCTGATGATACCGGGTCTTGCTTCCCTCCCCCGGAGCACAGCGAAGGCGGCAGAAAGCTCTCACGTGTCCTGCTCTGGGGCACAGAGGATGGCAGCTGGTGACATAGCTGGTCCCAACTTAACAGTGGTTTGTGCTCCAAGGGCTCAATTCGGATCGTTCCTGAGTTCCCAGCCACTGTGTCAGATGTGGGCTCTGCCCCTTGCAGGCTGAGAGAGTCTCAGCAAGTGATGCAGCCTTGGCACCCCAGTTTCCTCCTCTCTGAAATGGAGACAGTATCTCATAGGGTCCTGGTGTGAAGGGAATGAGTGTCTGTCATGCGCTTAGAGCAGTGCCTGGTCCAGGGTGAGCTCTACGTAAGTGTCCGGTGACAGAGGGGGAGGGGGAGGTCAGCTGGCTCGCCGAGGCCCATCTGACAAGCAGCACGGCCAACACGCCGGCTGCTTGAGATGAACCAAGTTCACAGGGTACCAGGGGTCCCCTCAGCACCACGCCTGGCCGGACGAGGGCCTCGGTACCCTATTTCTGAATGGCCGGACGAGGAAAGACAGAAAAGACAATGAAATGGGACGAGAGCTCATTTGTCACCTATCTCAAATGCTATTCCTGGAGGGAAGGCAGGTTTGGACAGGAGGAAGCAACTTCCAACGATTCTGAAGAGGACACCGGGGAAACGTGGAGGGATTCAGAAGATTCAGATACAGACTCTATATTTTACCTACTTTACTTTAAAAGCGTATGTCCTTCTTTTCTGTGTAACATTTTAATCAAAAGCACTACTCCGGCACACTACTATATACCAAATGGATAAACAAGGACCTACTGTATAGCACAGGGAACTATATTCAATATCTTGTAATAACCTACAATGGAAAAGAATCTGAAAAATACATAAATATATATACATATTTATGTATAACTGAATCACTCTGCTGTACACCTGAAACACTGTAAACCAACTATACTTCAATTTTAAAAAACTAAAAAAAAAAAGCACTACTCCTGGTCATAAACGGGACCCAGTTTCTATGCAGTGTACTCATTGCACATATGTATCTACTGTATAAACTATGACCCAAGCATTTCTGATTGACAATCAGTAAAAAAACTGAAGACTCTAATACATGTGATAATTATGTTTAATAAATTATATATGTTCTACTTTACTCTTATTAAAAACACAAAAATAGAGAACTTAAAAGGATGAGATAAAATATACATATTCTAATATTTTCTTCTACATCCCAATAAATTGTTCTGAGCCCTGCATTTTGAAAATCTGTTGTGTTATAACCCAAGTGGCTAAAGCCAAGCAACTTGGAATTAGTCTTGGCCATATGGTTAAACTTGGCCAATAAAAAGGGAGTGACAAGTGTCGTTTCTGGGCAGAAGCTTTTTACAGCCAGTGTGCAGTTTGCCTACTTGGTCCCACTTCTCCTTGGGAACGTAACCAGAGATGATCCCGGGGTGGGTGGAAGGATGGAATGAGGGTCAGAAGGAGCGGAGACCCCAGCTGACTCAAGGGGCACAGGCAGCAAGATGGTGGAGCAAACCTTTGTTATTTTAAGTCCCTAAGATGTGGGGGGGGGTATTTGCTGCCACAGTATAACTTAGCCCATCCTAACCAGCCCCATAACCTTCCTTAATGCTCCTATCCCTAATGAGCCTGAATTAATGAGGTTGACTGTAATTACCTTTTGACGCTCGGCATCCTCACCCACCAAAATCAGAGCCCACATTTTTTAGAGACAACTTAAAAAATTCTAAATAGTTCAGTCCCTGGCTTCCATATTTTAGCATCACTTCCGGGCTTTGTGAAAAGGTTTCCTGAGATCAGTGGGTCAAATGATGGAACAGCTCTGACCCTTACAGCTCTTAAGTGACTTCAGGTGTACATGCATTAATCCCCACCCAATAACTTTCCTGAACAAGTGGAAGGTATAGGATCACCCATCACAAATGCTTCTCGTTTGGTTTGGAAACTCTGAGGCAAATGACTTTGCAGTGACAAAAACGGGAAGCTGCTCTCCAAACCCAAACAGGAGTTTGGCACCACAGAATTTAGGCTTACGTGCCCTCGTGGGAGAACCAGCTGATGCCCTGTGCTGCCGTGTTCTCTGGGAAAAATGGACTTTTCACACCCTGCCCCCAGTTGCATGATGCAACGGTTATGTTCTTGGTAAGGAATAGTCAAGTTCCGACGTCATAATAACCATGAGTATTACTCATGGGAAGCTCGCAAGCCTGGCAAGGCACAGTCTGTACCCTCTTTATCACTGAAGTCAGCAATGGGTTTAAAAATAGCATTTCTCACACACCCAGGGTACCACTGATTCATTAATGGCAGAACAAACACTATTCTGGACTCCTTACTTATATGGGATTTTGGATTGAGATGCCTAGAATTGAGGTACGCACAGCATCTGTCATTCCCCTAGTAGGGGTGTTACGCTGTACTGTCTTATAAATAGAGATCTGCAGATCCTAAAAGAAGGAATTCTCAAAACTACAAACCAGGATTTAAGATGCCATCTTATTTGTGACTCAAAAATGATGAACCTAAAATATAAATAGCCAGAATATATATAAATTTGGGAACTATACCAAACATGCCGAACATACCAAAATAAAGAGGGCTGATGTTACAATGATAAGTGATAGCTGTCTCAGCGAAGTCTATAAAAAAAGAGTCTGAGATTTTTCATTGTTTAGCGGGGAAAGAAGGTATTTGAACCTAGATGCCGGATACAGGTTCTTTAGAGAGAAATATCCCTGAAGCAGAGAATGTTTTCATAATTTATAGGTATCCATAAAAGCACGTAATGCATTCTGCTCAAATTCTATGCTTAGTAAAGCAATCTCTGATTTCTAACAGGGACCCCAGGAAGCACCTTCTAAGGAGGAAATGCCCTTGTATATGCATGTCTAGGGTTATCTTTCTTTAAATAATTCAGATTAATCGTCTTCCGTAACTGCGGTCCCAACTTGGCACCAGGGTCTGGTTTCGTGGAAGACAATTCTTCCACGGATGCAGGGCGGGGCGGGGGGGAGGAGGGGCAGGAGATCGTTTCAGGATGATTCAAGCATCTTACACTTATTGCGCGCTTTACTTTTATTATTATTACGTTGTAATAGATAATGAAATAATTATGCAACTCACCATAACACTGACAAGAAGGAGGCGGAGCTCAGGCGGTGAAGCGAGCGATGGGGAGCGGCTGTAAATACAGATGAAGCTTCGCTCGCCCGCCCGCTGCTCACCTCCTGCTGTGCGGCCCAGTTCCTAACAGATCGCAGACCGGTAGCGGTCCGTGGCCCAGGGGCTGGGGAATCCCTGTTCCATAACATCGGTTAGTAGGAATCCGTCCTTCTGAACGTCATAATCCTTGACGAATTTATGAAGTCACATTTCCAAATCTGCCAAGCTGAGGATTCTAGAGGCCGTGGTGGTCAGCCAGAAATATCAGCTGAGGGCCTGCTATGCCCAAGCACCACCCCAAGTGCTGTAGGAAGGCTACAGGCGTCGTGAAAAACAGTACCACTGCTTTTCAAGAGACCAACAAGACGAGATGGGTGACATGGGAAAGGATAACTGACCATATAAGGCCGGCGTAACGGTTACCGACTGACTGCAGGGGTCAGAGGGAGAGTGGGGCACAGGGGAGCACCCCAAGAGGAAGAAGGGGGCAAATGAAGCACAGAGGCCAGGGGACACACAGCGGGCTTAGGGAATAAGATGAGACCTGTTTGGTTTTTTTTAATTAATTAATTTTTATTTATTTTACTTATTTTTTTCTTTATTTTTGGCTGGGTTGGGTCTTTGTTGCTGCGTGCGGGCTTTCTCTAGTTGCAGCGAGCGGAGGCTACCTACCCTTCATTGTGGTGAGAGGGCTTCTCATCGCAGTGTCTTGTTGCGGAGCACAGGCTCTAGGTGCATGGGCTTCAGTAGTTGTGGCACGTGGGCTCAGTAGTTGTGGCTCGTGGGCTCAGTAGTTGTGGCTCATGGGCTCTAGAGCGCAGGTTCAGTAGTTGTGGCGCATGGGCTTAGGTGCTCCGCAGCATGTGGGATTTTCCCAGACCAGGGCTCGAACCCGTGTTCCCTGCATTGGCAGGCGGATTCTTAACCACTGCACCACCTGGGAAGCCCGAGACCTGGTTTTATATAAATTTTATAAGCCATGTACTCCCCACAGGACCTGGGGTAGTTTGCAGGTACAATATAAAAATAAGATAACTTAAGATAAAGCAGGACAGAAGCTGTTTAAAGGGAACACAAGGAAACAGAAAGGGTCTGACTGCAGCGAGGGCTCCTGCAGAGAGAGTGCAAATGAACTTGGAAAGACTGGAGTCAGATGCGGAGGGCCTTCGGCACCAGGCTTTGCCTGTAGCTGGGAGGTGGTGAGGAGTCTCAGGGGTGTTTGGTGGGGGCGGGGGGAGGATAGGGTTAGCAGGGCTTCTGGATGGAAAATGGACTTGTGGCAGAAACCTAGAGGTAACCTGCTCACCTTGGAGGTGCATCTGGGAGAGAAGATCCTGGAGGAAACGTGGCGTCAGTGGGAACTAAAGCAAGGTCACAGACAGGAGATGAAGGGTCAACTAAAGACCTGGGCAACTAAAGGGGAAGACAGGGCAGGAGAGGAGTCTGGGATATCGTGTAGATCACGGTGACAGATCGAGGGGAAGGCTGGTCCCTTTCTTGGCGTGGCAGAGGGAGGCACGGCGTGGTGCGCACGGCCAGGCCGGCTGGGCGGTGGGCCCTGGGAACAAAGGGGCTTGCGGGGCACGGCGACTCTGCTGCCAGAAAGAGCTCAGACACACCAGGGACCGGGTGGCTGCAGTGCTCCCCCAGGGAACCCAGACAGCAGAATGCAAGAGGTACTCGCTGGCAAAGACTGCCCCCCTAACCCCCAGCCTGCCCGATTCTCGGTGCATGTATTTCGCAAGCCAGAGGTGACCTGAAACTAATCAGCGTTTAGGCTGAGCCTACGAGTTACTGACTTGTGATGCTGGCCTCAGCTGAAGCTGGGAACACTCTCAGAGAACACAGAATCGTAGTCCTTAGGCTTGGGCACCTACGGCCCTGAGTGAGAACACACGGAAACCCTTATAGAAGCCCATGGATCGATCAGAACAACTCGGCCAGTTAGGGCACCTCATCTTACACAGAAGATGTGAGCGGAGAACATCCGAATGTGTGTTCTCCTGCTGACGGCCAGAGGCAGCGGAAGTGCTCTGGCTCCTTCACCAGCATCAGATGCGCCCTGTTTACTCCTCCAGAGGGGCTGAGGGGACCCGGTGCTGCAAGTTTGTTCTAAGGCAGCTCTCAAAAGGCGGCGAAGGACAGAAACTGCACTGCTCACGCTGCACCTCACAGCCCTCAGCTGACGCCGTGTGGTCCTGGCCCTGCCACTCAAGCCCTTTGCATTCTTTTTTAGTTAAGCAGAAAATGAAGCTTTCAGCTCCATTTCCACTCTCTCTGCATGAATCCATTTCTTCTTTCTTTCTTGGCTCAAGCTATATGGCTCATATAAGATTCCCACTGAGTTCTTCAGTGACTCTTACTTTGCTAAATATTTTTCTAAGAAATGCTGAATCAAAATAAAAGGTGGGAGACGGTATGAGAATACATTCTAAGGGGCAAATGGAAATATAAGAAAGGTAAACGAATAAGCCTGTGGATTTCTTGTTTCCCAGCTTTTACTCCCCTCCGTATGTTAAGAGTCATGGGGGTAGTGCCCCATGGAAGTGAAGTCAGCAGCCCAGGAATCTGTTTTCCACACTTACCCCTGCAGTAAAATTCCAGGAAGTCACCAGGAATTCCTTGGAGGAAAAGCTCTAACACCAGTTAGCTCAGAACTAGAAACCACTCTGCAATTTCTTTGTCTTCCCTGCATTTCGTCCAAAGTATGGTTGCAAATCACCACAGTCCATTTTTCCCTGGACTGGAGGAAAGTGAGCTGACGATGGGCCAGGGTTGGTAGCACCTGGGAATGTGGGCTGGGCAGCCCGGGCTGTGACCATCTGGCCTCCACTCCACGAGGAGTCAGGCAGGAAGGTGCCACGCCCCATTGGTCCTGGGCCCCGCAAAGCGATTCAGAGCCATGGGATCACCACTCAGCCACGACACAGAAAATGAAGGGGAACAAGATGAGCCTTTCTTTGGTTGCAGGCTAAAATTTGGGGAAAGTTATCAGAACAAAGCAAAAGACCGTGGTTGCCGGGGAGGTCGCTTTCCTTCTTCTCACAGGAAATCTTTCCTGCTGCTTTAAGAGCAGAGTCGCACCTGCTCAGACACCAAATGTCAGTGCAGAATGGGGGGGTGAGATGGGGAGCTGCACCTTGAGTTATTCAGCCAGTGACGAAGACACCAAGTCACTCCTGAGCTAAGGGAACGCGAGCCGGCCCCAGCACATGACTTAGAGAAAGGGTTCAAGTTTGCGAAAAGAAGGGCCACAGTGAAGGAACCCCCGACTCAAAGCTTAACCGCCTATACACAATCCACGTGCTTTTCCCTGAGCACAAGCCAAGCTGATGTGGGCCACAAACAAGACTGAAGACCTCATTCCAAAAGGAATGAGAACATCACTGGGTCACGTGACAAAACTGGAGTACGAACCGCGGGTTACGTGGGAGTTCTGAATCAGGGCTAAGTCTTCCTGAGTTGGGAACCGCATGGCGTCCTGTTCTCAGGACACAGAACACACGCGAGGAGGGCGGGGGAGCCAGTGCTGTTCACTCAAACTCTGCGCGACGCTGGAAATGCCCGTAACTCTTTCTGTCCCACACAGTAGCCACTAACCACAGGTGGCTACTGAACACTTGAAAGTGTGGCTGGTATGACCGAGGAACTGACTTTTACATTTTATTTACTTTTAATTTAAATGGTCCTTTGTGGCTAATGGCTACCGTATTGGATGGTGCAGAAATCAGGGGCCATGACATTTATAACTTATGCTCAAATCACTCAGAAAAAGTAGCATTTATGTGTATCTAGATACGTACGTACACACACACGTGCGACCACAGAGTAGAAGTGAGAGGGAGGGAGCACGCGAGTGAAGGCAGATGATAAAGCAAATGGTGCAAAAGGATAACTGGTGCAACTGGGTGAAGGTACGGGGGCTATGCTTTGTATTATTTTTATTTTTGCAAATTTTCAGTAAGTTTACAATTATTTCCAAATAAAATGTTTTTTCAATATATGAGGGTGAACATTTATTCATTAATCACTGAAACCTAACAGGGTCCAACTGGAACTTATTTTCAGGTAGGGGGCTGGAAGCAGGAAGTTCAGGGCATCCCAAAATTCTGAACAGATGTCGTGGATCCCAGACAACCCTTGATGTGTCCTCACAGCATGGCTCATCCGCACCCACCACCTGGTGCTTCTCCCCAGGGGCAGGATCAGGGCTTCTCCTCTCTTTGCACTGGGTTCCGAGCCTATACGTCTATGTCCACAGAAGACTTGACTGCAGCGGCAAGTTCAGAGCAGTGTTTTAAATAACAGCTTTAGTGACCGATAATCCACATACCATAAAGTCATCCTTTTAAAACATACAGTCCAGTGGTTTGGAGTATATTCAGAGTTGGGTGATCATCATCACTATCTAATCCCAAAACGGTCTCACCCCCTCAACAGAAATCCTACACCCATTAGCAGTCCCTCCAGTTCCCTCTTCCCCAGTCCCCGGTAACAGCCAATCGACTTTCTGTCTCCGTGGATTTACCCATCTTGGACAATTCATATAAATAATATCATACAATATGTGGCCTTTTGTGTCTGGTTTCTTTCTCTTAACCTAATTGTTAAAAGTGCACCCATGTTGTAGTGTGTATCAGCATTTCATTCCTTTTTACTGCCAAATGTTCCACTGAACGGATATAGCACATTCGTTTATCCATTCATCAGCTGGTGGACATTTGGGTTGTTTCTCGTTTCTGGCTATCTTTATGAACAATGCTGCTGAGAACTCACGTGCAAGAGTCTGTGTGGAAAAACATCCACAATTCTCTTGGGTGTAGACCTAGGAGTGGAACTGCTGGGTCGTGTGGTAACTCCAGGTTTAGCCTTTTGAGGAAGTGCCACACTGTTTTCCAAAGTGGACTCCGAAGTCCCCGAGAGTCATGGCAGACAGTGGTCCCGGTTAAAGCCCACGGAAGGCAATTCCACAGACACGGCTGCCCTCTGTCATCCTGTGAAACAGCACAGTCTCCATTCAAAGCAGGAGTCCGGGTTTGTTTGATTCGAGGTAAATAAATTAGAGAAGCTGTGACTCGCTCGGTGCCAGCAGCACGCTTAGCCTCGTACCGTCCAGAGGCCGAGCCAGCACCTGGCATGGGAGGCGAGGCTGGCACGTCTCGCGCTGGTGCCAGATGAAGAGGCTCTCTGTGCATAGAGCAGCTGCAGCAGGACGCAAGCTGGCACTCTCTCCGCCGGTCCCCTCACCATGGCGAGGCTGTCTTGCTACCGGTCAAAGCCCAGGGAGAGTGATTTACTGTCACCCGCAGACTGAGCTCCTACAACCGCCCACTGAGAAACTGGCAGAGAGAAAGACGTGAAGAGAGTGAGGGCCACCAGGGATCCAGAGAGCAATCAGACGGGGCGGGCGGGGGGGCGATGTCAAAGAGACAGGGCCTTCGGGGCCTGTGAGTCCTGACACATTCCAGGGTGAAGGCTAAGACAGAAGCCCAGGAAAGCAGCCAGGCCCCCACCGATGCAACTGGAGGCTCAGTAATAGGCCTGTGGCCCCCGCCAAGCTGGTGGTAGACAAATGCCTGAGCTTCATGTTAGGGCACCGGACTAAATTCCTAGGCAGAAGTGCAAATTCCGAAGCCACACCAGCAAGTTTTGAGGTTGGGGTGATGGGCTGCTGAGGTGAGGATGATTTCTGTGGCTCCGTCACAGCTCTGGGGAGCCCCTGGGTCCCTTCTGCCATCCTGAACTCTGGGCCCTGCACCGTCCCATTCTCTTGCAACGTGTCACTTGTCCTTTACCTTTCCCACCTTGGACAAACTTTGCTGCCAAATGTTTTAAATAAATGGTATTCCAAAGGAAAATGGTTACCGATTTTATTTTATTAATTGATTAATTAATTAATTCATTTATTTTGGCTGTGTTGGGTCTTCGTTGCTGTGCGCGGGCTTTCTCTAGTTGCGGCACGTGGGGGCTACTCTTCGTCGTGGTGTGTGGGCTTCTCATTGTGGTGGCTTCTCTTGTTGCGGAGCACAGGCTCTAGGTGCGTGGGCTTCAGTAGTTGTGGCTCATAGGCTCTAGAGCACAGGCTCAGTAGTTGTGGCGCACAGGCTTAGTTGCTCTGCGGCATGTGGGATCTTCCCGGACCAGGGCTCGAACTCGTGTCCCTTGCATTGGCCGGCGGATTCTTAACCACTGCGCCACCAGGGAAGTCCCTGCTATCTATTTTAAAAGATACCTCGGGCTTCCCTGGTGGCGCAGTGGTTGAGAGTCCGCCTGCCGATGCAGGGGATGCAGGTTCATGCCCCGGTCCGGGAGGATCCCACATGCCGCGGAGCGGCTGGGCCCGTGAGCCATGGCCACTGGGCCTGTGCGTCCGGAGCCTGTGCTCCGCAACGGGAGAGGCCACAGCAGTGGGAGGCCTGCGTAATGCAAAAAAAAAAAAAAAAAGATACCTCAACCACATTTTTGTGTTGTGGGGATGGAAAAAGGGAAGGCAGGTGGCTTGAGATCCTGAATGGCTCCTACTTGGACAGAGTCTGCCCACCAGGCCCCATGCAATCTACATGATCTAGTCCATCCCTCCAACAGTTTCTCCTCAGTTCCATGAATAGGTAGCAGTTCAATACAGCTCTGAATTTCCATAGGTAACTACTCCTATCCCATGTGCCTTCACTCTTTAAGTCAGCATTCAATAAATATCCATTACGATCACCATTATTAATTTCGTGGTGTCTATAATATGCCTAGCCTTTTAATATCATAGATAAGTGGGTCCCACACCTGATCTAAGGAGAAAAGTCTGAGGAAACCAATAAGAACATAGACTCGAGCTTTACATTACTATCTCACCTCATCCTCACACCGACACTGTGAGGCCGTTATCGTTACCTTCTCTTTACAGAAGAAGAAAGAGACTCAGACTCACAGGCTTAGCTGACAAAGGTCATAAGCTAGCAAAAGGACAGAGCCAGTGTTCACATGCATGTCACTATACCCTAAAGCCTGTGTGGTTTTCATTAATAACATAAGTGACAACGTTTTAAACATCATACACCCCCTTTCGAGCATGATATGGTTAATATTCGTAAAAAGAGCAATGGAGTAGGAGTTAGAAAGGTTGGTTTCAAGTCTGGCTTTGTGTTAACTTTGAGTAAGTCACTTAATATTTCTGAACGCAGGTTTCCTCGTGTGAACGAGGCAACATTTCCCAAAGTGTGCTTTGTGACCTGGGAACTGTTAATATCTGTTATGAAAAAAAAGAACAAAATCTGAGACCAAAACAGTTTAAGAAAGGCTGGGTTAAATAAAATTAAGCTGTTGTCTTTACTGCAAGACTTCTCAGAGCCTTTAATGCACCAGTGCACACTGAATCTCCAAGAGGGCCACACAATATGCGCCACAGCCCAAAGTTATTTATCAAAGGACAACTTTTTCTTTTCCACATAAAGCATTTAATGGTTTTTGGTCAAGATGGGAGATTGGTAAATACTGGATTGGATCATCTCCAAGGAATCTTCTAGCTCTAACAGTCAATAATTTTCTGGTTTATCTTACCCTTCCAAGTAGACAACACACGTTCTGAGGGTAGAATGTGCTTTTCTGTGACATCAAGAAGATGGCAGCCAGGTAGAGGCAGGTCCAAATGTTCATCAGAGAAGCAAAAGGAGACAGATGGCTGCACAATAATGGACGTGCATGTCTGGAGGGACCTCCTACCCTTTAAAAATAAGTAACCATCATCCAAATGCAACTGGACTGGCTTTGGCCTCCAAAGCAAATTTGCTGGGTATTAAAGAGATTTAAAACTGTCCTGACTGACTTAAGAGGAGGAATCAATAATGTCTGTCCACGACACTTCAAATCCACATTGAAGGAAAGGCTAAGTTGTCAGGGCACATGTGTGGTTCGGCAGTTTCACAAATTGGTGGCGCTGGCTCTCTAGAGGACAGTCCAGGCCAGACTGCCAAGGCCTTCACTTCTCTGGAGGCTCCCTTCCCCCGGTGTGCAGGGAGAAGGGGCCCCAACTATAGAGGCCCCGAGAGGCTTCTGGGAGGGGCAGGAAACCCCGCTGGGCCTTGAGGGATGACCTGGATTTGAACTGGCAGAAAAGGGACGGTTATAAGTGTCAGGTTGGGGGGATGGAGAGAGGGGATGATGGCTGCAAAGGCAAAGGGGCAGCAAGTACAGAACATGGCTCGGGGATGCTGAGTACAGTTCTCAGAACAGAGAATAATTTCCAGGTCCTCTTGGCAGCTTCAAGGGTTCCCCATAAAACTCCCTTCTCCTTAAAATAAACCCATGATTTTCCTTGGGACTTTTTTTTTTTTTTTTAATTTTTTGGCTGCGCTGGGTCTTCGTTGCTGTGTGTGGGCTTTCTCTAGTTGTGGTGAGAGGAGGCTACTCTTCACTGCAGTGTGCAGGCTTCTCATTGCAGTGGCTTCTCTTGTTGCGGAGCATGGGCTCTAGGCATGCAGCCTTCAGTAGTTGCGACGTGTGGGTTCAGTAGTTGTGGCTCGCGGGCTCTAGAGAGCAGGCTCAGTAGTTGTGGCACACGGGCTTAGTTGCTCCGGGGCTTGTGGGATCTTCCCAGACCAGGGATCAAACTGGTGTCCCCTGCATTGGCAGGTGGATTCTTAACCACTGGGCCACCAGGGACGTCCTGGGACATTTTTATATATGACTTAAAATTGCCAGATCACTCTTGGAAAATACATTACTCATCGTGGCAGCGGCACTGTGGAAGGAAGATGATGTTCTCAGGTATACCTCCATGGGGTCTTCAGCCCCGACATCCAGGTGCCCAGAGCATGGGGGCAGGATGGAGGATACCCTGGTGCTGCAGAAACTAAAAAAGCTGTACAATTACCCCCTAAGTTCTCCATCTAGAAAAAAACCAGGACTTAGAAATAGCCACTGCCCTACAGAATCTGCCAGAGCTCCCTTCCAGACCCTCGCTACCCCTGCTGCTCTAGGTTCCAAATGTGGGCTCTACGATGAGAGCTTGGTGCTTAGAAGAGCTCGTGACAAGACATAAGGGTAGGCGTTAAGACTCAGGATACTGGGCATTCAATATCTGGGCAGTTAGTTCTAGATGTCACCTAAAAGGTTACAGATTTCTGTAAGAAACCTGGTAAGAGTGATTAACATTGACTGCATGCCTATTTAAAAGCCAGGCACAGTATCTAAAATATATTGAGAAGTCTTACAACTCCACAATGAAAAGACAAATAACTCAATTTTTTTAATGAGCAAAGAATCTGAGTAGACACTTTTCTAAAGGAGACACACAAATGGCCAATAAGCTCTTGAACAGCGCTCATCGTAATTAGTTGTTAGAGAAACGCAAATAGAAACCACAGTGAGATACCTAGAGAAGGGAAAACACATGTCCACACAAAAGCTTGTACGCCAACGTTCACAGCATTACTCAGAATAGCCAGGAAGTGGAAACAACCCCATGTCCACCAAGTGATCAATGGATAAACAAAATATGGTGCATCTACACAATGGACTACTGCTTGGCAATAAAAAGGAATGAAGTGTTGATACTTGCTACAACGTGAACAAAATGTGAAAACATTATGCTAGGCAAAAGAAGCCAGACACAAAAGCCCACATGTCCTAGAATTCCATTCATATGAAATGTCCAGGACAGGCAGATCCATAGAGACAGAAAGCGGAGAGCGGTTGCCAAGGACCAGGGGGAAGGGAGAATGGGGACTGATTGCTAATGGGGCTGGGATTTCTTTCTGGGGGTGAGGAAAATGTTCTGGAATCAGAGAGTAGTGATCGATGCACAACTCTGTGAACAGACTAAAAACTGAGTTGTATTTCAAAAGGATAAACCTTCTGGTATGTGAATTACATCTCAATAAAGCTGAAAAACAGGCACAAGGGTAAATGCTTGATACATATTAACACCCAGTGAAGCTGAAGTGTGCTATCATTCACTTTTTGCAGGTGAGGAAACTTGAGGACTGGCGAGGAAGAGCTAATTGCCAAAAAGTGCCCAGCTAGCCAGGTGACGGGGTGATGGGGTCTAAACTTGGGTCACTGGCTCCAGAGGCCACATTCTGGCCACCTCATCATGCTGCTTCTTGCCAAGATGATAAGCTAACTGGCAACTGCAGAACGGTTCCTATGGAAAAAATAGCACTCCCTGGACAAAGAATCACTGACCGACATAAAATGCTAGTGTTGGAAGTCACATTACGGGGCATCTCGCCAAGTCCCTTCATTTTACAGATGAATAAGTAGGGCTTCAAGGCAGTCAACTGACCTGCCCAACCAAGGGAGCAAGGCTGGTGGGAACGTTCACCCCTCTCCTTTTACAGAAGACGAGCTGGCGTATTGTTCGCTGCAATTAGCCAGGAATGAAAAGGTAGCTGGAGTTCACCCAGTCGGGGCACACAGGTCAACAGGTATTCAGCAACCTTCAAACATGCTGGCCTCACACCCGTATCCCAGCCAGAAGATCACTCAAGCCGGTTATAGCTCAACACTATTCTACGGTTACCCTGAAATTTCTCTCCCAACCCCAGGAGTGCTCTGAAAAGTCCCACTAGGGTGCAACTGTTCCAAGGATCCCTCAGAGCTTTTGAACTACTTAGCAGGAACAGGGAGTTCTGGATTTAGCATTTAAGTGTGAGGATAAAGCACTGGAGACTTAAGAAACTTCCTCCCCCCTAGTCTGAAGTGACACTATGGGGAGCCACTTGAGAAGGGAAGGGGAGGAAAGCTGAAGCCAAAGGAATTGCTGCTGCAACCATGGGGTCTCGAATGCTCTAAGTTGGGGGTCTTTTCAATGCCTGCTTAATGGCTCCATGGGGATGTCCTGTCTCAAAGTTAAAATGTCCCCAATCAAGCTCACAGCCCTGTTCTCCATCCCACAAACCTGCTCTTCCTTCTGTCTTCCCTTTCTCCCATGACTATACGATCATCACCATTCTCCCTGTGGCCCAAGCGAACTACGCTGCTTGCCTTTCACACACCCCTGGGGCTTGCCTGGGGTCCCCTGGCTCTACGTCCCCACCCACTGGGCACTAGGGCCCACCTCCGCCCACGTGTGCTCACCGCAAGCCCTGTCCCAGACTCAATAAATGCTCACTGAATTGAGAGGCCAATCCCATCCACGACTAGCTGAGCCCTTCCCAGCAAGTGGCGGCCAAGATGACTGCAACACAGAAAAAGAGGAGATGGGTGACCTCACATGAATAGGTCACAGAGAGGTTATTAAATAAACGACAGAGCCGGGAAGAGCGGAGCAGATGCCGCTCTTTGCGTGTATTCTGCTGGAACGGAAAGGCACACCAAGACAGCGGGGCCACTGCCTGAACCTGTAAATTACTAACTATTTCCGTGTGGTCCCCCGAACTCTCCATGTGCTGATGGCTACTACAGTCAAATCATTACATTCAAATGGAAAAACCTGTGACCTATAACTTGCGCCGGCTGGACCAAAGTAGACACCCACTGTCCCCAGCCGAGCCTCGCGCCTGCAGCGACCTCGGGCTCCCCGCCGCCCGTCCGAATCAAGGCCATCCTTCAAAGACCAGATCGAATCAAGCATCCCTGGTCATTCGGGACCTCAGGGTTTTTTCTTTGTGTCTCGCTGCCGGTGCTCATCACATCTTACCTTGCATCCCTTGATCTCTTTTGTTGCTTTGTTTAATCCCGTCTGCGATGAGCTGATGAGTTCTTGGCGAAAAGCAGGCGTGTGCTTCGGCGGGCACTGTCACACCGTCTGTGTGGGCGTGAGCCACGACGAGCGAGCACTACCTACTGCCGCCCCCAAGCCCCGGAGCACGAGGCCGCGCACATGGTACAAGCTACCGACTGCGCGGTTGACAAGCAGCTTTCCCTCAACCCCGTTTCTCTCCTTAACCTCTTCTCCAACGAAAACCCCTGCCCTCTAAGGCCCAGACGTGCCGGCTGAACGTCCAGCAGCTCACTGCTCAGTCAGGAGAGCCCGCCCCTTCCTTCCACGGCAGCCCCTACACTGTTAAGAGTCCCGTCTGCTGGAGTGAAGGGGGCAGGGCGAGAGGCAGGCACCATCCTGACATAAAGCGTCTCCGCATGACGCCCCTCCTTTGACTCAGGGTTTAGAAAAATCACAAGACTTGATGAACCGTTTGCTTCTCTGTGAAATCAAAATGATAGCTAAGCAGAGTTGGAAAAAGGAGCAATTTTAAAATTATATGGGGCCCTGAGCCAAAGCCAGTGGTGAGCAATGACAACAGTCATTTGTCCAGGGCTGGCCAACACAGGCGTGGGGACCCGTTCTTGTTCGGTGTGAAACTGCATCTGAGAACGCCCGGCTCTGGCTCCATTTTAGGTTCTGAAACCTCCCACCTGCACTCTCTCCAAACCAGCATCCTCTGGCCACACGCTCCATGCAGCGGCCGTCAGTGCAGAGGGGTGGGGGGGTGGGGGGGCTGGGCTCCAGGAGCTCCTCCTGGGCATCCACACACAGCAAATCGAGCACAAAATACTCCAGGCGCAACCTTCTGCCGTCAGAGAAGGCGGTCTAACCTGGGCATCCTTGGCTTCCTAATCTGCGACGACGGGTCCCTCAGGACAGGTCGAGGGTCAGCACACACAACCTGAAAGCAACTTCTCGGCCCGTCTGGACCCCTCCTCTTCTGTTCGTTCATCTGCCCCGCCTCTCTACTGAGTACTGAACCGTCTAAGACGATTTGGGCTCCAAAAAGAAAGCCCTGTATTAAGCATCTTTTTAGCAAAGCACCTAGAAACGTCTGCTTGCATTAGTTCACTTTTATTGCCACCAGTGCTCCATTAGCTGAGGACAAGGCCACGCTCAGGGGCACCAGCAAACCCACGGTGACCCGTTAACCCAACCGTCCCCTGAGCCTCAGTAAAGAGCCCACACCTCAGTCTTCTCCTCTGGGTCCTTTCCCACCGCTGCCCTTATGTTCTGGATCCGCACTGTCCAACTGTTCACTAGCCACGAGTGGAAACTTAAATTAAAATTTTAAAAACTAAAAATTCAGTTCCTTAGCCACACTAGCCACATTTCAAGTGCCAAACAGCTACACATGCAGCACGTGGCTCCCAGGGTGGATGGCGTGGATCTGGAACACTATAATCAGTACAGAAGGTTCTTTAGACAAAGCAGTTCTACACGGTGAAATTTAAACTTAGAGGTGGACTTTTTTTTTTTTTAAACCATCACCTTGTGGTCTTGAAGAAAATATATTTCCAACCCTAATGGACAAATTGCTTTCCTTAAAAAAAAAAACCCAGCAAGGCAAAAGGTCACCTCAGAGCAATGTCCCTCATACAACAAACACTCACATTCTTCAGAAGGTGGTCTGCTTGTCTGTGCTTCTCTTCTTTCTACTTCCTGACCTCATAGCCTTACATCCAGCTCCCACTCTCCGATGGAAACATTAACCAAAGCACATGAGTGATTCTCATTCCTCTTCTGGAGTTTATAAGTCACTATTTCTCCACGGGCCCTGTATTAGCTTGCTAGAGCTGCTGGGACACAGTGCCAGAAACTGGGTGGCTTCAAACAACAGAAATTTATCATCTGGACTACATGTTCAAGATCAAGGTGTCAGCAGGGCTGGCTCCTTCTGAGTCTCTGAGAAAGAATCTGTCCCAGGCCCCCCTCCTAGCTTCTGGTGGTTTCTGGAAACCTTTGGTGCTCCTTGGATTGTACATGCATCACCCCGATCTCTGCCTTTATGTTCACATGAAGTACCTGCATGCATGTCTGTGTCCAAATCTCCCCCTTTTTACAAGGATACCAGTCATATAGGATTAGGGTCCCCCCATTCCAGTAGGAACTCATATTAATTACATCTGCTGTGACCCTATATCCAAATGAAGTTACATTCTGAGGTGCTGGAGGCTAAGACTTCAACATATAAACTTGAAGGGGACACAACTCAACCCATCATGGGCCCTCAAGCCTCCAAGGAAAAGCACTCCTCCTGGCACACTGTTTTCCCTTATTCTATTAATATGAGACAACCCGTAAGGAGCTACTGGCTACTGAGCTTTGTGGGGGCAGGTGGCGAGCCAGGCCGAAGCTCGTACTACGTAACACTGTTCCCATTATCCATCGAGGCAATTCAAGCTCACGATACTAGATTTAATCAGGTCCAAGAGCAAAAACCAAAACGTGGACTTTGCCAGAAGTGCTCGAGGAAGACTGTCACAACTCTCGTGGTCCTAAAGTCAGTGCTGGGAGGTCCCTCTACGTTCCTTCCGTCAAGCCACCTCACTGTACAGGTATGATCTCCAGGCAGTGTGACAAACACAGATGCAGAAAAATCTCTCCTCACTCAGACTCGTTAACACAGGGCTGCTTTTCACAGTCGTCATACAAATCACTGTCCGAGCTCATCAAATGTGATCATAAGGGACAGAAAGTCACCCACCAGCACACGGACCCAGAAAGGCGCTTTGGTTCACAGCCCACACATCTGAGTTACAAGATACAAGAGGGTTATCTACAAATCCGGACAGCCTGGAGCAGAGAAAAACAGGCTTTAGTGCTAGAAAACCTGGTTTGAATCCCAGCCTCAATACTTATGAGAAGAAAGATCTTGGACAAGGTAATTACCTCCTTAAGCCTCAGTTTAGCCATCTGTAAAAGGGGGAGCACGAGACCCACCTCATATTATGTTGAGAAAGACCTGCTGATGGCCATCATTCTAATAACGACTTTTACTGAATACTGGCGATGTATTCATGATGCCTCCCAACCGGTCTGTGGGGTAAGGTGCCGCCATTATCCCCATTTTTGTTTTTGTTTTGTTTTTGCGGTACGCGGGCCTCTCACTGTTGTGGCCTCTCCCGCCGCGGAGCACAGGCTCCGGACGCGCAGGCTCAGCCGCCATGGCTCACAGGCCCAGCCGCTCCGCGGCACGCAGGATCCTCCCGGACCGGGGCACGAACCCGCATCCCCTGCATCAGCAGGCAGACTCTCAACCACTGCACCACCAGGGAAGTCCCTATCCCCATGTTTGAATGCGCAAACTTAGACTTAGAGCCTAGAGCTAGGTCTCTCTGATGGCAAAGCCACGCCCCTAGCCATTTCATGATAGGTCTGGTACACAGTGGGAGCTCTATAAATGCTTGTCCCTTCTGCATCCCACCCCTACTCTCTTCCGTGGGACTGAACACACTGTGTAACAATCCACGCCGTGCTGCCAGCCACCACTCCTCACACCTGCACAAGGGTAAAAGATCATCAAACGTCAGTTAGAATAAATGTCACCTCTGTCAGGACACCATTATTATCTCATTTGCCACCTCCCCAAACCCTCCCTCCTCTGTAACCTCCTACTCACTACAGAACACTCCTGGCACTTAGGGGTGGTGCCTCTCCGTACCCCACCCCTCACCGCACAGCCTGCTTCAGTCTCCCTACTCATTCCCACCCTTCATTCACACACCTGAGACAACAGGATGAGACTGCGTGGTATGGCTCTTGACGTCCCCACTCTTTTTATCTACTTAGCCTGTATACAGATGACACTGACCCTGGGTGAATGGTAGTTTCTTGGTTATAACCTCATGGTTTTAACTGCTAGGCTTCGTCCTTGGGAGTAGTTAAATAAAGATAGAGATTAGCACAGTTTTCCACCTAATTATCCTATTTACAAAAATAGAACTCTCCTCCGTGAGTGTTTCAAATAGAATCCTTAATTTCTACAAAAGATGTCAACCTTACAAGGTCGATTCCTAAAGCCTCAATCAGTGAGCTAGAAAACAACATGGTAGGCGATGGAATATAACCTCAAACTATCTCTTCATATATATATATATATATATATATATATATAGTACTTTATATATGTATATACACACGTATACATATATACCTATTCATACACACACACACACACACACACACCAGTTAAAAGAAGTAATGGTTGTAAAGACTGTCTGATGGACACCCAGAGCAGCATTTCCACTGGTTGTTTGGGGCACTGCATCACACCACACCAGAAGGCTAGAATTCCATTTGCTGAGTCGCATTCTGATGTTATGCCTCACGCTTCCGCAGAGGACCGATGTGAGAAAGAGCCGTAAGAGCTCAGCTGTCTGTCTGCTGTGGGGATGTGGAACAGCCCGATTGTGATACCACTCAGTTCTTCCCAGATAAAAGTTCACATGCAAAATTGAGTTTAAAAGACAAAAAACTCTTTGCTTCTCTTGAGGACGTGGTATGTCTTCCTTGTCTGGCAGCAAGAATTACTGAAGTGACCACTTCTCTTTGATCCTATGAAGCTCAGAGATAATGTGAGGCTCAGCTAAAGCAATGCAAGGGTCTCATTGTTGGCACATCTGTGATTCTTTTTTCCTCCTGGCTTTGAGCTTCTATATTGATTTGCATTTTTCCTGGTCCTGTTCTTAAATTCTTTTTTGTATTGTATGGGTTATTATAGTCTATGTTTTTATTATACTATAAAACCAATCAGAATTTACAGATCAGGATGAGGTATAAATAATTAATTGGATAGAACTCAATTGAAATAATTACCATAGTAAGTATAGTCAAATTTAGAGAATGCTTTAGTTAAAAAAAAAAAAAAAAGTGACACAATCAGAACAAAACATTAAAAAAAATTAACATGTTGAAGCAGACACTGTAAGTTGCCTTCCTAACAGCCACTTCCACTTTTTCCTCTGGCAAAGCCCGGATCTGGTTCGGACGTCACCAGCCCCATGCCCCCAACCGTCACCACCGCCAACCACCTCCCACCTTCCCCCTCGTGACTCAGAATCCAATCCTGATGAGTCTAAGTTGATCATTTCCTGTGCCTGCCAGTCAGGGATCTGGGCGGGGCACACACCTGGTTCTACCTGTAAGAAGGGAGAGGAGAACACCTGGGGGCCATGGGGAAGCCTCCTTGTTTGATGAGTGGCTTATCGGTGCGGCTAGAATCGCAGACAGATGGATGGATGGGTGAATGGATGAACAAACATGGATTTCTCCTGGGCCAACCAAACATACTAATTTTTACCATCACCAAGTGTTGGATACTAAAGCACACCCACTGGGAGATACTGGGATGAGTGAGAAACGACAAAGGGCTCAAGGAGGCAGACGCCCTAAGGGCTGAGACGCTCCTGAGGATGCTGCTCCAAACGCAGCTCTCCAGATTCTCCCGGGAACATAGGGAGCCCTAAAGGGTCACCTCTGATCAGCGCTCTCAGGATCTCTACACAAGCACCAAATTCCCCACCACCAACAGAGGAACAGCTCTCGATCTTCCACAAAAGGAAAACAGAGGAAAGGGATGGTGGAGGCCAGGGGAACCTAGTACCCCGCCGGGAAGTACACTCTGTGCGTTCTCTGGACCAGGTACCACTGCCCCCACGTTTAAATCAACTGCTCTCAGGTCACCAGTAACGCTGCCTTTTCTATCTTTTCCACACCAGACACCCGTGGGCGGCACACACACACACACACACGCTCGGAAACATTCCAATATTTTAAATGTTCTCCAACCCACCCACGCGCCCGCCCCCTCCTGCAGAAATGCGTCTTCCTTTGGTTGGGCAGGGGCTGTGTCTCCTTCCTCGCCATCGCCCTGCGTCCTCTGCCCCCAGGTGTCAGTCGCTTCCCACCCTGAGTCTTTGCTCCCCTAGCGGTCCCGAGGACGCCATACTGCTGCCCCAGAGACACCTGAGATGTAGAGCCTCACACAGCTCTTCCCCACTCCCCAGATGGCCTCGCACACAGCAGAACAAAGTAACATTCCTATATATTCCAGTAATCCAGTAATCCCCACTGCCAGACCCTTCCTGTCCTTCCCCTGGTGTGGAGTCTGCATGTGATTTTCTCACTTCCACACTCACCTCTCTCCCTTCTGCACCAAACCACGTCCACTGCCCTTCTGAACCGCCGAAAAGCCAGAAATCTTCCTGAAGGCACTCAAAGCTAACTCCTTGGGGTCAGGACCACTACACCCAATAGCCCCTCAGTGCTCACACCTTTAGGCTTTTGCTTTGGAGGAAATGATTCTCCAAAGTCATCTTCTGCAAAGCAAATCCTACTTCTCACTAACCTGTATTTCCTTACGGCAGAAAAAACCAAACCAAAACAAAACAGTAAACTCTGCTGAAACACGTGGGGTACTGGCCACACCTGCTCGGCTGAAATGTGAGGGGTTTTACTTCGCCAGACTCGCCAGGCTGAAAATTACTTAACTTACAACATGAGTCCAATGCCACTGCTAGAGGCTGAACGTCTGCACAGCTGATTTAATCACACGGGGACCTAGGTGACAAACAAGGCAGAAGTGAGTACAGGTTTGTCCCCACGACCAGGAAGTCAACTCCAAGTCCATGTCCCACAGGAGGGTGTCTCCATCTACGTTACTGGGAGAGCACTGGTGGGGGTCTGCCCCAAGGTTCTTCTATCCCTCTTTAGGTGACCCAGAAGGTAAGGTGGTGTCTTCTGTTCCCAGCTGAACCACTTAACACAGGGCTCTACACCCAGTGGGCCTCAAATGGTGCTGAAAGGTTGACTTCTGAGGGTGAAGTGCTGGTAAATAACTGGCTGCCTTCATGGCACAGAGGGGTAGCAAAGCAGTCACCGGCATGCCCTGATAGAAGCCTCTGGTTCAAGCCGAGTGGCAGGTAATAAAAACCAGGTTCCAAAGGAGCTCAGCTGAACAGGGGCTGGCTTGTTAGCTGAGCTGGGAATCAGAGAGAACGCAGAGCAACCACAGGAGGCTTCTTCACATCATGCTGAGAGCAGCCCCAACTCTCCCTCGGACGGTGAACGGTGAGTGCAGGAGGAGAAAGGGGAGAGCCTGAAGAAAGATGCCCAATGTCATGAGTGAGAGAGCAAATTCCGACTTGGGACCATGCAGAGAGAAGGGTATCTCTCAGCTCAGCAGAAGGTCTTCCCAGCGAGATACAAAAAGCCTGTGCATCACAGTAGCCAGCCTGCTTTAAAAAAAAATTTTTTTTTAGGTTGAGCACAATAGGGAAAATGCAAATGCAGGGCTTATCTGTGACTCTTAGCACTTCTGAAAATGACCATTTTGAGGGTGGAAGGATGACGTGTTGGTGCACATGGGCATGTACGCACGGGCAGGCAGGAACACACACACACACACACACACACACACACACACGCCCACAGCGACCCACCCAATCTAGCACAGTACAGGCAGTTAAAAAGGTGAAACTGTTGCTTTAATTGTGCCGATCGTAGGATGGGGAAGGCGCCAGCCGAGAAGGCATTTAAAGCAGATTGCCCCATTTAGGGAGATATGATTCTTGGAAAGGAAGACTGGCACGTTTCCTAGACTAAAGGTTGCACTGAATAACCAAGGAGCAGGAGGGCAGCAGCCCGGGCTGCTGGGCTTCAACTGGACTTCAGAGGCGGGCGCCACGCCGGAGCCAGAACCGCTCGGGGCCGTGCTCCCTGCTCCAGTTCAGGGTCGCGTCCTGGTTATCTCTGCGTCTACACCCTTAGAAGGTGGGGAAAAGCTGCAGGTCAGGCCTGAACTGAGGGCTGGAAAGAGGGCACGGCACACCAGGCCCTGTCCTTTCATTTCAGAACCATTTAAAGAAAAACAGTTTTAAGTCTCTCCTGACAGAAGGAGCGTGATCGGGAGGTGCTCGGTGCTGTCACCTGGCCTTGGGTCAAGGAAATGCCCAGCTGAAGCTTCATGTGCGCTGCTGGAGAAGAGAACCGATGCATCAGGTTTGGTGGAGGTCATGAGAAGGGCTGGACCCACACACTTCAGACACATTCCCTCCTATCAGGAGTGTATAGCTTCTCTCTACAGTCCTCTATATCAGGACTATACCGTCTCTCTCAGAAGGAATTTTAAAGGTCCCTTAGCCCAACTGTCCATCTTAAACTGGATCCTATTCCCCAGCAGTCCCGTCAAAAGGTGCTCATCTTGAACACCTCCAGCACGAAAGGAGTCTCTGATCCCCAGGACTGTCCATTTGTAGAGAGATCTGGGCATTAAAACGTTCTTCCTGACAGTCTGATTAACTCTGCTCTCTGTAGCTCCTCAAATCACTGGTTCCAGGTGGGTCCACAGCTACCTTTTTTGATCCATCTCCCCTTCAGGTACGGCTTCTATCTCGTACATTTCAATTCTCAACCAGTGCCTTTCAGATGAATCTTTTCGTACAGCAAATGCAGATGCTTTAGAACAATATTCTACCATCCCTGTTCCTCAGGTTCAGGTACTTTAGGAAAATCTATCTAAATGAAGGAATCAGTGAACTTATCAATCTCTCTCTTTCTCCTACCCTCAACCCAAACATGCCTAATAATAATATGAGAGTAATAATCTTGTTAAAAGTCACATCTTTTGAACAAAATTGGAGCAATATAAAAATCCAGTATTGTCAGCCTTGGATGGTGATCAAAAGTCTCCTGCAAACACACACACACACACACACACACACACACACACACATACACACACACACAAGATCTCACCTATTTCTGCTATTAAAATATCTTTCTTCATACACTGACATTAAAGACAAATAATTTCTTATTCAATCTTATTTTTCTGACATTAAATTATTTCTTTTCCTACAAAATATATGTATTTCAGCTACGCTATTTTTTCAAAATTTTTATAATACTTTATTTTTTACAGCAGTTTTAGGTTCACAGCAAAATTGAGCAGAAGGCATGGAGATTTCCCACATATGCCCTGCCCCCACCCACACATCAGCCACGCTCTCTTTAATGTTCTTTAAGGCTTGCTTGAGACCCTGATCTTAACTAATACCACTTTTTTCTATTGTTAAATGTGATTTGTGTCCACACAACCACCTTATAAAAGAAATTCTGGAACACAGCCCCCCGGTAAGCTTAGGACTTCTTAAATATACCTGAGCTGATCTACCTCACTCAAAACTCCCTGTTCCCAGGCTCAGAACACCTTTACCTAATTTCTCATGTTTATCTTATATATCTTACCAAGGAGTCTCCAACAACAATAGAATCTAGGGCTTAAAATCATCCTCCTGCAAAGATAATGAGTCTCCTAGACATATGTTCCAGCAACTCTCAGTCATTCATTCTAATGTAAGAGAAGGTAGCATTGGCCATCACAAACCATATATCACACAAAATTGTTTTTACAGGGCTGTTGGATATAACACATGACCTTCTCTCCTAGTGGGAAAAAAAAAAAACCACTCTCTAATTATATTCTGCCTAGGGTAAAATAATTAATTTATGTGTGCTAAACCACACAGTAATTTTCAAAAGTAGAGGTGGTCTAGAAATATAATAGATCCAATCATTCATTCAATAAGAACTGAAAGCCCACTCCCTGCCCTCATGAAGTCTCACTAGAGTGGGTGGTGGCAAAAGGAAACTAAATACGTAAAGAAATCAGCAAATCAAAGCCACAATGAGATACCACTTCACATCCACAAGGATGGCTATGATAAAAAAAAAGATGGACACAGGCTACAACATGGAAGAACTTGAAAATGTTATGCTAAATGAAAGAAGCCAGTTGCAAAAGACCATGTGTTGTATGATTTCATCTATATGAAATTCCATAACAGAAAGTATTAATACATTAGTGGTCTCCAAGGAATGAGGGGAAGATGGGACTGGGGAATAACTACTAATGGGCACAGAGTTTCTTTCTGGGGTGAGGAAAATGTTATAAAATTAGATAGGGGTGATGACTGCACAATGCTGTGTATATCCTAAAAACCACTGAACTGTACCCTTTAAATGGTGAATTACAGCTCAATAAGGCTGCTAAAAATATATATGAAAATCAACAATCTTCATACATGCAAACAACAACCAATTAGAAGACAATGAAAAACTATAAGCATAAACTTAAGATATATATAAACTATATACAGTAAACTTTAAACATTACTAAAGTACACACCAAAAAAAGAACACATGGAAGGAAAACATGATCTTAGATAAGACTCAACACCTTATAAAGATGTTAATACCCCAAGCAATTTATAAATTTAATGTGATCCCAATGGAAATACCAACAGATTTCTTCTGAAAACAAGACATGCTGATTCCAAAGTTCATATGGAAAAACAAACAGGGGGAATAGCCAGGAAAACTCTGAAAAGAAATAGCAATGAGGGAGAACTAGTCCTTTCAGATATTAAAAGACAATATAAACCTCAATAATTAACAACAGATCGACCAGTGGAAAAATACAGAATCTGGAAATAGACCCCTGGGCCTACAGGAATTTAATATATGATAAAGTAGACATCATGATACTGTGGAAAAAATATAAACTTTTTAATAAATGGTGTTTGGACAACTGAATATTGGAAAAATATAAAGTTGGCACCAAAATCTCAGAACATACCCTAGTATAAACACCAAATGAACCAAGATGTAAGTGGAAAAATAAAATTACAGAAGTACCAGAGGGAACTTAAAACCTGAAATAGGAAATGTCTTTCTAACTCTGACTCAAAATACAGAAGCCATAAACAAAAAGGTAAAAGTGATTACATAAAATTAAAAAGACTTTTGAAGGGCAAAAGACACCACCATCAGTGAATCAAAACATATATGACCAAGCAAGAAGAACTAAAATCCTGCACCCTGTGGAACAAAAACCACATTCACAGAAAGACAAGATGAAAAGGCAGAGGGCTATGTACCAGATGAAGGAACAAGACAAAACCCGAGAAAAACAACAACTAAATGAAGTGGAGATAGGCAACCTTCCAGAAAAAGAATTCAGAATAATAGTGAAGATGATCCAGGACCTTGGAAAAAGAATAGAGGCAAAGATCGAGAATGTGCAAGAAATGTTTAACAAAGACCTAGAAGAATTAAAGAACAAACAAACAGAGATGAACAATACAATAATTGAAATGAAAAATACACTAGAAGGAATCAATAGCAGAATAACTGAGGCAGAAGAACGGATAAGTGACCTGGAAGACAAAATGGTGGAATTCACTGCTGCATAACAGACTAAAGAAAAAAGAATGAAAAGAAATGAAGACAGCCTAAGAGACCTCTGGGACAACATTAAACACAACAACATTCTCATTATAGGGGTCCCAGAAGGAGAAGAGAGAGAGAAAGGACCAGAGAAAATACTTGAAGAGATTATAGTCGAAAACTTCCCTAACATGGGAAAGGAAACAGCCACCCAAGTCCAGGAAGTACAGAGAGTCCCATACAGGATAAATCCAAGGAGAAACACGCTGAGACACATAGTAATCAAACTGGCAAAAATTAAAGACAAAGAAAAATTATTGAAAGCTGCAAGGGAAAAATGACAAATAACATACAAGGGAACTCCCATAAGGTTAACAGCTGATTTCTCAGCAGAAACTCTACAAGCCAGAAGGGAGTGGCATGATATACTTAAAGTGATGAAAGGGAAGAACCTACAACCAAGATTACTCTACCCAGCAAGGATTTCATTCAGATTCGATGGAGAAATCAAAAGCTTTACAGACAAGCAAAAGCTAAGAGAATTCAGCACCACCAAACCAGCTCTACAACAAACGTTAAAGGAACTTCTCTAAGTGGGAAACACAAGAGAAGAAAAAGACCTACAAAAACAAACCCAAAACAATTAAGAAAATGGTCATAGGAACATACATATCGATAATTACCTTAAACGTGAATGGATTAAATGCTCCAACCAAAAGACACAGGCTTGCTGAATGGATACAAAAACAAGACCCATCTATATGCTGTCTACAAGAGACCCACTTCAGACCTAGGGACACATACAGACTGAAAATGAGGGGATGGAAAAAAGATATTCCATGCAAATGGAAATCGAAAGAAAGCTGGAGTAGCAATACTCATATCAGATAAAATAGACTTTAAAATAAAGAATGTTACAAGAGACAAGGAAGGACACTACATAATGATCAAGGGATCAATCCAAGAAGAAGATATAACAATTATAAATATATATGCACCCAACCTAGGAGCATCTCAATACATAAGGCAACTGCTAATAGCTATAAAAGAGGAAATCGACAGTAACACAATAATAGTGGGAGACTTTAACACCTCCCTTACACCAAGGGACAGATCATCCAAAATGAAAATAAATAAGGAAACAGAAGTTTTAAATGACACAATAGACCAGATAGATTTAACTGATATTTATAGGACATTCCATCCAAAAACAGAAGATTACACTTTCTTCTCAAGTGCACATGGAACATTCTCCAGGATAGATCACATCTTGGGTCACAAATCAAGCCTCAGTAAATTTAAGAAAACTGAAATCATATCAACCATCTTTTCTGACCACAATGCTATGAGATTAGAAATGAATCACAGGGGAAAAAACGTAAAAAACACAAACACATGGAGGCTAAACAATACGTTACTAAATAACCAAGAAGTCACTGAAGAAATCGAAGAGGAACTCAAAAAATATCTAGAGACAAATGACAATGAAAACACGATGATCCAAAACCTATGGGATGCAGCAAAAGCAGTTCTAAGAGGGAAGTTTATAGCTATACAAGCCTACCTCAAGAAACAAGAAAAATCTCAAATAAACAATCTAAACTTACACTTAAAGGAACTAGAGAAAGAAGAACAAACAAAACCCAAAGTTAGGAGAAAGAAAGAAATCATAAAGATCAGAGCAGAAATAAATGAAACAGAAACAAAGAAAACAATAGCAAAGATCAGTAAAAACTAAAAGCTGGTTCTTTGAGAAGATAAACAAAACTGATAAACCATTTGGCAGACTCATCAAGAAAAAGAGGGAGAGGACTCAAATCAATAAAATTAGAAATGAAAAAGGAGAAGTTACAACAGACACCGCAGAAATACAAAGCATCCTAAGAGACTACTACAAGCAACTCTATGCCAATAAAATGGACAACCTGGAAGAAATGGACAAATTCTTAGAAAGGTAGAACCTTCCAAGACTGAGCCAGGAAGAAATAGAAAATATGAACAGACCAATCACAAGTAATGAAATTGAAACTATGATTAAAAATCTTCCAACAAACAAAAGTCCAGGACCAGATGGCTTCACAGGTGAATTCTATCAAACGTTTAGAGAAGAGCTAACACCCAACCCTCTCAAACTTTTCCAAAAGATTGCGGAGGAAGGAACACTCCCAAACTCATTCTGTGAGGCCACCATCACCCTGATACCAAAACCAGACAAAGATACTACAAAAAAAGAAAATTACAGACCAATATCACCGATGAATATAGACACAAAAATCCTCAACAAAATACTAGTAACAGAATCCAACAACACATTAAAAGGATCATACACCATGATAAAGTGGGATTTATCCTAAGGATGCAAGGATTCTTCAATATACACAAATCAATCAATGTGATACACCGTACTAACAAATTGAAGAATGAAAACCATATGATCATCTCAATAGATGCAGAAAAAGCTTCTGACAAAATTCAACACTCACTTATGATAAAAACTCTCCAGAGAGTGGGCATAGAGAGAAGCTATCTCAACATAATAAAGGCCATATACAACAAACCCACAGCAAACATCATTCTCAATGGTGAAAAACTGAAAGCATTTCCTCTAATACCAGGAACAATACAAGGATGTCCACTCTCACCACTGTTATTCCACATGGCTTTGGAAGTTCTAGCCACGGCAATCAGAGAAGAAAAAGAAATAAAAGGAATACAAATTGGAAAAGAAGAAGTAAAACTGTCACTGTTTGCAGATGACATGATACTATACATAGAGAATCTTAAAGATACCACTAGAAAACTACTAGAGCTAGTCAATTAATCTGGTAAAGTTGCAGGATACAAAATTAATGCACAGCAACCTCTTGCATTCCTATACACTAACGACGAAAAATCTGAAAGAGATGGGGGCTTCCCTGGTGGCGCAGTGGTTGAGAGTCCGCCTGCCGATGCAGGGGGCACGGGTTCGTGCCCCGAAGCAGCTGGGCCCGTGAGCCATGGCCGCTGAGCCTGCGCGTCCGGAGCCTGTGCTCCACAATGGGAGAGGCCACAACAGTGGGAGGCCTGCGTACCGCAAAAAAAATAAAAAAATCTGAAAGAGAAATTAAAGAAACACTACCATTTACTATTGCAACAAAAAGAATAAAATACCTTGGAATAAACCTACCTAGGGAGACAAAAGACCTGTATGCAGAAAACTATAAGACACCGATGAAAGAAATTAAAGATGATACAAACAGATGGAGAGATATACCATGTTCTTGGATTGGAAGAATCAATATTGTGAAAATGACTATACTACCCAAAGCAATCTACAGATTCATTGCAATCCCTATCAAAGTACCAATGGCATCTTTTCATGGAACTAGAACAAAAAATCTTGAAATCTGTATGGAGACACAAAAGACCCCAAGTAGCCAAAGCAGTCTTGAGGGAAAAAAAATGGAGCTGGAGGAACCAGACTCCCTGACTTCGGACTATACTACAAAGCTACAGTAATCAAGACAATATGGTACTGGCACAAAAACAGAAACATAGATCAATGGAACAAGATAGAAAGCCCAGAGCACCTATGGACCATGCACCTATGGTCAACTAATCTATGACAAAGAGACAAGGATATAAAATGGATAAAAGACAGTCTCTTCAATAAGTGGTGCTGGGAAAACTGGACAGGTACATGTAAAAGAATGAAGTTAGAACACTCCCTAACACCATACACAAAAATAAACTCAAAATGGATTTGAGACCTAAATGTAAGACTAGACACTATAAAACTCTTAGAGGAAAACATAGGAAGAACACTCTTTGACATAAATCACAGCAAGATCTTTTTTGATCCACCTCCTAGAGTAATGGAAATAAAAACAAAAATAAACAAATGGAACCTAATGAAACTTCAAAGCTTTTGCACAGCAAAGGAAACCATAAACAAGACAAAAAGACTACCCTCAGAATGGGAGAAGGTATCTGCAATCGAATCAACAGACAAAGGATTAATCTCCAAAATATATAAACAACTCTTGCAGCTCAATATTAAAAAAACAAACAACCCAATCCAAAAATGGGCAGAAGACCTAAACAGACATTTCTCCAAAGAAGACATACAGATGGCCAAGAAGCACATGAAAAGCTACTCAACATCACTAATTATTAGAGAAATGCAAATCAAAACTACAATGAGGTATCACCTCACACCAGTTAGAATGGGCATCATCAGAAAATCTACAAACAACAAATGCTGGAGAGGGTGTGGAGAAAAGGGAACCCTCTTGCACTGTTGGTGGGAATGTAAACTGATACAGCCACTATGGAGAACAGTAAGGAGGTTCCTTCGAAAACTAAAAATAGAATTACCATATGATCCAGCAATCCCACTACTGGGCATATACCCAGAGAAAAACATAATTCAAAAAGACACATGCACCACAATGTTCATTGCAGCACTATTTACAACAGCCAGGTCATGGAAGCAACCTAAATGCCCACTGACAGATGAATGGATAAAGAAGATGTAGAATATATATATACAATGGAATATTACTCAACCATAAAAAGGAACGAAATTGGGTAATTTGTTGAGACGTGGATGGATCTAGAGACTATCATACAGAGTGAAGTAAGTCAGAAAGAGAAAAACAAATATCATATACTAACGCATATATGTGGAACCTAGAAAAATGGTACAGATGAACTGGTTTGCAGGGCAGAAATTGAGACACAAATGTAGAGAACAAACGTATGGACACCACGGGGGGAAAGCGGTGGGGGGCTGGGGGTGGGGGTGTGATGAATTGGACGATTGGGATTGACATGTATACACTGATGTGTATAAAACTGATGACTAGTAAGAACCTGCTGTATAAAAAAAATAAAATAAAATTCAAAAATTCAAGATAAATAAATAAATACACACATACAAAAAACATATATGACCAACTGGGAAAAAATATTTGCAACTTATATCACAAAAAATATATAAAGAGCCCTTAGAAATAAAGAAGAAAAAGACCAATATAGTAGGAAAACGTATAAAGTTCAAAACACAGTTTGCATAAAATAAATATCAAATGACATTTAAACAAATGAAAAGATGCTCAACCTCACTTATAATAAAAGAAATATAAATGAAAACTACATTGAAATACCATTTCTCACCTACCAGCAAAAATACAAAAGTTTCCCAACAGATTCTATGGGCTCTGCTCTAGGGAAACAGGCACATTCGTAGAATGCTTGTTTTAGTGAAACATGGTACAAATCCTAACTGGAGGAATTTGTCAATACCTTTTAAAAGTTACAGATGTATTTATCCTTTGACCATACAATCCCACTTACAGGATTCTATCCTACAGATGCACCTGCATGAGTATGAAATGACAAGTTTATAAGGTGACATGCTACAGATGGTTTGTAAATAGCAGAGGATTGGATACAATCCAAGATTATGTTAATGTTCCATAAACGTGGTATGTCAACAAAATAGGTACTCTGTGGCTGTAAAAAAGCCTGAGGATAATCTCTATGTACTACTATAGAGAGAGCTCCAGAATACATTGTTAAGAGAAAAAGTTAAGATGTAGAACAATATATATTGTATGTTACCTTTTGTATAAATGAGTAAGAGTGTACACACACACACACACACACACACACACAATTTGAATATGCAAAATGAAAGACTCAAAGAGGGTCAAGACACTAATAAAAATGGCTATCTATGAGGGAACAAAGTAAAGACTTTATTGTGTATATCTTTCTATATGGTTTAAATTTATAAATTTTAAAAAATTAATTAATTAATTTCTTTTTGGCTGTGTTCGGTCTTCATTGCTGCACGTGGGCTTTCTCTAGTTGTGGCCATGGGCTTTCTCTAGCTGCGGCCGTGGGCTTTCTCTAGTTGTGGTGAGCGGGTTACTCTTCGTTGCGGTGCGCAGGCTTCTCATTGTGGTGGCTTCTCTTGTTGCAGAGCATGGGCTCTAGGCACACGGGCTTCAGTAGTTGCGACCCACGGGCTCACTAGTTGTAGCTCGTGGACTCTAGAGAGCAGGTTCAGTAGTTGTGGCGCATGAGCTTAGTTGCTCCATGGCATGTGGGATCTTCCTGGACCAGGGCTCAAACCCATGTCCCCTGCATTGGCAGGTGGATTCTTAACGACTGCGCCACCAGGTAAGTCCCTGTATGGTTTAAGGTTAATTATTTTAACTTTCAAACAAAAAAGAAACGTAGAAAGAATAACTTAACAAATTCCTATATACCTGTCATCTACGTTTAACATTGGTGTAGTTTTGACGTTGCGGTCATATAAACGCATCACCTCTCTCAAAAAAAGCTAAATTAAAAAATTTCTTAAACTGAAAAGAAACTGAAAGATATGAACCTAACCATACGTCAAACTGGTGACACAGTCACACTGAAGAAGAATTTATTTTTAGAAATTTTAGAACGCAGCTTTTTTTTTTTTTTTTTTTTTTTTTCTTTTTGCGGTATGCGGGCCTCTCACTGTTGTGGCCTCTCCCGTTGCGGAGCACAGGCTCCGGACGCACAGGCCCAGCGGCCATGGCTCACGGGCCCAGCCGCTCCGCGGCATGTGGGATCCTCCCAGACCGGGGCACGAACCCGTGTCCCCTGCATCGGCAGGCGGACTCTCAACCACTGCGCCACCAGGGAGGCCCTAGAACGCAGCTTTTAATTATACAGTTGACCCTTGAACAACACAGGTTTGACCTATGTGAGTTTTTTCAGTAAAAATACTGGAATTTTTTTTTTTTAGAGATTTGCAATAATTTGAAAAAACCTGCAGATGAACTGTGTAGCCCTAGAAATATCCACAAAAAAAAATCAAGAAAAAGTTAGGTACGTCATGAATGCATAAGATATATGCAGATATACATGTAACATACAAAATGTGTGTTAGTCAACGTTTATATTGTTGGTAAGGCTTCCAGTCAACAGCAGGCTATTAGTAGTTAAGCTCTGGGGAAGTCAAAAGCTGTATGTGAATTTGTGACTGTGCAGGGGGTGTAGGCTGGTACCCCTAACCCCTGCACTGTTCAAGGGTCAACTGTATATCCTTAGTTGCATGCATGCTAAAGAGAAGACAAAATTACAAAGATGTGTTAAAGTTTCTTTTGTAGTTTCAGCATTTGTAATAATATAAATGTTGGTGTTTTGAAACTTTATTCTTATATTTATAGGTTATAGAAGAAATAAAGATTTTTTTATAGAAAAGAAAGGAGTTATGATGATAAAATTGAGGGAAGTAAGCGAATGCTCAGGGTAATTAAAACTAAACATGTGTCTGAACTCTTCGTTTTTAACAACATGTACTTTCTAGGTCTGTCCACTGAAACTCTCTAGAAAAAAGTCACCTCTGTAGTAATAACCACCTCTAATGCCCAGATCGTGGTCCCTAACACCATTGTCCAATACCACTACAAAGTCCAAGATGAGCCTGGGGCCTCTGTACCATTTAGCAAGAAAGCTTTTCACGATTGTGAGGTCCTGTCAAGAGGTCACAGGAGCTAGCTGAGGGGGCCTCACTGCCTAAAGTTGTAACAAAAAGATTAATGATCAAAACATACCAAATCAATAAAAATCCACGACTACTTAATGATAAAAAAGAAAAGGCAGAAAAAACTCATTTCTCACTATTTGAAATGGCTACTATGCAACTCCTTAATTTGAAAATTAATCATTAAAGGGTGAGTGTTAGCAAAGATCCTGCTTTTCCAGTGAGAACTATTATTTCGGGGTAACCAGTTGGCCCCAGTTGAAGAGGAAAAACTCTACTTTATATAAGAATTAGGAAAGAATTAGGAAAACATCATTTTACAAAACCTAATGAAATGTATGAGTTCAGGTAAGAATTATCATTTGGTGCTAAAACCATTCGGTAAATGGTCTGTATGCCAAAGTTATACCTCACAGATCACTTTTTGGTCTCAAGGGGGAAAATGGAACTGGACAGGGAAGGGTTCAGGCTGCCATAACCCTCATCCAGGGGTCAATCTGAGCTTCACTAACAGTGGGTCCCTGGAAGGTGAAGCAAGCACCCACAATCAACTCTAGGGTGTTCTAGCCCAAAATGATGAACCTGAATTCATTGAGCCCCTAAGACACAGGAAATAAAGGAGATGAAGAATCAAGCTCGGCACCACCCTAAGGAAGCAGCCCCACACATCTAGAAGGTGATAGCTTCTATGGGCAACTGGCCTATTTCTTTAGAGAGAGACTGCCAGGTTGGGAGATGAAAAGAAAGTTACAACCAGATGCAGTGCGTGGTCTGTGATTAGATATTGATTTCAACAAACTGGCTTCAAAGGACATTTGAAGGCCAATATTGGAAATCTGAATATGGACAAGGAACTAAAGGAAATAAAGTTTACTGAAATAAAGGCTGTAAATTGTTCATTGAAAAAATCAGATTACAAAACAGTACTACATCATTTTGGTGTTAAAGAAAAAAGTATGCGTACATATATATGCACAGAAAAAGACCTACAAGGATAACAGTGGTAATCTCTGGAGAAAGGAAAGAGAAAGGGTGTGTGTATGTTTTGCTTGCCTTTATCTTCTAATTTTTGTAATGCACAAGTGGTGTTTCTATAATACATCTCTTGAAAAAATAAAAGTAGTTAAATAAGTCTTTATATTTCATCACTGCTAATCTACAAAAGACCATCTAAGAAATGATGCATGATCTTCCTAAAATATGCTAAGTGGTCTGTCCACTGAGAGCACACAGGATTCTTGGGATGTTCTTCAATTTGCAGCTTTGTTACTTGGATGATTCTCTGACAAATCAAAGATTTTCTTCCTCAGATGATGGCAATGCTGTAGGAAAAAACTAATACCAGTTAAGGTCTCAGAGGGATGAGGTGATGGTTTAAGATAAGAAACGAAAGTCAGTTTTTAAAAGGGGTACCTAAATGGCTCCTCAAGCACGCTTCACCTCCACTTCCCTGTGTGAAAAACGTTACCAGCAAAGTTCAAAAAACTCTTTAGGAGAAAAGGGAGACCAGCAGGACTGAACACAGCACTCAAGTCCCAGGGAGAAAGCCCTGGACTAGGTGTACCTGATGGAGAATCACCCTCTGACAATAAAGACACATTCACACCCATTTAGAAACTCACTTATCAGGATTTCTTTTCTCTTTAATCATCACTCTCAAACTGAGAAGATATACTAGAGGCTCTAAAAGGGTGACTTTTGCAGGTTTCTATATTGCAGCATCATACAAAGATCTGTACGAACAAAAGTGTGCTGTACAATCATGTGCTGAGTTAACAAGTCTTGGAAAGTGTCTACAATGCATGTGAAGGTGACACGAGCAGAGAAGACAGAAATGACAGACTCGGCCCATCTTCCCGAAGCCTGCAGTCCAATGGGGCAGGCAGGTGGAAAACAAATACACCCGAACACACAGACACCTGAACACCCGAAGTGTCACGAGAGAAAAGAGCGGCGTGCCCTGCGATCAGAACAGGGGCATCTAATTTACAGGAGGAAGTGACATTTCAGTTGTGACTGCAGAGTGAGCAGGTGCTGGCCAGGCAGAGGGCAGACGAGCATTCCAAGCAGGGAGACTGTGTGCAAAGGTGCTGAAGCAGGAAGCAGCAAGGGACAGTCACGAAGGGGACAAAGGGGAAGACTGACCTAAAGTGAGATTGCAGAAATCAGCAGGGGCCGTGCTGTCGCCGTGTTACTCAGGATTTGGGATTTTACTAGAAGTGTGATGGGAAGCGGTTGGCCATCTGAAGTAGGAGAGTGATCAGATCTGTTACACTTAAAATCCACATGGAAACCGGCTGGAGGCTCAAGAATGGATGGGGGGCGGGGTGGGGACAGCTCAGGCAGGTAGTGCAGACGATATACAGAGGTGGGTTAGACTAGGCTGCAAGGGTCCAAACTATAGCCTGAAGGCTGAATTCAGCCCAAAGCCTGTTTGTGTAAGTAAAGCTTTACTGGAACACAGCCCCACCTACTCATTTACGTCTGGTCTACAGCTGCCTTCACTACCACAGTAGAACTGAGTAGCTGTGACAGAGACCATTTGGCCTGCAAAGCCTAAAATAGATCTACTATGTGGCCCTTTACAGAACGCCTGCTGACCGATGGACTAGCGGATGGCAGTGGAGAGAGAAACAGGTTCACCATACAAGGCAGATTGTATTTATCTGTGGATTCCGTATCTGCGAATTCACCACCTTGCTAAAATTTATTTGTAACTTCAAAACCAATCCTCAGCAGGTGCTTTCACAGTTATCCCTGGGCACGCGCACGCTGCCAGGAAAAACCTGGGCTGCACGATGCTTGATGCCTGTGTTCCCAGTTGAGGTCAAAAGAGGTCAGGCTCTGCCTTCTTGCTTCAGCTCTTATACTATAAGCAAGCCTACTTTCCGTGGTCTATTTAGTACCACGTTTTTCACATTTTTTGGTACTTTTTTGCTGGGGATTTTTAAATGACCCCCAAGCATAGTGATGAAGGGCTGTCTAGTGTTCCTAAGTGCAAGGAAGCTGTGACGTGTCTCATAGAAAAATGCATGTTAGGTAAGCTTCATTCGGGCATGAGTTACAGTGCTGTGGGCTGTGATTCAATGCTAATCAATCAACGATATATATTAAATAAGGTGTCTTTAAACAAAAACACACATAAAACAAGGTTATGTACTGATCAGTTGGTGAAAATATGAGCAGAGGCTCGCAGGAAGCTAATCCTAGGAGTGGTGGTCCATCATCCCCTAATCCAGCCTCTGCGGTGACTTTATAGAACATAACTATAGCGAAAAACAAGAATGGCTATATTTGGGAAGCAAAAATCAATAAAATTCGGTGATGGATTAAATATGAAATGAAACGAAGTCGAGGATGACACTCAGGTTTCTGATGTGAACGACTGGGTGGAAGGAGATGCCATTTATGGAAATAAAGGTTTCTGGGAGAAGCACATATTTCAGGTGGTTGACCAAGATTTTTTTTCTTTGTACATGTTAAGTTTGAGATGCTTGTGAGACATCCAAATAGAGATGTCGTGTAGATTGTTGGCTTTATGACTTTGGAGCTCAGAAAAGAAGTCTAGGTAAAGGCACAGCTTTGGGAGTCACTGACATACAGAGACGATGGTGTTTGAAAGCCCTTGGGAGTGGTATGTGCCCCCCACCTGACCCCCGAGCAGGAGGAACTGTGTGCCTTCCTGAATCAACAGCAGGTGAATTTAAATCTTACCTAGGTGGTTTGATTTGTTTAATATAAAAACACTTAGGGGAGGAAACTAATCCAGTGGTCTATGACTAGAACTGGATAAATGTTCACACCCCTTGACCTAGTAATGCTTCTTTGAAGAACCGATCCTAAAATTCAGACAGCTCTTAATGGTACACTGAATGACACTGAGAAATGATTCATGGTAGAAAAACCAGAAACAACCTTACGTTTGGGGAATGCTACACTAATAAAACTACCGATATTCTCCTCTGCGATTTCTTCAACAGATTCTAAGCTTAGAAATTTCAACCCCTCCAGAGGTTTAATAAATATCCACTTCTGTTTCCTTCAAGCTTTCTTAAAAAACGGATTTTTTTAATCCATTGATAAATTTACCTTTATCCATTAAAATGCAGGCTGCTTCAGGGCAGGGGTGTACATCTGTTTTGTTCGTTGCTGCACCTCTGGCACCTAGAACAGTCTCTGGCATACTTAATGTGCTCAGCAGACTTTTGTTGAATTTAACATTTTAATCACATAGAATTTATCTTGGTATAATGTTGTGAGGTGATAATACCCGTTGCGATTTTTCAAACTGCTATCACGTGGTCCCATTCCCATTTGTTAAATCAGGTTTCCTTGCCCCACCGCTTCGTGGAACCTCCTTCATCATCTATTAAATGCTCACAGACGACAGGATCTTAAGTCTGGCACACCTACTCTGCCCACTGATGGATCTGTCAAGTTTCGTGCTGAATCTGAACCTGTATGGTTTGGTTTAACACATGGCAAAGCTGGCCCTTCCTCTGCTCTTACCTTTCAGACCTGACTGTTCTACGCCGGCCACCTTATCTTTCAAGAAGACCAACAGAAATCAGCTTCTCAAATTTTAAAACACTTGTTCAGATTCTGATTGAAACAAAGAACATTTTACATTGGGAGCGGAACCAGCGGATTTACCAGTTTCGCTCTCTTATCAAGGAAGGGATTGGGAAGACTTTCCGCTTTGCAGCTAGAGCCTGGTGGGCAGGGGTGGGAGCTCTGGATCCAGGCTGCCGGGGGGCAACCTCAGCTCAGCCGCCTGTGAGCGGCCGAACCTTCCAGGGCCTCCGCAGCGTAACACAGCTGGGCAGAACCTACCCTGCAGCATTACTACAGCATTCAATGAATTCATATAACTGAAACCTTAGACCAGAACTGGCAATACCAAGGGCTTGATAAGTATGAGCTGTTACCACCTTTTCATAACTTTTTTTCTTAGAGGTCTCAGGCAGATTATTCTCAGATATCTGGTTTAGCTGCTCAAATGGGTTCATGGCGTGGCTGCCCCTTACTATATACCCTCCTACATGCCGGCTCCCGGACTAAGTGCTTTACACTCACCATCTCGTTTGTCCCTAATGGATGGAGAAGAGGTGGATGGGACAGCAGAGCGGGGGTGAGCGTGGGGTGGGAGGATGTGTGTCTGGCAACATCAACGCTCCAGCACCGCCAGCCCCCCGCCGTGGCTAAGCTGCTCCAGGGAAGGATCCCGGATCCTTCCTACTCGAGTTAATTGTGGCTCTCCCGTGCTGCATGTTGCACCGACCACTCCAACTGCCCCGTGAGGAGCTGGACGGCCGGCCGGCTGGCCGGTCAAGACAAGAGCATGCTCCGGCGTCAGGAGGGCTCAGGGCCTGGCTCAGGAGACTTTGGACAGGTCCTTTAATATCTCTAAGCCTCGATTTCCTCTTCCGTAAATGGAGACAATCACAGAGCTCTTTATGTCGATTAATAATAATAGATTATTACCGTGAGAATGATAACTGCCCATTCTACTCTGAGGCCCCAGGCCAAACTGGATGAACTACAGACTGGCCGGCTCTGGAGAGAGAACAAGAGAAAGTAGCCCCTGCATGGACGGGCCCTGGAGGAGATGGGGCCTCAGCTCTCCCGGAGCTGAGGCAGAAAGGCTGGAGGCTCGAGGCCGGCTCAGCCACCAGCAATTAATACCCTGGCCAGGTCTCCGACTCCCACATGCCCAAGGAAAGTTTTCATCAAAGCAACTACATCTGATTTTAAATATACACTGATTTCTCATTCTGAATGCAGTCCTCTAAAATAGGGGCTCTCAATTAGAAATGCAAATTCTCCAGCCCCACCCCAGACCTACTGAAAGAGAAACTCTGAGCATGGCGCCCAGCGATTTGTTTTAAGAAGCCCTCCTGGTGACTGACGGTTTCCAAAGCTGGAGAAGCGCTTCTCCAAAACAGCCCCCTGCACAAATACTCCCCAAAGTGAGCCCCAGTGTACCTGCACTTGGACCCTGACGACCTACGAGTATGACAAGGCAGAGACACAGCCAAGATACACAGAGTCAAACGATGAGCAGGCAGGTAAGAAGCCGGGCTCACTGTGGGTAGGTGAGTGGGGAATAGTAAGCAGGTGAAAGCAGGGAGGTGAGATGACGTCAAGGGAGGACAGAAGTGGGAGAGGCAGCGAACGTCAAGGGCTGAAACAGACAAAACGGAAGAGCTGCTGGACTGACCAGGCTCTCTGTCACGTTTCACTGTGGGAACAACATACTGGTTCCCGGGCTTTCCTTAGGCAGCAACGGGAAATGGGCACTTGCATCAACCATGCTTTATGGAGCAACTGTAGCACAACATCAAGGCTGAGGAGGGACAGAAGGGAGCAGAACATCCAGTGAAGCAATCACCAGCCATGACTTGTGTCAACAGGAAACATTTTGAGGTGCCTTTGTTGCCCAAGTTTGTACAGCAATAAGTCCCCTTATCAGCACTGCCCTGAGAACAGGGCAACAGAGTCTCCAGCCCTGAGCCCCATACTTTCAAGACCCCAGCCACACCCCTCCCCAAGGGGAGAGGTGTCCCCAGGGTCACCAGCTGGGCCCCTGTCCTCTTCCAGACCATGTTCCGGATCCCTGGGACCCTGGTAATCCCCGTCCAAAAGGCCTCGCACCCACTTGTAGGCCGGCCTTCCCCTGGCAGGGCCTGTGGGGTGCACACAGGGGCCGAGCAGGTGGCCAGGAGGCACCCCTAGGTCCGCGGGGAGGTGGAGGTGGTCGTAGGTTGGACATACAAACCAGGAATCAGCGGGCTGCAGGTTGCCCTGCACCGTCACCCTGGGATTCAGCAATGTCAAGTCAAGCCATCCCTTCGTGTGAAAGTCTGTGTGTTCAAATACTATGAAGGGTTACTCACTGGGATGGAAGAGCTTCCAAAGGAGGTGGGAAGCGCAAGACGGAAGGGACCCCAACAGGATCCTCTGTGGGGTCAGAAAGGCATGCCTGACAACAGGGATGGGGTTCAAGTTTTGGTCACATCAAAGAGAAAGAATGACTCAAAGCTCTACCCTGGGAAATCAGCATTTTTAAAAAATTAATTACTTTTTATTTTTGGCTGTGCAGCGCAGCTTGTGGGATCTTAGTTTTCCTACCAGGGATCGAACCTGGTCCCTCTGCAGTGAAAGCGTGGAGTCTTAACCCCAGGACTGCCAGGGAAGTCCCAGCATTTTTTTTTTTTTTTTAAAGCCACTTAATGACTGAAAAGTGCTCTGAGGTTCTGTGAAACTCATCACAATTGTACCGATTTCTCTTCTGTGATTTTTTTTGTTGTTGTTGTTAATAAGTAGTTCATGGTGACAAGCTGCGAACTTTCTCAGGGAAACATAAGGAACAACTTCCTAACAGAAAAAACCAGAGCTGAGGGCATGTGGCCTTACTTTGCTCGGGACAGTGGGAAACAGCCCCCCAGGGATGGGCTCGGGGAGGGACCGTGGGCGGCAGGGCACCCAGGAGGACCAGGCCCAGGACCTCCCCCAGGTCTGGGAGAAGGTTCGCAGCTGTGACAGCCTCGTGGGAAGCACACCATGGAGCTCCCACCGGCAGTGCGGCCCAGTGAAGCCCCACTCAGTGGGCACTGTCCTGGAGTTTCTGCGCCCACGGCCGGAGTGACTCTCAAGGCAATGTTGAGGCAGCCTCTTCAGTGCTCTGGGCCTCAGTTTCCTCAAATGTCAAAGGTTGATACGAGTGTGTGAAGACTGACCCAGTAAGATCCTGAGATACTGTGATCCCAGGGCAGAACGTAAGAGAGCCTACCAAAAGAAGAGAGTCTTGAGAAAAACAGAATCGGTCGTCCTTCGGTGTCTGAGGAGTGCTGGTTCCAGGACCGCTGTGGATACCAAACGCCTAGTATGCTCAAGTCCTTTACATAAGACGGTGCAGTATTTGCACATAACCTACACGCATCTGCTTGTTTACTGTAAATCATCTCTAGATTACTTGTAATATCTAATACAATGTAAATGCTACGTAGATAGTTGACGGGTGCACGGCAAATTCCAGCTTTGCTTTTTGGAACTTTCTGGATTTTTCCCCCAAATATGTTCAATCTATGGTTGGTTGACTCCATGGATGTGCAGGCTGTGGATATAGCGGGCAGACTCTACGTATCATGGTACTGCTAACACCAGCAAGCTTCCCTGGTCCTAGATCACGGCCGTGAGGGGTGGGGAGGAAACTGGAAAGGAGCAAATATTTACTGAATGCCCGGATCAGGCACGTGGCCAGGTGCTCCGCCACGCCGTCTCGTGTGACCTCAGCAACAGCCCACCGCCATCACCGCGGCGGGCTCGCCTCCCCCCTCCCACCCCCGCACCGCGTGGCTCACCCTCTGCTGCTTCATCCCCGCTATGACATCCAGGCCAGGAAAAAAATGACCTTGTTCAAGTGTCGTTTTGATTACATTGGTTCCCTTTTCCACACCACAAAACATCTCTCGAAGTAGAACCCGTTTTAAGCCTTTCAACAACGGATCCCAAACGCTGACCGTTATCGGCTGCTGGACTGTTTTGTGCTTACCCCTCCGGCCAAGCAAAAACGACCCTGCAAATGAATTCCATTATGCACTCTGCTTGTTCACCTGGTGACACCAGCACAAGAGCTTTGACTGTTTCTGTTGTCGCTCTGGATAGGAAAACCTCACTTATCCAACGTCTTTGGAAATAGGCCGATCCACAGAATTGATCTATATAAATTAATTTTCCCTCTTCCAGTAAACTTAACCCTTTAAGAGGCCTTAAATCCTTTCGGGGGAGTAAGTCATGGTCTAATTAAACGAAAGAGTTTCTTTATTTTAACCCTTTTCTTATGGAAACATTTCTGTAATACGTTAGAGAAACTCCCCGTCTCAGTTAACAGAACATAATGAATACTGATTAATCTTTTCCTGATGGTGCAGGTCGTCCTTAATGAATAACAGTGATCACACTGTGCTTCACAGGCAGGAACTTCAAATGCACCTGCCTCAGGGGCATGTGCCCCCCCCAATCCCCGCCCCCATTATGAGTCCCCCTGAAATTCACCTTCCTGCAGAAGCTCCTGCTATCAGCCTGGATGCTGGTGGAGTAGGTGCAGTGACACAGAACTCGGGAGGGTGTAACTTGCTGCCTTTCTGCACAATTTTAAGAACTTACACGCTGCTTTTTGTCAGAGCTCTGTAAATTCTTCATTAGGGGAAAAAGGATCAAACTTCCATAACAAGCAATGAACCAGAGTTTTCCAAATTGCCTTACCATGTGACTTTTAAAAGGATTCCAGACACACATATCATTAAAATTCGCTTCCTTAATGCTATGAAACTAGAAGTTCTATACAGAACTGGCATGATGGATCACTTTTCTTATGATGAGCCCTTGGAAAATCATTTTATATTGTGAATAACCATTCCATAGGTTGAATCAAAAGGGTAATATTGATCTAGAGGAAAATGGTAAAAATATAGGGGGGAAAAAACCTTATTTCATCAGAATGCAATCTGTCACTCTGTGAATCCAAAGTGTCATAACCCAATGTTATGGCAGGTTCTACAGTGATCTTTCACTGAGGATGGACAGCACAACCTGGGGGGAAATGCCCTTGTCCACTCATAGATTAAACTGTATTCTTTCTGTGACAATGAAGGTTTTATAAAGTCTACAGCATTAGCACATGCAAGAGTCAATCAATCTGAATTCTACTTAAACACGGTGGCATTTAATTAATCAGAACCTACTAGAGCAAAATAAGTTAGGCAAGAATTGCTAAAACAGGCCACTTTCAAGAACACTACAAATCTCTTAAATGCCATGTTTAGAAATAAGTGGCTGTAAAACCACAAAATTATTTTGCAGTTTTACAGGTTTGCTGCTAAGGAAACCATAAACAAGACGAAAAGAGAACCCTCAGAATGGGAGAAAATATTTGCAAATGAAGCAACTGACAAAGGATTAATATCCAAAATTTACAAGCAGCTCATGCAGCTCAATATCAAAAAAACAAACAACCCAGTCCAAAAATGGGCAGAAGACCTAAATACACATTTCTCCAGAGAAGATATACAGATTGCCAACAAACACATGAAAGAATGCTCAACATCATTAACCATTAGAGAAATGCAAATCAAAACTACAATGAGGTATCATCTTACACGGGTCAGAATGGCCATCATCAAAAAAGCTACAAACAATAAATGCTGGAGAGGGTGTGGAGAAAAGGGAACACTCTTGCACTGTTGGTGGGAATGTAAATTGATATAGCCACTATGGAGAACAGTATGGAGGTTCCTTAAAAAACTAAAAATAGAACTACCATACGACCCAGCAATCCCACTACTGGGCATATACCCCGAGAAAACCATAATTCAAAAAGAGTTGTGTACCAAAATGTTCATTGCAGCTCTATTTACAATAGCCAGGATGTGGAAGCAACCTAAGTGTCCATCGACAGATGAATGGATAAAGAATATGTGACACATATATACAATGGAATATTACTCAGCCATAAAAAGAAACGAAGTTGAACTATTTGTAGTGAGTTGGATGGACATAGAGTCTGTCATACAGAGTGAAGTAAGTCAGAAAGAGAAAAACAAATACCATATGCTAACACATATATATGGAATCTAAAAAAAAAAATGGTCATGAAGAACCTAGGGGCAAGACGGGAATAAAGACACAGACCTACTAGAGAATGGACTTGAGGATACGGGGAGGGGGAAGGGTAAGCTGTGACAAAGTGAGAGAGTGGCATGGACATATATACACTACCAAATGTAAGGTAGATAGCTAGTGGGAAGCAGCCGCATAGCACAGGGAGATCAGCTCGGTGCTTTGTGACCACCTAGAGGGTGGGATAGGGAGGGTGGGAGGGAGACGCAAGAGGGAAGAGATATGGGGACATATGTATATGTATAAGTGATTCACTTTGTTATAAAGCAGAAACTAACACACCACTGTAAAGCAATTATACTCCAATAAAGATGTTAAAAAAAAAAGGTTGCTGCTTTTTTTTTTTATTGGCAACTATTTCACTAGCTTACTTTCTAATGGCAAAGTTACCCATCAGAAAATCACAAGTTGAATGGCTTTGCCCATCATATCTTTTGCCTTTTCCATTGGCTCTAGACCAAAGACAGAGGAATACGGGCTGCAAGTCTGACTTGTAGCCACTCTCATGAACACCTCACTTACTCGTAGAGAACCTGGAAAAACAGGTATGGCTTTCGTTGACTCAGAACCTCTAAAGAATTTGATGAACTGTCCTTTCTAAACCTGGATGAATTACACCGAATATTACACCGAATCGTCAAGATTCTTCTGTGCACTCTCTCCTCTTCTTTTGAGAGTAGTTCAACTTTTTTTTTTTTATGACTTATGTCAGCTGCATTCTGTTTGTCAGACTAAATTCTCCCAAGGTCCTTTCCTGCTCTGGGCTCCACGCTCCCAACAGGTGGAGCTAGGTTTTCTTTTTCTACAACTTCCTTCCCTGAGGGATCTGCTGAGTGACCACCCGATCTATATCCCCACCAATAAGTACCACAAAACTACCTGGAATTAAAGATCTCAGCCAGGCAGCAAAGCCAGGAATTAATTCTCCGACAGCCACGTAAGATGAATGGGTCCATTGGCAACGGAGCTGGTAATGCCAAATGCCAAAAACAGAAAGTCTCTGAGCAGCATGTGCAAATCAGAAGTGTAATATGTTTACAAAGATATAAGATGTAAGGAATGAAAGAGGAAGATGGACTCTTCTGCAAATGAGAGATGGTAATTTCCAGGGATATTTCTAAGGAAATTTGTAATAGCTATTTTCTACATTCAGAAATACTTTTTTGATTCCAAATACAGAAAATATTTCAAGAGAAAATAGAGAAGTGGGGTCTTCCCTTTATAACTCAAGAAACATGAGCACCTAAGAATTAAGAACCGATGCAAGGGTGCGTGCACGCACACACACACATTAAAGGCATTCCATCTTGAGTCAGACCACGGTCCGGTGAGCTCATGTTTAGTTTTGACTTTCACTTCCCATGCACCCTGAACTCGAGGACAGGGACCCTGCATAAACGTTTGTGAAATGGATGTTTTAAAGACATGCCCTGCCTGTAAAGTGGGCGTGACGGTGCCTATTTTGTGGCTGTTAGGAGGACAACCGAGTCAATGTGGGTAGAGCGTGTGCCACAAACTAAGTGGGGTGTAAGTCGCAATTACTGCCATTAACTTCAGGCATCTTGGTTTCTTTTAGAGGAAAAAAAAGACCTTTCTATATTCCAGGTTTTCCATTTTCTTTCTCTACCTCCAATCCCTCCCCCACCCCCAATAGGGTATTGCCATACAAAATGGAACTATTATGAGTTTGGGCCTTTCAAGTTCACACTCCATCAGAGGTTATATGACATCTGCTGGCATTATTCTGAACCTCGCCTTTGATAGCAACCCGAAGAGCTTGAATTGTCATCGTAAGACCACCAGAAAGCATTGGCAAATGACACGTTCAGAGAACAATAAAAATGTTCATGTATCATACCCTCCTGATTGTCACTACTTTGTTCCATATACACCTCAAAGGCGGTTCCTTTAAGATTGGTCTCTACGGGAGGAAGGAAGAGAGAAATAAAGAAACATAAAAAATAAAACACAGGGACTTCCCCGGTGGCGCAGTGGTTAAGAATCCGCCTGCCAATGCAGGGGACACGGGTTCGAGCCCTGGTCTGGGAAGATCCCACATGCTGCGGAGCAACTAAGCCTGTGCGCCATAACTACTGAGCCTGTGCTCTAGAGCCTACGAGCCACAACTACTGAACCCACGGGCCACAACTACTGAATCCATGTGCCACAACTACTGAGCCTGAGCTCTAGAGCCTGCATGCCACAGCTACTGAAGCCAGAGCGCCTAGAGCCCGTGCTCCACAACAAGAGAAGCCACCACGATGAGAAGCCAGCGTGCAGCAACGAAGAGTAGCCCCCACTCACCTCAACTAGAGAAAGCCCGCGCGCAGCAACGAAGACCCAACGCAGCCAATAAATAAATAAAATAAAATAATAATAATAAATAAATTAAAATAAAATAAAATATGAAGAATATGAGCATCTGCAACTTGCATAAAGCACCCAATTTTCTTCTGTAGGAAAACTGTTTGGTGCACTGATCCAGAGCCTGGCTCATGGTGGGGCGGGTGCCTCCCCTCTGAGGAGCCCTTGGTAGGGAAGCCACCTCTGGGCGCTCCCTCTCCTGGCCTGCTGCCTGGGTTACGAATGCATCCTGATTAAGGGCAAAGATTATCTTTCATACTTTGGGATAGTTTCCCAGAGGCACAGCTGCAGCCCCTGAAACTCTGTTCTAACGGCTTGTTGCCTCATTTTTAAAGTGGAATAAAATGTGCCACTAGAGAAGAGAAATCCTCTACCTGAAACCAGCAGAAGCTCAGTGGGAATAAAGAATCTAGAAAAGTCACAGAGGGGGTCAAAAAAGGCTCTTTCTTCTGTGGCCATAGGGGGTTTATTGTTGCTGGTGCCCAAACTGGAAAAGGAATAGCAGGAGATCAATAATTGGAATGTTGCTATTATTGGTTTTCTAAACTATTTGTGGGTTATTCTTTCCCTGGAGTCATCATGCCTGTAAGCAGCTCAAAAGCTAGAGGGATTTAACATGCACTGAGAAAATGCCTACTACAGCCAGGCGCTTTACCTGTACTCGCTTCTAATGGAGCCCCGGCACAATCGAACAAGGCTTTAAAAAAAAAAGCTCAGAGAAGTTAAGTAACATGCCCCAAAGCCATATAGCTAGATTCAAACCCCAGGTTTCTCTGATTCAAGTATCGTACCACACTGTCCAGGATCAGGGATAAAATTAATGAGCCTTGATTCACTCCTCAAGTGTGGTAAGAATGAAAACAATATTTATACTTCCTCATTTTAAAAATATAAAACATAAACACAGGAAAAGATATTTTTGAACATGTGTCATCAAATTCTTTTAATGGAAGATGATTCAGAATCCACTTCTTGGTAGGTGTCTTCAGGCCCATCTGATGATAGACTTCAGTGCTACAGTTTTGGGAACTCTGACTGTATAAGCCAACACTAGTGGACATGGTACAGCCCAGGGACAGTGGAACACAATTAACGTGGGATTTAGGGTCCTCTAATTCAGAACCTACGGCACTATAGACCTTTGTGGTTGGCCTTTGCACTACATATTGGAAAAAGCCTTGCTAAGCAAGTTGATGGAGTAAACATAATTGCAAGGCGAATGTTTAACCTTCTAAAGAAAATAAACCTTTTTAAAGAAGTTTACCTTGATCAGTACCAAGCCATTGAAAACAAATGTGCTATTTATAAACCTATCCTTAAAAGCAAGTCACAGAAGACTGATTATACTTTCCTACCCATTAATTTGTATTATCAAACATACCCTCTTTCCAACAGAGCATTTCTCTCTAAAAACCTGGCAGCTCAGAATGCTCCACTAATGCACTCGGGTCTTCACACCAAATCCCAGCTTGGGGCAACTGCATCCCATTTAAACAAATGAGTACACCCCTGAATTCCAGCTGAAATGCCTCACCTGTCATTATCCTTCTCCTGAGAACCCCATGTTCAATCTTTCAGTAGCTTAAAAACTATTAGAAATCACTCTTCTTGGAGAATTCCACAGGAAAAGCCCTGCTCCTCCAGGATACACGCAAGGAGTCCATGTGCTCTGATGGGGATACGGTAAAAATCAGGTTCGCTAAATCAAGCAGACGTCACCAAGGAGGGAAAAAGGAGGTCACTGGAGTCTTAGAGGCACTCAGAGCAGGACGGGAATGTGGGTTCCGCAATACAATGCCTGATTATAGAGGTCACCTGTCTGTTTTAGAGCATGACCAACAGTCTCTTTCCAAAAAGACCCAGACCTAAGCTTGTGCAGAGTGAAGCTGGGACTGCTTGAGGAGGGGTGAGAAGACTAGGAGAAGAATTACAAAGGTATGCAGAAACTGTCTCAGAATCAAAGGGCACAAAGCACAGGAATAATTAAGAGAGCACACAGACAAGACTGAGGGAAACCCAGGGTGGACGGGGTGACCACGCAGGTCACCTGGGACACAGACGGCAGGCTTGCAAATTTTAAAAGTGAGCTCCTGAGACCTTTGAGATTGGTGATGATTCTTACACCACAAGATCTTACACACCCACAGGTCTTTATCTGGTATCAAGCACTAGGAGAGCACTGTTGGAAGAACAGGAGTGCCAAGTCTTGGCCTCAGGGGTATGGCCTACATTCCATATGGATTTAGAACGCAAGGGACAGGAGGAGAACAGCACAGTTCCCAGGATGGCTTTCCACAAAGTTGACTAAATACATCCCAACCCACATACCCAGCCCCTTGTGAAAAGGGAAAGCAGCCCTTTACTATAGTTCTGAATTCAATGCCAAGTTCTTTCTCCAGTGCTCACCCGGAGTGTCCAGCAGAGGGAGTCTCAAAAGAGGTACTTAATAAAGAGAAAATTGTTTCATTTTAACACTCCACAGACAGTGGAAGCATTGACTGTAGCCCCCTCCCAGAGACACAGACAAACAATGAACGCCCGACTGGGTCCTCCTAGCGTGTTCACAGAGCCACCGGCTCGCTTTTTTCTGCGTGGTGGAGTGATCAGAAATTTCGTTTTGTTTTGTTGAATGGTTAAATGGACCTTGTGTTCTTCAGAATCAAAGAGGAAAGCCCCTGGAATAACATCTCTCTGTTGCCTTCTAAACAGGCCCCTTTGTTTCTAAGAGAGTCTGAAAAAAAATATTTACAGTCCATAGGTTATTTACAGCCTCGTTATCCAGGACCTGACTGGTAACTTTATTCCACCCAGAAACCTAATTCATTTGGAGCCCTGGAACTAATAACAGATTTTCTTTTCAGATAAGTTTTTTTAAATCTGCCTTTATAACAGAGATAAAACTATTAATGCATTCCCTGTCTCACTCGCCAGGACAGCTCTCCGGATTTACAGAGGATTAAAATCTCCTCGCCCCTCCTCTCTGTTCCCCCACAAACCCTTGCCCCTCTCATTTGCTATTTCATCCACAGAATATCTGAACAAAACCGAAAGAAAGCCGGATAGATTGACGCTAAAAGTATGTAAAGGCTGCTACTTCAGTGATTGCACGAGAAAACATTTTCACGACGAAAATGACTGAAAAAAATCAGGCACCCTTTGCTTCAAAATTCCTCCTACTACAAGCACACAAAAAACACACCGAAGTGTAAAAACTTAGTTGATTTCAGTTTGATTTCTGCCTGGAAGCTGACAGAACTGACTGAAGAGAAACGAAAGAGAGAGGGAGTGCAGGGGAAAACGGAGCGCTCGTGCCTTCCGTTCCTTTCTTTCTTCCTAAAGACAGATCAGAAAAAGGACCCGACGCCAGGTGAAGGTGCACGACGCAGGTTTACCCAGACCGATCGAGACGAACAGACGTCTTGGCTGCCTCCCCGACTTGAAAACCTAAACTACATTTTTCCCTTACACACGCTAATGCGGGGAGATTTTAGCCTACTGCATTGTTCTGCCTGGGTCTGAAATGGACTTTTCCTCTCTACCCCCTCTCATCACCTAGCCCCGTACATTCCGACCCGACAGCCCCCCAAAATCAGAGACTCGCGAAGAATAAAGGAGCGTGGGGTGGGAGTGGAGGGAAATGGGAAGGGAGCTGCGAGGACAGAGAGTGGAAAGCACATCATCTTAAAGGTAATTTTCTTTGGGGGAGGGGGGGAGGAGGAAAGCTACACCGTATCACCTTTATTTATTCCAAATAAATAAAGAGCACCGTCATGGGTCTGTCTTTTCCCCGGCGCCCCCTCCTAATTTCTTTTCTTCGGCCAGGAGCCCACCCTCACACCCACCAACACCCCCCCCCCCCGCGCCTCTTTCTCCACCCTGGAAATAAGATCTGTTCGATTCCGGATCCCGGCCGTTTGCTGGGCGAGGGTGGGGGCGGCGTAGAGGGGGCGGGCAGCCGGTTCGAGCCCCGGGGGTGGGGCGCGGAGGCCGGGCGCCCGGGGGCTGCGGGCCCGGGGGCTGCCCGGCAAGGGGCGGCGGGCAGAACAAAGCTGCGGGGGCCGCGGCAGCGAGGCGGCGCGGGGCGAGCGGGGTCGGCGGGCCGGCGCCGCTTACCTTCGTACACGGGGGCCATCGGGGCCGGGGTGTCCGCGATTCATGGCAACGGAGAAGGGAACGCGGCGCGCGAGCTCGGCCCCCCCAGCCTCAGTCGGAATCTGCCATCTTGAGCCTGTGTCTCCGCTCTCCGCGCAGCCGGGGCCGCCAGCGCCCGCATCACCGCCTCACTTGGCCGGCGCCGGGGGAGGGGGCCGGGCGCCGCCGCCGCCGCCGCCGCCGCGGCCCGGGCCCTGCGCGGGGCTCCGGGGCGGACGGGCGGACGGGCGCAGCGGCCGAGGCCGAGGGCCGAGCGGCCGCGGCCCCCGAGCGGGTCCGCGGTGGGGCGGGAGCCGGGGCGGGCAGCGCGCGGCCAGTCCCCGGCCGGGGCTCAGCTCAGCATGGCTGTGTGTGGGGGCTTCGGCAAAAGTTGCACGGGAGGCGGAGGAGGGGCGGGAGGAGCCGGGGGAGGGGCGGGGGGCGGAGGCGGGAGCGGCGGCCGAGCGCGAGCGAGCGAGCGAGCAAGCGAGCGAGCCCGGAGAGCGGATTCCGCGCGCAATCGAGCGCCGATGGCACGGATGCGAGGCGGGGAAGGCCGAGCCGAGGGCAGGAGCGGGCGAGGCCAGGGAGGCTCGGCGAGACCAGGGAGACTCGGCGCGGCCCGGTGTGCACACGCTTCAGCTCTGATTGGCAAAGGGGAGCCGGTCCGCAGGGGTAGCAGCCAGAACTTTGTGTGTGCGCGCGAGCTGGGCGGGAGGGAGAACAGACCAGAAGGGGAGCCCCGGCCGGCAGCGGCTCGCCCTTCTCGCACCTGGTTGGCGCTCCCTGAGATCGGTGTGCGATGAATGAATGGAGGAGTGGGCGCACGCCGTCCTCGGGGGGAGGATGAGTAAGCGGAGGAGCTTTTGAAATCCAAATGAGGTCAGATGCAGAAGCCATTCCGAGCACGCTTAAGAAATGCAGCCCCCGGGTGGTCGCTGGATTCCTGCGGGAATCAGGTTTCCGCCCGGTTCTCACGCCTATGGTGTCCTGAGGGCACCCCCCCCAACCCCCATAACCTGGACGGGTGGTTCCCTCTACCTGCCTCAACCCTCTCTCCGAACGGGGCTTCAACTAAACACGCTCCAGACTCTCCCCAGTCCGAAGCCTCGCCAGTTCACTGCTGCAGCTTCTTCTTGGATTCTGTGATGGGATGCCCTGCCATCGCCCCCAACTTAAGAAGACTGGAGCCTCCTCTTAGTCAGTGACACATAGATTGATCATAAAAGATATTCAGTGGATGGCAAGCAGCTTTTTAAAAACATGAAGTGTACTAGAATAGAAAAGATTAGACCCATTGCCCTTAGTAAGAGTACCTGTTTATTTCATAAACCTTTTGTTTCGGTTATATATACTGGACAACTGTGCAGGACCAGGATACAAGTTGTATTTCCTGCTGTGGGTCATAGGTCAAAAGTTTGAAATCTGTATTTGGGGCATATAAAATAATGAACAAACCCATTATTTTCCCACTACCTCTTATCCTTTCCAACCTCCATACCCTGTCACCCCCCCAAAAAAACCCCAAAGACAAGCCCTTTCACACACTTACCTCGTTTTGTTAGTAGCACATCATTCCCCCTTTGTCTCAGGATGACCTTTGACTCTGCCGTCTTCCTTGCCCCTATATTCAGTGCTACACTTTACACTGCTTCTCTTAGCCTAATGTCACCCACATTTGCAGAATCCTAGATTACCATTGCTAAAGGGGGTCTCGGAGATCATGTGGGCCAGCCATGCCCTTTTAGAATTGAAAGGATGAGGCCCAGGGAAATGAAGTATATTGCCCAGTGTTAACACAGTATTAAATCTTAGAGTTCAGTATGGAGATTCCTTAAAAAACTAAAAATAGAACTACCATATGATCCAGCAATCCCACTCCTGGGCATTTATCTGGAGAAAACCATAGTCCGAAAAGATATATGCACCCCAGTGTTCATTGCAGCACTATTTACGATAGCCAAGACACAGAAGCAACCTAAATGTCCATTGACAGAGGAATGGATAAGGAAGATGTGGTACGTATATACAATGGAATATTACTCAGCCATAAAAAGGAACGAAATTGGGTCATTTGCAGAGATGTGGATGGACTTAGAGACTGTCATACAGAGTGAAGTAAGTAAGAAAGAGGAAAAACAAATGTCATATATTAATGCATATATGTGGAATCTGAAAAAATTGGTATAGGCAATCTTATTTACAAAGCAGAAATAGAGACACAGATGTAAAGAATAAACATATGGATACCAAGGGGAAAGGGCTGGGGTGGGATGAATTGGGAGATTGGGATTGACATATATACACTATTGATACTATGTATAAAATAGAAAACAAATGAGAACCTACTGTATAGCACAGGGAACTCTACTCAATGCTCTGCGGTGACCTAAATAGGAAGGAAATGAAAAACGAGGAGATATATGTATACGCATAGCTGATTTTTTGCCGTACAGTAGAAACTAACACAACATTGTAAAGCAACTATACTCCAATAAAATTTTTTTTTTAAAGGGAGAAAACAAAAATAAATCAATCAGTCAATCTTAGGGTTAAGCTCTTGGCTCCCACTCTGGTGTTCTTTGCTTCATACCATTCATTCATTCCCTTTTTTCTATCCCCCTGCCATCCTTTACTGGTCCTCAGCCCAGTTCACCCTGAACACTTCCACCTTCAAAACATACAGTTTTGACCATGCCATGTTCCTGCTAACAACCTTCAAGGAGTCAACCTGTGCACGTAGGGCTGAGTTTCCTAGCTCCTTGGCTCTGAATCAAGGCAGGCAGGCTCCGACTTACCTTTCTAAGCACATGAGTTCAGCAAGTCCCTGCCTCTCCAGCCAGACTGGTTTACTCGTGGTCCTCTCCCAACCTTGCCCAGCTGTGCCTTTGTGCCTTTGTCCAAGCTGCTGTTTTCCCACCGAGGATGCCTTCTCCATCTTCTCTCTTTAACCAGATTCCACCTGTGCCTGACTCATTTCCTCCACAAAATGGCCTGAGGTAGCGTGAGATTAAGACAGACCTGGTTCCCATCCCAGCTCTTCCACTTAGTAGCTGTGTGAACTTGATCAAATTATTTAACCTCTCTGATCTTCAGTTTCGGCATCTTGATTATAATGAGAGTAGTAATAATAATAATATTCTTCCCTTGTACCTGCAAGTCTCTATCATGACCTTTACCATACAGGTATAATCTCTCGTCCCCTTTCCAGCGCTATCTAATAGAATTTTATGCAGTGCTGGGAATGTAACCATTTGTGGCTGTGGAGTGCATTAAATGTGGCTGATGTGACTGAGGAACTGAATTTTTCATTTTAATTGATTTTCATAGCCAACATATGGCTAGTGGCTACCATACTGGATAATGCATCTCTAAACTGTAAGCTCAGTGGGGGCAGAGGCCATCTTGGTTGACGTGATATCTCCAGCAATGAGCACACTGCCTGACACATGGTAGGTACTGCAAAAATATTTGTTCGATGAATAATAGCTACCATTTATAGCATGCTCCCTCATGTCAAACACAACACCAAGAGCTTGGTGTAACTTATTTCGTACAGTCCTCCCTACAGCCCCTGGGGTGGGATTAGATTAGAGACAGAGTTGGTACAGAGGGCTAGCAGATAGTAGAGTTCCATGAAGGGTGGATTTTATTATCACGAAAACCTCCCTGTGACCAAAATCCAACTGATTTTTTATCTTTTCTTTCTCCTGCCCATCACACACACTCTGTTGGACTCAGCACACTCCAGTCTAGATGGCTGACTCTCCTTTTCTGTATTGGCACCCTGTCCCCACAACTGGGTGGGCAGCATCTTGGGGCAAGGTCCATGGCATACTTGTTTGGATGTCCCTCGGCTCAGGTCTTGCACTGATTCATGTGTTGTAGCTGCCTCTAACTTCGTCCCCCCTGCTGTCTAGCCATGAGTGATTCTAGGCGGTCTCACTCTCTGGAACACCTCCTCTGTCCTCCCAAAATTCATATGTTGAAACCCTAACCGCCGGTACCTCAGAATGTGACTGTATTTGGAGATGGGGCTCTTTAAAGAGGTCATTAAGTTAAAAGGAGGTCATTCAGGTGGGCGTTAATCCAATATTGCTGGGGTCCTTATAAAAAGAGAATTAAGACAGAGACACCAGAGGAAAGACCATATGAAGACACAGGGAGAAGGAGGCCCTCTGCAAGCCAAGCAAAGAGGACTTAGAAGAAACCAACCCTGTCTACGCTTTGATCTCAGAGACTCCAGAACTGTGACAAAATTAATTTTGGTTGTTAAAGCCACACGGTTTGTGGTACTTTAGTATGGCAGCCCAAGCAAATGAATACACCCCACTAGAAGGCAAATTCAAATGAAGAAAGATCACTTGCGTCAACTGAAAACATCTTGAGGGTGGCCTCCTTCCCACCGGAAGGGAACCGTCTTGGGTGTGGAAATGGAGTCCCATGAAAGAAGAGGAAGATGGAGCCCAACAGACAAGCCCCCCCCCACCTGCTCTTCAGATCACGGTGACCAAAGCTGACCCATGTGATGCACAACTTCAGTAGAAAACGTTCCACTGAGCTAGCGTACTTGGCATCGTATAGATGGGAAATGTTATTTAATGAATTTAGATGCGTTTTCATGATTTGACAGATTGAATCTGCTTGCCTGTCTCCCTTCCCTGAGAGGGGGATATAAACCCAACAGCGAAACTCCACTGAGGGAGAGCGGGAAGGGAGAGAATCTGGCACGGAGTCCCAGGGGGCACCAGTATTTGAAAGATGGGAAGAGGGAAAAGAACAGGAGAGAAAGGGAAGGAGGAGGAAAACCTGGATGGATGGTCCCTTGACATCCTAGGGCAGAGACCATTGCAAAGGGAGGTGAGGTCAGCAGTGCTGCGTGCGAATCAGGGGTCACACAAGACGCGGGTGGGGAGCATCCAAAGGACTGAGCCACAAGAGTTACATTAGTGCCTTTACTAAGACTAAATATGTGGCACGTATAGGGTTCTTAAATTCAGCCTCCAAAGAATGCGTAGTGTTTGATAGGGAGAGATGGGAAGAAGGGAGGAGGGTCAGGGAGGCGCCAGAAGAGGGCACTAGAGAGCATTCCAGACCCAGAGCATGACCAAAGTCCCGGGGTGAGACATGAGATGGGCCCAGGGGCTAGCACATTTGGCCTAGAGATCGTATGCATTGTATCTTATTTATTTAATAAACACATTAGCACCTAGACAGTGTTCTAAGATGTTTACAAATGTTAGCTCACTTAACAAATCCAGTAATTTACACTACGTAGAACTCTAGGTTGCCGAAAGACCATTCAACTTCGGTATGCTGTGAGAAACATAATAAAGGCAAGAGAACTGGAAAGGATTTAGTAACCACCTACAGCAGTTACCTCTTCTAAATCTGCTTTCTACAAAATGGCATGAGTAATATCTTTCTCAGGGATCAGTAGAGTAAACATGGGGGAGCTTGGACCTCGTTTCAAATTCATTTTGCTCACGGGACAAGTAACAAAGGGTCTTTTCTTCATTTATGCCTGCAGTTGTGAAAATGCACAGCATCACAATATCCTCAAGGCCACAAGATGGAGATATTTTTCTTTGTGGTGTATACATTCAGGTGTGCATGTCTTGCTCTCACTCTCAGCGTGCTCACCGTCTGCTGCCCCTGCAGGTTGCACCTCATTCAGACTTGGTGTGTGTTGCCCTCATTTGCCTTCCTGAGCCTTATTTCTGGGTCAGAGGCTGTGGCTTTGTCTTTGAGGATGTGGCCAGCGGGAGGCAGTTCACTTTTCAGGATTCGTCTTTCCAGATCTCACCTCTTTTTTGGCGTTTTGCTCTTTGTGTGTTTTCCTCTCTCTCTTTGACAATGTATCTGTCTCATCTTCTTTTCCTCTGTATCTTTCTACCTCTTCCGCACATTATTTCTTCTCTCTCTCCTTTCCCCTTTCTTATGATTCTGTTTCTTAACAAGTCACAATGCAGGCCTATATTTGTTTTAGTTATTCTTAAGAAATTACTTCCTATTTCTGCTTTAAACCTTCGATCGTCTGAAATGATACATTTTGCATGGAACTGGTGTTTGATAACACCAGGACTCCTTAAACAAAAGCTTCAGGGGCAGGGCATTATACCACAGAGGATGTGAAAGGCTGGACACTGCATTCAAATCAGGAAAAACAGGAGCTATGGCTTTAAGGGCAAAGGGTACAGTGAGGCTTGGCAGGGTGAAGGGAATCTGTTTGTGGAAATGGCAGCCTTGGAGGAATTACACCAGCAAAATCAGGGGAATAGGGAAACCATTCATTTTCTGCTTCTGCTCCCAGAAAAATGATCAGACACCTGAACGGGGATACAGGAAGGGTAAAGAGAGGCAGGAATGGCATTCAGCAGAAAAGAGTTATAGAAACAAACAAACAAACAAACTCACAAAAAAACCCAAAACCACAATCAGCCTGTGAATATAAAACAAGCTATGATGTAGACACACAGAAGATAGGGTGATTTTGTTGGAGGTTTCAGGAATGGCAGATTAGGGTGGATCTGCAGGAGAAAAAGAAGCAATCCAGCCCTGCAGGGAAATTTCTGTGATGAGGGAAGATGGGTAATAGCTTGGTTTGCCTGACCTGCAGTCCAGGCTGAACTTGGATAAACTAGGCAGACACGGCACAGAGAGAAGCCTCTAGCTCAAGACTGGATGCAGAAAGGAGGGCAGACACAGGAAGAGCTCCTTTAAAAGCCCGAGGGTCCTGTTAAGCCAAGTTAAACCTAGCTCAGTGATTCATCAGTGGGATTGAGCATTTCTGTGCTGTGCACAGTTTGTATCATAAAGTTTCCTCCCCCGGCATGAAAGAGCCTGCCCCTCTGTGGCAGCCCCCAGAGGGAGACTGACTGGAATGGCAGAGGGCTGTCAGGGCTAGCTCTTTGCTCTGATGTTGCCCTGAACGCTTCGATGCCAAATCCAGTGCCCTTTTCCAGCTCCTCCCCTGGTTGATCTCTAGAAAAACATTAGTTAGATGCTGTTAATCCCTTCATTGTTCTTGAATCAATCCCCTCCCTTTTCATAACAATGCACTTCTAAAATTTCCCTTCAACTCTCCTGGTCATTCCTTCTCTCGCCCTTTCTTCCTTCCTTCCTTTCTCTCTTTCTTCCTTTGTTTCTCTCTCTCTCTTTCTCTCTCTCTCCCTTTCACTCTCTCTCCCTTTCTCTTCCTTTCTTTCTTCCTTCCTTCCTTCTTTTCTTTCTTTCTTTCTTTCTTTTTTTCTTTCCCTTTTTTTCTTTCTTTGCACCAAGAAATTCCGTTCATCAAATGTTCAGTGATTGCTTACTATGTGTTAGAGTCTATAGCAGGAGCTGGGAGTAAAAAGGGAATAAGCCACAGAACCCCTTTTCAGGGAGCTCCAGTTCAAAACTACCAGGTAGAGTGTACAATACAGTATGGTGAGTACAACAATTAAAAGATGCACATGGTCAAAAGCTGGCACAGAGGGACAAATGGCAAGGAGTGTGTTTATAGGAAGAGGGGGAGATGGGTGTCTGTGCCCAGCAGCATGAATTCTGGCTTGGGGACAGTATGTAGAAAGGCATGTGTGTCCAGGATCTGTAAGAAGTCAGAATACTGCTAAACACAAAGAGCAGTGGTCAGGGAGGGAAGCCAAGTCAAGGAATGTGGGTACATATTCTATATGTGCCAGGTGTGGGGAGAAAATGAGCTCAATTTTGAACTGGTGAGTTTAAGGTTCCTATGAGATATTCAGATAGGAATGCTCAGTTGCCAAGTGGGTGTAGAGGGCTGGGGGATAAAAAAATTTTTGAGTCGTCAGTATATCATGGGTGGCTAATCCCATGGGAGCAGGGAGATCACACAGGGAGAGGTTATATATACATGGTGGTGTTTCTCAAAGTGTGGTCCTTGGGTCACTTGCATCAAAACCACACAGGGACTTTCTAAAGATGCAGATTCCTCAGGGGGAACCCCAAACCTACTGACTCAGGAATCTCTGAGGGCAGTGCCTGGGAATCTGCATTTTAAATTCACCCCCTAGAGAATACAGTTATAATAGGGAAGTTCAACAGCCACTGGTCTGGGGCAGCCACTGGTATGAGAAGCTAAGAGTTTAAAGGATGGAACTCAGAAGGGGAACACCTAATCCTTCAAGAGGCTGTGTAATTTTCTCTAGGATTAGGTGCTACCCCAGAGTCCTGACATCCTGGAGATGAACTGACTTGGAACCACTAATTTCCAAGAATCTTGTTAAATGAGAGGAGGGAGGTTTTTTTTTTTTTTTTTTTTTTTTTTTTGAGGTACGCGGGCCTCTCACTGTTGTGGCCTCTCCCGTTGCGGAGCACAGGCTCCGGATGCGCAGGCTCAGCGGCCATGACTCTCAGGTTCAGCCGCTCCGCGGCATGTGGGATCTTCCCGGACTGGGGCACGAACCCGTGTCCCCTGCATCGGCAGGTGGACTCTCAGCCATTGGGCCACCAGGGAGGCCCTAGTTTTTTTCTTTTAAAAAAAAGCTTCTTTTGTCATAGAATTCTGAGGACTTTCACTGTACATGTGAGATAAATTTGAATTTTTAAAGAATTTCTTTTGAAATATGGCAGTATCTTCAGCTCACGTTCTGTTTGCTGTGGGTGATACACTTAATCAACATTCAGAAACTGCTGATTTGCTTATCTTTTCTTGAGGAGACATATACTGCCTGGCTGATTTGAGCTAGTTTGTCTGGTTGAGTTGGATGTTTCAATAGAAGGCAGAACAAAAACAAAAAGTAAGATTTCTTTTTAATATTCTTAAATTTCCTTGTGTTCTTTCAACACTATTTTGCTGATTCTAACTCCTGAACATTAAATTCTGGGTTAAATAACCACTGAGAGGGGAAGGTGGTGAGCAGCAGGGAGGGGTCAGAGTTCTTTCTTCAGGAAAATAGGCTGGTGAGTAACAAGAATACATCACTGGGCACCTGAGTCTGAACTTTGGGCAAAGCCAGGGCCATGCCTGGAGAACATGTGCTAGAAATGGGCTCAACAGGGCATTAGGTATGAGACCAACCCTGCCCACCTTGTCCCCCAACCCCCGCTGTCATTCACTGAACCCCATTTCCCTTACCCGGTGTTCTTAAACTTTTTTTTGTTTGTTTTGGTACGCGGGCCTCTCACTGTGTGGCCTCTCCCGTTGCGGAGCACAGGCTCCGGACACGCAGGCTCAGTGGCCATGGCTCAGGGGCCCAGCCGCTCCGCGGCATGTGGGATCCTCCCGGACCGGGGCACAAACGGCATGTGGGATCCTCCCAGACCAGGGCACGAACCCGTGTTCGGCCACTGAGCCTGCGCGTCCGGACAGCAGAGGCCACAACAGTGAGAGGCCAAGGTACCACAAAAAAAAAAAAAAAAAAAAAAGAGACATTCCAGAGCTGGAATCTATAGGCCTTAATGACTAGTCATATGGGGAGGAAGGGGGAGTGTTACGGGTTAAATTGTGTCCCCCACCAAAAAAAAAAAAAAGACATATTGACGTCCTAACCATCAGAATGTGAGCTTATTTGGAAATTGGGCCATTGCAGATGTAATTAGTTCAATTAAGATAAGGTCATAGTGCAGTAGTGTGGGCTGTACTCCAATATAACTGGTGTCCTTATAAGAAGATGGCCGTGTGAAGGCAGAGACACAGGGAGAAGGCCATGTGGAGACAGCGAATTGGAGGGGTGCATCCATGAGTCAAGGAATGCCGAAGATTGCCAGAGAACCACCAGGAGCTAGGAAAAGGCGAGGAAGTATTCCCCTCCAGGTTTCAGAGGGAACATGGCCTGTAGACACCTTGATGTCAGACTTCTTGCTTCTAGAACTATGAGACAATACATTTCTGGTGTTTAAGCCACTGAGTCTTGGGTACTTTGTTACAGCAGCTAAAGGAAACTCGTACAGGAGGCGGTTAAGCCACACCAGAGCGGTGAACATGCAGGCTACTCTGAACTTTTATTATTACAACCATTACAGAGAAAGAGGAGCTGGAAAATATGAACATAAATTAAAAGGAAAACCCCAAAATGCTTCACATCAATTCAGAAATGCCTGAAGCCCCACAGCTGCTGCTGGAACTCAGTCTCCTCAGCCCCTGGGTTTGCCTGGTGGTTTAGATGAGGTGATGCGCGTAAAATTGTTTTGTACACGTAAAGTGCTCTGGGTGTGTGAAAGCTCTGTCTTCACTTTAATTAAATCAAAACACAAGGTCATGTGTTGGAGTTGCCCACACAAATAGTTCCCACCCACAGGCCTGGTGACATAATTTGTGGAGCCCAGTGCAAGTTGAAAATGTGAGCCCCTGGTTCAGAAATTATTGAGAATTTCAGGACAGTGTCAGCAGAGCATCAAGCCAAGCACATGGTCCTGTGCACCTGCCCTTGGAAAAGGAGCAGCCAGACCCATGGGGGTGGGGTGGGGCTTAGAATGCTGAGCTGTGCCCAGAGCACCATAGGATTGGACTGGAGGGAAGAGAAGAAACGGGGAGAAAAGGCTCAGGGATGAGAATGGAGGGATGAACGTAGTGCATTGAATGGAGAGTGCCCTGCCCAGCAGGGGACAGAGGTTAGGCAAGACTGAATACAACACACATGTAGACAGTTACATTGGGCCTGCACTGGGGACAGCCTTTAGTGCCAAGCAGAGATGTTCGACTCTATTTCTATAAGCAATGGAGAAGCACTGAATATTTTCCAGCAGGAGTCCAAGTTGGTAGAGAGTGAAAAACGGAAAGGAAGGGTTGGGAAACAAAAGCTATAAGGTTTTGAGTCCAGGTCAATCCTACCTTGTAAACTATTATCAGAAGACGACTTAACCCCTCTCCCCAGCTCTCTATGCATGACACCTGCCTATATGCTGAATGATGGTCCTTGGGGTGATGGTGTGTCATTCTGACCGGGTTTAGCACACCCACACCCCAGACACACAGACTCACCTTTTGGTCTGCTTTGTAATAATTTGACAAATTACAGAAAATGCCTATCCTTTTAGTATCTCTTTATTAATGAAATGGCCAACCGAGTGACTAGGATTTGTTGATCTTTTTACTATGGTCTCAGCTCACTGTATCCTGTAAGAGTATTTTTATCTAGAGTATTTTTTTCTAGAGTATTTTTAGGTCTGTATGTGTAGTTCTAGGTCAATTCCTCCTTCGACTGACACTGAGCTTTAACTGCTGCTTCGTCATCTGAACAGTATGGTTAGTTAGGCCCATGGGTGAAATGCCAAGGCATCTGTTTATATGTTCCATCATTTCCTCCTCAACATCAAGTGTACATATCTCTCTAAAATAACTTCCCCTTTATCCCACATACCTGTGACCACGTGGCAATCATTCTATCCCAAACAGCTGCATCAAGATCTTAGGCTTACTAAATAATTTGTCTTAGCTACAGAGTCAGTGGAGCTTTAATTTAAAATGCAAGTAGGGACCAGGGGGATCCTTTGGGGTTCATGGTTGAATGAAGTGTTCAAACGTCCCCCACTTCTACTACAACCACTAACAGCATGCTGATGATTTTTGACAACTGGAACAATTCAAGTCCTGCTAATTTCCTTTCATCCTCCTTTCTTTTTCCTCCCCAACTGTTTTCTATTCATCTTTTATCCTACTTTTAAAGCAAGAAAAACTGAAATAATTATTTAGAAAATCTCCCCTCCTGTCAAGACAACAAAACCTCTCAGGCAAGAGCAATTGACAAAAAGTGCTCCAAAAAGAGACATGATTCCTTAAACTTCTGGAGAAAAGAAATCAAGTTTGCACTGTGATCAGACTAAACTAAGTTACATGGTAGTAAGGAAAATTTTTAATGTCAGACCATTTTTCCCCTTGCTCCTGTGCATTCATTCTCATGGATAAGGTGGGAGGTTTAGGTCTCTATATGAAATTTGTATGAGTTAGTGGATGTTAACAGAATGGGTAACAGTGATGGCACTATTGATTGAGACAGGTTCTGGATTTCCTATATGGTTATTCATTTTAAAAAACCCAAACAAACAACAAACCGAAACCCTAATACGTACAGGGGAAGCCATGGCCTCGGTTACGTCACACATCTGCTGTAACAGATCAAAGCTAACAATGGCCTAACACAATGGAAGTTGATTTCTCCTAACAGTCCAGAGTGGGTGTTCAGCAGGCGACCTTTCGTGCAGTGATGCAGGGACCGAGGCTTCCCCCACTGGTGTGTGGGACCTCAGAGCCCTTTGCTTCCAGCTGGCAGACAGGAGAGAATGGGGAGTCCCAATGGGAGGTTTTTGTGGGCCAGGCCTAGGGGTGGTGTCCCTGTCTTCCATCCTCACTCCAAGGGCTACAACTCAGTCACGTGGCTCTACCTAACAAGAGTGGGCTGGGAAACGGATCTTCTCCAAGAGAAGGAGAGCAAGTTATAGGAACACCATACAGTCCCTGAACCGCCAAGGGCCCAGTTCTGCACTGGGTCATGTTCAAAGAAACATAGGTTCAGCCTCAAGAAATCATCACAGTAAGAAAGGTAAGTTTAAACCCTGGCTACTGTCGCTCAAGAGAACTTCAGAGAAGAATTATGTTCTAAATGCACAAACTCTGTAAGTCTTCTTGCGTCTCGACCTTTGCATGTGTGTATCCCGTACACATGGCAGCCACCTCCCAAAGTCCTCTCCTCCCTACTCCAAGCTCCTGAATCGCTTTGCAACTTAGATCGCTTGGACTTTTTCCTCCCTTTCACCCTACCTGTGCCTCAGTTAGCCCTTTAGGCTTCGATTGCCCCATCTGTGAAATGAGAAACTTGAACCAGATGACCTTCATGTATTCAACGCTCAGTGAATATTTATTAAGTGCCCACTGGGCTAGGCCAGCTCAGGCATTCTCAGATGCTATGAAAAGGGCAAAATGCTTAAATCAGGGACTTTCTCTCAAAGTGGCAGAAGTCTTATGAGAATCCATACCCCACGGGGTTGTTTAACAGCCCCTTCATGTAATGAGGAAATAGATTTTTCTGATAAATATAAGGTCCTTATCTTTGTGTCATTAAGAAATGATCATCGAAATTCACTGCAATTCATGAAAAACAGCTTATAGAACTGGAACTACCATTTCTTTAAAAAAGGCATTCCCAATTTGGGGAATACCGTTTATAGAAGCAAAAATATCAATATCTAACAATATGGGCACAGAAGTATTTAACAATTTATTATTTAATTCTTTATTGTTATTGTAGTGGCCAAAGACTAGACTTGACTGAAGCAGGACACCGGGCAAATCTCCCCAAACCAGAGGATATGATGCAGCTACCAAAAGATAATGTGTTTGAGTTATATTCATCAACATATCAAGTGAGAAGAGTAGGTTTCAGAGTAAGGTGCCTCATATAAGCCCACATGTATAGGAAGAATTTGGAAATCCCTAACTGTGCTGTGTGTCTTAGTATGATCCTGGTGAAAGGTGCAGAAGGCTGATAACCCCAGTCTTTCCACATCTAGTATGACAAGGGTCAGGAATGGAGATGTGAGATTATTAACTTTTTCTTTACTCATTTTTGGAGTGGGTTTTTTGTTCCATCTCTTGGAATGATTGCATACTTTGGAAGTAAAACAATTTAAAGTATGATTTAAAGATGCTAAACAAAGATGTATTTTATAACGACATACGTAAATGGGTGGTAGTTCTCATGAAATTTAGAAAAAAAAAGTGAAGAGGAAGAGTGTGTCTGTGTGTCTCCACATTATAATATTCTTTTCCCTGGGAAGGCAGTTTCCAAAGCCAAGAAGGGCTGGTGTGTGTATCAGCCTATGCTATTCTCCACAGCAAGTGCAGCCCAAGACTCTGATTCCATGCTTAGCAAGCTATCTCTTCTTTAGAAATGTCATTTTCCAGTTTTGTGTATATCAGAAGGTAAGTGCCCTGGACCTAAATATTTGGACTGTAGATCTCTCACTCTAATACACTCGTGCTGTGATTTGGGAGAAAAAACAAAGCTAGTTTGTGGTTTGGTTAGAAAGCATCAACTCATCAGATCCTGATGACTGTTTGGTAAACTGAAAAAATAGAGTTACCAAAACCACAAGGCTGAGACCTGGACCGCGGCTCCACAAGTTTCTGCAGAGATACAATCCCTATGAGACCAAAGAGCCAGCCAGCCTCACCCATGATCTGTTTGGTGGTTGGTTTCTGGCCTGTGTTATCACCCACTCTCGTCTTTATTCTCTCTGCAGTTCCCGGAGGTTGAAGACGCTATTTTTTAGGCCAATTTACTAGAGAACTTAGCCCAGCATCTACGTATAGTTTATCGACAAAACAAACAAATGAAAACAGTGATAGCCACGTAGGTGGTTATCTTTCAGGAATTCCATGAAACAAAGTTGGATGAATGGTTAGCTGGTCCGCTTCAGCCACCAGGGATGTGGGGCAGTGAGAGAGGTCAGGTACCTCATCTATTTACACAGTCATAGGAGCCAAGTTTGCTCTGAGCCAGGGCTTTGGCTACTAGGTCAAGTCTGCTGCAAAGAATGAATGAGGGAAGAGAGAAAGGATTACCGTCACTCCTTTCCTCCAAAAGGGGTGTCTTGGAAAATGCACTTTTTAAATTGTAAGCATCATTTGGTATTATTTGAGGCTCAGATAAGAGACCATAAATAAGAAATAAGGCAAAACAGTAAAGGAAAAGAGGACCGATGTGAATGTTTGATGCAACATTATCTGACTTACACCAAGAAGGGTCATGTCGGCTGTTTGCCTGCAGCCTGCCTAATTCATGGCTAACTAGGCAAGATGTTCAGATCAGATCACCAGTTTCTACATATGTAATCGAATGGTTATCTACCAGGTGGATGGCCTAAGTTAACACTTCTTGAGGAAGAAAAATAGCATAAAACATGCCTGCAGGTATCCTATTAGTCATTGGTACATTTTAAAAGTATTTATTGAACACCTACTATGTGCCAGACACTGTTTTAGTGCGTGGCATACATCAGTGAACACCTCTGTCTCACAAGCTTGTAGTGCAAGACAAAACAGAAACCCAGAAGAAATGAACAAATAATATCCAGGCGGTATGTGATACTGGCCAAATGAAAGATTCATATTATACATTCTATTGACTTTTAAGGGATGGAAAGATCACAGTCTGCTGAAATAGTCAAGAAAGGCTTAAATTTTGAGCCATACATTTAGGGATAGATTTGATTTAGAAAAGCAGAGAAGAAAAGGAAACATATTTCACACGAGATGGGACAGCGTAATAGCGGGAACATTTAAAAGTGCTTTACAGTTTGCAGAGCATTTTCTCGTCCATGCTGTAGAGGTGAAAATGAGCAAAGTTTTTTCAGAGTCAAGTGCTGAGATGAAGCTGACTTATCAGAAGGGAACCATCCCTCCTTTCCCCTCTACCCTTCCTTCCTGATCAGGGTTCATGGTTTCATATGAACTTGCTAATCTAAAGCCCTTCTACAGGGGAATTTCTCCCCACAGATGTGGCAAAGGGAAGCAGGAAGCTGTATTCTTCTGGATATCTCACGTTTGTGTTGTGTGCCAAGTAACAGTTGGCATGGGACACTTTCTATTTGGAGTGAACATGACATTTTACAGCTTAAAATCCCAAATTAGGTAACTCCTGGACTCTGAAGGACTTCTCTTTCTTAGCCAATCTTACTTCTCATCCCTTCACAGTTCAAAGTAGATCTATTCTTCCTCCCTATTTCACAGCCCCATCTGGCTTTTCTACTTCTACTCTTGCTATATGCTGCTTGCTCCACCAGACCAGGTCCTACCATCACCCTTCAGTTTTTAGATCAGGCCCTACCACCTTCACAAGCTCTTCTCCATCTGTAAGTGCCAGTGGTGATTATTTGCACCCTCCTCACATCTGCAATGCTTGTTACTATTGGGAGGAGGTGTAACGTATCCCTTTGAGAATCTGATGAACGCATATACACATATACACAAAAAGTGTTCCTAATTTCAAGAGACTCATGGTTCTCTGAAAACATCACTTTATAGAACACATTTGTTTGGTGCAAACCATATACTTCAATGCTTTCAAATATACTTTTATATTATTTTGTCTAATGTATGTCTTATTGTCATAATGAGACTAAACTTGAAAGTAAAGCTATTTTAGAAATTTTTGGTAACCCTCTTAGAACTAGGTAGAATATAGAGCACATGGGAGGTATATAATAATACAAAACAGAATGGATAAACAAACTGTGGTACATCCATACAATGGAATATCATTCAGTGATTAAACCAAATGAGATATCAAGCCACAGAAAGACATGCAAGAAACTTAAATGCACATTGCTAAATGAAAGAAGCCAGTCTGAAAAGGCCACATGCTATATAATTCCAACTATATGACATTCTCGAGTAGGCAAGCCTATGGAGACATTAAATAGATCAGTGGTTTCCAGGGATACAGGGGGAGGGAAGGATGAAAAAGTAGAGCACAGGGGATTTTTAGGGCAGTGAATCTATTCTGTCTGATACTATAATGGTGCATACATGTCACTACACATTTGTCAAAACCCACAGAATGTACAAACACAAAGGGTGAACCCTAGTATAAACTGTGGACTTTAGTTTATAATAATGTACCAATATTGGCTTGTCAATTGTACAATGTACTACACTAAGGTAAGATGTTAATAATAGAGGAAACCGGGGAGGGGGTAATAATAGGAACTCTCTGTATTTTCTCCTTATTTATCTGTAAAATTTCTAAACTTCTAAAACTGTCCTAAAAATAAAGTCTATTAATTTTTTTTAACAAAGAGTTTCAGATTTTGACTGTAGCCTCTAATGACTATTGGGATAAAGAATAGGCAACTCCTAATGCAATGCGTGTATTTTAGGTTTTCAAAGGTTGTATCTATTGATGTTAAACTCAGTTAAACTTGTTGCTTGACATCATGTCGACACAATATCCAGGATTTTTAAATGAACTAACCGAATTAGTAAGATGTGTTCTCATATTATAGACTCAGCCCAATCCTAATGTCAATGAAAAATTCAATATTTAACACACACATTTCAATGTGAAAAATACTATTAGCATGTAACTAGTGAGTCTTAGACATAAGCAGAAAGAAACTCCACCAAGACATGGTAGTTATTTAAAAGAGTTCTTTTTTCTTGGTCTGTGTCTCTATTCCTAACAGAAGCTTTGAGGAAAAGCCATATCTATCTGGAACAAAATGAATATCTGGAGCCACAGAACATCAGTTTAGTAAGTAAAGGGCCAAATTCAGTGTCTCGTTCTCAACTTTGAAGGAACATAGTTAGGGGTGACTGACCCAGGAAACTTCTCCCCCGAGGCTGTTTATGCCTGAATTGATTATTCTGAGGTCAGCCAAGGATGCTGGCCACAGTATTAGCCATTTACCCCACATTGATTCTTACATAGTATCATCTTGTTTGGTTTTTAAAAAGCTCGAATTGAAGGAATGAACCATTCCAAAGTCCTAGTGTTCTGTCCATCTTAACAAATAAAGTTAAGCATGTAGCGATTCAGCTGGTTGGGTAGAAAGTAATCCATTATGAAAGTTTTTTCCCTCTCCTTGGCCATCCTTTTCTATTCTAAACAAATCTCCCAGCTCTTGACCTTCTTGTTTGCTGTTTGGCCTTTGGAGGAATGGAGGGAAAGAGAGAAGAGTTAAGTCAAGGGTCAGCAAATGAAGGCTCCCACATGGTCAGTGGGTTGCTCTGCAGTCCCCTGGGGCCACTCACAATGGAGGAGACAGTGGACACAGTAGTCAAGCATTCCAAGAAGGGTCACGCTGCCCTCTCAGTGACTCTTTTTGACCTCAACCATGGTTCTGGCCGTGCGAAGCATTAATTTGATTCTGCTTATTATTTCCTTCAATAATTATAAAAATAATGTTTTCCAGATAAAACAAAGAGACTACTTGCTTCAACTCTTCTCAATCATTCGTGATGTGCTTTCAAAGTGTGTAGCCTAGGGTCGCCATTGTATACACACAATAAATCTTAGTTTATCTGGAATCCAGGCAGTCATGAAGCTTGGATGATGAGGATTTTTTTTTTTTTTTTAACAGACAGAAGTCAGGGAGGGCAGTCATTGCTCAGACAATGCGATTCCAGCAAGTGCTGCTCTGAATCTCTGAGCTCTGTAGGGAAGAAGATGGATGAGCAGGCAAACTGAGAAGACAAGTGAGCCAGAGGGAAAGGAAGAAGTTGCTGAAGCAGGAAGAGAAAAAGGCATTAAAGGGGAGGAAGATAAGAAATGGAAGCTAGCAGAGGGGGAGAAGCGAATTGTCAGCAGGGGAGGAAAACCAGGGAGAGACCAGGGAGACTGAGTGGGTGGGCCAAGTTTTCCGTGTGCTGTGAACAGGGGCAGCCAGGTATATTGGTCTGCAAACCACATTATTAGCTGCCTACCATATGGCTTCTGAGATACGTGGGGAAAGCAAAGGCAGAACATAAAATGTTCTTCAGTTGTTCTAACACTGAAAAAGAATCTGTAAATTTTGAGAGGTGTGAGAATAGGAACCCTCAATGTGGGAGGTCAGTGTCTTTGTACATTTTATATATCGAGGTTCAAAGAGGATTTCCCCAAACCATGGTAGTTCTCTTTCAAATAAAGTTGTTTCAAACCAACCATAATTAATGTTCCTAATGGTAACCCTGAAGCATGTCAAGAACCTAAAGGAAACTTCAGAATTTTCAAAGATTAGGTATGTTGAGTGCAGTTTGACTAGTGAATGCCAATTGAATGTTAAGTGTGTGTTGCTATATTCTTGTTTTTGGAAGATTGTGAATCCACATGTGAAAGATAGAATCACCCTCAATTACCTAGCATGCAGCTCATTTGGCAACCAGTCTGGACCTTAGATCCTAGTTCCAAGTCTGTAACTATATCTATTGTCTAGTGGACATTTCTGTCTGAGAGCCCTGTCGTCATTCAAAAACATTATCAGGAACAGCCTTGGACTTCCCTGGTGGCACAGTGGTTAAGAATCCACCTGCCAATGCAGGGGACACGGGTTCAATCCCTGGTCCGGGAAGATCCCACATGCCACGGAACAATTAAGCCCGTGCGCCACAACTACTGAGGCTGTGCTCCAGAGCCTGCAAGCCACAACTACTGAGCCTGCGTGTCACAACTACTGAAGCCCACATGCCTAGAGCCCGTGCACCACAGCGAGAGAAGCCACCGTAATGAGAAGACTACGCACCACAATGAAGAGTAGGCTCCACTCGCCGCAACTAGAGAAAGCCCTCACACAGCAACAAAGACCCAAAGCAGCCAAAAATAAATAAAATAAAATAAATAAATTTATTTAAAAAAAAAAGAAGTAGCCTCATCTCTCCACCTGTCCTTTTCTGGAACATTGGCACCATTCATCTCTCATTGCACCTTTGATTCTCTCTTCTTTATCTCCATGGGCTGCTAAATATTTCTTCAAAATCTCTCAGTCCCTCCTCACCATTCTCACTGCCCTGAATTAAGCCCAGGTCCTTATTTACTGGCCTCCCTCTCCACTCCTTTTATTCACAGCACACACGTCCTAGAACAACTTTCTCAACACTGCTTTCATCTGGATCCGATCTGAGAGCCCAGGAGTTTTCCCAGTTGCCCTGGCCGCAAGCCTAGCCTGCCCCACCAACTCATTATATGTCTTATCTGCTCATTTCTGGGCACCCTCCAACTGCATCTTCTCCAGCGGGGAGCGAGGTTTCACGCCAGAAACTTGTGGATCATCCTGTACTCCCCCCTCTCCCTTAAACCATCCATCACCAAGCCCTGCAGATTTCCCCCCAGTGCGTTCACCCATCTCCCCCTTTGCATCTCCACAGTCACCACACCTGAGTTCAGGCAATCATAATCATTGATAGCTCTAACTATATACCAGGACTTGTTCTGGACATTCACCTGTATTTCCTTATTTAATCCTCACAATAACTCCATGAGGTGTATTTCATCATTATCCCCCTTTTATAGATGAGGAAACTGAGGCTCAGTGAAGTAAATTATCCAAGCAAATAATTAGTAGAACCAGGATTCAAACCCAAAGAGTTTGGTTCAGGAATCCACGTGCTTAACTTTTATTTTATATTGCCTCACTTCTGTATATTTTCTTCATTTATGCCTGTTTCTTTTCTGTGTCTGTTGTTTCTGGTACATGGAGGGCAAAGAGAGACTGAAGAAAGAAGCAGATTGGTAGGTAGCAGGGTGAATAAACAAAGGAACTTACCCGCAAGGCTTGTCTTGGGCTCTGCAGGACGAGTACGTCTCCACACCAGCCCACCACAATCTCAAGTTTATAGAGAAACCTTAACGGGGCTCATTTACATATTCAGTCCAGATGGTTTCAACAACACCTTACTGTCTCAAGGCTGCATCCTTGAAACAGCTCTTAGTGTGGGAACAGTGGACAAAACATTCCAAGGACAGAGGAGGTGGTAAGGAGCCTCCCATTGCCCTGGTCCAGCTCATGGGTCAACCTGTGGTCACATCCTCCAGCAGTGTTGGCTGAAATCACCAGGTCCACTTTCTCAGATGGATTTAGGGAGGGTCCCTGCCACCTCTGGGAGGAGCCCAGCTGCCCAAGGGCTTCCCTTTTGGGGTGGCCAAGCCTCGTTCCTGGGCCCGGGACACAAATTTTGCAGGTCATGGGATAGAAGGATGTGTCCTTCTCCAGCGGCTTCTCCCTGACACCATAACTCAGCTCCAGCACCAGGAGGGTCTGTGCCCTGCCATCTGCTGACACACATCACTTTCTGGTGAGTCTAATTTTAGGTCTTCCTTCTCATTTTGGTTCCCCTTTGCCTTAATATGTAGAACAAATCCCTAGATTTTTTTTGACAATTACATAGAAGATTTTAGTGCTTCTCTGGCAGGAAGCAAGATTTCCTTCTTTTTATTTAAAAGAATCTCGGGGTCCTCTCAGTGGTTTCTGGGGGCTGGGGGTTGACTGCCTGTGTTCTGCTCCCCTCTTTCCAGGTCTCCCCCTCCTTCTTCTTTTTCTCCCTCTCTCCTGCTTTTTTTTTTTTTTGCAAGTTAATAGAATCTTTATTATTTATTTATTTAATTTATTATTATTATTATTTTTTGGCTGTGTTGGGTCTTCGTTGCTGTGCGTGGGCTTTCTCTAGTTGCAGCGAGCAGAGGCTACTCTTCACTGTGGTGCATGGGCTTCTCATTGCAGTGGTTTCTCTTGTTGCAGAGCACGGGCTCTAGGCGCGTGGGCTTCAGTAGTTGTGGCTCACGGGCTCTAGAGCGCAGGCTCAGTAGTTGCAGCACACGGGCTTACTTGCTCCGCGGCATGTGGGATCTTCCCGGACCAGGGCTCAAACCCATGTCCCCTGCATTGGCAGGTGGATTCGTAACTACTGTGCCACCAGGGAAGTCCCTCTCCTACTTATTGAGACACTCTTCTCCTCTGCCTTCCATTATGCTTGGTTCTCAAAAGAGATTCTCTGGATGAGCCTCTCCCTACACTCCTTTTCCATATGCACCTTGCTTCTCCTCTTTGCTGCATCCTCTGCCTGCTGATCTTTCCACTCTAGACACTCTCCTTGGTGAGCTCACACGCCCTAAAGATTTCACTATTATCCCCACGTCGATGGTGTCCAGCCAAGGGCCCCAGCCCGGATGCCTCTGAAGCTTCCTTTAAACAGCCAGTTGTCTGCTGGATATTCTCCCCTGGTTCTCAAAGACCAGACATCGCAAACTCAGCATGTCAGAAGCTGCACTAGTCACCTTTTCTCACAGAATGTGCCTCCTGCACGGTGAGCGAGTCCATCTAGCGCAGCAGACTCTAGTTCGGCCGGGCTCCAGCCAGACAACACTCCCCACTTTTGCGAGGATGATCACCCCCTCCCAAAGTCCTTTGAAGCCTCCAGCCCCAGCTCTTCAAGGTGGCCTGCAAGGTCACAGGGGATTTGGCCTCCTTGATCCCTGCTCCCTGCTGCGTTCTGTTCCCAGATCTCTGCACAGCTTGGAGGTCCCTGCCTTTATCTTCTGTGGCCTTGTCCTTGCCTGCTGGTAAATAGCCTTCTGGGGAGCAAATCATCCCTGATCTATAGCATTTGTGACTCTTCTGGTGTAAATACTACCACCACGGCAGATTTCAGACTAACATGACGTGGGACTTTCCTGGTGGTCCAGTGGTTAAGAATCCGTCTACCAATGCAGGGTACAAGGGTTCAATTCCTGGTCGGGGAACCAAGATCCCACATGCCGCAGGGCAGCTAAGCCCTCGCGTCGCAACTAGAGAGAAGCCCACATGCTGCAACAAAAAGATCCCACATGCCGCCACAACTAAGACCCAGTGCAGCCAAAAATAAATACATCAGTAAATATTTAAAAAAAAAACTAACATGACGTGAAGTTGGGAAAAGTAGCAACCATTAGTATTTCCACCATATACGTACAATAGCCCTAAAAACCTCAAGGCATAGATAATAGTAAAATGTAGGAAAATAATTAGGGAGTAATATATTTTTAGTATTTGTTACCTTGCTTTTAATGTGATTTATTTAATTGTAAAAGAATATAATTTAAATGTTAATAATGATCACATTTCACAACCAGCTTGCAAGATTGAACATTTAACGATTGGTCCTCGTGAGCTGGTTCGAACCAGCTCCAGGGCACCACTGACCCCTTTCCCAGAGATCCCTCCGCCCCACTGACATCTGGTCAAGGGTTATTAGGAGTCAGCTCTGCTCATGCTGGGAATGTGCCTCTTTTTTTTTTTTTTTTTTGTGGTATGCGGGCCTCTCACTGTTGTGGCCTCTCCCGCTGCGGAGCACAGGCTCCAGACGCGCAGGCTCAGCGGCCACAGCTCACGGGCCCAGCCGCTCTGCGGCATGTGGGATCTTCCCAGACCGGGGCACGAACCCGTGTCCCCTGCATCGGCAGGCGGACTGTCAACCACTGCGCCACCAACGAAGCCCAGCGTGCCTCTTTTTTGTCTCCATCATTGTTCTTTCCACATTGAGTCTATTTATACGCCTGTCTCCCCTCCTAGTCTGTGAGCGTCTCAAGGGCAGAGGCTGTGTCTTTGTAATCCCAGTACAGTGCCTGATACGTACTAGACACTCAGTAACCTATCGTTTAAATAATTGATGATGCCTTTCCTATTGGTACCATCCTATCCTCATCCATATCCCTTCCCATCTACTATGGGAAAGGCCTTTGGCTGCCGATGGAACAGTGTTCCAGGTCTCAGTGAAAACAATGCTTGTTGATTGGATTAGCTGACCGAGTGGATGAGAACATTTACAGGTAGGAATAGTTTACCCACATACATTAGAGGTAGGAAAGGGTGTGCTCTCCCAACAAGTCCCCAGACATGGGGTCCCCATGCCCTTGCCCATCACAGCTCATGCCTATAGGGTGCCAGCCAATTCATCACTTGTGGGAAAGTGGTCATTCAAAGCACTTGTACACGTTTGATGTTCTGCAGACTTCAAAGCTCAGATTTAGTCTTTTTTTTACTGAATGAAAATTAACATTCTAAATCATCATTCTGACAGAAAATCAGACCAGTCCACCAGGAAGACAGAATGGAACAGGGGCTGAGCATTTTTTACGTTAACAGGTAGTGTATTAGCCACGGGGATGGATCAATGGAAAAGGAATCTGTAAATGTCCTGATGGTACTGATGATATTTTTTTCAGTTTTTCAACCGAATGCTTGGCATTTTAATGAGATAGACTCTAATCTCTCAGCATTTTTAGAGTCATGCATATTTTTTGTAGCCGATTAAACACATAGACTGTAATCTAGAGTGACACATCTGTAGAACGTAGCTCCAGCCTGAGGAGGGGTAGCAGTGCATTTTCTAGAATTGTGATTTTATACTTCATTAGAATGACTTGTTTATATAAAGGAATCTTTCTGTTTTCCAAGAAGATTCAACGGTTCCATTAAGCAGCAGCAAAAGCAGTAGTCACTTCTCCCTAACAGATTTCAATCTTAGCAAGATTTATATTTCACAAATAAATATTTAAAAGCAAATCATAACAGAGTGAAACCCAACACTACCACACACACCCAAACTACACCAGTTATCTGGGTCCGCTTCAAGGAATTAGGTGTTTCTGAAACCTATGTCGATTTCACTGTCTCCCTAAAGAAAAGTTTGGTGTCTTTATGATTCTATCTCTACACACACACACACATCAGTCTGAAAAGCAAAATCAAAAGACTGAGCTCACTCAGATTTAACTCTAATGCAAGTAAGTAGAATTTGAAAGAACAAGCTTTTCGACTGGATTCAGCCTACAGGATATTGAGATTTCTTAATATCTCCTTTTACAGGTGAAACATTATTTCTTGCCTATGAGGGGCACAAATCTATATATACTCTGCACATACGTCACTCTTTGTCACCTTGGATAATGAGTCCCATCTGTGGTGGACAGATGTTTCCAAAGAGTCTAAGATTCACGAGCAAACGGTATGTTGCAGGTGACAGTGGTGCCTGTTCTGAGCTGATGTGTCAAAAGAGAGCTGTGCCCCACAGCTTGTCTGGCAGCCAAATGAGCGCCATCAGAGGAGAAGAGAATGGCATGGGCAGGCTCTTTTCGCCAGTCTTTGAAAAGATCAGCATCTTAGGAGATTGGATCTCCCTGTTCTTGATGATTCTGGACTAGATGTGATTCCCTGGCATGACTGAGGCTCTTGGAACTATGGAACTCACTTCCAGAAGGAAAATCTAGGCGTGGTCTATAGACTCGAGAACTAATTGTTAAAAGAAAAAAATAAGGGAAAGAAGAAAAAAGGAAAAGGACTTTTTCACTCTGACAAGAACCACAGGAATAGTTAACCCTGAAGATGGAAACAGCAAATGACCTTTGGTGAGGGACATTTTCTGAGCATTTCAAGCAGGATTGACTGCTTTATATTACTTCAGAGGGCATGGAAAGTTCTCTATCATGAATGAGAAATATCCCCTTTAAAATGAGCAAAGCCTTACATTAGTCCACACAACAGTGTCTGGCCAGGTGGACTATTTCAATCCTGCACTTCCTGGCCTGTACCCTTTAGAGCAATTGCATTTCGTAAATTACAGGAACGTGACAAGAACAGGTGGTTGAGACACGGGAATGGTCATAAGTCTGGAGCTCAGTGGCTTCCAGCCCCCAAAGTCAAGGTTTTCAAGTGCTGGCCTTGACACAACTGGAATTCCTGCCATAGAATTGTCTTCCACAGGTGGAAATTCAGTGTCTTATGTGTATTTCTAATCACCATCCTTGAAAAGCCACAGTGTATAGGAATGTTAAAAAGAGCTCTCTTTTTCCATCACACCATAAAAGGCTAGATGGAAGCTCTTTCTGAAGCAAAGATAATTAAGTTGAAATGTTGTACACTTTGTGGCCAAGGCTGAATTCCTACTGAGCAAATATGCACGAGCACAGGGAGGTGATATGGACCCCACGCTGCCAGGGTGAGCTTCTCAGACTCAGATGGAATAAACACCTTCCATGAAGTTATCCTCCTATCAGATGTTTGCAGCCCAAATCAGAAGTTTTTCTAGAAGATTTTTTTTCCATTTCAAAAGTAATACATATTCAAGCTAGATTTTTAAGAACTTCAGACAAAACATAAGGAAGAAAATTTCCTTTGTTTTCTCCATAAGTACATGCAAAAACATGTCTTTTTGCCCTGTGTTGCATTCTGTGGGTTAGGTCTCAGTAAAGACAGCACTGTTCTTAGAGACAGGTTTCAAAACGAGTAGGAGGGTCACAAAAGGAGTGGAAGTAGAATATAACATTTCTCCACATTCCCACTCCCTTTCTTGGGGGGAAAGGATGGAGATCCTCAATGCTCCTGCATGAGTAACATGGCACCTGATCAGCTTCCTGTGAAAAATGGACATTCTACTTCAGCCGAAGTGCTTTGAACGTCTGCAAAGAACATGATGGGTCACTTGGTTAATCTTCTGAGGAGGTGCCATTTTGTTGGAGGACAAGGCATGGATTTTTCATATCCAGTCCTTCCAATATGTGGTATTCTGGACCCCTTCCAGCATTGGGCCAATGATGTCCTTTTGGGATATGTTTGACCACCCACCTTGGAGGCATCTTATCATTCCCTTCTTGTGTAAGTCATTCCACACCACCACAGGGCTGGCCGCCAAGAAAAAATGCTTCTGCTGAACGGGCTGAGGAAAAGTTACTGCCCACTGGACTGCTTAGAGCTTCTGGAAAAGTTTTCAAGATGGAGGAATAAGTCGGGGTTCCTTAGGTTTGTCCAAATGTTTAGCTATTTTACATCCTTCTTCTTTCGAATAATAACACCTATTACAGATTTATGAATTATGTCCCCAGACCCTGGATTGGGTCCCCAAATCCCATCATAATTGCTTTTCTCTAATTATGTAATTGAAGCCATCTTACCTGTTTCAGGAACCCTAGAACTCAAGCTCTGTGGATTTTCCAGACCTTCCTTATAATTGTGTTAAATGTTAGCAAATACTAGGTTCAGTGATGACAGACATAGGATGTATAGCTTTTTCTGCCAAAAGCAGGTGTAAATGGGAGTTATGACATTTGGGACCCAGTCTCGAAGGCAGCTGGGATGCAGGAGGCGAGGGCAAAATGGGAGCCTCCAGGTCCTGTGCTCTCTCTCTTCTCCAGGAGCAAAGTCTTCGCCCCCTGTCTGTTGGTGTGGTCCAGCTTTCATCTCTCTGTCCAGCCCCCTGTGGATAGTGTTTCTACTGGATTGTTCGTGTGGCTTGAATGCCTCCCTCCCCCCGCACCACCACCCCTCCCTGTCTGTCCTGGATGGAGCACTGCAACGTCACGATGTGTCATCCCTTCACTACAGACACATCATCTAAGAGGAAAGTAGTCTCTGAGTCCATCTCTCTCCATAGCATTGTGAAGAGCAGGCTTCCTTCTGACCCTCAGCTCACTTCTCCATCCACTCAGGCCATGGCCTGGGCAATCGGTCTGTTCTCCGTGAAGGGGGAAGCCTGGAGCACAGGGTTCCAGCTCTCACGTTCCCACTCAGGTTTGTTGGGAAGTTTGGATGGTGAGTTCACGCCAGATTCAGGAAACTGGACTCCAACTGCTCTCAACATGATGGCGGAGCCGTGTGCTGAAAGCACTGTTGGCCCAGGGGGCACATGGCCCGATTTCTAGTCTTGTCTTTGCCAAAGTTCACTGAACCTGACCAAGCTGGAAAGTAAATGCTTGGTCAAGCGGGCATTCTCTGGCCCTGCCTAAACCCCAGGATGGTTGTCACCATCCGATAAAAGAACAGATGTGGGAGTCCTAGTACAGGTGGGGAAATTAGACACAGGTTCTGAAGCTGTGTAACAAGAGGAGGGTGGCTTTGCCGGAACTGAGCTCCCCAGAATTGGGGGAATTCAAGCAGAGACCAACAGCTTCCAGGGATGCTATGAAGGTGGAAGGTTAGACTAGGTGCCTGGAGTCTCCGTTTGGTTTTTCCAAAGATTGTGGTTTTCCAGACTTTTCCAAAGATGGTGATTCATGCCCAAAAGAGATCTGACCCGGAGTCCTCACACAGACACTGCCTCCTGTGGTCTTGACTGGGGTCTGACGTCCTGGGTCACCAAGTGGCGAGCTCCCCAGGCACTTTCCTCATCCACCCTCCTCTCCCAGCCCCTGTCCCTGAGCCTCTCACTTCATGGGTGTCCCAGAGTGTTTCCTAATGGACTATGCCATGCTTGGCTCCCCTGACCTCAGCTTGGAGCCCAAGTCCTGTCTCAGATTCAAACTGGCTTGGCCAATTTACAAAACTTGTTGGGAGAAGGAGAGGTGTCTGCATGATACTGACAATTAGTGTGACTTGAATCTCAGTGTTGCCATCTAGGTGTTTTATGTAATGGGCTGTGAATTTCAGGCAGACATTAGGATTGTGGGTTTGAGATGAGAACCTGGCCTTGCTCTTCCACGGCTGTGAAAGTAGCAGAGGGAGCAGGACAGATGGGAGGACAGGACATGCATGAAAAAGAGACAGACCGATGGGAAGATGTTCAGCAAAGAAGCTCGTGGGCAGAGAGGTTCCCATGCAGCTCCCAGGCAATTCTCCTAGCTTCTAGGTAGCCTGACCAAGCAGGCAGAATAATTCGGTCACTTCCACGAAGAGGGTGCCTGTTTTGATGTGCATTCTGCTAATTCGTGGCTCATTCGACAAAGCAAAAGCAGAGACTAACACACCCCAAATTGGTTTTGTTGGTAAACATCATCCAACTGTTTCCTTATTAATTTACCTTGGCAATACCTCTCTATTATGTAATTATGTGGAATTTCAGACCCATATTTACACACACACCTTCTGTTCCTGCATCTTCCCACTACCATATTGAGAGAAAGGACACAGATCTTCTCTTAGCTCCCGCAGAGCCGCAAATAGTCCTATTGGGAGAGAAGACAGATGTCGTCTAAAGAGTGGGGTGAAAGCAGGGCTGTGGCAGGAGGAGGTCACGTAGCAGCAGGGAGGAGGGGGAGGGGTAGCACCTGCTAAGCAGGTGAGCAGGCCTGCTGTGAGCAGGCATGGTCCACCCACAGGAAATGCAGGATAGATATTTCTGGAATAAGAGCTAGAAAAAGCAAAGTGACAAGTGTCTATTGTGAAAGAACCTAGTTTGAAATACTTCACGTTGATCCTTGGGGAGGATTGGGCAATTCTGGCCAGGTTAGTACACCTGTCAGGGAAAGAGGGAAAGCTGAGGCCTTTCCTGAGGGAAAAAGGAGGGCATTAGAGACAAAACGGGGGAAATTCATAAACGAAAACCAAAGAATTGCTAATACGCTGCCGCTCAAATACAGCAGCACTTCAGACCTGCGGTGTCCCCAGAGGTGCTGTCTGAATCTACTGTGTAGGTGGAGGGAAAACCCTCTGGGAGAGATCTTTCAGCTGGATCGGATTCAGGTGGTTTGGGTAGGGCTCTGACTTGAGCATTAAAGAAAATCTCCCGTGGTGCTTTTAACGCAGAGCTAGGGGCCAAAAGCTCTGTTCTCACAGAGCCGGTCCCAGACCAGCAGCTGCAGAGTCACCTGGGAATTTGATAGAAATGCAAATTCTCAGACCCCAGTCCAGCCCTACAGAATCAGAAGGTGATGGGGGGAGGGGAGGCCCAGTCGTCTGTGTTTTAAAAGCCCCCGCACGTGTGTCTGACGTCCACTCAAGTTTGAGAACCGCTGCACTAGAGACATAGGAAACTCGGGATGCTCCTTCCCTTAAAAACGGCTCTCCCTCCATCTTCCCTGTTTCTCTCAGAAACACCACCCACGTCTCTTTCATCCAGCCTGGGAACCTTGGAGTGTGCCTCACAGGGCTGCTGTGGAGCGGGGCGGGCACGGAATAACTGAGTCCAGGGGTGCTGGTCACCCTGGAGCTTGCTAGACAAGACAATTTTCCAGCAGGCGGAAGTAAAGTGTCCTGGGGAAGCCATGCCTTTTTCTAATTTGCACCAAGTCAGGCTTTAATCAAAGGCGGGGCTCTTGCCCAGGCTCTCTTCTCTCGCTCTCCTTCCCAATCCGTCCTTGAATCCTCCAGGTGTTCTACCTATGGAGCATCTCCTGAACCCACCCAGGTGTCCACCAGCCCTGTTCTCCACTTGTCTCCTGCCTCAGCCCTACTCACCAGGTCTCCGCAGCAATCTCCCAGTGGTCTCCCTTGCTTCAGGATCCCCCAGGCCCCCCGTCCATCCTTCTCAACACCATCTGGTACATGTCCCTCCCTCCCTCCCCATTCCACCACCCTTTCACTCACACACACACGTGTGCACGCCTGCCCAGCACATGCACGCACACGTGTGCACGCCATAAGAATCTCTGCCAGTTACTCTGTTGCGTGCAGGGTGAAGTTCACACTCATCCCAGAGGCCTCCTCCCGCCGCCCCTACTGCCCCGACCTTATCTCCTAGCCTTCTTCGTGAACCCTCTGCTCCAGCCAAACTGGTCTACTGGTAAAACCCTGATAAGATAAGCAAGTCAGATTACAGCCAGTGAACCCGGAACAAGTACAGGCAGCCACAAGGGTGTCCGGCTGGCTGCAGAAACTTCAAATGCTTAGGAGTCCAAATGGATACTCTTGGGTCTTTGATAAATAGTCCCATACTTAGATCGAGTGGAGAATGGTACGAAGGACTCAAGGACTCAACAGTGCTTTCTCTGTATCTCTTCCTTTCCTTTTTTATATCTATATTATAAAGTCTAGCGTTAGAAATGATTTTGTGGGGGTTTTCCGATAAACTGATATATTTTATAGAAAATTAACCAAGTGCTTGGATTATGGGAACAAATCTCAGTTGATTTTCAGGTGTTCTTGCAGAAAGAGCATGACCACGTACCTTCATGACCCAAAGAACACTATTGCCACCTGGTGGTTGCTACCTGAAACACAGGCAGAAGTGCATTTATTCATTCAACAAACATTCCGTGAATACCTATTGAGTGACAGACAGGCTTTCTCCTGGCCGCTGAAAATACACTGTTGAATCAGAAAAGGTCTCTGTTCTCAAAACATTTATATCTAGAGGATAGACATGCAATTAGCCAGGCAACCTCAGTGGAGAAAGCTTGGGGTGCTATAGCAGGACACGGAACTCATCATCATGGGTGGTCCTGGAGGACTTCCTTGAGGAGGTGACATCTAGCCTGGGTCCTGAAAATGCACAGGAAGGAGTCTGGCCTGTTATAGGAGGGTGAGGATATAAGATGACACCGGGCTTGTCATAACACAGGCGGGCACAGGTACAAGGCAAGCTGGGACTTCAGTACACAGACCAGTGCAGACAGGGAAGGAGCAGAGGCTTGACAAAATGTTCAAGGTACAAGGTTGACTTCTTCAGACAGAGCACATGTTTTTGATTCACTTTGTTCATTGGCGTGTGGAGACTTGAGGCTTGATTCAAGCAGCCCTACAGTCTAAGAGGGGCTAGTTGGGTGGCCTAGTCTTGTCTAGTTGGGTCTAGATAAGCATCACACGTGGGTGGATGGTACCAATGGTCTCATGGAACTGCAGGCAGGCTCTGGCAGTGAATTTAGAGCAGAACCCCAGCTAGCAGCTGGGACTCGGGAGGTAGGCTCAGCCTCCGAGAAGGAGTTGGGAGAACTTGGTCAGATGTCAGCACTCCATCATTGTGGAGGCTCGACCCACTTTCTCCCTGATCCCTGAACGGATTGCAGTCTGCTGTCAAAACCCTGTGGATGCTGGATTCTTCTTTCTGGGCATGTCGTCTGTCTCCACCATGCCTGCCCCACCCCCTGTGGCTAAGAGGTGAAAAATGGCTGTTCCAGACACTAGCTTGCCTTCAGGCAGCTCCAGGACTTGCCTTAAGGCAGTCAAGCCATCTGCTGACTCTCCACTTCACAAGCAGAAGGATGTCTGATTGTCCACATGTAGCCACACTCTGCCATGAGGAGTGCCTGGAGAGATTCGATGACAATTTAGAAAGTGCGAATATCTGACAAGCTGAGATCATGGGTGACATATACTGACAGGCTGAGATGTGAAGGAAACGGGATGGGCCACATCTGATTAGCAATATCAAGAGCAGCCTGTTGTCGACAAGTCCGGATGCTGCCTTTCGATGATGCCCACAGCCAAGGTCCGGATGGTGACACGGCCCCAACATCCCCACTGTGTGACTGGGGACCTGGGCGATGTTGACATGTGGAGGTTAGACTATTATCTGATGAGCTCCATACTCCTTTTAATAATGAGACCAGTTGAGATACAGTTGGCGTAAACAGCATCACGTCACTCTCCTGCTTAAAGCCCTTCCTTCAATGGCCCCTCCTTCCTTTGGGAAGGAAGTAGTACATTTTGCACGTAGCCCACCAGGTCTTAGGTGTTCTGAGCCCCACCTCTCCTCCTCCACCATCCAGTCTCACATTTCCCTTGCCCAGTGCCTCCCAGGCACGCTGGTCTCCTCTGCATTTTTCAGGCACCCCCAGCACAGTGCCAGGCACCAAGCACAAACTCAGCAAATAAATGTTGATGAATGAACGAGAGGCTGGGAGGCTGCTAAGAGACAGTTGCAATCTAGTGAGAGATCTTAGTGCTGCGATTTGGGTGGATCTCTCTCCAGGTACAAGCTCTCTGAGATCAGAAACCTAGCTTGTTTGCTGCGCCTCTGCCTAGAACCGTAGCTAACAGTGAGTAGATGCCGGTACATTTATTGAGCGAGTGAAATGAATGAAAGGATGAATGGATAAAGGGAGTAGTGGTGAGAAGTGGGAGAGACTCAGTAGGCAGGACCAATAGGGTTTGGTGGTTAATGAATGTGGAGGTGGGGAGGGGCTGGGAGAGAAGGAAGAGGCAAGGCTGAGCCCACATTCCTGACTTGGGCGCTGAGGGGAAGGAGGTATGATTCACCAAGATGAGGAACACGGGACAAGGTCGAGGCTAATGGAGGAAGGAGGCTGCGCTGCTGAGGTCAGTTTTAGACACTGCGAGTCTGCCGCATCTGTAGGATATCTGTGAGGAGAAGTGCAGTGGGCGGCTGGATATATGAGTCTGAAACTCAGGAATGAGAACTGGGCTGGAGAGAATAGATTGGAGAGGGATCAGCCTATGGGTGTTCATTAAAGCCAAGTCAGTGTATAAGGTTGCAATGTGACAGGCAGCGTGGCTGTATAATGATATAGAAAACATGGTCCCTGCTCTCATAACCAATACAAGATCAAAATTTGATGTAGACCTTTAAACTGTTGACAAACCCATCCATGTCTCCATAGCAACCTTGAAGAGAAGAGATAGTTCTGTCTTTATCTCAGGAGGGAGACACACACAGATGGCGGCCGTGCCCTAATGCAGGAGATGTTCTGGCTTCACGTGGGTCACACAAAGAATGGCACCTGGAAATTCTACGCTAGCTGCTCCAAACCTGTGTCTTCCCCCACGTCTCAGCCATGGGGCCACAGAGATGGACAGAGAAGCGTGAATCAGTCCTTCTCAAATTTCCTTTTCTCTGGTTCTGTCTCTCTACACCCACCACTCCACCAAAGCCACTCTGGGAGTGGTGGTAATGATCAAATTGCTGAATCCGAAGGTACTTCGGTAAGCACCTCACCTGGTTTTTCTGTAACATTCACGCCTGTGGCCATTTCCTATTTCTTTCAACAGTCCCCCCGTGGCTTTGGTGGAAACAATCGCAGACCATGTGTACAAGTGCTTCCCATGTGTCAGGGCTCCACTAAGCATGCTCCACGGTACCTCGTTTTCCTCACAACAGCCCTGGGAAGTATGCACAGTTATCCCCACTTTACAAATGAGAAACAGGCTCCAAAAGGTTAAGTAGCCTCCCAAGCGCATCCAAGCTAGAGAGCTGAAGTGGTTGGTCTGAATCCAGGACTTTTTTTTTTTTTTTTTGCGGTACGTGGGCCTCTCACTGTTGTGGCCTCTCCTGTTGTGGAGCACAGGCTCCGGACGCGCAGGCTCAGCAGCAATGGCTCACGGGTCCAGCCTCTCCGCGGCATGTGGGATCTTCCCGGACTGAGGCACGAACCTGCGTCCCCTGCATCGGCAGGCGGACTCTCAACCACTGCGCCACCACAAAAGGCTGTATCTTTAAGCACTAAAATAGGGTCCCTCTGCCGGTTCTGCTGCTCTCTCCCAGATCATCCTTCCTCCACCTCTTTTCAGGCCCCTCTTTGCCCCTCCCCTGCAAGGCTGCTCTTGTTAGTGTTCTTTCTGTGACCCACTACGAAAATAAAACTCCTTCTCTAGTTCAGGTTCCTCTCCTGACCGCTCCAGGGTCTGGAGTCCTCCGCAGCATCCTTACCTGTGTGGCCACCAGGGGCCTCGTGCTCAGCTTGCTCACCGCTGACGTCACAATAACTTCCCTCCACTCATTCCCTCCCCCAAGTCCTTATTGTGTTGTATGTATAGCACCACATGGGCTCCATCAAAGGAGCCAGAAACTGGGGAGTTATCTTCAGCAATCCTTTACCACCACACCCAATAACCAAATATTGTTGATTCTGCCCTCCCAGTAAACTCAAAACCCAGTCCGCTGTTCCCCATTTCCACAGCTATTTCATTCAGACCATCCTCTCTTACCTAGATGACCAGTGTCTCTTCGCTGGTTTCCCACCTCAGCTGTAACCCACCCAATCTGCCTTCTAAGGAGTATTCCTAAAAATCCAATCATGTTGCGCTCAATTTTTGGTCCCACCCTGGCTTCCTAGGATAAAGTGTGTGGCCCACACTGCCTTGCCTGACCTGGCCTCTGAGTATCTGTCCCCTCCACTCACCCCCAGCATCCGATGCCCTCAGGCAAGCCCTAGACGTGCGTCCTCTCCCAAGCACATCTGTCCTGCTCTCATCTGCGTGGTCACTGGTCCAGTCTAAGCTCAGATGTCATCTGTTCAAAGCCTTTAAAAGTCTCCTTCCTCCTATTTTTGTCCCCTCTGTGCCCTGTCTGTATTTATGTCACAGTCCCTGTAACACTGACAGCATGTAGGTGTTTACCTGTCTGCTTCCCTATCCTGGAAGCTGAGTTCCTTGGAAGCAACACCTGGAACGTGAGGCCTTATACGTTGGGATTCCACTCCTGGTGCGAAGTGCCTACTGACTGTCCAATGCGCGTGTGTTAATTGATGGAATGAAGAGTGGAGGAGCCTCTGAATCCGACCCCTGTTCTCAGAAACTGGACAGGGAGTCCCTAAGATACTGGACGACGTTGAGGAGACTGGGCTGCACTGGGGCTAGCTGAGGTTTCCCACCTTCCAAAGGCGCCCCGGTACCTTCTCCATGGAGATAAAGCAGCCGGCAGGCCTGCGCCATCACTGTGTCTTCCTTAACTGCAGCAGCCCTGCATCCCAGGAGCAGAAACAAGCTATATCACAACTGTGGGCTGCTGGGTGAACTATGAATACTTAAACCAAGATGTGGCTTTAGATTTAGTGGATAAAACATTGGGTTTAGAGCCAAAAGATTAGGGTTTGAGTTCGTCGGCCTCTAGGATTTATGAAATATACAATTTCCGACAGTCTTGTAACATCTCTGAACTCTTTTTTCCCCACTTGGAACCCAGGAATGAAAAGTCCTGCTCACCTACTGCCCAGGGTTGCTATGAGACTGAAACGAGGTTATAGGTCAATGTTCCTTGACCGTCTACAGTGCTGAGGAAACCCTGTGGTCCTTTCCCTCGGGGTCCTGCAGAGCAGAGGGAACACGCTCTGAGGCCTCAAACCCTTCAGAGACATGGGGCTTCGTGCAGGCCAGGTGGGAAGCTTCCGCAGAGGAAGAAAGCGTCCGCACAGGCAGTTTTTAAACACAGGGAACATGGAGGAAATACCACAGAATTTATGGAGTGAAAGCTTTAAAAAGAAACACGAGACTTAAGTCAAAACAGTTGACTCAACTCTGGGGGAGGCGTCTGCCTGGAAGTAGGAGAAAAAAGAGCTAGACTTGGAGTGGGTTGAGACAGGAGAATAAGCTCTGTGGAGTGTCCCGTGGAGCAGGGAAAACCTCAGTACACAGCTCGGGGGAGGGAAGCTGACTGTCTCTGCAGAGGGTAGCACCTACTTGCATTTTTGAAATTCCACTTCTGAGAATGTTGCTTGGGCTATACTCAAGCAAGGCCACAGTGATATGCATAAGGATGTTCGCTGAAGCCTCATTTGTAGTTGGGAAAACTTGCATACAGCTTGAATGCCATTCAACAGAGGATGGGCTACATGAATTACAGCACATCCAGCCAGGGGAATCCCGAGAAGCAAATGATGTATATCTCTGGGTATGAACATGGAAAGATATTCGCCATACGGAGAATGAAAAGGTCAGTTGTAGATGGCCTGGATATGATGATCTTGTTTTCATAAAAACTAAAAATACACCTGTGCTTGCATATGCATAGAAAAAGATAGGGGAGGGCGTATGCTAATTCCATGCTAAGAGTTTTGTCTCTGGGAGTTGGGATTATAGGCTATTTTCTATACAGTTCTGTAGTTGTTTTTTTAATAGATATATATTGAAAAGAAAATATCCAGAGATATTTTCTTCCCTGGTGGAGCAGTGGTTGAGAATCCGCCTGCCAATGCAGGGGACACGGGTTCGAGCCCTGGTCCGGGAAGATCCCACATGCCGCAGAGCAACTAAGCCCGTGCGCCACAACTACTGAGCTTGCACTCTAGAGCCTGCAAGTCACAACTACTGAGCCCACGTGCCACAACTACTGAGCCTGCACTTTAGAGTCCACGAGCCACAACTACTGAGCCTGTGTGCCACAACTACTGAAGCCCACGCGTCTACAGCCTGTGCTCCACAGCAAGAGAAGCCACCGCAATGAGAAGCCCACTCACTGCAACGAAGACTCAATGCAGCCAAAAATTAAAATAAATAAATTTATTTTTTAAAAATCCAGAGAATAAAGGCCTAATGTTTAATTATGGTAAATATCATGGCAACAGTCTGCTCCCATACTGGAGAAATCCCAACCAGCCTGTCCTTGTGTCATAGATACCGAAATTGTAATAAATCCTTAATCCTGTTACTCTCCTGATGAAAAGCCTAAAACCTCTCATATTTGACCCTTCCACTCCATCCCAGTTCACTTACTGTCCACAATTCACTGAGTATTATCTCTGCTCTGAGGTGAGTGTAGAATGGGGGTGATTATCTCTCCACGGCACTTACAGCTTCCACAAATCACAAATCACACAAAAGGGCCCCAACAATATTAGTCGGAGGAGTGAATGTGCGAAATTGATGTCACTAGGGGAGGTGGTCACCCCTTAGGACATCTCTGAGCTGGTGGCCAGCATCAAAGCCATCTCCGTGAAGCAGGCAGGGCCTGTGCTAGGCCCAGAGGTCCACGGCGGGACAGGAGGAGTACATTCTAGACGCAGATCCTGAAAAGGAAGGTGAGGGCCCTGGGCTCCATCACCAGGCAGCTGTGGGACTTTGTACCATCACTTTCCCTTTCTGGGTTTTCGTTTCCTCCTCTGTAAATAAGAGGTCACCACGGGCTTGGTCAACACACTTTCCAAGCACTTTCCTAAGAGCACAACATCTGGGCTGTTCATAAATGTCCCTTAAAAGGGATCCTGTGGTCGAATGCACTTGGGGAATGCTGTTCTCTGCACCCCCCTCTCGGAGAGTTCCCATGCACATCGGCAGGTTCAAGTTTCCGAGAGGTCTCGAGTAAATGAACTTATGTATCAATGCTCACACCAGCATTTCTCACTTTCATTTCACCTTGGAACCTTAATTTCTTTTCCTGAGCATCTTTCTGTTACAGACATTGGTCTAAGTAATATCTGTGGTTCTTCCAACTCTCTGAATCCGTGGCCATGATGAACCACGCCAGCTCTCGATCCTCCCACATCCCACACAGTGGTGCCTGTGGCTGAAAGCACCCTATTTCTGATGGCCCTTGTGGAAGCACAGCTTGGTTTTGTGAGGAGGATGCACAGATCCGTTAACATCCCAGTATGGTACTGATCATATGGGACAAAAGAGACATGGAATATGGAGAGAGGACAGGAAGTCTTAAAGGGCTGGGCTAGAGCATGGGGCACTGGTCCAGATGTGATGCAGCTGTTGGGGGACATCTAAGTAGAGATGCAAAATAGGGAGTCAGGGCAAATGGCTAGAGAAAGGGGAAGGTGCTTGGAAGGTACTTGGTACTTGTGTGGTTCACTCCCTTATTTGTGGCTCATCTATGCCTCTGGATCTAACTACCATTTGCGTATTGGTGTCTTCTACGTTTGAATATAACCTTTTGATTAAGAGTATGGGCTTTAGAGTCATACATCCCATGCCTCAGTTTCTACTTCTCTAAAATAGGGTTAATAATAAGCGTTACTTCATAGAGTGGTTTATGAGGATTAAATGAGCTAATGAGTATCTGGATGTTCTTAGAATAGTAACTCGCACATAGTAAGTACTTCATAAATGGTGTTGTCCTTATTCATTATTATTACTTACATTTCCAGCTGAGATTCCTCTGTGACTTGACAGCTCCACTCTGATGTATCCCAGGCATCTCAAACTTAACAGGACCCAAACTCAACTTTTATGCACATAGCATTTTTTTCTATTTTTTTTATTTGTGATTATAATTTGAGTTGTTTATGTTGCCACTGGCCTTTGGTATCATAGCCCTTGAAGTAGATACAACATAATTAATATCACTGTGTCCCTACTGTTGAACATTTTTCACTCTTCCCAATTTTTTTTCTTCTTTTGATTTTTTTCTTTTTTTTTAAATTGAAGTGTAGTTGATTTACAATGTTGTACCAATCTCTGCTGTACAACAAAGTGCCTCAGTTATACACATACACACTTTTCTTTTGTATTCTTTTCCATTATGATTTATCACAGGATATTGAATATAGTTCCCTGTGCTATATATTAGGACCTTGCTGTTTATCCATCCTAAATGGAATAGTTTGCATCTACCAACTTCAAACTCCCAGTCCATCCCTCTCCCTCTCCCCCTCCCCACTGGCAACCACAAGTCTGTTCTCTATGTCTGTGAGTCTGTTTCTGCAAAACCCAGCTTTTGATCTTCCCAACAATACCCCATCTTTTCCCAGCCTTCCTCATCTCAGTGAATGGTGCTCCCTCAAGTCAGGAACCTGGGGAGTCAGACATGCCACCTCCTTCCGCTCCCTTCTGCAGCCAATCCACCAGGAAATTCTGCAGAGTCAATCCCCAGAATAAATTTCAAATTCCTCTACTTCTTTCCGCCTCCCGTCCCTATTCTAGTGTGAGCAGCCTCATCTCGGGATGAACGAAATAGTCTTCCAAGCGCCTTCCTACTTTTCCTTCCATGAATTCTTCACGTGGAGCCAGAACAACTCTAACAAACAGAACTACGACCACACTGAACTTCCCTGGTGGTGCAGTGGTTAAGAATCCGCCTGCCAGTGCAGGGGACATGGGCTTGAGCCCTGGTCTAGGAAGATCCCACATGCCACAGAGCAACTAAGCCCATACGCCACAACTACTGAGCCTGCGCTCTAGAGCTCGCGAGCCTTAACTACTGAGCCCAAGTGCCACAACTACTGAAGCCCGTGAGCCTAGAGCCCATGCTCCTCAACAAGAGAAGCCACTGCAATGAGAAGCCCATGCACTGCAACGAAGAGTAGCCCCCACTCGCCGCAGCTAGAGAAAGCCCGCGTGCAGCAACGAAGACCCAACGCAACCACAAATAAATAAATAAATAAATTTATTTTAAAAAAGAAGAAATACGACCACACTAAACTGCTAAGTTGCACATCAAATGAAGCCCAGGCTTCTCACCATGGCTCTGAGCTGTCTGGTCTCTGTCGATGTCTCCACCTCCCCCAGCTGCTCCCCCAGCTGGCCCACTGGCCTCTCTCAAGTTCCCACAACACGGGGACTTCTTCCCCACCTTAGAGCCTTTATCTTGTCACACTTTTTGGCCCGAAGACTTTGCCCACGGCTCTTTACCGGAAGGTCTCCTCCTCACCTGAGACTCTCAGCTTCAAGCCTTCCTCCTCGGACAGATTTCCTCCCACACTCTCTTAATGGGTTACCCCAGTCATTCCCAGTCACACACAGCCCCATGTTCACAACCTTCACAGCACAGTTCTCAACTTGCAATTACTTATTTCTTTGTCTACTTGTTTACTGTCTGTCTCTCCCCAGAGAAAATTCTCCAGAATCTAGTACTTCTGTTTTCCAAACACTGTAGACTCAGCACAGAGCCTGACCCCCATACGTGATGAATAAACAAATGAGTGTCATGGTGAGTGAATGATTTCCTCTCTGAAACACCCTTCCAGTTACTAAAGGTATCATATGCTGACTAATAAGCAAAAGATAATTCTGTCTACCTTAGTCAGATAAGCTCAGAGCTAGAACAAAGGACCCATACATGAGCCAATGGATATGCGATTAGACATTTAAGAAATCCTCCAACTCACGATGAGAGGGCTGACCCGAGGCAAGATCTTCAGTCTGTCCCAACAGGCAGTCACCAGGGACCCCACTGAGCCCACAGGTGTCAATGGACCCCAGGAACGAATGAACTTAATGGGATGGGTGCCCTCAGTGCAGCCAGTATTCTTCATCAGGCTGATGTCTGGCCTCAAATTTTTCTGGGACATTCAGTCTCCTCACCCATATCATCAATTAATTACAAATTAACTTTTTAAAAAGAGGAGTCTTTCTTTCTTTCGTTTTTTTTTTTTTTTTGCGGCACGCGGGCCTCTCACCGCTGTGGCCTCTCCCGTTGCGGAGCACAGGCTCCGGATGCGCAGGCTCAGCGGCCATGGCTCACGGGCCCAGCCGCTCTGTGACATGTGGGATCTTCCCAGACTGGGGCACGAACCCGTGTCCCCTGCATCGGCAGGCGGACTCTCAACCACTGTGCCACCAGGGAAGCCCGAGGAGTCTTTCTTTAAGGACTACTTGTCACAGTAGAAATCTATGGTTGCAACCATTTTCTTTCCCAGCAAACAGGGAGCCAGTTCTGCTGCTGCTTCCCAGGGAAGTTAATGTAAATGTTTATTGACTGAAGAGTCATCAAGAAAATAAAGTTGCTGATTCATTGCTTTACACTGAAACCCTTTGTTTTCCCCTCCTCTTCCTTCCTCTTTATAAGAAGACACTTCTGAGAAAGAGCACATTTCAGGGACCCACTTGATCTTGATGTGATGTTTTCTTGGTTGCCTAAGTCTTTCATCTGCAGATCGTGGTTCCTGTAACGGCAGGGGGACCAGCCCCACTCTTTCCTCTGGAGGACCACCCCTCTAGGGTCTCTGAGGAACAATGGAAGTCTTGGGGCTCCTCAGACTGGAAGCCAGTGGCCCCATGGTGATGGTGGCCCTGTCAGTAGTCCTCTTGGTTCTCCTGAAGTGGTAAGTGCAGCCAGCATGTTCCAATGGCTGTGACATTGTCAGGAATAGCAGCCGTGGAGCCATGCTGGAGCCGGGGTGGGGTGTGTGGGAGTGTGTTTTCCTTCCCCTCTAATCTAGAGGGAGTTGAGTATTAACACAGCTTCAGAATTGAAAGCAAACAGCCAGGTTAATCTTTTGCTCAAATGCAGGAGATGGAGGTGTCAGGAAAGACTGGTGATTCAGTGGTTGAGAACGCTACACATAATTAAGTTTGAAAGAGATGGAAAAAGCAACAAATTGGAAAGGTTTGGGAAGTATCTCCTTGCACCCCCATCCTATCTTCTCACCTCATTTTTCTAAGATCCTCTCCCCAGGTTGGATTTACAGCAGATTCAGCCTCTTGGGTCTGATGACATTAAAAACAAAAAAGATATAGGAGCTGTCTGGCAACGTGGGCCACTTTGTAGAATGTCATTGACAGGGATTTCTGTAGGTTTAAGGGCAAAGTGGTGGAACTAATTTCCTCACTTTCTAATATTTGATGGAAGGGAATGGATTCCAACGAACATAGTGTGTGCAGTGCCGCAAAGTTTGAGACCCTGGGGGAATCTCAGATTTAAACTGGGAGTAACCCCTGGTGATTTAGTTAATTCAACAGGAGGTTTTCTGAAGTCTGGCTTGATCGAAGGCTGGATGGAAGGTCCCACAATGTGTTCTATTTGTGCATATTCACACTGTCGGCAAAACTTATTAAAGTTACCCACTCCATCAAAAGCACCTGGACTTAGGCGGCTCTGGTTTTTGAGGGAAAAGTGGAAAAAATAATGGAGAACTTCAGTTTGAACAGAATATCAATTTATGTTTCCGGTAGTAATAAAGCCTCCTCTAGATTAATAACTGGGAAAGCACTTTGAAAAGCATCAAGCATTATGCAAATGTGAGGTATTATTCTTTTGGAATTTGCATAGCTGAAAATGGAATTCACGTCTGGTGTTCTAGGACGATGCAATTACCTCTTGGAAATTGGCTCTGAAACCCAGCTCCAGTCCCAGTGCTGCTTTGCTTTCTAACTGGTTTAATTATCTTTTGAACTTTTCTCAGTGTGGCTTATCTTGCCTTGAAACCAGCCACATGCCAGCCCAGGAGCAAGTGGTACCCCCTCTCCACCCCCCACCTCCATTCATCCACCTCAGCTTCTGCTCAGAGATGAGATGCACTTAGCACAGTGCCTGACACGTAGTGGGTGCTCAGTAGATGTCAGCCACTATCATTAACTATCATTTATGTAACCTAAACGCAGAGGAAAATAAGTCCTCAGTGCTTCAGGTATATTTAAAATTTCTCATTAGTATGTTTATTAATGTTAATTTCTCATCGACAGTTGTGCTCTGATTGTGATTCTCAAAGTGTGTCCAACCTGAGGCCTCCAGGTGGTCTCTCAGCATCATTGTTTCTATTGCACACTTCACTGCACTTCTGTTTCTGTCTTTATTGGGTCTTTTTAATTTCCGTAGTCTTGATTTCCAGCTCAGTGCCTGATATACAGTATGACCTCGATAAATGTCTGATGAATGGATGAATGAATTGCATACATTAGTGTTGCTCTGGTCACGGAAAGGGGCATGTGTCCTGACTGATAAGTTGGTTGTAACTGGGTGTTCCTAATCAGCGTAGATCAGAGTCACGGCCAATAATACCATACCATTCAGCAAGGCAGTGGTGCATTTGTAATCTGTTCTGGGGCCATGCTAATAACCTGGGTCAGAGACACAGAGATAAGAGAGATGCATGAAGCAGAGATGGTGAATAGGACGTGAGGGCCGACTTCTATTTGTTCTAGCAAAAATCATTATTGATTTGTTCACGTGTGCCAGGCATGGCGTGAGGCCCTGGTACAAGGTCAGAAAACAGGAGGTCTGGATCAGATGCCCAAGGGTGGGGAGACGTGGAGGTTCTGGGTGAGCTCGGTGTCTGTTGAGGATAACGCCGAAGAGAAGGAGGCAGCAGTGGGGAGCAGCCATGGCCATGGCCGTGGCTCTGGTGCTCCTGGGTCTATCCCTTGATCAGCTCAAGGTCACCATCCGTGGGCTCTCAACCCTCCTCTTCCAGATAAGACTCCAGGTAGCCTCTGAGCAACAGACATCAGCTTGAATGCAGCAGGGCCTCCCTCAAGCTTCATTTTCTCGACAGGATGCATGTGGGCGACAGAGGGGCGCTCTGGGAGAGCTGGGGGTGGAGAGACCCTCACAGCCATGTGGCCCCCGAGGAGATCTTGTGGAGGGTGCTGTCCTGGCCGTTTAAACTCCTTAGTCTTTCCTTTAGGAGTTCCCCCTGCCATGGGACCAGGCAAGCGTGCAATGAGAGCCTTGACTCTGGGAAGGTAACATGAGGAGGACCACCTCTTGCCTGCTCAACGAGCCTAGGAGTTCTTTCAAGGCAGGACAGAGGTCCTGTATCTCATTGCAGTTCTGGAAACTTCTGTCCATGACTCAGATGTTCTTCTAGCATCTGGTTGAATGCGGGTAAAGTGAAGAAGTACACATTCATCAGCCCAGCACCCGGGACGTAGGGTTTGGTCCCTGACTCTTTCAGCAGCTTCATCCACCAGGCTCTGACCCCAACCTGTGGGCCTGGCAGTTCTGTGAACAGTCACGTTGCTGCAGGCGTCCGTGCCTCTGCCCTTGCTGGTCTTCATGCTTGGAATCTTCTTCCTCCTCTCTTTCCTTCAAGGAGCTCAGGGGCACCTCCTCAGGGAAGCTTCTCCTGTTTGCCCAAGACACTGAGAAGTCCCACTCACTGTTGTTTTCCTCATCACTCTCATCTCCACCACCCCCCCTGCATGCAGTTGGTGCCTAATAAATGTTGGCTCGAATCTCCCCTGGCATTTTACTTTCTTTCTTTCTTTTTTTTGTTTTGTTTTGTTTTTGCGGTACGCGGGCCTCTCACTGTTGTGGCCTCTCCCGTTGACGAGCACAGGCTCCGGACGTGCACGGGCCCAGCCGCTCCGTGGCATGTGGGATCTTCCCAGACCGGGGCACGAGCCCGTGTCCCCTGCACCGGCAGACGGACTCTCAACCACTGCGCCACCAGGGAAGCCCCTTTCTTTCTTTTTTTTTGGCCACACCATGCAGCTTGTAGGATCTTAGTTCCCCGACCAGGGATTGAACCCGGGCCAATCCTGGACAGTGAACCACTGGACTGCCAGGGAATTCCCAACCGCTGATATTTTCTTGCTGATTCATCTCTTAGGTGTCACAGCTCAGTACAAATCTAATTCTTCTGCCCACGTGCATCACCCTTTTCCTGAAAGCCTATTGTGTTTTCAGTTTGGACCAACTTGGTGTCCACGTTTCTAATTGTTACAAGTGCACTGTTTTTGAATCTCCACTCACCTTGTACAGCAAGACCATGGCATGTACTTAATAAACACTTCTTAATTATTAAGTGTTATGTGAATTTAGAAAGAAGACAAAAGAGTGAATTTCATCTAAAAAGAGACTAATATAACATAGGCATAGTATATTTTGATAGTTTTCCCCAAACTGCATTTGACACAATTTTTTGATGACAGTCACTTAAATTGACAGTTATGAGGCTGGGTCATGTGCACTGGGGTCTGAGGAGATCAGGGCTGTTCCAATGGGGCTGGGGATGAGCTGGTATGTAGAATACATTAGCTTGAAGCACATGAAGCACATGTGAAGGTGATCTAAACTCGTGATAAAACATTTTTAAAACTCATTTTTTCTGTATAAAATTGTTGGAAATGCTGACTTCCGGAAGAGATTTGATGCACAAGAAATAAGTTGTGTGAGTTGAATAGTGGTAGAGGCAATCTTAAGTATAGTGTATATAAACTTTCAAGCGTACCTATGAACTGGCAGCTTTTGGTAAGATGAGGGTTTCTTTATTAAGAAAGAGTATAAGGACTCCCTATATAACTATGTACAAATTCATTTGCCTCATCCGTACAGACAGGAAGTAGATTAGTGGTTGTCAGGGGCTGGAGGAGGGGAGAAGGGAGTGGCTGCTGATAGGTATGGAGTTTTTTTTGGGGCTGATGAAAATGTTCTGAAATTAGACGATGTTGATGGTTGCACAACTGTGAACGTGCTAAAACCACTGAATCACATACTTTAATAAAAGGATGAATTTTATGACATGTGAATTATATTGCAATAAAAAAAATTCATGTACCCAGAAAAAAAAAAAAAAGAAAGAGAGAAAGAATATAATGAAATAACCCCGATATTAATAGTGGTTTTCTTCCAATGGTGGGATTATGGGTGATTTTTTTCTTCCTTTAGTCTTTCTGTATCTTCCGTATTCTGTTTTTTTTTTTCCTTTTAATTAATTTATTTATTTTTGGCTGTGTTGGGTCTTCATTTCTGTGCGAGGGCTTTCTCTAGTTGCGGCGAGCGGGGGCCACTCTTTATCGCAGTGCATGGGCCTCTCACTATCACAGTCTCTCTTGTTGTGGAGCACAGGCTCCAGACCCACAGGCTCAGTAGTTGTGGCTCACGGGCCCAGCTGCTCCGCGGCATGTGGGATCTTCCCAGACCAGGGCTCGAACCTGTGTCCCCTGCAGTAGCAGGTGGATTCTTAGCCACTGCGCCACCACGGAAGCCCCGTATTCTTTTTTTAAATGAATATCAATTATTGAGCAAAAAAAGAGAAATTTTACTAAAAAGAACAGGGAATTGCTCCTCTCTAGTGCTGAAGAGGAAAGCAGTTTTATGCTTTGGGCATGGAGGTCTTGAGACTGTAAGCTAACTATTTCTACAGCAAAGTGGAATGTACAGGGGAGTTTGGAGTAATCAGGGAGCTTCTTGGCTGATGAAGCAGTGAGAAAAGTAAACCGTGGTTGTTGCATTAAGTAACTAAACAGTCAAGGCAGTTAAATATATAAATATGGTGGAAACTGAGACGAGTTGTCTTGGGAAGGTGGAAGGGCTTTCAATGCCAAGCTGCATTTAAATCTCAGGAGCCCGAGACCCAGAGGTATAAATCAAATGGACATTAAAATAGGAATCAGGGTAAGTTAGTGTTCTGATCTAGTCTCATTCTAAGACCAGGTTAAATTAAATTGTGAATGGTAATGGTGATTATTAAGACTTAAGACTACAATGAAAAAGTCCATCCCTGTACTTGGAAGTTTCTTTCTCAGAGAGCTTGCTTTACATGTGGAAAAACTGGATTCTAATTCTAGACCTACATCTAATCACAAGCCATATTTAAAAGAAACCACTGCTCTCTGGGATGCAAGATGGTTCAACATATACAAATCAATAAACATGATACACCACATTAACAGAATGAAGGATAAAAAATCCTATAATTATCTCAATACATGCAGAAAAAGCATTTGACAAAATTCAACTTTCTTTCATGATAAACACTCTCAACAAACTAGGTATAGAAGGAATGTACCTCAACATGATAAAGGCCATAGTATATGACAAATTCACAGCTAACACCATAATCAACAGTGAGAAGCTGAAAGTTTTCTCTCTAAGATCAGTAACAAGACAAGAATGCTTACTCTTGTCACTTTTATTCAGCATAATGCCGGAAGTCCTAGCCAGAGCAATTAGACAAGAAAAGGAAATAATGGGCATCCAAATGGGAAAGGAAGAAGTAAAACTACCTCTGTTTGCAGAGCATATGATCTTATATATGCAAAATCCTAAAGACTCACAAAAAAACTGTTAGAACTAATTAATGAATTCATTAAAGTTGCAGATACAAAATCAACATAAAAAATCAGTTGTATTCCTACGTACTAACAACAAACTATCTGAAAAAGAAATCAATCCCATTTATGATAGCATCAAAGAGAATAAACTACTTAAGGATAAATTTAACTAAGGAGGTAAAAGATCTATGCACTGAAAATTATGCAACACTGATGAAAAAACGGAAAAGGTTGCAAAATACATGGAAAGATATCCCGTGTTTATGCATGGGAAGAATTAATATTGTTAAAATGTTCATACTACCCAAAGTGATATACAGAGTCAACGCAACCCCTATCAAAATTCCAATGGCATTTTCCACAGAAATAGAAAAAAATCCTAAAATCTGTATGGATCCACAAAAGACTCTAAATAGTCAAAGCAATCTTGAGAAAGAAGAACAAATTTGGAGGCATCACAATTCCTTTTTTGGGGGGGGGCACGCAGCTTGTGGGATATTAGTTCCTGACCAGGGATCAAACCTGTGCCCCCCTGCAGTGGAAGCACAGAGTCCTAACCACTGGACAGCCAGGAAATTCCCCATCACAATTCCTGATTTCAAACTATATTACAAAGCTATAGTAGTCAAAACAGTATGGTTCTGGAATACAAACAGACACATAGGTCAATGGAACAGAATAAAACATCCAGAAACAAACGGTCAATTAATTTTTGACAAAGGATTCAAAAATACACAATGGAGAAAGGATAGTCTCTTCAATAAATGATGTTGGGAAAACTAGATAATCATATGCAAAATAATGAAATTGGACCCTTATCTTATACCATAAACAAACAAAAAACTCAAATTGGATTAACAACTTAAATGTAAGACCTGAAACTGTAAAACTCCTAGAAGAAAACATAGAGCAAAAGCCCCACGAGATTGGTCCTGGCAATGATGTTTTGGTGTTTTCGACACTAAAAGCACAGGCAACAAAAGCACAAATAAGTCAGTGGGACTGCATCAAACTAAAATTTTCTGCACAGCAAAGTAAACACTGAACAAAATGAAAGGCCACCCAGTACCATCTAGATTTACTCCATGACTGCTTCATCTGTTGATGGTCTTGCTTGGGCTGGTCTGTGCTGAATGCAGCTGCTGCTGCTGGTGGTGAAAAAGAAGTCAGATAAGACCCAATGGGTCCACTAGTGACTGCTCCCTCTCCTGCCTGGGCCCCCTACTCTTCCTCAGTGGCAGTTCCTATGGTGCTGATTGTCCCAGGAGCTGGGAAATACTCTCCAGAAGTGGCTTTTGGGGGCCTTTTAGCTTCGTGCATGATTCTTGCTTCTTGCCTTCCAGCCCCAATCGTTCAGCCTTTCTGGGTCTCCAGCCAGTCACAGGTGGCTTTGGAAAGCAGAAAGGTCTTGGTCTAGGTCTTGAAACGCAGGGAAGGATTAGCAGAGAAGAGGAGGGAGGACATTTTAGGTGGGCAAGTATCACAGGTGAAGGCAACATTGGGGTTTGTAATATTTGGTGGAACAGACCATTCAGAGTGTGAATAATAGATGCATTTTAGAAATACATTTTAAAGGCCGTGGATAATTTCCAGTGTCCCAGAGCATGTAGAGAAGGATGAATGCTATTTGCCTCTTTTATTTTTTGTGCTTTTGTCTAGGATATGATGGGTACTTCAGTTTAATAATTCAGTGATGAGCTTGGAGATAAAACTGAGCCTGCTTATGAAAACTAGGTCTGTGTTTCCTTGAGGACCATTTTCACAGAATATTATTTTTTGTTTTCTCTCTTTTAAATAGCTATACACAATATCCCCAGCCTTCTTCTCACTTTATTGATTTTCCAGAACAAGAGTACGAGTTGTGATTATAAAGTAAGGTGACTGATTATTTTAGCATACACACCAGAACTTATACAACCAAATGAATTTTATGACCTTCAAAGGCAGTTTCCTGATAGGCTATACCCTTACTGCAGATATGCCATATCAGAAAACACATTCTTAGCACTTTTCTTTGGGAATGGTCCTTGGTGTGTGAATGCAGTTTTTTGACCGCCCTCAAGGCAACAAATCATTGTCTTTGTTGAGAACAGATTGATTTTTTAAAAACAGCCCAAATTTTGGCAGCTAGGTGATTAGACAGGGTAATATTATTTTTAATCCAAAACAAAATATGATTATAAAACAATAAAACTTGTTGTTCTTTACTGAGAAGTTTATGAGGCATTCCTGGAAGCCAGGGGATTCTGTAAGGCCACACTCATTGGGCCTATGAGTTGCTCTTAGTTTAGTTTAGTTTTGTTTTAAAGAAAACAACAGCAATAATCTTAACCCTTATGGTTATACCTCTTCTTATCTTGTAAGGAATTCAGGCTTGTGGAATTGGTAGCATCGACTCTTTGGTCAGAGATGAAAGAAGAATCTCATTCATTCTATAAACAAAACAGGCCATCGGATTTATGTCGGTGCCTTACTGAGCTGCTTGAGTCAATGCTTGGTGCTACTCTCCTGGGAGGACAGTGGTTCTTCCAGAAATAAAGCCATGGACCCTCCCCTCCACCCCTGAGTGCCATGATAACAACCTACCAAATAGGCTGTCATCTGCCACTGAGGGCAAGGGCCTCATCTTTGGGAAGCTGAACAGCGTGGCAAGGACTTGTTTCTGTTTGTAAAAATGATGTACATCTCAACAAGGGGGCGAGACTTTGGGGAGGGCAGGGACGGGGCGCAGGTCTCGCACTGCTGTGGATTGGCGCTTCAATTATTAAGCGCCACCTTGTCCCTGGTTTGCCAGAAACCTGTGATGCTGCACAATGTCTTGGGGGTGGGGGAGGGGAGGGGCGTCAGCTGAGTGGGGAGACTCCACGACCCCCGCCGTCTCAGGTGTCTTTGGGCCCCCAGGCAGAGCCTGGCACTGGGCTACCCTGCGGGGCCATACTAAACCTCTGGGTGGCCTTGCGAAGGTGTGTTTCTTAGGTTTTGCCTCAGCAGATGGAAATTCCTGAATATGGTCCCAGAAACAGATGGCTTTTTTTGCTCAAAGTTCTCTGGGAAAATGGTGTCAGAGAATGACAGCAAGGCCAACCTCTACCAAGAGTGGCTTCAACCAAAACCCCATTTCCCAAGCCCTGCCCAGAACGCCCCAGAGAGAGCCAGCTCCGGGCACCAAACCCAGCAGCTGCCTCTGCCCTCTGAGCTGGAAGGTGCACTGAAATCCTCCCCGAGTCTCCTTCCTCCACCCCTTCTCTCCACACTCTGCCTGCACATCACAGACTCCTGCTGCCCGAATGCCCTCCCTTCAAATGAAATCCCACCCACCCCTCAAAACCTTGTCCAGACATTGATCTTCCTGAACGCCTCCTTAGCCAGGCCAGCCCTCAAGAGCCTGGCCTCCTTTGAACTCCAGCAGTGCCTGCTGTCCCTTGGCACACACTGTATTATTCTACTGTTCATGCCTGTGTCCTATTTCCTAGCCTGATGATAAGGCCCTGAATCTTAAGACGGTGAGTGCCTGGTGCATAGTAGCTGCTCAGTAAACGTTAATGACCACAATCATGGCGCTGCTTCCAAACGACTGCCGTCACGTGTGTGTGCGAGCCAGTCTCCCTCTGACTGGCACACTAGGGCCACCATGTTCTCAACATCTGGCAGAATGCTTTGCATGCGGGTCATTGAAAGAGTAAATAAATTCCTTCTTAGTTCATACCTTCACTGAATGCTGAAGGCTTTCTAGGCTATGTGCTGGTCCTACCTCATTGATGGGCTATGGATCACATGCCCATGAACTCAGATACTTAAAGTAACTGTCACATTAGAAATCAAAGAGCAAGGCTCTGATGCAAAAGGAAGGGATGGGATAGAATGCAGGACACAGCCATTTAGAAGATGAGGTATGCGGGGAGCACAGAACACTTGGTGTGTGAGCGGGGTGTCCTGACTACAGTGTAGGGAAGGGAAGGCATTCAGCCCCCAGCAGAGGCATCAAAGGGCAAACACTTCCTTCTTCACTGTTTTATTAACCGCTAATCCCCACAGTTCAAAGCACCGCTATTGGCGCTTTCCACCAACATCTACTGTTTATATTATTTCCCCATAGGTCCTGTGTTCTATTGTCCAAACAACGATGTATATTTAAGTAATGAATGATTTATTTTCCCATTTTAATTATTCAAAGACAAGCCGATGGAAGCTCTGCCAATGAGGACATGATCAATGAGAGAACCAGCATTAGTGTACCAAGTTATAATTCTACTCCGAAGCAAAGAAACTTGACATTTTAGTTAACGTGCACAATCTTATTGTCAATAAAGGCACGATTTACATTTAGGCTCTTCGCAATGTTGAAAATATCTCACGTACCCCCTTCCTATCTTCGCAAATCAATAGGCGTCCGGGAAGCCCAGGCTGTGAGCATTGTTAAGCACAGTCAGTTATACATTTAATGGTTTCAACCCTGTCTGTTCACAGAGAGTGACCAAAATTGGTAGCATCGTCTCATGATATAAGGGAGGATAGAAGGAGACAATTGGGAAGTTCTTAGGAGAAATACGGCCCTGTGGAAATCAGCAAGACCTTTCCAGCTGAGGGCAGATACACTTTTTCCACTGGAGGATCTTGGGCAAGTCACTTCTTCCTTGCCAGTTTCCTCACTGATAAGAGAGGGCTGACAGTCCCTGGCTCTCAGCATACGGCATCCTTTCCACCCAGGCCCCCGGGCCAGCTCTCCCTCACCCCTCCCAGTTAGCCCAGTCTTGTTTCCTAAGTGGTGCCTGAATCCTTCTTTCCCCCTGTAGTTCAGGATTTCAAGAGCATCCCTTGGCTGGAAATAGACACCCAGCTGATTTCCCTACCTCGTGTCCTGTGCCCCTCAAATTTGTCCTCCAACTCTGCAGCCAGAAGAACACACCAGAATCTCACCGCTGCTTCAGAAAACCCTCCCGTGGCCCTCCCCGCCTGGGGAGCTGGTCTCCCTGGCTGGCGCGGGAGGCCCTCTCTGACCTGGTCCCATCCACTTCCGCGTGGTCACCTCCTCACCTGGCACCTTGCTCTCCAGCGCTCACAGTTCCTTCCCCATGCCATGCTGTGTGCCCCCAATTTCCTTCCCTCTCCTGGGGTGCTCCTCACCCCTTCATTCCGGTGAGAGCCCTGCATCTCCTGTGGTCTTGGCCCTACCACAGCCGGTACCTTCTCTCTCTCTTGTACCAATTCCCTGGCTCCCCCATTAGAAGGTGAGCAGGACTGGGTCTTACTCAGCTTTCCCCTTAAGTGCCTAGCACTGTGCCTCTACACTTCTGTTGGGTAATAGGCATTCGATGATTGATCGAAGCTGAATTAAGAGGGACAGTGTATAGGATTTCATGTGGTACACACTTGGCGTATAAAGACACAAATTCATGTTAGCTGTTCTTTGCTGCTATGAATATCCTCATAGAGAATTTCCATTTATTTCTGGATGCATATCACTGCAGCCAGCTGCCACCCCTACATGTTATAAAACAAAATTTCACTGAATTGAACTCTGGATCTCAATAAAAGATTTCATCTTTATAATTCAGGCAAGACTGGGCTGTGGGTTGAAGTTCATCTCTGCACGGTTTATGAGGGAAGGCTTGCTAAACAAAATCTTAGTGCAAAGGTGACTGTTGAACCCATTTAAGAAAATAAACTATTCCCAAGCACGTTAGCCGACATTAGTTCATCAACACTGCCTTTAAAATACACACTAAAGGGCTTCCCTGGTGGCGCAGTGGTTGAGAGTCCGCCCGCCGATGCAGGGGACACGGGTTCGTGCCCCGGTCTGGGAAGATCCCACATGCCGTGGAGTGGCTGGGCCCGTGAGCCATGGCCGCTGAGCCTGCGCGTCCGGAGCCTGTGCTCCGCAACAGGAGAGGCCACAGCAGTGAGGGGCCTGCGTACTGAAAAAAAAACAAAAAACAAAAAAACACACTAAAACCAGTTCACTCTTGGCTGCCTTTCCCCACATGTGTAATGGTCCAGAGCTTGGGCTTTGGAACCTGATTGCCTGGGTTCAAGTCCTGGCTAGCTTCGTGACCTTAAGGAAGTATTTAAGGTCGCTGTGCCTCAGTTCACCCAGTTTTAAGTAGGGGTAATAACAGTGCTCACCTCACAGCGTGCTGGAAGGATTAAACTCGGAGCAGTGCTGGGCAGGGTTAATGTTCAGTAAGTGTTAGCTATTGTTACCCCATTATGAACTGCAGGTTTGTACTCCACAATAATCACATAGGTGCTAGGTAGGTAGATCGTGGGTTTTATTTTATTGTTTTAAAAATCACATGATCTCCAGGACTGCACTGAAGTGAACAGTGAAGAGAGCCACATGTCAAACACGTGGCCTCATTTTGAATGATCTTGAGCTTATACCATTAGGTAGCTTTTGGTCTTGAACAAGTAAGATGGGGTTTAAAAAATACCTATTGGATTTGGCAACTAAGAAGTTTTAGGTGATGTTGGAGGTGGTAAGAATAGACGCCAGAACGCAGCAGGTTGAGAAGTGACTGGGAAAGAAGAATATCCTTTGTTTCACTGGTTGACACTTGCCTTGCCCTTGGGTTTGAGAACTTGAAGTGTAAACGATGCATAGCAAATCAGTAAATAAATCCTGGTAAGTTCTCACTCTATTCTCTCTCACAGACCAGACCTCTGGTTTCCTGCGCACTCTTGTCCAAGCCCCTGCCTTCGTTATCCCTTTATTATGACACTGTACACGTTTCTCTGCAGGTTCAGTTCTCTCCCGTCCTAAAACATACAAGTGAGTCAGCCGACCAACAGCCACCTCTTCTCTGACTACATGCTCCACCTTTGCCAGGACTGCATCTCACCCTTCCCTTCCCAGTCAAGACCCCACGCTTACTCGCTTTCTCAGCTCCCATTTACCCTCAGCCCTACAATGCGGCTTCTGCTCCATTGCCCACCGAAACGACTCTCTCCAAGGCCACCAGTAAGTCCCTGGTTCCCAAACAGAATGCACATTCCCCAGTTCTTCTCTTTCTTGGGTGCTTTGCAGTATTTGACTCTGATATGCTTAGTCTCTTACTGTTGGGTTTAAGGCAGGGTCCTCAGTTGTGTAGGGGTAGAGAAAAGGCTGAGCACCTCTAATATAGTCCCATGGGCTCATTTTACAGATGAGGAAATGAAGGTCTAGAGAAGTGAATTGCCCTGTATCAGTCAGCTACGGCTGAACTAACACTGTGTAATAAACAACCCCAAGCTCACTGGCAAACGACAACATTTATTTTTCTCATGGTCTGTGTGTTGGCTGGGGTAGTTCTGTTCCAGGCTTGGGTGGGGTTCAGATCTGCTCCACATGGGTTTGTGATGGGGCACAGGCTGAAGAGGATCCTTCAGGAAAGTTCTGCTCCTGATAGGTCACAGGGATGCAAGAAAAGCAACAGGAACTAAGCAATGTCTCTTGAGGGCTCAGCCTTAAAGTGGCTTAATGTCGCTTTTGCCCATATTCCTTTGGTTAAAGCAAGCCACATGCCCAAGCCTAACATTAACGGGTTGGGGAAGAAGACTCCACTGTAGTGGGAGGTACTTCAAAGTCATAGAACAAAGGCTGATGATGTAGAATTTTGATAAAGGGAGGGCATGAAGAGCTGGAATGATTCAATCTACCACATGCTTGAAGATCACGCATGTGGGTTGTGATCTCTGACAAAAGAGAAAGAGGCCATGAGTGACTAGACAAAACAAAAGAGGAAACAAAGATAAAAACAAACAAAGAGCAAACAAAACAAAAACGTAAAGCTAACGGAAGTTTGGATTTTTATCATAAATGACAACAATGATCTCTGAAAAAAGAACAGATATTGATGGGAAATTTGCCAGCTGAGACACCGAGATGGTGAGGCACAGTGGGTCTTGGCTGTGAAGCGAGAGAGTAGCACCAAGAGGGCTAAAGCAGGGTTGTGAGCTCAGTGTAGGGGCTCAGCTTGGACCTGGGCTGAGCCTGGGGATGAACCCAAGAATATCTAGCTGAATAAGCGGTAGAGATCAGGAACTGACCAATGATGGAGCTACAACGTACCCTGAGAAGAGTAAATATTGATTCAGAGATGGGGTAGGGAAGAAAGCAGCTGCCACATAAAGGACCCAATTCTAGTCTGGAAAAGCAGGATTGAGGGAAAACATTTCTGAAGTCCAGAAAGACCAGAGGAAGCCTGAAAGCAGAGAGCCTAGTGTGTTCACCATACCCTGAAATACAACAAGCAGGGGACATCCTCATAGACTGTGAGCTGTATCGTTTGGGACAAATTCATTGTTCTATACTTGGCAATACATTTATGTATGCTGTTATACCAAGACATGGCTATGGCTGAAAACATAAATTGCTCCAGAATTACTATAAATATTCTCATGGGTGCTGGGGCCCTACTGAGTTATTAAAGAAAAAATATGCTTTAGGATTGTCACTTGCCCTTCCAGAAACTACCCCTTGGTGCTGGCTAGTGGCTGAAAGGAGAAAGGGTGTGTGCCAGGATCACAAGGCCTGTTAGACACAGTGAACTGAACTTGAGCTCTGAAAGATAAAAATTACATTCTCCTCTAGGAAGCTGCTGGTGAATCTCAGCAGTGACATGCTCTTGCAATCCAAAATCAGCCATAAACTTTCATTTCCTTTTTTGCTATAAAAAGGATATGCTGACTGAAACGACTAAAATATAGATTAGTTAGTATACTAATAATAAATACCAAAAAATACCCACCCCAATATACAAAAACCCCCACAAACAAACAAACAAACCCAAAGCCCAACATTCAAAGTGAGCCAAGGAAAAATGTATTTGAATCAGCATTTTCTTTCATTAGAGTCAGTTTCTTTCCATGTTGCCTCCTCTGACTACAGGGAGGACAGGAAGACCTGTCCCCATCCACATACCCAGGTGTTGGCCTTTCCCATGGCTGGTGACAGCTCTGATGGTCTTTGTACTGGGTTAAGTAGTATCCTCCCACCCCCAGATTCATGGTCACTTGGCACCTCCGAATGTGGCCTTAATTGGAAATAGTGTGTTTTTAGGGGCAACCAAGTTAAGTTCATGCTGAATTAGAGTGAGTCCTAATCCAGGACTGATGTCCTTATAAGAGGGAATTTGGACACAGAGACACACAGAGTGAAGATGTTATGAAGACACAGACACACGGGCCTCCCTGGTGGCGCAGTGGTTGAGAGTCCGCCTGCCGATGCAGGGGATACGGGTTCGTGCCCCGATCTGGGAGGATCCCATATGCCGCGGAGCGGCTGGGCCCGTGAGCCATGGCCGCTGGGCCTGTGCATCCGGAGCCTGTGCTCCGCAATGGGAGAGGCCACGACAGTGAGAGGCCCGCATACCGCAAAAAAAAAAAAAAAAAAAAAAAAAAAAGAAAGACACAGACACACAAGGAGAACATCATGTGAGGATGGAGGCCGAGACTGGAATGGTGTATCTGCACAGGAACTCCAAGGATTGCTGGCCAACGCCAGAAGCTAGGAAGAGCAAGGGAGGGTCTTCCCTTGGAGCCTCAGAGTGAGCTTGGCCTGGCCAACATCTTGATATCAGACTTCCGGCCTCCAGAATTGTGAGAGAGTACATTTCTGTTGTTGTAAGCCCCCAGTTTGTGGTACTGTTACAGCAGCCCTAGAATATGACTGCAGTCTCCTTCCCCTCATCAGCCTTGCTGAGCCAGAACAGACCAGTCGGAGGCCTGGCTAGAGGCTCAGGCTGTTCAGTCAGAGAGACCAGGCCTGGGCTGCGGGCTGGCCACTGACCAGTGTGTCAGACACTGGGGCTGGTCTCTACGTCTCAGTTTCCCCATCTGTATAATGGACATAACAAGGATGTTGGTGGAGATTAAAGGCCACCATGTTTATAAAGTGTTTGGTACAATGCCTCGCCCATAGCACATGCTTAATAAATGTTAGCTGCTATCATCAGCCATATGGTTTCCACCTCAGTTTGAAGTTTCCCTGATTTTACTTTTCCAGTAAGAGTCAAGTAGACATCTATTCCCTTAGGGATGTACCATGGCATCTGGCACAGAGTAGGCACTAAAAACAACTTTATGGAATGAAGAATGGCACAACTACATCTCATCATAGGAGGAAACGGCTTATAGACTTCATAATTTTTAGTAACCGACTGGAAAAACCCAAGGTGAAACTTTGGAAGAAGAATGTACTTTAATCAAATTTGTTCATGCTGGGGCATAGAGATGGTCCCTAATGATCCTTGTCCCCTAGGATTCACACCTTTGCTTAGTCCCCTCCTGCACTGTTCCAGAGTCAGGTGACCAACAGAATACAGCAGAGGTGACGGTATATCACTTTTAAGATTAGATTATGAAAGTCTGAGGCTTCCATCTTGGGCTCTCTCTCCGCCTTGGGTTGCTTGTTTAGGGGGAAGCCAGCTGTCATGTTGAGCAGCCCTACAGAGGGCCCACATGGTGAAGCCTGCCAACAGCTATATACGTGGGCATGAATCTGATTCTCTAAGCCCAGGCAAGCTTTAGATCACTGCAGCCTTAGTTGACAGCTTGACAGTATCCTCATGAGAAACCCTCACCCCCAAACCTCCCAGGAAACATCCTCCTAGATTCCTGACCCTTGAAAACCATGTGAGATGACAAATGATTGTTGTTTAAAGCCACTTAGGTGTTGGGGGGTAATTTGTTACACAGCACTAGATAACCAATACGGGCGATGAGATAGGAATGGCCAGGATGAGCCAGGACTGGGACCAGGGACTGTAATGGGAGACATTATAAAACACAGGAGGAAGACAAGAGGCCAAACCCAGATGGGTCAGACATGCAGATGGTCAGGCAGGTTCTGGTCAGGCACATCTGGTCCAGAGCCCAGGGGGGTGAGAGCCACAACCAACCACATCACTGAGCAAAAGGCATTGAGATTTTGGTGACCTTAGACTGGAGTATCACCTTTTGACCTTGTTTTACACAATTTCCAGTTGGACCTTCAGTTGATTGCTGTAGCTATAAGGTCATCAAAGGCCAATGAGTGAATTTGCCAAGAATTAGGTCAACACAAAGATATGGGGATTACAGTAACAAACAAAATGCGATAGGATTATAATTTTTGAAACACTCACAATATTCTTTTTTTGTGTGTGTGGTACGCGGGCCTCTCACTGTCATGGTCTCTCCTGTTGCGGAGCACAGGCTCCGGATGCGCAGACTCAGCGGCCATGGCTCACGGGCCAGCCGCTCCGCGGCATGTGGGATCTTCCTGGACCGGGGCACGAACCTGTGTCCCCTGCATTGGCAGGCAGACTCTCAACTGCTGCGCCACCAGGGAAGCCCTCTTTTGTTATTTTGATTGCTTAAGTTCTTTAAGTCATCTGCCAAGCTGGGAGGCAGAATGGGATTTCCTAGGCTTGTTCCAGGCTATTGGGCAGGTCACAGTGCAATAGAAAGTTGGAAATATTGGCTGGATTTATGAAGATGTACGTCAAATCCAACTGGCAAATATTTTCTGAATGCTTACTAGGCTAGTTATAAAAGAACTTAGAGTCATTCGGTGCACCTAGTACAGGTACCTAATGCTCCTTACCCTACCTGTGGCTACTCAGGGATATTGAAACTCAACAGGCGAAAAAACAGTTCCTTTATTCTTTGCACAGGCCAGGTCTCCCCTTTAAATTGACCTGGCCTTGTTTCAAGTCTTGGGGCCCTGCTGACTCAGTGGCAAATCTGATCAGTTATTTGACTCCAGGGGGTAATAGAGTCCCGTGAATGGCATCTGTCTTTTCAGAGAGGCATCAGAGTCCTTACTCCACAGAAGTGAGCAAAGCTTCCCACACCCCCTGTCTTGTAGACTGGTCGAGTTCTAGGCAATTTGCTGCTCTGCAAATGTAAAACAAGAGACACAGAGGCTACTAGCTAAGGGCACAGACTCAGAGCCAGACAGCCTGGGTTTGAACATCAGCGCCTCTACTTACTAGCTGCACAGCCTTGGGCGAGTGACTTAATCTCTCTGAGCCTCAGTTTTCCCAACTGCAAAACGAAGATGATCATAATAGCACCTCCCACACAGAGTGTGGAGAGGAGTAAATGAGTTAATGTGTGAAGCACTTAGAACAGCTCCTGGTCCCTGGGAAATAGTCTGTAACTGTTCGCTACTATTATGCAGGATATAGAGGCAAAAGCAGCCCCTTCTGCCCTCTCTGGGCTCACATGTAATTGTCCTTTGGGGTTCACTCAAGGCAGATGTCTCTCTTTCACAACATCTAAAGGGTTCTTTAAGGACTTCATAAAAACAAAAGGATTAACTACAGATGACTAAGCCCACATGATGGACACAGAACCAGGTACAGTAAATAATGAGCTTAGGCAGGATTATATTCCTACAAACAATACACCAAGTTCTCCTGTTCTTTGTCTGCAATCCCCCTACCATGAGGGAACCAGTGGCCAAGGAGAAGGTCTCTGTGTGCCCAGGATAATCTTGGGTGAGCTCCTGGAGGAGGCATCCCTCAAGCAGAGACTTGAATTCAGGACTTGCCAGGTCAAGAAAAAGGCTGGGTACACCGGGCAGAGAAGAGTGCGCTGGGAGCAGGGTGAGGTAAGCAGGCACCTGGGACACAAGATTTAAGGAGGCACTCACTCCCAGGGTCGTGTAGGAGCAGGGTCAGCACCTGCACATCCCTGGGAGTGAGTGCCTCCTTAAATTTTGCATCCTAGATGCCTCTCTTGTGTCACCTTAATCCTGGCCCTGGAGAAGAGCGTGGGTGAGAGCCTGGAAGGGTGAAGCAAATCGGTATAACTAGCAATGTCCAAGTCATGAAAGACTGCTTGAGGGCAGAGATCACTTGGAGTGAGGCTGAGCAGCTGGGCTGGGGCCAGATCATCAAAGGTCTTATGCGCCAAATAAAGGAGTTTAGCGTTGGTCTAAAAGTGACAGGGAGCCAATGAAGAATTCTGAACCGGTCCACAGCATGATCAGATGTGTATGTTAGCAAGATTCTTCTGGCACTAGCATGGATGGCAGACTGGTGGATGAGGGAAGAAACTGGAGATTGGGAGGCCAATTCAGGACTCTATTGAGTCCATGCCCAAGGGACAGACAGTGATGGCCTGAAATAGGGCAGTGCCAGTCAGAAGTAAGGAGAACTCACTAGAGAAGTGGTTTGAAGGTAGAATTGACAGTACATGGTGATTGATTGCAGATGAGGTTTGATGGGAAGAGTCAAAAATGGCACAGTTGGGCTTCCCTGGTGGCACAGTGGTTGAGAGTCCGCCTGCCCATGCAGGGGATACGGGTTCGTGCCCCGGTCCGGGAAGATCCCACATGCCACGGAGCGGCTGGGCCCGTGAGCCATGGCCGCTGAGCCTGCGCGTCCGGAGCCTGTGCTCCGCAACGGGAAAGGCCACAACAGTGAGAGACCCGCGTACCGCAAAATAAAAAGAAAAAAAAAAAGGCAGTTTAGAAGCCATGAGGAGTTATTAGGAAAGATAAGAAGTACACGGAAGGCAGTTATCAGGGCTTCCCCAAGTCCAAGGGAAACCTCCCCACGGCCCATTTGTTTTCCATAGGATGCAGTCTCTGAGGGTCAGATGTGTTTTACCCTTTGTACGGTACCCACACTCTCTAAGTATCACTGACCTGAGATGAGCCACTTCCAGACCCCATCCCCCCCATCTACTCATTGGCTTTCCAAGTAGCCTTAAGGTTGTCCAAGTCCTTTTAAAGACTGTGCAGCTGGGCTCAGACCAACACACCACCAAGTCCAGCCTTCCATTCTGGACACGCAGGCCCCAGGGCTCTGACCTGCCTGCGTGATCCGGCCTGGGGCTCTGGGAGGCGAGGGAGGAGGATGCAAGGGGGTGAGGGCCTGTCGGGAGGCTGGCGAAGCTTCAGCCTCCTGGGAAGAGCCTTACGAGAGACAGTTGGGATCCGAAAGGCAGCTGGAGGGCAGCTGGGCTCTGAGGTGCTGTCCAGAAAGGCTGAGGCAGCGACGCGGGGGAAGGAGGGCCGTGTTCGGGGGCCAAGCCCGGAGCAGGGGGAAGTACTAGGGCTCACGTGGAGGCACACACCGGGATGAACTTCCTCGGAGCTAGGTACAGCCACACACACTGACCTTGTGCTCCACTAAAGCCCTCAGATCCCGTCCCATGAACTTCAGGGAAGCTCTCCCGCCCTTCCTGCACTTGAGAAGTTTGGAAGATACCAGCTCTGCACACGTTTCCCGACATTCTCATAAAAAATAAAGGCAGTGAAAAAGCAAGTCAGAGCTCTTTAAAACATTAATTAAAGACACCATCGTTTCCTTATTTAACTGAGGGTTGATACCTCATTTGGGATTATTAGCAAACGGAGACAGCCTTTGTTGTGCTTGACACAGTGATTAACTCAGACTCTAGGTGATTTTGGCTTTCTCAACATCTTGTGAGGTGCTAAGATTCCCCGGTGAGAACAAACATCATCAATTACTTAAACAAGCCATTACCCTGAGAGCGCGATTACCAGTGAGGCCCAGTCTACTAATTGGCAGATGAAGAGATAGAAAGGAACTCAGGCTTTGGCCTGGACCCTTACCTGTCAGGGAGGAGTGAGAGGCTTTTAAAATGTCTCGCGGCGACGTTCCTGCTGATCCGGGACGACCTAGTTATTTTTCCATCTCCGCAAAAATGCATCTTGGGTGACTTGAGTCTCTAGAACCCAGAAGCTGCCCGTGGTTCTCGGTTGAGAACCTCATTCTCCTGGGCAGGACTCAGTGTTGGGGGAACACAGAAGCGTTCACAGAAGCAAAATTCTTGCTTGAAGGGAGTTGGTAAGAAATCCTTTGGCTTGCTCTTTCCCTCACAAGAGCCAAATCCTCCAGCTTCTGGGACAAGTGGGATGAGGCAGGGGCTTCTGTAGGATGCCGCGTCTGAGCTGACAGTCCCCTGACACATGAGGAATTCAAGGCCTAAATAAAAGAGGCAGGTTTTCATTTACAAATATATAAACATAGAAAATTAAATTTGTAAATTTAAATATATTATAATAAATTAAAATATATTTTATTTTAAAAATATTTACTATAAGTATTTTTTTCTCATTTAATTTTTATTGGAGTATAGTTGCTTTACAACGTTGTGTTAATTTCTACTGTACAGCAAAGTGAATCAGCTATACATATACATATATCCCCTCCTTTTTGGATTTCCTTCCCATTCAGGTCACCACAGAGCACTGAGTACAGTTCCCTGTGCTATACAGTAGGTTCTCATTAGTTATCTATTTTATACGTAGTATCAATAGTGTATATATGTGAATCCCAATATAAATATATATATATATATATATTTTTTTTTTTTTCCTTTTTGTGTTATGTGGGCCTCTCACTGTTGTGGCCTCTCCCGTTGCGGAGCGCAGGCTCCGGATGCGCAGGCCCAGCGGCCATGGCTCACGGGCCCAGCCGCTCCGCGGCACATGGGATCCTCCCAGACCGGGGCACGAACCCGCATCCCCTGCATCGGCAGGCGGACTCTCAACCACTGCGCCACCAGGGAGGCCCTAAATATATTTTTTAATGCACTAAGCTATGACTCTTTTTTTTTTTCCTCTCCCCACCTAGAAGAGAGGTTTTGGGGAAGATTTTTTGCTGCATTTATATATGTCATTGGTTTTTCTCGTGGGGGGAAGGGGGAACTCAGCCTAGTTAAATTCAGTCAAATAACCAATACTTAAAAAAATCCAGAAGTGTTTCATAAATATCAGACACCTAACTGGTCTTGTCACATAATTCAACTGCTCTATTTTTAAAATAGAAAGACGAGTCTCGTGTGTATTTGTATTGTGAAACTACTTTCTGTGCTATCTTTTTTTTTTTGTGGTAAGCGGGCCTCTCACTGTCGTGGCCTCTCCCGTTGCAGAGCACAGGCTCCGGACGTGCAGGCTCAGAGGCCACGGCTCACGGGCCCAGCCGCTCCGCGGCATGTGGGATCTTCCCGGACCGGGGCACGAACCCGTGTTCCTGGCATCAGCAGGCGGACTCTCAACCACTGCGCCACCAGGGAAGCCCTGTGCTATCTTCATCATTCTTCTCCTTTAATTCTCACTGGCACGAAAGGGCAAGGCGTCTTCCAGAACCCTTCTGTGAGAAGTGGCAGAGAAATGGGAAACTAAGGCAGAGGCGGGGCTGAGGTCCTCTCCCTTCTTTTTTTTTTACATCTTTATTGAAGTATCGTTGCTTTACAATGGTGTGTTAGTTTCTGCTGTAAAACAAAGTGAATCAGCTATATGTATACATATATCCCCATATACCCTCCCTCTTGCGTCTCCTGCGCCACTTGCTGCCTTCGGTCCTAGAAGGTGTCAGCTAGTTTTCTTGGGTCGGGCTGGGCACTGGAAGGCACACCTTAGAAAGCAGACCTCACTCAGTGTTAAGGCAGGTGCCCAGCGCTTCCTCCACAGGAACCCCCAGAGCTCGCTCTTCTCAGGGGTCTCCTTGGACACCACCCCCTCAAAGCAGCAGCCTCTTCCAGCACCTTCACCGGCTATGGGTGACACAGTTCTTCTTTACTGTGCCAGCTTTCACACCTCTATCCTCAGTTTAATGGACTTTTGGAAATTGGCCTGCTTTGGAGGTCCCTGTTTTTTGAAAACTAGCCTTGGGGGAAAATAATAAGCATAAGTACCATTTGCCATTTTTTTCCAGTTCAACAAATATGTACCATCCAATAGTTGGACAGAGGAAGTGCCCTTAAGTGATCAAAACACACTTCAGGGGCTTCCCTGGTGGTGCAGTGGTTGAGAGTCCACCTGCCCATGCAGGGGACACGGGTTCGTGCCCCGGTCCGGGAAGATCCCACATGCCGCGGAACGGCTGGCCCGTGAGCCGTGGCCGCTGAGCCTGCGCGTCCGGAGCCTGTGCTCCGCAACGGGAGAGACCACGACAGTGAGAGGCCCGCGTACCGAAAAAAAAAAACAACAAAAAAAAACACACTTCAGCTGGCACATCCTCTGACACATGATGCTTCTTCGCTGCAAGGATCATCATGTAAAATGCTTAATTGACTGCTTGGCATTAGCCATTGAACGTGTGTCGGGTCTACTAGGCTGTAAGTGCCATGTTCCTGCAGCTTCCCTGGCGCCCAGCACGTGCCTGGCTTGTAGGAGACATGCGTGTCCACCTGATGATTCTTGTAACGTGTCACTTGTAACATGTCGGTTACCATTAGCCCTAACAGTGATGAAGGATGTCATTCCCAGGACTATTCCCCTTCGTGAGGGTAAACTGCTATCGTAGTTTGGAATAAATCCAATGTCAAATGCAGACCAGTTCTCTTAGGTTCTGAGAGATGAAATACAGGACAACAAGTTTCATTAGAACTGATTCTCCACATGTGCTCTGAAAAAGGACTGAGCTTCCTTCATCGTTCTCTGGCCGCGGTGTTAAGACTACGAGCTGAGCCAGGGCAACCTAGACAGAGCACATCTTAAAATGTGGCCTATTTGGACCAGCCTCGAGAGCCCCGTCTTCCTGGAAGTGCCCTTCTGGACCATCCTTGTGTGGCCAGTGAGATCATTCTAGGGATTTCCCGGGCTTTAAAATTTCCCATTGTAAAGTGTTTATTTTTACTGTTAGTTTTTCTTTATGGAGGTGGTAATGGTTTTCATTTATGGTCATGACATAAAGTTTCCTTTTATTTAAGTTTATTTAAAGGGAAGTGGGAAGCAAGTGCTAGCCTAGGTGATTTGCAGATATGGCAAATATTGTAAAGATGTTGTACAAATGACTGAATTTAGAAGATTAACCTCTTAACACCAATTGAGATTTATTGACTCAACTGACTGAAAAGTTGGGACAAAAATGGAAAAGTTAGTTAACTCTATGCACTATAGTAACCAACAATGGGGTGACTTTATTGTTTTTAAAGTGTAGGCTTGGGCTTCCCTGGTGGTGCAGTGGTTGAGAGTCCGCCTGCCGATGCAGGGGACACGGGTTCGTGCCCCGGTCCGGGAAGATCCCACGTGCCATGGAGCGGCTAGGCCCGTGAGCCATGGCCAATGAGCCTGCGTGTCCGGAGCCTGTGCTCCGCAACGGGAGAGGTCACAACAGTGAGAGGCCCGCGTAACGCAAAAAAAAAAAAAAAAAAAAAAAAAAAAGTGTAGGCTTTTCTGTAAAATACTTATCTGTCTGCTGGTTAGGTGGTAGGGCCCCCGAAGCCTGGTTCGGTGGCGCCTGAGGCAGAGGCTGAGTGCCTTGCAAGCTCTGGGCGGGCCTGCTCCCCACCCCTCTGCAGCTGGGTCATCAGTTCTCTCTAAACAGGAAGCCCTGATAATCTCATGGTCTCCACCCCAGACACTTCTTTCCAAACACACTCCAAAATACAGTCAACATCTATATACAGTACAAGCTGGTGCGGTAGCTGAATAATGGCCTCCAAACATCCTAATCTTCAGGACCTGTGAATGCCACTTTATATGGCAAAAGGGACTCTGAAGATGTGGTTAAGGGACTTGAGATCGGGAGAGTCGCCTGAATTACCTGGGTGGACCCTAAGTGTAATCACAAGGGTCTTTATAAGAGGGAGACAGTAGGAGTCAGAGTCAGAGGAGTTGATGTGACCCCTGGAAGCAGAAGAGATTGGAGTGATGTGGCCATAAGCTAAGGATGCAAACAACGGATACTCTCCTGGAGCCTCCAGAAAGAACCAGCCCTGCTGACACCTCAACTTCAGACTAGTGAGACTGATTTCGGACTTTTGGCCCCCAGAACTGAAAGATAATACATTGTGTTATTTTATTTTATTTTATTTTATTTTATTTTATTTTTGCGGTATGTGGGCCTCTCACTGTTGTGGCCTCTCCCGTTGCGGAGCACAGGCTCCGGACGCGCAGGCTCAACGGCCATGGCTCACGGGCCCAGCCGCCCCGCGGCATGTGGGATCTTCCCGGACCAGGGCACGAACCCGTGTCCCCTGCATCGGCAGGCGGACTCTCAACCACTGCGCCACCAGGGAAGCCCACATTGTGTTATTTTAAACCACCAAGTGTGGGGTTATTTGTTAGAGCAACAATAGGTAACGAATTGTTGGGAAAGATTAATTTACTGAAACAATTCCTTAACTTTCTGATAGGATTCACCATATTGATCTTTTATGTAATGTGCCACTAATACATTTAAAATCATTCTAATTACAAAGGATTCAATTCACAAGTTTCAAAATCTATTAAAGTTTTTGAATAGGCATCCACATGGCTGAAATCTCAAACATGATATCATGAAGTATTACCAAGAAATACAGTGGAAAGTCTTCTTCCTATTATGGTCCCTAGATATCATTTTCCACTAAAAGGAAACAGAGTTTCTCGGGATAATGGCTGATTCAGGTCTGGGGCAAGAAATGTACAAGATGTACCTGGAACAACTTGTCATTCAGAGAGTGGGGAAGCTGTTCTCCCAAAAAGTACTCGGGAACAAACTTACACATGCTCCCACTATCCAAAGATGGCACAACCTGACGAAAAAAATAACCATTGCAATGGATCAAAACACATCAAGTATGTTTAAATTGATGAGTTCATAATGATACAAAAATAGCATGTGTACCCAATGTAAGATGTTATAGAATCAACTCATTATTTTGAAAACTAACAATAAAAGGAAAGAATCAAGCATTGATCCTACTTTTCTTTTTTTTCTTTTTTCTTTTTTTGCTGTACGCGGGCCTCTCACTGTTGTGGCCTCTCCTGTTGCGGAGCACAGGCTCCGGACGTGCAGGTCCAGCGGCCATGGCTCACGGGCCCAGCCGCTCCGTGGCATGTGGGATCTTCCCAGACCGGGGCATGAACCCGTGTCCCCTGCATCGGCAAGCGGACTCTCAACCACTGAGCCACCAGGGAAGCCTGATCCTACTTTTCTTATGTGAACTGTCCTTAGCAGAGGAGGGTAAATTCAGAATTATTCTAGCTAATAAATGAAGAAATATCACCACTTTGCAGCCCCTGGTGAATGAATAGATTTAGGTGCTAATCCTCACAGCTGCTAAATTCATAATAAAAGAGACAAGTAGATTGTGAACCTCCTGTGGAGAAGTCTTGCAGAAAAAGCCTCTGGATCAGTGGTTTTCAAACTTGGCTGAACACTGGAAACACCTGAGGATCTTTTTAAGATGCCAAAGCCCAAGTCACACCTTAGGCAGTGAAGTCACCACCTGGGGGTGGGGCGTGAGGGGGGCGTGGGGCGGATGGGACACAGGCATGGGAAGTCTTCGAAGCTCCTCCAGCTTCAGACAAATTCGGGAACCAGTGGTTTAGATTCAGCTACTAGGACTGAAGAACGGGTTAATCTACACCATGGGAAGCAACCAGCATAATTCAGACCGTGGGAAACCCTACGAGACACCACCTGGTTTTGTTGTGTAAAAATGCATAGGGAAAATGGGGGGGGTGGGATTGGAAGGAGAATTTAGAGACTTAAACATACTTCAGAGGCATCTGACCCAATTACGAACATATGGCCCTTATTTAGATCCTCACTCAACAAACATACTGTAAAGAAAAGTTGTGAGACAATTGGGGAAATTTAAACACTGACTAGATATTTGAGGATACTAAGGAACTATTTTTATTTTGAATTGTGATAATGATACTGTGGTTATTTTTTTGAAAGAGTCCTTATATTTTAGTAAAGGGCACGGAAATATTTACAGTTGGAATGATTTGATGTCATGGATTTGCTTCAGAAAAATCTGGGCATGAGTTGCGGGGGGAGTAAAGCTGAGACGAGGTTGGTCACAAGTTGATAATTGTTAAAGAGAGTGGTAGGTACCTGGGAATTCATTTTACTATTTTGCCTACTTTTGCATTTCTGTACTAAAACATCAAACTAAACATCTCCTTCCTGCCCCATTCTCATCCCCACAGTTCCATCTGTACAACTGGTAACCTCTGTAATTAACTTATTTAGACTTATAGAGATATTTTTAATAAACGTACAAGCTTATACAAATAGTTATTTTTCTCTCCCCATTTTTTTACATAAATGGAAACATGCTAAACTCAATTTTCTGCATCTTACTATTTTCATGTAATATTGTATCTTGATGGCTTTCCATCTTCGTTGCATAGTATACTATGAATGGATGCATCATAATTTATTTAAACAGTCCCAAACAGATGGGCATGTAGGTTGTTTCCAATCTTTTGCATTATAAACACGCTAAATACCCCTGTACATATTTATGTTCACGTATATGTGTAGAACAAATTCCCAGAAGCAAATTTGATGGATCGGTGGATAAATGCATATGCAAGACACTAGCAAATAACCCTCCTTATGGGCTTGTACCAGGATAGAAGTAGAAGAGATGGAGAGAAGTGGGCAGATATGGAGACGGAGCTAATTGGAAGATGGAGCTAAATGTATTTGCTGATAGATCGTATGTAAAGTATGAAAAATAAAAGAGAAGAATTAAGCATGTCTAATATCAGTCAGCTTCAAGTAAGTTCTGCCTGGGTAATAACAGATTCCCTTCATGCACTCAACAAATCTCAGTGATTTACATCAACAAATATTTCTTTCTTTTTTCTTTTTTTTTTTTTTTGCGGTACGCGGGCCTCACTGTTGTGGCCTCTCCCGTTGCGGAGCACAGGCTCTGGACTCTCAGGCCCAGCGGCCATGGCTCACGGGCCCAGCCGCTCCGCGGCACGTGGGATCCTCCCAGACCGGGGCATGAACCCACATCCCCTGCATCGGCAGGCAGACTCTCAACCACTGTGCCACCAGGGAAGCCCACATATTTATTTCTTGGTCATGCTAAATGTCTATCATGGACCACTTCCTTCTTTGCTCCTCATCATCTTCATTGCAGAGCCCAGGCTTCGGGAACAGCTCTCAGCTGGGAGACTACTGGCCTCATGGCAGAGGGAAAAGGACAAATGGCTCATCATGTGTTGCTCTCAGAGCTTCTGCTTGGACATAGCGCACATGGTGTCTTTTCATGCTCAGTTGGCCAAAGAAAGTCACGTGATCAGCCTTATGTAAACAGGGTAGAGATGTATAATCCTCCAACTGGGAGGGATTGTCATATTTTAAATAATTACACACTCTACCATGTCTCAAAGGTTTCTGGCTTGAGCAGTTGGTGGGTTGTGGTTGTAACAGTGATACAGAGGTGAAAGAGGAGAAAGAGCTTTAGGGGGGAAATTGGGTTCAGATTTAGGTATGTTAAGTTTAAAATGCCTAATACACATCAAAAAGGTGCAGCCAAGGTGATGTCTGGATAAAGATGAGATCAGTGGAGAGAATGGAGCTGGAGATAGAAATATGGACGTTACTGACATATAGATGGTGTTGAAAGTGATGGGACTAATAGAAGGAAAGGAGCCAGAAAAGACTCCTCTGAGGATCAGCCCCTGAGGAGTGATGTCATGAAGCCAAGAAAAGAGAATGTTTCAGGAAGAAGGAAATGTTCATCTGTGTCGAAATGCTGCTGAGAAGCTAGTAAAAAAGAAAAAGAACTGGCAAGAAATTATTGGATTGACAAGATCAAAACCATGGCTGACTTTGACAAGGGCAGTTCTGGTGAAGTGGTAGGTGCAGAAGCTTACCTGGGAAGATGAAGAGACGATGGCTATAGAAGGGAAGAGAACATGTCTAGATAATGCTTTTAAGGGATTTTACTGGGAAGAAAAAAGAAAAACTAAGGCAATGGCTGGAATCAAAGTAGTTTGCTTTTTTCCGTGGATGGAAGACACTAGAATATGTTTGTATGCTGAGAGCAGTGATCCAGTAGAGAGGGAGAAATTGATGCAACAGAAAGAAGAAACAGTTGAGAATTCTGAGTAAAAGCAGAAGTGAAGCCATTGGCTTTAGAAAGACAAAGGCTCTCTTTCTCTCTCATCATGGTCATCGGTTAATTAGTATCTGTTATTATTATACCTTTGGTTTCTAAGAAACCTGCCTTTGTTCTCAGTATATTCTCTGCCATGTTCTCATGCAGTGGTTTATCAACAACATCTTAGCTTAGAGGACAGAAAGAAACAGGTTAGTGGAGTTCACACAGCACCTGTTTGAAATGTGACAACTCTTGACTCAGTCACTTAGCAGCACTGCCACCTTGGGCACACTAATCAATCTCCTTAAGTATTAATTTCCTAATCAGTAATATGAGAAGAATATTTATTTCTACCTCTATATAATTGTTGGCAAGACAATGTATAAAAAGTTCTTGGCACTGTCCCTGGTACGTAAGAAAGATTAAAAATTATTATAAATTATAATAATCATATACCTCTCTTTGTCTATATAAATGTATTTTTCTTGTGCTGTGACAAAGTTGTTGTCAGACTACTAACTACAATGACTGTTTTGGGGGTACTTACTGGGGAAAGAACTTCACAGTAGTCCTCCTTTTCTTCCCCAGAGGAGTGAAGATTATAAGAAGTCTCCTTTTCTGGGTCTTTAGGAACAAATTATAAATGACTGTTACTTAATTTCATGGATAGAGATGGACAGAATTGAAAAGCAATGGGAAAGTCTTTCAACTCCAAAATATCCGTCCCACTGAGTTTTGCTTGTGTGCATCTTACAGCACATTTTATATTCAGGAGTCTCTTATTAGAATGAAACTACCAGACAACTAAAGTACTACATTTCAAAATGTGTGGGATGCAGCTAAAGAAGTAATAAGAGGGGATTTATATCCTTAAAAGCATTTATTAAAAACAAAATAATATTGAAAATAAGTGAGCCAAAATGTTAAGAAGCTAAAGGAGGGACTTCCCTGGTGGCACAGTGGTTAAGAATCTGCCTGCCAGTGCAGGGGACGTGGGTTCAAGCCCTGGTCCAGGAAGATCCTACATGCTGCGGAGCAACTAAGCCCGTGTGCCACAACTACTGAGCCTGCGCTCTAGAGCCTGCGAGCTATATCTACTGAGCCCTCGTGCCACAACTACTGAAGCCCACGCACCTAGAGCCCGTGCTCCACAACAAGAGAAACCACTGTAACGAGAAGCCCACACACCGCCATGAAGAGTAGCTCCCACTCGCCACAACTAGAGAAAGCCTGCGCCCAGCAAAAATAAATAAATAAATAAATAAATTTTTTTAGAAAGAAGCTAAAAGAAAACACATACACACACACACAAAACAAAGAGTAAACCCAAAGAAAATAGTAGGAAGATCATAATAAAAAATGTGCATAAAATAATGAACTAGACAACAGCAAAAGAGAGAAAACTAGAAATGATCAACAAAAGTAAAAAGTTGGTGCTTTGAAAAGATTAAATAGACAAACCTATAGCAAGACTAATCAAGGAAAACTTTTCCAAGAAAACTAGGAATGGAAGAAATGTCCTTAACCCAATAAGGGATATCTGTTAAAAATCTACAGTAAAATCTTAATTTTAAAACATTAGGGGCTTCCCTGGTGGCGCAGTGGTTGAGAGTCCACCTGCCGATGCAGGGGACACAGGTTTGTGCCCCGGTCCGGGAAGATCCCACATGCCGCGGAGCAGCTGGGCCCGTGAGCCATGGCCACTGAGCCTGCGTGTCCGGAGCCTGTGCTCTGCAACGGGAGAGGCCACAGCAGTGAGAGGTCCACGTATGGCAAAACAAACAAACAAACAAACATTAGATACATCCCCAAAGAGTCAGAAATAAGAAAAAGATGTTCTCTCTTACTGTATCTTTTAAACACTGTACTAAAGGTCGCAGCCAATGTGATAAGAAAATGAAAAGTGAGACAAAAGGATTAGGAAAAAAAAGAATAAACTGATATTATTTGCATAAAGTAGAATTGTCAGCATAAGATATCAAAGAGAATCCACATGTAAACCAGAAGAACTAATAAGAAAGTTTAGCAGGATCATGATTACAAGATGGGCATAAAAAAACAAATGGTGTTCCTACACATGAGCAATAAAAATAACCAATATATGTAAACAGCAAAAAGATACTCTCTGTGAGTAAAATTACAAAACGTTACTAAGACAGAGAATGAATCAATGGAGAGATATAACATATACACAGATGAGAAGACTCAGTGTTGTAATAACATTGGTACTAATTGATAAATGTAATGCAATTCCAATAAAAATTCCAACAGGATTTTTCATCAAACTAGACTGATTCTAAAATTAATATGAGAAAGTAAGATATACTTTCTCTATACTATATACTCTCTACATAAAAAGGTGTAATAGAGTTATAATAGTGAGGCATTGGCATAAGTCAGACAAATGGACCAGAATAGACTCAAGCACCTGTCTTACGGAGGTGTATGATGGAGGCAGCATTATAAATCACTGGGCAGAGAGGGGTGGTGCAGCAAGCACACTGTCTCTTTGCCAACCCTTTATAGAGGTGCACTCAGCTGTGGGGCAAGATTATTTTTCCCAGGGTCTCAATGACTTATCTGTTCTGATGGGCCACCTCTTACTGTAGAACCTGGCTTAACACATCATCCTCTGATGATTGATTTGGCTTCTCAAGTACCTGAAAAGGAGGTGCTCTGAGTAGATACATCCGTTTCTTGTTCCTGGAAAAGGACACCTACTCTTATAAATTAGTTAATGAACATTCTGGTTTGCAGGATGTTAGGAGCTAACCTAACTGCTACTAACTGCTACTAACTGACACATGAATGAATGTACACTACATAGTTTCCAGCCCTGAGAGCAAGGTCAAGAGAGGGCACTGAACATGAAGATGAGGATGTGAAAAGAAAGATGAGGTGCTAAAAGGGGAACTGAGAAGACCTCATATGGAAACTCTATTTTCAAGAACTCCTGTCTTGAGGCATGACTGAAGCAATTTCTATATAGTTTCTTTAATTGTCGTTGTAGGAGAAGAATGGGGCAAGGAAGAAGGAAACAGAACTTAAAGTCAACTAACAAGACTGTAGCTAGTTATTTTCTAAAGAAAGTCTGTTCAGAATTCATCTGCTAATCCTCCTCTCCCTGCCCAAATGTGTGCTTGGAGTCAACTCACAGTCACCTATTGATGACTGCTCATTTCCCAACTAATTCTTTAACCAATTGGTGTAGCACAATCCTGCCTGCCACCTAGATAAACTGTGGTGGGAATAAAGGGGAAAAAGAAAGAGTAATTTCAAGGTTGGGAAATATTTTTTAAGCTGGAGGACAAGGGATGGCAAAAAATGTTCTCTCTCTAGGAATGAAAAAAAAATGCAGACATTGAGATATACTGATGTGTCTACAAAATTTGGAAAAACTTTATGAGAGTATTTGGTGAAATGGATACACTGACACTGAGACTAACTGGGACAAACTCTCTGGAAAGCAATTTGGCATTGCATGCCAGTGTTTAAAACCAGTGACTCAGGGATTTCAGATCTGGATAAGCTTCATGTGTAAAGTGCCAGAAGAGCTTGACGCATAGAGATGTTTATTGTTGTGGCATAACTTAAATCAACTAAAAAATTGAAAGCACCCTAAATATGTAACAATAAAAATAGTTTAGTAAATTATGATATGTCCACAAGAGGAATATATAGCCATAAAAATAGTATTCATAAAGGATTCATAACATGGAGATTTTTTTCCTTATGGTAAATGGAAAAAGTGGAAATATATAGGATCTCATATATATATAAAATATACTCAGAAAAACTATAATTATAATAAAATGAGGGTAGGCTTTCTCCCTAATATTTCTATATTTTTTTGCTCAAATTTCTGTCAAGCATTTTAAGATTCATCTTCTGGAAAGCTAGCAAACCTCATCTTCAGCTCCCATGTCTTAAAATCTTTTGAAGAGGCAAAAATTTAAGCCCTTGTCTAATAAAGTTTCTGATGTGGTCACAACCTTTTATGGAATTGCTGGCAAAACCTTTAATGGTCGTGCATGTCACCAAGCGTAGAGTAACCATGACAAAGGGATTCTCTCCTTCAAAGTTGGGACAGGTGGGTTACCTCGCACCTCCCGGGCTTTACCTCTTCCTGGAACACCGTGATTTTTGTCCCAGGAAAATTGATATTTGCCAAAAGAATCTTTCACCATTTCAAAAATATAAATAGCCGCTGAAATTTCCAAAAGCAGCTCACTAAGTAGACATTCTTTGATAGGGATTGTGAAGACATAATGAATGGGCTGAGGAGCTGGCTGTTCCCAGAAGCACACAAGAGAGAAACCAACTCCTCTATGGCCGCTGCTTAAGATACACAATGAGGGACTCTTGGAGGACAAGCCATCGTTTGACTCTTTTCTACTTTGGCTCCAACCTCAATCAGTTCATCTCTTTAATACACAATTTATCAAAATGTCCCCCAATTTATCATGAGTGGCTTCTTGGGCTAAGTGATGGGCTGACCGCTCTTGCTGAATGCATCAAGAAAGGGCTTTGTCTTGGGGAAGACAAAGTATTGGGGAATTTCTTATGTTGAAAATGATCCCATGTGGTTCCATTTATGTTGAGAATGGACAGTAGAAGGAGCACCACTGGTACTGCAGGATTTGTATCCTATAGGGATAACTGAGTACTTTGGTTGTAGAAGTAAAACCAAAGGATGCTATCTGAAGCTACTACATATCCTTTCCGTTGTCGTTTTCCAACTTAAGTATCCTTAATGTAAGCAATGACAGATGTTCATGTTCATAATTGTGGAACACACTTGCATTAGTTCCCATCAAAGAGAAGCTATTCTAAAAATCGCAACATGGTGGCTGCATGATGTCTGCATATTACCTGATTTACTAGCATCCCTGGCCACCAGCACTTTTTTGATGGCTCAGGACTTAATGGCCCAATTTGACATAAAAAATAAATTTCTTTCACAATGACAATTAAAAAAATAATATATTTATTTATTTATTTTTGGCTGTGTTGGGTCTTCGTTGCTGCGTGCGGGCTTTCTCCAGTTGCGGGGAGCAGGGGCTATTCTTCGTTGTGGTGTGTGGGCTTCTCATTGCGGTGGCCTCTCCTGCTGCAGAACACGGGCTCCAGGCACATGGGCTCTAGAGCGCAGGCTCAGCAGTTGCAGCGCATGGGCTCAGCTTCTCCGCAGCATGTGGGATCCTCCCGGCCTGGGGCTCAAACCCGTGTCCCCTGCATTGGCAGGCGGATTCTTAACCACTGTGCCACCAGGGAAGCCCCCCACAATGACAATTTTTAAGGTAACAGGAGACATTTAAAAAAATTATTTTTTCATTGACTCTCTAAAACTCATTCATGGGTATTCCTGGTGTACCAGTTTCCTAGAGCTGCCATAACAAAGTAACACAAACTGGGCTGAAAATACCAGAGTTTGTTGTCTCACAGTTCTGGAAGCCAGAAGTCTGAAATCAAGGTTTTTGCAGGACCATGTTCCCTCTGAAATCTGTAGGGAACAATCCTTCCTTGTCTCTTCCTAGCTTCCAGTGGTTTGCTGACAACCTTTGGCGTTTCCTGGCTTGCAGCCATGTAGCTCCAATCTCCGCCTTTGTCATCACATGGCATTCTCCCTGTGTCTCCATGTTTCACGTGGCATCCTCTTATGAGGACACCAGCCGTAATGGATTAGGGGTCCACTCTACTTCCGTATGACCTCATCTTTAATTACATTTGCAGCCACCCTATCTCCAAATAAGGTAATTTTCTGAGATACTGGAGGTTAGGACTTCAACTTATTATTATTTTTTTTTTTTCGGTATGCGGGCCTCTCACTGTTGTGGCCTCCCCCGTTGCTGAGCACAGGCTCCGGACGCGCAGGCTCCGGACGCGCAGGCTCAGCGGCCATGGCTCACGGGCCCAGCCGCTCCGCGGCATATGGGATCCTCCCAGACCGGGGCGCGAACCCGTATCCCCTGCATCGGCAGGCGGACTCTCAACCACTGCGCCACCAGGGAGGCCCGACTTCAACTTATTTTACAGGGGTGCAGTGGGGGGGGGGGTTGACACAATTCAACCCCTAACTCCTGAAGTCCATGGATTCTGGTTTAGGAGCCTGTTGAGACAGAGAGGAGCCTGGGACCAGAGAATATGAAACATGGATGCAGAGAAGTAAGTGGGAGCAAATGGAACCCACTTTGCAATTTTGCTCAGAAGTCTGGAGACAGTGATCTCTCCCTGCAGATTTTAGTTCAAGGCCTCTAGTTACTGATGGCAACATTTGGCCAATTCCTAGCTGAAGACGTTTAAGTTCTATACTTGACTCCAGGCTGCAAACTGAAGTTTCTGGTTGTGTCCAGAACATTCTCTGCTGATGCCATATGCTTGGAAATGTCTGAATTTTGTGCAGAGACACACAGTGGTATTTTTGTAAGTGGAGTTACATAATTAGGGCATGGGCTTGCATGATAATTAGCATGTGTAATTAGGCACAGACTTCTTGTCCTTTAATTAGACAATCAAGACATCTAATTACAAAATTAAGATGTAATTACGTGGCCCAAGATCGACATATTTCTTTCTACCCATTAGAGATTACATTTAGAAAATAATTCACAAAAACTGGTGAAAAAATGAACTAGAAACCAGACTTGAGGATGTTGAAGGGAGTGTTAAGTGGACTGCTAAGTCTCCTCTGGTCTTTCCTCTTACACGTGAAGGGGGTTATTTAAAACATCATAGTCTACTTGAATAACTTACACACTCTGCTGTCAACCTTTGGCATACACACTAATGAAGAGGAATGTTGGCATGACTAATCCATGTAATTCACACATGGCTCTTGAGTGTGGTTTGTAATTACACTTGAACGTGGACTTACATGTGATGTCCTGGGGATTCATTCAAACCCAATAACGCAGCTGATATGGTGGAAACCTTGCTCGGGAAAACTGGGAGGAGAACCCGCTTTCCCTTTCTGCCCTGGCTTGGCTCTCCCTGTGACCACTTTAAAGGTAGATGCTTTGCTCAGAATAACACAAAACAGTTAACCTGTTGTCATTTCCCTGACTATTTGAGTATTCATTGAAATGTTCTTATTTTAAGTGCTCCTTATTGGACAGCAGGCAGCCAAGGGGAAGGTCCAAGTCTACAGCAAACATTCCATCTTTCTAATGATAAGTGAGTCTTAGAGCAGTGGGGTTTTTTAAGTTCCAGTACTCCTATGAAGTCTGGCTATATGAATATTCTCTATATTTTTTCCTTGCTCTTAAATTGAGATTTGGCTGATCTTTGCATGATGCTAAACACCCAGTCTGACTCATTAATTTTTCTGAACTAACTGAACTTTTGACCTAATTGGCTGACTGATTAGGGATTACAGCCATATGTCCAAGTTTTTCTAAGCCAATTCTGACTTTCACTATGTTATCCCTCTGTTCCCATAAACTGTTGAAATATCCTAGTAATTCCAATGTTTTGACAGCCACACTGCACTTCTCAGACTGCCGCTTTCTCCTGGAAAGTGGCACAGAAATCTGTCGGGCCACGTTTCCTGATTTGGGGTAAGGAAAATATGCTCCCCATATGGTTTCAGGCCATGAAAACAGACATAAAGAGTTTGTAAGTGGTTGCTGATGAGGTCTTGTCTCCATGGTGTGTCCCTTCCATCCCTATTTTTAATTTTTCTCTATTAGGCCATGGAATGTGATGAGGGATATGTCCAGGGGTCAGTTTTGACCAAGGAAAACCACATATTTGCACAGGGAACTGATTTTTGCCATTGTTACTTTTTTTGCTTTGCCTTGTAAGACAATTGTTCATGGTAGATTTAAAGGCCGAGGAGCTGAAGTGGGGAGAGGTGCAGTTTGGTTGGTTTTTTTTGGGGGGGGGGGTTGCCCACGCTGCACGGCTTGTGGAATCTTAGTTCCCCAACCAGGGATTGAACCCAGACCCTAGGCAGTAAAATTGCAGAGTCCTAATCACTGGACTGCCAGGGAATTCCCAAGGTGCAGTTTTAAAAAAAATTTACTGGGACTTCCCTGGCGGTCCAGTGGGTAAGACTCCGCGCTCCCAATGCAGGGGCCCCGGGTTCGATCCCTGGTGGGGGAACTAGATCCCGCACACATGCCGCAACTAAGAGTTCGCATGACGCAAGGAAGATCCAGCGCACCTCAACTAAGACTCAGCGCAGCCTACATTAATTAGTTAATTAATTTAAAAAAATTTACTGACGGAAATTGTAGGTGGGGAAGGGGCATTTGTGCTACATCATCTCTAAGCGGACTTCCAGCTAAGAGATCTGAGGATGACTTGATCTCAAGCCTGTTATCAGGAGGAGTTTACTGAGCTCTATTCATGCCACTCCCTCACCTCTAGGCCTCCACCTCTTCAGTCCTTAGATGCTGTCAACTGGAAACTTTCTCTACCCTTACTTCTGGTGAACTCAATAATTCTGATTTCTAACAGGGCCAGAAGTGTGAATGTAAACCTGTGTCTTGGTTTTGAAAATGTGCTTTTCCCCTCAGGTACTCCACATCAGCATTTTCAAGACTAGAGAAGTTGGGCATCAGACATCCCAAGGCTTCTCCTTTTATTGGAAACTTGACATTTTTCCGCCAGGTAAGGGCTGCCTTCCACTGTCTTTCGGCATAAGATGCTCTGAGCCCAGTGCAGCTTTACCCACAAAGCATTGCTCTCGTCTAGGTCGCCCACACCCAGGGAGGTCTACGTGCGAAGGCGCCACGGGATGAGCCTTCCTCTGCTTGCATCAATTCTTATGTGATGAGAATGATCCCTCACTGATCACTCATCGATACATACTGAGTCCTGGCATCCATTTATTCATCCAAAAACCCAATTAATGAGTGTCTAAGGTGTGCCAGGCCCTGGAATGTGGAAGAAGTAGAAGTTGCCCATGCCCTAGCGCTAGCATGGGTGGTAGAGATGGTAGCATGCGGTTGTCCTTCAGAGGAGAGGGAGTTCTGTCAGGGCTAGAGTCATCCTGGAGGACTTCCTGGAGGAGGGAGTCTGCAGGAGCGATAGACACAAAGACAAGTACACACACACCAGGTGGGGAGCAATGACGTGTGTGATTGCACCATGTGAGAAAGAGGGCACAGCTTGGGAAGCAGCCTGGACTAGAAAGAGGAGATTGGGGAGTGCCAGGGAACACCGCTGTGTGTGTGTGTGTGTGAGTGAGTGAGAGAGAGAGAGAGAGAGAGACAGGCTAGATCACTGACAGTCCAGAAAGGCAAGTGAAGAACTGTGCGTGTCCCATCTCTGGTGCATAGAAGTGGGGAGGAGGACACCGAAGAGGAAGATTTCTCTGCAAGGGGGAAGATTTAGGTCAGGTCTGTAGAATCCAACTGCTGTTGAGGTCTGGATGTGAAGTGGTGAGGGCTTGGGCCGGGTGGAGATGAGAGCGAAAGAGAAGAACAGCGGGGGCAAAATTAGTAACTCTTGTGGCCAATTAGGTGTGGAGGATTCAAGGGAGAATGGCCGTGAGTTGACAAAAATCAAAGGTTGGGAGGTCGGCTGGTTTAAGGAGGTGCCTTTGATTTGCAAAGTAACATGGAAGTGGAAATGCCAGAGGGCATTTGGAGATAGGGGCCCAGGACTCTATCTTCGAAGGTTACTTTTTTTTCTCACGTTGGGTTTTCTCAGAAGCCAGATGATTTATTCTGCTAACTCCTGGGGGTGCTGCCCCCAGACCCAACACCAGGAGCCTACAGATCCTGCATGTGAAGAGCCACTGAGCCAAACAAAGGCAGGAAGGATGAAATTGGGGCCAATCCTGATAATGTCCCCTTACGATCTCTTTAGGATTTCCCCACCCCTGCCCCCGGAAAGGCTGGCCCTCGGCGTTAGATAGAAAATAACAGGCTATTTCTGTCCTTTTTCCTTCCCGTCTCAGTTTCTCTTCTGTTCCTTTCTGTCCCTTTCTCAGTCCAACACCCCTTTCCACTCTTTATTGCTGTTTCTCTGTTCCCAGCATTTTTTTAAAACACCTCCTCCTTTCCTCTCTAGCTCAGGGGTGGCCAGGCCACAACTTTCAGCCCACAAACAGCATCTCCTCAAGGCTCCCCATGAGCTCCTTGGAGCAAGTGTGAAGACATTTCTAAGTACCAAAACAGAACAACAAACCAGATAGGAAATTAAAGCAAATAAATGTCACATATTTCTGGGGGGAAATGATCAGTTGCCTTCAGTCGAGTAATTACTTTAGCCTCAACATTTTGAGGAAAGCTGTATCCCCGTCGATGTGACAAGAACGCTGTGCCCTGCCTCTGGATAATTTCCACATATGCTCCTTTTCTGCCCGTCATCCTTGTAGCTGCAAACCCTGCCAAGTTCTTGCTAGAACATAGTTATTTCATTGACCGTTTCTACAGTCACGTGAGCTTTCTTTGATAGACGGCAAGCTTAGACGGCGTAGCTAGATTTAATGAGCCTGGGACGGATTTCCATTCAGAGCATCCACCTCTTCTACCCCCCAACTCTCTACTCTCACCCACACGTCGTATATCTGCCTGACCACTCCATTCCCACAGCACAAGTCTAGAGCGTTTTCCTGTCCTCTGGCTCCATCCCAACCCGAGAATATTTTCATGTTTACTTCTTTCCCACCACACGATGGATCCAGCCATCTCCAAGCCTTCACCCGCACCATCCCCCTGTGTATATCTGTACACATACTCCACCCCTACAGCACAATGCGTCTAGCATTTTCTGGCCCTCCACCCCATGTATATCTCCAGGAATCCTTCTTTCCCACCCCAAAGTGTGTCTAACATATAAAGTCGCTCTAAGGTTCTTATGCTTTGAATATGTTGATTTTAGTTAAAATTTAACTTGGATCATAATTCAGAATTTGTGATAATTTGGGTACACTCAGCAGACGTTTACGCATATAGTGGCTGTGAAAAGAGGCTTCGCCCCAAATAATAATCATATAAACCAAATTGCAGAGGAGAATGTGAACATAGTTGAGAAAGCAAACAATTTCCAAACATTTTAGCAGCAATTATACAAAAACAGGATAAGTACAGATGATCTCTTCCGTCCGTTAAAGCAGAGCTGACTGAGACTTTCTCTTGGCAATATTGTTTGTTCACGCAACTAGTTTATTCTAATACTCCAAAGTACTTGAAAACAATATAACTTCAATTATTTTTTATTGTTTATGTAACTGTGTTCTCACTATTCCAGACTTTCTTTCTGAAATAGTTTGAATATTTGAAATGGTGTTTCATCTGATTCTTACTACAGTGCTGTGTTTTCTGCAGGGTTTCTGGGAAAGCCAGATGGAGCTCAGAAAGCAATACGGACCTCTGAGTGGGTAAGAGGGAAACTCCATTCTTCTACCATATATTTTGATTTGTGTGTGTTGAATTGATATGGAAGGAATGACAAGCATAGGAATGTTGCATGTGTTTATCACTTTTGAGGATCCACAAAGCGAGTGCCCAGCAGTATAGACAGGGCTCCTAGAGAAGACCCCAGGCATCCCCAGTGTGCACGGTGCTAGCCTGAAGAGCACCACTTCCCAGCCTCTAAACCCTGACCATCTGAGTCAGGCCCTGGGTGCCTTGACCATCTCTCACCACTGTGCCGAAGGTGTGCTGCAAAGGACACAATGGCCCTCCACACCTCAGTCTAATTTGCCTTGACAACCCTTGGCAAGTCTTTCCCCATGAACTTATCTAAACCTCACTTGGACCCGTTTTGTTCAACCCTATGGGTAAAATACGCTGTCAGCTCTATGGCCATATAATCTATTATCTGACACAGTACACGTTTGAAAGTTAAAGGGGGTGCCATTCCTAATTACCCCAGGACAACAGCAGAAACTAACAGCAGAAACTAAGACTGACCTGGATATACTGGGTCACATGGTCACCCTAATTCTCGGCCATGTAAAGTAATATAGGCCTTCCCCTTATTTTTCCGGTATTTTCCCTCTTTCTGCTTCAGAGTATGCTTCCTTAAAAAGAAAATTCGAGAATCTGACAAACCCATGATCAGACCATTTACCCTATTCAAGACTTAACAGACTTGAATCATACTGATTCTCAGCACACATCCTTCCACACTGGAGTCCTAGACATTTTAGTCTTTTCTCATGCAGCTTCCCTCAGCTACTGGATGGATGATTTTTGGTAGCTCTTTTCCAGATTTTCAGGTCTCTGATAACTTTTTTCGGTGCAGCAAAGTTCTGTGGTGTCCCTACTGTATATCCTAATGGGGTCCAGTGGTTTGTGAGCCCTTCTATCCATACGACGTGACGCTTGTTCTCCCAGTGTTGATTTTCAAAAGGGATTCACTTGTATTCTTTGTGGAAATGCCAGGAGATCCATGGTTTTGGCCAGGTTCTCCTTAGTTTGCTATCACTCTTTGGTTTACTATGTAACACTGCAAAGGTAGTACATGAAGATATTCTACTAGATGGTCTCTGATTAGTTTGTTATTCCTGGATAACAAACTACTCCCAAATGCAGTGATTTAAACACAGTAAGTTATTACTGATCATGTGCCTAAGGGTTGGCTGGAATTGGCTGATCTAAGCTCGCCTGGCTGGGAAGCTCAGCTGGGCTTCCTGGTGCAGGTTCAGCTAGGGAGGTGGCTCATCTAGGCCAGGCCCAGCTGGGGCAGCTGTGCTCCACACTTCTCATCCTCCTTGTAATGGCAGGCAAGCCAGGGCAGGCTCTTCTCACAGTGAAGGCAAAGGGTCAAGAGAGCAAGCCCCAAAATGCAACAACATTTTAAGTTTCTGCTAACATTCTATTGGCCAAACCAAGTTATATGGCCAAACCCAAAGTCAAGGCAGAAAGCACACTCTGCATGCAGTGAGGCCAAAGCAAGTGACTTGGCCAAGCCTGACACTGATGGAGCAGGGAGATGTATTCCTCTAATGGAAGAGTGGGGAGATGGTGCATATTTTTTTTTTTTTTCTTTTTGCGGTATGCGGGCCTCTCACTGTCGCGGCCTCTCCCGTTGTGGAGCACAGGCTCCGGTCGCGCAGGCCCAGAGGCCATGGCTCACGGGCCCAACTGCTCCGCGGCATATGGGATCCTCCCAGATCGGGGCACGAACCCGTATCCCCTGCATCGGCAGGCGGACTCTCAACCACTGCGCCACCAGGGAGGCCCGTTGCATATTTTTAGTAATAGGGCACTCCACCTCACTCTCTAAGACCCCTTTTAGCTTGGTCTTCACTTACTTTTTTTTTTTTTTTTTTTTAGTTCATAGCTTCCTGCTTTAAGCATAATAGATACTCAAGAACTTATCTTTCCAACAGTCTCATTCTGCAGTTGACTTGATATTGACCTTGGAGACTGTCTCATACATTTCTGAGACACAGCACTGACTCAGAAGGACGGTGGCTTCCCCAGAATTAGAAGAAGGCCTTCCTGAGTTTGAGTTCTAGGAATTACCTCCCTGGAGTACTTCTGTACAGATTTTCAGAGTACAGCCCTTGGGTATTTTAAAATAATTTTTAAATGTCAGATGAAGAGTTTAAATGGCACTGCATTAACTGGTGGATTGTGTGGTGGTGATGGTGGTGGTGGTGGTGTGTGTGTGTGTGTGTGTGAGTGAGAGAGAGAGAGAAACAACTGATTTCCTTGACGACAGGATGTCCAATCAACTTTCACCCCCAACTTTAACACAAGGTACCCTTTTCGTTTCAAGAAAACTTAAATCATAGAGAATGATTTCAAGTGAGGTTGTAGAGAGAGAAATTGCAGTATCAACTCTGGTAAAAAGGGAAAAAAAATGAAAGGTGATGGCATAATTTCTTCATACAAAGCTATCAACTTTTTCTGCTTTAGAAAAAATAATGAGCCTTACTTAAAATGCTCACTTTGGGCTTCCCTGGTGGTGCAGTGGTTGAGAGTCCACCTGCCGATGCAGGGGACATGGTTCATGCCCCAGTCCGGGAAGATCCCACATGCCGCGGAGCGGCTGGGCCCGTGACCCATGACTGCTGAGCCTGCGCGTCCGGAGCCTGTGCTCCGCAACGGGAGAGGCCACAACAGTGAGAGGTCCACGTACCGCAAAAAAAAAAAAAAAAAAAAAAAAAAGCTAACTTCTTTTTCAATGTGTCCACTGCTGGATTGAGAGGCACTGCAGAGGTGGGGTAAAGTCCTGTTTGAACTCTGTAACCTGGGTGAGACTCAGTATGCTCACCTTTTCAGATGAAAGGGTTGAACTAGTCTATATTTAAGGTCCTTTCTAGCCCTAAAAATTATTTTGTTACTGCTTAAATTTGAACAAAATGGTTTCACTGACTGGGAATGGCAAGGATGGACCATGATCGATGAAAGATCCTTCTTTTAGGAAATGATTTGGTTTGAATTGTCTTAACTTTTAGACTCTTTCTGTCATTAGGAAACATTATTGATCCCATATTGGTCCCCTTAAAATTGAAATAGTAGATTGATTCATCATCTGACAAGTGAAACCCCATGCAGTTGACGCCATACAGAGATGCACGTGTCCTTAGATGACAGGGCGGTACTATATGTCGGGAGAAAATGTGGGCAGAGAGGGTCTTCTCTTTGCTCTGTACCTGAAAACCAAACCTGATGATTATTTATGCTTATTATCTGTTGTCACCATAGAAACTCAGTCAGAGTTTGGTTCCCAAAACTGGAAACCTGTTTCTTCCCCTTTTCCCTTTCCTGCTTTGAGGAAGGTAGTGCTGGAGAAACCTTCTGCTGAGAGGGGTTGACAGCACCAATGCTTATTACCATCACCACGACCACCACTGAGAATCCAGTGTCTTCACCAAGTGTCTAATTATGCCGCCTGCTTTGCTAGGCCCTGTGCAAATAAAACTATGCACATTGTCTCTGGCTCCTTTGAACTTGACTGTAAAGCAGGAGGGCTGACATGCACACCTATACAACTTTTCTTCACAACTCATGATTAGAATGCTCTTGAACTGCACGTTAGCTCAGTAGCCCCCTTCCTTACCCTCGAGGGGTATTCCCGAGACCCCAAGTGGATGCCTGAAACTGCAGATGGTATTGAACCCTATGTAAATCATGCTTTTCCTGTACATACATACCAATGATAAAGTTTAATTTATAAATTAGGTGCAGTAAGGATTAACAACGATAATGGAACAATTATAACAATGTATTGTAAGAAAAGTTACGTGAATGGGGTCTCTCTCTCTCTCTCAGAATACCTTACTGTACAAATTTAATGCCTTTCCATCTTAACTAAGCACTTATCAGGCACTGTGACCATATCTTTTACAGTTTGTGGTGTGGCAACAAAACTAGCAGAAATTTCTTTTTCCTTCTTCACAATTTCATGGACGGAAGATTCGTTCTTACTGTAGATCTTGGCAACCTCCACATATGATTTTTTTCTTTCCTTATTAACTGGAGAACTTCCACCTTTTCACTGAGAGGAAACACTTTATAGCTTCTCTTTGGCATATCCAAATTGTCAGCATCATTACTCTTGTACCTAGGGCTGTTATTAAGTAAAATAAGGGCTACTTGAACACAAGCACTGAGATACCACGACAGTCGATCTGAAAACGGATTTGGCTACTAAGTGACCAATGGGTGGGCAGGATATGCTGGACAAAGGGATGATTCACATCCTGGGCGAGTGGAGTTTTATGGCAGGAGATTTTATCACACTGCTGAGAACATTGTAACACTTAACCATTGAACACGTATGAAGTGTTTATTTCCTTCAGTCTGAGACTGAGCCCCAAACTGGATTTATATTCCTTCCCAAACCCTAAAAGAAGAGTATCAACATAATCATCATACATTTGTGATTGAGTGTAAACACGATAGAGATTATGTTCCCTTAGTGACTGACTTTGTAAGCCAGTGGATGACAAGCATTTATTGTGCTGTTACCGTGAATTACTTAGAAATACATACACAGCAGCCTAAGTTCAGCTCACGTGCAACTCCTAAAGGCTCCTATCCAAAGCCCTTTTTCCCCTTATCTCATCTCTGTTGTAAGTGGTAGCTCTGCAGTTATTCTTTTATGTAGCCTCATCCCCATTTCTTTTTGCCTCCCGCATTGCTTTCATCTTGATTTCCAGTAGACCCTCAGTTCCGTCTTGTTGAATTTGACTTCCATGCTTCCTGGTATCCATCACCCATGCCCCTCCATTTGATTCCTGTATGCATCCCTTCATCAAGCCAGATTTGTTGAATAATCTTATAAACTCCCATTAGACATTAGGCTGTAAGTAGATAAACATACACATTGCACATAATTCATAAAGTATAAGGACACAGAAAAAAAGTAAAATGGACTCCCATCTCGGACCCTCAGCCAGACCTCCTCAGAAGCAAACTCTGTTGTCCATTTCTGAATACTCAAATGAATAATATACGATAGATGTAGTTCTTCACCTTGTTTTGTTCATTAATGATATTTGGGAAATGGTCCCGTTTCAACACACTCATTCTTATTAAATGCTGTTCTATTTTTTTAAAGATTCCACTGTATGGATGTATGTTAATTTTAAAAACAAGTTCTCAGTTGATGAATGCTTTTTGCTTTTATAAACAATACAGCAGTGAATATTCTTGTGTATACATCATTACTATCTTGTGTAAGTATGTCTGTAGGACAAATTCCTCGAAATGGAACTATCAGGTCAAAGATTATCTACATTTTTATTTTGGTAAATATAGCTAAATTGCTCTCACTAGGGAGCAATTTACACTCCCATAAATAAGCATATGAAGGCACCCGGTTCCCTCACACATTAAAAATGTGTGGTCACAGTTTTAAATCTTTACCATTTGATGGTAGTTTTAACTTGCAGTTCTCTAATTATGAGCAAGTTTGAGCATCTTTTCATAGGTTTAAAATTTCTGAAGAATCCTTTGCCACTTTTCTATTGGGTTATTGATCTTTTCTTAATTTATTTGTAGAAGCTCTTTATTTATTAAAGAAAATAGCCCTTCACGAGGGGTCTGGGTCACTGGAAATCTTCTGCTTCTTCATTTAGCTGCTGATGGGAGTGTTCAGTTTGTGAAAATTCATGATTGGTACACTTTTCAATAACGTATATGACTCTTTTCTGTATGTAAGTGTATTATACTTTAATAAAATGGGTTTTTAAAAGACTTGCAATGTTACCAACCTGCTTCAGTCAATATACAGTAATAATTCACCATTAAAAAAAAAAAAGAAAATAGGGCTTCCCTGGTGGTGCAGTGGTTGAGAGTCCGCCTGCCGATGCAGGGGACCCGGGTTCGTGCCCCGGTCCGGGAAGATCCCACATGCCGCGGAGCGGCTGGGCCCGTGAGCCATGGCCGCTGAGCCTGCGCGTCCGGAGCCTGTGCTCCGCAGCGGGAGAGGCCACAACAGTGAGAGGCCCTCGTACCGCAAAAAAGAAAAGAAAAGAAAAGAAAATAGCCCTTTATGTTTAATATATGTTGCAAACATTCTCTCCTTTTTATCACGTCTTTGACTTTGTTTATTGTGTATCTCTTCCAATCAGAAAACATTTGTTTTTGTATTGTTGAATTTAATCTATTTTAATGGTGTCTACATTTTGTATCTTACCCAGTAAGGCTTTCTCCACTAAGGATATATATTTTTAAACTTCCATTTTTTTCTAGTGTTTTTTATTTCATTTAAAATTTTAGATATTTGATCCACCAGGAATTTATTTGAGGGTAAGGATGGAAGTAGGGATCTACACTCATTGTTTCCAGATGGTGGCGTTCCTTCTGGAAACGGATCCTTTCCCAATTGATTTAAAATGTCATTTTTATCATTTATTGGTTCCTATATGTATTTTTGACTTCTCTGCTCCATTCTTCTGCTTGATCGTAGGCTAGTGCCACGCTGAATATTCTCGTTTGGTACCTACAGCACCTTCTTTTTTTTTTTTTTTTTTTTTTTTGCGGTACGCGGGCCTCTCACTGTTGTGGCCTCTCCTGTTGCGGAGCACAGGCTCCGGACGCGCAGGCTCAGCGGCCATGGCTTACGGGCCCAGCTGCTCCGCGGCATGTGGGATCTTCCCGGACCGGGGTGCGAACCCGTGTCCCCTGCATCGGCAGGCAGACTCTCAACTGCTGCGCCACCAGGGAAGCCCTACAGCACCTTCTTATACCTAGCAGCAATAGAGTATTCTAAGAACATCTTTGTAAGTATCAGAATCTAAAGCAGTCTATCTCCCAGGGAACCTTAGGTCTCTGCACTTAAAAAAAAAAAAAATCAATTTAGCAAATATAAAGAAGACTTTAGCATAAAGGACCAGGCACTTAGACCCAAAGTTCACGCCCACAGGAGGTAGATGTGTCTCATATGCCTCCAACTTGGAGGTTCTTAGAACCATGTTTTATTTAACTACCCAGCACGTTTGAACTAATAACACCTTGTCACCAGGCAGTGAGGAAGCTGAGAACTTCGGGATACATATGAAAAAACATGTGGCATCAGCAAAGATAACAATAGGGTCGTTCAGACATTTTTTTTTAAGCTCATTTAAGATTCCATTCCAGAAGGAGAGTGTGTGCTCCGGAACTGACTAAGGGGTGAAAACTTCTCACGTAAGCGCCGTTCACCATTGTGCTTGTGTACTATTTAGATGAGGTTGAAGAGCCACATAGAGATGGTTTACTTTAATGCAGTCAGATGTCTCTGTCATCAACATGTGGGAGGTTTGCTGGCCTACTTCCATAGATCCAGAACTCTGGGAACTAAAAGGCTCCTAAGGACTCAGCCTGTTGCACCCTGTGTCACGTGATTGCTCTTTGCTTTAGAAGACACTGAGGCATCTGAATATGCTGGACTTGAAAACGAGGGAGAGGATGGGTGGGGTGGAAACTATTGCCGATTTGTCGGAAAAAATACAAGTATTCAGACTCACACTGGGCAGCTGATATGGGGAGGTTGTTCTCATTTTTCAACTGGACTGAGCTCCATAGAAGCATAGATGTTGAAGAAAGGCAGAAATCTTAGGTTGAAGTGAAGCCACAGTTGCAAAATTGCCTCCCAGACAATGCGCAGGAGTCAAACTTTTAAGTTTCTGCTGCTAATAGGGAGTGCATGCCTCAGAATGAGACTCATTTCCTAAGTGACCTAAAAATGCGACTCCGCTTTCAGAGGAATTGATGAAAATGAAAACACACCATGATCACTGAGAAAACACAGTACCCTTGAAACTGTGGAATTACGTACAGAAATCCTAAATTATCCTCACATTTCTGGCCATAAGGCTAGACTGGGGGCAATATTTGGGTCCCCTAGCTTGGTAAAAGCTGAGTCTTTTATGAGTGTTGAAAGCAAAGCTTAGAATCACTAGCTTCAAGTAATTTGAGTATGAAACCAAAATGAATATGAGACCTGATGGTCCCTATGTTATAATTATTGAGAATCATTTCAGTGAGTTAAATATCAATAGTCTCACTGGTCAATATAGATCAATCACTAACACTCGGCCTTTTAGGATACATTTTTAAGTGAGTGTTTATTAAAGTGTTACTGTACTTTAGGGGGCACATTATTTTATAAGAGCAAATACCCTGACAAAATGGGCTGATTTTTTTTTAGGAGGCCATTGAGACTAGGATGAAAGTTGTCAGCAGGAATATATTTGACTGTTATCACCGATCCAAATGCATAGCCCAACAGGTAGAATTATCGAAAGGACAATTGTCCTCAGACAACTAGGCGATTTAGACCAAAAAGAGTAAGAAGAATTCTATTAGAGCCCCAGTTTTCTCAAATGAATCTTTAATAGACCCTTCACCCTATCTGCCCTTCTCATGGTTTCCTGTTATCCCAAATGGTGAATTACTACAAAACTTCCTTCTTCCTTATGGTTTAAGACTTCTTCCTAGTCTTCATCCAAAGACCCTTCTGAAGAGTACCTATTTTTCTGGACTTCTGACCTCCTCCTTTACCCCTTATCTCACACCACTTTCTTGCCCCCCATCTTCACTCTACGGCAACCTGCAGGTGATGGTTGCTGCATATTTTAGTGACTACTGCTGTCCAAGTTTTTGTGACCCACTCTCCTAAAGATCAAGAGCCTATATTTAATTCCTCTTGTTTGGGTAAAAAAAACGTCAAATACAGCATGCCAACTTACAATAGAAAACTGGGGTTTAAACTTCAGCTCCGACTCTCTTTCTATCTACCACCTGTTAGCTTAATGGATTTGGGCCAGTCACTTTCCCTCTTGGAACCTCAGTTTTCTCAGATATAAAATGAGGGGATTTGAACTAGATCAGTGACTTTGTTTAATTATAAGCCTCAGTAAATAATATATTTTACATTATGATCCCGTACACACACACCTGAAATAAAAGTTTTACTAAATATCTTTTACTATATAAGATCCACTTTGATCTATTCTATTCTCCTACCCTGTTCTATTCTACTCTATTTCATGAGAGAACAAAACAAATACAAGCTGGTCACGACCCACAAAATTGGTTTCACAACCACTAGTGAGTCAAGATCAGCAATTTGAAAAGCAAAGGTCTAGATGATATCTGATGTCCTTTCCAGTTCAAAACTAGGTGACTCAACTCCAAAAGTCTACATTAGAAAAATTTTATAAGCCCCTGGTTTTGCTCCAGTGTGGTTTAAGATTCTGAGAAATTTCTGACAAAAGAGATTTTGTCAGCTGGAGTAGAATCTAAGATGAAACACTATTCCTCCAGGGATGGGGCTCTTACACTATGTGGACCTGGGCAAAGACCTTGCTGCTCGATAGTCTTTCCTTCTTCTTCTTTAAAATCGTAAGTTGAAGCATTCCCAGAATCTTTCCAGCTAAAAACCTTACCAAAACATATCAGTTGACAATGTAAAACATCTCTCCATAAGATTTCTGCATTGATTGTAAATGTCTAAGTAAGTAATTATGTGGATGCCCTATCTTAGCTAGGTGTGCCCAGTGGATGGCTTTCTTCCAAGAGGTGGGGCAGCAGGAGGGAATGGCTTAGAGACCGGAAGTCGCCCCACTCCCTGGGGTGTCTGGGCATGGAAACCCGACCAGGCTGTGTGTGCTGACAGAGCAGGTTCCCGCTGATGAGCAAAGCACAGCATTGAAAGGGGAAGAAATTGACAACTCCCAATATTCTAGTAATCACTGGACGGTCCAGGAGAAAACTGCCCACAGAGAAGGTGTTGGCTGGATAGAAGTCAGGAGTCCACTAAAGCAGGAATCAAGAAGGCCTGTCAGTGGACATTAGGGCCCAACTAGGGGGTGTTCTGGGCCCTGAGAAGAGAGTCTGGCAGGAGCCAGGGCCTCAGTGGGAGGAGCCTGGGGAATAAATCATGTGCAGATAACCAGTCCTAGGACTGAGAGTATGATGTGAGGCCCAGGACTCAGAAACCAGTCCCAATCCCTGTTATCAGCTGGGGACGAAAGGTCCCCATCCTGGCTGGGACAGAATTGAGGCTGAGGCTGCTATAGGGATTGTTCCACCTCTGGGGGCAGCTGGACTGGGGGTGGGGGATGAGCACCCATCTGGGGAGTCAGCCACAGATCTTCAGTTTTGCATTCCTTGACGTGTGTTTCCAAAATCCACCAGCATATCAGGTTCAAAGTGGAAGGGGGCTCCTGCTCCATCAGGGACAATCAAATTTGGTATCAACAACTTCTTTATCCCCCCAAATGACAGCCCTGCACAGATGTGTTCCCAAACAATAGAACATCTCAACTTACAATTGCATAAGAGCTGTTTCTAGTTAATATTTTCGAATAATGAATTTCATATTTAATTGTATTGTACCTGCAACAAATCCAAGTTGTTCAACCCAGAATGCAAAATAGAGTTATGTAACATAGTCATGAATCACTGTGGCATTTGCCAAGGCATTCTCCCATCTGGAAGTAGGTCCAGAGAACACATGGCACTATGCATATATCTTCTGTCAAGAACTCTTTTGCATAGATAATCTCAAAAATTGCACACATTTACCCACTTCTTATGGCTCTTAACCCTAATTAACTGAGAATGCAAATAGCTTTCCCATTCTATTCAAAAAGACGAATGACGAACCATCTTTGATTTCGTAATTTAAAAAAAATCTTTGCTAAATTCAAAGAAGCAACAAATTCCCAATTCCCATGAAGCTTAAAGTTCCTCTTTGATCACTATTTTGTGAGCAGAAAAACTTTTCCAGTTCTCAGAACCCTTGAATGATTAAAAAAGTTTTAAATTGGTTCCTCACATAGGGCAAAAGGCGCCAGCAATACATGTCTAAACTAAATTCACTTTAGATACACAGTGTAAACTTTCAAACAAAAAAAGTCATACACCATCACACAAACATTTGAAATTCTACTAAAGTGTGAGTAATCAAAGTTTATCTTTAAAATGGAACATGTTCTCCATTCTTCCTCAGGACCCTGAAATCTTTCAGAGTTTGGGTTGTTTACTATGCTTTCCAATTCTTCCTGGTCAGTCTTATGTGTAACATTTCTGCAGCTGTGCACATGCAGTAATTCCCAGCAAGGCACTGCCAAGTTTTATGATGCCTACATACCTGGGGCAGATCACAGAAACTTAACTACTCAAATAAATGCCTTGGGGGCTTCCCTCGTGGCGCAGTGGTTGGGGATCCGCTTGCTGATGCAGGGGACACGGGTTCGAGCCCTGGTCCAGCAGCATCTAGGCCCGTGCGCCACAACTACTGAGCCTGCGCTCTAGAGCCCACGAGCCACAACTACTGAAGCCCGCGTGCCTGGAGCCCATGCTCCGCAACGGGAGAGGCCACTGCAATGAGAGGCCCGAGCACCACAGCGGGGAGTGGCCCCCGCTCGCTGCGGCTGGAGAAAGCCCATGTGCAGCAACGAAGGCCCAATGCAGCCAAAAATAAATAAAATAAATAAATAAATAAATAAAGTTCCTTGATTATTTTTCGCATCTCAAGACCATGCCCCTAACAACTTCTCCCCCATCTCGCCCACAAGCTGTAAGAACTTTGCAACACGCTATATCAACATTTCCATTCTGGGTGAGGCTCTCAGTTTATTGGCCTGTTTTAAAAGGCTTGACTCTCTGACATGTTCCCCAGGCTCCCCACATTAACCACTAAGGAGGTGCTATTAGCAGATGATTCTATTTTTGCCTCTGCTTAAAGCAGAACTTACTAACCTTTGCCCTGAGTGCACGGCTGGTGGACGGCCTGTCACCGCATGGTAGGTGGACGTTGGAAGTGTGGTCTGTTGTGTTACAACACCCACTGGCACCTACTGATACTACTCAGACTACAGGGGAAGTGGGCATCCAGGTATTAATCGAAACTACTGTCCTTCACAACTGGACCCCCAGGGGAAGGGAATCCAAGCCCTCCCCAATTTGTCCCCCTCTATCTTCTCCATTGCTAATGTAGTACCTGGGGCATATGACCCACCAGAGAGGCAGTTCTTCAGTGGACTTTCCATTTGCCTTTGAAAGTTGTCTGTAACTCTTCAGGTTCTCCTCTCCATCTCACTGCCAGACCACAGGTTGTTTCTTATGATGGACATGGCCCCTGGATCCCTCCGAAAGACTCCAGCCCGAAGATTAACTGATTCCCCCAAATCTTAGACTTCTCTGCTAGAGTTTGGGTTCTCCAGACCATCCCATGAGCAAGAAGCCTCAGTTCTTTGTCCTCCTTAGGCTGGGGGCCCACTGTAATGTTTTATCTCCAACCCTGAATGGATGCTTAGAATCCTAAGTTCCCCTCGTCCAGTCCATACTTGTTAATGAGTACCAGGCTTCAGGGCCTGAGCACTCACAACGGACACCCACAGAATAAAGATTTCACCTCAGTAATTGGAATGGGGCTTCGTGCTTCTACAACATTGTCAGCGAGAGGAACTCTATGACCCATGGCTGTGGGATGGATGGGTCCTCTGCTTCCTAGTCACCCCCAGATGTTGAGGATGGCATGAAGAACTTTCGGCTGGAGGACTTTGTTTTCTTGTGTTAAAGTACAAATGACATAACATTGATCATCCTAGCCATTTTTCTTTTTTTTTTTTTCAACACCTGTATCTTTATTTTTAAAATAATAGATTATAATGCATTGAATTAAACAGAATACAATGAGGCCATATTGATACAAAATAAATAGATGACTAAATTAAAAGTTTTATACTGAATGGATGTTTACCTGCTATCAAAGTTCCTCCCCACAGGGTACCATTTCACATCTATTAAAGTAAAGAACTGGCCGTGTCAAATTTTGGAGAGAATGTGAAGCAATGAAAATGCTCATACACTGCTGGTGGGAATACAAGAAGGTGTAACCACTTCTGAAATCAGTTTGGTAATTTCTTTTTTTTTCTTTTTTTTTTTATTTTTTTATTTTTTTATTTTACAAATTTAATCAGTTATACATATACATATGTTCCCATATCCCCTCCCTTTTGCGTCTCCCTCCCACCCTCCCTATCCCACCCCTCCAGGTGGTCACAAAGCACCGAGCTGATCTCCCTGTGCTATGCGGCTGCTTCCCACTAGCTATCTACCTTACGTTTGGTAGTGTATATATGTCCATGCCGCTCTTTCACTTTGTCACAGCTTACCCTTCCCCCTCCCCATATCCTCAAATCCATGCTCTAGTAGGTCTGTGTCTTTATTCCTGTCTTACCCCTATGTTCTTGATGACATTTTTTTCTTAAATTCCATATATATGTGTCAGCATACAGTATTTGTCTTTCTCTTTCTGACTTACTTCACTCTGTATGACAGACTCTAGGTCCATCCACCTCATTACAAATAGCTCAATTTCATTTCTTTTTATGGCTGAGTAATATTCCATTGTATATATGTGCCACATCTTCTTTATCCATTCATCCGATGATGGACACTTAGGTTGTTTCCATCTCCGGGCTATTGTAAATAGGGCTGCTATGAACATTTTGGTACATGTCTCTTTTTGAATTATGGTTTTCTCAGGGTATATGCCCAGTAGTGGGATTGCTGGGTCATATGGTAGTTCTATTTGTAGTTTTTTAAGGAACCTCCATACCGTTCTCCATAGTGGCTGTACCAATTCACATTCCCACCAGCAGTGCAAGAGTGTTCCCTTTTTTCCACACCCTCTCCAGCATTTATTGTTTCTAGATTTTTTAATGATGGCCATTCTGACTGGTGTGAGATGATATCTCATTGTAGTTTTGATTTGCATTTCTCTAATGAGTAAAGATGTTGAGCATCCTTTCATGTGTTTGTTGGCTGTCTGTATATCTTCTGTGGAGAAATGTCTATTTAGGTCTTCTGCCCATTTTTGGATTGGGTTGTTTGTTTTTTTGCTATTGAGCTGCATGAGCTGCTTATAAATTTTGGAGATTAATCCTTTGTCAGTTGCTTCATTTGCAAATATTTTCTCCCATTCTGAGGGTTGTCTTTTCGTCTTGTTTATGGTTTCCTTTGCTGTGCAAAAGCTTTGAAGTTTCATTAGGTCCCATGTGTTTATTCTTGTCTTTATTTCCATTTCTCTAGGAGGTGGGTCAAAAAGGATTTTGCTGTGATTTATGTCATAGAGTGTTCTGCCTATGTTTTCCTCTAGGAGTTTGATAGTGTCTGGCCTTACATTTAGGTCTTTAATCCATTTTGAGCTAATTTTTGTGTATGGTGTTAGGGAGTGATCTAATCTCATACTTTTACATGTCCCTGTCCAGTTTTCCCAGCACCACTTATTGAAGAGACTGTCCTTTCTCCACTGTACATTCCTGCCTCCTTTATCAAAGATAAGGTGACCATATGTCCGTGGGTTTATCTCTGGGCTTTCTATCCTGTTCCATTGATCTATCTTTCTGTTTTTGTGCCAGTACCATACTGTCTTGATTACTGTAGCTTTGTAGTATAGTCTGAAGTCAGGGAGCCTGATTCCTCCAGCTCCGTTTTTCGTTCTCAAGATTGCTTTGGCTATTCGGGGTCTTTTGTGTTTCCATACAAATTGTGAAATTTTTTGTTCTAGTTCTGTGAAAAATGCCATTGGTAGTTTGATAGGTATTGCATTGAATCTGTAGATTGCTTTGGGTAGTAGAGTCATTTTCACAATGTTGATTCTTCCAATCCAAGAACATGGTACATCTCTCCATCTGTTTGTATCATCTTTAATTTCTTTCATCAGTGTCTTATAATTTTCTGCATACAGGTCTTTTGTCTCCTTAGGTAGGTTTATTCCTAGATATTTTATTCTTTTTGTTGCAATGGTAAATGGGAGTGTTTCCTTGATTTCACTTTCAGATTTTTCATCATTAGTATATAGGAATGCCAGAGATTTCTGTGCATTAATTTTGTATCCTGCAACTTTACCAAATTCATTGATTAGCTCTAGTAGTTTTCTGGTAGCATCTTTAGAATTCTCTATGTATAGTATCATGTCATCTGCAAACAGTGACAGCTTTACTTCTTCTTTTCCGATTTGGATTCCTTTTATTTCCTTTTCTTCTCTGATTGCTGTGGCTAAAACTTCCAAAACTATGTTGAATAAGAGTGGTGAGAGTGGGCAACCTTGTCTTGTTCCTGATCTTAGTGGAAATGGTTTCAGTTTTTCACCATTGAGGACGATGCTGGCTGTGGGTTTGTCATATATGGCCTTTATTATGTTGAGGAAAGTTCCCTCTATGCCTACTTTCTGCAGGGTTTTTATCATAAATGGGTGTTGAATTTTGTCAAAAGCTTTCTCTGCATCTATTGAGATGATCATATGGTTTTTCTCCTTCAGTTTGTTAATATGGTGTATCACATTGATTGATTTGCGTATATTGAAGAATCCTTGCATTCCTGGAATAAACCCCACTTGATCATGGTGTATGATCCTTTTAATGTGCTGTTGGATTCTGTGTGCTAGTATTTTGTTGAGGATTTTTGCATCTATGTTCATCAGTGATATTGGCCTGTAGTTTTCTTTCTTTGTGACATCCTTGTCTGGTTTTGGTATCAAGGTGATGGTGGCCTCGTAGAATGAGTTTGGGAGTGTTCCTCCCTCTGCTATATTTTGGAAGAGTTTGAGAAGGATAGGTGTTAGCTCTTCTCTAAATGCTTGATAGAATTCGCCTGTGAAGCCATCTGGTCCTGGGCTTTTGTTTGTTGGAAGATTTTTAATCACAGTTTCAATTTCAGTGCTTGTGATTGGTCTGTTCATATTTTCTATTTCTTCCTGAGCCAGTCTTGGCAGGTTGTGCATTTCTAAGAATTTGTCCATTTCTTCCAGGTTGTCCATTTTATTGGCATAGAGTTGCTTATAGTAATCTCTCATGATCTTTTGTATTTCTGCAGTGTCAGTTGTTACTTCTCCTTTTTCATTTCTAATTCTATTGATTTGAGTCTTCTCCCTTTTTTTCTTGATGAGTCTGGCTAATGGTTTATCAATTTTGTTTATCTTCTCAAGGAACCAGCTTTTAGTTTTATTGATCTTTGCTATCGTTTCCTTCATTTCTTTTTCATTTATTTCTGATCTGATTTTTATGATTTCTTTCCTTCTGCTAACTTTGGGATGTTTTTGTTCTTCTTTCTCTAATTGCTTTAGGTGCAAGGTTAGGTTGTTTATTCGAGATATTTCTTGTTTCTTAAGGTGGGATTGTATTGCCATAAACTTCCCTCTTAGAACTGCTTTTGCTGCATCCCATAGGTTTTGGGTCGTCGTGTCTCCATTGTCATTTGTTTCTAGGTATTTTTTAATTTCCTCTTTGATTTCTTCAGTGATCACTTCGTTATTAAGTAGTGTATTGTTTAGCCTCCATGTGTTTGTATGTTTTACAGCTCTTTTCCTGTAATTGATATCTAGTCTCATAGCATTGTGGTCGGAAAAGATACTTGATACAATTTCAATTTTCTTAAATTTACCAAGGCTTGATTTGTGACCCAAGATATGATCTATCCTGGAGAATGTTCCATGAGCACTTGAGAAAAATGTGTATTCTGTTGTTTTTGGATGGAATGTCCTATAAATATCAATTAAGTCCATCTTGTTTAATGTATCATTTAAAGCTTGTGTTTCCTTATTTATTTTCATTTTGGATGACCTGTCCATTGGTGAAAGTGGGGTGTTAAAGTCCCCTACTATGATTGTGTTACTGTCGATTTCTCCTTTTATGGCTGTTAATATTTCCCTTATGTATTGAGGTGCTCCTATGTTTGGTGCATAAATATTTACAATTGTTATATCTTCTTCCTGGATTGATCCCTTGATCATTATGTAGTGTCCTTCTTTGTCTCTTCTAGTAGTCTTTATTTTAAAGTCTATTTTGTCTGATATGAGAATTGCTACTCCAGCTTTCTTTTGGTTTCCATTTGCATGGAATATCTTTTTCCATCCCCTTACTTTCAGTCTGTATGTGTCTCTAGGTCTGAAGTGGGTCTCTTGTAGACAGCATATATATGGGTCTTGTTTTTGTATCCATTCAGCCAGTCTGTGTCTTTTGGTGGGAGCATTTAGTCCATTTACATTTAAGGTAATTATTGATATGTATGTTCCTATTCCCATTTCCTTAATTGTTTTGGGTTCATTATTGTAGTTCTTTTCCTTCTGTTGTGTTTCTTGCCTAGAGAAGTTCCTTTAGCATTTGTTGTAAAGCTGGTTTGGTGGTGCTGAACTCTCTCAGCTTTTGCTTGTCTGTAAAGGTTTTAATTTCTCCATCAAATCTGAATGAGATCTTTGCTGGGTAGAGTAATCTTGGTTGCAGGTTTTTCTCCTTCATCACTTTAAGTATGTCCTGCCACTCCCTTCTGGCTTGTAGAGTTTCTGCTGAGAGATCAGCTGTTATCCTGATGGGGATTCCCTTGTGTGTTATTTGTTGTTTTTGCCTTGCTGCTTTTAATATGATTTCTTTGTGTTTAATTTTTGACAGTTTGATTAATATGTGTCTTGGTGTATTTCTCCTTGGATTTATTCTGTATGGGACTCTCTGTGCCTCCTGGACTTGATTAACTATTTCCTTTCCCATATTAGGGAAGTTTTCAACTATAATCTCTTCAAATATTTTCTCAGTCCCTTTCTTTTTCTCTTCTTCTTCTGGAACCCCTATAATTCGAATGTTGGTGCGTTTAATGTTGTCCCAGAGGTCTCTGAGACTGTCCTCTGTTCTTTTCATTCTTTTTTCTTTATTTTGCTGTGCAGCAGTTATTTCCACTATTTTATCTTCCACCTCACTTATCCGTTCTTCTGCCTCAGTTATTCTGCTATTGATCCCATCTAGAGTATTTTTTATTTCATTTATTGTGTTTTTAATCGATGCTTGATTCGTCTTTAGTTCTTCTAGGTCCTTGTTAACTGTTTCTTGCATTTTGTCTATTCTATTTCCAAGATTTTGGATCATCTTTACCATCATTATTCTGAATTCTTTTTCAGATAGACTGCCTATTACCTCTTCATTTGTTAGGTCTGGTGGGTTTTTATCTTGCTCCTTCTCCTGCTGTGTGTTTTTCTGTCTTCTCATTTTGCTTATGTTACTGTGTTTGGGGTCTCCTTTTTGCAGGCTGCAGGTTCGTAGTTCCCGTTGTTTTTGGTGTCTGTCCCCAGTGGCTAAGGTTGGTTTAGTGGGTTGTGTAGGCTTCTTGGTGGAGGGGACTACTGCCTGTGTTCTGGTGGATGAGGCTGGATCTTGTCTTTCTGGTGGGCAGGTCCACGCCTGGTGGTGTGTTTTGGGGTGTTTGCGGACTTTTTATGAATTGAGGCAGCCTCTCTGCTAATGGGTGGCGTTGTGTTCCTGTCTTGCTAGTTGTTTGGCATAGGTTGTCCAGCACTGTAGCTTGCTGGTCGTTGAGTGAAGCTGGGTGCTGGTGTTGAGATGGAGATCTCTGGAAGATTTTCGCCGTTTGATATTATGTGGAGCTGGGAGGTCTCTTGTGGACCAGTGTCCTGAAGTTCGCTCTCCCACCTCAGAGGCACAGCACTGACTCCTGGCTACTCAATTTGGGATGATTTGTTGTCTATTCATGTATTCCACAGATGCAGGGTACATGGAGTTGATTGTGGAGCTTTAATCCGCTGCTTCTGAGGCTGCTGGGAGAGGTTTCCCTTTCTCTTCTTTGTTCTCACAGCTCCTGGGTCTCAGCTTTGGATTTGGCCCCGCCTCTGTGTGTAGGTCGCCGGAGGGCGTCTGTTCTTCGCTCAGACAGGACAGGGTTAAAGGAGCAGCCTCTTCGGGGACTCTGGCTCACTCAGGCCGGGCGGGAGGGTGGGGCACGGAGTGCGGGGCGAGCCTGCAGCGGCAGAGGTCGGCGTGACGTTGCACCAGCCCGAGGCGCGCCGTGCGTTCTCCCAGGGAAGCCGCCCCTGGATCCCGGGATCCCGGCAGTGGCAGGCTGCACAGGCTCCCGGAAGGGCGGTGTGGACAGTGACCTGCGCTCGCACACAGGCTTCTTGGCGGCGGCAGCAGCAGCCCCAGCGTCCCACGCCCGTCTCTGGGCTCCGCGCTTTCAGCCGCGACTCGCGCCCGTCTCTGGAGCTCCTTTACGCGGCGCTCTTAATCCCCTCTCCTCGCGCACCAGGAAACCAAGAGGGAAGAAAAAGTCTCCTGCCTCTTTGGCAGCTCCAGAGTTTTCCCGGACTCCCTCCCGGCTAGCTGTGGCACATTAGCCCCCTTCAGGCTGAGTTCTCGCCGCCAGCCCCAGTCCTCTCCCTGCGCTCTGACCGAAGCCCGAGCCTCAGCTCCAGCGCCGTCCGCCCCGGCGGGGGAGCAGACAAGCCTCTCGGGCTGGTGAGTGCCGCTCGGCACCGCTCCTCTGTGCGGGAATCTCTCTGCTTTGCCCTACCCAGGTATGTGGGGAGTTTCTTGCCTTTTGGGAGGTCTGGGGTCTTCTGCCAGCGTTCAGTAGGTGTTCTGTAGGCGTTGTTCCACGTATAGCTGTATTTCTGGTGTATCTGTGGGGAGGAAGGTGATCCCATCCTAGCCATTTTTCAATGTATAGTTCAGTGGCATGACGTACATTCACATTGTTGTGCAACCATGGCCAACATTCAGCTCCAGAACTCTTTTCATCTTGAAAAATGGAAACTCTATACCCATTAAACAATAACTTCCCATTCCCCCCTTCCCCTAGCCCCATGCAACTACCATTCTACTTTCTGTCTCTATGAATCTGACTAATCTAGGTACTTCATATTGATGGAATCGTACAGTATTTGCCCATTTGTGACTGGCTTATTTCACTCAGCATAATGTCCTCAGGGCTCATCCATGGAGCATGAATCAGAATTTTCTTCCTTTCTAGGGTTGTATAATATTCTATTGTACGTATATACCACATTTTGTTTGTCCATTCGTCTGTCGATGGACACTTGGGTTGCTTCCACCTTTTGGCTATTGTGAACAATGCTGCTATGAACACCAGTGTACAAATCTCTCTTCAATACGTCCCTTTCCGTTTTTCTTTTTTTTTTTTTTTTTAGATCTGTTGAATATATCCAGAAGTGGAATTGCTGGATCATATGTTAATTCAATGTTTAATTTTTTGAGGAACTGCCATACTGTTTTCTGTAGCAACTGCATTTGGAGTTGCAATGCTTTATTGTTCCTTTTTTTTTTTTTTTGTGGTATGCGGACCTCTCACTGTTGTGGCCTCTCCCGTTATGAAGCACAGGCTCCGGACGCGCAGGCCCAGTGGCCATGGCTCACGGGCCCAGCCGCTCCGTGGCATGTGGGATCCTCCCGGACCGGGACACGAACCCGCGTACCCTGCGTTGGCAGGCGGACTCCCAACCACTGCGCCACCAGGGAAGCCCTATTGTTCCTTTTGACCGTGACTGAGTGGCCATTACTTCTTGCCTTCAAACCTCACAAGTGATCTCTAGAAGAAATATAAACTTCTCCCTGTGCTCCAGAACCTAACTGGTCAGTGTGAGTGACACATTTCTGATCAGAATGCACGGCCCCCGTGATCTTGCCCCAACTTCCTGTTGACTACAAGCCAGTGAGCACATTCTTTACCAGACTAGCCCCGTTATCAACAGATGCTTGTACTGCACCATAAATTCAGTTCGTTTTAATAAATTCCCAGTAGTCCTTACCCAGAGCCCTTTCTCGCCTTATCTCACTCCTCTCTGCCAAACCCTTTACAATTTATGTGTTTGCTTTTCGATTCTGCTTTCAGCCCCCTCCAAGTTTCCTCTTTCCCACCAGGTCACTGTGGCCGTTGTGTCTCATATAAATTTAGCCTTCTCTGTCTGGGGCTCTTTCTTGTTCACTGGGCCCACACTTCTCTCCCTGGCACCAGCCCTCCAATCTCCGGGCTTCCTACCTAAAGTGATTTGTCAAGATCATGTCCTTGTCATTTGTGGCTTATGAGTTTTCCCTCTCTGTGTTTCTTTCACTCAGTCTTTTCGCTGTTTTCAAGGCCTGTGTTCCAGCTTTGTGGCCCTTTGCTGGAGGAGACACACTGAATCCCCCCTGGTGCCCCCAGGACACAGCGTGCACTCTCACTGAGAGGCTAGCTAATTCCATGCTATCCAGGTAAAGGAGAGCTGGCAGGTGGCCCGTGGACCCAGGCACATAGGCTTGGGAAAAAGTTTAGAAGTTTTGGCTGAGATATTGAAAGGGAGACTTATAGAGGCCGACGATATGCTAGGAAAGTGTGAGGACAACCTCTAGACAACCTCTCTGCAGTGGCAGGAGAGGAGATGGACCTAAGGAATGGTGCTAAGGAAGTGGGTTATTGTGCAGATGCACAGAATAGAGAAGGGCAAGGCGAGGGATGAGGGGGGAGGATGGAATCTATAAAAGACGAACAAACAAACAACCACCCTAACAGCCCAGGTGAGTGATGACAGTGATTTGGATCATCAGAAACAGGAGGAAAAGAGAGGGAGACTTTTATAAAGGAAATGTGCTGTACAGCAGAACTGAACTACTCACTGATTATAAGGATAAAGACTAGTCAACGTTAAAGACTAGCCAACGTTAATCACTGAGGTTGGCTTTGAATTCTAGAGACAAAATGGTCATTCCCACCATCATGAGGAGATGGAACGTGGCAAAGGGAGAGACAGCTCCATCCTTGCCACCATAAGTTGTAGCTATGACTGCGACATTGGGTCCAAGTTAGCTTGGGAACAAAGCACTCGAAGGATTACCTGGCCACACTGGGAAGGAGTGGGGAGGGGGTGAGTCCCAGCCCCCACTTGGAATCTGGAATCTTCTGCCTCTCATCCTTCAGTGGCATTTCCCACAGTGTGTTCTTTGGACCATTTCCATTGACAATAATAATTGTTACATAGAAATAAAGTGAGGAGTTCCCCTTGGCCAAATGCTGGAAACACTGGGCTAGTCAAAGGAACACAGGTCTCTTTATTGTAGGACTTCTCAGAACTGTTCATATAATAATGTGCATGGAAAATCTCCAAGTGAGAAATTTAGTATGTAGTGTGTTTATTTGACTACAGACACTTTTTTTGCTTGCTGGACTATCTCTTGGGACCAGAATATGGAGAACGGGCATTGAGAGAAAACACTGATCTAATAAGCAGTAGTATTTTACTCCTAAAGAATTCCACATTAAAAACAGGCATCAAGGGCTTCCCTGGTGGCGCAGTGGTTGAGAGTCCGCCTGCCGATGCAGGGGACACGGGTTCGTGTCCCGGTCTGGGAAGATCCCACATGCCGCGGAGCGGCTGGGCCCGTGAGCCATGGCCGCTGAGCCTGCGCGTCCGGAGCCTGTGCTCCGCAACGGGAGAGGCCACAACAGTGAGAGGCCCGCGTACCACACACACACAAAAAAACAGGCATCGATAAGAAGAGTTTACTTCACCATTGTAAATGATCAGTGTTACCACCCATAATTATTAATCACCTCCCTTTCAAGGTTGTGTGGGTGTATGTGTGTTTATTCTGTGGCGCTGTGGAGAACGGGGGACACACTGCCACGTGTTTTGCGTGTTTATTGATTCCCTTTTAGCCCCACACATTTTCCTCTCCCCCTCTTATCCCTAGCAGACAACCATTCCATTGTTCCATTGTGCTTAATGTGTATTTTTTGGGTGCAAATTCTTGCAAACTGGGTAATATGGTCTCATGTATGTTTTCTTTAGCTTACGCCAATGGTAGTGTCATAGAGCTCGTTCTAGCCTTTAGTTTCTTTCACTTAGTACTATGCTTTGAACCTCCATCACGATACTGTGCTCCCATGGAGTCTGTTGCCTCTGGCTACGGCCTATCACTCTGCAGCATGCCTCCACCCGGCTTACCCATCCAGTTTCCCAGAGGGGGACACCCAGTGACATCCAGCAAATAATGCTGCAGTGGACATCCTTTTCTGGGCCCTTTCTGGACGTGTGCATGCTATATGTCCTGCTTTTATGACGGTAAGAGAGATATAGCTTTGTTCCCTGGGGCCACTTACGTAGTAAATTATTACTCCATAGCAGTTTTCCAGTGCTCTGTCTGGGTCTTGTCCTTTCACTACCATCCCAACAACCCTTCGAGTTTACCTGGGCTGACTGCATTAGCTTCAGTTTATATAGAAACATCAGTGTCTTTAAGACGAGAATGACACATGATCAGTAAGAGGAGAGCACAGGGCCATGCGGGTTCTCCTTGTTAATCCAAAGCCTTTTTCTGTCCCACTGTCCCTTATTGTTGTTCCTTGGATGCTCCCCAAACTCCTGCTTTTGGACTTCAGCCCTAACAACACGTCACATATCATCTACTGTACTGCTATCCTGCTAGAGCACAAACTCCATGAGGACAGGAACTCTGTCTCTTATTTGCTGGGATAGTCCCAGGGCCTAGAACAGAGCCTGACACACAAAAAGTGCTCAGGAACTATTTGCTGAATAACCAAAGGAATCTCCTCTGAGCACAAGCCTTTCAGAACAAATTTGTCCCCAAGAAAACCTCAGACAGGAAGGTCTTGTTATGTTGCTGATTTTGGTAATTTATATTATTTCTCTGGGACATAACGAAAGGACTTGGGGGAAGTCTCTTGTCCTAAAATCAAGGCTTTGGGTAGAAGAGTCTGTAATCTTTCCCCATCAGTGACCTACGCTCCATCAATGCAGGAGTTAGCCCATAAAAGTACAAAACTGACTTACTACCATGTCAGGCCATCTTGGATATACAGGGTAAGGTGAAGCGCAGGATCTTATGACGCACTGGCTGGGCCGCACTCCCTCAGACCATTGGTTTCCCTCCCCAGGGGCCACCCTCTCCTCTAGCCTAACTCTTAGGGGTCTGCCTAGGGTGCCAGAAAGAGCACTGGATTCGGAAGCAGAGCTGGGTCTGGTCTGAGCTCAGCTCTTCCCAGCGGTGGGACTAGAACGAGTGACTTAACCACAATCTTCACCTTTAAAAATACCTGAGCGCCTGCCTACCTCCCAGGTCTCACGTGAGACTAAAGGAACTATCAGCGTTCTCCCTGAGCACAGCCCGCCCAGGGAGCAGGGATCCTGGCCATGATGCCTCAGCCCACCAGGGCGGGCTCTGAAAGTTCCTCTTGCAGCCACCTGCCATCCCGGGGGAGTGCTCACAGCAGGAGCCCGTCCCTAGCCAGCTCTGGGGTGAACTTCCCCAGTTCCTGTACATGGGGACTCAGAAAAATTGGGGAGGCATTTCTCTGGCCTTTCATGCCTCCTCCTGGCTATGGGGCTGCTCTAGGCAGATGGCCTATGTCCAGGCACTGCCCAACCAGGCATCTCAGCTCTTTGGGTCTCTATTTTCCTAGCTATGAAATGGGGGCATCGGGCTAGAATGATCATCTTGACGCTTCCTTCTATTTCTAAAATACTATGATCTGTGCTTTAATTATTCCCCCCACCTCTTGTTTCTCTACCACTGAGTCTAAAATTCTTTGGCCGTTAAATTCTCCTTTCTTGAGAGTTCCACATCTGGGCTTTCTAATTATACCTAGCCCAGGACAGCACATTCCTCTGATGGCCTGGGGTTCCTGGTCACAGTGTCTTTTCAGAACCGATTCTAGCTTTTGCCAAGCCCCTCAGTTCATATTCTGAGTCCACTTATCATTGGGGGAGGGGAGATTTTGCTACATACCCTCACACAGATATATGTCCTGCACATATTCTAGGTGATAGGACACACACACACGCACATGTACACACACACACAGAGCTCTCTCTAATGCCTGAGAATCTACATGCCTGGGCATAACCATGTGGGCACAAATATTCTGGGACAGCCAAATGACTATTTTAATGTTTCTTTGTCCCTGCGGTGCCATCTAACTATTTATTTAGTAGCTTGATGCTGTTTGCATCAACAACTTTGCCTTATAGGCAAAGTTCTTCATGTTTATGATTCTTACTGTGAAAAAAATTGCTTGCTTAACATCTGTTCTGAATTTGTTTTTTCTTTCTTTTTATTTATCTGTTCCCTATTGAATTACATTTGTGCCAAGGACAGTAACTTGCATTGGAATCTTCAGTGTCCTTCAGGATTTCTATACACTTCAATACATCTCTTAATTACTCTTTTTTTATTGTTATGAGATATACATATATATCCACGCTCATGCAGGCAGGTTGGTTTGTAGCTTACCTCTGCCTGTCCCCCTCTGGGGAATAAGTTTTATTAACTGAATAAATTAAGTGGGCGGGTGTATCCAATAGAGTAGAGAGGTTTATCATTACAGATTTGCCTCAGATAATTTTCCCCCTGGATGCCCAGTTCCCTCATTTAGCCATAGCTCTGTTTGGGAGAGAGCTTGACTGGAGCTTGAGGTGGCCACAGCAGGGCTAGAAGGGCCCTTCGTCTTACGGATGGAGAAGCTCCTCCAGGCCGGCTTATGTGAGCTCAGACCCAAGTCCTCATTAACTCCCTGTTCTCACTGCTTAGAAACCCACCCAGGGACCAAGCAAGCACATCCCCAGGAGTAGCCTAGAAGGTCCTTAAAGAAGAGTGCTGAGGGGGCTTCCCTGGTGGCGCAGTGGTTGAGAGTCCGCCTGCCGATGCAGGGGACACGGGTTCGTTCTCCGATCTGGGAAGATCCCACATGCCGCGGAGCGGTTGGGTCCATACGCCATGGCCGCTAAGCCTGTGCGTCCGGAGCCTGTGCTCCGCAACAGGAGAGGCCTCAACAGTGAGAGGCCTGCGTACCGCAAGAAAGGAAAAAAAAAATAAAAAAAGAAGAGTGCTGAGACCTGTTTCCTACCCAATACCTCAGAAATCCAGCAGGTGTAGAGACTGTGACCCCAAGACTCAAGCGACTTGCCCCAAGTCACCCAGTTCTAACTCCAAATGCAAAGCTCGCTCTACCATCAGGTCCCCACCCCTCCTGGGAGGGCTGTGCACTCCTCCCCTCTTTATGAGCTCTCCCCCACTCACTTCAGTCTGTGTCCATGTCTTCCAACGGCACAAAGACAGACGAGACAGTTCCCCCACATCTGGGAGAACTCGCTGCGGGCCTCACACCAGACACCGTCCACTCAACAGCTATTTCGGCCTCTGCTGTGTGTATAACACTGAGCTGATGGTGGTGGGAGATACCGCCCCTCCCTTTCCCCAAAAGTATCACTCCTGTCTCTTTTCCTGAAGAAATCTGGCATCTAATCTAGAAGAAAAACACAGACCTGGTCCAAGTTGCACAAGAATGCCAGGTAATGAGTCACTGAATACGCCACGTCGAACAGACAACCTGAAGCTGCAAATTGGGTAGAATTGTGGGCCAGTGAAGGCAGAGAAGCCTTCCAGGAGGAGGAAGTAGTCGAGAACAGACTTGAATAACGGGGAGATGAAGAGGAAGAGAAAGAGAGAAGAACGGTCTACCCAGTAAGAACAGTTGGAGAAGGACCTTGTGGGGGGAATGGTGGGAGGCAGGGAAGTTGACAGCTGGAAATGGAGACACAGATGGATCGACCGGTTGCCATTCGGTGACCCTGGAGGGAAGCTGGCGGCTCTCTGCCGACCACACTCTCTGCGGGAGCGGGATCTGAGTAGCACAACTCGGTCCACCACATCATGGAAACTTTGATTCAAATGAGATCTTTGGCAGAGCCCTTGGGTTGCAATGGGGGCCCAGCTCCCAGCGGTGACTCCATGCATAGGCAGACCTAAGTCGGCCACCAAGGTAGGCGCCCAGGTGAAGAAGCCAGTAGGGCAGACGTGCAGGCGATGCCCCTGTCAGTTGGTAGAAGAGAAGGAGAAAGAGTGGGCCACACGTTTTAAAAGGGACAGAGACCAGTGACTTTGGGAATGCAAGATAAAGATGAGTAAAGAGAAACAAGGCTCAAGTCTGGCTTCAGCTCTGCCAGTGGCAGGAATTGGGAAACCAGGAGGACAAGAAGTGATTTCTCAGAACTAGAAAGGCAGTCACAGAATCATCTTCCCATTTACTCATTGGTACCAGGCACTCTGCCAGCTTCTTGGGGATGAAAGGAAAAATAAGACAGGGCTTTGTCCTCAGAGAACTCACAGAGTAGTAAGGAGCCTGTTAAGAAATAAAACACCGAGATGCCAATCAATAGAGGAATGGACAAGGTACTATGGGAACTGCGGGAAGCAAAGGGTCCGAGAAGAGTCCGCAGAAGAAGGGACAGGTGACCCGACTGTCAGAAAGGTTTTCCAGACAAGATGGAGACCAGGACTTCAAATGGAGCCATAGAGAAATAGTGCAAGTGTGGGGAACCACAAATAACTGTTTCACAGCAACAGTGTATGGCTGTAGTTCCCAAACTGTGCGCTACGGCCCCCAAAGGTGCCATAGAGAATTCACAGGGGCTTCCTGGGATATTTTCAATATTCACGGGGAACACAGCGACATCTGTTGGTCATGGTGAGAACTACTTTCAATGTACGCGCATTCTTTTTTCCAATGTCTACTAAGTTGTTACAACATGAATACTTATTAAGTTGTTTGGGCATAACTGCTTAAAAATGAGACTGTTGGGTACTTCTTTTGGCCTTGCAGGGGGCATGAAAAGTTACTGAGTCACTAAGGGTACCATGAATTGAGAAGGTTTGGAAACCTTGGAAGAGCAGTGGGACAGGGAGAGAGGTCCTGCAGGGCTCCTTGTTACAGTCAAGAAGTTGGACTTTTTTTTTTTTTTTTTTTGAGGTACGCGGTCCTCTCACTGTTGTGGCCTCTCCCGTTGCGGAGCACAGGCTCCGGACGCGCAGGCTCAGCAGCCATGGCTCACGGGCCCAGCCGCTCTGCAGCATGTGGGATCCTCCCGGACCGGGGCACGAACCCGTGTCCCCTGCATCGGCAGGCGGGCTCTCAACCACTGCACCACCAGGGAAGCCCAGAAGTTGGACTTTTTGCTTCAAACAATGGAAAGTCATTAGAGGTTTACTGGTAGTGGGACAGCATGGTCAGCTTCCGTTTCACAAAGGTAGACGTGGCCTCGATGTGGCTGTTGGTCTGGAAGCAGAGACTTCTGTAGGGAGCTAAGTCCTAGTGAGAGAGATGGGGCCTGGGCCCAGGGGCGTTAGAGGTTGGGACTGGAATACAGCACGCTCCACTAACTCCTACTGCCCGGCCAACACCATAGCAAATGTTACACATCAAAGTTATAAAAAGACCAGATCCCTGCGTTTAAAGCACTCACAACCAAGTAAAAAGGCAGCCAAGGAAACAAGTACAATTAGTAGAGAACTGCTAGGAGTTAACCCGGCAAGATAAAAAGAAGGAGGGCTGTTCCAGGGAGGCAGGGGAACAGCATGTGCAAAGGCCCCCATGGATGGGAGAGGTGATGAAGAGTTTCAGTAAATCAGGTTGATCATCAGTGCTGGCTTTTGGGTGGTGGGAAATAGGGAGGGATGAGGCCAAAAAGCAAGGCGGGGGCTGGGTTGTGAAGGACGTTGCAGTGATACAACGTGCTAAAGACTCCCAGAGGCCTTGGTGGAGACAAACCACTGAAGGGTGTTAAGTAAGGACTGATGCAATCAGACTCGCATTTCACAAAGCCCTCTGTAACTGAGTCAGGGCCCACGTGTAGACAAGCAGCAGGTCAGGAAGACAAGCCAGAGTGATGGAGGCATAAATCTGAGGAAGTCCATCCAGGAAGTGAAGGACCAGAGGCTCCACCGGTATCTGAGGGCAGGAAAAGGGAGCCGACCAGGCCCCGGGTACCGCAGAGAGGGGAAGGGCTGACTCAGTCTCTGCAGGGCTCTGCAGGGCTCTGCGAGGTCAGGGTCAGCCCCCAGGCATGAGTGCCCTGAGGCTTCCCTGGGCAGGAAATGCACACCCTGATCCGAGTGATGGGTGGGAGTTGGAAGAAAGCAGCTCCCGAATCCAGGGACCTATGACTGTCACTGGCTCCTTAAGAAGAGTGTCCCTGGCAGCTTGAATGGGCTCCGCCTCTTGGCTAACTCAAGACTGCCTTGGTCTAATGACAGATCAGGTGGCTAATGAGAAAGGGCAGGATGCTCCACCCAGCGGAGCAGAGACAGATCCGCAGGACTGCGGGGGCCTGCTCTCTCGGCAGCACTGAGTGCCGCCCAGCCAAGGGCCCGCTCCTGTGCAAGCCAGACGCCCAGCGCTCCCAGCGCTCCCAGCGCTCCCAGCGCTCCCAGCACTGGACGCCTGCTTAGCTCCCTCTGAACGTTTTGGAGGTTGAGAGTCTCTGACACTCACCACGTGATCTCCAGCAGTCAACGCCCACCCTTCCCCGCTGAGCTGCCCACCACTTCTGTGTCTACAGTCCAAGCCAGAGGTAAGGCTTAAGGGCAGGACAGCAGCTACCCTATTAGCATCCTCCACCTGCTGGGACACAGCCCTGTCACCGAGGCAAGGATTCATCAGTTGCTTGCTGTGTAGCAGCTGTCAGAGTTGCTAGAGACCCTCATCAATCCTTCAGCCCCTACCTGGAAAGCAGAAGTCTCTGGAAGCGCATTCAGATTGTTTCTGCTAAAGCGAGGGAAAGGAGCGGCATGTCACCCGATCTCCTGGGGGCACTTCTCACCCAGCTTCCTCATCCCCTACAAAGTGCCACCAGCCGGGTGCAGCCCCCCACCCCAGGAACAGGGGCCTTCACTCCTGACGGGGAGGTTCTCATGACCTCAAGACCGGCGTTTGCCTAAAACCCTACTGTGGACAGTGCATTCTCATGTTTCTCATCTGACCCTCATAACAGCCTCTTTCATCAAGGAAATTGGCTCAGGAAGGTTGTGGTTTGCTCAAGGTGACACAGCTGTTAAATCACAGGGCAGGTCCTTGAACCCAAGTCCTGGCAGCTGCACCGCTGCCAACACCCACCTCGACTCCTGAAAGACTCAGTGGGGCTGATCCAATGACAAAAGTCTTTTTTTCTTTCCTTTTCTTATCACAAAAGCACTCATTGTAAACCGCTGGAACATTTAAGAGATACACAACGTGAAAAGTACAAGTCCGCCACGATTTCCTGATCCAGATACACGCACTGTAGCTAATATATCTTACTCCAGAGTTATCGTTAACATGCCTGAGCCTATTGCCTGACACAGAGTATGTGCTCAATAAACACTTGTTGAATGAACTGTCAGATAGGCTATTATTTATTTCCACAACTGTATGTACCGTTTCACAATGTGCTTTTCCATTCAGCTGTGGGACTTGGACATCCTTTCGTGCTGGTGCCCATAGGTACCTCCCGATCACCAGCCTTTAGAGTTCAGCCACCCCTGATGGGGGCAGGCCTTCCGGAACAGGGCCAGGCAGCCCACAGACTAAGGGCAGCAGTGCACCAACCTCGAGTCCCAGAAGGCAGCTGTGAACTAGTTTGGTCAAACTGACTGGCCAGTTTCAAAAAAAAAAAGAAAAAGAAAAGAAAACGGCTAATTAAACAAGTCAAACAAGTGTTGCTTTTGTCTGCACAATACTTCACTGATTTGCCTAAATCTTCTCTTCCACCAGGTGCTTCAGAGTTGAGTAAGAACATTCTTATGTACCTACATAAGGATAAATGCATAACTGGCTAAGAACTTTTTGCCCCCCAAAGTGACTATACGTACATTTAAATTAGTGGGAAGCAAGAAGTTACCTTCGTAATTGGGCTGGGGTTATTTAAACAAGAAGCTGCTCTGAATTTCCACCTTTAACAGACAGAGTCTGCGCAGCTGGAAGCCTGGCTGCTCGCACACCTCCTCAGCACTGGAGCTGTTCCACCAAGGCTGGCCTAGGGAAGCGTGTCTCTGGTGCAGATGGGCGGCAAGGTCGCGGCCAGGGGCCCAAGCTTTGGCAGCCGTCAGACTGGGACCAAGTCCCTGTCTCGGGCAACTTCTTAATGTCTCTAATTCTCAGCTTCCTATTGTGATAAGTGGGTATGATAACTACCCCGTCCATTTTCTATGAGGATTAAATGAGATCCTACAGACCAGTACACTTAGAACAAGGCCTGGTAGGTAGTGAGCACTCAAAAACGCTAACGATTGTGGTTTCCCCAAAGGTTCTGAGAAGGGTCCTCAAGCCATTCAAATACTTCACTGATACAGGATGTTCTTTCACACCCTATAGAGAGTAGACTTAAAATTCAAAGACCATAATTCAATTTCTTTTTTAATTCATAAGAATTAGAGGATTTAAAGATAGAGCAAACTGCAGAGATTGCCTAGGTTTACTCCCATATTTCAGAGGCGAGGAAGCTGAAAGGCAGGGCATTTCCAGAGTCTGCCTACGATGGTTGTCTGAGTGAGTAGCAGAGCTGGATGATCCTGGATCCTGACTCCCAGGCCCTAGCCCATGTGCCTTTGCAGTATACCAACCCATCTCAGGAGGCAGTAAGACGCGGCCATACGTTCACACCAGTGTATGAAACTGAGATCAGACCCTCGTGGGGAAGTAACGTTTTGAGAGGCAGAATGGCATAGGTATTCCAGAAGGTTGAGAAGGAAAAGGGGTATCGTATTAGTTAGGACTTCTGGATTACAAATGATAGAAACTCAACTCAAATGAACTTAAAAGCACAAGCTAACTTAAGCTTGGAGGATGCAAGGAAGACTACAGGAAGCAGACCTTGACCTGGAATTTGTACGTCCTTGACATTCTCCACGTTTGTCTTAAATTTTTGCTTGTCCCTGTTAGAGCTTTCTGCAGGCAGTTCTCACCATGTGGTAAAAGATGGCCACCAACAGCTCTGGATTCATATATTCCCAGTTTAGCATATCCAGGAGAAAAACAGAGCTTTCCTCATGCAGTTTCCATGTATATACATCCAGTGAAGGATTCTGACTGGCACTGACTCAGTCATGTGTGTCCACCCTGTGGACCAGTCACTGTTGCCAAGGAGATGAGATACCATGATCAGCCATGCCTGGGTGGTGAGTCCATCCCCCTGACCAGAGGGACAGGGTGCTATCGTCGACAGCTCCTCCAGCACTGCATGGAACGGGAGAGGGTGATTCTTCAGGGAGGGCTGGACAGACAAAAACAGTGGAGCCATCCAGGCACCCAAAAGGAAAAACCAACTTCATTTATATGTTTCTCTGTTCAAGATCTTTCCAGGAGCTCCTCAAATTGCAGAAGAGTATTTGTGTAAATATAAATTCACAAGATTACACAATTTACATGTAAAATGGGGCCAGTTTTCTCACGAGGTTCATAAACCAGCTCTGAAGCAACTCTAAAGAAATTGTGACAAAATTGTTTTTAGCATTAGCAATATTACTAGAAAAAAGCACAAAGACTCCCAAGGTGCCTACTTGGAAGGACAACTTTCATTTGAATGTAGAAGTATTATTTTGTTTTTTCTGAAAAACAAAAAAAAATTATCTTGGTAATAACTAAATCAGTACAAATATATTACCAAAGTATGTGTGCATCCCAATGTAAATGTTTCCTTTTAGATCTAAGAATTTAAGGAAATGAGAATGGGTGTGAATTTTAGTTAAATATAAAGCAGGGTTTTTAACATGGGGTTTGTGGGTCCCCCAGTCTGGTTACTATCAATCAATCAGAATCTCCTGGAGAGCTTATTAAATTTAGAGGGGACTGGGTCCCACCCCAGAGATTCTGGTCAGGTCGGTCTGGCTAGGTCCAGACATCATTATTTTCTGAATGCTTGGCAGGTGGTTTTGATCAGTCGTTGAGGCTGAAAACAACTGCCCTAGGACAGTGTTTCTTGAAATGTGGGAGTAGTCACCTTGCATCAGAATCTGGAGAGCCTGTTAAAATGCAGATTCCTAGGCCCCTCCCAGGCCTACTATATCTGCTCCAGTGAGGAGGAGAGCTGTGACTCTATAGTTTAGTCAGCTCCCAGGTGACTTTTATACATTATAAATTTGGGGGCTTCCCTGGTGGTGCAGTGGTAAAGAATCTGCTTTACAATGCAGGGGACGCGGGTTCGATCCCTCGTCAGGGAACTAAGATCCCACGTGCTGCAGGGCAACTAAGCCTGTGTGCCACAACTACTGAGCCCACGCGCCTCAACGAGAGAGCCTGTGTGCTACAAGCTACAGAGCCCCGTGCCCTGGAGCCTGTGCGCCACAACTAGAGAAGACCCACATGCCACAACTAGAGAAGACACACACGCCACAGCTAGAGAGAAGCCCGTGCACTGCAATGAAAGATACTGTGTGCCGCAACCAAGACCCGACGCAGCCAAAAATAAATTAAACAAATAAATAAGTCATAAATCAATCTTAAAAAAATAACCATTTAAAAAATTTGAGATAATTATAGATTTACAGGAAGTTGCAAAGAAACTACAGAGATCCTGTGTACCATTTTCCCAGTTTCCCCCAATGCTAACCTCCTGCATAACTGTAGTACATTATCAAAACCAGGAAATTGACATTGGTACAAACCATAATACCTATTCAGATTTTATCAGATTTACATGCACTTGTGTATGTGTGTGTCTGTGTGTGTGTGTAGAGTTCTATGCAGTTTTATCACGTGTAGGTCTGTGTAAGCACTACCGCACAGCTAAGATACAAAACTGTTCCATCACCACAAGGCTCTCTAGTTTTACCTTTTATAGCCATACCACCCCATCACACACACACACACACACACACACACACACACACACACACACACATCCCTATCCTCTGGAACCTACTAATCTCTTCCCAATCTCTATAATTTTGTTATTTCAAAAATGTTATATAAATGAAATCATATAATATGCAAGCTTTCTAGACTGGCTTTTTTCACACACATAATTCCCTTGAGATCTATCCAAATCATTGCATGCTTCAATAGCTTGAGTTTTTTTTTATTGCTACATAGTATTCCATTGTATGGATGTATCACAGTTTGTTTTACCATCACCAGCTGAAGAACATTTGAGCTGTTTTCAGTTTTTGTTTATTACTAATAAAGGTGCTATGAATATTCATGTGCATGTTTTATGAGAACATAAGTTTTCATTTCTTCAGGACAAATGCCCAAGAGCACTATTGCTGGGTCATACGGTAAGTACATGTTTAGTTTTATAAGCAACTGCCAAACTATTTTCCAAAGTGACTGTAATATTTTATGTTCATGTCATCAGTGTATGAATGATTCAGTTTCTCCACATGCTCAGTAGCATTTAATGCTATTTTTAAAAAGTTTTAGCCATTTTGAGAGATGTATAGTGAGATCTCATTGTGGTTTGAATTTGCATTTCTTTAATGGCCTAATGATGTTGAACATCTTTTCATGTGCTTACTTGGCATCCATGTATCCTTTTCAGTGAAATGTTTGTTCATGTCTTTTGCCCATTTTTTAACTGAATTTTTTGTTTTTTAACTGTTGAGTTTTTTGTTTGTTTGTTTGCGGTATGCGGGCCTCTCACTGTTGTGGCCTCTCCCGTCGTGGAGCACAGGCTCCGGACACGCAGGCTCAGCGGCCATGGCTCACAGGCCCAGCCGCTCCGTGGCATGTGGGATCTTCCCGGACCGGGGCATGAACCCGTGTAACCCGTGTCCCCTGCATCGGCAGGCGGACTCTCAACCACTGCGCCACAAGGGAAGACCCAACTGTTGAGTTTTGAAAGTTCTTTATATATTCTAGATGTGAGTCCTTTGTCAGATGTATGGTTTGCAAATATTTTATTCCAATCTGTTGACTGTCTTCATCTTCTTAGCAGGTCTTTCAAAGAGCATTTTTTTAATGACATCCAATTTATTGATTTATGTCGCTTATAGATTGTACTTTTGGTGTCAAGTCTAAAAACTGTTTGCCTAGTCCTAGATCCCAAAGATTTTCTCCTAATTTTTCTAAAAGTCTTGTTTTACATTTAAGCTCGTGATCCATTTTGAGTTGATTTTTTATATAAGGTGTGAGGTTCATTTTTTGGCCAATGTATTGGCCAAATTAAAAAAAAATTCTATCATGACTTATTCCAAAAAATCTTTTGTAGATCACTTTTTATAGTATAATTTTCTTAGTGGTTACATAAATGTACATGCTTAATTTATCACTATCTACTGGTATCAATGCTTTACCACTCTGAGTAACGTGAGGAAAACGTATTTTCATTTTGATCCCTTTATCCTCTTAGTTTTAAAATATAATTATCTTAAGTATTTTCTCTAAATATATTGAACACCATATCAGATGGTGTTATAATTTTGCTTCAATCATCAAATTTAAGAAACATAATGTTTACCCACTCCATTGTTCTCCTTTCCTTTCCTTTCTGAAGTTCCAAGATTTCTTCTGTTATCATTTTCCTTCTGTTTGGAGAATTTCCTTTAGCCATTCTTTTTGGTTTTGGGGGGGGGTTGGTTTTTGTTGTTGTTGTTGTTGTTTTCTTTTTGGCTGCATTGGGTCTTTGTTGCTGAACGCGGGCTTTCTCTAGTTGCAGCGAGCGGGGGCTACTCTTCCTCGCGGTGTGTGGGCTTTTCATGGCGGTGGCTTCTCTTGTTGCAGAGCATAGGCTCTAAGTGCGCAGGCTTCAGTAGTTGCGGCACGTGGGCTCAACAGATGTGGTGCGCAGGCTTAGTTGCTCAGCAAGTGGGATCTTCCCGGACCGGAGAGCAAACCCGTGTCCACTGCATTGGCAGGCAGATTCTTAACCACTGCACCATCAGAGAAGTCCCCTTTAGCCTCTCTCGAAGGGTAAATCTGTTTGTGACAAATTATCTTAGTTTTCCTTCATCTGAAAATATTGTTATTTTCTCACCTTTCCAGAAGGATATTTTCACCACATGTAGAACTTGTGGTGGAGAGTTTTCTTCTTTCAGCATTTGAAAAATGTGTCACTTCCTTCTGGCCTCCATGGTTTCTGAGGAGAAATCTGCTCTCCTTTAATTGGTGTTCCCTATAAATGATAGGTTATTTTTTCTCTGGCTGCTTTCAAGATTTTTTCTATTTTTTAGTTTTCAGAAGTTTAGTTATATGTGTCTTGGCATGAATTTCTCTGGGTTCCTCCTACCTGGGGTTCACTCAGCTTCTTGAATCTGTGAGTTTTTGCCTTTTGCCAAATTGGAGACATTTTCAGCTATTGTTTCTTCAAACCCAGGTGACATTTTAAGTTTGAGAAGCATTGCTCTAGAGTGGGCTTCAAGGGTCCAAGAACCCCTCAAATTTTATCTTAAAATGCTGTGAGTGTCCATTTTTTTTTTTTTTTTTTGCGGTATGCGGGCCTCTCACTGCTGTGGCCTCCCCCGTTGCGGAGCACAGGCTCCGGACGCGCAGGCTCCGGACGCGCAGGCTCAGCGGCCATGGCTCACGGGCCCAGCCGCTCCGCGGCATATGGGATCCTCCCAGACCGGGGCACGAACCCGCATCCCCTGCATCGGCAGGCGGACTCTCAACCACTTGCGCCACCAGGGAGGCCCAAGTGTCCATTTTTCTTAGGAGAATGTCCACAGCTTTCACTCAATTCTCAAAAAATTCCATGACACGCCCCATAAAGTTTACAAAAGCATTGATTTATGGTCTTATTGGGTTATTTTTGGTCTTCTTGGCTAAAACCAATTTTTAAAAACTAGTTAGTATTCTTTCTTCTACCACATCTGTTGAATTCCTGTGTCCCAAAGGTTTCTCGAACCATTTTAGGAAATATGATCACTCACATGAATATTTCTGAGTGCCTGACATGCGCCAGACAAATATTTTTTTCCCCTAGTTAGTGAGAAGGGGAAGAATTAAAACATTAAAGATACTTTTAGCTCATGAGAAGTTTTAAGTAACTAAGAAATCAAAGTAAACTTTGCTGCTTTCATGTCGTGTGACTTTGTTCCTTACGGCTCTGAGCTGGATATGCCAGCGATCACGTTACATCCTGAAAATATAATTCCATATAGAGTACTAAAAACATGGCATTATGCAGTGGGCCCACTTGTCATCACTCTAGTTTGCTCTCTACAGTTGGTAGCCAAGCAGTCTTGTCCCTGGATAATTGCACAACTGATTCGTCTCCCTGGTACACCCTCACTCACCTTTGCCACCCACCTTCCTGGAGTAACTCTTGCGCATCTTTCAGAACTCACTTTAGGAAGCACCACCTCTAGGAAGACTTCATTCTCTCTTCTCCAGGGGTTGAGTTGGGTGTGTCTCCAATGTCACCCATGCTTGCCAGATGTCACAGTATATGGTGATTACCTAATTGTCACTGCCACCAGACTGTGAGACCCTTGGAGGCTGTGACTGGGTCCGCATGCTTTTGTGCCCCCAGCACTTTAATAAACATAACGTGTCCTTAAGCGCAGCTTCCTGTGGGAATTCACCACCACCACTGACTGGCTAAGCCTTTCCTCCATTTCTTCATTAGTGTCCTAAGCATCTCTTGAGCTCTTTCACATGTAGGTGTAGCAACCATATGTTCAACCCTTCCCCAGCAGGTTTAATCATTCCTGAATTCTCACAGGTGTTTATTAATTCACTTTAGACTCTTTCCAAGAACGAGTATACAAGTTACTCATCTTCTCTTGCTAGAATGCCTATCTCTCTCGTTTTGGAAGACGTGGACAACACTGACCTCTGCCATTTTCCTCCTTGGTCTTACTATGGGATCTTATGAATTCCTTATTATTGTGTTTAAATTTATAGATCTGTCTTCCCTATCAAGGTATGAGCTCCTTGGGGGTAAAGACTGTATCTTATCCATCCCAGAGTCTCCAGGGACTGGTACAAGGCAGGATTCCATAAATGTTTGTGGAATGAAATTTGATGTTAGATCATCACAGCTCTGGTCTTCCTCAAGCTTAGCCATGCATTTCCTCAGCTTCTCCACACCTTTACCTCCTATTTATCTTTTTTTTTTTTTTTGCGGTACGCGGGCCTCTCACTGCTGTGGCCTCCCCCGTTGCGGAGCACAGGCTCCGGACACGCAGGCTCAGGGGCCATGGCTCACGGGCCTAGCCGCTCCGTGGCATGTGGGATCCTCCCAGACCGGGGCACGAACCTGTGTCCCCTGCATGGGCAGGCGGACTCTCAACCACTGCGCCACCAGGGAAGCCCATCCTATTTATCTTTTATCCTTCATTCTAAGCCACTGTGAATTCTTTTTGGAAAGGAGAAGAGGGCAGATAAATACAACACATTTTAAAGTAATTTTCTTATTCCTCCCAGGTACTATCTTGGTCGTCAGATGTTTATTGTTATCTCTGACCCAGACATGATCAAGCAGGTATTGGTTGAGAAGTTCAGTAACTTCACCAACAGAATGGTATGTAATTTTCTTTCTTCATATGGATGGATGGGGAATCATTCTAAGATGCAAGGACAGCACATCACATCTAACAGGGATGTGACTGGGCCTTTTGTAGGGTTTAGATCAGTTCAACTCAAAACTGTGCTCCCCAGTGAATTTGAGTTTTCAAAAGAGATGTACAGAACTGCTACAAAAGAATGGCATTTACATTTAAGAAACGCTTCAAGAAAGCTAAAGCTCAAGAGGAGTTGGGGCTAATAAAATTCTAAAACCGGGAGGTTTTTAAAAGCTGTGTTCAAAGCTAGAGGAATCCAGAGGGTCAAGTGACCTCAGTCAAGTGACCGAGGAAGACCGAGCAAGGTTAATAAATATCAGAGGGAATGCAAAATATCAAGCTTCCCATGCTTACATCCTTCCCAGAGAGTATAAACATCTTAAGGCTGGAAAAAGAAGACAAGTAACATTACGAGGGAAATTCATCCCCAAGTATCAAGTCTCTAACACACTAAAGGATTTACATACGCCATCTTTTTTTGAAAGCACATATCCTGCTTTTTATCTTTGATGAGAAATCCCAAAGAATGGAAGAGGTGACAGAAAATGGCAAAGCTCAGTGCTGTTCATATTTTCCAAAAATGAGGAGATGAGAATTCTAGCAGAGATGATCAATAACTTTCATGTTGATTTTTGGAAAAAGTCTAAAGTGAGTTAATAAATAGTTGCTTGTGAGAATTCAGAGAATCACTATGTGCCAACCTTTTTTTTGGGGGGGGGCAAATTAAACTCATCTTCCATCCTTACAGGAGTAGTAAGCAATGTATGCACTCTTTTGTTCGTTATTTGACAAACTTCTGCACACTTGCCATATATACCAGGCATTGTCTAGGTAATGATTAGAAAGTGATAGAAAACTCAGTCTCGTCCTTGAGGAGCTTATAGTCTAGCGACAGAGGCAGAGAGGAAAGAGACCAGTACAATACGGTATGGTGAGCATGGAAAACACTGCACCATCCAGGATGGGAACCAGGAAAGGCTTATTAGACGTAAGGTGCCTGGGACTGAGTCTTAAAGAAATTAGCAGCAGCCACCTAGCTTTCTGTACTGGTTGAGCTGTCCAGAGTGTTTTTTGGTTTTTGGTTTTTTTTCTTATTAAATTTCACAGGAGCTTATGAGACTGGTACAATTATCATCTGTATTTTACTGACAAAGATACTAAGGCTCAGGTTAAGTGACAATCCTGGTCACATGACTAACAGGAGGAAGACTAATAGGGTTTAGGTGCCATCTCTCAACTCAAGTCCAGGGCTCTTTCTACTGTCACTATTGTAACAGCTGCCTAGGTGACATCTCTGGATTATCAAGGTTTCATCGAGTAATTGTTACTCGCCCAAAACACCCTCATCTTCCAGCCCCAGAGCACCATGCACACTTCCAGGTACCACATGGCCACTAGAAGGAGGTGATCTGGGAGGGGGTGATCGCCTGGCCTGCTAACTCCTCCATCACCTCAGAATGGCTGAAGGAAATGCAGAAGCTTAGCCACTTCTCTGCCTCCATTTGATTCTCTCCCCAAATACTCTGTTGTCACCCCCCTGTTCAAAGTCCCCTGAAGGTTTTTGTGGCCTTGGGATTTTAGAGCCTGAGTCTGATGGTTAAAGGCAGTCATAGATTGCTGCTCCCCCAGACTCAGCAAGGAAGGTTGATTAGAGAAACAGAGGAAGCCAGTGAGTCAAGGGCCCTGACCGCCAAGCCGCGTCCTGGCAGGCATGGGAAGCACTCCAAGGGCTGCCACGGCTCTTGGCCACGGCTGAGCCTCTGAGCAGTGAGATGGGACACGTCAGCCATGTGTCTCCATACTGTCATGTTCACGTGACATCCAAGAAGTAACCAAGGTATAAGACCCCTCGAGCTGATCTGGAATAGGGCTGCTCTCTGATTGATGTCCTAGGGGCAGACACATACTCAAAATACACGTTCAAGCAGTGGGGACCAAATCAAGCTGCCCAGTTTCGGTCCATTTCTCCTCCAAACCATGTGTCTACCCTCCCTATTTTTCCCCACCCCCTGACTAAGATCTCTAGGCCCCAACCTCCAGAATGTGGTTCTAACTTCCTGCTTTCACTCAACACAGTGTCCTCAAGACAAAGTTCAAGTTCCTCAGGTGAGATTTAAGGGCCCCTATAATTTAGATCCATCACATATGCTCCCACCTCAGCTCTCACTGCTCCCCAGTACAAGCAGTCACCCCAGCTGGAGCAGCCTCTCCATTCTCTCTGCAACCTCTCCAAAGGCCCTGCCCCAGTGCCTTTGCTCATGCTGACACCTCCACTAGAATTGGAGGCAGCACAGCAGTGGGTCTTATATTTACTAGCAATGTGAACTTGAGCAAATTACTTCTTTAAGTCTCTCATTCTTCCTTTGGAAAACAGGGATATGCTCTGCCTTACTAGGCTGTTGTAAGGCTAAATGAGATTATGTGTGTAAGTCCTGCTTTACACGCAGGCGAGACAAGTTTTCACCGTGCATTAGCTGCTATTAACAAGAAGATTCTCCACCTCTCCTACACCCATCCAAACCCTTGGTATTCTTCCAGATTCTCCTCAAATTCTGCTCCCCCGATGAAGCTTTCCCTACCTCAACCCTCATTTACTTTTCCCCTTCTCTGAACGCTAACAGCATTGATCATCTGCATCACTCATTTTCACAATCGCTCCCATCGTGCCTTCTACTATTTACCATGAATGAGTGCACGGCTTTCACCCTAACTTGATTAACTTTAAGCCTTGTCCTTCTCTTTTTATACCCCAGGGCCCAAACACATGGCGACTACTCAGTATCCGATATATTCTTGTTCAAGCAGAATTGACTCTCCATCAAATTGACATTCTCCCCAGAAGAACTAGGTAGTACCTGGAGATTCAATATGTACATCCTCTTGTAGGGCATTCACAAACATGTAAAAAGATCCATCAAAGATGAGATCTCTAGGAAACCCCAATGTTTATAATTTTCCATCTGGGAATGTAGCCACTTATCTTTAGCTTTGTTTATGGTCTTTAAGCTAATCCCATATTCATGATGAAACAATGCTTAGTGACTCAATCTTCAAAAAAAAACTTTAGAGTGGGATTTTCTCACAGGTTTTGAAAGTCAAATTAAATTGGGTTCTGTGGTTCCCTCTTATCCATATGCCTATTTATCTGCTCAAAGAACTCAAGGAGATTAGCGAGGCATGATTTTTTCTTCCTGACACCATGCCACCTTCCTTCTAATAAGCCATGTTTACTTAAGTGTTCAGCGATTCAGCTTTATTATACATTCATTCAGTAAACATTAAACGCTTACTCCATGCAAGCTTCTACCAAATGGTCCCTTGTGATACAGAAAATACCTCAGCATATTAGTTTGATACATGAAGTGAAAAGGAACTTAAATAACGCATGATTTCATTTTCCAGCTGTAAGAACCCACCTCTGCTCACAAATCCAGGCTTGACTTATGTGTGCCCTTGACAGCCTATGGAGAGTGGCCGGGATGGGGAAGCTGGGTTTAGCTCTGAAATTTGGTGTGACCTGTAGGCATCCCATGAGGGACTGACAGAGCACACTGGCTGGACTTGGGACGACACCACAGGGAACTCCCTGACATAAGTCAGCATTGAGCAAATACTTGAATTCAAAAATTGTTGAATGATATATTTTTTTTCCAACTCAAGAACACCGGGCTGAACAGACTCTACGGCTTGGACCCAGGGTGGCAGTTCCTATATCGCGTTTTCCCATTCACATTTTCGAGGCGCTCAGTTCCATGGAACGTGACTGCTTTCTCTTGCCCATTTTCCGAATGGACCCCTTGGGCCTCTATCACTGCCCTCAACACTTCTTCAAGTTGCTTCCAGTGGTGCAACCACAGTTTATCTGTAAACCCCAGTCAGTCTCCTTAGCGCGGAGAGAACCTCAGTTGCCCCAGCACCTCTGGACTTGGCTATTTTTATGCAGGTATTTTTAATTAGCTCCTCTTGCTATCGGGTACTCAATGAGGCCATGCGGGCAGCTCTTTTTTTGTTATCTGCGGAAACTGGAGCTGGGTCCACTTGATTCAGCAGAAAAGGTCCTAACCAGCAGGAGAACGCTGTACTCCTGGCCTGTCATTAAGGCCCAGAGTTGGGGAAGCCGTGGGAAGGGTGCTAAGAGGTAGGGAGGCCTTTGGCCCATGTTGGGTTGGTCTAGTTGGATACGGGAATGGAGAGGGTGTGTTTGATCACTAAACCTGCTGCCAGGAGCTCTGAGCCCTGGTCTGAGATGAGCGTGGCGAGCAGGTCAGGCAGCAGGCATGCCCATGCCAGGTTCCATCACATGTTTGTGGCGTAGAGTGGAAGGTGGTGGTGGTCACCCGTGTGTGGGGTGAGGTGCCAGCCCTCAGGGCCTCACAGGCAACATGGGGGTCAACTCTCCAGGCACAGGTTCACACCATCGACTCACATCTAAAGCCACGTGATAGATTTGGGGAGTGGTTTTATTCAGGACCCCCAGGGCCTGGCTCCCCAGGTACAGCCTCTCCAAGGCTACTTTCACCCTCTCAGCACACGGATGTCGGAACCATAGGACGAGTTCCCGTGAAAGCACTCGGCGCTCGGCACTGGCAAAGACTGCTAAAGTTCTGAGGCCAATACGGCACTGGAAACCTTATTAGCCCCTGTGTCTGCAGCAGTGCCCCGTCCCAGGGGCAGGAGCGTGGCTGGTCACAGAGCTCGGGAGCCAGGCAGACGCCACCCGGGGCTCCAGACGGATCGGGCCACCCGTGCTGGGCCCCCAGGGACCTGCCCGCTGCTACCCACAAGGGACAGAGGGGCCTCAGGAAGTTAGCCGCAAATGTGCCTCGCCCACACCTGCAACAAGTCCCTCTCCACCAACAGCTTTTGAGAACTAGCTAATCTAGAGTTTCTGGTCCCCTTTCTCTTAAATAAAACATCGAGTAAAAGAAAACATTCTGGTTTTCAAATGGGTGCACGGAGATTCAAGTTTAAGTGAGAATGGTTTGGCCCATAACTTAGGGAAGCTCTCGTCACTGCAGTCAAAACCTGACTACCTTTTTCGGCTTTGCATTTCTTTTTTTTAAAATAAATTTACTTATTTATTTATTTTTGGCTGAGTTGGGTCTTCGTGGCTGCACGCGGGCTTTCTCTAGTTGCGGCGAGCGGGGGCTACTCTTCGTTGCGGTGCGCGGGCTTCTCATTGTGGTGGCTTCTCTTGTTGCAGAGCATGGGCTCCAGGCACGCGGGCTTCAGTAGTTGTGGCACGTGGGCTCAGTAGTTGTGGCTCGCAGGCTCTAGAGCGCAGGCTCAGTAGTTGTGGCGCACGGGCTTAGTTGCTCCATGGCATGTGGGATCTTCCTGGCCAAGGGCTCGAACCCGTGTCCCCTGCATTGGCAGGCGGATTCTTAACCACTGCGCCACCAGGGAAGTCCCTCCTTTTTTTTTTTTTTTAAACATCTTTATTGGAGAAGGCTCAACTCACATGATGGGTCCACAGCTCCGAGAGGCAGAAGTTCTTACTTAAAGATCGAACAGACTGCAGAGAATCAGAAACCCAGGTGTGCACCCTCATTTGCCTGACCCCTGTGTGTTTTGAGGCAGGTCTCCTTGTTTTATGTGAAACATTGTGCTGTGCACTGGAAACCCTGCAGCCTGAGCTGGGAGCTTCTCATCCCGGGATGGGCTGCCCACAGATCATTCAAACCTCCTGTTCAGAATTTCCGAGAAGCGGGGTACAGGCTCTAGTGATAGGGGCTCATCGCTCAAGGGAGGTTAGTTTTAGTAGTTATTTAGACTGCTGGGAAGTTCTCCTTTAGAGGAGCTGCAATTTTCCCCGTAGCTCCCACTATTGAACCTAATTCTACCACCCAGGGTCAAAAAAAAGGAGCCAAATCTTCTCTTCCATGTAATACGCATTCAATAGATATTTTTTAAGTACAGACTAAGGACCACAATCTGATCTTCCAAGCCTTCTCTTTCCAGCTACGCATTCTAAAATCTGTCAGAATGTCCCCTCACCATCCAACTGCTCTTCTGAAATGACCAGTTTGCCACTTTCCCTCTTCCAGTATCGTATCTAGAAATGACAATAGATTGGTCACTCTAACCAATGCCTCTGAAATCTTCCATCAGAGAATGAAGAATTCTAATGGAAGCTGTAGGCTGAAGGGAGAGTATTGTCATGGCAAGCTGGTGAGGGAGACAATGCTGACATGTTGCACAAGGGCTGGACTTGTCCCCCAAGGGCAAGATAAAAACTATCATGGAGCCAATCCTTAGGTCTAAAGGACAGACACAAAATCCAGTCAACCTTGACTCTTATCTCCAATTTCTTCTGTTCCATCAAAAGCCCATAAACCACCACCCAGCTTTCCGTGGAGTGAAATGCTTTATGACAGGTAGTGTGGCACAGGACTGGCGTTTGCCAGTACACAAAATGTACCCTTCCCTCCTTTGATTCTGGAACCCAAACAAATGGGTTAACGTTCTAAAAATTCCATAAAACCACAATTCTGTATAGGGACCATGGCGCTCCTAAAGAATTTTATTCTAAATATAGAGAGGTATTCCTCTGCAGAAAAAATATCCCAGCAACTTGGTTCTAATATATAATTAAATCCCCCCAGATACTTTGCAGCTATGTATTATAGCTTATTTTGAGTGTTCATATTTTATCAGAAAATTATCATTTTCCTCTGAACAGGAGTTTTTACAAGGCTTTTGAGTTACGGTGGCTGGCTTCATGTTTCAACTATAATTAAAACAGTGAAAAGAAATAGCAAAACCGTGTATCACAGGCAGTTCTGAAGAATGCTTTGTCCTCCAGTCCCCCTACTTCCCCTCACCCTGCAGCCCCGGGGCTCAGGGCTCTGAACAGCTGTGAGGGCCCCCAGTTTTGATGGTTTGGTGGGAGTAGGTGGTCTTAGGAAAGGAGAGAACGGCCTGGGAAGAAGGCATGAGGAGACCTCTTTTTCTGTGTGCTTCCAGACTCAGCTGGACTGTCTCTTCCTCAGAGAAGGCTTCCTGGCCCTTTAATCCCCTATCATTTTCTCGCCTCGCTGCCCTCTCTCCCCCACTTCATGACACCCACTTTCCCATGAAAGGTAATGACAGCTATTTGTTAGTTTAGGAGGTAACTGTCTGCTTCCCCACTAGACTATCAACCCACTGAGGACCAATGCAATGTCTTCTTTATTCAGCACCGTAGAGCCTACTTCTCGTATATATTAGACATTCAGCAAAGATTCGCTGAATGAGAAGAATAAGTGAATGAATGTGTGAAAGAAACATCACGACAGGAAGGAGTTCTCTGGGAACAGCTCTGTTGGGGCACGTTTCTGAAGGACTCTCTTTTTCCCCTTTCCCTCTCCTCCCCCCAACCCCCAGGCATATGCCAAAGACCCAGACACGAGTCTGTCAACTCCTGGCCCAACGTAACCAATCCAGCCACACAAAACCCCTTGCCAAATAGTTCAGACATGAAACTCGATCCCAGGAAAGACGAGCCCACCTCCAAGAAGCCTGCTGTTGGGTCCTCCGGGAGCCCTCGCTCTGCAGGGGGGCTGCAGAACACACAGAAGCCGCTGAGTTATTTACAGTGATGACCACAGAGTAACAAGATAGAATTGGGCCAGCAGCGCTTCCCCATCTGCTCCCGGTGGGTCCTCGGCCATGGATCTAGAGATCATCGTCCACGAGCCTTTATATTCTCTACATCCTTGCAAGAGAAGTCTCCTAATTATTGGTCACGGGTGACTTGAACCGGATTGTTTATCATGGACTGTAGTGCCACCCAGGTGTCTTGGGCTCCCTTGTGTCCTAACTCTCTGCTTATTGCTTTCCACCAGGCAACAGGTTTGGAGCCCAAACCGGTCGCCAACAGTGTCCTGTTTTTACGTGACAGAAGATGGGAAGAGGTCAGAAGTGTCCTGACTTCTGCTTTCAGTCCTGAAAAGCTGAATGAGGTAAGACCTGGGACACGCAGACTCTCTTCCATAAAGAGCAGGTTTCCTCTCTCCAGATTATGATGGGAGCTGGTTCACTTCACGTCACTTGTCCATTGCCCCGCTACGCACTTCAAACCTCCCTATTATCCCCAAAGCACAGGAAACTGTACTGGAGTGTCTGCCCTTTCTCCAGCCTTCCGCAGCCCCAGCTGCCATGAATCTGTAACGAGTCAGCAAGCACTCAGGGCACTTCTGCTAAATCCCAAGGCTCTGCCCTGGGCACTTTGGGGGCACCCAGGAGAAAACTGGAGGGGCTCTCTTCAGACTTTCATGTGTAAAGGATCATCTGAGAATCTTGTTAAAATGCAGATTCTGATGCAGTAGGTCTGGGGTGGGGCCTGAGACTCTGCATCTCTAACAAGCTCCCAGGTGATGTGGATGCTTCTGAACAATGAACCACACTTTACGTAGCAAGGAACTAGAGAACATCTTGAAATGAAGGTGAGCGTTGAATCAAGTCTGAAATAGGGAAGAGATGGCTGTGGATTGCTGGGGAGGAGTACGAGGATGTCCTTGGGCAGAAAGAACTCTTGGGAGGGGGGCTGGGCATGCCCAAGTTAATCTCTGTGACCAAGTCAGAGGGCAAAGTCTCATTTACAAGATGCTCTTAAACCCGGGGCTTCCTCCTTCCCCCACCCAGGGACACACCCTTCCCTACCAGCTGTATAAATAAAACTTACTGTTTGTCCTGCTTCCTGACCAAGTTCTCTCACACCTGACCCTCACTGATGGCCCCTCAATTGCTGATCTGGCTTTGATGTCTGTTCTGAATCCTGTGACAGCAACAACTCATGACTGAGCCCTTGAGCCCTTCTGATGTGATGTGGCTGAAGGGTGGCCTCAGTGGGAGTCCCAGGTACATGGGCAACTCCAGAGCAAGTGCCCTTCCAGAGCCAGCCACCACATCTAGCTGTTCTGGAATGCCTGGCCTTGGAGTGGCCTGTCTTCAGTTCAATACATGAGAGCGACTCTGAGCTTCAACTCAAGATGCTCACGCATATGGTCCTGCTGAATTCATCTAAGTCTGCTGAAGTCCCCCAGAAGAGGAGAGGGTTCCAGACTTCCTAATTAACCCCATCCAAATAAACTCAGAAACCAGAGATCCTGCCCATCCTCAGCGAGGTTTTTCTGTTGTTTTTTTTCCTCAATGCGGTTTTGATTTGTGTTTCCATACGTAGCCTTTACATAGCCAGCTACAACTCACACAGCTCTTACCATGTGCCAGACACCACTGTAAGGCTTCCTGTTCGTATTAGCACACTTAATTAGCATACTTAATCTTCACCACATCTCTGTGAGGTAAATACTATTATCAATCCCATTTTACAGATGAGGAAGCTGAGGCCCATAGAGATTATGCGCTTCATGTCACATAGCTAGTAAGTGTGGCAAAGCCAAGGTTAGAACCCAGTTCCAGAATGCTCTTAACCTCTCTGCTTGACTGCTTCTCCTATCTTGTTCTGAAGCTCCCTAGGACTGTCCCAGGGACTGTCTGGAGGGTGGTGGAAGGGAGATGAAGCAAATGGGACCTCTTTGGAACCCTAGGGGTATCAGAAGCAACACTCCTCCATTTGCTGCCTAAGTTTGGAACCAATTGACGTATGGAAACAGGTTTCAGACAGAAACCTCCTTTCTCACTGGTAAAGCTGTTTGACAAATGTAGCCTGCCTTCTGGTGGTGTGGGCTTGCTAATGCTTCACCCGGAGTGGGCAACCACAGCCTCCCCCCCAGCAGGAGGGCAGCCGAGAGCCCACACTAACATGCCCCCCCAACCCCGTCCCCCCAGGGCTGGACCACACACGCTCAGTTCCTTCTTCAAACGCCTCGGCCTGATAAGGGAGGGCAGGACCCAGCCTTCCTCAGCCTCGGGTACACACTGGAGTCACCTGGGGAGCTTTGCACACCATTGCTGTCTGGGTCCCACATCTAGATTAAATTGGTTTGGTTTGGAATGCAGCCTGGGTCTGAGGGGATTTTACAGCTCCCCAGGCGATTCTGATGTAAAGCCAGAGGTGGGAACCACCACTGGTAGAAATTACCCACAAGGAAACGTGAGGAGGAGGGTGTCCTGCTACAGCTGGAAACAGGAGCCCTGCTCCACAGTTAGCCCTGGTATATACTGAGGTTTCATGTGAGAATTTGTTTGAAGGAAGGGCCTGCTTCTTTAAAAAGTTGTAAAGCATTATTTGGGTCACCTTTATTACACCTAGTCACTAAAATGCTGAGTTAACCAAAAGGGGAGGGACGGGGTGGAGAGGTAGGTAAACCGTGGGTTGACATCAGGAGCTCCAACACGCTGCATCCCACTTCCTCGTTTGTGAGTAAACAATGACTTGACAATGCTATAGATGCAGAAAGAATCTTATCATTTGTTAAAAAATAAATTGATGTAGGGTATCTGATTTTTTTTTTTTTTTGAAGTAAGAAAGAAAGTTTTTTTGACAGTGAAGAGGAAGAAAAAAAAAAAAAAGAATCTTATCAGGGTGTAGATTTCTTTAACACCCTACAGGATACACTCCAGAAACTGATACAGCATCATTGCCCAGACAAATTCAGTGCTCCTGAAATCCCAAGCATTTTCTCCTTTTGGTTCAGAAATCAAATTCTTAGTGCCTGAATTCGCTGCAGAAAATAGAGTTCTCCAAGTGGTTCATAGCACTGAGATGCCTAGTAGCCATAAATAAGAGGGAGGGGGAAGGGAGGGGGAGGGGAGGGGGAGAGAAATTTTCATAGACAGATTCCCTGGGTTTTGCTTCAGATCTAGCTCATTGTTTAACATATTCTACAAGTGAACTTAAAGCTCCACTGGAAATCATCTTTCTACTCAATATAGTTCAATTTAGGTTCTTGGGTTTCAGTTGAAAGGATGCCATTCCGGCGCAGAGTTAGTCACCCTCGTCCCCACCTGTGGAGAATTTAGACCTGGTGAATTTAAGGTGTCTGGGAGGCATCTAAGTAGATGCATCAGGCAGAAGCTGGCTGCAGATATGGAGCTCAGGAGAGAAGGGTAGGAAAGATGGTCATCAAAAGCACAGACAGGGGGCTTCCCTGGTGGCGCAGTGGTTGAGAATCTGCCTGCTAATGCAGGGGACACGGGTTCGAGCCCTGGTCTGGGAAGATCCCACATGCCGCGGAGCAACTAGGCCCGTGAGCCACAACTACTGAGCCTGCGCGTCTGGAGCCTGTGCTCCGCAACAAGAGAGGTCACGATAGTGAGAGGCCCGTGCACCGCGATGAAGAGTGGCCCCCGCTTGCCACAACTAGAGAAAGCCCTCACATAGAAACAAAGACCCAACACAGCAAAAATAAATAAATAAATAAATAAAAACACAGGGGCCACGGGGATGTAATATACAGCATAAGGAATATGATCAACAATACTGTAATAACTTTGGGGACAGATGCAAATGTCACACCAGTATATAGTACACCTGAAACTAAGGTAATAGTGTACATCAGCTATATGTCAATTTAAAAAAAAGAAAATTTTTACAAAAGAGAGGAGACACAGACATGGGTGAGGTCACCCCAGGAGTGTATATAGCATGAGAAGAGGGCTGGGGAGAACCATATATAAGTGAGGGGCAGAGGAGAGACCAGCAAAGATGACTTGGGAAGAACAGCTTGAAATTGAAGCCCAGGAGAATGTGGAAGGGAAACGCTTTTCAAGGAGGAAGGAGCAGCCAAAGGTGTTAAATGCCGGTCAAATAGAAAGGAACACGAGGACTAAAAAGTACATGACAAAGATAAAAATTTTCAAAGGTTAAGCCAATGTCTGTGTGTTTCATGCTCCATAAATCATATCCTGGATTTTCTCTCCCCCACTGAATCACTGCTTCAGAAGGAGGCGGCAGTGGGCGACTTCCAGAACGAGGAGGTCTTTGCACAGTTTTGCACATGAGGCTTTCCTGAGCCCCACTGAGACGATGGTCTTGGAGTTGGGAGCTCTGTTGGGAGTGAAAAGTTTTCCTAATTCCTAACGCAGCTCTCTCTGTACATGAAGAGCAGGGTTTGAGGCTCTGAGCAAGGAGTGTTACTCTACACCACAGTGTAGACCGGATGGAGGATCTTCCTATCCTACGGAAGATGGGTGGAGGGGAGAAAGAAGGGAGGGCTGGTTGCCAGACATCAGTTGCCAGACGTCATGTCCTGACTGCCTCCTTTTCCAGCGCCCGTGACCCTCCAAGTTTCTGGATGCTTCCCTGGACTTTAACCTCACATTGGCCTTCTCCTTCTAGTCACTGGTTCTCAAACCCTGTGTGACCAAGGGCTGCGCCCAAATCACCTAGTACCCTTGTTTAAAACACATAATTCCAGCCACCCCAGGACTTACAGAATGAGAATTTCTAGGGCGACTGAGAATCTGTATGCTTTACAAGTGCCCCGGCACGATTCTGGTTAGAGCCCTGTTGGAAAGCACTGGCGGTGCGAGTCTTCCTCTTGGTCCCTCGTCTGACCTTCTCAGACCCACAGACTCCCCAGGCTTGTAAGAGCTGGACCCCAGAACCCCACCCTCCTCCCCTGCTTTATTTTTCTCTGTGGTACTATCACCAGCTAACGTTCCATTTATTTTACTTATTTTTTTCTTTACCGTTAACCGTATAGCATGACGCACATAACGGACACTCAACAGTGATTTGCTGGATTGGTGGATGAATGGATGGATGGATAGGGAATCACAGAACCAAGAAGCTTTCTACCTAAGGATACATGTTACAACTGAGATAAAAGGGAACTAATTTCATCCAAGAAAAATTACATAAGAGGATGTGGCCACTTGTAGGCTTTCTCTTTAGAGGGTCTCAAGTCTATGCATATGTAGAAATAGAGAAAGCAGGTCACAGAGATGCAAAGAGGAGAAGGAGGCTCACCGAGGGCCTGGGGCAGAGGAGACAGAAGGGAGAAGCTCGGGGAACCCATGGGAGCCCGCACTCCACCTGGACATGGGAACCTGACTCAGTTTTCCCACAAATAGCTATGGAATGTCAATAATCTCCAGTCCTTTCTGAATTAGTACGTTGCTTTGGGACTTTTATTATCAAACTTGAGAGTTTATTCTTGAAGTAAAGATGTGTTTTCCCTTGGAATTCTGAGGCTTTTTCCTTCAGTCTCTGGCAGCCTAAGTTAAGTACTTTACTCCCTGTGTCTGTAGGTGTCATTAATATTCATAAAGTTCTGGATGGCACTGTCTTTATTTGGATATTAGGCTGTCTTGGCCAACAATGCATGAAAGTTACTTTAAAATTAGCATTCTATCATGAATCCATGGTTTTATTTAAAATAAAATTGGTTTTTGGTTTATGTCTTACCAGGGATAATAAAGAGAGATAGAGAACCAGTGAAAATTTGATTGACGCATCCCTGATCCCGGAAGAGACCGTCAAAATCATAGTCCAGTTACAGACAAGTTATTGGGATTTATATTAAAGGATGGCTGAGCATTGCTGGGAAAACAACTGATTTTTTTATTAGGGAAAATTCTGTCTGAATAGCCTATCAGAATTTTCACCCCATCTCCTAAGAGATTAATTTTTTTTAAAGGGGCAACCAGTAGACTTACTTGGATTTTTACAGACTCTTTTGCTAGATTCCTTACCAAAGACTATTAATAAGTAACACTGGGATTGTGTAAAAATTTATTATGGGTCTGGAAGTAAATAGATTTAGTTTCAAGAAACAAAACTGGGGCTGAATTAATCCTTCTCTGAGGAAATACATAAATAATGGGATTCCCTGGGGACCCGGGTTAGCACTAATTTTATTTTTAAATTTTATAATTCATCTGAGAGAGGGAGAATACCATGAAATTTATGCATTTGTAGATTTCTCTAAGTTCTTCTGGTTTGAAAAATATTAAATCAGTTGGAGTAAGTTTCTAAGACTCTTCTAAGATTGTATAAGTCAGCACAAAAGTGGCAGATAACCTTCAGTGTAAGCAAAATAAAATAATACATTTAGGAGGAAAGCATGTAAACCGTACTTATATGATGATGAATTTCAAGCTATGAATAACTACCAGGGAAAAGGATTTGAAATTGAGTATTGGAAAGGCCCCATGGTCATCTAATTCAGTAAAATATTGTAAACTGGCTTCCTCTACACACAGGGATTCACTGTGCATATTAAAAGCTTGTTGGGGGGGGGAACTGCAGTAAATAACTCTGTTTAATTTTGTTTATTCTGGGTTCAAATAAGTTTTCAATAAGTGAAAACATGGGGAGTTAATATCATGGTCGGCTACCGAGAGAACTGAGGCTATTGAGCACTATGCCTTTGGAGGTAGATTTCATGGAGAACTCCATCACCAAGTACTTCTAGCAGAGACCAAGCTCCACATTGGATGGACCAACCCAATATGGCAGCTCAAATCTTCTCAAAGCCCAATAAACGTGATGGACATTTGCTCATTTGTCCAGATAACTAAGCTGATGGTGACCCACTGAGTGGATAGAAGAGACCTGGCAGCTCCAAACAGGAGAGCCTGAAGCTGGCTGTGTGTGTCGCCCAAGAGTAAGAGCAAATCGTATCTCTGCACATGGGGACTCAGCTAAACAAAAGTCAGACTGGACTTCCCAGGTGGCACAGTGGTTAAAGAACCCGTTTGCCAATACAGGGGACATGGGTTCAAGCCCTGGTCTGGGAAGATCCCACATGCTGCGGAGCAGCTAAGCCCATGCGCCACAACTACTGAGCCTGCACGCCACCACTACTGAGCCCACGTGCCACAACTACTGAAGCCCGAGCGCCTAGAGCCTGTGCTCCAGAACAAGAGAAGCCACCACAATGAGAAGCCCGCGCACCGCAACTAGAGAAAGCCCGCGCGCAGCATCCAAGACCCAATGCAGCCAGAAAAAAAAAAAAAAAATGAGCTTCAGCATTTTTAATGACCTTTAAATCGCACATAATAAAATCTTGATTGACCAGACTATTTAAAAAAAAAAAAAAAGAAAGAAAGAAAAGTCAGAAAATCAGACCTACAGGGAAGGCTGGTATCCCTCCCAGTCACTGCTGATCCAGCTCAATGCCTAATTTTTCACTTTCATCCAGATGTTTCCTGTCAGGAAGACACAGTCAATAATGTACGAATCTTAAAGATGGAGACAGATGTGGTTATTATTCCCTCTAGGCCTTTCCTGCCTTGGAGAAGACATATTGCTCGGGAATGACTACAATTTTTTTTTTTTTAATTGAAAGCAGCATTCCTATAAAGGCTTACGAGCGCTTTTTTTTTTTTTTTTAAAGAAGATGTTGGGGGTAGGAGTTTTTATTAATTAATTTATTTTTGCTGTGTTGCGTCTTCATTTCTGTGCGAGGGCTTTCTCTAGTTGTGGCAAGCGGGGGCCACTCTTCATCGCGGTGCGCGGGCCTCTCACTATCGCGGACTCTTGTTGCGGAGCACAGGCTCCAGACGCGCAGGCTCAGTAGTCGTGGCTCACGGGCCCAGTTGCTCCGCGGCATGTGGGATCCTCCCAGACCAGGGCTCGAACCCGTGTCCCCTGCATTAGCAGGCAGATTCTCAACCACTGCGCCACCAGGGAAGCCCGGGAATGACTACAATTTTTAAAAATTTAAGTTGATCTGGCCAGCTTATGAGCAAATGCCTAGCCATGACTATTTCAGAGCAAAAGTCTTTGCAGAATTACAGTCATCATCACAGTTTAGTTTGGCCTTTAAATTTTCACTGTAAACGCTTCAGACAATCACGCACGAGGGCTTCTGTAACGGAACATGGTCTTCCTGCAGTGTTGGAGCAAGCAGCTTTCTCTGGGCTGCATCAGCCTCCAGAAGCCTATTTTTAATATTTGCTTTTATTTCTTAATCCTTCCAGACAATAAAAATGAAAGTCATTATAACCAAGTATGGCTGTGGTAATAAATACTTCAGAGTCCAAAAATACATTGTTCCTGCCTGACCAGTTGCCCAGTTTCCAGAACGTCTAGGTATTTATCTAGCAGCAAGAGACCATTATCCTGCAACACGTATTCCACTGACACCTAGTCTCCTAATTAAAACTGGTATAACTATGGACTGTCTAAATTCTGGTTAAACATGTTCCTTTTCCATTTGCATTCAAAAGAAAACATACTCCTCATCATGGGCACCCCATCCTGGGTTATAATTTGGTTTTCCTTTGCCAGCATCATAATGTCACCCCGACTTGCCGCTGGTTAAATCTAAAAGAGCATCTAAACGTGCCTCCCAGCTTGCCTGTTGCTTGGCAACGCCAGTGGCCACCACCTCATCAGGGTGAGTTCTCATTGGTTACAACTCCTGACAGGAGCCACTGCCTTATTAGAAATGACACTTGATTATTCACCTAGACGGCTAGAGCTGATACTTACCAGCAGGAGATTTTGCATTAAATAAGTCATGGATGTTTTTAATATCTGGGTGCCAGAAGGAGGTTATAAGTTTCGTTAACTGGTATTAATTTTACATTTATTAGTCACCAGTTTAGAGCACTCGAACATATTACTTTTCTATTTTCTAATCCAACAATATGTTTAAGTACCATCTCCCATCTCCATTAGCTGACCCTTATTTATTCAGAAAATTCCCCCTCTGATATGAATTCCTAAACAGCATTATAAACAGGTCTAAGAATGCCAAACAGAATGAAACATTAAATTCATAAAATTCAACCAATATTTATCAGCTCCTGTCTTTAAGGGGTTTATAATGTAGAAGGTGCAGAAACTCCTACATTATTACCAGGACGGTGACAGGGCGCACATCTTCTCTTGAGCATCAGAAACCATTTTAGGGGGAGGGCGGGGAGCAGCATTGGAACTGAGCCCTGAAGATCTTGCTGGGTTTTGACGGAGGGAGAAGGTGCGTTGCAGGTGGAATGAGCCGCAGGCACAAAGGCATCTAGACAGAAAGTACAGGGTGTGTTCAGGGACTAGAGGAGTACAAATTGGCTGGAACACGGCGTACGTGGAAGGGATTAGTGAGGAGAAACTGGAAGAAGAGGTGGAGGCATGGAGTCGGCTGTTCTGTGCCAGGGGAAGGCTTGGTACAAACTTCACTGTAGAGTGAGAAGCTATTAAATCCTTGAAAGCGGGGGAGTAAGGAAGAGGGCTTCCACTTCAGCTGTTTAGCCTCCAAGATGCCAGACGTCCCCTGGACCCTGGGGCGGAGCAGGGAAACCGCAAGTGGTCCCTCTGGAGTCTCTGCTCTGCCGTGGTCCCCAGGCGGGTGGCTCCCAGGGGCCGTGTCTGATCTCAGAGTGGCAGCCTCTGCTCGGGCTCTTCTCTGAACCCCTCTTCGTGTATGGACAGGTGTGTCACCCAGCCTACACACCATCCGTGTGGGGGGGTGGAAGGGGGGGCGGGCATCTCAGTTTAGAATTCTGAGTTGACACAGGAGAGACCCTCTCCTTCCCTCTCCCTGCTCAGGAAACGTGTCTCCCCCAGCACTCAGGCTGACTCCATTCTCCAAACTTCCAGGAGCTCCAGAGGCTTAACTGTGTGTGTTTGTTTGCTTTTCAAGTTCATGGCATCAGAGCTGCACTGAGCGAAATTATAACCTAGAAGTGAATTAACTGAGGAGCAAAAGGAATGTGGATGCTGATTTTGGAGAAAAAAGCAACAAGCCAGGAGTCAGTGGATCTGGAGTCTCACTTTTATTAAATTATGTGAGCAGAAATATAATCAGATTCTGCCTTTTAGATCTTTATGTAATTCTGAAGTCAATGCGTCAAAGAGATGCCAAAAGGCCTCCTTAGGGATGGCATTGCTGGAGGCTTTACTGCCCCCAACTAGGAAGCTGCCTGCTCTTTCCATGGTCCCCAAGCAACTGTCTCAGCTGCTGCCTAGTGACCTCGGAATCCTAGAGTGTCCATGGAAAGGGACTCTGCAGCTCATTGCAAATAGCCCCTCAGTTGGGAGTGAGTGAGGACTCAAGTGCAGAGAGATTCAAACGACTTGTCCAAAGTAAGAAGTAGAACCAGAATGGGTCTCAGGTCTTTCATTCAGGGCCAGCTCCCAGCAAACTGCACTTCATTCATACTGCAATGGAAGGAGCACCTCACTCTATTAACGTTTCTTACATACCTTCTATGTCGAGGCCCTCAAGGAATATTCCGTCATCCTGTTCTAGAGAATCAACTGAATGTGTTGCACTGTGCTCATTTCTAACAGAGCAAATACCAAAAACTTCAATAATACATGACAACATACAACAGTTGCCAGAAGAGGGTGACATTGAAAGTGTATTAGTTATCTCTTGCTGTGTAACAGATTACCCCAAAACTTAACTTAAAACAACAACCCCTTATTAGCTCATTGCTTCTGTGGGCCAGCAATCTGTGCATGTCTTAGCTGGGTGCCTCTCCATCAAGGTCAAGTAGTCAAGCTGTTGGCCTGGGCAGTGATCTCATCTGAAGTCTCAACTGGGAGGAGATCTGTTTCTAAGCTTACTCACATGGTTATTGGCAGGATTCAGTTCTTAGTGGGCCTTGGAGGGTAGGATAAGAAACTTGTTCTATGTCCTAAGAGCAGGCAGCTTGTTCTATGTTCTAAGAAGCTTGTTCTATGTCCTAAGAGCAGGCAGCTTGTTCTATGTTCTAAGAAGCTTGTTCTATGTCCTAAGAGCAGGCAGCTTGTTCTATGTTCTAAGAAGCTTGTTCTATGTCCTAAGAGCAGGCAGCTTCCTAGTTGGGGGCAGTAAAGGCTCCAACAATGCGATCCTAAGTCAGTGGGAACCTCCAAAGAATTTTAACAAAACATTGCTCAGATGACACGCATTTTCAGAAGACCAATCTGGTAACTGAGTACAGGATGGATTAGAAAGTGAAAAGACAGGAGGCACTTTCAAAAATTGTTTTCTTAGTACACCTATGTGCCAGGCACTATACAAGGTAGTGAGACGATAAAGATGCTTAAGATATGGTCCTTGTTCTCAAGAACCTCATAGATGATCTCATAGGTGATATCTCATAGATGATAGCTGTGTTCCAGGTTACAGGCGGCAAAGCCTGACTTAGAGTGGTCCCTAGGGAGAAAAAGATGAAGAGACGGATGCAAGAAAGGAAGTGATGTTAACATGGTGAGGCAAGAACAGGTGGACCCCATAGCACGCTGTCTGCGTGGAAGAAGAGAAGAGAGAATGATGCCAGGCATCCAAACCAGCCTGGGAGCATGGGACTCTTCCAGAGGACAGCCGCCGGGCTCGGAATACTCACTGCCTTCTAAAACTTTCACACATTTTGTTTCTAATCTTTGACACAACCCTTTAACAGAGGTATTATTATTCCCATTTTGCAGATGAATAAATAGACTTATTGAGGTTACGCTATTTGCCCATCACATAACTAGAAAGTGCCAAGGAGAGGAAACCTAATTATTGGCTTTGGGTGTTTTCTCTCCCCAGGCCAAGTGTATTTAACAACTTCAGAGTCTTGGCCTTGAGAAGACCTCTCTACCTCCTGGAATTAACTCTACTGTCCTCTGTCTACACCTTGATTCACAATTCCTCAGACTCAGTCAGTAAAGATTCCTTTTTTTTTTTTTAAACTAAGCAATTATACAGTAAACTCCAGGTGAGCAAGGACTTCCTTCCTTGGGGAATTTCCTTCCCAGGCTGAGGATGGTGCTTTTCCCTTGATGGTTACTGCCAGTTACCAAAAAGCTGACCATCCGTACACTCAGCATCATCTATAATAAAGATAACCAATGTGAGAGGTGAGAGACGCAAAATGGGAAACTTTTTCCCCAGGCTTGGCTGCTGGACTATAACCCTTCCCCCAAATCATTCTTTTTAATCATTAATTTAAAAATTAATAACATTAATATTTTTTCTGATTATGAATATAACATATGTGCATTATGAAAAAATGTGGAAAAAACAAAAATAGAACTCACTCATTATCCTACAAAGAAGATGAAACAGAACAACCAAATGAGAGTCTTTTGTTAAGATCTGTGTAATGATAGCATTGTGCATTCATCTGTGCATGTGTGTTTGCACAAGCCACCTATGCCTGCTTGTCTGCAAATCTAGGGGAATAACTGTGGGGTTTGTGGATTGTATAAAGATGATTGCAAGCCCATCAAAGAGAGCTTTTGTTTGTATGCAACTCGTGTAAGAGTAAATATTCCATAACTGCTTGGGCATAATGCAAGGAAGAAAACCTGAAGTGATAGCTATTGTCCAACATACAGATCATGCTCCACTGCCTTACAATATTTTCTCTGCATTGCTTTTTAAAACATTTTTCATATTACATGCCCCATCTCATATCACATTAACCTAAATAAAAATGTCATTATCCATTCAGTTCAACAGACAGCAGGCAGAGTGTGGTAGAAATTATAATCACGCCAGCCGACAACAAAGCATCCTAATCACAAGCACACAGAAGAACTGATGGTGGGCAGCTGGTCCAGCCTGCATTTTGCACTGTCCAGGCATATGATTGGACTCAATATGGAGAGACCCCTCTTTATACACAGGGCATGCTTCTGAAGAGTTGCGTGTAAATCAAATTTTATGTTGCATCCCAGTTTTGTTGCATGAAAGAAGCTTCAAGCTTGATATCTAAAGAGACTTCCTTTCAAACACTATTCTTCGTTTTACCATGTTACTATCCCTCTGAAATAAATCTAAAAGATATTTTGGTATATGAGATTGCATTCAAGTATAGTTCACTTGTACCGTTAATTTTACTAAAACAATGGAAGGAATGTAGTCAGTGAGCTAGGCCTAGAAATGTGACTTAGATAGTACTGACTTCTCCAGCATTAAGTTAGTCAGAGATTTACTGAGAGTAAAAGCCTAGAGGCTACTAGAAATGACCCATTTGCTCACACTTTTGTACTGATGGATTATTAAATTGATGGCTTGTGAGAATTTAGAAAAGAATGCAGCAGTCATAAGCGTCCACTCAGAATTACCAAGATAGTAATTCAGGATAGTCATTCTCATTTTTTCTTTCTTTCTTTCTTTTTTTTTTGAGTGGACTTCAGGATAGGTAGATGAGGTAAATTATACTTCTGTTTTGGCAAATTACTTGACAAGTCCTCCGCCCCTGACATTGATAAGATGCTGCCTGGCGGGATATTTATTTAGGTTCATGCACAGCTGACCAAAGAGCTGGAAACAGTGATACTGACCCATTCCGTGGCTGCCTAAAGTCTAGCGGAGGGCCACAGCTCTGTGTCCGATCCTGTGTACATAGCGACAGACAAACTAAAGGCTTAGAAGGCACACTGACCAAATTTCAAATGGAACAAAGAAGGAAGAGCCAAGGACACAGGAGATGAGATCTGAATGTGTGAGCACAGCCGTGGTCCACCCACACTGAGTACAGTCACCCCACTGCTCTACGGCCTTAGGGCTTGATGAGCAGAAAGTTCTTTTTCCCCAGATTTCCTCTCCAGATACTCCCTCTGAGAGTCCCAGCAACAAAATACAAGGGGAGGGCTTCCCTGGTGGCGCAGTGGTTGAGAGTCCGCCTGCCGATGCCGGGGACACAGGTTCGTGCCCCGGTCCGGGAAGATCCCACATGCCTCGGAGCGGCTGAGGCCGTGGGCCATGGCCGCTGGGCCTGCGCGTCCAGAGCCTGTGCTCCGCAACGGGAGAGGCCACAACAGTGAGAGACCCGCGTACCGCAAAAAAAAAAAAAAAAAAAAAAAAAAATACAAGGGGAGGGCCTCAGACACTCTGCCTTCCCTCCCCTGGGTGTGTAGATGTGTTCTGCTTTGCACGTCTGCTCCTTGACCTGCTGCCTAGCTGCCCATAGGTGCCACCCAGGCTACTGTCCCCGTCCCGGACCATGGAGCCCTCAACTCAGACTAGCTCACTCAGTCTCACTCAACAGGGGTGCCCTTCTGCTTCTCAGGACCAACTCCCACAGCCAGCAGTGGGGTCCCTGGGGACACAGTACTTTCCTTACATCCCAGAGCACATGGGGCTGGCTTGGAGGGGGCCATAGGAGGGAGGGGTCCAACGAGACCGTGTGATCCTCCAGCCTCGGGCAGCAGCAGCCCAGGCTGGCCCCCCTGCTGGGCCTCTCCAACCACCTGACTGCCTCAGGGCAGGTACGAGTTGGCTCTGCTCAGAGCAGATGGTAGGACAACTTTCTACAGCAATACGTGTTAGGTCAGTGTAAAGCCTTTCCAACGAGTGGACCCTCAACGGTCAAAAAATCAACTGCACATGATGATGACTCATGGGGAAAAACCCTGTGGTTTTCGTTGACCTGAACATCGATATTTGTCTGTGTTATGTGTCTTCTCAGAAGGTCAACATGTACCCCTGGCTTTGCGACTGACTTGCAGGGAAGGGATCCATTTACGATTTACGGGATTGCACCTGAAATGCTGTTTCCATTTTTATTATATACCAAGTGCTGTTCTAAGTGCTGGGGATACAAAAATGAACAAACAGACAAAAATCTCTCCTGATCTCAGGAACTGATATTTTGGTGTCAAAAAAGTAAACTCTAAACGTAAGTCACATTTCAAAGTATGTTTTCCATAAGAAATGCTCAGAACAATGTATCACAGCATGTTGCTTTAGCTACAATGTTTGTCCATAATGTACACTGGTTAAAAGGATTCCGCAGCCATAAAAAGAAGCGAAACTGAGTTATTTGTAGTGAGGTGGATGGACCTAGAGTCTGTCATATAGACTGGAGTAAGTCAGAAAGAGAAAAACAAATACCGTATGCTAACACATATATATGGAATCAAAAACAAAATGGTCCTGATGAACCTAGGGGCAGGACAGGAATAAAGTTGCAGAGGTAGAGAATGGACTTGAGGACACGGGGAGGGGGAAGGGTAAGCTGGGACGAAGTGAGAGAGTGGCATGGACTTATATATACATTACCAAATGTAAAACAGATAGGTAGTGGGAAGCAGCTGCATAGCACAGGGAGATCAGCTCAGTGCTTTGTGACCACCTAGAGGGGTGGGATAGGGAGGGTGGGAGGAAGACCTACGAAGGAGGGGATATGAGGATATATGTATACATATAGCTGACTCACTTTGTTATACAGCAGAAACTAACACAACATTGTAAAGCAATTATACTTCAATAAAGATGTTTAAAATAAATAAATAAATAGATGTTAAAAAAAAAAAAAAAAAAGACTCCCCTTGTCGTTTCCGACTTGGCTTTTCAAACATACAGGAGAGAATAAAAGGTCACGTGGGTGCCCATCAGGCTCCACAAAGAATTCCACCCACTCAAGCTGGACTTTTGGGGTCAATGTGGTGGGTAGCCAAAATGAGACCTAAGTCTGTTGAAGGTGGATCACAGCCACATGAATGTTCATAATACCATTCTTTCTTTCTGTGTGTATGTTAGGTGTTTTCCATAATAAAGATATTTTAGTATTAAAAAAAGAAATTCAGTAGTTGTCCTGCATGGACACTGAAGGCCTCTTAAAGTCAAGGGTTCCCTCTTTTTGAAGGTTTAAACAGCTTAAGCAGAAGTGAATAACCATCCATCCACGTGCTGTAAAAATGGCTTTTGTACTGAATAAGAAGTTGAAATGGATGACCTTAGGTTCCTTTCAATACTGAGATTCTATATTCTAGTGGAGGATCTAAAGTATAATTGGAACCAAGCAAACAGGGATTTGGGCTAATTCCAGAGTTGGTACATATGGATTGTGGTCTATTTACTCCCTAATGCTAACCAAATGTCACGAAACTGAGTACTGATTCTCATTTCTAAGCATTTAATGATCATTTTCATAATTATTTCACAGTATTTACTCTAAATCCTTCCTTCTTTCTGCTTTCAAAAAAAAAGATTGCTTAAGCTAAAATAGACGTTTACAGCAATCGTATTTTATAATATTTGTGAATTTTAGTTCTTCCTCTTGAATCTTAGGTGCATAAAAGGTACATTCGAAATGATGACCATTTTTCCAGGAAGCACCACACATAACCTCTTCATCTGCAGCTAATTTAGGTGTGCTCCCTGCATGGTGTCCTAATTACACCTTTGTTATCTGCTATCAGATGATGCCTCTAATCAGCCAAGCCTGCAACCTGCTCCTGGCCCACTTAAAGCACTATGCAGAATCCAGGGACGCTTTCGACATCCAGAGGTAAGGGCGCTGCATGGCTACATTACAGATGAGAAATCACATGTTTGAATTGCTGCTTCTTGTAACTGTACGTAATTGCCAGACAATTACCTTGGGACCAGCAAACTATGGAAATGCTAGAAGCTCCTAAAAGTATGGGTGGACTAAGAAGAAGAAATGAAACCCACGGAAAATGTGAAGCAAAAGCAAACGAAGCCCAGGGGGTTGTGGCTTGTGGAGGGAACCCTGAGTGGGCAGTGTTTTGTGGGTGGACTTGCCCTCCGACCTCTATAGACCCAGGAGTGGGCAAGATATGTCTGGGCAGAAAGGACAGGGTCCTGGGGGGGCGGGAGTGGTGGGAGGAGTCCATGCATTTTTAATTCAAGAAAAACGGTGGCACCCCTCAGGCTAGAAGCCATGACTTAGTGGTAGACCCTCAGTTTAAACGACTGACAGTCTGGCTTTTTGCCTAATTGTCCTGTGCTAAATTATGGTTTATACCAGATGAAGAGTCGCACAACAGATTAGCCAGAAGCCAACTCTCTCTTATTATCATTGTTAATAAAATAATAACATAATCATCACCAGCATTTACATTCTACCGTATTGTTTATAAAATTCTCTCCTCTACATTCTCTCTGGTCATGAGATGCATGAGTTGGGTAAAGATAAGAAGGGCCCAGCAGCCATAAAAGCAAAGTAAACAACTCTTAAAACCTTTACATCGTCAACAGTTGGGATCCGATGAAATCACATGCAGTAGTCCAATGATTGTTTTTGCTGTCACAGGGAAATGTGTCATCAATTATAGAAATGTTTTCAATAAAAACAGTCAAAATAAAAGGCGTCACCTGGAGGAAATGTCGTGTAGTCCTTAATGATAAGTGATTGGTTATAGAATTTATGAAGAAAAGGAACTAAGCATGTGCCTACCTCAAGCCACAAAAATAGCCCTTTTCATTATAAAAGGATATGAACACCCAGTTGTGAGCCTTGTTAGAAGCAACCTGACTACCCCTAGGACATAGCAAAAAAGAATTATTCTAGCTTAAAATGGCCATTTGGGGGGCAGGTTTCCTAGAGCCTAAGAGGTTAATTTTTCTGAAGCTACTGCCAGACACTTTTCCTTGTGTTTGTTTCTAAAATGCAATGTGTGTTTCCTATAATAATATACATATGTTCATGAAGCTGGTACCAAAGTTTGTCTTGTATTTATTTGAGCCTAAAAGGGCCCTGGTTTTTTGTTTGTTGCTCTTATGAAAACTGTAAAATCATTAGGAGGAAGAGGGAGACAGCTAATAAAACTAGATAATCAGGTTGTTAAGTTCATCAATCACAATTTGCTGTACATCCATCAGTCGTTAGACCCTGGCCTTGGATGGGCTCGGCAAAGCCTCTGTAAAGCACATAGGCTTTGGGTCAAGTGTTTTCCCTCCTTCATGGGGAGGAAAATGTAAAGTGTACTTCTTGGTTTTGACCGAGTCTGGTTTGAAGCTACCGGAAGGCTGAAAGTGGAATAGCTGAGGCTCTCCTCCCCCCCCCCCATCTTTGTCTAGATCGGCTGTTATGTGTTTATGTTTCCCCCTCAAATTCTGCGCTCACGCCCCCAGGATCTAATCCTGGGGGCTCCTCTCCCACCACCTCACTTCGGATCTGCCAGAAGCTCCCCTTTCAAACAGGTAGACCATGGAGTCGTGCCCCTCCAGGAGTGCGTAGGATGGGGAGGCCAGTGGCTGAGTCCCTTCCAAACACAAACTGTTCTCTCTCCCGTAGGTGCTACTGCTGCTACACCACAGATGTGGTTGCCAGTGTCGCCTTTGGCACCCAGGTGAACTCCCAGAAGGCTCCCGAGCACCCCTTTGTGAAGCACTGCCGGCGCTTCTTTGCAACCTCCATCCCCAGACCGATCCTGGTTTTAATCTGTAAGTACAGCTCCTGCGGAGGGGGCGTACATTGGGCAAGTTGGGCAGACCCCGTGACACCTCGGTGGCCCCAGGCAGCTTCGGGGCTCAGCCCCTGCCACCTGGAAAGGGTACTCAGGGTGTCTCTGAGAGTCACCCTGTGGAGTCTGCCCTGCAGAGCCCCTGTTTTCCTGGAGCCGCCCAGGCCCCTCTGTACCAGTCTGACACCACTTATTCCCAACACAGGTAGCCCTGGCCTGGCTCATCACTGCCTTAGTGAGCATGGCCGCCGCGCACGGGGCTGAGCGCTTCGCCTGCATTGCCTCTGTTAGTGCTGGTTTTCACCCCATCAGGAAGGCATTCTCCTCCCCCACTTTACAGATGAGAAAACTGAGGCTTAGAAAGGCAGAGCCAAGACTGGAACCCAAACCTTTCATTTTCTAGGGCATGTTTCTCACCCCCAGCAAATTCCTCCTTAGAACACTCCTCTGCTTGAAGCCAACGCATAGTGAATTAGAAATCATATGTGATGGGTGACTAGCAGATTACCGAATGCTGTGGAGACCAGTCTATTTATTTTATTTCTGTTTTAGAAGTGAGTTTTTACCCTCTGGCCAATTCCGGTATCTTCTTGCTTTTATGGAGGCAATGAAGTGTTGTTATTATGGTTATTGATGATTGCCATAATTCCTAACCATTCTGCTGGGCCGGTAAATTCTATTCATTCCTTGGTTAGTTTCATTCCCATTTCTGAGTCAATTTCTGTGGAAGCCCCTGTCACCTCCATCTGCTCTGCACTGACATTGTAGGAGTTGTCGCTCTGGAGGTCAAAGCAGCCTCCTCCTTTGCCCCTCACCCTCTGCACTCCAAGGGAAATGCCCTTGCCATCAACCATGGAGTGCCCTGCAGGGCAGGTGGGTCCGCTGTTCCATGGCTGCTACCACTCCAAGCCCTCCCTCCCTGCTGTGTCCTTTTGGTTCAGGCTCCCGCTGTTGAAAAGGGGCGGAGCATCCTGAGACCTGCGTGGATCCGTTAGGGTCCCCTCCCCCGTCTCCCACACATGCCTGTGCACAGTAGGCCCACCGTGAATGCTCAGGAGCTGAACTGAGCTGAGCTCCCCAGAGACGGGCTTGGCCCATGGCCCAGGCTACCGTCCAGGAGGGGCCAAGTGTCCCTGACCCAGGGAGCCTCATCCTGGAGGCTTGTCATGCCCAGGGCATGGTGGCAAGGACACAGGCTGCACATGGCACGGTAAGGGACGTGCCCACAGGGGACGAGGCCAGCATCCTTGTCAGCAGCTGCAGTGGCAGCTCTTAGAAACAGTTCAGGTGGCAGCTCTGGGGAAAATGATCCAAAGGGGAAAAAAAATGCAAATGACCAGAAAGTTAAGTAAGTAGATCGGCTTCTACCACTTGCTAAGACTTGAAACATGGCCTACAATCTGTTCCTTCCTGATGAAGTACGAAGACCTTGGACCCTCATCTCTAGGACCTGGGAAATTAACTTACAAGCATGAGACTTGAGGGGTAGATGGAAGTGGGATTCAACGGTACAGACGTTTATCCAGTGCTTACCATGGGCAAGGAAGTGTGAGAAGTCCCGAGGTAGAATAAGATAGAACCCTGCTCTGAGCAGCGGCAGTTCAGAGGGGAAGACAGGCCTTCAAAAGACTAATTCAAGGCCAGGGCTTGCTTCCTGGCAACAGGCATCTAATAGCCCTGGTTTATTCTCACCCCCTTTTCAATGCCACTTTTGTTTTTCTCTTTCAAGTATCATTTCCATCCATAATGGTCCCACTGGCCCGGATTTTGCCCAATAAGAACCGAGATGAACTGAATGGCTTCTTTAACAAACTCATTAGGAATGTGATTGCCTTGCGGGACCAGCAAGCAGCAGAAGAGGTAACGTATTTTAATAGGACACAGCATCGAAATGGAATAGGAGCTAAGTTGGCACCGCTGTCTGTTTTCTCTCGCTCCAGTCCCAACCCCACGCACCCACGCCACGCTGTCCTTCAGTGGCCTAACCACTTAGAGCTTGCCGGGGCAGCCCAGGCGGGGCGGTGAGGAGGGGTAAATAAGGAGAGAAAGGTGAAAGCAAGCAGGAAGGGAGGTGGGGAGAAGCCCAGAGCCATTTGTCCACACTCTGACCCAGGCGAGTAGAATTAAAGCTGTCCTCCCCGCAAGCTCACGGGCCTCCCTATTTCAAGCGTCACTCCCAGCACAGGTTACGGGCAGCCTCAGAGAATTTCCTAGGTACATTTGCCCACGTGTTTTTCATCAGTGTATTCTTTATATTGAAAAACAGCAAGATGGAGCTTTACAGCACAAACAGCATCATCATTAGAGGGGCGTTCGGGCAGCTGTCACCAACCCTACATTCCCTCTCTGCACGGAGGGCATTGCTGCAAAATGCGTGGTTGAGGGCCTTTGCGTGCTTCACTGAGACCTAGAAATTTCTTTCCTCCTTGAAGACTGGCCCTATGCTTGGCTCACAGTAGGAATCGAGTAAATATTTGTTGACTGAACTTGGCTGAGAATAGAAATAGGAATTTTCAGTGTTAAGGAAAATAATTTCAATATTGCATATGCTCATGCATGTATAATGCTATTCTTTATGGGCCTTACTGCAGTCAAGGAAATCACTTAAAAGGAAAAAACAAGACTGAAATGTCTCTTCCTGAACTGACTTGTGTCAGATGTAGCTTTAGCGTGTTTTCTCAAAGACTGGGCAGCTCAGGGGGGATCACCAAGCCGGGGACGGAGGTCCAGTGTTGCAACATTGGCCGAGCATGAGATCAGGGGTCAGTTAGTGGCCGGGTGCATGGAGCAGCCTCAGGCACAGCCTCGGCCTGCCCGGCTTCACTTTCTGGATACTGTGCAGCAAAGGTGTCCTAGACCAGAAGGTGACGGAAGCTCACAGGTGCAGACAAGCTCACAGCCCTTTGGCCCAAACCACTGAGAACTCAACCTGCCGCCCTTAGAGGTGTGAGAAGAATCAGCTCCCTGGTGTCCCTGGCCCAGCTCTGCTGTCTAAAAGGACAGACCGTTCTCATCCAGGTTCATGCCTCTCCAGGGTGAGGATGGAGCCTGGGGAAGGAGTGGCGAGGGAAGTCCCATTTTCAAACCTTAGTATTGCGGTGAAAGTCCTCCATCACACATGTGGGGTTTGTCACACACCCTGCCCCCAGCCTGAAACCCACTGGTTGTAGAATCAGGCTGAAAATTCTAACACTGTTGCACCAAATAGCTTACTAAGAGGTGAGGGGTTATTAAAGATCCAATTACTGGGATTGCCTCAAGCTTTTCCTTTTATAAACTCGAGAGCTATTTGTTTCAAAGGATGAGTTGATCTGAGAAAAACCTCCCAACCACAAATCCAAGACTGCCCGTGTCAAGACAGAGCTATATGGTTACTAAGAAAACTCGCTTTAAACCCATCTAAACTCTGTAGACATTCCATCAAGCAGATGTGTGTTTGCACAGTGGAAAATGCAGCACAGATGTTAAAAGGTAAATATTTTTCTAAGCTCTGGCCGATGGGTGGATTAGACACCTACATCTATCAGGGTGCATATTTTTCTTGGATATAACCATAAACCAGCACTGTTGCAGTCCTAAATGGGCAGTGTTCAAATAGCCTCCGTGATGTAGTGCAAACAAAAGAAACCCATCTACACTAATGCTCCTGTCCAGCGCACAGGCCCCAGAGAGCAGCCCTTTCCTCTGGCCTCTGGAGCTGGAGGTTAAGACAGATTTCTGTAAGGCTCCATAGCCCTGAAGCAGCCTGGCTGACCCGGGATGAGAGGAAAGGTTGCCAGCTGCAGCTCTGCCACGGGGAAAACCCAACAGTGTGGATGTGCCTGTGCCCCACCTCCCATCATTGCCCCCACATGACTCTAGCCAAGCCACAGGCAAGCCTCAGGGACCACAGCTGTACCGCACCCGAGGAGTTTCAAACGTGCCAGCCAAGAGAGAGCCCGGGGATGCTCTGGGGTCCCCAGCTAGCATCCAGGAGCCGACAGAGCAGAGGATGCTCACCTCCCACGCGTGCCATCGTGCCCTGCCCTGGGACCAGGCTTAGAGTCCCAGTTGTTGACCAGGCAACAGGAAGGCAGCTGGTGGAAAGCCAGCCCTTGTGGATGCCGTTTGGGAAGCAGAATAGTAGGGCTAGGGTGGAAAGAGGGTGGAAAGGGCCATTCTCTCAGCCATTCCCACCCGAGCAGACTGGCAGGACGCTGGGGCCTTGCCTCCTAAGTCTCAAGGTTCTTGCCACCCACAGGCTTAGCTGGAAGCCCTGCTGGAATCTCAGCAGACACCTGCCAAGGTCACAAAGCTGGGAAGCAGTAGAGCTGCAAATGTCTTATGTCTCCAAGGTTCCTGCTCCAAGTAGCATGCAGTTGCGAGCAGATCCAACACAGCCTTCCTCAAAATGCCCTTAGGGCGTTGCATGTTTATCTGTGGAGTTATTTATTGCAAAGCTAACGTGTGCTCCGCACAGTACAGGCATGGTGTGTGAGTGGGGTGGGGCAGGATCCTGCCCTGGAGATGCAAGCAACCCCACGTGACGTAACAACCACCTGAACAGATGCTAAAATGTGTGACATAGATTATTAATGCAATAGGAATTCAGACGCCAACCGGTTGAGAAAATGGTACAACAAGTAAAGTACTCTGAAATTATCACTTTTTCTGTTGCTGGTTCTAATGTTCTCCCTGATGTTGTTGAGTCCCATAAACTTCAGAAAAGAGTAACATATTGGTTGTCGCTCATCACATCAAAGAGCTGTTCAAAAATGGGATGTGCCAGGTACTCACTGTGTCAGCCCTAAAGCAAGACGTAAACACTTCCATTGTTACGATTAGGGGTAGTAAAAATAAAAAGAATATGCAGATTGCTGATAAGGAAGGTAGGGGAAAATGGGAAGAAACCTCTAACCACTTAAATGGGGTAGGAGATTCCTGAGGATAAAAAGGACCCACATGAGGAGGCTAGGCTAAGGGATGCAAAATACAGACTGGAGGCTTTGAAGACAGGCTTTACCAAAGCTAGTTCCCTCCCCCGCCCCCAGGTCCTGTTAAGTCCCTGCTGTGAGAAACACATGGCACAGAAGTAAGCCCTGGATGGTGGGGAAGTGAACAGTGGAGCACGTGCTTTGATTTAAATCCATATGATGCTTCAGTTGCTTTTTTGCTGGAAAGACCAACCAGCCAACAATACAAACACGGATAAAGTAAAAAAAAAAAAAAAAAGCCCCCCTGGTTTTCCCAGCTCCTCAGCTCACTGTGAACTGTGGGGTACGGATGTTGCTAAACATTTTTAGCAAAAATGGACAAACATAATAAAAGATATTGTCCATGTGCTGTTCTTACAGAAATGAGATTCTACTAGGCATACTGTATGGCAATGTGCTCTTTTTACTTACTGAAGTGGCTTAACATCTTCTTGACTCAGCCCGGATAGAGCAGCCTCATCCTCTGTAACGGCAGCTTCACAGTCTGCTGCTGGCTGCGCTAGTCTCTGAACCAGCACCGCAGTGAGGGATGGGCAGGGGGGTTCCAGGTTCTCTCCATCTCAGACAACCCTGCAATGAAAATCCTCGTTCCTATTGAGCTCTTTTTTTTTTTTTTTTTTTTTTTTTTTTTTTTTTTTTTTTGCGGTACATGGGCCTCTCACTGCTGTGGCCTCTCCCGCTGCAGAGCACAAGCTCCGGACGCGCAGGCTCAGCGGCCATGGCTCACAGGCCCAGCCACTCCGCAGCATGTGGGATCCTCCCGGACCGGGGCACGAACCCGTGTCCCCTGCATCGGCAGGCGGACTCTCAACCACTGCGCCACCAGGGAAGCCCTAAAGAAAATTTAAATAAATAAATAAATAAAAGCTGCGTGTGCACATTGTCTTTTGTGCTTCAAGAAGCCTCTCTTATGTGACTCTAAGGCCAAAATATGCGCTTTCTTCTTTTGTTCCTTAGAGGCGGAGAGATTTCCTCCAAATGGTCCTGGATGCCCAACACTCCACCACCTCCGTGGGCGTGGAGAACTTTGACATGGTCAGACAAGTCTTCTCTGCCACTGAATGCACAGTGAATCCTGCCCAGCAACACCAGCCCAGACTCCTGTCCAAGCCTTTGACTGTGGATGAGGTCGTGGGCCAGGCCTTCATCTTCCTCATCGCTGGCTACGAGATCATCACCAACACTCTCTCTTTCGCCACCTACCTCCTGGCCACCAACCCTGACTGCCAAAAGAAGCTTCTGAGAGAGGTGGACCATTTCAGCGAGAAACATGTGAGTCCAGTTGTCCATGTGATTGTATGTTCATAGAAGTGAAACTTATTTTTGATAACCATCTTGCTAAAATCACATTCTAAGTTTATAAGGGTGCCATGGCCCACCTTCTCCATCTCTCTGGGTTAACAAGTAAAATGGAGTGCTCAGAACAACAGGGAAAAAGAAAAAAAGAAAAGAAAAATTGTCCCATGCCTTCATGGTCTGGGGTGGTCCATGAAACCAAGCCTGGCTCAGAGAAGCTGCAGGGTCCCAGGCAGTCAGGGTCAAAGATCAGGGATGGGGAAGGAGGCCTGGTTTCCCAGTGCTCTGTCTGTGGAGTCTTCATGCTCAGGGAGGTGGATGTGAGCCAGAAAATGGAGCCAAGTGGAAGGCAGAAGCAGGCCTAAGGATGGGCCAAGTCAAAGCCGGAATGGAGATGGCGTGAGTGCTGAGGAATAGGTCTGTGCATGGAGTGATGTGAAACAGGGCCAAGTCCAGATTCTGGATATTCCTTCTAGATGGGGCTGCTCTTTGCTGGACTGGAAGCAAACTTCCAAAGGTGCTGAGCTCGGCTACTTTTTTTTCTGGGTGCTTATGTGTGTACTGCTTTGACTTATAAGTTGTTAAAGAAAGTCATTTAAAAACTCTGTGCTTTAAAAGGAAGACCACCGGGCTTCGCTGGTGGCGCAGTGGTTGAGAGTCCGCCTGCCGATGCAGGGGACACGGGTTCATGCCCCGGTCCGGGAAGATCCCACATGCCGCGGAGCGGCTGGGCCCGTGAGCCATGGCCGTTGAGCCTGCACGTCCGGAGCCTGTGCAAAAACTCTGTGCTTTAAAAGGAAGACCACCATAATAGAAATCTTTCTAGTACATTCGGATGTAATGACTATTACATGCACAATGTTGGGAGGAGGCCTGTTCAGTTATTGGAACCGTCAGAAATTTTTTTCATATATTGAGCTGAAAACTGCTTCCCAGGAAATTCCACTTCTTTATCCCACTGGGGAAAGTAGATGCAAGGTGAGCCTTATCTTTTGAAAACTGCACTACCTGTGTTACTAATTGCTTCAACTTCTGGCTCACCATGAGCTTATGGTCCACGTAAAGTTCTGTGACGTTATGACATCCGTCAAGCCCGGTGTCCCCAGTCCACTGTTTGGACCATTGATTTTCTGAGCACAGGTGCAAGAGTTTAGATTTATCCTTATTATTGCTCAAGTCAGCCAAAATAATTTTGAATCTTGATTCTACCATCTGTCATATTAGCAATTCCTCCAGCTCTGTGTCATCTGAGACTTGCTAAGCATGTCTCCTATTTCATCCAAGTCATTGATTAAAATGTTGAGCAGGACAGGTCTTCCCTCCAGGTTGACATTGATCTATTAATCAATATTCTCTGGGCATGGAGTCTCAACAAGCCATGAATCCGTTAACCCTACTACCTACTTCCACCACCCATCTCATCCCATTTCATAGGTAGTTGTGGGTTTTTTTCAGTTGAGGAGGTAAAGGAGGAAGGACCAAAGATGATTGGGGTACACTACTGCAAGAGAAATAAGGGGGGCTGAAGGTATATTAGGATGCAGTTAGGGCAGGAAACAAAACCCCAACCCCAAATGATTTAAATACACACATACAAAGGAGGGAGGTACTTATTAATACAGATCATTGAGCAGCTTAGGGGTAGATGTGGCTTCAAGCAAATCTTTATCGAGGCTCAAAGATAGGCTCAGGTCCTAGTTTCTCCCCACTTCTTGGTTGTGCTTCCTTCATACTGGTCCCATTCTCAGTTGTGCCCTCCTCTTGAAGTCCCAAGCAGCCTGCTAAGAACACCTGGGACTACAGGTTTCCTTGCTCATAACCAATGGAGAAGAGAGCCTGTGACCCCAAATTCTCAGCAAGAGTCATCAGGTTCACTCTGGTCAGAATGCTTAAGTCACTGCCCATTCTTGAACGGACTATTGTGGCCAGGGGAATTGGGGCATGGATGGGCTTCAGTCAATCAATCCCACCCCCAGAGTCAATTGTACCCAAGTCAGATGTCTGCAGAACTTGGGAGAACGACCTCCCAGAGGAAGCCCCGACAGCTATTCCAGGAAGGCGGTCAAGGCAGGAGAGGGTGTTTAGCCCCCGGTCTCCAATAAACCAGAAGGCAGGTCAAACTAAAGACTTTTAAACCATCTAGAGAGTGGTCAGCCATGTAGTGGACATGGTAGTGGGTTGGAGAGGGGACAACAGCTCTGAGAGATAGAAGTCATGATCCTCACCTTCAGGGAACTTAATTGCCAAATAAAACAATAAGTTACGTCTCTTACAACAATCCCTCCTTCCAAATGAACTGCTCCAGGGCAACAGAAGGCAGCACTTAATCAAGTCTAGAATGTGTGGTGTCATTCACAGAGCTTGGGGCTCCAGGAGTCTGTCCCACAGTTACACTGGGTACGTTCACCTGCACAGGGAGGGTTTCCATAGGCCTTCATTCAGAGGCCCTCACGCACACAACTTCTTACCTCTGACATGACCTAGACTGACCTTGACCTCAAGGAGGGTGATTCGATCTCACTAAACCCTGGCCTCCTTCAAATCCCCCCAGCCTAGGATGGGGGCTTCTTTACCCAGAGAACGACCTCCCATGAGGCTGTGCAGAAGGCTGCCAGGCACTGAGACCCTATGGGCAAATAAACAGATTTCAGGAGGTAAAGTTTTTCAAACTTTAATGTACGTAAAATCATCTGGGAAGATTGTTAAGATGCAGAGTCCAGGGCCCTTCCTGCAGAGATTCTCATTCCATAAGTCTGGGCCAGGGCCCAGGAACCTGTATTTTAAATACACATCCCAAGTGATTCTGACACAGGCAGTCCCTGGTTCCACCTTGAGAATACAGCCTTGGACTCTCAGGGTCCAGAGCCCTGCCCCAGCCATGAAAGCCCCTGGGTCATTTTCCTTCTCTAGGTAACAGGTGGGACTGTCTCTGAGAAATGGGAATATATAGAGCTGGTCTTCTTAAAAAATAAATTTGGTAGTCACAATAGTGTTAAAAGTTGTATAGCCTTGCACGTGGTACACACGCAGTAAATATTTTCAGGTTCTCTTTTCTTTTCTTTTTTTTACTGTAATCAGAGTTCTGTTAATATGGGCCATCTGACGGAACATGGAAATGCAGATTAGATGTTCACACATTAGATATTTTCCTGAAAATATTCCTGAAAATTTGCATGTAAAGTATGACTTGTGATAATTTTCCTGCTGGTTTCCATTCAACAAATATTTTCTGAGTGCCAGTTAATACCAGAGTCAGGCTCCAGACCCTACACTCAAGGATGTTCTGACCTAATTCTTCCATGATATCCCTGTAGAGCCCTGCACATCTCATTAGATGGTCTTCCCTTGTATTTGTCAATGAGGTCACTGGATTTGAGCTCTAGAGTTTCTCTTCCCTGAGCCATACCCTTTTTTTAGCAATGCCCTAAGAGAATCCAACAAAAGCTATGCTTTCTGCTGACAGTAATAGAAAACTCAACCGAGGCTGGCTCAGAGTTTATTGACCCATGTAACTGAAAACTCCAGAGTAAGGCTGCCTTCAGGTATGGCTTGATGCAGGGGCTCAAACTCCGTCACTGAGACGCAGGTTTCTGTCTCTCCCCCTCTCTCAGCTCCACTCATGCTGGGCACACTCCGTTCTTGGACAGGATCTCCCCTAGTGGTCTCAAGACAGCTGTGTAACCAGTATGTTGAACAGCCTAAGTGAACATGGAATCCTGAACATGGAATCCTTTTATGTTTTTTCCAATTATTTCTTTTAAATATGCTCTGACAAATCTCATCCCCTTTCCTTGATGATACTTCGGACAGATCGCAAAGGTTTCTGTTCCCTTTGGCATTAAATAGCTCAGCAGTCTGGTCCAGGTTAAAACTTCAGTCTCAGACCCAGTTCAATGCCCTTCCATCCCTTAGCTCAGGCTGACCTATGGCCTGAGGAAGCTGTCTGGGGGAGGGGGTGTGGTCTGTTCTTCACCCACCTTCCTCTCCTTCCCCCGTGTCTCCTGTACCCCCATCTCCTCCCAGGGGTGGGGCTTCTAACAGATCCCTAAATCCTGCCTGAAGGGGGCTTCTCTTAGCCCCTCCCCTGTGGTATGAAGGTATGTGGCCTCTGGTATGAAGCGGACGGATGCAGGCGTTATTCAGAGGGCTGACTCCTGCGACCACCCCATATATCCCCACAGTTCCCTGATGGGGGAGGGGCTCCTGCCTCACAGGTTCTGGGTGCTGGGGTCTCCTGGTGGCAGCCAACCCTCTTAAGCAGGGTACTGGCAAGGTGGCTGGAGCTGACCAATGATGCCTTGCAGTATCTGAGTGGCACACAGGAGTCACACATCATGGCCACACCCACAGGGGCTACTCCCTCTGCTGTCCCCACTCTGTGCCCTGACATCTCTCTCCAGTTACTTTTCCTTTGCTCAAATAGGTAGAGAGGGGCTTCCTTGGTGGCACAGTGGTTGAGAGTCCACCTGTCGATGCAGGGGACACGGGTTCGTGCCCCGGTCCGGGAAGATCCCACATGCCACGGAGTGGCTAGGCCCGTGAGCCATGGCCGCTGAGCCTGCGCGTCTGGAGCCTATGCTCCGCAACGGGAGAGGCCACAACAGTGAGAAGCCCGCGTACTGCAAAAAGAAAAAAAAAAATTGGTAGAGAGGGCAAATGAACAATTGTGCTGCATCAGCAGGCGGCTGCCTCGTCTCTCTAGGAACGGTTCTTTTGGAGTGCCCCCCGACCTCCTTGACTCAGGACAGGAGAACTCTTCTCCAGGCTGAAGACCCCTTGCTCTGATACGTTTTCCTTAAGTCCCTCTCATCTTTTCATAGGCTGAGGATAAGGGCAGTGGACAGCTGGTTCAGGTCCAGCATGAAGGCAGAGTCTCTGTCCTGGAGGTTCTCAGTGAAAGTCTCGCAGCATCTCACTGACAGAGACTGGGTCACGCGCCTGCCTCTCAGCCCATCACCGGGGCTGAGGGGAATATGATGCTCTGAATGGCTTAGACCTGGGTCACTCCCCATCTCTGGAGTTGGTGCCCAGAAGGGGCCTCGCCGGAGCCACTCAGAGCTCAAATGGAGGAGGAGGGGGTCCCTAAACCCCTGTTACTAGAAGTGGGGTGAGTGGCTGCTGGGTGGCCAGAAAACAGTGTGTCCACCCATGTACATGGAATCCATGGTCTCCAGATTAGAAGCTCCCACTTTCAAATTCTGTGCTATGCAATCACCCTCACCTTTCCCCTGAACCTGTAAAAACCAGCTTTCCAAAGGTGAAGGTATAAATCCAACAGTGACTAGTACTTCCTGGCCTTTTGCATTTCTAAATGATGTGTACTTCTTGTAAATGATGTGGCCACTTCACACCAAGTGTCTGGTGATGTCCACAGAGCCAGCCAATGCTTCCTTATTGGTTAGAGTGATGCCCGGGTTGGCAGTTGGCCTCATAGCATCCTTTACCAGTGAAGACGGGAAATTGTCAGTGGTGAGGCCACTAATTCAGGGGCTCTCCTTGCACAGAACTAAACTTCTGGCACATATGGGGACACTCCAAGGCCATCCTTCACTATTGGGGATTATCTTGATACATGCTTTACAACCCACGCGTTCAGTGCGGTAATACCCCATCTCTCACCACCCTTTTTGACTCAAGTGGCCTTGATTGCTTTTCTCCTTTCAGGGCAGAGATCTCTGTTCCAGTAAAAAATACAGCTATAATACAGTCTATAATGCATGCCTCAGGGCTGCTTCTTTCTAGAACATGTATGTTTTCTCCCAAATCATCTGGCTTTGGAATTGTGTCTGGCCTCCCTTCCTTTCACAAAACTTTCTTTCTCAAGTCACCAATCTCATGGAGAACTCTTTTTTCCCCATGTGTTTCCTTAGTCATCTTAAAGGGGAGGTACCTTCAATAGTGGAGGGGTGGGGAAAGATTTGGACCATTTGGACCACTTGTAAAATTGAGAAAACACACAAATTATTTAATAAGACCTCTGTAGTATGGATGCTTCATTGTGTTCTCCAATATCTAATTTTGAAAAGGATGAGTAGAAAAAAAAAAACTTTCCATATAAATTGTTTTTGCTAGAGCTTTAGCACTTTATGTTGAAATTATTGACTTTTGATCTGGCTAAACCATTCTCTTTCCTTCTCTTTGGTGCCGGACTGTGGCAGCCAAAATTTATGACCCATTTTCCTTCTGCTTAATTTGTTGTTATAAATCAGCTGTGCAGAATCCAGTTGTAAATTTATCACAAATTGGACTAGATTGATATACAACCTCTCTTCAGGATAATTTGAACACAGTTATGCCTTAGAAGGAAGGCCAAATTCTTAAAACTTCTCTTGAAGAGCTGCTTTGTAACCATTATAAATACCTAATTAAAATACAACTTTTTCTCTTAAGGATAAAAGAACATTCTATGCTGGGTATTTCAGCTGATTAGCTCATGCTGCTAATGTGAGCAAGGTTGAGGATTTGTTCCTTGAAGTAGCCAGAGGATCTCAAAGGAAAAAAGCATATTCTGTGGCTACACACACACACACACACACACACACGCACGCACGCACACACAGAGTCATTTTGCCCCATCCAGCTGTTTCATAAATACATGTCCTTTTTCACAGGGGTAGGGTTGGGTGGAAAAACTGTGAATATCTTAACACAAATTCATCTTCACTATGGAAAAACAAAGTCTCCCAGTTTGGATTCCATTCAGGGTCAATCTTCAGGGTCATTTTCACAGGGAGTAGGCCAATCTTAAATTTGGTTTTAAGATTCAAGTGAAAAACTGGAAATGGGTTTTTCCCCGTTGAGAAGGTTTCCTGCCCTACGTCCAGGTCTGCTGGGGCCCTGCTGTCTGACAGTTTAGGAGGGGTACACTCAGCTGCTCCCCTGATTCAATCTCCCAGCCACACAGGGCTTAGTGGTTCTTGTGGGAGCTTCCCTTTCCTACAGATCCCATAATAGTACAACAGAACACAACGCAACGAGGTACAAAGCAAGAGATAGGAACAAAGAACACCTTACAGCTCTAAAGTCAAACTGTGAAACAGAGACGAGGACGGGGACCCTGGCACGGTGAGGGTAGTGTCCACAGACGGCAGTACCAGCCTCAGAGTGGAACGCCTCAGAATATAATGTACAGGGCTTCCCTGGTGGTGCAGTGGTTGGGAGTCCGCCTGCCGATGCAGGGGGCACGGGTTCGTGCCCCGGTCCGGGAAGATCCCACATGCCGCGGAGCGGCTGGGCCCGTGAGCCATGGCCGCTGAGCCTGCGCGTCCGGAGCCTGTGCTCCGCAACGGGAGAGGCCACAGCAGTGAGAGGCCCGTGTACCGCAAAAAAAAAAAAAAAAAAAATATATATATATATATATGTATACATACATACATATATATATATATATATAAAATGTACATATGAATCCCGTGGGGATCTTGCTAAACTGCAGGTTCCGACGCAGTAGGTCTGGGGTGGGGCCTGAGACTCTGCATTTCCAGCAAGTTCCCAGGTGACGCTGATGCTGCCAGTCCATGGCCCACACTCTGAGCAGCCAGGTTCTAAACCCTAAAGACTGCACCTCCCTTCATTGTGATGTGCGTAGCAAGTATTTATTTCTAATGAGAGCTAAAGTACTGATGTTCTCCCAGTGATTTACCTTTTGTTAATAAAGTAAAACAGTTTCAAAATTATTCCAACGATAATGGTGTCACTCTCACTTGACTGAGTGAGAGAGAAAGTGATGCAGGAATTAATTCTGGATGTGTCTTCAGAAGTGTATTGCCTATAACCCTAAAATCATCTTGCTTCCTTAAATACAGTTGCCCCTTGAACAACACAGGGGTTAGGGGTGCCAACCTGCTGCACAGTCAAAAATCTGCATATAACTTTTGACTCCCTGAAAACTAAACTACTTAGCCTAAGTAATAGTAGGCTAACAAACTCAGCCTACTATTGACTGGAAGCCTTACAGATACCATAAACAGTCAATTAACATATATTTTGTATGTTATATTATACACTGTATTCTTACAATAAAGTAAGCTAGAGAAAAGAAAATGTTAAGAAAATCATAAGGAAGAGAAAATACATTTACAATACTGTCCTGTATTTATCAATACTGTAAGCTTACTTCGTCTGTTTATAAGACGAATCATCTGTCAGTACCTGCATCAATATTGTCTTATATGATACAAAACACTGTAGATGTTATAGGTGCTACTAACACTAGACATCAAAAAGGAAAAGATAATGTTAAAAAGAAATTCATATTTATTTACAGGTATAATGATTCATGCATTGATAATGAAGAAGCAGCAATATGCTTGCTTTATGGTAGCCTAGCCTATATACTAATCGTTATAAAAGTTTGTATGGCATACAGTATTATAGTCACATTCATAATACAGTATTGGAAACATAGTTACATTTTTTTAAAAAACCACTGACCCATGATGACAGGCTGATAAAGTTTCTCTAATTATGAGAGAAGCATACTGTATGTAATATAATTATTTGAAAGCAAAGTTATAGAACAGTAAGAAAACTAACACATTATAAAATTTTATATTAAATATCACCTTTATGCCTATGTAAGGATAGACTAGTATCTACATATATTTCATGCGTGCATGACATACCTTTTTCTTGATTTTTTTGATATTTCTAGGCTACGTGGTTTGTAAGTTTTTTTCAAATTGTCACAAATTGCCAACAATTTTTCCAAAATATTTATTGGAAAAAAACTGCTTATAAGTGGACCCGTGTAGTTCAAACCCGTGTTGTTCAAGGGACAACTGTAATGTCCTCTGGAGTCGGGGGTGGGGCCTGGGGGGGAGCTTTTGAGTTGATTTAAAGTTGTTTTCAAGGCAGATGAAAGTGGCAACCAAAGCCTTCTCTCCAGATTCACATGTAGACTGGGGATCTGTCACATTCGACAGGCACCCACCTGGCTGGACCTTTCAAGCAGGGAGCTCCATCTAGACCATATGCACCTCTAAGGAGCCCCTGGTGTATACGAGAGCTTTGGGTGTCAATTGAGAGGCCATGTCAAAGCACCACGGTCAAAGAGAACTTCCCTGATGCTCTCTCCCCGGGGGGCCCAGAGCCAAACCTGTACTGCAGAAGCAGGGGCTACAGTGGGAGACCTTGGAATGTGTCCAACTTGCTCACTTCCTGTCCTTCTTTCTGGAAGTGTCTGACCCAGAGAAGCAGACTCTCTCACCCTTCCCTGGCATCCCAACAACCAATACCAGAGCAGAGAAGTCTTGACAGCCTACAAGAGGGGCCTCTCTGGTGTGTACCTGGATCTCCATCTTGGAAGTTAAGATTTGTGGCTACTGCTCCCAAAGCACCAATTCTGGGAAGGAAGAAGGAAGACAGGATGGGAGGCATATCTGTGCCCCATCATTAGACAATGCAAGAGTCTCCAAAACAAGGTGAACAGCTAACCTGGACCGGGGACAGAGGTCTCAATTTTAAAGTTCTCAGATACATACACCACCCAGGGCTCAAATTCTTCCACATCGGCTGGAGACATTCAAAGCCCATGGCCACAGTGACCCCTGGGGAAACTGACCTGTCTTGACTTTGAACTGCCCCCAGGGGCTTCAGCGATGGCAGCCACATCCCCCGGGCTTGTGCCGTCCAGAACTCAAGAGATCCGGGCAGCTCCCTGGCCTCTTGCTGTCTTTCCTCTCCCTCCTCGTCGACCCCATTTCTCTGTTTTCTCTCTTTTCTTCAATGTTCGCAGCACCATTTAGCCTTCTTGCTCTCTCTCTTTCCCTGATTCTTATTCTGGCTTTAGGATCCAGAGAGACACAGAAGCTTCCCCACTCCGCCCCGTGACCCACTGCCAACTTGGGAGCCCCTGGCCATCCCAGAAGCCTGTAACTGCACGGTGATGTCCCACTATGGGTGCACTGTGGGTGGTCAAGTGGGAGGCTGGTTGGAAGCAGGAGGGACTTGCAAGTGTGCCTTCTGGGCCACCCGGCTTAACCAAGTGTGGCACTTCAGCACTGTGAAGTGCTGTGAATTTTTAGCAGTTAATGCTCCAACTCCCACCCTCCCTTGAAGAGATGTTCCCCCTGGGAATGGGGCACACCAATTAGCATATATTTGGCATCTTTCATGTGGCGACTCAGAGTATTTTATATTCAATATCTGGGCCTCTAGAGGGGCCAAGCTTTGCAAAGCAAATAAGCTGGCGGCGTTGGTTCATATCTATCCAGAAAAGCGAGAATTGAAAACAAACTTGGGAAAGTGAACTCCACAGATGAAGCTTGGTGTTCTGTGGGTCCGCTTGGCATTGAGCTAGATTCTCAACCGAATGGCTCATTTATTTAACTACCGCTCACATTATGGGCTCTTAAGACATCAAAAGTATGCATTTTATTCCCAACAATTGGCTTTTGGAATAAACAAATAAACACATACTTTTTAAAAAAACGTCACTGGACTCTGTTGACCAGTGGCGGAGTAGGAACTTCAGAATGGTGACATCCCGGGCAAATGTAAAGACTTTTTAGATCTACCCATCACTAGGCATCAAATTTCGCCATTAGGAGGTGCTTCCTTTGTTTCAACACACATCCATTATTAAATGCCACTGCTCTTGGGAGGGGTGATGTACTCAAGTCCCCACTAGGGCATCAGCCCCATGAGAGCAGACTCTGCTTGTCACACTGGTGTATCCCAGGGCCCCCAACCGTGCCTGGCACACAGGAGGCTTGCGACAAATAGGTGACGAATGAATGAATGTTCACTCCTTTTCTAACTGGAGACTAACCCAAAGCAAATTTGAGGGAGGGAGTCGTAGGGAGGTTACTGCAAGCTAGAAGGAAGGAAGCAGACCAGAATCAGCGAGAGAAGGCACTGCCGAGGGAGATGCGGGCAGGTGAGAGGGCACTCGAGGCCCCTACAGACCTAGTCGTGCTCCCACAGGGCTTCTGTGGGGCTCAGAACCTGTCATGCCAAGGAAAGGAGGGAACCTGGGCACTCAGGGTCCAAGGAGACTTTAGAGGCCATGTAGGGCAGCCTCCCACCCAGGACCGAAATCTGAGAGAAGGGCATGCCCCTCTGCTTGAATGCTCCCAGGAGCAAAGAACTCACTACCTATCGCCCTCCCATTATCCTTGATGAAGCTCTCTCTTCCTTACTGAGGGTTGAAATCTGCCTCTGCTGATTGCCCATCCACTTGCCTTTTTCCTACTTCTCTCTCAGTTCATGGTATTTGTCCACTAGCAATCAGCAAATTAATAGTTTCTGTCTAGGGGGCCACTTCCACACTCACTCATAATCTGTCATCAGGCATCTCAGAGACAGAGAGAGGAAGGAAAATTGGGAAATCAGTAGAGGATAAAGAGACCTTTCTAAAATGTTTGCTTGTGGTCCAGACAGTCCATTTACTTTCAGTTTTCTGGTCAGTCTGTTTTGCCCCAGGACTGTGGACAGCATTACGTTTTGTTTTGTTGTGTATTGTGTTTTCTTTTCCCCCCAGCATTATGGTTTATAGCTGAATATGGTACATGTGACAATATCAACCACGTGAGCCTCCTACTTCAGGCATAGGAATATTCCAGATCAGAGAGAATGTCTGACTCCCCTATGAATTGCAATGTGTAAGGTTTATAAAGTTAAGCACTTAGAATTCTGTCTTCAAAATTTAAATATTTAGATTGGGTCTCTAGGACACAAAAGGCAACACCTGTTTCTCACTCGCTTAATTTGATTTTTTTTTCTTCTTTTTGGTAGCACAAGTTGATTTTCAAAGCCTCATTCCTTGAATGTTCCCTATAGGAGAAATGTAATTAAACTCCACTGGCCTCCCCCTGCTGGGACCAAGCTGGGGCCAGAGCTGTAGGAAACATAAGACAGATACCCTGCGCAAAGAATCCTTATTATAAGGATGAGAAGAGAAATCAACCTCCCTCTGGTTATGAGCAAGAAGCTTTAGAAGGCCACCCAGGCTCTTTTTGCAATGGGCTTAGTCTCCAAGACATTTTAATTAGTAATTTAAGACTGGAAGGAAGAGGATCAACTCCTCACCGCCTCAGTGATAGGCAAGGACTTCAGCTCCACGAGAAACTGGTTCAAGTGCTGAGAAGGAGGGAGGCCCGGCGGGAGGGTGGTTCTCGACAAACTTTTTCATGGAAATGGCACAGCTAGGTATCCTGCCCCGTCATTCACTGTGTTTGGGGTCCCACTCGTTGAAGGTGGTTCTCAGCCCTTACCGCGGACAGGCATTGCCTCTTGCTGAGATACCTGGCAGGTGGCGAGCCAAGAAGCACTCACTTAGGGAGGGGCTCTCAATCACACTTGCACAAACCTCGACTTCTCTGTGACTGAGGAGCACTGCCCCCCAAAGTGCCAGGCCCAGCCCTGCCGAGGGCCCACATGGGGGCATAGAGCTGCTACTCACTGGCAGTGTGACGTGGGTGACTGGCATAATCTCTTTGTTCCTCAGTTTTCCTATCTGTAAAATGGGAATAGCAACAGTGTGTAGCTCATAAGTCTGTCGTGAGGCCTAAATGAGTGAATCCATGTACGATTCTGGGCACAGTGCCTGGGTATTTATATATATATATCCCCCTCTACTCTCATCCCCTCTCTGTGCATCAGTTTCCTTATCTGTGAAAGGACTAGACCTCTTCTCTGCTGGCAGTGATGACGATGATGATGATGATGACTGAATGTTTACATGCCAGGCCCTAAGCTGAATATTTTACATACAAAAGTTAACTTGATTCTCACGATAACTTTATGAAGTAGCAACTATCACCATCCCCATTTAAATGATGGGAAAAGACAGGCTGTATAAGTCAGGGATCTCCAGAGGACCAGAACCAATAGGAGAGAGAAAGCGGGTAAGAGAGAGAGGTTTGAAGGAGTTGACTCCTTCCATTGTGAGGCTAACATGGCCAACATCTGCAGGACCGGCCAGCAGGCTGCAAACTCGGGCAAAATTCGATCATGCAACCTTGAGGCAGAATTTCTTCTCTAGGAAACCTCGGTTTTTGCCTTCAGCTGATTGGATGAGGCTCATTTCCATTATCAAAGGTAATCTACTTGGGGCTTCCCTGGTGGTGCAGTGGTTGGGAGTCCGCCCGCCGATGCAGGGGACACGGGTTCGTGCCCCGGTCTGGGAAGATCCCACATGCCATGGAGCGGCTGGGCCCGTGAGCCATGGCTGCTGAGCCTGCGCATCCAGAGCCTGAGCTCCACAACGGGAGAGGCCACAACAGTGAGAGGCCCGCGTACCACAAAAAAAAAAAAAAAAAAGGTAATCTACTTAAAGTCAACGGATTGTAGGTGTCAGCCACAACTACAGAATATCTTCACAGCAACACTGAAATTAGTGTTAGGTTAAATAACAGGGCACTACGGCCTAACCAAATAGGCACAAAAGACTAACCATCACAGAAGCATTCAGAAAATAAGCAACTTGTCAAAGGTCAGACACTAGGAAGGGCCTAGTCTGGACTGGAGCTCACATCTCCAGCCAGTCAATCTCTGTTCTTCTCAGCACTGTCTCTAGCGTTCATGAGTCTTCAGTTATTCCTCAATGGCGTGTGCCCCGCCTCGGGGGGAGGGTCAATGACAGCGCCAGCATTTCGCTAAAGAGGGGCTACCGGGCTGCCTTCGGGGATGAGTGGCTTGCAGTTGTGTTTGCACCACACATTCATGGCATCGAGAACATGCCAACTGCCCAGGGCACACAGCGTCACTGCCCAACTTTACCAGCGCCATCTTTGCCCTGTCATCCTGGCTCTTGGCCTTAAGGATAATACGTTTTCCTGGAAGATCCTGGGTTTCTTGTGGCTTTTTCAGGGTCCGTTCTCTGAGTTTATGAATTCTTTCTTCATGGCCCACAGAGTCGAGATGAAGAGCACGGGAACAGCTTCTTCCCTGATGCTCATACATCCCTGGACGCTTACCCTACGAGGCAGGAACATTCCTGAAGCAGGAACATCATACCCCCAGGCTGCTTTCTACCTCTGCAGACACCCTTCTTGGTGCTTTTCTCACTTTTCCATGAAGCTGATCTTGTCTCATTCATTGTAGAAAGTTCTCCTCCTGCCACCCCAGACTTTCTCTTTGGGTCCCATGACCCTGGAATTTCTCATTAGCTGCATTTCCTTGTACTTCACTGTCACTGTACTCTTTGGTAAAGAGCATGAAATGTGCATCTGAGATGTCTGTCTGGCAGCCTCATTGCCAGCCTGCTCCCCACCCCACCCCGACCCCGTCTGTCCATCCCTAGTGCCACGGTGGAGAGGGGCACTGTCCTCCCTCTGCCTGGGTCTCTACTGGACGCCAGATTTGATGCTCTCCTGGCTGGAACCAGCTGTTAACTGCTGCTGAAGCCATTTGCATCTTGATTTAGGCAAGTCCTTGGGAAATGGTCAAGAGCCAGGGAACAGCCCTGCATCCTGAGACTGCAGAGGTGCTGCCTGCCCCGCGCCCAGAAGTGGGCTCTTCCTGCCTGACCCCTCCCTGACATCACTGCCACATGCCGCTGCTACCCTCGGACGCCACACAGAGCAGGACCTCCCCGAGTTCCCAGAGTCTCTGACTGAAGTGGGCTGAGGCCTGGGGTTATAGAGCAGACCCCAGCCCGCCTCGGTGCAGAATCTGACTTCAGGCAACGAGAGACGCGCTCACACTTCCTTCTCTCATCCACGCAGCAGCTCAGACCAAGGGCCCACATGCACATCAAGGCCCAAGAGCCGCCAGGGGGATCCCCACGTCCTTGAGCACTTACCAAAATTCCCACTTGCTGGGATCCACCCCAGAGGTTCTGACGTAGTTGGCCTGCCATGAATCCCAGGCATCCCTTCTTTAAAAGCCCCCAGGTGATTCTAAGATGCAGCCAGGTAAAGAGCCATTGCCATACTCCCATGAGGTATATACGCAAACTTAACTTTAACAGTGACCTCGGCTTGCATTATGAAGGACAAGACTAATTTTATAAATACGCTGCATAATGACTGCAGCTGCTTTTTGCTTTTTAGAAGGTCACTCACTCATCGGGTCACCAGAAAGCAATGGGTTTTCTGTGACTGTTCTGTCATTCAGATCCAGCCCATCCAGAGAGCCAAGAAACAAAAGCCCTGCCCGGCGAGCCCCACGAGCCCCACGACGTGGTTGCTCTGGAACACTCAGCAGACCAGCTTGTTTGAAAGAAACTCTTAGAATTACGGTCCTTCAGTCTGGAGGATACCAAACCCAAGAGGTCATCTGGTCTGTGCCCCACCTGCAGGAGCCGGAGAGGCTATTTCTCCATCTTACAGATAGGAGGACTGAGCCCCAGGGAGGCTCCCTCAGGCCACATCTTATCTCTGAATGAAGGAGGTGTGTTTCTGGCTGCCCTGGGCCTGCCCCTCCTCCATCCTCTCACCTTTCCCCGAAAAGCTCCTTTAATGATTCCCCAGCCTGCCCGCAAATTAGTGATTTGTAGACCTAAAAGATAGTAATGATGGTGGTCACCACCCTCATCATCGAAACAGTAAACATTTATGAAGCACCATAATCATTCATCATAAATTTTATGTGGTAAATAAATCTGACCTAACTCTATAAAGAAATCGGCCCTTGCAAACAAGGGATGTTACATTAATTACAAATCTTCCAGAAGCGTCTCATGGAAATGTCTCAGGTTCCATGACACACGTACCTACCATTTGGCGGTTTTGTTTCTGGGCTTGAATCTCTGTGAATTCCTTGTACAGTGTTAGGGCTATCATCCCTCTTCCCTGCTCTCGGTCTGTGACCTGTGGCCGGTTGTAACCCTCTGCTGTTTACGTGAGCTACGTTAAGGCCGGGTGCAGAAACACCCCATGTCCAGCTTGGTTTTATCCAGGAGTGCTCCTCAGGGATCAAATGTTCACTAGAGATTAATACTGATAATAATTATGATGGAGAGAAGAAGAAGAAGAATTACTATTCATTGAACACATGCTCTGTGCCTGGTGCTGGACCAAGCAATTCTAACAGCCAATTTGATATTTTCGAAATATAGAAAATATTTCCCACTTTAGAGATTAGGAAAGTGAAACTTGGAGATTAAGTGACTGGCTCAAGGTGGAAGCAGAGCCCAGATGTGAACTCAGATCCATGCGCTCAGAGCTCCTTGGCACTGTTTTGGGAATGACCACCTGGTCTGCAGGAGATTGTTCTATGACGGCAAATGGTTGGCCACAGCACACCTCTGGGACACATGTATGACCATTTTGCTAGTACTGTGACAGCCGGGTCTCTGCCAGGGTGTTGGGGAATCCCCAAAGTCCTCCTCTCTTGGGTGTCCCCTCCCTGTCCTCTGCCACCAAGTACCTAAGGACATTATCAGAATAATGGCTTTTTTTACTTGGATCTTTGGCTCTGAGAAACCAAGAAATCCTAGTAAGTCAAGATGTGTTTGTCTTTACCATAAAAACAACAAACAGATTAATTTATTTCAACAACCAATAAACAGATCAAACAAAATAAAAATCCATAGCAAAAGAAAGGGAAAAGACCCTAAGCCAAGAAGTACAGTTTCTTTTTACTTAACATCTGACAAATTTATATTCTCCTCACCTGCCCTTGGGTGTCTTAAACTTCTATTAATATTTCCACGTAAAAAAATTTGTTTCCATGTAAAATCTACCATATCAGGAATTCCTCTATTCATTCTGTCCCTTGGGTTTCAGAGAGACAGTTTCTTCCTCTGGGAATAAGTCATATGTCAAACCTGTCATTTATCACCACGTCTAGTAGAATATTTCTTCCTGTCCCTCAAAGTTTAGCTTCAAGCCCACTTAATAAAATCTGTGAATAGCCTGACAAACATCCTCCTTAGGCGCCATGAGATTTCTGGTGAGATAGGCCATAATCTCGCAAAACAAATCCTGCCCATTGCTGGCATCTAAACAGTATCCTGTTAAATGTCCATACTTGCTTTCCTTTTCTACAACTGGAACAAGGATGAAAACATCACCCATGCCTCCAAATCTTATTTCCTACAATGAATTTAAAAGCCTTGGAGATGCAATGCGGGTTTCTTCTGGTTAGTCCATTCATGTCCATGCAAATCAGCTGAAGTGAGAATTGGCCCGTGGGTTTAATCCACCTCTGCTGGTGCTCCCTCTTGGACAGAAGTTTCTAGAAATCAGCACTTCCTAGTTGACTATGTTAGGTCATTAGAGGCCTCTCCCTCTTCAGCTGGGAAAGTCAGTGACCAGAAAAACAACAGATTTCCCCCTTAGAGTTTGTTTTCCTAGTCACTTTCAGAAAGTCAGGAGTCAGCAACCTTAGAAGTAATTTCACTTCCTATCCCCTCCTCCCCCTCTTCTTCCTCCTTCTCCTCTTAGGCAGAATGACATGCTTCTGCTTCTTGACCCCTAGACAGGCTCAGCTGTTGACACCCTGAGTGCAGGATCCTCTTGGTCCTCACAGCTGGGCATATAGTAGGCGCTCAACGTTAGTTGAATGAATGAATGAAAGCTAACATCGAAACAAACTGAGAGATCATTCAACCTAACCCCTTTACTTTGTAGACGAGGAAACTGAGGAAAAGGACATTAGGAGACCACCCAAGACCACGCTGTTTGGGTGTGGTTTCCTGACTCCCAGGCCCCTCCTCGTTTCTCCATGTGTCCTAATAGCCTGTCCTCCTCTCCTAAGACAGAGTGTAGATGGTGTGCCCTTGTCCCTACCCGCCACTGCTGGGGAAGGGAGAGTTCGAATTTGCAGTGGGGGAGCAAGTACAGTACACCCCCAGCACTCAGTGCCTGTATTTTCTCTTCTGGATGAACAAAGAGTCCTTTTTAAATTGTATAGGCCTCACCTGCCTTCCTCCTGTAATTTCTGCTGCAAACAGCCTGCCTTCCAAGCCTGGCCTGGCAATCTTCAAAGATTCCTTAAGGCCATCTGGCTCCCTGCCCTCCTCTGAGCTTCTGCTGTCGGGACCCCTTTGGGGATGTAATGTGTCCTTCATGAGATTTTACCCCTACTTTCCAGAAGAGACACGGGCATTTCATCCACAAATAGTATTTCACATTTTTTAAAAAAATTATAAATGCTTAAAAAAAAAACCCAAAACTGGTGGCATACCAGGAGCCTTCAAGAGGATGACAGTCATCAGTTAAAAAATTAAGCAAATCAGCCTGAAGATAAGGCATATCTATTATGCTCTGAATATGAAATTAGCCAACTGGTGGCCATTTCTACAGTGATGCTATAGAAAGGAAACAGCAGAAATTGCTTTTTTTCCCTTCACCAAGAAACGTGAAGGCAGAGATCAAAAACCACATTTTTTCCCTTCTCGCTTGTCCAGTCAAGCTAACCTTCACGACGCACAGTGTTTATCGGTGGGAAACTGCCAACTTCTAGATGAAAGACAGGGGTGTACTCTCCTGTTTTTCACCACCAAGCTGTGATTCTTCTGAAAGGTATTAAAATGGAGGGAAAACAACAACTGACAACTGGTCACTCACTGGGATTGTTTTTAAGGATTCGAGACAGACTATAAGTAATTCAGTGAGTCACTCACAAAGACCCTGGCTCTGTGCGTTTGTGGCCACAGCATTTGGGCAAGCCAAAGGTAATCAGCGCCACCAAAATGCAGAGCAAAACTCTTATCAGAAGGTGTCATTTTTCTCTAAATGCAATTTTTTTTATCACTCATCTTTTTTTTTTTACATCTTTATTGGAGTATAATTGCTTTACAGTGATGTGTTAGTTTCTGCTTTATAACAAAGTGAATCAGTTATACATATACATATGTCCCCATATCTCTTCCCTCTTGCGACTCCCTCCCTCCCACCCACCCTCCCTATCCCACCCCTCTAGGTGGTCACAAAGCACTGAGCTGATCTCCCTGTTCTATGCGGCTGCTTCCCACTAGCTATCTATTTTACGTTTGGTAGTGCATATATACAATTTTTACTGGAGCGTGATGACATAGTGAATAACTTAACATAAATTTGCATAATACAATACAGCTGTTAATTTATGAGCATATTAAAACACAAGGTTTTGTAGTCCGGGGCACTTAAAAATCTTACACTTTTGAAACTTTCCCTCCTGTTTGCTGTTTATTTATTACTTACTTAGTGTTGCCGGATAAAATACAGGTGTCTGGTTAAATTTAAATTTCTGATAAACAACGAATCATTTTTTAGTATGAGTATGTTTCGTGCAGTATTTGGGACATACTTCTATTAAAATATGATTCATCGTAGATCTGAAATTCACATCTAATTGGATGCTTGTTTTTTTATTTGATAAATCTGGCACCTCGATTCTTGCTTCATGAACACCTGAGCCTCTATTGGCTCCTTGCTGGCAGGGCGAGAGGGACTGTGTGCAGGGAAGGGCCTGATCTCTGGCCCTTGGTATCTTCATGCAGAGTCAAAAGGAGTCAGATTATAGAAGAGACAGTGCAAAGGGGGAAACTGAGGCAGGCAGACAGCTGTGCTTTCCTGGCAGCACTGGGAGGAAATGAGCTATGTTTTTCAAACTTGTTTGACCACAACCCATCATAAGAAATATAATGTATAATTCACCCCAGTATACACATACCTATGTCACTGAAACAAAAATCTTATGAAGCAATAAGTAGTCTTCTACTTGTGATAGAAGACTCTGTCTTCTATTCTGTTCTATTTCATTTTTTAAAATTCTGGGCTTAATCCCCTAAATTGAATTCATAATTCCCTAAAGGACCATAGCCCACATTTTGAAAAACACTGGGTTAGACGGTTACAGGTCAGGAAAGTGAATGAGGAGATTTAAAAAAACTCCACTTTAGGAATGAGGAAACATGTCAGATCAGTTAAGAGACTCTCCAAGTCCATTTCACTGATTTGTGGTCAAACTAGGAATAAAACTTAGGTCTCCCAACTCCCAAGCCTGTGTTTTTGGTTTCATTCTACCACACTTTCTAGCATCCATTTTCCTGTTCTCCAAGTTATAATCCACATTCTGAGAGCCGCATTTTTTGGCTTTATTTTATCTAATTATATTACATCTACACCATTTTGTTATCACTTCATATTCTTCTAAAATTTCCAAGATTTATATAAATTTCTGATCTAAACTGACTATGTCATTGCTTATGACATCCATCTGACTTATATCAACATTTAAACTAATTCATCTTGGTACTTACCCTTTGATCTTGAGCATCTTACTGCCCCCCTGACCCCAGTCTTGTCTAGTGAGACAAGTGCCTCAGGAGATCTTTACAGTGCCTCTTCCCTGTGCCCACCCCTGGACTGGCACTGTCAGAGATATAAGAGAAACATAAGAACAGTAACTATTACTCGTTAGCATTTGTTCTCCCTAATCTATGAAGTTGATAGAGTATCTATTATGAATATTGCCTTTTATAGAGTTGAGAAAACATTGGCTCAGAGAGCTTAAGTGTCTTTCTCAGAGTCACACAGCAAATACAGAACTCAAGTGTTCTTGCTCTCTTACACTCTGTCGTCAGGACATGGAGGTCTGTTAAGCTGAGATGCCTGCAAACTGGCAGGAAAAAGACCTCAAGCCAAGAGATATCATGTATATTGTCTATGTTTCTCACATGCTGAGTCTATATTTTCAGAGCACATACAGAAGTTTCTGGAACCTTATCATTCAGCTTACTATCCTCTCCATAGCCACCCACCCCACACTTTTTATTTTCTTGTTGTAACAGACAAATCTAGAGAAATGCACGGTCTCTGAAGCACCGTTCCCATTCCACCTCTTGCGAGACTACAAGAGTGCACCTTGGCTTGCAGCATCCACATTCAGGGACTCCCTCCAATATTTCTGTTAGCTCAGCAGTCAGTGAATTTGCGCAGGACGTCGGTCTGGCGCTCTCCCTCCACCCCGCGGGATGAGCTTGCCATTTGGCTTCTCCTGGTCCCAGCGGCGCCTGCTTGAGCTGCCAGTGGACAAGGTGGTTCTGGCAACCCCACAGGGCTTGGCGCAGGGCAGTCGCAGCCACCCCTCCAGGGAGGTGCGAAACAACGATGCCCACAGCAAGACCCACAGACAGAATTCTGCAGGTCCATGGCCCTTGTACCAACTGATCTTCACCCATCCTGGATGGAGCCAGGCTGATGGCTAACAGCACGGGCTCTGGGTCAGACTCCCCACCTCAAAGCCAGGCTGAGCCCCCAAAGCCGCCATATGACCCTAAGCTTCAGTTTCCTCAACTGTAAAAGGGGATAATAATCATATCTGATTAAGTGAGATAACACGTAAGTACTCAGCACAGAGCCTGGCACCTAGTGGCCCTCTAGAAACATTTGTTTCCATTTTGGTAGTTTCAAATCTTCCCATTATCCACATCTTACGGATCATTCCAGAAACCCTAAGTGGCCACATGTCCCCTCCGAGTGTTCCTCCCCGCCTTGCCGCCAAGCCCCTACTCCGCCCAGGGTCTCAGCATCTGCTCCCCTCGGAAGAGGGCCCCTCCCCTGCCACCCCTGGGTCCCTCACTGCATGGTTCCTCCGAGTCCCCCCCACTTTCAGCTCAGAACTTTTCTGCCCTCTTTCCTTCCAGCAAGACTCACTCTTTCAACATCCCAGTTGCCAAGACACTATTTTCTGCTAGGGACCAACAAAATGATAAAATTACCAAATCCGAGGACTTGGAAGGATTTCCAAGGATCGTTGGTTGATCCCAGCAACCAAGGCTGGAATGCCCTTTCCCAGGCCCTGCCGGAGGATGACCCTCCAGCTCACTCCAGGAATGTGGGCACACCTCTTCCATCTCACATGGCTGGACCAGACTGCTAATCCACTGATCCGCTTCCCTATAGCTTCCACCCATGGCTTCAAACTCTGGGACCACATAGAATAACCCTTTTTTTTTTTTTTTTTTTTTAATTGGAGTATAGTTGCTTCACAATGTGTGTTAGTTTCTGGCGTGAGACCCAAGCGGGCTTTCTAGGAGCATCTTCAGGGAGAAACCAAGCCAAAGAGCTGATCAGGCCTACCAGAGAAGCGGTCAGTCCAAACTGGCTGGCTGAGGGGCAGAACCCAGGGCACCAGCCTGGATGGACCCGGGGAGGCCATACGAGGCTACAGCTGCAGCAGCGGCAAGCACTCCCCGAGGCCTGTGCAGCCCAGGCAGCGTTAAGTGCTGTCCACGAACCAGGATCTCTGCCAACTACAACTCGATGGAGGAGGATTAGTACTGTCCCCATTTTACCGGGTGAGAAACTGAGGCCGACGGTTAAGTTGGCCACGGTCACACAGCTGGTAAATGGTGAGACATCAATTCAAACATGGGCAGTATGGCTCCTGTGTGCTTTTAAGCTCTGTGTCACCTTGGCTTCCAGGGTGGAAGTTTGAAGTGGGAAGCAGGGGGCAGACCCTGGAAAAATTCCCCAGGCTCTCTGCACAGAGCTAGACTTTCTGCAGTGCTCCAGAAGCTGTGGGCTTGGGCAGTGCCCTGGGAGGTTAAATGAACAGCGCCGAGCCCATACTCAGCCTTTATCTTGCAAGCCTTCCCTCGGGTATAGCACAGGGTCCCCAGTGATCCCAGGGTGAACCACTGTGAATCAAAATGCAAGAGGAAGATGCTCTTCCCCTGCGCTTTCCATGGCAGAGCTCAGAGGCCTGGGGGGAGCCCAGAACCCAGGTCTCACTTCCACCCCCCAACAGAGACTAGAGTTTCAAATCCACACATGCTGAGTGAGACGCCAGAGTGCTCGGCCCAGAAGGCTGACCGACAGTTCTGATGACCCCGGCCAGAGACTGGGTACATTTTCTTTTGACTGCATTTCACTTTTTTCAACTCGTCTGGCCATTATTCTTATAGGAACCCTCAGGACCAAAGGCTCCTTCCCTGGCTACATACATATAAAGCCTCACCCTGTGTTTCCCAGCTTCATTAGCCATAAATCAGCTTTCAGGGCCTCTGAGCCTAAAACAGTCACCTAATTATAAAACACATGTATGATTATGACACGATCCTCCCACTAAGATTACTCATCAGAAGGGTAACCCACAGGGATATTAAGAGCTTTCTGAAATGTGTTCCAGACGTTTTTACTTTAAATCCGTATCATTGTTGCCATATTTTTAATTTATCTTTTATAAAAGCCACTGGGAAAATAAGTAATCTGAGGGGTCCCAAAGATCGGAGCAAGCTGACCAGGCCACCCTCGCCTTGACCTAAAAGATTCTGTGGGTCACAGGCCCTCTTGGAGCTCAGAGGGCAGCGGCACTCATAAAAGGAATGGTGTTTTTTCATCAGGCGGTTTTTCTCAATTTTACAAAATTCAACTCCCCAACCAGAAACCCAACCCTCCCTACCATTAGTCTAAGTTTTTGGAAAGGACTCTCTCGTCTTCACTGGGGCAGCGCTCACAGCGTCCTGTGAGCTGGGCCAAGCCAACAGATATCAGCACGACTTCTGTGGAAGGCGACGGCTCCATGTGGGGTTAACAGGCCTTGAGAAGATCCCGAGGGCGCCCCTCCTTTTGCTGGAGTTTAAGTCCATTTCCTCCTGCCAAGCCCTTAGCAGAAATTAAGAGCAGCTTGGCACCATGCTATTTTCAGTAAACTTTGCAAATATACTCACTGGTCTGACCAGGACCCTCGGGGGTGGCCCACTTTGGCCCACTGTTCTTTGAGAAGAATCCAGAGCCAGCTGGGGGCAGCGAGAGAAGGCGGGTCAGCAGCCTGGGCCGGGGAGCCACCACCCTAAATTCAACTCCAAAGACTACAGGGCAGAGCAGTGGCTGCCTGTGGGCCCAGCGCCTCCCCAGATGCTTAGGGACATTAAAGGTCAAGGCCAAGGAAAACGATAAGGCAGAGAGTCCCCATACGTAACACATGAGAGCAGGTGCCACAGAATTCTCCACTGCTTCCTCTCCCTTCCTGGGAGCCTCGGGGTGAGACTGGGCCTGGCCAGTTGGAGCACCCGGCTGGCACCCGGGGGGACCGTGAGGTCTCTGCGTGGCCCCCTCCCCATCTCCCTGGTCTGGGTTTAGGGACACTCAGGACGCACTCAGGTCCCCCCTCTTGCTGGATTCTCCCAGCCGGCCCCTCACATGCTTCCGCCTGGGTTTATGTCCCGCCTTATGAAGCATCCGTCCCTGTTCCCCTGCCGCGCCTGCACATCCCCGAGCGTCCTGCTGAAAGAGGAAGGGAAAAGCCCTCCTTGCCTGTTTGTCTTTACTTGGCCTTGTCATGGCCTCTGGAATTGAGGAGACGAGTCCTTCGATGGGCCCTATGAGCCCCTATTTCTGCCAGGCTCCACCCTCTCTCTGCCTACTGACCTAACACACAAACCCTTCCGAGCCTCAGCTTTCTCGTCTGTAAAATAACAACTCAGTGAGATGATCCGGTGAAACTCACCCCAGGCCGCCCCACAGAACTGGGTCAGTAGTACTCAGCGTAGCTGCGTAACTTCACCCGCCTAGAAAGACAGTGCTGGTCTGCTCTCTGCCCCTCCCCCCACGCCGGGCTCGCCCTCCCTCCTCGACCTTGTCCCCACTTCCCCGCCCCTCACTCAGGGCCTCGGCTCTGGGGGAGACAGAGACCAGCTGCAAGGGCAGCAGCTGGCGTCGGGGGACGCGGGCTGTGCCCTGTCCCGGCACGCCTCTCCCCTTTCATCAACGCACGCGCGGGTCCGGCATTTACGGGCAGATACAGCAGCTCCAGCACGAGAGCCGCCAGCAGCCTGGCCTCCTGGGGGAGGTGGCAGCCGGCCTCCCAGACCCGTCTCCTGTGCGGCGGCCCCTGGCCCTCGCGTCCTCCGGGGAGCCCAGCCTCCTTTGTCTGCTGGGAGGTCATCCCACCACCCCTGGTCCTGACCCCTGGGGTGCAGGACTCTGAGGCTCTCAGCCCTTGAGCTCCTGGGGGCCCGACATCACCCCATCATGGTCAGGAAATAGGGACCCCCACACAGGCCTTGCCCAGCTCAGCTGTGCCCACCCTCTCAGGGCTGCTTCTGTCCCCCGGGTGCTGCCACAAGTCCCCCGACCTGGTCCATGGCTGTGGACTTGGCCCCAGGCTCTCTGCACCTGGGATCCTGCAAAAATCCCTCCAGCCAGCTGGTCCCGCCTCCCTCAGGGTCTCCTTGCGCGACACTGTCACCTCTGGTACCTGGAGGGACCCCAGTCTGTCCCCACCTTAAGGTTAAGTCCTTTTGAGAAGCCTCACTCCCGTGCAGGGGGAAATGCAGTCAGGCTGGGAGGCTGACGGAGGCTGTCTGACACAAGCAGCAGACACGGAAGACAAAAGGAGCAAATGATTCCTTAAGATCCACGGCCAAAACGAAGTGCCATAATTAACACGTGCCACTGCGACCATCCACGGGCTGAGATGCGGTTGGCATGAGGCAGAGGCATAAACCACAGAGCGCATGCACTCCAATGAAACGGCAGTAAGCGGCGCGGCTGTGAGGGAACTCGGTTCAGTTTTGTTCCAAAACCTTGTTTAAGTGCTTTTAGTGTTCCCGTGTGGAAGAACACAAATGCTTTTTGAAAACTGCTTCAGCATAAGCCTCACCTTCCCTGGGAAGCCTTTCCGATCCCCCCAACCCCACCCCGGGCAGGAGGGGTCCTACGATGGCCCCTCCAAGCTCTCAGGGTACCCACGCTTCCCTCCATCAGAGCCTCAGCAGCGGGGTGTCCCCTGGGCTTCTCTGCCTCTGGGGACCGAGAACTGCCCATCTCCACCCCGCCCCTAGGACCATGTCGGGCACACAGCAGGCATTAGGTGACGGCCAGCCCAGCAGAATGATTGTCAAGGCATGGAAGGGGTCGTTTGTAAACATCAAGGGGACCCCAGAGGTTGCTTAGGGGACCCTTGTAGGACAGGGGAAATTCTTGAATGGAAGGGATCTTATTCGCAAGCTCCCGAAAATAAATAAATACTAAAAATAAAAGCATAAAGGTAGGAACACATTAAACAGAACCTTTTTTCATGGGAGGGCGGGTGGGGAGTAGTGACTTGCCCTCATGTGGCCACAGTCACCCTTTTGGGATTTGTTCCACATTAAAAGAACAGCCCAATAGCAGAGGTAAGGAAACCAAAAACGGATAACGAACGTTAGGCCCAGGGTGGGGACTGGGTGGAAGCCCCCCGGGGGCTGAGCAGCTCTGTCCAGATGAGGAGCTGCCTGCCGTAGGGGGCGCTCCTAACTGAAGCCTTTGTTGGATGCTTGGAGGAAAGCAGAGGGGCTTGGGCTGGGAGCACTCATTCCATTCCAGTTCATTCCATGAGACCCTCCCCATTCCATGAGGGATGAAGCGTGCAGGTCTCATTTCAGGGAGGCCTCCCGGTGACCTTCTCTCCCTCCCTGCAGGCTTGATGGGGCACACGAGGGAAGGAGGATGGCATGCAGTAGACGTTATCTCTCCCCACACCCACCCCACAGAGCTGAGCCTTCCTCATCCGTAATGTGATAAGAGGGGCAGGATGTGCCAGGCCCCTCCTGAGAGGCCTGGTGGGGACCACCTGCAGGCCAGCTGGCAGGAGCCCGGCCGTTTGTCCTTGGCAGCCCCCTTCACCTGGGGCCCCAGCCTGCACCCGGCAGACCAGAGGCTGAGGCTTGAATGCCGCATCTCAGCTACTCTGAACGGCAATCAGCCCGCAAGGCCCTGAGGCACGTGCCAGCTGTGATTTAGTAAGTCTCCTCCCACCCCCAATTTAATTTAAAGGAAAAAAAAAATTTCCTTCCCAAGAACCTCATTCTTATTTATCCAAACCTGCTCCAACAGCTCCCAGAGAAAGGGAAGGATGCTTTTTTGTGTACCCAGGCCCACAACGGTGGGGAGACTCATGTTAGCTATTACTCTGGGGCCCATTTTTATTCGCTTTGCCACTGTCGAAGTCACTCTGGCAAGGAAGCCTTTTCACTAAAAGCCACCAGCTGCAGAAAAGGGGACAAGGCTAAAAGCGCCTCGGGTGGAAGAGGTGAGAAAGAGGTAGGAGGTGGCCCTCAGACAAACCCCAGCTCTCCCAGGGCCTGGTCGTGTGGCCTTGGGCAAGCCACCTGAGCTCCAGAAACCCCGTCTCCTCCTGTGCAAAGTGGGATCTTGTGAGGACCGGACAAGATGATGGGGAGGTGCTCAGCTCGGTTCTTGGCAAATGGAAGAGTTGAGGTGGGTCTCCACGGACCAGCCGCAGCTCAGCTGTAGCCCCTGCTGCATCTTCTAGGGTTTATCTTCCAGTTTCTTCCTCCCCTGATGACAGGAGTGGGGACTTCTCACCAGCAGCTCCCCCAAGGCGGCCCCCACTAAATTCTTAATTCTCATCGGCACAACTGTTTCCATCTCTCCTGGGATGACTCCAGGCTTGCAGCTTCTGCTCACAGGGTCACGCGTGTCCCAAAGCAGAAGAGTTACAAACCGAACTTCCTAAGAAAACCCCCTATGTGGCGCTTACAAGGAATCCTCACTACAGCCCTCAAGGTGTGGTTTCTCCCCATTTTACAGATGAGCAAACTGAATGCCGGCATGGCTTTAGTAACTTGCTCAGTGTCTTCCAGCTAGATCTGATCAATTCCACATCTCCACTCTTCCCTGTTTACAATTCTGCCTGCTGGTCATGAAATTCAAAATCTCAGGGGTTCATTATTTAAAAAAGAGTAAATTGCTCTTCAGACTTTTTTTAGAACTTCAAAACGTACTCTTAACTAGAGTTGGGTTTATTTTAAAACTGAGCTGGTTTAATGGATTTTTTAAAGAGTAATAAGTGAGGGGGAACTTCCCTGGCAGTCCAATGGTTAAGACTTGGTGTTTTCACTGCCGAAGGCCCGGGTTCAATCCCTTGTCAGGGAACTAAGTTCTTGCAAGCCTCGTGGCATGGCCAAAAATAAACAGTTAAGTGAGAATTTCTGTATGGGCAAAAGTGAGGGCCAGTCACCTCACCTCTCTGGGCTGTGGCTGTTCAACGGAACAATGCGAAAGTTAAACTCATGTCACGTCCAAGTCTCTGCTCTTTTCTCCCAGTCATGTGCCAGCTGAGAGCACTGGGCGACACTTCTTTCCCCTAAACTGGCCAACAGATATACCTCACTTCCTGCATTTGTTACAATCTGGTACCAAACACCACTTAAAAGCCTCTGGATATCGTTCTTGGGAAAGGAGATTTTTTTTCTTTTTCTTTTTTTTTTTGGCTCAGGCCTAGCCCTCCCCGCTTACATCCTGAGCTGTAAAAATGGATTGCGCAGGCAACAGAGAATTTAAAATGAGCTGGGGGGAAAAAAATCCTGCTACAATAAATCGCATCACAGTGGCGATCTCTATCTAACCAGAAAATTCTCAGCCCAGACAATGGCTCATTTATTTCCAACAATATTCAATACAACAGAATTCCAGGCCAACAAAAGGATTTCTACAGGTTCTTGGAGTTGGTTGTAAAGGGGTATAACCTACATAGAAAAGAGAGCTGTTCAATTATAGATTCCCAGGCGTGAGGGAGACCTTTGTAAAAAAAATTGTAAGGTGGTCTGCTGAAAATGTGGCGTCTTCCCCGGGGAGCATCTCACCTCCTGGCAGTGCAAGGCAGAAGCACCAGGCCCTGCCTGGGGAGGGCGTTCAGGTAAACATCTGGGTCGACGTGGCTGCTGGTGGGATGCTGAGCAGAGCCCACTACCCAAGGCCCTCAGATGATACATTTTATAAACATCCAGGCAGGCAGCCTCGCAAGACTCCTGGGCTTTACAAATACATTTAGATTCCATGGTCAGCGAGACCATATTTTGAGCATAGGCGGGAAAAAGGCAGCAGGAAACAGGAGGGCAGGGAGGGGTCTGGAAGCAGCCTTCTAAATTTAACGTGCAGTTGCTTTTAGGCCAAGTGGATGAAAAATAAATTCCAGTGCTTAAAGCTCTTATCTTTGTTTACCATTTCCCCAAACAGTAAGTGACCTGGACTATGGCTTTTAGACTGAATTATCAACCAAGATGCACACAGGAATGAGGGATGGGATGCTGGGGGCTGGGCCAGGGGGATAAATAGAGCAAGCTGACCGCTCGCTCTCCACCTTCATGTGACATTTCCTCGGCCTGGCAGAGTGACGGGGATCTGATGTCACAGGCTGTCCCTGGGTGGGCCAGGGCACAGTCATGATGCGTCAGACCATCCCAGACATGGAAGGCACCATGGAGTCATCCACCTCCTGTTGATGAGGAATCCATAAATATCCTACAGCGACCTTTTCAGATGCTCAATAACAGCTTCTGAAAATCTCCAGTGGGCATGGGGCTTGCCTGCTTATCGTTACGTTCTAGTCATTTGAAAATGCTTCCGTATGTCCAGTCAAAATCTTTCTCTCTGGGACTTACTGTTGGGCCTGACTCCACCCTCAGCACCTACATCCTTGTCCTTTGTCACGTGCCTGCCACTCAGACAGGTGACAATGCCCTCATTTCTCCCCTTGGTTTGCTCTGTTCTCCTGAATTCCTTCAGTGTGACTCACAGAAGCATGTTGGTCCCGCCTCACTCCCTCTGGCTCCATCCCTCTCTCCCTGCCCATCCCTTGACCCCGTGGATGCTGGCTTTGGCCTCACTTCCCTCCCCCAGCTGACCGATGCAATGGCCTTTCCTGTCCCGCTGCCACCTTCCCCCAGGCAGCCCTCACGGCTCGGTGCTCAGCTCCGTGTTTTCCTCTCCTACCTCCATCCCAGAGCACTCACGCATCTCTGTGGGCTGAACTGGACGCCAGCCCCTGCTGGGGCCCCCAGCGCCGGCCTGCCAAAGCCGAGCTCCTCCTGCAGGAGGGCAGCCTTACCCAGGTCTGTCCTGTCTCTGTCTTTCTTCCAGCCCCCCAGGGATGAAATCTGCAAATCGCTTTTAGGTCTTCATTCCCTGACCCCTTATATCCAGGGATTCACCTCGCTGGTGAGTCATCCTTTCTACCAATGACTCTGGATATTACTCAGAACTACCTTGGGAGCTTTTACAACCATCCTAATTCCTGTGCCCAGTACAGACCAATCAAAACGGAATATTTCTAAGTGGGGCCCAAGCATCAGCAGGGAGCAGCCGAGAGGGAGACTCACGGCTTGCAGTGCTCCCCTCTTTCAACCCCTTTTCCCGCTCTGACAGCTGACAGTGTCATCAGAGCTCATCACTTTTGCCTGGACTCCTGCTGTCATCTCCTGTTTTATTGCCCTATTCCCCCAACTCTTCCAAATATCCCTCCATGTCAATATCAGATCACAAAGCACCATTTTCAGTATGTTACCTCTGCTCGTCAAAAACCTTCAGTGCCCCCCTCTTATCAAGATAACAAATCTTTGAACAAGTAGATGGTTTCCCGAACACATAATAAGTTGTAGGTATGGGACTGTATCTTATCGCCCCTTTCCCTTTTTGCCTTTCCCCCAACACTCGGTTAAGTGCCTGTCAGGTACTGGACGTCTATCTGAGGAGTGAACAAAGAATATTTATCTGCAAATTAATGCCATACACTCTCTCCCCAGTGCAGAAAACGGGCTGGGTGCTTCAACTATCATTTACTTAGGGGCTTATTTCTTTAAACATCACATATAATCAACTGTGGACGATCCATGCTAATGGAGAGAACCGAATCCTAAATATTACAAGACAGCAGATAATTCAAAAGCTCGAATCTAGTTGATTTGGGAATGTGTTTTATGCTTATGAGGGCTTATGTCTGGTAATTGAGACAATTTTAAAATTAGGTAATTAGATGTGTCTTATTTTTTCCTATCACCATCCCCCCACCCCCTGCCATACACACTATAGGAATACCTAACGTAGTTCCCAAAATAATACACTATTTTTTCTCTCAACCTTTTCCTGAAATAGAGATGGTGGTTACATTCCAGCACACTGGAGGGGGCAGGCAGAGGGAAGAAGGGAGGAACTCACAGTGACAGTAAATAGAGGGGACATGGGTGTCAACGAGCTGCCTTTCAACTAATTCACCGTTAAAATTTAGGCAGTACACACACCAGTTTGTAAACTGTTCACAGTATCTACTAAACCTGACCACACACATCCCCTGTGACCCAGCAATTCCACTCTTAGGTACATACCCAACAGAAACGTGACTTACGTTCACTGAAAGCCGTATACAAGAATGTCTCGCTTTATTCATAATGGCCCCCAAACTGGGGACAACGCAAGTGTCCATCCACAGCTGGAAGGATGAACAGATGTGGAATGGACACACTGCAACTCACACCACACCACCGATGAGTCTCAAAGACACAGCAGTGAACACAAGAAAGCAGGTGCAAAAGCCATCGTACTGGATGTTCCATTTACATAAAGCTTTTTAAAAGGCAAGATAACCTCTTGTGTCAGAAGTCAGGATAATGGTTACTTTTAGGGGGCTATGACTGGAAGGGGTCATGGGGGGACTTCTGAGGGCTGGAAATGTTTTGCATCTTGATCTGGATGCTGGTGACACAGGTGTGCTTTGTGAAAACTCACTGAGCGCTACACTTTTCTTTGTGTTCTATTTTTTGGTGTGCATGTTATTCTTCCAGAAAATGTACAGAGGAAAGTAAGGGAGCAATGAAGGGAGGGGGAGGGGAGATAAAAGGAGAGAGGGAGCGCAGTTTAGGCAGCAACGCATGATGGAAAACCCTTGGCATCTGAAGATCTGGGTTTAGTTCTGACTCTGCCATGTACTAGCTGTGTGACCTTGGACGAGCCACTAACCTCTCTGAGTCTGTTTTCTTCATCTATAAAATAGGCAACAAAAATGCCCTAGCCGCTTCACAGTGCAGTCGTGAGGACCAAATGGTATAAGGGATGTAAAAATCCTTCAGAAGGCAGTACAGTACTGCAGGAGGGGAGCTACCATTGTGACCACAGATCTCTGCAGACAGGAATTCCAGCGGAGGGTCAGCACCGTCAACAAAGCTGAACCCAGGGCCGTTGGCGGGGAGGGCTGACACCGTGGCTAATCCCTTAATGGCCTGGGCCTCAGAGTACAAGAGCACCTGGAATAATCCCTGTGTTTATGTGATATGGGTTCTGTCTCATTCCTTTGAAAGTGGATATAAATAGATGCCATACACACTCTCCTAATTACCTCTTCTAAGGTAGGGATGCCCGTCTACATCTAAATCTGCCACATTCCTTAGACCAGCACACAGGACTGTCTGGGCATTGGCTAGGCAAGCCAGCCATGTTGAGAGAAAGGAACCCACCTCATGCCATCCCTCTCGGGTCGCCCCGCCCCACCCCCTTCCCCCATTGCTTCTTGCTCCAGGCCTGAAATAACTCACTCAGAACATCTATGGATGTCAAAGCTGAAGAGTCAGAGCTGGAAGGACCCCAGCACCCCAGTTTAAGAAGTGGTCTGTACGGAGCGGCTGGGCCCGTGAGCCATGGCCGCTGAGCCTGCGCGTCCGGAGCCTGCGCGTCCGGAGCCTGTGCTCCGCAACGGGGGAGGCCACAACAGTGAGAGGCCCGCATACCGCAAAAAAAAAAAAAAAAAAAAGAAGTGGTCTGTGAAGAGCCCAGGCCTGGGGACTGCAGGCTTTTCTCCCGGGTCAGTGGGCAAAAGGGCAAAGCGAGAGTTGCCAGGTTTTCCACGGTAGGGTTTCATCTAATAGTCTGTGTTCCCCAGAGAAGGAGTGCAAGTGGAAACCTCGATTTTTCCCATGGCTGTCTTGCCCCCGCTGTCCCTCGGCTGGAACCCCAAGTCTCGCGGGACTGCGAGTTCCCAGCTTCTAGTGGGCAGGTGAGGGCAGGCATGCCCCCGCCCACTGCATGCAACACCAAGTCCAGCACGTGCAGGTGAGCACCTAGAAATACTATCTGATGCTTCTACTTCTTGGGAGGAACAAAACTGAGGCCACCCCCCCCCGCTTCTATTTCCTTTAGGAAAATAAGAAAATATTAATTTTTCTATTAGGTCCCTGAACCTGCAGGAAAAATCTTTTTGAAAGAAATGACATTTTAATTTTCTTTTTCTCATTTAGACTCCATATCAGCACACACCCAGTGTGAGGTGTCCGTGTAGGTGTGAGTGACTCAGTGTGTGTGTGTGTGTCTGTGTGTAAGTCTGTGTGTAACTTGCAGAGAAAATGGCACACAAAACTCCAAATGTAGCAAAGTGAGATTAATAGGCGAGGGCAATATTTCCTACTTAAAAGTATTTATCAGTAGATTTTTCCATAGAGTTCCCTTAACCATCAGGTTTAGCTGCTGCATTTAAATATGGTTTATAGAGCCTAAAATAAATGATAGAAAGACTAAGAGACCAAGAAACTTAGAAACAAAATTAGCTGTGACTGCCCACTGAGAACTCAAATATAGATGAAAAAGTCTCCCTGAAAATTAAAGAACTCTGGATTGAGAACATAAACCACAAGGCAAAGATTCCGTTTGCTTTTTTTGTTTCTATTTTCCCCAATATTTAAGAGTTAGTCAGTATTTCCCAATATTAATTATTTTCAACCTTCCAAGAGTACAGTTACTTGTTTTACAGAATCGGTCCCAGCTGAGGTGAATTCTATAGCACTGTATGATTGCTTGCCTCCTTGACACATCCTTACAGGACAGTTTAAAACGTAGAACAGAGGGCCTCGTGATGAAACGTGCTCCCTGCCTCCAAATATGCTTAACCAGAAGTACTGTCTGCTTGTCTGGTACCTTAGTTTCCGGAGACCTTTCACCTTAACCATCTCATTGGCTCTGCTCTGAGAGATGGGTGGGGAAACATCATGACCTGGAACTTAGAGACCAGGTGACCTGTTGATGTTGCCTTGGTGACTGACCCAAGGCCAGGGCTGCTGGGCAATGGATCCAGGACAGAATCCCTGGCAAGACCTGGTGACCACCCCGAGGCCTGGCCCAGGTCAGGGAGAGAGGCTGCACGGGCATCCTCGTTGCGGGGAGAGGCAGGTTGATTTTAAGGTTCCTCCCAATTCTAATTCTGGGTAACATGGCCTGCGCTACAGGCTCCCAAGGGAGCCCTAGGGGATCCATTTTTAACATTATCTTTTGGAAACCCAGACGCTTAAAGTGCTTACTGGCTTGAAATACTCTGCTCAGACCTCCTGAGTCCCCCAACGCTCCAGGCAAGCAGACCCCCTTGGCCCTTAGCAGCACAGACAGAGGGCCTGGCATGCCGAGGGTGACAGCACAGGGAGGGCTGGCACAAAGCTCAGCCCCGGCTCCCGGCCTCCCGCCTGCAAGGACGCGGCTTCTATTTAAACATCTGGCGTGAGCTCACCAGCCTTTTCTTCCAAGGAAAAGCACTTTCTTGACTAAACTTCCCTTTCTTTCTCTTTTTCACTTCAAATAAATTCCACTCCCACCCCCATTTTTAAGTGTTAGTTTTGCTGGACGGCAAAGAAAAATATGCAGCATGCATACGGCACACCCACCTTTTCCATTTCATTTCTTGACGGCCACGCCCCCCATCAGGTACCATGCCCGCTGCGTTCACTCGCGTCTGCCCCGGCCCAGGTCGCCCTGAACAGAGGCCTTTCTCTCTCCTGTGCCTGGAGTGCTGTTCTCCATCCTCCAAGATGCCCCAGAACAGCAGCTCTCCCAGTCAGCCAGCCTGACACAACCATTTTTAATTCTTTAACACATCTCAGAGTCTTTACATGGGCTCTTCCACACACTATTGCTATTTCAATTTCTATTTAACACCTTACATGTTTTTAAATTTGTATTTTCAAATTTTATTTTTTCAGAATAGCAATTAATAGTTATTCCAGTTAAACTGATTTTTTTAAAAGCATGAAGAAAATAATTTATATTTCTTCCACCAAGGAGAAAGTAACCACTAATACAGATTTAGTTCTACTTCTATAGGTATCTTTCTTTTTCTTTCTCAAATTACAAGATTACATTATTTTCTTTTTTAGCCTGCCGATGTAGTGGATTACATTGATTGATTTTTGAAATAGCCTATCTTAGCTAGAAGAAATCTCACTTGGCTCTAGCACCTTAACTTTTCATGAAGGAAAACTTTAACCTGTACAAATTGTCAGAATAGCTGAGAACCTGTGTACCCATCACCCAGCTTCAACAAATGGAAGCTACGGCCCCTCCGGTTTCCCCGCCCTCCCCCACTGCCGTTGTTTAAAAAATCCCAGACATCGTATGCATGTCATCTGCAAACACTCCAGTATATATCTCTATAAGAAAAGGGCTCTTTTCTAAAACTTGACAACCAGGGGCTTCTCTGGTGGCTCAGCGGTTAAGAATCCACCTGCCAATGCAGGGGACATGGATTCAATCCCTGCTCCAGGAAGATCCCACATGCCGCGGAGCAACTAAGCCCACGCGCCACAGCTACTGAGCCTGCATTCCAGAGCCCACGAGCCACAACTACTGAGGCCACGTGCCACAACTACTGAAGCCCGCGCGCCTAGAGCCTGTGCTCCGCAACAAGAGAAGCCACCACAATGAGAAGACCGTGCACCACAACGAAGAGTAGCCCCCGCTCGCCGCAACTAGAGAAAGCCCGCGCGCAGCAGTGAAGACCCAATGCAGCCAAAAATAAAATTTAAAAACTTTTTAATGCTTTAAAAAAAAAGCAAAACAAAACAAAACATGACCACCATACTATCCTCACACTAAAAACCGAATGAACCATAATTTCCTAAGTGCACCAAATATCCACTCAGGGTCCAAGAGCCCATGATTGCGTTATAATTTTGTTTTTAGAATGGGTTTGTTTGAACCAGCACCCAAACAAGCCCACCTACTTTTCACTGGCCTTTCTTATTCATCATAAATATCCCCGTTTAGACATCACTTCCTCCTGGCAGCTTCCCTGATCCCAAATGCCGGGATGTGTGCCCCTCGTCTGCTGTCCCACAGCACCTGTGCCCACCACTCGATAACCTGCAGCCCCGGTTTGCATCCTGAGACGGAATGTAACCTATCCGAGAACACGTCAGTGCTAGCACAGTGCCTGGTCAACAGTAGGCACCAACTCTGCAGGTGAATGAATAAGTAACAAATGAGTTCCCACACAGGACTGCTTCTCCTCCTCCCCGCAAAAGCCCCTTCTGTAACATGACCCACGTTCAGTACAATGACTTGCTCAGAAGTCTGTTTCCCCACAGAGCAGAGACGTACTCATTCGGGGATCCCAAACACCCAGCCCAGCACCTGATACCAGTGGGTGTTCCCTGAGGGTTTGGCTTTTCTACTCCACATTCTACCTGTGTGACTTTGAGCTCACAGCCTTTCTTCTCTGGGTCTCACGTTGCTCATCTCTATAATGAAGAATTTGGATTCAAGATTTCCAAGGTCCTTTTGGGTTCAGTTTGTGATTCTGAGCAGCAGCCCCGCCGCGCAGGGAGTCTCCATTTGCCATACGCTTGCTGCCCTCTGCTGGCAGGATTGGTGCAGGACCCGCCCCCCCAACCCCGCTCCTATCCCGGATTTTCCTGAAAGAACTATAGGCGGGCAAAAACAGGTCCCCAGGGGTGAACTGGTGCGTGAGTGCATGGGGGCTTGAACTGCATTGCCTCACCTGGATCTGGTTAAAACGTAGAGGCCTGCGCCTTCCCCGAGCCCATCCATCCACGCCTCCAGCAGAGAGGATCACTGGGGCAGGTCAGACGGACAGACTTATGCAGTGGTCTCACGCCCTTGGCTGCACAGAACTAGTACCCAGGCCCCCACCTTAGACCAACAATCAAACCCCTGGGGGGCAGGGCTCAAGCATCCTTATATATTAAAAGCCACCTGGTCACTTCTAATATTCGACCACATCAAGAACTGCTGGACCAGCACGCTGATGTTGATATGCGTATCTTGAGCCCAAAGCTAAGAAGTGGTGAAAAGCTCATCTGGGGAAAATAAATGAAGACTTGACTTTATAATACAAATTTCCCTTGGCCTAGCTTTAAAAGTTCTCTTTCAAGTACTGACAGCTTCCCAGCCAATTTTGTCTAAGGAACCAATACCATTGACTCATTTGGGATGCTACTCCCAGATCTGGTTTCTTTTTCTTTTTGAGATACATTGATAGTTCTATATTTGGGTGCACAGTACCACCGTTCTGTTTTGTTTACATTTCTGCATTTGTTAAGACTTCTTTGGTTGCAGATAACAGAATTCAGCTGTCACTAAGTTAGGTCAAAAATGGGAATTTAGGGCTTCCCTGGTGGCGCAGTGGTTGAGAATCTGCCTGCCAATGCAGGGGACACGGGTTTGAGCCCTGGTCTGGGAAGATCCCACATGCCGCAGAGCAACTGGGCCCATAAGCCACAGCTACTGAGCCTGTGCATCTGGAGCCTGTGCTCCGCAATAAGAGAGGCCACAACAGTGAGAGGCCTGCCCACCGCGATGAAGAGTGGCCCCGGCTCACCCCAACTAGAGAAAGCCCTCGCACAAAAACGAAGACCCAACACACCCAAAAATAAATAAAGGGAACTTACGGGAAGAGTACTGAGATGCCACCCACAGGGCTACCTGCCAGGAGCAAATGGCAATCAGGACACCAGGAAACGGCCTCTGTCTTTTGCCTCTGCTTCTCCACACATCTAACTCATGGCTTCTTTCTCATGGCAAACGTGTTTTCTGCTCATTAATCCACAAGGCAGAACATGGCCACCAACAGATCATAACTCACCCATGTTCAGCTTCCACCTGCTGGAGAAAAAGTCCTTTTTCCTCTGTCTCAGGTCCAAATTCCAGGCTGGTGCCCTCATATCAGAGGCCCACTCTTGGTCCAATCAACCGTGGCCTGTAGGGCTGACTATATAATTTGTCGAACCTGACGCAAAATGAAAAAAGCAGGGGAAAGTGCCATTAACAGTACATATAGGGACTTCCCTGGTGGCGCAGTGGTTAAGAATCCACCTGTCAATGCAGGGGACACGGGTTCGAGCCCTGGTCCGGGAAGATCCCACATGACGCCAAGCAACTAAGCCCGTGCGCCACAACTACTGAGCCTGCGCTCTAGAGCCAGCGAGCCACAACTACTGCGCCCACGTGCCACGACTACTGAAGTCTGCGTGCCTAGAGCCCGTGCTCCGCAACAAGAGAAGACACCACAATGAGAAGCCCACGCGCTGCAACAAAGAGCAGCAGCCCCCGCTTGCCGCAACTAGAGAAAGCCACATGCAGCAACAAAGACGCAACACAGCCAAAAATAAATAAATTTATTTTTTAAAAAAACAGTACATATAAAAGTTCTATCTTCTTTCATCTCTCAAATTATCACAGTGGTTTTTTAAATTTTCTATTTAATACCAGTCTAAGTAAAGAAAACTCTAAATTTTACATTATTAGCACGAATTTTACCACTCATCTCTGGATCATGCAACGCCACAGTTTTAAATGTTAAGATCAGAGCATTTAATGCACATGCAGAATCACTGAATTACATAATTTGTATTTCGTGACTCACGGGACAGAAGAGACAAAGACAAACCAAATTATTGATGACTGGAAGGAGGATGAGAGGGTGCACCAGGCTTCCCCAAGGGGGCTCGCCCTGGGGGGCGGGGACACGGGGTGGGCTGGGAGAGCCCTGCTCTCTCCTGCCAGCCACCGGGCCCATGAATCCTGGGGCAGTGTCTAGGGAAGCAGAGCCAGGCGTCCCCCCCCCTCCCACAGGCCCAGCCCCCAACCCACAGTAGGCTGTGACCCTCAGAGATCTTTAAACCTCTCTGCCAGGACACGTGTTATACCTGGACCAGGGGTGGGCAGAGGCTTGCCCGGGGCGACACAGCCATGGTGCTGCCAGCCCGGGGCAGGGACGGTTGACATGTGCCCACCCCGAGATGCTTCAGGGTGAATGCACCCCATTCCTACCCTCTCTGTGCCTGAGCCCAGGCCCCTGCCGGGGGTGGAGGGCAACCGTGGTCAAAGGGCAAAGCAGAGACGGGTGGCCGGGCTGGGCCCCAGGCACAGGGGCAAGACAGCAGGCAGCTGAGAACCCATCCTGGGGAGGCGGCCAAGGTGGGACCACTCGTGGGGAGGCTCCAAGCCCCCAGCACATGTTCCATGGTCCCCTCAGACTCCACTCCCAAAACACACATTCAAAGATCATGACGATTAAGAATCTCCAGATGGCAACCCACAGAGCATTAAACCCCAAGCACAGGGCCCCTCTCCTTGGCCACGTGTTTATCGGGCCTGCCCTCGTGGCCTGGGATGGAGGTGGAAGTGTAGGGTCGAAAGATAACCTTCTAAAGAAACAGTTCCCAGAAATGAAGATGGAGAACGTTGGAAATCCAACTGTTTTCATTTTTGCCCTTCAAATTTGTAAACATTAGACTGCACATGTTCTCTGCAACTGGACTTGTTTTACTCAGTATTTTATGCACATTATTAATGGCCAAACTACATTGATGGCTAGACTCTAATAGATTAGCTATCTACCAGGGACGTCAAGCCTCCACGTGTCCTGGCCCCATCACTCTCCCCTCTGCCCCTCCTGTCCCCGCATAAGATACTGTGTATTTTATGCACATCACTAATGGCCACTGGAGTAGAGCCTACGCAGGTCAGCCCTGTGGCAGCTACTGCAGGGCCCACAAGATGGACTTGCCCCCAAGTGCTGCCCCCTGCTGTCCTGAGAGGGGAGGACAGAAGCAAGCCGACCTCCCAAACTGAAGATGCCTCTTTGATTAGCATTAACTGATTTAGAAAGATGAGGCTGTCACCTGTCAGGCAGGTAACTTCACTCAAGCTCTGTTGGGAGTGGGGAGAGAGGACGGGAGGATCTGGGGGAAATCCTTCCTTGGGGAAACTAGCAGAGCAGCTAATAAACTTCTATAACCCCACCCTAACTCATCCCACTCACATGGGAGCCCCACATCCAGTTTCTCAGTTCACCATCACCTCCTCCTCAGGCCACGGGGTGAGGGCCAGAGAGTGACAGGGTCACCCCAGTGGAAGTCATCGAGGGGATGCTAGGGTTCCCCAACACGGGGTGCTGGAGCTGTTCTTCTCCACACCTTCCTCCCTAGTACATGCTGGTAAATCAACATTTACCAGCTTTTTACAATCTGATGAGTGAAAACCAAAGCTCATGGGTTTAATTTGTATTTTTCATCATGGCAACTCATATTTGTTCTGTCTCCTTATTTCCTTTGACCACTTTTCTGAGGCGTTTGTTTTCTTACTGATTTATTGTAGCTCTTTGGGGGTTTGTTACCATTGATCCTTTCTAGATGTGGCAATTTTTGTTGCTGTTCTTGTTGCTATTTTACTATTGGTCTTTTAACTTTATGATGTGCCCATTACTACCATGTGACAACCTCTCTGAGCCTCAGTTTCATCATCTAAGAGATGGGAGAACAGCTGTTCCATTGGTTTGCTGGAGCATTAAGTGTCAACAAAAATAGTCAATAAACAGGGCCATTCCCGGTGGTCCAGTGGTTAAGACTCCACGCTTCTACTACAGGGGGTGCGGGTTTGATCCCTGGTCAGGAAACTAAGATCCCGCATGCCATGTGGCATGGCCAAAAAATATAAATTAAAAAAAAATAATAATCAATAAACAATCAATAAGAAGAACAGAAAAGAGTTTTATTTGAGCCAAACTGAGAACTAGCCTGGAAGCCCAGTTCCCAGATTACTCTGAGAAACTGTTCTGGAGAAGCAGGGTTTTCAGCCCAGTTTTATATCTTCTCAGAACAAGGAACATTAAACGGGTCAGGGTTACATTTCTTCAAGGTTGAAAAAAAAAAACAAACCACAAAAGAGACCAGCACGTACACGGCAAATCAACATGGCCTTGGCACCTGGGAAGGGAGACTTATCATTGAAGAAGAGCGAGCATTGGTGTCCCAGGAAGAGAGGCATTTAATCTCTATTTTTAACATGGACATTCTTTACTTCTGGTCAGTGTGCCCTTTCCTTTAATAATTAAAGCAGATGTACAATGTATGTTTGGTAAGCCACCAACAGGCTATTTTAGTTAGCATACAATTCAAGTTAACTCACGTATAAGCCAGATTGGCTTTCCTATATCTCAATATGTAAAAATTTCTTTCCTCATAAGGGAGTGTGTACGGTATGTAGCCTGCCAGACCTTCAGCTCTCAGTAAATGCTGGCAGCGCAGCTGCTGGCATTGCTTTATTACAAACTCCTCTGACACTCAAAGGCCCCACAGTCCCAGGCCTGGCCTGCTCATCTTCAGTGACGGACAGCACTGTGAAACAGGCACAACAGAATATGCAGAATATTCCGTAGAGTGCTAATCTAATGCAATTTGCGTAGTATCACTTTTCATCTTGTGGGTTTCCATGTAAGTCTTTGCAAACATTGGAGCTGGGACTCTGAAGTTAGCGGAAAAGACAGAACACCGTGTGACTCGGTCTAACTCAACATTCTGTGTCACCACCCCTCCATCAGCCGGCCCCTGAGTACTGCAGCCTCCAGAAAGGCCTGCCCTACCTGGACATGGTGATCGCAGAGACCTTGAGGATGTACCCACCGGCTTTCAGGTAAGTCTATACCCCAGGGCCCCTGCACCCCAGGACCCCTTCAGCATCGCTGTTTGGAGTCCTTGTTAGTCCTCAGTCTATCACCACCTGGGTTATGAAGAATGTTGGACCCAAGCTCCTGGAGGTCGAGGTCTGAAACGGGTTTGGTTTTGTTTTTGTTTTGCGTTACGTGGGCCTCTCACTGTTGTGGCCTCTCCCATTGCGGAGCACAGGCTCCGGACGCGCAGGCTCAGCGGCCATGGCTCACGGGCCCAGCCGCTCCGCGGCATGTGGGATCTTCCCAGACCGGGACACGAACCTGTGTCCCCTGCATCGGCAGGTGGACTCTCAACCACTGTGCCACCAGGGAAGCCCTGAAACTTGGGTTTTTTAATCCCCTGGAGCACTGGATGCCATGCCTGACATAGGGTCACCCTAGCAATAAATGTCCGGCCTATATTCCTATATGTTAACCATGTTTTCAGAGTGTCATTGGTCTTTTCTTAACATGACCTTCCTCCCCAACCCAAGCCGATCTCTTTGACCTCCTAGCCCTTAGATGGCTTTTGCTGTTCCCCTGGTCTGTTCATTCATTCATTCACCAACTATTTATTGAGCATCTGCTCTGTACCCCGCACTGGGAAATCAGCCAAAACAGATAAAATGCCAGCCCTTGGAGTTGATGTTCCAGGGGGGACTTCCAAGGCCTGGGACACTCCTTATTCTCCACACTCCACACCCGTCCCCTCCTCAGAGCTCCGATCCAAGACTCACCACTCCAGGAAACCTGGCCGGCCTCACCCGTTCCCTGCCTCTCCTCCCCCAGCACTTTGCACGCTAACTCTACTTCATATTATATTTTTGGATAATTCTCAGCTGCTCTGCAACATTTCACCAGTGTGCAGTCATCCGGTCACACCAACCTGTAGGTGCCTTGAGAGCAGGAATCAGGCCTTCTGCTTCTTTCAAATTCCCCCAAAACAAGATGTTACCAAACCAGGCTGGTTCGCCCCACGCATAGCGGGCCAAGTGCTGAGATGCTGAGGTTGTCAGCAGAGAAGAGAGACATTCACAAGGCAGCCAAGCGCGCGGACAGGAGAACACATCTCAAACCTGCCTCCCCGATGGCAAGGGGCTCGGGGTATTTACGGGATAAAGCTGCGGCGTGGTGGGCCCTGGGAGCATGGGAAAAGGTAATGATTGGAGATAAGAAAAAGGTGAGGCAATCGTAGTTCTGCACAGGTGCAGCTAAGCTACAGGCTTCTCCATGGGACCCAAGTTCAGAAAACGCCTGCCTTAGCGTGTTCCGAGGATGGCGTTTTGGGCCCTCTGACGTCAAGAGGTCACCGAGCGAACACTCGCGCATGCCCAGTTGGAGGGTCGGTGGTCTTAATCAGTCTTAACTGGCTCAAGCTCCAACTAGACACAGCTGACTCCAAGCTCCTGAAAAACAACTTCGGCAAACATCTTATTGTTTAAGCTACGTGACGCTTGCAGGGCACGCAGCCGTTTCTGTAGCAACAATTAAAGGGAGCTTGATCAATGAAGGCAAGTTTAATGGGTCTAACTGATGATTACTCTTGGTTTCAGAGGCATCCCATGGAGCACAGGGTCTTCACTTAGGTCCCCAGGCCCTTAGAGAGTGAAACATTGCCAGATTTCAGGTTCTAGAAACAGAAGCGACACAAAGCATTTAACTGTATATCATAAATTCCACTCTGCATCTCTATGAAGTAATGTACCACATAAACCATATGGAGATAACTTTTGCCATTTTAAAAAGAGAAAATGTGGATGATTTGTAGGTATCTCAAAATTATATTCCAAACCGAAAATATCATAGAGAGTGTGGTTGTAGATATTGTCCAAAATGTTCAGACCCAGAGCCAATACAGAGAATTCCTGGGGTGTGAGTCAAATCACATCGTCCTCAGGCACACATGGTTTCAGTCTCCTGGTCTGGGAGCAGACGAGGAACGCCAGGGCCTGCTTCATTGCTCTCCTGACGCCAGCATTAAGACCTGATTCCACAGGCCTTCCGCGACTTCTTTAGGAGCCTCAGAGCAAACTGTCATCCAATCTTTGTTTTTGAATGATTTATACCAGCTTCCTTCCAAGGGAACTGTGGGCAGCTGCTATACACGTGAAATTCAAAATAAGACATTCAGTGATAAAACAGAACAAAGGCTGTTTAAAGGAAAGAATCCTTTACAGGACCCCAGAGATGGCAATAACTGGGGTCAGGCTTGGTGCCTGAGACTCCTGGCAGAGAGGGAAACCAGCTGAGTTGAACAGTCATATTCTCTAGTGGGAGGAAAGTGTATAAATGGATCAAAGACACATCATTTCCTGGATCTAAACTCAATCAAGAATTCATCACATGAGACCTTGTATAGATGATATGTTGAGAGACAAAGTCAGCAGTCTCTTCAACCCCAAAATTCTGCAGTCAATTCTCCTTCTGACCCTTTGTAAACAGCAAAGCGTAAAAGGAAGTCAGTGAAGGCGTTGCTCTGGGGAACCAGGATGCTCGTGATCTGAGAGTATCTGGAGGGCAGGACAGGACAGAACAGGACAGAAACCAGAGTATCTGGATGAGTTTGTTAAAATTCCCAATAAAAATATAGAGCCAGTGCTCCATAATGACAGTGAGTCTAGACATAAAGTCAAGACAGTCTCGGTCCTGCCCTTAGTTTACTGTGCGATCTTGGGAAAGTTCCAGACTGTTCTGGGCTTCTGTTTCCTGTGTGTTCAGAGGGCACACAACACCTGCTCTGCCTACCCCAGAAGTGTTGGGAGAATCAGTGGGACAGTAGATGTAGAAACGTAGTACCCCCGCAGGCAGTGTGCCGTGTAAGGTATGAAGTAAAGAACAAGAAGCACAGAGCTTAGAGTTGAATGGCCTGACCCCATCTGGCTCCAGTCTCGGGAAAGCCACACTCTCCCTTCCCCATACCTACTCCACTGGTGTTTTTAATCATATCACTCTGCTGACTTCTGCTATCAAACAACAGAAGTGAGAGAGGCAAGTCATCATTATTCTCACCCAGACAAGAGGCCAATTCGCTTTGGCCCTGGGCATAGGATTTGGGGGTGAATATAGAGACAGTGAGAATTTTATTTTTTATTTTATTTTACTTTATTATTTTATTTTTTCTAAGACTTTTTTTGATGTGGACCATTTTTTAAGTCTTTAGTGAATTTGTTATAATACTGCTTCCGTTTTATGTTTTGGTTTTTTGGCCACGAGGCATGTGTGATCTTAGCTCCCCAACCAGGGATCGAACCCGCGCCCCCTGCACTGGAAGGCAAAGTCTTAACCATGGACCACCAGGGAAGTCCCATTACTTTATTAATTTTTAAAAATATTTATTTATTTGGTTGCACCAGGTCTTAGTTGTGGCAGGCAGGCTCCTTAGTTGCAGCAAGCAGGCTCCTTAGCTGTGGCATGCAAACTCTTAGTTGTGGCATGCCTGTGGGATCTAGTTCCCTGACCAGGGTTCGAACCTGGGTCCCCTGCATTGGGAGCACAGAGTCTTAACCACTGCGCCACCAGGGAAGTCCCTACTTTATTATTTTAATCTTAGAAAAATGCTTGGCTTTTCCCAAACGCTAACACACTTGACACCTTTATCCATAAAAAACTCAACACGGCTTTTGTGGAAAACGTAACAATTCTCACTGAAGCGTTATTAATGTCAACCCAGGAATCCAGGCAGTATAATTCAGCAGATTTTTCTGGCTTTGTATGCAGTCTAGCCAGATAGGAGGCCCAACCACTTACAGAAGGGAAGCCCCCATTTTCCGGCTTTTAGGGGGTCTTGCATCCAGGTCCAAGCTATTTCTGGTAAAGAGGAAAAAGAAGGAAGTCAAAGTATATCCTTACCTGATTGCTCAGAGCTGAGGTTGCACACATCAGAGCCCCCTGCCCGCTCTGATTTGAGCAGGAGTGTTTTGTGACTAGCCCCAAGCACATAGTAATTGCATTAGTAGCTTCAGATCTGAATGGGGGGTCTCACAGCCCCGGCCTTTCATGTTCCTGATATATTAAAGGCTCATAATAGAGTGATGAACGCTGCAAGGAGCTGCTGGTACTCTTAATTTCTTTTATAAGCAGGAACAGGGTATAACAGTAATTAGTATAATAACTGTATCTCCTCTGAGATATCTAGGGAAGCCGAGTCCTGCAACCCGAAGTAAAAGCCATCCTAGATTGTTTTTAATTTTTAAAATATTTATATTACCAAAATGATATGCTTCTACTTAAAAAAAAAAAAAAAAACCTAAGAAATACAGAAGGATCCAAAGAAAAAACTGGCACCCCTGGTACCCTGCCATCCTCCACCCCAGCCCCATCCCTTAGAGGAGGTGATGGTAGAAGTTTAGGTAAAAGTTGGTAAAATAAATAATCTGACCAAGATGTTTTCCTCTCTAGTAGCAGTTCTCCATAGCAACACAGACAATGAAGGGGAACAGATTTTCAAACCCAAATGTCCTGTAGGTAAAGCGAGGGGGTATGTGCGGGGAAGAGGTCCCAGTGGGAATGGGAAGGAGGAGAGGTGGCCGGGGGAATAACCCTGCAAAGCCTCCACTTCCAAGGCACCTGTGCACCGCGACACCAGGCATAAAATGGGCTCTTCAGTCTTGATGGGTGGCTGAAGGAAGGAATGGGGGAATCTAGAGACCGCAGGGTCCAGAGCAGCATAGGGTGAATGGCCCAAGAAGGGATGGGATGGGGGGTGGGTCACTATCCTGGCCACCCCAGGAAGAAGGCGGGTCCTCCTGTCCCCCAGCCTCATCCCGCACTGCAGACCTTTGCCCCAGCGTGGCCGCCCTGGAGCTCCCGTCTCTGCTCTACCTCAAGGCGGTGGTGACCCATGTGTCCCCGCAGGTTCACACGGGAGGCGGCACAGGACTGCGAGGTGCTGGGGCAGCGCATCCCCGCGGGCGCCGTGCTGGAGATGGCCGTGGGCGCCCTGCACCATGACCCCGAGCACTGGCCGCGCCCTGAGACCTTCGACCCTGAGAGGTGAGGACTGGCCCCTTCAAACGGGCCCTGGGGGACGTGAGTGTGGGGGGATTGGAGGCGCCTGCCAGGAGACACAGATTTAGTAAAGTCCCCCCAAAGTCAAAAGTCATGGCAGTCAGAGAGACATTTTTTAGGCATAATTTCTAAAGGAAATAACTGTACCATTTTTAAAAGCCCAAAACATAATCCAGAGATTTAGCATTTCCACAGCACTGCATACAAGTAACAAGACAACTTTTTAAAAAATAAATTTATTTATATTTATTTTTGGCCGCATTCGGTCTTCGTTGCTGCACGCAGGCTTCCTCTAGTTGCGGTGAGCGGGGCTACTCTTCAGTGCGGTGCAGAGGCTTCTCATTGCGGTGGCTTCTCTTGTTGTGGAGCACGGGCTCTAGGCGCGCGGGCTTCAGTAGTTGTGGCACATGGGCTCAGTAGTTGTGGCTCGCGGGCTCTAGAGCGCAGGCTCAGTAGTTGTGACGCACGGGCTTTGTTGCTCTGCAGCATGTGGGATCTTCCCGGACCAGGGCTTGAACCCGTGTCCCCTGCATCAGCAGGCAGATTCTTAACCACCGTACCACCAGGGAAGCCCAACAAGGCAATTTCAAATGGGTGTCCACTATTTGTTCCAAGAAACAAGGACACATTTCAGGAATGCATTAACAAGTAGCAGAATGTTGTTTCCTTTTTTAAAACTTAATGCCTGTTCCAATACAAGAGCATCAACAATTTCTCCAGGAATTCATGAGAACCAGCTACCCTAACATGGTAGACCTGGATCCTCTCTCCTCTCCCCTGCATGGATTTGGTCCACTGTCTAGATTTCATTTCTAGACCCCCAATTTAAAGTGTCTGAGCAGGCATCTACACCCCCTCCTCATCAGAGTCTTCGGAGATTGCTTCCTGGCAAATAGGGGGGCTAGCCAGCCTGCAGCTCTGTTCCCACTGTTAGGGGCTCCAGCTTCCTGTTAATGAGGCCCCAACTCTACAACCTGGTCCCTGGGAAACCATGGGCAGTGGGACCCAGATAAATAACATTCTGCTGCCCAGCAGCTCCTGGAATTATGGTAAATATCAAGAAACATAAACAGCAGCTGCAAGGCTTACAGCATCACCTTTGAAAACAAAATGTGCATTAATATGATGTTGAAAAGGTGGGTCAAGGGCTTCTTGGGCCCATAAAGTCCAGAGGTAGTAATAAGTGAGCTGGCTATTACAAAATAGTGGTTGTCACGTAGCGTTACTGTCACAGAACACACGTGGCAAATGCTGTCATTCGGTAGCAGATACGGCAATTCATTCTGAAGAAGAGCTTCCAGTGGGTCAAATACTGCCACCCCCAGTGGTTCAAGTTTCAGTGCTTAAACCAGAAAGGTGAGTGTGGGCAGGGAGACAGCTGCCCGACATGGCATCAAGAGACAAACTGGCAGGACATGGCCTCCAGAGGAGTCTGGTGCCCAGGGACTCTGCTTAGGAAGGGGATGCCGGCCAGCCAGTGTCACCCTCTGGCCACTGGGGAAGTTGGAGCCATGGGTGAAGCGAGAGCTGTGGTTCCTTTGAGACTTTCGTCCTGGATTCTAGTGGGCCTGCAAACTCATTAACAACACAGTGAATTCATCAGGAGAGGCAGAGAGAGCAATGCTGACGTTCCAGGTGATTCTATCAATTTAGCGGTGCCTTTAGGGCTCTGCAGGACAGGAGGAGGGGAGCCGGACTAAAGCACATGGATGCGTGGCCACCAGCTCCAAAGCCTTAGGGACTGAGCGGTCCAGGAAAACAGGATCCTGTAGGCCGAGGTGGGGTGTAGGCCTCACGTGGTGGGAGCGTGGCCTCAGATGATGGGGTCCTTTGGTCAGAGCCAGTGGCTGAAGCCCCAGGAAGGGAGGTGGTGACCCAGGCCAATGCTGACCATGCTGCCCTGTAGGTTCACAGCCGAGGCCCGGCAGCGCCAGCAGCCCTTCACGTACCTGCCGTTCGGGGCAGGTCCCCGGAGCTGCCTCGGGGTGAAACTGGGGCTCTTGGAGGTCAAGCTGACGCTGTTCCATGTCCTGCGCAAGTTCCGGTTCGAAGCCTGTCCTGAGACTCAGGTGAGCCCTGCTGCTCCGGGCGCAAGGGGTGCCCAGCCCAGTTCCCTGATGCCCGCGGTGGCTTCCCGGCTCTGCGTGAGCTGGGGCGAGTTCCTTAAGCTCTCTGGGTCTCAGTTCCTTGATCTGTAAAAGGGGGACCATAACAGTCACACCTCCTCCCTCTTCTTGTGGGGTGAGGATTGAGTCAATCGTTAAGCTCCTGGCACATAACCCGAGTCTGTGTTATCTATTATCATTCTTGTCCTCTGTACAGCAAGGCTGGGCCTCACCATGCTGTAGCTCTCCCCTCTTCAGCAAAGAGGACCCAGTAAGTAACCCTGCAGAGTAAATTATATGATTCCCATTCTTCAGATTAAATTATATGATTCCCATTCTTCAGATGAGGAGCTAAAATAAAGCTCAGAGAGGTTAAGTAACTTGCCTGACGTCACACAGTTGGACTGCACACTCCTTGAGATCAGGGACCAAGAGACTGTCCTATTCATTGTCGGAGGCTCCAGCCCCCAGCTTCAGGCCAGGCATGTGCCCACTCAGTCATTCAACAAACACTGATGAACAAAGGAATGAATCGCCGGAGAGTGAAGAAATTGAGGTTCAAGCCAGATCTCGCTCACTCTCAAGCCCTCCCTCTTTCCTCTACGTGCAGCAGCCTCTCTGCACGGCATCAGCTGCCCCCCACACAACCCGCAGCGCTCTCCTCCGCGCCCATTCACAGCCCCTCAGCACGGCTGCAGACCTGGACAGGAGGGCGTAAGGGGACAGATAAGAAGGACACGATGACAGATGGTAACAACTTCTAGATTCAGAGAGTGGCATTGCCTCTGACAAACAGGGAGACTGGGGCGAGCTGCTGGCTGGGGAGCAATAATGAGCTGGGTTGAAATACAAAAGGCTGAGGAACTGGATGTGGTGATGTCCATAAAGGTGTGATGGTTAGGGCTGGAGGGAGGGAGGGGCAAACTGGGAGCAGAGGACAGCAGGCCCCTGCCTGCCTGAGGCACTCCGTGGGTACAGGACTTTCTCTGGAGGTTTGTCTCATTTACCCTTGATCTTGGCATACAATACAGCAGCCAGACCAATGAATGTCCCAGAACACTGCTTATGCCTGGCACTCCCCAGCTCAAGATCCTGATCCGAGTCCCAAGCCTGCTGGGTCCAGGGAGAACTCTGAGCTCACTTTGCCTTCCCCGCCCCAACGTCCCACTCCAAGAGCCTCCCACCCACTCCCCCCTGCCTGCTCAGTCTGTTGCTCCTTCTGGAATGCCATCCCTCCCCCTTTCCCACCCCCAGTCTAATCCCATCCTCCAAGTCCTTTGGTGTTCCCTCAAATCCCGGAGTGGCCCCTGAGACGCCCTGCTCACAGGGCGTCTCCTATTCCTAGCCCCACCCCAGGCGCCCGTTCCTCCAGGAAGCCCTCCCTGACTCTGCCAGCCACAACAGACCTCTGCTTTTTTTTGAAGTCCAATGGTGTTTCAAGTGTGCCTATAACTGTCTGATACTGTAGCCACTAGCCATGTGTGGCTATTTATATGTTAATAATACATCAAATCAAATACAAAATTCTGCCCCTCATTTGCATTAACCCCACTTCAAGCATCCAGCAGCCACACGTACTAGTGGCTACCGTACGAGAGGGGGCAGGTCTAGATCGTCTTGTTTCCTGAGCGTATCACTGGTCTCCCATCTGAACTCTCGAAGACATCTGAAAGCCCACCCGGCCCCAGCACTAGGGCCTCATGACCCTTCCTTCTTTTGAAGGTTTCACGGTAGCCACTGAACAGTCCTTTTACACGCAGCTCAAGAGGACGCCCTGCTGCTTGAGTAATTCTGTGGCTTTTCTTCCAAGTCTCCAGTCCTCCATCGGTCTGCCTAAGCTGGACATAAGGAAAGCTTTCTGCATGGTAGCGGGCCTTCAGCAGGGAGCTCTCCCCAAGCCCCTGGGGAGTGGAGGTCTGCTCAGTTACTGGCTGGGCCCCAGGGTGAGAGATGAGGGGAGATGAAGACAGTCTGAGGCTTTGCTCCCCTTCCAGTCATGGGCCCTCGGGCAGGTCACCTGGCCTCTCTGAACCTCCATTTCTTCATTTGCAAAGTGAGCTGCTCCCACCTTAGGCAGGCTTATTAGAAGGATAAATGTGGGACCCCTCCCTTGTGGTATTTTATTAACACGGGAAAGGTGGTGAGCCCCCGTCCAACACCCGGCCTGAGACATAGTTCTGCTGCTTCTCAAGGTCCCCCTGGGGTAGCTGCTTTGCTCACTCCCAGCCTGCCGGCCCTCAGCCGAATTCCCACAACCCTTCAGGCCCCGTTCCGAGGAAGTTTTCCTGTCGATAGGATTAACTCTGACAAATATCTTAATTTCCTCTATTTTAGGTACCGCTGCAGCTAGAATCCAAATCTGCCCTAGGTCCAAAAAATGGCGTCTACATCAGGATTGTCTCCCGCTGACAAAGTCATGACCAGCCCCTAATTCAAAGAAAACCCTCATTTGGAAATTCAGATTTTTGGAAAAACATCACCGAAGCAACTGAAAGCGCGCCTGGCATATGATAATAAGAGAGGCCATTTACGTAACATTTCCTAAATGCTTAATAAATGTTTGTTGCGCTTAGTTTTGACTTTGCCAATAGTGTTTGAGCAACGGATCCACCTCTCTCAATCAGGGATTGCTGATAAATGAGTGAAAATGTAGTTTTGACAAAATGATTGAGAACTTGGGGTTTTTAAAGAAGTTCTGGCCTCAGGATGGAAGGAATCGATAGGGCAAGGGACAGACACATGGATGCTCAGGTGAGTGGTCCTGACGGCCCCAGCTCGGGGGCCTTTTCAGCATCTGGTTCATTTAACTTAAAGAATAACATTCAACAGAAGCTCAACTTCAAACATGGTTCAAATGCTTTATCATGCCTCGATTTTCCTAGGTAGGCTACTACTAACTTTGTAAGTTTAATGCACAGAAAAGTGATAGAGGCTGAAGTGTACTTTTTCTTTTAAAGAACATCCTACCTTAGTTTTGATCAAATAATCAAAATACAGAGGTGAATTTTAGTAAAAGTAATTATTGTGTTGCTGAGAAGCTCAAATGCAACAAAGAGTTTGCAAACTGAATCCCGGATCTGCCACCAGCAGCCTGTGATCACGGCTGCTGCTCTTGCCACCTCTGTGCCTCTGTTTCCTCCCCTGTAAAACAAGGCTGCTGACCCAGGTCACAGCGCCTTCCTCTACTTAACATCCGAACAGCGTTAAGGGGCTGATGTTGTATAAATAACAGAGCAGGGACCTGCAAGCGAGGCTGTGGTACCCAGGCTGAGCCACCCTTACAAAGTGCAGGCTGCTGCAGGAGGGCTGGGAGAAGGGGTCTCCCGTACCCACTGCTGCGAGCGCTGCTTCTGCTGTGTGTCCTCCCTGCGTCCAGCACGCCACGCTTCCCCAGAGCGCTCCCCGGGAGGCTCCCCTCTCAGAATATGAGGCCAGCCTCATGACTCTGTTGTCAATCTCTCTCTCTCTCTCTCTCTCTCTCTCACACACACACACACACACACACACACACACACACCTTTGCTCTGGATCCTACTACCTCTTTGCATGAAAATTCTGAAAGGTCTTTTTGACTCCTTCCCATCACAATGCCCACTCCCTCCCGTGCCCACAGGAACAGCTGCCCCATGCTCCCACCCACAACTGAGCTACATGCACCCCATCCCTTTCTCGAATGTCCAGTCCAGGTATTTGCCAGTGTGCTTTCTCAAAGGTCAGCAAGTGCAGAGCCCTCGGCAGTCTTCACAGCGCACCCGACTTCCCTGGAGCGTTCGATCATCTCCCGCCCCAGGTTCCCCTTGCCACTCTCCTCGCCCACACTCCCAGATGGACCACTCTGGCTGCTTCCCACCACCCAGCTCCCAGCAGCCTTGGATCTTAGAACTACAGGCAGAGGCATCATGTGGAGACTGGACACACCGTATCAGGAGGCTGGGGAATGGGAAGGAAGGGTGCAGGTGAGGAGAGGACACCTTGCTGAGGACTGAACCTGAGGCCAATGGGACCAGCCATCCAGGACGAGGCAGATGGCCTTATGAGGTGGAGCCTCATAAGCCATCCTGCCAGCCCCTCCACCGCCCAGCAGAGACCCCTACCAACCACTGTGTGTGGAGGACACAAGAACACACCACCTGCTCCGTGTCCACAACACAGTGCACAATAGTGGATCTGGGTTTTGTGGGGCTTGAAAGCTGAGTTGAGGGAAAGAAAAAAAAACAAATACGTAACTTGCAAATTTAACCAAAATGTATGATCACGCAGCCATATAGCAGGGGTCCCTCCTCGGGCTGTGGAAAGGGTCCCAGCAAATGAGGGGCCATGAACCTTCAGCTTCATTGGCTGCATGATAAATCCACACACAGCCTCCTTGAGGCCAGTAACGGGGGCTCTGTTATATCCCGACCCCCAGAAAAGTGCCTGTACACAGCAGGCGCTCAATAAACAGACACTGAAGAATGAGCTGCAGCCATCACCCACGTCAGGTAAATATGCCTTTATTCCCAGACTCTGCTGTGACGCTGCAGCACAGGTATTCAGATCTCAGGGGGACATAAAACCCTTATTCACAGGGTGCTCGGTGCTGAGGCACCTGCCAGGGTGAGTGCACTTCCTGGGTGACGGTGACTGCTGCCAGGACTAAGGGAGACCGACAGGGACTCAGTGACACCACACAGTAGCCACGGTCCTAACAACGTGATATATGGGCCAATTTCAAGGCTGGAAGCCCAGGAGAAGCAGCAGAAGAGCCGCCTAGATTAAAGACACAGCAATGGACACAATGACTGTGCCTCACCAAGCCCACAACCCAGGATTTCCTGCACCAATGGCTGCTGTGTCATTCGGACAAAAACAAAACCAGGTGCCACCAAGACCCTGAAAAACCAAACCACTGAAGAGACAGAAACTCTTGAAAATTAAAACCAATCGATAAAACAGTGTCTGGAAACTGTGCCTGGTGCCAATCTGCAGCAAAGTCAACAAAGAGTAAAACATAAAACTTTAACACCTGAGTAAAAGCAATAATGGGTTCACCGACAATCACTACTGGCTAGTCCAAAAGTGACTTAAAAGTGAAAATATTATCAGCCGGAGATTAAGAATGTAACTTCATCAAAAAGTTAATGTTAAATGAACGGTTCATTACAACTTTTTGTTTAAAAAAACCCCAACTTTCCCTAACAGCTATTTCAAGTAAGATCAGCCAGAAAGGCATAAAACCATCGGGCGCTCACTTCCGAAAACTGAAGAAGGAGGCCAAGGAGAGCAGGCTGGGGGGGGCGGCAGCGAGGCTGGGGGGAGCGGCAGCGCGCCCGGGGGAGTCGGTGTACTGGATGATGTACTCCGGGTAGGCCTGGTGCTTCTCGAAGACCACGAAGATGGAGGGGTCAGACATGCAGTTCACGCAGCTGTCGTACAAGACGTTGCCCTGACCCTCCTTCGCCGGGGGGCGGACCAAGGTGGCGTTGCCTCGGACGAATTTGCCCACCAGCACCCGAGCCAGGAACATCGTGTGGGACTTGGTGTCAGTTTTGCTGTAGTGGTGGGAATACGCGGCGTCCCGGGCAAAGTAGCTCCCTGCAAGGACACCAGGGTTGGGCTGGGCACCAGGGGACAGCCCGCAGCCGAAAGAGGCACGCCGGCGGCATCCTGCAACCCGGGCGAGGCCAGTGGCCTCTGCCCTCCCTCTACTCCCATCTTTCCAGCTTTTCCCTTGTAAGGAGCATCAGAGGGGTCACCAAACTCTGAGACAGAAAACTCCTCTCAAGTTAGGATACTACAGGTCTCTGGACACCTCGTTACTGAGCCCCCATCCCCCGCCCAGAACCTCCGTTTCCTGAGCCATAAAACGGGGCTGTTGGGCCCGACCTCCCAGGGCTGGTGCGGAACGTGGCTAAGACCCCACACACGGAACACGGCGCAGACACCGGCAGCCCAATGTACAGATTCATGAGCCCTGTCGAATGGGGGCCTGAGCTGGAAGCTGTGCCTACACATTCAGGTTCACAGCCCACCACTGGCTCTTGTGCAGCTCGACCCCGCAGCCGTCAGCACGCAGGACAGAAGCTAACGGACGGACTCGGCAGAGGGGCTGCTGACTGCAGATCACACCACTACGAGCTTCTCTCCATCTAGTAACCATGTCGTGGTTACAGAAGAGAATGTTCTTGTTCTTAGAAGGTGTCACGGGGTGAAGTGGGGATGATGTATGCCGCCTACTCCCAAATGGTTCAGAAATAAGGGAAGGGGTGATAAAGCCAATGTGAAAAGTGTTAAAGCTGATGAACTAGGTAAAATTTACGTGGGAGGTTTTTTTTTTTTTAATATTATTCTTGCACCTTTCCTGTGAGTTCGAACTTATTTTCACACAAAGTTTAAAAATAACTAAGAGACAGGAAAACGGGGAACTCACATTATAGTAAGAATGACATATTTACACGAGCGTATCTGAGCATTCAGATTTCTACTCTAAGGAAACAGCACAGGCAGGTGGGGACCTGACTCCGGGCTGGGAAGGGTCCCACAGGGATGCAGACCCATTTCCCAGTGAAGCCTAAGCAGGGCCACCCCTGCTCAAACCCTGGGTCGGGCCCAGGGCTGCACACGGGGGGAATGAGAGTGAGGTGCCGCCGGCTGGGCCTCCCACATCCTGGCCAGTGCTCACGGAGTCTGAGCCCGCTGGTCCAGCTCAGGCTGGCTCCCCCACGCCCTCCATCAATTCGCTTTAAGGTGGTTTCCGAGCCCTGGACAGCGAGGCCAAGAGGGTTCTGCCAGCAGGACCGCCTCGCACTTACCCCTGCCGTAGGAAGTACCATGGAGACCACTGACCCGCCAGTCAAAGTTCTGCTGGCAGATGGCGTCGACGAAGTCGGTGCTGGTGCCGTGGAACAGCTGCCTCTCGTCCACTGTCTCCCCTCTGTTTCTCTTCTGCATCTGCTCCTTCTGCCTAGAATGACGGGAGTGAACGTGTGCTGGCGGCAGAGGACGCCTGTCACCAAACACGGGCCGCCCAGCCCAAGAAACACATTTTATTAGATGTGTCATGAGACCAGGAGCCACAGGTCCATGAGACTCCAGCCATGGGCCAGGGGCCAGAAAAGGCGAGAGCAGGGCCTGGGTGAGAGCAGAGGGAAGCCTTCCCTCCAGGGCTCCAGGCCTGCATTGCTCCATGAACCCCCAAAGCAGACAGACCAGCCCTTGGAAGGCAAGTGTGCTTCTTCCCACCATCCACCACGCCTGGAGCTTAGCCAGGGGGTGGGAGGGGGGGCCTCCTTCTCCCTCTCCTGTAAGTTACCTTGATCTCATCACCAGAACCAGAGTTCAGATCACACTGCTCCAGCCTCTTGTGCGGAAGGTCAGCAGGAGCCCAGGCCCACTGTGGTGCCCTGCTGTGGGCTCCTCCCCACCCAGGCTAGTGCCTGAGAACATGCCAGTCCTCAGGCACAAGAAGGAGGCCGCTGCTCTCTGGCTGCCAGGACAGCAGCTTTACACTCCCCAGGGTGTGGGTGGCTTATTCGGACCCGTCTCCTGTTGGTCTTCAGGGAGGCCGAGGGCACTAGTGCAGGAGCCAGCTCTGTCTCTAGGGAAGCCGCAGCCTCCCATCTCCCTGGAGGAACATGCCAGCACTGAGCTTGTACGGATGAGGAGGTGGACAGGAGAGGGAAACAGCTCCTGATCCCAGCAGCACTGGACAAACAGTGTCTGTTTTCTCGGACTGTCCCTGCAGCGTGGGGCATGTCTGGTAAGCAGCTGGCTGAGGGCACAGAGGCACCCGCCCACCCCGAGCGAGCCCCCAACGCACCACTGGTAGACTTCCCAGAGGGCCAGGTTCTGGATCCGCTCAATCTTCTGAACGCAGTAGAGAGGCATCGTGTTGGTGAAGAGGTTCCAGATCTTTCGAAACTCCTCTGAGGATGAAGGGAGGGCGATCCTCTGTAAGGGGCAAATAGTTTTACTCTGTTATCATCAAAGTGTAGAATATACATCTCTTCCCAAGGCTGCTCATGAAATGCCAGAACCACAGGCAAACCCAGACAGCTTCTACCACGCTCCCCTTTACTTCAAGGGGCAGCCTCTCCAGGCTCCGGATTTGTGCTATTTGTGGTCACTTCTCTCCTCTCCACTGTGAAGCCAGCCTAAAGGACAGGCAGGCGACGCTATGTGAGTACCACCCTGGCTGGCCCCAGCACACCCCTGCTCTTCTTCTGAGCCCACACAGGGCCGACTACAGAGTCGACAAGACCATGGAGCTGGTGCCAACGGATGTGGAATACACACATCTGGCAGAGAGGGGGAAAACCCTGCCACAGGCAGCAATGCTGCGTGAGCCCCACACACGGCAAGTGCCGAGCGAGAGGCCAGGCTGGCAGACGGCACACAGCAGCCCAGGAGCTCAGCAGGCCCCGCGGGCGCCCCTCCCACCCAGCTGAGCCCGCCCTTTCCTTAGCGTCTGGCTCTAGGAAGCAAAACTCCTGACGAGCCCAGAGGGGCCCGTGACTCGCGGGCCCCAGCTGTCTCACAGAGTGACAAGCCACAGATCCCTGCCCTTGCTGCCTGGACCCCAAGCAGCCTCCCTGTTCCCAGCTCCACCAGCCTTGGCCCAGTGACAGCCTGACCTGGGATCACCGTCCTCCCCCACCGAGTGCAGCCGTATAATAACCACCTCACCCCCCAAAGACCGTAAACCATCAGGACTCTGTGTAAACATCCATGGGTCTCTGCAACCCAAAATCTGACTTTGGTTTCCTTGCTCCCATCTCACTAGATGCCACCAAACCCTCTCCCTCAAGCCCTGCCCTCCCAGCCTGGAGCCTGGCAAGGACTCCCGCAGCTATCATGGCCCGCAGCTCGGCTCCCTGACCAGGGCACTCCACAGCTCGGCCCTGACCTCCCACTCCTGTCCCCCAGCCCCCGCCTATGCACACCTTCCACCCGAGACACTCCGTGTCCTGACTTGCGTTCCTTCCCCAGCCAGGTCCCATCAACTGGCGTGTCCTTCCCCACCCTCTGCCTGTGTAAGCGCCAGCCATCATTAGGTGTGGACCAGGTGACACCTTCCTTGATCCCTGAAATATAGTCGCCTGGTCCCCTGATGGTCGAGTACTGTGTCTGAAAGTTGCCCAGCCCTCCACACGTCCTGCCAGGGCTGCTGGTGTCTGGGTGTGCTTTGTGCGGCTCCCAGGCACATGTTGGAAAAACCGATCTGCACAGTGCTTGCCAGGTCAGAGGCCAGTCAGAGTGCTCCACGTACATGGGGTGTCATCGGACACCGGCCTGAGCTCTCTACTCAACTCAGCGTGGCGCCCGCTGCAACTCGCTGAATAGACTGTTCCTTCTTTCATCTTCTAGTAAGTTCCTAGTACCTCCCAACAGCAACTCCCCTTTCAGATGGTCCTCATCACACCAAACCTTCTGCTGGCTTCTCCCTTTTCTTGCTTAGTAAAACTTTTATCAGCTAAGCAGCTCTTAAGCTCCTTATTTATGCCCTTCCTAGAAAATGTCCAGTTCGTCATCCTCCCTCCACCATACAGCCTCTCCCCTCGAGCCATGGCCACCTCCTGAGTAGTCATCTAGCCGTAAAATCCCCAAGACCTGAAAGAAACCAAACCTCGCACGCACCTCTCAGCGGCGGAGGACACAGCGTGGTCCACTCACACTCACCTGTGTCTAAGGACACCCTCCTCCCCAGCCTGGGGCAGTGCCAGTCTCATACCTTAAAGCCGGTGTCTGACAGGGCCAAGGGGTCCCAATGCTCAGGAATGCTCTTTAGGCCTTGGGAACTGACGCTGTTACAAAATGTAAAGAGAAACACTTAGTTTGTTCTTAGACATAAGTAGGTTTCCCAGGGGTGCCTCCAGTAGCCAAGGCCGTCAGTCTTGAGCGTCAGCATACGGTTCTGTAAAAGCAGGTAGGAGGCGAGGAAGCACATAACCACACTCTCCACCACGTGACAGCACTTCCATCTTTGCCGATGTGGTCAAAACCAAAACCAAACCCAAAACCAATCAGGCACGAGGGATCCACTTCTCACCTGTATCCCAACTCCAACACATAAGGGACAGAGCGTATGACTAAAGCAGCGCACCCAAACCCTCATCCATGATTCTGAAATTCGAAGAGCCCTGAAACTTTCATTAAAAACAGCCTCAATGGGACTTCCCTGGTGACACAGTGGTTAAGAATCCGCCTGCCAATGCAGGGGACACGGGTTCAAGCCCTGGTCCGGGAAGATCGCACATGCCACGGAGCAACTAAGCCCATGCGCCACAACTACTGAGCCTGCGCTCTAGAGCCCGCGAGCCACAACTACTGAAGCCCGCGTGCCACAACTACTGAGCCCGCACGCCACAACTACTGAAGTCCGTGTGCCTAGAGCCCGTGCTCCACAAGAGAAGCCAGCTCAATGAGAAGCCTGGCTCAACAAAGAGTAGCCCTGCTCACCGCAACTAGAGAAAGCCCGCGCACAGCAAAGACCCAATGCAGTCAAAAATAAATAAAATTAAAAATAAATTTAAAATGCTGTGAATTCAGAACACAATGATAAAAAAATTTTTAAAAACCCAACAGCCTCAATGAAACTAACAAAGCCTTGTAAATCAACTATACTCCAATAAAAAACAAATTAATTTAAAAAAACAGCCTCAATGACGTATAACTGGCACATGAAACAGTTTTTAAAACATAAAATTGATGTCAAAATTCATTTGGCAGTAGAAATTTGACTTGAACTGCTAAGAGGCTACTTGTGGTCTATATATATTTCCTTCTTAAAGTGACTATGCATTTTTTTACTGCAAAAAATATTAGCACGTTTAATTGCATGTGTCACATAATACAAAGCAGCACATGCTCTTTCTAAAAATGAAATAAAAATAAAAACTGATTTCTAAAAAACACATGGCCCAAAGGATTTAGAAATAAGGACTGTGAAACTCTAACTCCAAATCTTTCCTATTCAGTTTCAGAATGCTGTTCTTCCTACAATAGATCTACCTTCTGTTTCTGCTGGCATGAGACGTGTACCTTCATCCTAAGCCTCAAAGAACTTCCACAAATAACTTTCCTAGGAAAATGGCAGTTTAAAAATAACTAAAAAAAAGGTCCCACAAGCAAGAATCAACCAGAAACAGACCCATGAAGACTTAAGATGCTGAAATTACCATGCAGATTATAAAACAGCTATTCTTTCTATGTTTAAAGAAATAAAAGACAAACTTTAAAACATATGCAAGGTGAAGTAAGTCAGAAAAAGAAAAACAAATACTGTATGTTAACACATATATATGGAATCTAAAAAAAAAAAAAAGAATGGTACTGATGAATCTAGTGGCAGGGCAGGAATAATGACGTAGACATAGAGAATGGACTTGAGGACACGGGGGAGGAGGGGGAAGCTGGGGCGAAGTAAGAGTAGCATCAATATACGTACACTACCGAATGTAAAATAATTAGCTAGTGGGAAGCAGCAGCATAGCACAGGGAGATCAGCTGGGTGCTTTGCGATGACCTAGAGACATGGGATGGCGGGGTGGGAGGGAGCCTCAATAGGGAGGGGATATGGGGACATATGTATGCATTATGACTGAGTCACTTCATTGTACAACAGAAACTAACACAGTATTGTGAAGCAATTATATTCCAATAAAGATCTATTTTTAAAAAATCATATGCAAGGAACAGAAAACTGTAAAAAGACCTGGAGGATCTGAAAAGAAAAAAAACAAACAGAACTTGTAGAAATGAAAATACAATCCCTGAAGAAGAAGTTCAATGGACACAGGCTTACTAGCAGATGAGGTGACCTAAAGAGAGGGTGAGCGAGCTGAAAGGTAGGGGCAGTGAAATGATTCAGAACGTGGCGTAGAGCAGGAAGGAGACAAACAAGGCAGGGAAGAAGCCAAGACACGGAGAGCAGAGTGAAAAGGCCTGAATCTGGTCAGAGCCAAACAGGATCTCCAAAAAGAGAGTAGCTAGGACAGCATGGAGGCGATTTTCAAATAGAACTAATGAGACATACCAACCTACAGACTTAAGAAGCAGAAAGGATCTCAAACAGGACAAATAAAAACACATACCCAGACACACCAAAGTGAGAGTGCATAATACAAAGACAAACAGAAAATCTTAAAAGCAGCCAGAAGGGGCAAAAAAGTGATTCTGGAAGAAAGCATCAGTTAGACCAACAGCTGATTTCTCAAAAGCAGCAATGGAAACCAAAGCACAGTGGAGTGATATCTTCAATGTTTCAAGAGAAAATAACTACAAGTAAAATGTCTACACCCAGTAAAAATATCCCTAAGATTGAGGGCAAAATAAAGACGTATTCAGGCAAAGAAAAGCAAATTTTTTTCCCAACAGATCTTCATCTAAGGAAATGTGAAAAGACAGAGAAAATGGTATAAGTGGGAGTAAATTTAATGAAACAGTCATAATGTAAAAAAGCAGTGTCTCATGAAGTTAAAAAATAGCCAGTCCAGAGGAGGGACTTGTGTCAGCTGGTAGGACAGCAAAGATACTGACTGACTTATACCTAAGTGAAAAACTCGTGTTGTAATTTCTAGAGTGGCCTTAAAAAAACAACAGTTAATAGAGTGCATAACTTCCCAACTAGTAGAGAGGAATAAATTAAATGACAAAATATATCAAAAAGAAGGTAAAAAAAAATAAGACAATCATATGACAAAAACTTCATGGAAGATGAACGGACAGTAATGAACTAATAAACCAGATACCTGATGTGTAAATGCCATTTCAATCCTTAAACTTCTGAATATGGAGATCATATTCTGTGACCCCATTAATTACGTAAATAGACGATTTGTTTCTAAAAGTGACCCACACAAGAGTCCCAGGTGGCCACAGAGGCCCAAGCAGACTTGCTTGCTGGAGTCATGACCACCAGCTACCGTCACACAAGTTGGAGGGAAGCACGACGCACTTCACTGCACCAACGTGTGCGACATAGCAGGGAGATCCTGAATCCCTTGTATCTTACTCTGAATTTAACCAAAATAACCTCTCTTATTTCTGACATGTGGTGTCTGCCATGGTCCCCTGAAAACTAAGTAGAGTGACAACAAAAGAGATCCAGTCTCAGAAAGGAGACAGATAAGTTTTTCTAAACTGCATCTAGGGTAGGCTCTGGATAGGGAGAGACTAAAAAATGACGTCCAGAAGTAGGATGACTCATAGTTAACCAAAACTAAATCCAGAAGCAATCCACAGGGGAGACTGAAACATTTAACTAACTAAATAATAAATATTTCTGCATGGTAAAATACTTCACAGACAAAGCCAAAAGGCAAACAACAAACGAAGAAAACACATTGCAATTTATATAACAAACCAAAGGCTGATCTCCCCATTAGATAGAAGACTCTTAATGTTTAAGAAAAATACCAAAATGTTGAGAGAAGAATGGACAAAAAGACAAACAGTCCACTGAAAAAGAAAGGCAAATGGCCCTTGCATGTAGGAAAAAATATGAAACCTCACTCATAAGAGAAAGTTCATTATATACACTGAAACACCCTTTCCCACCTATGAGAACAGCAAAAATTCAAGAGCTTGATGACTCCCTCTGTTGGCAAGGGGGAGGGAAGCAGGCACCTCACACATTCTGGGGTGAGTGCATAACGGTCCCACCCCACAAAGAGGAACCTGCATTTACCTTCTAGGACTCTAACCTGAGGACCCACCTCCACTAATATGAAATAGCACATACACCAGACATCCTTCGTGGTGTCATACTTGTAACAGCGAAAGACTGAAAAACGGCAAAACATCCCTCGAAAAGGGACAGATTAAACTATGGTACATGCAAATGATGGAGAACTGTGAAGACAGAAACAGAATTTAGAAGACTTCAATGAACTGAAAAGGACTAATTTTTTTTCAATATTTGTATATACTGTGAAATGATCACAATAAATCTAGTAATGATCTATTTTTAAGTGAAAAACAAAAGGTACAAAATAGGGCTTCCGTGGTGGCGCAGTGGTTGAGAGTCCGCCTGCCGATGCAGGGGACACGGGTTCGTGCCCCGGTCCGGGAAGATCCCACATGCTGCGGAGCGGCTCGGCCCGTGAGCCATGGCCGCTGAGCCTGCGCGTCCGGAGCCTGCGCTCCACAACAGGAGAGGCCCGTGTACCGCAAAAAAAAAGAAAAAAAAAAAAAAAAAAGTACAGAATAGTATATATAGAATGTTACCTTTTATGCAAGAAAAGGAAAATAATAAGATACTTTTATGTATGTGTATTTGCTCATTTTTGCAAAAATAAACACAGAAAGATAAACCAGAAACTGATGAAAATGGTTGCCCATCATAGAAACAGTGTGGAGATAACAGTGAGAATACTGACTACTGAGTGTATCTTTTCATACAGTTTTGACTTTTAAATCATGTTTTACACATAGCCAAAAATAAATTTTAATAAGAAAGGGAGGAAGGAAGGCACACTTGGCTTCGAAGGAAACAGGGAGCGGGAAACCCCAGGAGGTTACTTTGTTAGACTCACAGGTACTCTATTTGCTTGCATTGATAATACTTTTTCCCTCTAGCTTCTTTAAATGACCCTGCCATGCTCCACAAACACAACCACTGAAGTCCATCTGTGAAATCTTAAAAGAAGAAACAGAAACACTGTAAGTTCTCTGTGAAACAGAAACAAGCCAGATTTCTCCGGCTGATGGAAGGTGCAGTCCGCTAACAGCCGTGCTGGCTACAGCTCTGGCTACAGTCCTGGCTTGGGCTGTCACACACCCAGACTAATGGGCACCATGGTACCTCTCACCATCCAGGCCACCCTCCCCCAGTAAGTGGCCGTGGGGATTAGAGAGAACTGACCCCTCCCCCAGCTCCAATCCTAGCACACTTGCCTCAAGCCTAAAACTACTGATTCAGAGGGGTCTGATCAGTTTGCAAAGCTCACAGATTTGCCCATCAGCTGCAGGAGGGCCCTGCCTGCTCCTAAATGCATAGAAGGCCAGGCACTACCCTCGTGGCTTCTGGCAGCCTGTGACATAAGGGATCCCACCCTGGGGATGAAGTTGGCCCATTAGTGCCTGCAGCACCTGTTCTTGGTATTCCATGATATCCAAGTACTAAAATAATGGGGTTTTATTGGTGTAATTTTTGGTGTATTTCAACATTTACAAAAATTCAGGTCTGTGACTCAATTATTCACTTAAAAAGACAAGCTGATGAGCTGGCTTCAAGTCTAGAGTGGCTTGCAGATCACAACAAGCAGCCCTATAGTTACATAGCACAATGCCTCAACCCACAAGGATAATTCTTTCTCTGTTTCAAAGCCTTTCCAACTAGTGGAATAAGCATGTCAGCAGTCAAACTGCTACAGGTGACTCTACACTGGAATTGCCATTCATACATGACACAACTGGAGGAAAAAGAGGAACTTAAAATCCTTGGTTAGAAACAAAAACCACAGTTTGCTACCAGTGGAAAAAACCTAACAAACATACACACAAATGAACCGAAAAACCCGAAGAGCTGTTTAAAAAGATTTCCTGCAAGTTATAAAACAAAAGATATAATCACTTGAAGATGGAAACAGAAAATATTAGGAGTTAGATTATTACTATTTCCTCACCATTCTCTAAGTTAGTCTAAACTAAGAAAGAACTTTTTGGCTTCTGGAAAAATCTGCACAAGAATACCTGATGTCTCAGTAACATCACTGGCAAACAAACTTAAGGATAAAACATCTAATTAAGTGATTTTTCTGGTGTCTTTTTCCTTTATTTTATGTTGTGTTTGGCTTATCATTTAATGCTTTGTTAACTACACCTGCATCATCGTTAAAATGATTATACACCAAACATTTACTTTTTATAACTTTGTTGTATTTTATAGCTTTATAATACATGCTACTATGTTTTCATTTGAATGTGGTAAATATACACCGGTTTTTCTGTTTCATGAAGCCTCAGCCTTCTTACAGATCACTCAAATGAGCAGCAGCACTTTGGTATTAAGTGAAGGGAAGTACAAATACACTCAGAGGAGGGCCAGGCACAGGACACAGAGACCGAGAGTGCCAGGGCGTAAGTCTGCAAGCCAGCTAACCCTCTTAGTGCTGTAGCTAGTCTGAGTAGGTTTTGTACCTGCAGCAGAGCGCACAACAACTGATACACACACAAGTTCCCCAAATGCCACCTACCAGGTCTGCTTCAGCTTCACATCCTGGGGAGATACGTATTTGGGTCTCCGGCAAACCTTTCTAACTGTGCCATAGGCCAAGTTTTTCTGAACGAAGGCTGGGAAAACAAACAAACACATATACACATATGGGATAGCAATGTTTTATAAACACAAATTAAATGGGTTGGAAAGCTAATCCAAATGTAAAGCTCACAATCAGTCTGTTAAAAAAAAATCAGGCAATTTTACACATTTCAAATATTCAAAAAGAAAACAGGTATGTGTAGGAGACTGGGTTTAATGAATAGATGAATGATTAGTAATTGACCTATCAATTATACATGAGTGCTTTTAAATTGTTCCTTCCAATCTTGTTTAAACTATTATTTTGCTCAGCAATTTTTCCCAGCTTGGATATAAAAAAGCTTCAGCCCGGCCTGAGACCGATTTACCACATCTTGAGCCAGTGGGATTTAGAGTTAGAATAACAGTTTTACTCTTATGAGGTTTTTTTTTCTTACTTTGACTAAACTTACCCTACAGAAATACTTCTCAACTTTTTAAAACCTGGACTGTCTTTAATAAGTGAAATCCTTGCCCCATGGCCAAGATTCTCAGATTCCTCCTGAGGGCAGCAGTGGGGGGACGGGGGAACTATCTTTCATGTTGAAAAATCACAATACCTCTAAGTTAGACTACATGTCCTGACTCACCAGGAGAACTCTGTCAAGTCTTATTTTCTGCAGTGGAGTACAAACCATTTTCTTTCACTTGAAAACGTAACTCACCCTACTGCATTTCAGCATACACCCGGTGATCACCTAGGCGTGTGTCCCTCATGCCACAGCACACATGGTCACCACGATGGGCACTCCTGGGGGGTTCCCACATTCTAATCAGGAGCCCATAATCCAGAGGTGGCTACCACAACCCCCCCTTCAGTTACCCGTCACTCAACCTCCCACCAATACTCCGCTAATTAGCTTAAACGGGCTTTTTATTGGTCTGTTGACTAACACTGCAATGAACCTCAAATGAGTTTTTACTGGTGAAATGAAAAGGTATTCAAGATAAGTGAACTGGATAAATATATGCGAGACCCATTCCCCACTGTCCCCTAGACAGGGTAAACGTGAGGCCTTCTCCCTAATTTGCCCTTAAAGAGGATACACTAGGCAAAGTCTCTAAACAAGCCCTGATCTTGGGGATTCTGCCCAACTGACACCAGCTAACAGACATCAGAATTCTGCCTCTGGAGTCTTGGCATTTGCCTCGAGTGACTGTTTCACAACAGGAGTCTAAAAGGCAGAGCCAAGCCTTCCCTGGTCCTACAGAACGAGTCAGTTGTGCGTGTTTCTTAAACGTCCCTGCTTCCTCATAAATATTTAGTTAATAAATGTGCGTGGCAGGTTGCGGTCTGAGACTTGCTTTCACTCTACCTAGTAGTCAGGTTATGAAGGGAGAAGTTAACTCACCTCAAAGTACTTCTGTGGCTACTGTTATGTACCAACAAACAAACAAAAGAATTGTGCCCACCCAAGTGAGCCTGAGTGAGTCTGCAGCAAACATGCTTTTTCTTGCAGTCTGCAGTGCACTCAATGTGTATGCTCTTCCCCACCCTCATCTTGACTGTTCTGTCCCCTGGGGCTGCTGCCTATGTTGAGAATGATAAAGGCTGCATCTGACATTTCTGGTTGATCGGTTTTGGTATTGTCCAGATACTTTATCCCTAGTTTTTTTGTTTTTTGTTTTTTGCGGTACGTGGGCCTCTCACTGCTGTGGCCTCTCCCGTTGTGGAGCACAGGCTCCGGACGCCCAGGCTCAGCGGCCATGGCATGTGGGATCTTCCCGGACCGGGGCACAAACCCGTGCCCCCTGCATCGGCAGGCGGACTCTCAACCACTGCGCCACCAGGGAAGCCCTGTCCAGATACTTTAAAGAAATATTTCAAACTACGGTCAGCAGGAGTCAGATGGGTGCTAGGTGTATAGACTTGTACTTCAGGCCTGTCCTGACTTATTATTTCATGTATTTCTCACCATCCCCTTTAAGGCACTTGTGTTTATCAGACTGTGGGTTGCAAACCACCTCACATGTGACTTGTGTTCCCCAGCTGACACTGCAGACTGTAAGCAGTTCTCACTGTAGAGCAGAAGAAACTTTTAGGCTCTCTGTACAGGCACATCGAGAGGGCAGCAATTCTACTTCAAGTAAAATCACGAGTGCTACAAACCACAAGCAAAACCAACTGGCTAAAAGCAGGCAGACAGAGTGGATTTAGGATAATTCACCAAAAACACTTTGCTGCCCTCCAAACAGAAGGTCCACAAAAATAAAGAAAATAATAAACTATGCTTAAAGGCAGGCCCACTTAATTTCCTTGAAAAATGCTGAAAACTCAGAGGGATTCAGAGTTTAAAATGTGAATTTAAAGGCAAAACTGAACTGAACAGGGATGGACTGATAAATCTCTGTGAAAATGGCTTGAGAGAAGCCACAAAAAACCTGAAACTTAAAAAAAAAAAAAAAAAGTCACAAATAAGCCACTGGAAGGCCTGACCAAAGGGTGTTTGGTCTGTTTCTGTCTATCTGCCTGTCTGTCAAGGCAACCAGAACAAGCCAAGGCCCAGACTCAGGATACCATGAGCAGAGCATCTGAAAATCCGCTTCCCAACAATTTTTAGTTGAAGTGTGTGCCTACCACGGCCGGCCATCTGTGATGAAGGTGTCTACAGAAAGCAGAGCTGCACAGCAGAACCAGTATGACACGTGTCAGCAACCTGGACACAGGGACGCCCATGGCCTAAAGGACAACCGCCACTGTCCACAGGCTGATGCTGCTTGTCCTCCACAAGGAGGGCTCCTGTCCCCTCCCATCCCCCTCCAGGCAGCTCCCCACCCATCCCACTGGCGGGCCTCCATCCCCCCTTCCAGTCTGGCAGCGCTTCAGGAGCAGGGACCACCCCATTCTTCTCTTTCCTGGCTCTCAATGTGTGTGAGGACTTTCTCCAAGGTTAAAATGGAAAAGGCAAAGCCAGCAGATGACCAGGCCTTGCTGGGTGAGTGCAGCGGGTCAGGAAGTATCTTTTTTCTTTTGGCCAGATCAAGCGGCTTGCGGGATCTCAGTTTCCCCAACCAGGGATTGAACCCAGGCCACAGCAGTGAAGGCCCGGAATCCTAGCCACTAGGCCACCAGGGAACTCCAGGAAGTACCTTTGAAGTCTAATTCGTATGTGTGCTTTCCTGCCTGGAACTTCAGAGCGGCAGCCTGGGGGTCAGACCCTGCGGCACAGTACGCCAGGTAGGCCTTCTCCAAATCGCTGTTGCTGACGCTGGTCACGGGGTGCTCCATGCCCTGTGAAGGCAAAGCCAGATACGAGGTGAAGGCAAGAAGAAGACAGACGCTGGGGGCGTCCGCACCACCCACAGATGTGCCCATGGTGGTTGTTTGTGTCCTGGGGGAGGCGGCGGAGAGGAGCCGGGCACGGGGCGGTGGCAGGAGAGGGAGGCGCAGAAAAGGAGCCGACGCCACTGCCTCCTGAAAGCTGCTCGGGAAACAGAAGCCCATACACGAGGACCCCGCTAACCCAGACAACGTATGGGAGTGATGAGAGAGAGGGCATTCAAGTACTCGTGAGGGATGATACAACCCTTCAAAGGAAGGTGAAACATCAATGGTGAATTCTCAAATGCTGCTTCACGGAGGGCCTGAGCGACGCTACCTCCTCTGGCCCTTGTTCCCACCACCCTTTAATCAGAGTTTGGTTCTCCTTACTGTGGTCTTCTTCTGGTCTCTTGGAGAGCTCTGTTTTTTCAATTATCCATTTTGATCCCTCATCTTCTTCCCCATTACCTACATGGTATCGAAGATGTTGGAATGGACTGACTTTGAATTCTGGCTCTCGAATCTGTCTCCTCTATAACCTCAGCACGTTATTGGAACCTCTCTGAACCTCAATGATCTCAACTCTATGACAGGAATAGCAACAGAATTTAAATCATACTCATGTCATTATACAGTAGGACCATCCCATCCTCAAAGAACTGAAAAAGTGATTAAAATAAGGCACAGAGAGCCCTTAGCACAGTGCCTGGAACAAAAAGCAAAGGTGCCACAGAAATAGAGGCAGATACCTGGGCATACAAGTCTGAAGTTTGGAGAGGAATCTGGTCTAGAGACAGAGATGCAGACATCACTCAAGGTGGCCACCAATGTCAGAAGAGCGGGGGGTTCAGGCTAGACCCTGGGAAACACCAACATTCACAAAGGAAAGTAGAAAAAAGAAGCCCATGAAGGAGACAGAGGAAGAGCAAAAAAGGAGAGTGAGGCTCAAATGTGACATATGAAACATTTTTTCAATAAAATAAATAAGAACTTTTAAATTTTTAAATAAATAAATCAAACAAAACAAAAGCAAGCACATAGATACAGAGGACAGACTGGTGTTACCAAAGGGGAAACAAAGGGGAGGTGAGGAGAGGGTGAAATGGGTAAAGGAGGCCAACCGGCGACAGATGAAAATAAACCTTTGGTGGTGAGCATGCTGCGGTGTATGTAGAAGTCAAGATACATCGTTGCACACATGAAACTCATGTAATATTAGAAAACAATAAGTAGCTGAATAATTAATCTAATTAAAGAAAGAAAGGAAAGGAAGGAGGGAGTGGGCAACAAGCTGGGTGGAGACTGGCAATGCCACGGGATTTGGCACCTGGGCCCTTTGCCAGCGGCTATGGCTGGTGAGGGCTGTGCCGAACCGGGTCCCACCTCCTGCAGGCATTCCATGAATGGTGACCAGATGAACAGAAGTCAGATTCTGGCAAGTGGAGGAAGCAGAGATAGATGGGTTGTTTGGGTACAAAAGGGTGAAGGCAATTGTGGAGCTTTTAGATCAAACCAAAGGAGATCACAGGAGAGGGGAAAAGGCAAAAGGTAACTCGACACAAGAAGACTGTTGAGAATAATCCAGCCCGGATACAGGTTGGGGTAATGCGTCGTGGAGCCCACCACCTCAGGGACGGCAGGTTCAACGTGGGAAAACTCAGCGGGCCAAGAAGAGTAACACATTTATACACAAGATTAGGTTATGGATTAAACTGTAACCCCCCAAAAGACATGTTGAAGTCTTAACCCCCAGTACCTCGGAACGTGACCTTATTTGGAAACAGGGTCATTGTAGATGTAATTAGTTAAGATGAGATCATACTGGAGTAGGTGGGCCCTTAACCAACATGACCAATGTCCTTCTAAGAGGACGGCCACGTGAAGCATGCTACTGATGAGCAGGTAGAGAGCAGAGTGATGCATATACAACTGAGGAACGCCAAAGATCACCAGCAAACCACCAGAAGTGAGGACAAGACAAGCAAGAATTCCCTACAGGTTTCAGAGAGAACACGGCCCTGCTGCTACCTGGATTTCAGTCTCCAGCCTCCAGAGCTGTGAGACAACCCCTGCTGTTCTGAGCCACCCAGTCTGTGGTACTTTGCTATGATGACCTAATAGGAAATTAATACAGGGTGGAGGCAACCTGGATCTGAAATTTGGGCGTATATCCTCAGCTCAGGCAGAGCAGAACCCAGTTTTTCCGATAATCAAGAGAAAACTGTCTTCAACTGGCAATTAGCAGAAAACTAAGAAAGAAATCCAATTATGGGGTGGCATCAGAAGTGTGTGGAAAAGCAAGAGCTAGAATGGACAGGCCACCCTATGCGGGGCCCAGCTGCTGGTACAAAATGAGACCATACAGCCGAAAGTCACCGAGTCCACACGTGCACATCTGAATGCACCAGCATGTGGTACGTTGGTAAAACCCACAGACGGGTTATTCCCAGAGATTCTCGATATTCTGAATACGCAATGTTCTAAATTAGGCACTCCGGCTACACCGCAATAAAGGAGTAGCAGCCTAGAAAAGAAAAAGGGAAAACCCTAAGTTGGGTTGTTTGGAGGAGAAAGACCCCTGTCCCCAAAGGTGTGACAGTGCAGTTCCTGAAGTCACCCAGGGTCCCGTGTCATCCCACTCAGCCCCCAGAAGGGGGACGAATCGCCAAACAAAACGTGAGCGGCTGTCACGTTTACCAGTTGCTTCTTGCCTGCTGTGTGCTCCTCCATGACGTCTCTGCGTGAGCTCCAATCATCATCCTCTCTCTCGCTCAATGCCAGGCTTGGCCTCTGCCCTCCCCTCCTGACCAAACCCAGAGCAATGCTGGAGAGCCTCCCTGGACAAATCCAGGGCAGACAGAAGGAACCCCAGGACGCTCAGAGAGGGAGACGGGTGGGGAAGAGGACGGACAGAGCAGTGAAGCGGGAAGGCCGGCGCTGGAAGAAGTGGAGAGGAAGCATGAGGGCGCAATCCATCTCCTGAGAGTGACCGTGTCCGACTGGCCAGCAGGCACAGGCAGCAACACCTCTGTCCTTCAACTGGCCAGTCTGTCCCCTGAGGATCTGCCAGTTGCAGGCATCGTCCTCAGCAGGGGGGCACACCAGTGGCAAAAGCTCCCATGAAGCTCACATTACCAAGCCCCAGAGAAAAAGATATCCCAAGTGCAGGAGAAACTAAAGCCTTACTACTATAGCATCTTACAACCCAGAAGAATACAAATGTCTATTAGACCACATATCCCAATTTTCATTTGGGAGAAGGTGTCACGATAGAAATGGTGACCTCCCTATACTTATACCTCTACAGGTAACCAGGGGGTTCCCTTTAATCTGATTCATCCACGAACATCTTTGAATAATTGACAGCAGCAATTATTCGACACAGATACCAAATCAATAGCTGAAATCAGTCCATTTTCGTATACTTGCCCACCTTCTGTAAAGTTGCTGCTACAGATAAGGCAGAAAGCTAGCTTTGAAAAGCCTTCAGCTTTATTCCACAGCTACACAAACACTCCAGCACACACAGGCACTTGCTCTGGAGTTACCTGCTCCACAGTAAGAGAGGCATCTTTCTACCCCATTTAACGAAACGTGATCTCACTACAACTAAAGTCATTCAGTCGTAATGAACGAACAGATAGCTAATTGTTCAAAGATGGAACTTCATACAAATGAACTCTAAATTATCCCGTTTTGCCATAATTTCCGCAAAGCAAGTGCGTCATAAGGGGACCTGGGGACCTTTGGCTCTGTCAAGGGCTCCCCAGAGCAATCCTTGTGCCCATGTTTGGAAAGGTTCTCCCATCATGGACCCTCAGGAAGGAACACTCACCCTCTTTCCGTGACACTTACTTGTCTTCCATACTCCTGCCAAAAGCCAAATTCATCCTTCCAGTACCAAACCCACTCAGTGGTGAGGACAAAGTGTGGAGGTTTGGTGAGCGAGGAGGCCGTGGAGAGGCGGCGAGCCAAGGAGGCACCGAACGTCATGGAGCTAAACTTCAGAAAACCAGTGAGAAAGCTACTGGTGCACCCGATCCTACAAAAGAACATGAGAAGTAGACTGAAAACCCACCAGCCGCATGGACTCAGATACTCGGCTCCCCCATGGTCTTCTAGATACTCAGCTGGAAGATGTGAACATACATGTGACCTGAACATTTACAAAAATGTGTTGGGGGGGGATGCGGGCCTTGCTTTTTAAGATCCATTTTGCTGTGTGAAAATAATAAAATCACAGTAATATGGAAAACCTGTTATCATGACATTCCTTTCACTACACAGAAAACGCGGGTTAAAATATTCTTTTTTAAAATGCACTGCTGAGATGGCAAGAAACAGAAATCCTCAGAAGCCAAAAATAGTTAACATACATTGAATGCATGTGGGGTGGGCCAGCCCCTGTATGAAGTGCTTTGTACATATTAAGGGATTAAGTCTTCATAACACTGAAGTTGCAACTTATCCCCATTTCACAGATATGAAAACAGAAGCCCAGGAAGGTTCAGAAACCTGTCCAAGGTCAAACAGCTAATAGATGGCAGAGCGGGGGTTTAAGTCAAGCAGTTTGGCAGAACAGACTGTACTCTGAGCCACCAGGATCTACTCCCTCTCCAAATGCTTAAGTGCCCCAAGAGCAAAGGGAAGGTCTGGAACCAGACAGGTGAATGAGGACTAAAGCCAGGGGCTGTCCAAGGGCAGTGTCAGTGAGTAACAACAAAAAGCCCTGTTTTTAGCAGCAATGAGGAAACAGAAAACAAATATAGGATCTGAATCTGGTCAGGGGTCAAATCTCCGAAGAGATACTTCTGCATAAAACCGTGACCCTAGAAGACTACATATCCTTAGTGAAGGGAGGCCAGGAAAGGAATCTGCTTTGCAAAGAAAGTCAGCAAGAAAATTTGCCTGTGTCAGTGTTAGCTTTAGATGGAAAGGAAGAAAACTTCCACTGAGAACTCATAAACCACTCAGGCCTCACAAAAGTTAATTCACACTTCCTGCGTGAGAATTAACTTGAAAGACTCACCATGGCAGTTCCCAGAGAAGCAAACACAAATCCCCCCTGGAAGGAATTCACCTTCAACTCAGGCCTCAAAAGAATTTCCACAGGTAAAGTTTCAGCAAACATGGGCTTACAATCAAATAAATCAGAAACAAGACACCATGAGCAAAACCCAGCAAAAACAATCAGTCCACCAAAGACAACAAACATTAGAGTTCTTGGATATAAATATGCAATATGTATGAAGTGTTTTTGAAAGTTAAATTGAGTATCAAAAGTATGAGTAAGGATAAAGAAACTATAAGAAACTGGACAGCCACATGTAAAAGAATGAAATTAGAACACTCCTTAACACCATACACAAAAATAAACTCAAAATGGATTAGAGACCTAAATGTAAGACTGGACACTATAAAACTCTTAGAGGAAAACATAGGAAGAACACTCTTTAACATAAATCACAGCAAGATCTTTTTTGATCCACCTCCTAGAGTAATGGAAGTAAAAACAAAAATAAACAAATGGGACCTAATGAAACTTCAAAGCTTTTGCACAACAAAGGAAACCATAAACAAGATAAAAAGACAACCCTCAGAATGGGAGAAAATATTTGCAAATGAAGCAACTGACAAAGGATTCATCTCCAAAATTTACAAGCAGCTCATGCAGCTCAATATCAAAAAAACAAAGAACCCAATCCAAAAACGGGCAGAAGACTTAAACAGACATTTCTCCAAAGAAGACATACAGATAGACAACAAATACATGAAAGGATGCTCAACATCACTAATCATTAGAGAAATGCAAATCAAAACTACAATGAGGTATCACCTCACACCAGTCAGATTGGCCATCATCAAAAAATCTACAAACAATAAATGCTGGAGAGGGTGTGGTGAAAAGGGAACCCTTTTTGCACTGTTGGTGGGAATGTAAATTGATACAGCCACTATGGAGAACAGTATGGAAGTTCCTTAAAAAACTAAAAACAGAACTACTATATGACCCAGCAATCCCACTACTGGGCATATATACCCTGAGAAAACCATAATTCGGAGTCATGTACCACAATGTTCATTGCAGCTCTATGTACGATAGCCAGGACATGGAAGCAACCTAAGTGTCCATTGACAGATGAATGGATAAAGAAGATGTGGCATATATATACAATGGAATATTACTCAGCCATAAAAAGAAACAAAATTGAGTTATTTGTAGTGAGGTGGATGGACCTAGAGTCTGTCATACAGAGTGAAGTAAGTCAGAAAGAGAAAAACAAATACCATAGGCTAACACATATATATGGAATCTAAAAAAAAAAAAATTTTTTTAATGGTTCTAAAGAACCTAGGGGCAGGACAGGAATAAAGACACAGTCGTAGAGAATGGACTTGAGGACCTGGGGAGGGGGAAGGGTAAGCTGGGACGAATTACGAGAGTGGCATAGACTTATATATACTACCAAATGTAAAATAGATAGTGGTAAGCAGCCGCATAGCACAGGGAGATCAGCTCGGTGCTGTGTGACCACCTAGAGGGATGGGATAGGGAGGGTGGGAGGGAGACGCAAGAGGGAGGAGATATGGGGATATATGTATATGTATAGCTGATTCACTTTGTTATAAAGCAGAAACTAACACACCATTGTAAAGCAATTATCCAATAAAGATGTTATAAAAATAAATAAAATAAACTATAAGAATGAACCAGGTAGGGCTTCCCTGGTGGCACAGTGGTTGGGAATCTGTCTGCCAGTGCAAGGGACACAGGTTTGAGCCCTGGCCCCAGGAGATCCCACATGCCACGGAGCAACTAAGCCCATGTGCCACAACTACTGAGCCTGCACTCAAGAGCCCACAAGCCACAACTACTGAGCCACATGCCACAACTACTGAAGCCCGTGCACCTAGAGCCCACGCTCTGCAACAAGAGAAGCCACGACAATGAGAAGTCTGTGCACTGCAACAAAGAGTAGCCCCCACTTGCCGCAACTAGAGGAAGCCTACACACAGCAAGGACGACCCAACACAGCCAAAACTAAAAACAAACAAACAAATAAATTTATATATATAAAAAAGAATTAACCAGATAAATTTGAAGGAAAAAACAGAACCTTCAGAATTAAATAATATAATAATTAAAAATTTTAAACCACGATAGGACACAGTGCAACTCAGACAAGGCTGAACTAGTGAACTGGGTGAACAAGTGAAGCAATTCCCCTGCATACAGCAGAGAGAATGAGAGAAGTTAAAAGACATAAAAGATAAAGTAAGAAGATCTTAACATATGTCTAATCAGAAGTTCAGAGAAGGAATACTTGAAGAGATCATGCCTGAGGAGCTTCCAGAATTGATTAAACATAAAGCCTCCCACTCAGAAAGCACAACAAATTATAAGTAGATTAAATAAATATAAATCCACACATAGATCTTAGTGAAACTGCAGCACCAAAGAATGATGAGATATTTAAAGTAGTCAGAGAGTAAAAAGAGATTACCTATCATGATGGGTTGAACTGTGTCCTTACAAAAATATATTCGAGTCCTAACTCTTGGTACCTGTAAATTTGGAAATACGGTCTTCACAGATGTAATCAAGTTATGATGAGGTCATACTCAATTAGCTTGAGCCCTAATTCAATGACTGGTGTCCTTATCAGAAGGAAATTTGGACACAGACAGAGACACATGGAAGAAAGCCATGAGACAGCAAAGGTAGAGATTACAGTAATGCAGCTGTAAACCAAGGAATGCCAAGGAACACCAAGGACTGCTAACAACCACCAGGAGCTAGGAAGGATCTTCCCCTGGAGTCTTCAGACAGAGCATGGCCCTGCTGACACCTTGACTTTGGACTTCCAGCCTCCAGAACTATGACAATAAATGCTTGCTGTCTTAAGTCACCAAGTTTGTGGCAATCTGTTATCGTAGCCCAAAAAAACTAACACATTTATACTGACAGCTAACTTCTAAATAGAAGCAATGGAAGCAGAAAACAATGGAATAATCTTTGAAGAACTGAGAGAAAATACCCAATAAAACTATCTTTCAAGAATGAAGATGAAATAAAAACACTTTCAGACAAACAAAAAATACATCTGCCCCTAGACTCTCACTAAACTAACTTCTAGAAGATGAACTCAAAGGAAAATGATCCTCATGGAAACATATGAACAAAGGAATTGTGCGCAAAAACAAAATGGTAAACCTAAATGTCCATCCGCAGATGAATGGATAAAAAAGATGTGGTACATATATACAATGGAATATTACTCAGCCATAAAAAAGAACAAAATAATGTCATTTGCAGCAACGTGGATGCAACTAGAATTATCATACTAAGTGAAGTAAGTCAGAAAGAGAAAGGCAAATACCATATAATATCACTTATATGTGGAATCTAAAACATGACACAAATGAACCTATCTATGAAACAGGAACAGAAACACGGACATAGAGACAGACTGGTGGTTGCCAAGGGGGAGGGGGCTGGGGGAGGGATGGAGTGGGAGGTTGGGTTTGGCAGATGTAAGCTTTTATATATAGAATGGATAAACAACAAAGTCCTACTGTATAGCACAGAAAACTATATTCAATATCCTATGATAAACCATAATGGAAAAGAGTATCTAAAAACATGTATATACATGTATAACTGAATCACTATGTTGTACAGCAGACATGAGCACAACATTGTAAATCAACTATACTTCAGAGAGTTCCCTGGTGGCCTAGTGGTTAGGATTCCGGGCTTTCACTGCTGTGGCCCACGTTTAATCCCCCGTCAGGGAACTGAGATACCGCAAGCTGTGTGGTGAGGACAAAAAAAGAAAAAAACAAAACAAAACTATACTTCAATATGAAATAAATATTGATTAAAAAGAATTTTTTAAACCAAAATGGTAAACGTTTAAATTTAAACAAATATTGACTGTATAAAACAATGTTAATTTCTAACTTCTGGGATTAAGAAAATAATAGAAGCAATACTTACACAGCACATCTTACATGACTGGCATTGTTCTGAGTGTTTTACACACATTAATTCTTTTAATTCTCAAAATAACACTTTGATATAAGAACTATTATTTTTATCTACTTGATATATGCAGAAACTGAGGCACAGGACGGCTAAGTACTTTTCCCAAATTCACACAAGTAGTATATAAGTTTGAATGGAACTAGTCAGAATTCAAGTGTTCAAGATTGTTTTATTGTTCAGGAGAATGATAAAAGGTATTGATTAGCTTAAGTTGTTAAACTAAGGTATATTAAGTTACAGGGTCTGTTTTCCAGGGTAACCACTAAAAGAACAGAAATTCACTATGTAACTTCCAAATTAGTAGATGGGGGGGGAAAAATCAAATGTGGAAACATCTAAGAGAAGAAGATCAAAAAGAGAAAAGAAAAATAGAAAAAGCAGGTCAAATAGCAAAAACCAAAACAGACAGTAGAATAAATAAATTCAAATGTATAGGTAATCACAACAAATGGATAAACCACGATATTTAACTTTTGATTAAAAGAGAAAGATTGTCATACTGAAAAAATAACCAGTTCTACAATGTTTACAGGAAATATAACTAAAATGTAAACAAAAGAGCTTGAAAGTAAAATAGTGAACAGTAGCTTAAAAAAAAAGCTGGCATAGTTATATTAATATCAAACACAACAGACTTAAGGCATAAAAGCATTACTAGAAATAAAAAGCATCCATTTTCTATTACTAACAGGCTCAATTTAACAGGAAGATAAAAGTTTTAAACTTCTATATACTTCATAATAGTTTTTAAATATATAAAATAAAAATTGATGGAATTACAAGGAGAACCGACAAATTCATAGTGGATGTTAACATACCTTCCTGAGTAGCTGACACAAGAAGCAGACAAAGAAACCAATAAGGATAAAGAAGATTAGAAACACACAATTAACACACTTCATCTAACACCACATCCAAAAGACTCTGCATACACAGAATTTTACCAAAACCATGTACTACACCCATAAAGCAAGCCTCAACAAAATTCAAAGAATCTATTATATAGCCTGACCACAGTGCAATCCATTTAAATTTAAAAACTAATTTTAAAATACACTTAGAAATATATCATGGGTCATCTAATCTATGAGATCAAAAAAGGAGAAAAGTTTGTTCCTCTAAAAAAGAAAAATATTAGCAAAATTAATAAATCTCTGCAAGATTGATCAAGAAAAAAGGGAGGGAGAGAAAAAAAGATTAGAACTGTAAAGGGGGACAAAATTAAAGATGGTATAGACACTAAAAGGGATATATTACAAGTAACTTTATGACAGTAAATTTGAAAATAAATAAAATGAACAAACTCCTAGAAAAAATATCAAGTTGACTCAAGGAAAAAACAGAAAACCTGACTGGTCCTAAAACAATTATAAGAAATTGGGTCAGCAGTTTAAAATCTTCTCAGGAATTAAACATCAGGCCCAGAAATTTTTAGACACGTGATCATTCAAGAAAAAAATAATTCTAATTTCACAGGATTTTTTCAGGATAGGAAAAGAATCCATCCCAATCTCATTTTTTTTTTTTTTTTTTTTTTTTGCGGTACGCGGGCTTCTCACTGCTGTGGCCTCTCCCGTTGCGGAGCACAGGCTCCGGATGCGCAGGCTCAGCGGCCATGGCTCACGGGCCCAGTCGCTCCGCGGCATGTGGGATCTTCCCAGACCGGGGCACGAACCCGCGTCCCCTGCATCGGCAGGCGGACTCGCAACCACTGCGCCACCAGGGAAGCCCCCAATCTCATTTTTATGAGGCTAGGAATTTCATAATATAAAAACCAGGCATCATTTATACTGTACACCTGTAACTTATATAATATTGTACGTCAACTATACTTCAATTAAAAAAAAACAGGCAAAGACAATATGAAACAATTATAGACCAATCTTATTCAAATGTAAATGCAAAAATCTTAGACCAAATACTGGCAATACAAAGTTCACCACCATGTGCATATGTGCATGTGTACACAGGCTACATATGACTTAGGTCTGGGAATGCAATGGACTTAACATTAGAAAATTAATGTAAATCACTGCGTTAACAAGTAAAGGAGAACAAAACATTGGCTCTTAATTAACATAGAAATAACACTCAATAAACTTCAATTTCCATACACAATTAAAAAAAAAAAAACTCCTGGCATACTAGGAATAAAACTAGAATTGATTAGCAATGCCAAAGGTTCCAAACATTCACACATGCTTAAGGAAAAACATTTTAAAATTACTCCTTTTAAAATTAGGAAAAAAAGAAGAAAAGAATAATCTTCCAGCTATCACCACGTCTATTGAGCACGGTACAGGAGATCTTAGCCACTATAATAAGACAATAAAAAGAAATAAAATGTGTAAGAACTGAAAAGGAAAAACAAACTGCTATTCACAGATATTAATTTCTATACAGATATCTAGAACATATAGATAACTATACAGATAATTCAAATAAATTATCAGCAGATTCTGAGTTAAGATATTTTAGTAAAGTTGCAGGATATAAGATAGAAAAGTCAATTGCATTTCTACACATCAGCAGGGAGAAAATACAACAACAAAAAAATGTAACTAGGGATGTAATGCACAACATGATTAACTATAGTTAATGATGCTGTATGGTAATTTGAAAGTTGCTAAGAGAATAAATATTAAAAATTCTCATCACAAGAAAAAAAATGGGTAGGGGTAACTATGAGGTGATGGATGTTAACTAAACCTATTGCAGTAATCACTTGGCAATATATACTTGTGTCAAGTCATTGTGCTCTATACCTTAAACTTCTACAGTGTTTTATGTCAATTATCTCTCAAAAAAACTGGAGAAATTTTTTTTGAAAAAGGAAATGAAGAAGGTAATATATCCCTAAAGAAAAAAAAAACTAACAAAAGATATACAAGACCTTAATGGAGAAAATTAGAGAACTACTGAAAAATATTAAAGAACGTTTAAATGAGATGCTATCACATATATGAATAGAAAGTCTTGGCATCATTATGATGTCAGTTCTCCCCAAACTGATAAGAGACAATGCAATTTCAAGTTAAAAAAAAATCACAACAGAGTTTTTTGTGAAAACCAACAGGCAGATTTTAAAATTTCTAAAGAGGAGCAAAAGACCAAGAGGCAAGACAATTTGAGGAAAAATAAAGTGGGGATTTGCCTTATCACATGCCTAAACGTACTGTAAAGCTCTTCTACATGAGACAGTGTGATGTTGACAGAGACACACAGACCAATGAAACAGAAGAGGCCAGAAACAGACGGGTGTGTATTTGCTAACTCAACACCCGACACAGACAGCATTGAAAACAGGTGCAAAAAAAGATGGGCTACTTACAAAAGTAGTACTTAGCATCTAAGTCTGAAATTAAGCTATAAAATGTATTCACATTTTGCCAAATCTGGCTCAGTTTTGGTGGGTTTAAAAATCGACTGACTTCTGGAAACGAATGGTAGAGATGGCTGCACAACAATGTGAATGTGTTTAATGCCACTGAACCTTACACTTAAAAATGGTTAAGATGGTAAATTTTATGTTATGTCTATTTTATCACAATTTTTAAATTTTATTTTTTTGCTGAGTAGAGTTTAAGACTTTTTTTTTTTGCTGTTCTTTCGTCCGTAAGAACATATCTTTCTAAAGATGTAGAGTCGAATTACAACGTATTAAACAAATCACTTGGAATATTTCTTCTCTATTAGGTTTATCCTTTATCCCATATATATTTTGGTTCATTTGTCTCATTTTGATTTACTTTTTTTTTTTTTTTTTTTTTTCTTTTTGCGGTATGCGGGCCTCTCACTGTTGTGGCCTCTCCCGCCGCGGAGCACAGGCTCCGGACGCGCAGGCCCAGCGGCCATGGCTCACGGGCCCAGCCGCTCCGCGGCATATGGGATCCTCCCAGACCGGGGCACGAACCCGTATCCCCTGCATCGGCAGGCGGACTCTCAACCACTGCGCCACCAGGGAGGCCCTTGATTTACTTTTTGAATACTTCTTTTTTACTTTTTTTATCCGAACATTTTATTTTTATTTTTTTAATGGCTTACTTCTTTCTTTAAAATTTTTTATTTTATATTGGAGTATAGTTGATTAACAATGTTGTCTTAGTTTCACGTGTACAGCAAAGTGATTCAATTATACATATACAGGTATCTGTTCTTTTTCAAGTTCTTTTCCCCTTTAGGTTATTACAGAATATTGAGCAGAGTTCCCTGTGCTATACAGTAGGTCCTTGTTGGTTATCTATCTTAAATATAACAGTGTATACATGTCAATCCCAAACTCTAAATGTTTTAAATATATTTTTAAAAAGTGGTCTTTGGAAAAACTGGCAATTCATCTGCATAAGAATGAAACTGGACCTACACTTCACCACACGCAAGGAGAGGTTAATACAGTTCTTAAAATGTTAAAAATTTTAAAGAAAATTCAGGACAAATATTTTATGGTCTCAGGATAAGGAAGGATTTCTTACGACACAAAAGGTATAAAACCCCCCCCAAAAAAAAAGAAAAGAAAAAAAGTATAAAACTATAAAGGAAAGGATGGATAAATACTTCTCTTCATTAACAGGTATCATAAGCTGACAGGAGTTCATTTATTTTCAACACACATTTAAAACTCAGAAACTTGAAGAGTTCCAAAGCTAACTAATGAAGAACACAATCTTTCCCCTCAACAAAACAGGCAAACTACAAGCACAGACATTTCACAGCAGAAGAAGCATAAATGGCCATTGAACATGTGAAGAGACACTTTCCCTCACCAGGACTCAGGGATATGAAAATGGAGACCTTATTTTACACCGAAGACTAGAAAAGCGCAGACGTCAGACTACACCAAATGTGAGGGAGACATGTCACCACAGACCGTTAAATGGGGGTGGGAAGCAGTACAATCACTGTGGAAAAGAATCTGGCATCCCCTGGCAGAACTGAGGAGGGACCAGCCTACCTCCCAGCAGGCGCACCCCCGAACACCTACCCCAAGGAAGCCTGCGCACACATGGCCCGGGAGGAGCATTAAGAACAGAGCCCTGAGAGAAGCCTCCAGGCAATGGTCCAGAGTAGCTCCATTCAGATGAGGTTCAAGGACAGGAGAGACTATCTGTGCTGACAGATGTTCGAACAGCGGTGGTTTACAGGGTGGGCACTGACTGGAAGGGGGCAGGAGGGGACCTTCTGGGTGATGAAAATGATCTACAGCTGGATCAGAGCGTTGGCTACGCAAGCGTACGTACCTTCCTCGAAACTCACTGAACTATATACTTAATAATTTCTGTGCATGTCAGTGAGTATAAATTTTAACTTAAAAAGCCTCAAAAAAAAAAAAAGGAAGAGAAAGAGAAGGGGGGACGTAGATAAAAGCTGGTTATGTGAGCCACTTAATCTTCTGAAGGGGGATAATTTGTTTCACATGCTTCACCAGCAGCAATTTGCACATAATTGCACCCTAAGCACAAATTTATTTTATCCACTCAAAAAACGGACTCAAATTCTCTTCTTGGCAACACATTTTAGCAAGTTTAATCCAAGATATGATAGGCATTTGAAAATAAGGCTACCCAGGACTTCCCCATTTACTCTCAACTGACTAAGTGAAAATACTAGGACATACTTAGGAAAATAAAAAAGGCTGAACAATACACAGTAGTTCAGCTGTATGACTTTACAGGCAAAGGCTGTAAGTTTCACAAATGATTGCCTCTTGCTCTTCTGGACTAATCCATGAGGATCTATTTACATGATCAATCCCAGCATCAAATAATTCAGAACTTACTTGGTACCCACCCCTTCTCCCCCCATAGCTCCTCCGTGAAAAAAGAGGAAGACGGGGTAACAAGGGCACCAACCACCGGCACGACCATCGACCTCCAATTTCGCGCACGGAGCTTCCCGCCTCCTGACTGTGTGTGTGTGCGTCTGTGTATGAAGCCCATCAAAACTAAACCCTCCTGTGTCTAAACTTCCCATACCACACACAAAAGCCCAGGCACAAAGCAGACATAAGTGACATATTTCATACCCGTCTCTTGCAGGATTGCAATATGCCTCTTCAATAAGGTCCATTTTTTGCAAATCCTTCCACCTGCCTCCATCTAAGACTTGCCATCGATATGGCAAATGGAAATGAACTCTACTGCACCTATCTGAAATAAAAATATAAAGAAGTGAGCACACTGGCAATACACAGCCTGGCCCAGTCCCACGGTTCTCAAGGGGTATGGTGCTGCCTGCTGACCTGGGAACATTCTGGAAATCTATGAGGGAGCCTTTTTTAATGCAGTCATACCTGAGCATTTAGATACCAAATACTATGCATTTTAGGATATACACTTTCCTTTTATGTCTCCCTTGTTAATAAGGACATTAAACACACTAAACTGATTTTTTAAAAACTGTGTGTTGGTGGGTTACATTATGTATGAATTTCATGTCATGAGATAGATGGTCGAAGGCTCCATGTCTACAGGGGCAGTCTGTCCGTGCATTACTGCTATACACGTGACACTTGGATGGGGCGTCGTCACACCAGAAACGGGAGCAGGTTCGTCTCTACCAGAACCATCCCAACCCCAGCAGGTCCTACAGCAGGTGGGTCAGCAGTGTGGTTTCAGCCCACCTTGATCTTTCTGGCTGCTACGTTACTCACCCCTCCTCAACACAACCCACCCACCGAAGGCATTATACACACAGCCCGGGTCTACGGTTTCCATCCAACTACTCCCCCATGCCTTCCGTGTGCTCTTGGGGCCTGGACCTCCTAGCGCCTCCTGACCGCCTTGCCTTGGCTCATGCCAGCCACTCACCTGGAACGCTGCCCGCACCCTCCCTCTACCTTTCAACAGACTGTGAGGTTCTGGTACATCCTGACGGAGGAATGTTGTGAGAGGAAAGAGAGACAGGAAAGAAGAGCAATGGGAATCTTCACACTGACACCTGCAGGATTTATACTATTAGGTAGAAAGATACACAGGTGTGGAATGCCTCTATTTGGGTAAAAGAATAGAAAAAATAAGATTAGTGATACTCGGACTAAATACACATATATGCACACATTATTACTTGCTGCGGGGTGGGCGGAGGACTGGGTGGCGCAGCACAAAGTTATGAGGAGAGATTTGTTTTGAATTTTGAACCACAAAAATATATAGTCCAAAAAATTAAACATCTAGTTAAGTGAAAAAAAGATACAAAAGAGCGTTCATAGAGTGCACCTGTGTAAAGAGAAAGACTAAACATACACACTTGTGCTTGTATAAAATCTTGATGGAAAAATACTCAAGGAACTAATAATAATGACTGTTTCTGAAGGGAATCTGGATGCTGGGGAAAAGGGTTGTGATGAAGACATTTCTTACTGACTGTCTTTTGTACATTTTGAATTCATCTTGCAAAATAATAACAGTGAAGCATGGCTAACTTGACACCTGAAAAAAATTAAAATTTTCTAACATCGTACGCAGTCTTTCAGGCAAGTCTTAATGCCACTTCTTTCCCAGAGACTCCACCAGGGAGCAATGGGGTGGCAGGGACCAGGGAGGAAGTGGGGAGACGGCCTGGGCTTCTCAAAGACCAGGCCTGGGGCCAGGCCGACAGGGCTTCTAGAGAACAGGAGGAGGGACCCCAACCAAGAAAATCTCTGCCAAGTTCAACCAGGCTGGCAACAGCCCCACTGGGGAGTCAGGATGTCCTGACCTGTCCAGAGTTAGGGCAGGGATGGCTCACACCAGGCCAAACGGAGTCCTCTTAGACTCCTGACCAGGGTTGTGGACAATAAAGTGATAACCAGGGGCTCGACCTGAATAGATACGGTCACAGCTGTGGTCCAGAGGTCCCGACCAAATAAGATTTCTTGTTTCCTCCTAAGGGGCACGAAGGGAAATGAGGAGGAACGAGTGTTCAGTCACTCATCTATACAGTCCAGCACAGGTGACTCCCGGACAACCTGAAGAAAGGCTCTCCCCTTAAGAAGGCACCTGTCAGGGTAGGAGCACCACCCACCCCTCTCCAGGCTGACACTTCCTTGGGAAGGACATAGGGGCCAGGGGAAGGCACTGTGAGGCCTGAGGCTTCTAGCTCTTACTCCGACCTGAGCGTGGAGCCCATGCTGCTCACAAGCCGCAAGGTGCCCTGAGGAGGAGGATGCCACTCAGGCCACCGCAGCCGTGAAGACGGCAACAGCAGAGTCCTAGCTCCGCGCTGGGTGTGTAAAGCCCCTTCTCTGCTACATCTTTCCTGGTCCTTCTGTTCCCTCTCTCAGTGTCCCTCCCTTCTTCCAATGTTCCCCACCTCACTGTTGCATTCCCAAGTCTAGGTTTTCTAGAAGGTTAGTCACAGAAACCAAATCAAATTGGCAAAGTACCCACATCCACATCCCCTTTCTCCCTACTTCCCTTGAAATGACAGACCACAGAGAAGAAGAAATCCAAAAGCACTGGAAAATGGAAGTACCATCAAAAGACCAGAATTACTAAAGAATTCCTAAAAATATGAAGCAGTAAGAACCAAACCAACAAAGAGAGGAAAAATACATGCAGAATATGCAGAAGAGAGCCACCCCAGAAGTAGGAAGGAGCTGGGGGCTTCACAAACTCAGAGTCAGATGTAACAAGGAGCAAGAAAGACACCCGGACAAGAGCCCTGAGAGGAATCAGGACCCAGTGGAGCAAGTGCCCCATCAGTGCCTTGCTTGTGCCCAGGAACTTTGTTCTTTGTGCCATGGAACACGTGGGTGTGGATATAGGGGCTGGAGAAGCATGCGAGAAAGCCATCAAAGCCCCCGCCATGACCTTCGAACATACGCTAGCAGCCCCCGCAACCAACCAAGCAAGACTTACCGCCTCTTCCCCATTAAGCCTGGAATCAGAATCGGCCTCCCCCAGTAGGCACAGGGATTTGATTACCAACATGGGCACACAACCAAGAGCCACCCAACACACGAGGAAAAATAACAGACAGGCAGCTAACCCACACAGAAGAATCAACCCATAAGGAAATAATTTTTGGAGAAAACAGATCAAGAGAAACAACCAGACCTAAACATAAAAGCTAAGCCTATAAACTTCTGGGAAAAAAAAAAAAAAAAAACATAGGAGAGACATTTTCCTGGGCCTGGAAGAGACAAAGATTTTTAGGACACAAAAAACACAAACTATTAAAAAATATATTAAAATGGACATCAACATAAAACATATTCTTCCAAAGATACTGTAAAAAAAAAATGAACATGAAAGACACAGACTGGGAGAATATATTTTCAGTACCTATTATCTGACAAAGACATGAATAAAGAATATTCAAAACTACTAGAAGTCAGTAATAGTCCTTGGCCCCAAGTCCTGGACTATATACACTCTCGGTGGCAGTAAAAGAGGAGATGGCCTAATTGAACCTCATTTTGCTGCCTTCCCTGTGCCTGTTCTGTTGTTCCAGTTCCTTGGCTGACTTACTGCCCTCCAGCACCACTCATCCTGGTAGACAGGGTGCTTAACCCTAACCACACCCCATCTATAGCCTGAACCACCAAGCAGACACCAAAATATTCCTCCTCTGGTTCCTAAGTCCCCCCTGTTTGCTCACACTGAGAGGCTCCTTTAAAGGTGCTAGCCCTAAGACAGCTCTTCCCCACAAAGCTCCCTTTTCTTTCCTTCCCATCCCCAAATCATTATTTTTCATTAATATTGTACATTGTATACACAGGAAGGAAATGTACACTTTTTTTTTAATGTCATAACCAGTCTGTTTAGAATCCAGTCCTCCTAGCTATATCACATATGCCTTTGTTGATATGCTCTTTCTGCTTTCTTTAGACTTTTGTTTGACTGGGGTGGAGGGAACAGCAGGACAGGTGAGGATCCTAAGGCAGATTAGAGGCCCCCCATCCTACTTCAGCCTCCCACAACCCTAATCATTCCCTTCATAGTACAGACTGATCTCTGTTTCTGTTTGCACACATGCAGGTGCACACAGACATAAATCCTCACCATCCCAGGGTGGTGACCCAGCGGGGATGAGTGTAGGTGGTTGCTAGCCAACATTCCCACCCTCCATACCAGTTCATTCGTGTCTCTTTGGGGTAAAGTTCTTCCCTGGAATGAGAAAAGGCTGGGGAGAGTAGGGCAGCTTAAGGCAGCTTACATCCTTTGTAGATGCAGGTTTGTATTGTAGCTGCTAGGGTTTCTCTTTTTAATGGGGGCTGGTAGCACAGAGCTATCTCATCAGCATTAACTACTGGTGAGTGAGGATTTAGCTGTAAGAAATGGCTTTGAGCACTAGTTTCATTGACCTTCCCTTAGGGCAGTGGTTCTCAGAATGTAGTCCAGGACCAGCAGGACCATCATCTGGGAACTTGTTAGAAATGCACATTCAGGCCCCATCCCAGACATACTGAATCAGAAACTCTGGGGATGGGCTCTAACAAGCACTCAAAGTGATTCTAACACACACTAAAGTTTGAGAACCATTGCCTTAGGGGCAAGCTGGGAAATTCTTACAGGGTATCAAGGATATTTTAAGTACCATCCTCTGCCTTAGCACTAGCATGTTTTTCCATTTCCTCCAGTCCCTCCCTCCACTCCCATTAAAACAACAACAATGTCACTCATCTCAGAATCTAGGTTTGTCTTCCTCTGCTTACTCCTAAAACCTGTCCTGCGTGGGTCTGGACAGGAGTTGTCCCATATTCCCTTGCAGACTGGTCACTCCATGTTCTTTGTTACAGGAAGGACCGGCTGTCCTGTTCTCCCACTCACCCCACCCCCAACACACACCTTTCAGGCAGGAAGATGAGCCTTCAGCCCCAACAGTGGAGGCTACAGCCTCCTGACATGGTATCTGTTGAAAAGCTGTGTGTACCTATGGTTTTATCTCTGTTCATCTGTATATCTTGACATGTAGCAACACCTCTCCATGTCATCAAGGAACTTGACTCTGGGTCTGGGTTTCCCCAGTCCCCAGTGGTGGACTTTGACAGGTGGGAGGATGCAGTGCTACAGGCTGTTTTGTTATGAAATTGTCTTCTCCCTTTCCCCTCCACGCACTTCAGCATGATCCCTGTGAGCAGGCTCTCACAGTCTCCTGGGACGGGGCTGAGGCAGAGGCTTCGCTCTATTCTCCCTGACCGTCCCTCCTCCTTCCCCCTTGCCACATAGCAGTTATCCCCCAGCCATGCCTTCTCCCCCGTCCCTTGCCCTGACATATATTGTGCCTTATTTATGCTGCAAATATAACATTAAACTATCAAGAGAAGCAAAAAAAAAAAAAAAAAAAAAATGAACATGAAAGACACAGACTGGGAGAATATATTTTCAATACCTATTATCTGACAAAGACATGAATAAAGAATATTCAAAACTACTAGAAGTCAATAATAAGAGATCAAACAACCCAATAAAAAAATGGGCCAAACAGTCACAGAAGACCACACGTTGTATGATTCCATTTATATGAAATATCCGGGCAAACCCAGAGACATAATGTAAATGCCAGGAGCTGGGGGGAGGAAAGAATCGGTAGTGACTGCTAATGATTATGGATTTCTTTGGAGGTGATGAAAATGTTCTAATATTGACCATGATGATGGTTGCACAACTCTGACTATATTAAAAACTATTAAATGGGTGAATTGTATACTATATGAAATATACTTAATATCTTAACAAAACTGTTATCTGCCTGTAAAATAGGCAAAAGATTTAAACAGATACTTCACAGAAGATATACAAATGGCCAATAGGCACATGAAAATAAATGTTAAATATCATTACTCATCAGGGAAATGCAAATGAAAGCCACAATGAGATATTACTCATTTGCCAGGATGGCTAAAATTTATAGGACTGACAATACCAAGTGTTGACAAGGATGCAGAGCAACCAAAACGCTCACACAGCTGGTGGGAAGGCAAAATACATCCACTTTGGAAGACAGTCTGGCTGTTATCTCATAATGTTAAACACACATTTATCATATGATCAGACATTCCACTTCTAGGTCTTTAGCCAAGAGAGGAAGACATACATCCACATAAAAACTTGTACATGAATACTGATAGTATTCATGTACTATTTTTTATTTATAAAAGCCAAAAACTGGAAACCCAAATGTTCATCAACATATAAATGGATAAACAACTTGTAGTTAATCCATGAAACAGGAGAATACATGCTGTATGATTACATTTATATAAAATTCTGGAAAACACACATCTACTCTACATCAACAGAAAGTAGATCAGGATTGCCTTGGGTCGGGAAACTGGGGGGTGAGGATCGACTGTATAGGGGCATAAGGGGAATTTTTGGAATGAGAGAACTGTTCCGTATCTAGATTATAGTGATAGTTACGGGGGCAAACATACTTACCAAAACTCAAGGGGTATACTTAAAATGGGTGCATTTTATTGTATGTAAATTATAACTAATAATGTTTATTTTTAAGACTATACACACACACACACACACACACATATGTGTGTGTGTATATACAGCACATATTCCTTGACCTAGTATTCCATTTCCAGGAATCTATCTATGGAAATACACATGTGTACTCAGATGCTCAAGGGAAAAAAAAATCACTCTAATCAAATACTACACAGTTGTTTTTAAAATCCTGGTAGACATACACATACATACTAATGGTAGAAAAAATCTCAAGGACACACCATTAAGTAAAAGAAGGAGGTTATATAATGTGCATGTTCCCATCTGTTGAAAAATATGTGAAACAAATATGACCACACGTCACGTGTTTACCTTCAGAGAAGGCTGAAGGAAGACTTCAGGTTTTACTCTGTATCATTTCACTCTTTTACAAAGTGAAAGTATTCATGAATTGCTTGGGTGGTTTTTAAAGACTGAAAACAAAACAGGAAGTTTTGTTTTTTGGTTTTTGGTTTTTTTTTAAGCAGAGTCACCAAATTTGAGAAGGAATCTTTCTTCAGTCAAAGCCCAGGACAGCAGCAAGAACAAAGGTTTAGTGAAAATACAGTCTCACACCCACACCCACACCCACATCAAGATTTGCTACTTCTGATAAAAGAGAGAATGTGGAGAGAAACCCCGAACTTAAATAAATACTCATCCCCCAAGAGTGAACACAGGTGTCTCCTCCTGAGGGAGGGCGTACCTAGGTTCTAAGGTATCTCTGAGGCTACAACCTCCCTCCGTAAGGGACACTAGACTGGGCATCCGAGTGCCTCTGCAGGTCTCTGACCTCACGCTACGTTGACCAAGGGGCAACACTTGACACTCATTTGCTGCATGAACCAAACAGTCATGCTCCCCATCTACAGTTTGATTTTGAGAAACTCAAGTAACTCCCACCACCCTCAACTCCTCAACAAAATCACTGAAGTGCCACCAGCTCACAATTAAGATGGCGTGACCCTCTCTGGACAGGGGTGGAGAGAACCTCGAGGGGTGGTGTCAGAGCAGAGCTCTGGGAAGCAGAAGCAGTTATCCCGCCCACAAGTGGATGAAGGGGTTTCCCCTGACTCACCTTGAAAGGTACAACGTTTCCAGATATGGAACAAGCAAATCTCATCACTCTCCTCTTGGTTGGCAGTGTCTGGGGACACAGAGTCTGCATCTCTTCTTTCTACAAAGAAACACTGCAAAGATGTATCACCGATGCTTCTGACATGGGGTTGGGGTAGTTCAAGGTACAAAGGAGAGAAAAAAGGATTCATTCATCCCCCTGCATGAGGCAAAAGTGGGCAAGGTAACCTCACAAAATCTTATAAAGTTCTGGATGAAAGCACCCTCAGACACACAGGTGGGCCCTCTGCTTTTTAGGGAGGCATCAGGGAGCCCAAGGTCACAGGGCTGCTTGCCAAATCCAGGACGTCATGGTTGGGGGCTGGGGGCGAGTCTTTTCTCAACTCTGGCTGTGCACCCAATTCACTAGGAGACCTATTTAAAAACAGAAGTGCCTGGCTCTACCTCAGAGTGACTCAATCAGAAGCCTTCAACAGTGGAACCTGGGACACGTTTTTAATAGGGGGGAACCACTAACCAACACATTTTCCTTCTGTATCTACGGATGTGATGAGCCCAGAGAGCAAGTGAAGGCTGCATTTTATAAAGTTGATTTGATTGCAAAAGCAAACATTTGTCAATGAACTATTAGAATCGGGTGCCACTACCAAGAAAAAAATAACAATAAACAGAAAGCCCACCATTCAAAATGAAACCTGATTTAGGTTAATTATAAAAATTGTAGGGACTTCCCTGGTGGCGCAGTGGTTAAGAATCTGCCTGCCAATGTGGGGGACACGGGCTCGAGCCCTGGTCCGGGAAGATCCCACATGCCGCGGAGCAACTAAGCCCATGCGCCACGACTACGGAGCCTGTGCTCCAGGGCCCGCAAGCCACAACTACTGAAGCCCGCGTGCCTAGAGCCCGTGCTCCGCAACAAGAGAAGCCACCGTAATGAGAAGCTCACACACGGCAATGAAGACCCAACGCAGCCAAAAATAAATAAAAATAAATAATTCTTTAAAAATATTGTAATATAACAAGAGCGTGCAAGTGCTCTCAAAGTTTACCTTTACTAGAAGTGCTTCAAATGAGCCATTACCTAATAATTACATTTCGGTGGGCCCCAACTGCCACCATATAAGCATATAAAACTCATTAGCAAACCCTCCCTATCTTGTTATTCATCTTCCCTTGTTTTATAGGCCCCTCAGACAGCCACAGGCTGCACCTTAAAACCCACACCTGTGGAGCCTTAGAGCTGGCCTCCCTCTCCCCCCAGGCGCAGGTATCCTCCCCTCCCTTTCTAACAAGGCCATAATCCAATTGACACTTTTAACAAACTATTTAAAGCAAAACCTGTTTGCTTCTAGGCTTCTTACTGTTGAAAGAAACTAACCAAAAATAATTGAAGAAAATGTAAAGAAAAACCATATAACAAGGACAACTTTCAAATATAAAAATCAGGTAAGATTAGAGTGATGTTTGTTTGCTGGTCATCCTGGCACTGGTATTTTAGTAAGCGTTCTATTAAAAATCCTAGATTATCACTACGGCTAACAAGTTGCGGGGGGGGGGGGGGGGGGAGCCACGGCTCACAGTCACCAAGGTATAACCAGGGCCCAGGATGGTGGCCAGCACATGGCCAGGACTCAAATTTGTTGAATGAGAAAATGGATCATCAGAATGGCCAGCCAACAGCAGATACTGTGAAAATCCAAAGGACACCAAGGCATCACAGCCTCCCTGAGGGACCATGGTATTCACGTCCCAACCAACAGGTACTCAAGAAATGCTTATTAAATAAACAATCTCTGCTCAAAATTCCCCCATTTGCCTGTCACTAAGCCTGATATTTCTCAAAAAAAATTTTTTTACAAGTGTCCTGACAGATTCATCCATTCAACAAATGTCTCAGTGCCTGCTGTGGTCCGCACCGTCTAGAGACGAGCGGTGAACTAAGTCAATCCGCAGTGACGAAAAAGATCCATTCATGTCAAGAAGAGAGCTGAGATGAAAATATGCTTCATTCAAAAATAACTAAGTAAATAAAATATGCTTCATTCACTCATTAAAAAAAATATCTAAACAGAATGCAGTGCAAAGGATGGCCCCAGAGTTGTACAGCACGGCATTAACTCTGGGGTCCCTCACCGGAAAACAAGCTCTCCAGGGGGGCAGAGGGAAGACTGGATAGGGAGAAGCAGCATCTCCCATCTCTGTGCAGATGAGGCCCAGAGAGAATTCACCCACCCTCGACACCAGTCGGCATTTGTTTAGAATGTCTTGCTCGTTCACAGCTCTGATTTCAATTCATCTTCACAGTCCCCACTGGCTAGGAGGGGATGGCCAACTTCATTTTACTAGAAGCAGCACAGACTTGCCCAAAGTCACACATGCCATTTAGCGGTCAGCTGGCATCCAGGAGCCCCAGCCCAGAGCCTTACCGGAAGTCCCCTGTGAATAAGAGGGGGGAGGCGGCACTCTGACGGAGGGAGAGCTCTCATTCTTGATGTCATGAGCATTTCTGTAAATGGAAGGCAGCCTGCTCACCAGCTCTGACTTCATGCCCAACTTCTCCAGTTTTTCCAGGTTCTCAGAATTAGAGAAATCATGGGATCTCTTACAGCCAGTGCCAAACTTGCATTCACCCTGTGAAAAATACTGGCAGATGTGGAGTTTGACACATTGCTTTTTAAAGGAACAAGAGCCGTAGGGTCCATGTCCTTTGTTGTAATGAAGGCAGATCTGTTAACAGAGAAGGGAAAACGACAGCAGCTTAGAAAGGCCTCACACAACACCACCTCCTTACTGAGCCTACTACTACTTCCTACTAGAGGAAGAGGTTCCTCCAGAGACCTAGCCAAGGCCGCGATCCCATCGCGACACTGGTCGCACAGCTCTGAGAACACCCCTCCCTCTAGATGGATGCCGCTAGCACATGCCCTTGGTAAATGGGACCCGGGGAGGACAGCAGACTGCTCAGAACAAGCCCCTCCGCCGGGAAAATCCAAAGAACACCCAGCTGATCAGAGCTGCTCCCTTCACATGAGACAACATTTCGATGTAACTCACACAGCAAACCTTACACTACTAACAAACCTTACACGCTACCTACCCCCTGCCCCCACTGATTCACCAACTCTCTCTAACCCAGGGCCCAGTTTCTCCCAACACTTTTTTTCTCCAATTCTAGGTCAAAGAGGCTCTGAGGGTTTAAAGTATCTTCAAGAAAGCCAAATACAGCCCTTTCATTTCCCAAGTGCAAAATGAGACTCAGAGAAGTTAACAGGCTTGCCCTGGGTCACACAGCTGTCTAACACACCTGGCACATACAGTACCTGCTGGACTGGGTTGTTGGTAAGGTGGGGCTTGAACATGAATCAACTGTTCCTTTTCCTCTACATTCCACGTTCTTGGAGATGAGAACTAAACCAGAGACCATCAAGGGCCCACCCACTCAACTCACAGGCATTACACTGAACAGAGGGCTACAGAACCCAGGCCCAGGTCAGCAGGGGGTCCATTCTGGAAATGGAAGCCCCGAGGGAAAAGCTCAGAGGGAGCTGGGCCCTAACCTTGATCCTGCCACTTACAAGCTGTCTGACCTTGGGCAGGCCACTCACCAGCTCTGAGATTCCGTTTTTTAATGCCCCAAATGGGAATAATGCCACCTACATTGCTGGGCTATTGTGAGAATTAAGTAAGAAATATTCCAAGTGACTAATACAATGTCTGGAACACAGTGGGCGCTCAACTCATGGTGGTGGCCCCCAAATGGTCGACTGATAAGGGGGCTAGCCTGAGAGCAGCGGACCTGGCAGGAAAGCCGCCCTGGATCCGCGCTTTTGGTCACAGCCCCCATGTGCTGGCACTGTGTCCTGAAGCACCCCACACGCCCCAGGAGACAGAGGCTGCACATTCCAGGCCGGTCACCTGCTGATTCAGTTCTCATACCACTAACAAGGTGATCACTCCAAAAAGTTAATGCCTACCCTCCCAACACAACCTCGCCCCAACTCCTGCCTGTAACACAGGAGGCTGTACGGCTGAGCCTCCACCTTCGCATTTCTCTCTCCCCTCCCCCTAAGTCCAGGTCGTGCCGACTTACACACTGTGCCCTGACCAGGTAGGCTCCCCGCTCTCTGCCTCCCCTCTTCCCACCCCTTCATCCTTCCCTCACCCTAAAGCACCCAGAGCAGGCACCATCTGCTCCAGGGCACCTTCCCCGGTGCCCAAACTGTGCCCCCGAGACCGAGACCAGAGCACCAACTCCTGCTAAAGCACCGACAACAGCACCTTGCTATCATCCGCCCAAGATATCATCCGCTACTGTCCCACCCAGTAGCTGCGCCCCCGGAGGAGCAGAAGGGGTCTTTCACCTCCCTACCTCCAGTGCCTCGTCTGCAATGGATTATCAATAAAGATTAGGTGCATTAAATCTATACTAGTTTTCAAAAGGCAGAGGAAAACACTGTTATGTGCCAGTCATCTGCTATGCAGCACCCTTCTCAAATGGGCGGTTTCCACTGAGTAATAAGGAGGCGCTGTCACTAAAGTCTACCCGTCTAACCCCTACCGCCTCACCCGAGCAGCAGTGCCAGACTACCCCACGGAACCTGTGCTGGCCACAGGACGACCGCTCACATCTGCCACGGAGCACAGGCAACCCTCGGCCCGGCTGCTGCCCTTTGCAGCCGCCCTCTTTACACAGAGGGCGCTCCCAAGGGCTGCTCCCAGCCAACGACCAGGCAGGCCGTTCCGGGGAGACACAGGGTGCCAACCAACAGGGACTTTAGCGCAGAACTTTCCGCTGGCTGGGCAGAAGCTTCCTGAGGACGGCACTGCAGTCAGGGTCTCTTCCTACCGCGTCCCTTTCCTTCCCCTTCTCCTGCCGCAGACGTCAGAGCACCACCACCACCTGAAGGCTTCCCCACCTTCTTCTGCTCCCTCCCCAAGAAACCTCTCACACTTCCAATCCCACCTTGGTGTCTGCTTCTCTTAGGACTCGAGCTAGTCCGTGACCACTGCAGTGAGCTTCAAAACAAGTGGGTGGTTACTGTCCGAAATGCAGTATGAGAATTCACACCCACCCCCTTAGAAAACTTCCCCACAGGCCTCCGGGGTCTGGTGGTACCTGCATTTTTCTAAGTCCTGCTAGACAGGGAGGGGCCAACTGGAATCTCTCACTCCCTCCGCTCTGTGTAACAACTGGCTGCAGCCACTGGCCAAACGGGCTCCCCCAACCTCACAGAAGCCCTGCCAAGGAGGTACCAGCCCAGCTGACATAGAGGGAAAGGAGGCTTCAAGAGGGAGCAAGGTTGGCACAAGATGGCAGGGCTAAAAATCAGCAGAGCCAGGAGTTCAGTCCAGGTCTCCGTCCAGGCACACCCCAGCGATCACAGTGGGGCCCTTGGCCTCTCTTCCGCCATGTCTCCCTGTCCTCCCACCTCCTGGTCCCTCCCTCATCACTTACACTCAGGCCCACCCTCTCCTGGCACTCACCTCCGGCAAGAGCAAGGGGTCGTTCTGTAACAAGAGCACGCAGAGCTCACTGTAGCTGAGGTGGTCCACGCCGTGAGTTTTCAGCACGTGCACGTTGTGATCAGACCTCAAGTTGTGACCGTTCCTACAGCCCTTCCTGCAAAGAAGCAGGGCTGGGGTCACAGTTGAAACGTCTCCCCAAAACCCTTATGTTGAAGTCCTAACTCCCAGTACCTCAGAAGTGACTGTATTTGGAGCCTTTCAAAAAGGTGATTAAGTTAAAATGAGTTCACTGGGGGGCCTAATCCAATCTGACCGGTGTCCTTATAAGAAAAGGGGATCAGGACACAGAGGGAAGACCATGTAAAGACAGAGGGAGAAGAAGGCATCTGCAAGCCAAGGTTGGTGTCAGGAGACACCAACCTGCTGACACACCTTGAACTCTGACTTCCTAGCCTCGAGAAGTGTGAGAAAATAAGTTTCTGTTGGTTAAGGTACCCAGTCTGTGGTACCTTGTTACGGCAACCCAAGCCAAACTAATACAGCTGGTAAAATCAATCTTTAAGAAAAATTTTCAGGAATAGTTCCTGACATTGTTTAGAAGCACCAGAGAAAACCAGCATGTCTATGCAACGAAAAATCATAGTGCTTATGTACAAAGGAAGAGATGGTGCCTTGCAAGTTCTAGGCCCAGGGCAGCACCTCTCAGCAGGTTTTTGATGAGAATGATGGGGCCATTCCCCCAGAGTCACAGCGTGCCAGTCTCTGGGCACTTACTGGCATTTAACATTGGCTGAATAAGTGAGTGTGGACAGCTTATGGTTACAGGTGTGTACACACACACACACACGTGTGCACACCACTACTGAGGCCCAGCCCTTTTTTCTGCTCCCCTCCTGCATTCTTTTGATCAACAAGCCCCTCCTGAACACTCTCTGTGAGCCAGGCACTGGCACCATGCCCCAGTGATCCAAAGATAAGCCTTCAAATGATCACCTGAGTCAACAGGACCCAGAAGAGTCAGGTAAATAGCATGTGCTTGACTCAAGACACTGCCATACCTATGATAAGCATCTCAAAAGAAAGCGGAACCCCCGGATCTACGCCCCCAAACCTGCACCTCCCATGGGCTCCCCCATCTTAGTAAAGGGCAACTTCCCTCCTCCACTGCACAGGCTGAAAACCTCGGAGTCCTCCAACTCCTCTCCTTCTCTCTAGTGGAGACAGAGACATTGAGATGACTCTAAAATGCTGTGGGAAGGGCAAGGCCAGCTATGCTCAGGATGCATCAGCGCAGAGAGGGGGCACCTGAGCCTGACAGACGTGGGGACGCAATCAAGGGATGGTGCCTGGAAGGTATCAAACCTGAGCCAAGTACTTAGGGTTGAGGAACCAGGCACGGAGAGCAGGGAAGAACATTCTAGGCAGAGGGGCTTGGTCATTACAATGATGACGATGGCTACTAAAACTCATTGGGCATTTACCACAAACCAGGGTTTGCCTAAATGTTTTGTGAGTTAACTCATACTGTCCTCAACAAGCCTCTAAGGTGGGTAATACTATCCCATTTTGCAGATGAGGGAACTGATGCTCAGATAAAAACTAATTTGCCCAAGATCACTCAGCGGGCAAGGAGCACAGCCAGGGTAGAGACAAGGCAGGCTTGCCTTGGAGCTGGGCTCTGAACCACTGTGCTTACTGCCCCCTAAGCACAGGATGGAATCGGGGACCTGGGACCCTCCCCAGCTGTCACCAATGAACAAAAGCAGCACTGGCGATCTACTTCTGAGACAGCTGACCCTGTGGTTGAGGAAGACAAGAAACTTCGCAGGGAAAGTACAGAATGTGCGGCTGACCACACCCACTCTCCCTTATGCAACCCAGAAACAGCCAGAGAAGGAAGGTTCAACAAACTGTCCTGCGTAAACCACAAGGAAGGGGGAAAAAAGAAGAAAACTCAGGATCATCAGGTCAGTAAATACCAGATTTCCAAGACAAATAAAATCTGACCCCAAATTTTGGGAATTAGCCTAATAGGGCTGCCATCTTTATTTTACCCACTACGGACATTAACAAGGCCCACCAGTGGTCCCCGTCATTAGGTCCCTCCAGCCGCCATTTATTGTGTCTGCCTTCCTCTCCAGGTGTGCCCTCCTTCGGCCCGCCCGGAGGTGCTGCCTATCCACCAGCCACCCCTGCAGGCCCGCCTGCCCCAGGGCTCCACTCTCAGCCTCCACCCGGATCAAACCCACTTCTGGTGCTGCAGCCGTGGCATACAGTGCCCAGCAAGTCCCAAAACTAGCATCTCAGGGCCCTGGCGATCCTCCCAAGCTTCAGACCTGGATAGCTACCCGCCCCCCCACCGGGCATGCTTTGAAACAAAACCCTCTCACGCTGTCAACAGTAAGAAAGGGAAATACTAACAAAGAAAAATGAGTCATCGCCTCTCGGATCCTGTCACCACCCTCTCACCAACTCTCCCAAATTCCTCACACATACGTCCCTTCCTCTTCAGGGTATTTCTGGGCAGCTGCTTCCCAGGGACCACATCTCCCAGCTCCCCCTGCACCCAGGCAGAGTCATGAGACATCCTGTGGTGCAGGTGCCATGGACAGAAAATAGCTACCATTCCAGACCTGGCCCATAAAAACCTCCCACCAGCTCTCTACCTTCCATCTCCTCCACCTGCTCCTTGGAACCTGACACCCAGATGGCCTTAGGAGCCATGGGTTGAGGAGGGCAGAGTCTAGGTCCGCCAGCCTGGGTCCCTACATGACTGCGCGCATCAAGGTCCCTACCCCATGCTGACTATTAAACCTTACCCTTAGACCTGATGTGAGCAACAAATAATGTCTACCATGTTACGACAGAAAAAAGAAAAGAAACTTCTTCTAAATAACGGGACTAGCTTCCAAACAGGTCTGCATCACATCCTCCTCTAAATACGCACCCGCACCACTAAGATCTCTTCCTCAAACGCACACCTGATGGCTACTCGCCTGCCATTTGACGGGCCCCATCACCTTCAGGGTAAGGTCCGAATCCTTTAGCATTAACCTCATTAATCCACTCCACAAATCTCACTGAGCACCTGCCAGGCGCAGGGCACAGAGCTGAGGGCCGGGAAAGGCCAGCCAGGGCCAAGACAGAGGGGCCCCTGCTCTCCGAGTTTTCAGTTCTACTGAAGGGATGCGCGGCCATGACGGGCGCTATGAGAAAAGTGAACAGAACAATGTGATGGAGAGGAAGAAAAGTGATGCCTGAGTCGAGTCCGGAACGACACAGCAGGCAAACCAGGAAAGGCGGTCCAGGAGAGCAGAGGTCACGAGATAAGCAAAGGCTGGGAGCGTTCCAGGACCAGAAGGGCATCAAGGGAGGGGACCAGGAAGGAGGGCCGGCAGGGACCAGTTCCCTGAGGGACACGGGGGGCGACGGTAAGGAGCTTGCATTTTATTCGAAATGCAGCAGAAGCCACTGCCGGCTTGTAAGCAAATGAGAAAGGTTTCAGAAGAGTCCTTCGGCTGCTGGGCACAGAGCCCGCCTCTGCGTGGGCCCTCACGGCCAGCTCCGGAGCCCGGGGCGCTCTGGAGCTCCAAGCAGAAGTCAGCCGCAACCCCTTTGCTTCTGGAGCTCCCTCCCTCTTCCCTCAGCCAGCGCTCCCCAGCCCCACCCCGGTACTGCCACTCCCAGGGTGTCCCACCCCCTGCTGGGCTCTAAGTCGCTCTCCGAGACCGCAGGGGCCCAGAGGACACCGCTCGACGCGGAGTCCGGCGCACAGTTCCGGGTATTCAGTAAATGCTCGATAAATGTTCGCGGAAGGGAATTCCGGGGAGAGGCCAGGGAACAGCCACCTCACTGTCGCCCCCGAATTTACGAAAGGCCACGACCAGGCAGGGAGCGAAGAGGCCCCCTCCCCTCGTCGGGCTCCGGGGCGCGGTGCCTTACCCGTCCCTCAGGAACTTGCACTTGCCGTAGAACAAGAACTTGCAGAGGTGCAGCTGAGCGCAGAGCCCCACGCAGCCTGGCTTCGGGCCCTGGTACGCGCCGCACACGCGGAGCGGCGACACGGCCAGCACCAGACGCTCGACGGCCGCCGCGCCGGCCGCCCGCCGCGCCACCGCCAAGCGCCCGCTCTCCCGCAACAGCCGCTCCAGCACGTCCCCGCCGACGCTCGGCCGCAAGCGGCGCCGCAGCTCCTCCAGCTCCAAAGCGCCCCCGGCCGCGCACAGTGTCTGGGTGACCTCACGGAGGAGAGCGGCTGGCGCCATGGCCGTCGGGCCTGGGACTGGAGGGGCGTGGGCGGTTCCCGCGAGGTGGAGACTCCGGCCGGAAATGAAACCGAAAGCTCCTCAGGGCCGGGGGGAAACAGAATCCGGCCTCGCCACGCCCCCGGCCCTCAGCTGAGCGGGGCTCGGTGCCTTCCGGCCCCAGCGCCCCCGGCGGCGCTAGGCCTCACGCCCGCCCCGTCGGAAGTCTGCAGCCGCTTCTTCGGCGTCCCGGGGATTCGTCGCCGGGTCCCTCAAAGTGGTGCAAGAATAAGAGTCACCACAGCCTTGGGGGCCGCGCTCGGCGTTCTCGAAGCGCCTTCGCCTGGACGAGGTGGGTGGGGCCGCCCGGGAGCGCGCGCCGCCCCTTTAGAATCCGGGCGTCGGCAAGTAGCGCGACTAGCGGACCCCTCACCTTTGCCCCCGGCGCTAGGCGGAGCGGCAGGGAACGCCCACCTGCAAATGGCCGGGCGGCGTCGCGGAAGCCGAACCCTGGACGTCACGCCGAATTGGAAAACAGGCTTCAGTGTTAGCCTTCTTTTCAGTACAGGCAGTGAATCCCTTATTTTAAACATGAAAGGGTATATCCTTTTAAAAAGAAAAGCCGTTTCTCCCCACCCCTGCTGAGTGAAGATGGAATATTAAAGGCCATGGGGGGCACAGGGACCCTCACAAGCGTTGCTGATGGAAATGTGAAGTGTTATAGAGAGCCCTTTGGGAAAGTAATCCCGGAATATTTATTAAAATGTTTAATGTGCTTTGACCCAGCAATCTTTCTTCTGAGAATCTTCTAGAAGTAAAAGGAACGGTAAAGAAGTTATGTATAGGGGGCTTCCCTGGTGGCGCAGTGGTTGAGAGTCCGCCTGCCAATGCAGGGGACACAGGTTCGTGCCCCGGTCCGGGAAGATCCCACATGCCGCGGAGCGGCTGGGGCCGTGGGCCATGGCCGCTAAGCTTGCGCGTCTGGAGCCTGTGCTCCGCAACGGGAGAGGCCACAACAGTGAGAGGCCCGCGTACCAAAAAAAAAAAAAAAAAAAAAAAGCGTTTGTGTGGAGGGGGAAGGGTTCTGGGAGCAACACGGTTGATCGTTGTCCAGACTAACACAGCTCGAACTAGCGTGCATTGAATCTCTGCCTATTGACCTAGAGAGAATCCACGATGTGTTGTTAAGTGAAAAAAGAAAGCTGTATAAAAATGTTTAAATCGATAGCAAGAAGAGAATCCCATTTCTGTGTGAATGTGGCGGGATATTTTTGAATGAGCGTCGAGAAAGCTGAGGAAGGACCCAGTGCTGTTGGCACTGACACTGGTTGTAGAGAGTATGCAGTAGAAGGTACAGGGAAAGTGGGAAAGGAAAGTTGAGGGGGCAGAAGAATTGTGGGGGAAAGATGTAGTATTACATTAACTTAAAATGAACATAAAATTCTATTTATAGTATTACAACGAAAGTGCAAAAATCTGTTAAGTGCATGGATCAAGAGTAGATAGTAACACAGACAAATAAAAATGAATTAATTAGGGGATGGGATGAGGGACAATTTTTCTCTTGGATTTTAATTGTTCTTTTAATTGTTTAAAACAATTTATTTTTATACAGCAGGTTCTTGTTAGTTATCTATTTTATACGTATTAGTGTGCACATGTCAATCCCTATCTCCCAGTTCAGTTCATTCCCCCCCTCCCCCAGCCTTGGTGTCAGTACGTTTGTTCTCTCCAACTCTGTCTCTGTTTCTGCCTTGCAAACCGGTTCATCTGTACCATTTTTCTAGATTCCACATATATGTGTTAATATACAATATTTGTTTTTCTCCTTCTGACTTACTTCACTCTGTATGACAGTCTCTAGGTTCATCCACGTCTCTACAAATGACCCAATTTCGTTCCTTTTTATGGCTGAGTAATATTCCACTGTATATATGTGCCACATCTTCTTTATCCATTCATCTGTTGATGGACACTTAGGTTGCTTCCATGTCCTGGCTATTGTAGATAGTGCTGCAATGAACATTGGGGTGCATGTGTCTTTTTGAATTATGTTTATCTCTGGGTATATACCCAGTGGTGGGATTGCTGGGTAAATTTTTTTTATTGTGTAAAAAATTATTAATAAAATTTTATTTTTAATTTAACTTTTAAGTTTTATTTATTTTTGGCCACACCACGAGGCTTGTGGGATCTTAGTTCCTGGAACAGGGATTGAACCTGGGCCCCGCCCTCCATGAAAGCACTGAATCCTAACCATTGGACCGCCAGGGAATTCCCTTAACTTTTAAATTTTAATTGTGGGGCTTCCCTGGTGGCGCAGTGGCTGAGAGTCCGCCTGCCGATGCAGGGGACACGGGTTCGTGCCCCGGTCCGGGAGGATCCCGCATGCCGCGGAGCAGCTGGGCCCGTGAGCCATGGCCGCTGAGCCTGCGCGTCCGGAGCCTGTGCTCCGCAAACGGGACAGGCCACGGCGGTGAGAGGCCCGCGTACCACCAAAAAAAAAAAAAAAAAAAAAAAAAATTTAATTGTGGTTTAGTATTGTTTTGTAATAAAAATAACATGTTTTAAAAAAGAAAGGAAGGATGATGCTATTATCCGAAAACTGCGTTCGTTTCTTGGTTGGGTATTGAGCCAAAAGATACAACCAAGCCAAAGATCGACTGGGAGAAGGAAGGATTTATTACCTGCAGCAAGTAAGGAGAACACGGGAGAGCTTTCGCAAAGCAGTGCCTCCCCAAACAGCAAAATTGGGGAAGTTTTAAGCTAAGGGTAAGTGCATATTCATGAAAGGCCTTGAGCAGAAGTCAGCATAGAATTGGGGCAAAGTTGACAGAGCCCAAGCTTTAGTTAATTGAAGTCATGAGGTTCAGAAACGGTCAACAGTATCATCCCTTAGGTTCCAGTTTATTTGGTGGTTGAGCACCTGAGGGGGGTTTACATTCTGCAAAACAGCTCAAGTAAGTGCTTCAGACTAGTCTTTACCATTGAAACAGAACTGGGAGTCTTTACAACTGATTTGTTATCTTTGCTGTTGTTACTTCTCTTGCCTAATGACAGTTTGTTCTTTTGTTCCCTTAAGACCATAATTACTGAAACCTGTTCAAGGGCAAGCATTGTGTCCAGGCCTGGATCTCAAAATGGTTTAGGCCTAAAATGGTTTCTCTCGTGTCAAGAAAGCCATGTCATGGGACTTCCCTGGCGGTCCAGTGGTTAAGACTCTCCCAGGGCAGCAGGCATGGGTTCGATTCCTGGTCGGGGAACTAAGATCCCGTATGCCACATGGTGTGGCCAAAAAAAAAAAAAGCAAGCCATACCTGGTTTTCTTTCTCCAGGGATCCCCTACCTTATCTGCTTACAATATAGCAATGGAGGCGTAGATTGTAATGATGCCTACAAGTCCAGGAAGGCTAAGGACTGCCATCAGTCACTAGAAGCTAGGAAGAGGCCAGGAAGGATTCTTTGGAGCCTTCAGAGGAAGCACAGCCCAGCCAACATCTTGATTTCGGATTCTAGCCTCCAGAACTGTGAGAGAATAGATTTCTGTTGTGTTAAGCCCAGTTTGTGGTAATTTGTTATTGCAGCCCGGGAAACTAATTCAGGCTTCTATTTTCCCAGTGAGATGTGAAGAAGGATTATCAGCTGCAAGTGGGGCTAGAGTGGAGACCAGGGAGGGAGAAAATGTAACCCCGGGATCGTAGCTTGTTTCAGAGAATAGAAGAGCAAGTTTCCCACAAAAACACAGGCGTGCTAAACAATATTAAGTCCCATGTAAGTTTGAGGATCATAAATTTAAACTTAAACCAGTCAACCTGGTTATGCGATAGGTTTTTTTTCCAGCAGACATTAGTTGCTTCTGAATTGCAGGGAAGTTGGGTTCAACTTGGATTGGGGTTTTACCTTTTGAGAACAACTTGGAGGGAGATCAGGACAAGTTTTAGAGGGCCTTTGCAAAGGGGAAGTTGTCTTAATAGACCATTGGAAACCAATCTGGGTTGGAAGGAGAGTGAAGGTGAAGGGAGTGTAAGAGATAGTGGGAAAGATCAGGGGTTGGACATCCAACTTAGACCAAAAAAACCACTGCAAGAATGAAAACCTGGGGGAATACATGACACGTGATAAAGACAATAAATAAATAAAGACAATAATACAAATTATACAAATAACAGTGAAGACATAGAAGGTAAAAGAGTTGGGAGGATAGAAGATGGTGAGCAGAAAGTGGTTACTTGAAACAGTAGAGACTTGCTTATGAGGCAATTAAATCCTTTTATAGGGAGTGAACCTGTTTTGAAAGGTCCTTCTGCTGTTTGTGGGAAGTAGCTGTCACCATGGGCAAACCTCAGTTGTTCTGGGAACAATCACTGCCTGACCCCTCTTTAGTGTGTAGCATGGGGAAGTGGGAGTCTCATTGTCTTGAGCAACCATGTAACAGGACTTTGTTGCTCTGTGGCTTGACCACACTGCCCTCCCAATACCCTGCCTTACACAGAGCCGGTCTCTGGGTAGGAGGGGAGTACACAGCAATCCCTTCCCTCATCAGCACCCTGCCCAGGAGTTAAAGCAGAGCAAGCAGCACCCATGAAGGGTCCTGCCTCAAAGCTCTGAAAATACTGCTCTGTGGAATCCAGTAACTCCTTCAGGAAGCACGTTTTCCTTTCCTTTTGGTAGAAAAAAAAAATCCTTTCTTAACCTAATTAATCTGTTTTGTAGTTTTACACAATAAGCATTAGTATAATCTGTATTTTTTTTTCCATTAGCTCATTTATTTATTCAGTGTGTATTGTACCACAACCAAATGCTTTCATTTTACAGAGGGCAGGCTTTAACAAGTAAATAAATTAGCCATTCAGATACTAGTAAGTGTAAAGATGTAAATGGATGAAGTTTGAATTTCACTGGGGAGTGAGGCTTGGTACTGTTACATTAGATGGTCTAGAAAAGTCTCAGTAAGATGCAATTTTTTTTTTCTGTACACAATAAGCATTAGTATAATCTGTATTTTCAAATCAAGTCACACCTATATACAGTAAAGTTTGCAAAGCATTACCATAAAGTTTTTAAGTTTCAGGTTCTAAGGGAGGGAGGGATTCGGGGGGGGAATCATGAAAATGAGGACTATCCGTATTTGTTCATGTGTTTATTCAATGTTTTTGTTTTGTTTTGTTTTGTTTTTGCGGTACGCGGGCCTCTCACTGTTGTGGCCTCTCCCGTTGCAGAGCACAGGCTCCGGACGCGCAGGCTCAGCGGCCATGGCTCACGGGCCCAGCCGCTCCGCGGCATGTGGGATCCTCCCGGACTGGGACACGAACCCATGTCCCCTGCATCGGCAGGGGGACTCTCAACCACTGCGCCACCAGGGAAGCCCTATTCAATGTATTTTTAGTGAGATTTGTGCCAAACTCTGGGGAGGTGCTGATGACAGGAGAGAAATACATGTAGTCCTAGGCCTAAACTCAGGCTGGTTGTTCAGACAAAACAAGGGACACTGCTGAGTGAGAAACACAGCGATGGGGGCACGGACAAGGCTGAGAGCTGGGGAGGAGGGAGTGTTTCCCCCCTGGTGACCTGCTCTGTGTCCCGTTCAGCATCCTGACCCAGCCCAGCCCTGCTAGGTCACCAGTGCAGAACCCCAGGGAGCAGCAGGGCCTGATTTCTGATGGGTGTGAATGCGTATCATGGTATAATTAGCCTCCTTAGGGCAGCTAATCCATACCCTGTGGTAGAACACATTTGTCTTTTTTTTTTTTTTTTTTTTGCGGGCCTCTCAATGTTGTGGCCACTCCCGTTGCGGAGCACAGGCTCCGGATGCGCAGGCCCAGCAGCCATGGCTCACGGGCCCAGCCGCTCCGCAGCATGTGGGATCCTCCCGGACCGGGGCACGAACCCGTGTCCCCTGCATCGGCAGGCGGACTCTCAACCACCGCCCCACCAGGGAAGCCCACATTTGTCTTTTTTAATTACAGATTTGATACGTTATTTGAATTAGAAAACAAAAATCATTAAACCAAAGTGTGTGCAAGTTCCCAGCCTCAGTGATCTCCCCATCCCTATTCCCAGTCCCCAGAGGTCACCGGCCACCACTAACTTGGTGTGCGTTATTCCAGAACCTGAAATGTATCTCAAGTTCCCTAGGTATGGAAGCTTCTAGAATAAATGCATAGGGGAAGGTGAAATACTGTTTCTTACTATTCTTGTGAATCTTTTGTCCCAGGTTATATTTGCCTTAGAAAAACTTAGGAAATTTACACGTATTACTGTCTATTTTTAGGCCCTTTATTGTTCTCCAGCTCTGGCTAGAAGGAATGGGAATCTACAAAACTTCAGAACTAGCCCTTTAAAAAGCCTAAAGAGTATTTCTGGGACCGAGGGTGGGAAGAGCCCGGCAAGGAAGGGGAGATGGGGGAGCCCGAAAGCGAATGAAGAAAATGAGACGTTGGGCCTCCCTGGTGGCGCAGTGGTTGAGAGTCCGCCTGCCGATGCAGGGGATACGGGTTCGTGCCCCGGTCTGGGAGGATCCCATATGCCGCGGAGCGGCTGGGCCCGTGAGCCATGGCCGCTGAGCCTGCGCATCCGGAGCCTGTGCTCCGCAACGGGAGAGGCCACAACAGTGAGAGGCCCGCGTACGGCAAAAAAAAAAAGAAAATGAGACGTGGATGGGGTGGGGGTGAGAGAGGAGCCAGGCTCCAGAAGGTGTTCGCGCCGGCAGAACCCAGAACCGTTCTTCTCTTTCTCCTTCCTCACCTGGGCCGAGCCACTCACCAGGGCCGAGGGGCAGCGCGGGAGGCATCAGCACATCCCCGCATCCCGCAGGGGCTGCGCAGGCCCGTGGAGGGTGCACAGGCACGGCCTCTGTGCAGACCCTGGGGACTGCAACCATGGGAATTCATGCTCAGTTCATGTGTCACGTGTCCCTTGTGTACAGCCCGAACTTCACTAGAAGGTGAGGTCCTAGAAGAGAAACCACACTCTTTCATGTGTGCCCAGCTCCTGGGGAAGTACAGACTCAAAACTTTAGCTGAGTGACAGGAAACGTCTGTAGGAAAATACGTTTTTGATTCAAAATGGGTGCCTACAAAGACAATTTTAGAACAAAACCATTCCTAAAGACCATCTATTCCTTTTCAATAATTGAAAGTATACAATAATTAAAAATAATCAGAGAAATAACATGGCCTTTGGAGTTGGGCTTTGATTACAGTCTCAGTTCTACTCATCAGCAGCGTGAACCCGGACACGTTATTTACCCTCTGGCCTTGGTTCCATCTGCAGGATGGGAAGGACAGTACCTGGCTCGTTGGGCTGCTGTGAGGAAGAAATGAAAACATGCCTCGTCCACAGTGAGTACTCAAGCAAAGCTACTGAGGGCTCCTCTTCCAAACCCTGCCTGCCTGCACAGGACTTAAGACGCCACCCCTCCCGCACTCTCCGATGCCCTGCATCCCTACTGGTGTATCTCACCGTCTCACTGCTTGGCAGAAACACGGAAATCTGGCTAAAGTCTAAGGACAGCACGTCCTGATCACCAATTCTAACAGACGAGCTTAATAAAGGGTCAGCACCCCCAAAGACTTACAGACAGTATGCGGATTTTTTACCAAAGAACAGATTTGTTCAGATCCGGGTTTCCATCAGCTGGACGAAAGCAGGCCAGGAAGTAGAAAGGGGAGGTATAAACGTGCCCTGGGTAGCACTCCTGTGAGGCTGTTGAGGTGTGTGCCCTCTGCACCTCCTGCGCTCTTGCAGGTATTGGGCAGGGAAAGAGCTGAGGCCTCAGGCCCTTCGGTTGCCTTGCCTTCCAGGAACCAGCACGGCTCGGGCTGCTCCTCCCCGCTCCCTTCCCAGGCCCCTCTTCCGCCCTGAAGCGCTGGCCCCACTGGTCCTGCTTCCTGGGTCTTCTGTACGGCACACTCAGATCCCCCCAGGCCTGGAGCTGGGCGCCCTCAGAGTGCCGCGTCCAGAAGGCGCCTGGTCCTCCTCGGTGAACTTGCACTTCCATGCTCACCTGCACGAGGCAGCCAGGCCCAGGGCGCCTCGCTCTCCCTTGCCTTTCACAGCCACAGAAGCTCCCTGAGAACTGGGGCTGTTCGTTCACCCTGTAGCTCTGGCACTAGAGCAGGGCCCGGGACTCTGCAGGTGCTCAGGAAACATCTGCGGGGGGCCCAGGCTGGGGACAACGAGGGCTCTTAAGTGACCGTCGGGAAGCACCCGCACCCGTGGCCACAGAGCAGCCTTTTCTCCCCAGTCACCCCTCTGTGTTCCTCTGTTTCAGCAACTGCTTCCCCAGCAACGCATCCCATAAAGCAATAAGACACAGAACTTTTTACATTGAAACCTTCAGAACTAGTAAGGAGCATAAGTCTGACAGTTTTTCACATTCTCAGATAATTCTCCCAAGACTCAATAAGCAGAAAAAGGGAACAGAAAGTCAGAACTGGATATAGAATTCAGATTTTTTCTTTCAAAGACACATTTTATACAACATTTATGCTTTCAAACAAAATGAGCAAAAAATACACCGAGTGCTAAAAAAAAAATCAAAACAGAATTAATACCAATTTTAATTTCAATATTTTAAAATACAGAAATTGGAAAGTAGGAATACCAAATACAACTTTAAACAAGTCACTTGTCCTCCCCTATAATAACCAATGTAAGCTACTTAAAAACTTACAAATTTAAAACAGAAACAAAATAAATACTGTACACTTTCCCTGCCTGCAGGCAAAAGATGGGAAATACTGTTATGAATCGAAAAAAAATGCTCTTAAAGCTTCAGCATCCCACTTCCCAGCCACACCTCACTCTGTCGTCACACAGTGTGCTTCTCTATTCAAAGGACACACGTGCACACACACTGACCACCTATCCACACAACAAGACACTACTCTGCAGACACCCCGAACGAGAAAGGCTAACAGTCACCTGGGACCATGGGCATGAAAATCAGCTCAGGAAAGTCAGTCAGGCTAGCAAAACATTACTACAAAACTAGTAAATACCATAGCCAACAACTGTCCCTTTTCAAATTTCACAGATTTAAACCCCCTAAAACCAATACTAGCCCTCCCTGTCACCACCCTTTACCCTCCCCCCACCCGCCCCAAAAATCAAACAAACCTGCTGAAGCACTGGCAAAGTTCGACATTTCACAGTAAATGTGAAAGTTCATATTATATAATCTCTTAAAATGAACCTTTTCACCCTCTTTCCACAGCATGAAACTGTTATGGCTTAATTTATATTAAAAGTAGAAAAGTCTTTTCGGAAGGAAATGCAGCCTGCCAAGACGGATGTGCATTTCCTGATCAGTGCTATTTCACACCTAACAACTGCAGGACATGCTTTGCAGTCAGAAGCTGTTTTCAGAAAAACTGAGGTTATAGCTTTTGATTCAGTCTAACCATAAATGTAAGGCCCTTAGTTTGGTTTAGGTTTCTTTTGCAAGATAAAATAACCTTGGGGTTCACTTAGCAAGTTACACCTCAGGTCCCTGACTATAACGTGGAAGTTATATGTATGCTTTGTAAAAATAAAAGGTGAATCCTATGACTCTTAGAGGGAAGAAATGATTCTATGCAAGGAATCAACTCCTCATTATATATTACACCTCCTGCTGGTTAACAGTTACCAACCAAAATCCACCAAAGAAATGTAAGAGTATTTCTGGGTTATTTTATTCCTGCAAAATAGTATATATTCCAGCACTTATGATCACTGTTTTGGTGAAAAGTCTTGGGGGAAAATAGCTGACATTTTGAATAGGAAATGGCCAAAATAAAACTGGGTGGAGACAAGGTTTATCTTTGATCAAGTTCCATTTAGGGGTGCTTTCTGAAATAAAGAAAAGTGAATTCAGGATGTCACAGGTCTTGCATAGGTAAACTACTTGGAGGTCAGGGGCTACGTGGTAGCCAGGGTTTATTAGTGAAATAGTGCAGAGCAGACAAACTTGTTAGAAGAATCACTGAATACAGTTTCAAAAAGGCTTTAACAAAGAAAATTTAATGTTGCGCTTGTTAAGACAGCTTCAGGACACTAGGAAGGACAGGAAGGGTGAGAGGGAGGCTCTAAGGGGTAGAATGCAGCTTAATGAGTATTATTTTCCCATACCCATTAAAGGGGAAAAAACCCCACCAAACAGAATAAAACCACAGTCACAATAAGCTAATTGCTTTGAAAACAGGCATTTGCTTCTCAACGTCCTTAACTTAAAAAATTTTTATGTAAGGGATAGCAAATATTTGACTTATGGCATGACGTTCACTGAAAAAAAAATCAAAAATAAGGGAAGGGCTTTTAGTAAGGCTCCATTATTAAAATTACATTACGTTCAACAGCAATGTAATGAGTATGTGACTTCTTCCCCTTTCTTTCCACCTGGCTTCTAGAAAGTGTATCGACATCACCCACCACAGGATGAGCAGAGGCCTCACAGTGCCACAGAACAGGGGCTGTTGTAGGAAGCAAAGTACCAGAGGTTTGGGATCCACTGTGACCCCAGGCGAGTCACTGCCCTGGCTGGGTTTCATTTGTCTCTCTTAAGCTAAAGATCTGATGTTCAACCTTCTCAAAACCGCTTTAGATGAAGGTCTTAGGGCATCTGAAAATGACTGGTGATCTTTAACTTCTCTTTTTGGAGGAAGCAATTAGCTTAATAATTAACGAGAAAAATGAACTTTTGAAAAACTTGCAAATTTATGTCAAGCCCTCATCTCTTAATATGAAATCATAAAATGCTTACATACTGCAATAGCTACTTCTGGCAGTAGTATACTGGACCATACAATTATTCATCAGCTCTTTGGGGAGTTGACTAATCACCATAAAGAGCATTTCTTGAAAAAAGCAGAATCTTTTCTTCTGAAGCTGTCCGGCCGAGTCTCCCTTCCTACACTACAGTGGTTTGTTTCTCTCTCTACCCAACGAGCCATTGTTGGCCAACTCGGAGCTGCCTTTGCTGATCCCCATCTATCTTATTTTCCCGCCCTAGTACCATGGATAGTTGTTAAATCATTTTAATTCCATGACTTATTTTACCTTATGCTAGTGCCCTGAAGAGTATGCAGAATCTATGAAGCAGTACTCTTTGAGAAAAACCTAAAATTATCTTTTAATTACTTTAAATCATCTTAATGATTACTTGAAGATAAACATTCTCACTCTTATCCATAAAGTATCTCATTCCTTTTTCTTTCACTTCATGCACTGATTCTGACTTTAATTCAGCATCTTGTTAGAGATTCTTCAGATTTTTTAGGTAGCAAGCTCTGGGCATATATTTGATATGAAGCAAATTTTATGAGTAACAGCAGTTTTCATTTAAAAATGCATATAGGGCTTCCCTGGTGGCGCAGTGGTTGAGAGTCCGCCTGCCGATGCAGGGGACACGGGTTCGTGCCCCCGTTCGGGAAGATCCCACATGCCGCGCAGCGGCTGGGCCCGTGAGCCATGGCCGCTGAGCCTGCGCATCCGGAGCCTGTGCTCCGCAACGGGAGAGGCCACAACTGTGAGAGGCCCAGGTACCGCAAAAAAAAAAAAAAAAAAAAAAAAAAAGCATATAAATGTGCATTTGTTGTCAGTTGTAACTTAAATAATGATAAATCCTCTGCAAATATTAAGTGTTAACAGATTAAGGAATGCTTTTCTGTGTTTTTCTTAACTGCATTTTGATCCAAATTTACAAATGAGAAGACTAAGACTCAGAAAGAGTAAGTGACTTCTTCGAGGTCACACAGCTGAAACATAAAGGGCAGAACTTGGACGGACACCGAGGCCTTCTGCTCCCTTTCATGCTGTAACATGCCCCTATGATTACGAACATTTGATTATTAACTTTTGACATGTTTTTTAAATTTTGAAAGTATAAAATATTTTTACTTCTACCTCTACAGTTGTATAGTGTATCTCTGTTAAAACTAATAAAGTTTTATCTTATGAATGGGCCCTCCTGCTTAAGTTTGCTTAGAAGTGAAAATAATACTGCTTATTTCCTGGAGAAGATACCTTCAAGAGCAAACAATACGGCTTCAACTTTATATGCCCCCCACAGTACGAAGTAGTGCTGGGCACATAGTAGATGTCTGATAAATACCTGCTGATCTCATATGAATAAATACAGTAGAGTTCATTAAAAAGGCAATAATTAGGATTATTAAAAATAGAGCAAAAAAAATAAAGCAGTATTCAGTGCTAAGTAGTGATAAAGACGGGCTTGTTTTCTGAGTTTATACGATGGTTTCAGTCAGAATTTTCAATTCTGTATGCTTTAAAAATTAACTGATACTTATGAAGTTCAAAGTTTTTCTAGGTATTGAACTATTATAAACTGCCAGCTTTGTATAGTTTACACCATTAATCAATACTGGAGAGCATAATATTATGTGACATTATGAATTACAGTACAGTGGATCCCAGGTTAACAGAAGTCACTTATTTGAATCAATATAGGAAAATGATTACCTACTACTACACTTAAAATTGCATATGTTAAATCATAAGTGTTTGACATAATTTGTATTTGCTTATAAGTAGCTAAATGCCACCACTGCTGTTTTCCTAGGTTGCAGGGTCTGTACAACACATAATAAATGAGACTGAGGGAAAGACGAAAGGCTGTCTATTGCAGTCGAGTCCAGATGCTGAGTTACTTCAAAGTTCTGTCATTTCCACAAGATAAAGGGATGCATCACAGCCAGTGATTTTACAAGAGGTTTGACAAGGAAGTCACTGGATCAGTGGCTGGATTTTTACCAATACACAAAAAGATTACATGTATTCTGTTTTAGTGGTTATTTCATGTTACTGAAAGTTTTTTGAACTTAGCCAGTTAATGGGCTAACACTGCCAAAAATGAATCCACAGTTCCTGCACTTAAAAGTTCAACATACTGGCTACTTAAAATTAGTATTTACCAGCCTAAGTACACAGGGCAGATACTGGCTACAATTTTAATTCATAAAAATAAATTATTTATTTTCATTTTTATAGCTAAGAAAAAAGAAGGTAATTAAAAATACCTAGAGCTGTGAAAAATGTAAAGGCAACAAAAGAACCCAAATCATAATGTAGCTGGAAAAAGAAATTATAATTCTCAATGCTTAAACTAACACCAAAACATGTGTATTTTAACACTAAAATGGTGTCTACAGAAAACCAAAACATCACAGCAATATATTGTGTGGGGAAGGTGGGAGAAACAGGCAGACCCACATTTTGGACATCTTGAGCTCTGATGACCAACAAATGACTGACTGTACCTATCTCTACCTAGTTTTGGCATAGCGTACAGAGTTTAAGTAGGCCTATTATAGACCTTTAGTACTCCCATAAAAATTCTTCTTCCTGACACCCAGATAAGACCCAGACAGTGGTCCAGTCACTTGGACCAAAAAGGCTAATTTGTAAGATATTTCATATATATTCCATGAAATACTGGAACGGAGGCAGAGTAAGAAAGATTTCTCTTTGAAAATACACATTTGAATGTGACCATGAAAGATAATGGTATAGGCTTTTTTTTCTTAGCTCTTCAAGTGATACTTAATACAGAAGGGAAAGTCCTGCTACCTTGCTGAGTTTAAAAAAAAAAAAAAAAGACAAACCCATAATCTGGCCGTATTTCTTCTCCATAAAAATAAATTTTATCCAATTTGCCTATATTTTCTTTGTAGGAACTTGTAAAATGCTCTATTGTCAGAACTGGGAATATCTCCACCGCCCCACCCCCCGCAGAAATCACTTGTTTTTATGTCATGGGGGGGCGGAAAAGGAAAATATAAGCTATTGCAAGCAACTGAAAACTGGCACTTAGTAAAAGTTGTGCACAAAGGAGAGAAATGATTCCTTAAAGCTCAACCAGATCCTTAACCTCACTGTGCACTGGTTAAGTTAGGACAGACGGAAGAAACTGCAAAAAGCACCCATTTTACTCCAAATCCGTATCTTAAATAATTCTTTAGAAGGTTAAGAAATAAAAAACTAAACACACACACACACACACACACACTCAAACCATCTACTCCAACATGCTTGCTTCTATACAACTTAATATAGTATAGTCTTATTATATTACGGCTTATTACGCAGATTTGAATATTCTAAGTCAAACCATATTTCATATTTTCCAACAAATTAGGTATACAGAATAAAAGCGTCATAAAATATAACCTCTGTGGCAGGTGTTGGTCCTGCCCTCCCAACACCAGTAGTACGAAGAAGGCCCTCTGTAGTTACAAATGTATTTGAAAAACTACAAACATGACAATTTAACCAAACTTATAATACTTTTCCCACAAGTAGGAAAAAGATATTAAAGCTGTACTCTTTGGGACCCAGATATCATCAGCAAAAAATGAAAATGCAAGAAGCCTATTTTTCTGTTTAGAAGAAAATTGCAATGTCAAGTGAAATGAGACATGTGGGGTCTTCTATGTAGTTCTTACACATTGGCTATGAAAGTATTTCCCTGCAAAGAGAAGAGTCTTGTGTCGTTATGAAATGATGGGGAGTGCAGAGGGAAGGTGGGATATAGGTAATCGACCTGGATAACAGTATGCACCTTGGATGTTAGCAAAAGCGAAGCTAATAGCTTATAAAAAACACATGAATTATATAAAATAAAATGATTTTCATATACATCTTAATTTAAAATAATTAATGCATCAAATCCCTGTTTAAGACTTTAACCTGAATAGCAAATTTAAGAGTCCAGACTAGTTACTGTTACCGTGGCTCTTCTCCACGTGTAACACACGCACTATCAAAAATAATTTAAAAACCTTCACATTCTTAAATCTAAATTAGTGAGATATTTCTCCAGAAATCTTCCAAATAAATAGCTTTAAAAAAGAAAGAATTTAAAAGCTGTTAACTTTAAAAAAAAAACATCTGTTAAATAAATTATTGATAATTCTTTACCCTACCACTGAAAATAAATCAAAACACTACCAACAACAAAATGAAATTCAAGCCCTGACAAGAGACCCTTTCCAGTTCAAGGTCTCTTTTTAAGGTTCTACCCTCCTTCTTCCTCTCCCCACCAGGTCCAAAATGGTTATTGCTGAGTGGGTGTGGCACAGTGAAAATGCAGCATCAGGTTCATTTTGTTCTTCAGGCAGTGCTCCCTACGGTACATGCAAACTGCTTCAGCGGGGGCGCGCGGGAGCTCCAGGCTCCCGTACCCCGTACCCCGAGACCGGTCTCCGAAAGGAAGAGTGACCACAACCGCAGCTCCGTCACACAAAGAAACGTGCGTGGCCATTTCTGTTCAATTTAAGGATCTTCCCAAGACGTTGTTTGGCTGTTGCCATTCCTTTTTTTGGACGTTTACCTATAATATACAGAACACCAACAACAGCATAAATAACAATGAAAATCATAGGGGACAGCACCTGGAAGATTTCAACGAGGGCGACATGGTAGGCAAAGGCTCTTCGGTGTCTTGAATGGGCAGGGTCACACTTCTGGAATTCCACTGCTTAAAACTCTTCCGCCTCATCATGTGGGAGGGAAGGGCCAACCTCCTTCATTAAGACTTACGAGACCCTCCCACGCTCTGATCCCTGCCTATCTCTTCAGCACGAGCTCTTACCCGATCCTGCCTCAAACTGTGCTTCAGCAACGAAACTGAGGGCAGTTTCATACATAACGCCGTGCCCTTTCTCCCCGTTGTCCTGTGGGTCACACTGTCTCCTCTGCCTTCGGTGCTGTCTACCCTGTCCCTTCCCCCACCTCAGCATGGCTAACCCGTTGTCAGCCTCTCCAGGATCGACCTCCCCCTCCAGGAAGCCCCTCCCGCTCCTCAGGGTTGACGGAGGTATCCTGCTTCTCTGTCCCCATAGTAACCTGTGCACGCTGCTATCGCTGCGCTGTCTGTGACGCAGCAGGCTGTGAGCCACGTGAGGGTACAGACGACGTCTATCTAAACTGCTACTGTCACCAACATACACAGTCAGAAATGTACGTAACCTACACACGTGTAGCAGTTACCTTTTGTTGCCTGGTTGCTGATAGGTGGTGGATTTGATGCAGGTCTCTTGGTGGGGTGAAGGGGCACTGAAAAGGAAGCTTCACCAACGGGCCTTTCTGGGCTTACACTGCCATTGCTTATCTGGCACGGCCCTGACATCAAGCTTGAACTCTGCGTATACTTTCCGTTCTGAGGGCCTGAGCCACTGCTGTCCACAGAATTCCTACTGTGTACCTTCTGACTGATTTCTGATGAAACTTCCTTTCTGATGCATTTCTGGCCTCTACTTAGATCCTAAAAAAGAAGAGAGGAAATAAGGTCGAATTTTTAGGGTTCCTTTAAGATAAGTAAGGTATTTAACCTCTCTATGCATTAACAATTCAAGAAGGAGAAGAAATAGATTACTGAACTTGGGTTTTCTTAACATGTAGTAGCCACAGAAAACCACCCCTCCTGAGGGTCATCTCATTCCAAAACCTAGAAGTGCTGAAGGATTCAAGTCTTAAAGATGCCTCATAATTTAAGTCGAGAAGAAAACATAGATAGATAGATAGATAGATAGATGACTGGTGGGTCTTGAAATCAAAACAGAGAGGGTCCTGACCAGAATTAAAAAGAGAAGGAAAGGGCCTCCCTGGTGGCGCAAGTGGTTGAGAGTCCGCCTGCCGATGCAGGGGATACGGGTTTGTGCCCCGGTCTGGGAGAATCCCATATGCCGCGGAGCGGCTGGGCCCGTGAGCCATGGCCGCTGGGCCTGCGCATCCGGAGCCTGTGCTCCGCAACGGGAGAGGCCACAGCAGTGAGAGGCCCACATACCGCAAAAAGAAAAAAAAAAAAAAAAAAAAAGAGAAGGAAAGATAAAAGAGCATGCTGCAGATGTGATGTCTCACGAAACTAGTTTTTAAGTGTGTGTGTGTGTGTGTGTGTGTGTGTGTGTGTGTGTATTAAAGTGAATTTCTGATTCTGTTAACGGTCAAGTAAGTTTTAAAAACAGCATTCAGGGCCTCCCTGGTGGCGCAGTGGTTGGGAGTCCGCCTGCCGATGCAGGGGATACGGGTTCGTGCCCCGGTCTGGGAGGATCCCATGTGCCGCGGAGCGGCTGGGCCCGTGGGCCATGGCCGCTGGGCCTGCGCATCCGGAGCCTGTGCTCCGCAACGGGAGAGGCCACAGCAGTGAGAGGCCCGCATACCGCAAAAAAAGAAAAAAAAAAAAAAAAAAAAAAAAAAAAAAACAGCATTCAACACAGACTTGCTTTAAAGCAGTCTCACAGATACTGCTGAGCATGAAGAAACAGCTGTTCCATTTGACAACATTTCTAATACCTCGCTAGATTACACTCAATAGAAATTCAATCTTCTCTAAGGTGATCTTGCTAATCATGTCCCCTACTTCTTTATTTTCAGACAATTAGAAAAACAACCATTAGATTTAAATAATAGCTTACTTTTAATACTAAATCCTATAATGCTAATGAGTTATAAATTTTATAACCAGTGAGGCACTATAAAATCATACACTGAATAAGTGAATTCTTAATAGTTCAGGGATTTCTTAGCTGACCTTTGACCCTGGAGCATATCCTTCCATGAAAAGAACTTGTACTTGCCTTGAAAAAATAACTTGGTTCTTTTTCTTACTATAACTGTAATTGATAAGTATTTAGAAAATATAGATAAGCCAAAGGAAGAACATAAAAACTACCCATAGGGGCCTCCCTGGTGGCGCAAGTGGTTGAGAGTCCGCCTGCCGATGCAGGGAATACGGGTTCGTGCCCCGGTCTGGGAGGATCCCATATGCCGCGGAGCGGCTGGGCCCGTGAGCCATGGCCGCTGGGCCTGCGCGTCCGGAGCCTGTGCATCCGGAGCCTGTGCTCCGCAACGGGGGAGGCCACAACAGTGAGAGGCCCGCGTACCGCAAAAAAAAAAAAAAAAAAAAAAAAAAAAAAAAAAACTACCCATATTTCTGCTACTCAGAGAATGCTTGGCGTTGGGGAGGCTTGAGGACTCCACTCTGCCACATGGGAATTTTGATTCTGCTTTCCTTGTATGGTGCTACTGGTAAAGTTTTGGTTTTCTTAAAAGGTATTTTGGGTTCGTTTTGTTTGGTATAAGCATTCATACACCAGGATCCTAAAACATCAAGTGCCTTCTCTTAGAGCAGGGACTCTTAATCTGGAGTCAACGAGTGGTCTGGGGTGAGGGTGGACACAGACCACGAGAAAATGTAAGCACAAGTCATATTTATGATGGATATTTTTCTGGAAAGAGAATCTGTAACTATCATCAAATTCTCAAAGAAATTCAGTATCTAAAAATATCTGACAGGGACCTCCCTGGTGGTCCAGTGGTAAAGAACCCGCCTTACAGTGCAGGGTACGTGGGTTCGATCCCTGGTCAGGGCACTAAGATCCCACAGGCCGCGGGGCAACTAAGCCTGTGTGCCACAACTGCAGAGCCCATGCACCACAACTAGAGAGACAAAACCCACACACCACAAATAGAGAGAAGCTGCGCGCCTCAACAAAGATCCCGTGCGCCGCAACTAAGACCCGACACGGCCAAAAATAAATAAAATAACATTTAAAAAAAAAATCTGACCAACGTCAGAGACTAAAAGGATCCTCGTGGTACTTTTTTTTTCCTTCCATGTTTCATTCTAGCCAGACATAACTTAAAGGTGTTGGCAGCCAGGAGTTTTTAACTGTTTTCTTAAATAAACTGTTCTCTTCCAGATCACATTCTATCCATAAGCCTTTCATCAGTCATTACATCAGAATCCCTAAAAATGGACAGCTGTTCAAATGTGCGTTTAATGGTAATTTTTAAGCTTTGCAGGTCTAGTGGTTGATTACTGATTGCAGCTTAAAAAAAGAAGGCAAAAACAGAGCCAATGACAATCTATTTTAACGTTTCAAACCTTGAATATACCTGACGATTAAATCTGGAAGTTGTATCAAATTGTTTAATCCAGGAAGAACTCCTCAAGTCTTGATCTTCAGTCTTGACATGATACCCTAAAGAGAAGTTTTAATTAAATGATCTTCACACAAACTGGATCATAAAGAACAAAGTTAGCCTGCTACTTAAAATTGAAAGTAAATTTATATTGACATTTTAAAATGAATATACTAACTCTTTATTCATATACTTTCACCACACTCTTTTCCCTTCAAAAACAAAACAATCACCAGCTCTCAATCTAACATGTTAATTCTTTCAATTCTCCCAATGACTGTCTTTCTATGGCAGGATTTTGTGCCAGATGCTGGAGGACCTAGATCAAATTCTATGGCCATCTGCTGTAGATGTAAAACCAAGTGCAATAATACTTTCTCTAAAAGTAATATATATTTTCCCATATAGAATAAAGGCATATGTTTGCCTGAATTTGGCAGCATTTCCATAGAAGCTTTTCAAGGGACAAAGAGATTACAGGGAGACAGAATGGTACAGTGGAAAGACAAGACAAACCCAGATTTGAATTTAAGTTCTTCCATTATCAATGCATCTTAAGGTAAGTTACTTAACCTCTTTAAACCTCAGTTTCCTCTTAAACAATAAGCAAAGATTTTGAGATCAAACGGTCTAGTCCTGGGTTCAAATTCCAACCTCTGAACAGCTATGTAAGTATGGGCAAGTGAAGTCCACTAAGTGTTTTCTCCTTTACCTGTTAAAGCCACATTACATACACCCAAAATGTTGTTTCGAGAATTAAGTGAAATCAGTGTCAAGCTCCTGGTACTTAGTTAACACAGTTAGGTGGGAATGAACACAATGTCTACAACAGACTTCAGTTTTAATGTGGTACCATCTTCTCCCCAGTCCTCCTCAGATTTTTAGGGAAATAAAAATTTTCACCAAAGGCAGACAGAAGAAAACACTGTGTGGCATCACTGATAAGGCCACCGAGTCTTCTCTCTTTCCTAATGCTTCCTTTTCAGGTAGGAGAGAATATCCTCAAGCAGAAACAGTTCAAAACTTGCTTCCACAAAAGGAAAAAGAGTTGGTTGTTCAAACTTAGCACATCAATTAAGACACCAAAACATTCCCTCCACTCTGACCGACTTATAAAAGGGAAACAATACTGTCTTGTGACAGCCAGTGAACACAACTCTTAATCCATTAATTTACATTTTGAGTTCTTATACTTGCATCTTACATTTGTCAACATTATGTATTCTTTTGCCAATAGGCTTAACACCATTTCCAACTAAGGATGTGCAATGAACAGTTCTTATTCATAATCTCTAACCTCAACTAGGATGACAGGGCTATTAAGGTGGGGCTTATATGTTATTTTTCCGAGACTTATAGTTTATGTTTCTTACCACTTTCCACTGGCTTATCACAGCGATACAGCTGCCTAACCTCATGGTTACTGCTGTGGCAGCTGCTGGGATCCTGGAGAGAGCGTCTTTCACCACTGCAGTCTGTGCTTTGTATCTGCCTTTGTAAACACGTGGAATAGTGCAACCCTGCCATAGACAGCATGCCCTGAATAGCTTCTTCCTCTGTGCTCGTCGAGGTAGGACACTCCCTAAAGGGCGGATCAGCAAAAAAGACAAGAACCTTTTTAATTCTAATAAAATTTTTGGTAAAATTTGAAACAAAACAAAACAAAAACCCCAAACAAAGCAACAAACATTTTCCTATCATTTATATCACAATAAAATAAGACTACCGTCATCAGCATGCCTACCTTTTAACTGGAATTTCGCTTCTAGATGGCTTCTGGCTCTTTTGAAGGAAGCTCCTCATCAAATTAGATTCTTCCTTAAAGTTTGATGTAATTTCTTGTTTCTTTTCATCACCTGAACTTTCAGACTCTTCAGTGGTAAAATTATTTTTCTGAGATAATTAAATGGAGGCAAATCTATATAAGAAATCTGAACAGGTCTGTAGAAACTAACCAGAAACACTTTATCCGTCTAGGAAAAGTGAGAATCTTAATTATCATGGAATTATTTCTGTATTTCATATGAAAAAGTGAAAATCTCTAATAACTACAGTGACATAATTCCTTAGTAAAAAAAACCCACATAGTACAGGTTTTCTTTAAGGCAAAATGAAATATAACTTATGAGAGAAATATGAGAAACATGAGAACAGTATCTCCCTCCACCCTTTCCAAAATCAGACAAAAGCTATGTCGACCAGATGTAAATAGTCACATGATGGGATGTGTGTGTATAATTACCACTGCAGAGAAGGCCCTGTGCCACAAAGGTCAGAGAGACAGGCTTTGGGAAAGCTGTCATCAACTTTCCTCCTAGGTAAAGGAAAGTGGGTGTTCATCTTTTTGTCACATAACTTTAAGTTAAGGGTTCCAGGCGTACCAGTGCGGTGCAATCAGGTCCAGAGTCTTCTGAATCAGAAATATCAGAATATTCTGATGATCGATTCCTGAGTTCTGATTTCACACTTGTTAAAAACCCTGAGAAGGAAAATGATGAGAGAAAAATAGAGTCATTAGAATTTGAATAAAGTGCCATCCAAAGCCTGTCCAACTTTGTGAGATGTCTCAACCGCTCCTGCTCCGTCCTTTTCTCACTGCTTTCGTTGTCTTCATTTCATTCTTCCCCCATGGACTATCTCCCTAATTGACCAAGATACAGATTAACGTGTATTCTTAAAACATCTGGGGTATTTGTTGAATATGGTGATATAATCCTTATATGGGTGGGTTGACTATTTTATATTTCTTTCCAGAAAAAAACCTCCAACACTAAAATTAGCTGCAAGATGCCTTTCACTTTCTGTTGTGCGTTATTTCTCTCAACAGAAAACAAAACAAAACTCTCCTAAGCCTAAGACACATTCAAGTAGACAGTGAATCCAACAAGCTTGAGCCAGGCTCCAGCCCTGCCTCTCTCTTGCCGGTAGCAACTGTTGGATGAATTCCATTGATTAGCTGCCTCTCCCCCGACACGAGAACAAAGGCAGAGTCAGCAACCACAGCAATACCCAACTTACCCAGAATTAGCAGGACTGAGGTATCCAACATGGATTAAATAATGTTAATCACCTGGAACATTTTCTTATCAAGTACTAAAATATTTAACTCCTTTTTAAGATAGAAGGGTATATGGAGGCCCTGAAAAATGTTGAGAAAATGAAGACTTCTTTCAAAGAAAGATCTCGAGGAGGAGGAGGTGTTACTATTCATCATACTGATGACAACCAATTAATAACCAAGTAGAGGCCTTCTTGTCAACAGGCAATCAAATAAAACAATACATGGGTTGTTAATAGCTTCAGATCAGCCAGTTATATATGTCTCCTAATTCTGAAAACCACATGTATGTTAGCTAAAATTATCTCAGAAATAGGACTAAACTTGCAACTTTATTATTTTATTATTTGGAGTAGAGGTCCGTAAGATGCATGAGCTTCATGTGACTCTTGTAAAAACTGTCACTAGATGAGGGTGTCACTGGCCGGCGACATCCTCGTCACTCATACCACCTTCCCTGGACGCCACCCCTCACTTGGTGGTCAAATCTGGCATTTCCCTGATGGAGAGATGACTCAGAAATGCTCCAGACTTCTCAAGAGTATCAGGGACACAGAAATTGTAATCCGACTACTGATTTAAGCACTTTAAAATGAGCAAGTTACTTTACATATTATTAGCACATGGGTAACGAGCAGACCTTTAAAATGACCATTAAAACAAACATACTGTTACGTGGTTTCTGAGACGCTTCATTCTCCACCCCCTCTATTCCTGAGCTCTCTTCCATCTTCACTTTTGCCTTTTTTGTCCTTCTCTTATCCTCTTCATTTTCACTGTCTGCTGTATAAAGACTCTGATCCGTAAAGGGTTGTCTCTCATCCCTGTATACAGTGGGAAAAACACCCGAGTCAGAAAACAGTGCAACCATGTAGCCCAACGGTATTAAATCCTCCTTAACTTACAGAGAAAATAGAGAACTAAGACACTTTCCCCATATTTCAGGCAGCTGTGTAATGGTCTGGACCAGGGATTAAATGAACAGAGGGAATCCACTGAAAACTAATCTGTTGGATACTTTGATCTACTTCACATACTTAATTATCCTTCCATTTGTCAGCAGTAATCGGAGATCATTATCTTTCGCTCTCCATTCAGGTACCGTGGAAGATGGCTGGAGATGTTTGTTGAATTTTCCATTCAGTTTAGAGCTCAAAGTGTCCTTAAAGTATAAAAACAGAACTTACTTAACCTCCGCCCTCAAATATACCAGCTTGACACGTAAAGAACTGTATACCACCCACCACCTCCCCCCGCAAGCCCTGCATGCTGAAGAGTGCTGGGCGGCCTCCGAGGCTAGGGCGTTTGCAGTGGTGTGGCACGAAAACTAAATGGTTCCTAAAACCAAAGCATGAATCCGGTTCACCTTTCTGTAGGGCCAGTTAACTATAAAACACATTCTATAACGCAGAATATAAAATCTCTAACAAGTGAATTCAGACATTTCACTCTGCAGAAAGCTGAAAAACTGAAAAGCTGGAGAAGTACTGCCTTCATGTATCTGAATTCTCTTTGCCTTGTTTCTCCCTGCAGAAGTGCTAGCTGCTGGGTCCTTTCCAGTCACCCTATCTTTGACCTAATCTCTAGTCTTCCCACCAGGCACTCCCAGCAATTTATGTCATCACCCTGCTATCACCGGGAACAAAGGCCACCGGGTGACATAAAAGCACAACAGTAGCTGGTTTTCAATACATAAAGAATATTTCCTTTTCGTGGTAGTATTTTTCTTTAATAATAAATGGAACCTTTTATAATAAGCTAAATCTTCTCCTAGATGGCTACGGGTTTCAGGCGGTTTAGAACAACAAAAGCTTAAAACAGTATAAATAGAATTATATAAAATTTAAAATATTTAAGGAAGTTTTCACTTCTATATAGCTTCTTTAAATGTTAATTAAGAGATACTGCTATCTTATTCATTTTAAATTATCCTCTACTTAAGATGTAAAATCATGGATGATATGGATCTCACCACATGTCATTAGCATGTTTTACAAAGGCCCCTACATTGAGCTCATTACTGCCCCACTGCTTCTCCCCTTTGTCCATTTGGCCATCACTTCTCAAACTGTAGTCATGGGTTTAACAGACTCCCAGCCTAACAGTTACCCACGCTGCTGCTGCTGGGCCAGGAAAGGGCCTTCTGCACTTGCTCTTCCCTCTGTCTGCAATACTCTTCCTCAAGTCTGCGTATCCATCTGACTTCTGCTATGTAAGTGGCATTCAAATGCACCCAACTGAGAGGCTCTCTGACCACCTTAGCTAAAGCAGCCAGCCACCGGAGCCCTTTTATTCTCTGGCTCTACTGCTCCCTTTCTTCATAACATTTGTTATCTGAAATTATACTATTTTAATATCTGTCTCTGACTTCAATCCTTCCAACTTGAGCTAGGATGGAAGCTACACCAGGGCAGGGACTTAGGTTACGCTCACTCTGGTATCTTCTCCAGAGCCTAGAAGAGCACGCGGCACTTGGTAAGCACTCAGTAAACGTGCCGGCAAACAGATGAGATCTGTTTGTCCTACTTCTACACTGAAGCATGTCCCTGTCACGAGCAGAAGCGCCGCTGACCCCTACAGCACGAAGCAAAGATCAGACAACAAGAACGGCCAGACTGTTCTCTTTCTATAGTCCTGCTGAAGGCCTTTCAGAAACGACCAAGTCTCTCATGTGACCATGGAACGGAAGCTTGCCTCTTCCCAGGGACACATCTCCAGTCTTCTGAGCACCTCCCTCGTGTGGAGCTCCAGGATGTCTAGGTTAGAAGGAGTTCGGACATTATGATCTCGAAGTTTCCGCATCCTTCGTCGGGAATGGTATGGGGAAGCTGCTTCATTTGAGGATCGTGAAACTGGACATACAGTAGGAATTCCCTGAGATTTAACTGGTTTGCCATTTTCTTCCTTTTAAGAATGAAATTCAGGATATTTTTATGACAAGGCCACAAACATACCTGACTAAATAATCAGCCATAAAAATATTTTAGAAAACAAAAAACATGCAGTTTAATCATATAAACAAAGAATACCAAATTATAAAACTTGAACAGCTTTGCTGAGACCTTTTCCCCTTCTCTCCCCCACGTAATATACTATGAACGTATTTCCTTGGTTTTCAGTATATTTTAAAGGCTGTGTCATATTCTACTGTAGAGATATGGCATAATTTATTGACCTAATATTTAATGGCAATTATTTAGGCTGCTTCCAGTTCTTCCCTATGATGAAATTCTTTCACATACCTAATTGCATAAATCAATAAATGCTTTTTAAACCAAAGTCACACATCTCTATGTAGCTTTAAAAATTAAAACTCTATAAGCATATCATGAAAAGCGCACTCTACTCGTCCCCATCTGATTCGCTTTTTCCAGAGGTAACAACTTGCAAGTTTTTAAACATTGTAGTAACATACGCAGAATTTTGTATCACATAATATATGTATACGTAATTTATACATAGCGTATATGTAATTTACCATTTTAAAGTGTAAAATGCCACAGTTCAGTGGCATTAAGTACATTTCACATTGTTGTCTAACCATCACCACTATCCATCCCCAGAACTTTTTAATCCTCTCAAACTCTTAAATAATAACTCCCCACTCCTCCTTAGCCCCCGTCCCAGGCAACTACCATTCTACTTTCTCCATGAATCTGACTACTCTAGGAACTACATGTAAATGGGATCATACAATATTTCTCCCTTTGTGACTGGCTTATTTCACTTAACACAGTAACTTCAAGGTTCATCCGTGTTGTAGCATGTGTCACAATTTCCTTCTTTTTTAATGCTGAATAATATTCCCTTGTATGTATATACCACATTTTGTTCATCCATTCATCTGTGATGGACATCCGGATAGCTTCCACCTTTTCGATGCTGTGAATAATGCTGCTGTGAACATGTGTGTGCACCCTGCTTTCAATTCTTTGGGGTATATACCCAGCACTTCCAACTCTTATAGCTGTTTTTTTTGTTGTTGTTGTTGTTGTTTCAGTTATTTGCCTCCAAATGTCTAAAGAACATGTTTAAACTGTTATTTCTTGGTTTTTCAGCTTCAGACATTATTGAATCCCTACTATGCAAGATAAAGCCTTAATCTTTGCACACCTCTCCTAAAGGCACACACACTTTCTCTTCCTTCAGTATTCAGTATTTAAATTGGACTCAATGAGAATTATTTACAACCCAGTGCCATGTAACATACTATTATTACCTTTACTTCCTTTTACATCCTTTGACTTTCCCTTGAGTTTATAATTGCCTCATCTCCATCTGTTTTGCTTGCTATGTATTTATCACTAATTGATCCCCAAATTCCCACTAGAAGAATGCAAACATTCAAACACATTAAGTACTTTATCAATCTTTATATTTTTCTTTGGAGACAGACCGCCTAGACAGGAAGGCCTGATAAAGTACAAGATGCCCAGTTAAATGTGAATTTCAGATCAACAACTGATATGGAGCCTTTCATCCTCCTGATCCATCCTGGACGAGCTGCACTCTGGGCCTGCACATGATACCAAAGGCCATTCCCGACCTCCTCCCATTCTACCACATAAAGCTGCAATCCCCGCCCCCCTATCTCTGGCTGTCACTCCCTACCCTTTTCCCCTCCTTTATTTTCTTCAGAGCACTCCTTTATTCCTGAGACATTAAAATATTTACGGCCAGCTTCTTCCTACTAAGCTCCACGGGGGCAGGGCCTTTGTTTTGTTCACTGCTCTATGCCCATTCCTGATGGGACACAGCACATAGTAGGTACTCAGTATTTGTTGGAAGAATGAATTCCAGGGCTCCTCCTTTTTCGGTTTACTCCCTCTCAGCACATCCTCTAAGAGTTTCCTGAGAAAGGGAACATGGAGGTAAATTGTTTGAGACCTTGCCTCTCTGACATCTTTACCACCTTATTTGACTTATAGCTTGGCTGAACGCAGACCTGTAGGTTGGCATCCCTCCTATCCAGAATGTTAGAGTCTGCTTTATTGCCTTCTAGTCTGTAGTGTTATTGTTGAGAAATCTGATATTATTCTCATTCCCAGTTCTTTGTATATGACCCATACTTCCTTCTTTGATGCTTTTTCGGATATACTTCATTACGTGTATTCTAAAATGTGACCAAATGTGCCTTTGAATAGGTCTTTTTTCACTCACTGTACCAGGCATTCTGTAGAGTTCTCAATTTGGGAAGGTGTGTCCTTGAATTCTAAAACATTTTCTTTGATTATTCTTCTGATAATCTTGTTTTCTCTGTTATCTCTTTCTGGAACTCACATTATTTTGACAGTGATTGTGTAAAACGACCTAATTTTTCTGTCCTATTTCTGTCTTTTTTTTTTTTTTTAACTTTGGGAGAGATTTTTCCAACTTTATCTTCCAACCATTCTACTAAATTTTGTTTCTATTTTATTTCTAATTTCCAAGAGCTCCTTTTCTTTTTTCTTTGAATGTTCCCTTTGTTAAAGTTTCCTGTTCTTTTTTCATGGAGGTACTATTTACTCTTTTCTCTCTTCAGGGTATCAGTTATGTTTGGGTTTTGGGCTAGAGACTTATTTGCTTATTGATTGTTTCCTCTGAATACTTTTTTTTCCCCTTTTTATCCTTTATTTTTGGCCTCTGTCTTAAAAATTTTTCTTGGCTTTCTATGCATTTTCAAAGGGAAGCATTAAAAAGCTAACTGGTTTCAAGAAATGGTGCTAAGAAAACTAGATAAAAATATGGGCAAAAAATAATGCCTTAATTTACCTTACGCTATGTATAAAATTTCTAGATTGGCCATTTACCTAAATGTAAAAGCTTCTAGAAAAAAAAGAAAGTATCTTCAAGACCTTGGGTGGGCAAAGATTTCTTAGAGAGGACACACAAAAAGGTACTAACTTTATAAAAGAAAAAGATTTTATAAATTGGACTTCTTCAAAATTAAAAATTTCTGCTCATAAAAAGACACCCTGTTTCATACAAACTATATCTCAAGGGGAAAAACAGTTAAAAAAAAAAAGACACCATGAAGACAATGAAAAGATAAGCCATAGGCTGTGGGTAAATATTTACTATTATATATATGTATATATGTCATATATAATATATATCATCCGTAAATACATGAATGAATGCATGCCAAAGGACAAAGAACTTGTGTCCAGGATAATATAATAAACTCCTAAAAATCAATAATAAAAACAACGTAATTTTTTAAATGGGCAAAAACTTCAAACAGATACTTCATAAGGGAAGATATACAGACAGCCATGCACACAAAAAGGTGTTCAACATCATCAGTCTTCAGGAAAATGTAAACTAACACCACAATGAAAGAACATTTCATATTCTCTGTAATAGCAAAAATTAAAAAGACTGAAAACACCAAATACTTACTGGCAAGGATATGGAACAACTACAACTCCTATACATTACTGGTGAGAGTGTAAAATGGTACAACCACTTTGGAAAACTGTTTGGCAGATTCTCATAAAGTTAAAAATTCATTTACCCTATGACTTAACAACTCTACTCCCAAGTATTTATCCAAGAAAAATGAAAACATGTATCTACCACAAGACACACAGGTTGCTTATAACAGTTGTATTCATAATGGCCAAATCTGCATATAACCCAAATATTCATCAACAGAAGATGGAAAACAAACTGTGGTATATTCATTTAACCGAATAGTACTCAGCAATGAAAAAGAACTACTGACAGGTGCAACATGAATGAATCTCAAAAGCCTTATGTTTAAAGAAGCCAGACACAAAAACACTATATGCCGTATGATTGCCTTTATCTGAAATTCAAAAATAGGCAAAATTAATCTATGATATAGCAGGAGAGGTCAGAACAGTGGTAGCTATGATAGTCAAAGACTGAATAGAAGGGGGCAAGAAATGACCTTCTGGGGTGATGCAGATGATTTTTAGCTCAACTGGAGGAAGGGTTACACAGGTATATACTTTTGTCAAAACTCGAATTGTACTTTCATGATCTGTGCATTTCACTGTATGTAAAAAGGAAAAAGCTAATTGGGAGCTCTGTGTGAGTGGGGCTTTACCAACTGATGGGTTTCACTATAGGAATCTGGGTTGTTCCATTTGAAGGTTTCAAATTGTCAACATCAGTGGATCTTCTTTTTGGCCTGGGAGGTACAGGCCAGACTGCCAGGGTTTTGGGGAGCCACGTGGAAGAAGAGTCATTCACTATGCAGACTGTCACTTAATCCTCTTGTTTTCAGTAAGGTACCCATCTCCCTCAGCTGGGTTCAGTGGCCAAAGTCCAGTCTCAAGTTCAACCTCTAAAAAATTAAATCTCTAGTTTTTTGCATGTGTTAAGGCAGGGATCTGGAGGTCAATTTATTTCTTAAATAGACCTTTAATCAATCCTGCTTTCAACCCCACCTCCACTCTCCTATTCAGAGGGTCCTAGTTTCCCTGATTGCTGAACTTTTTGAAGGTTTTACTGTACAAATAAGACCTGCTCTGGTCTTCTCCCATTGCCCACACAGGTTTTAGCTCTCTCTGGTCTCCTAAGTCAGTTACCACTTGAACATTTGCTTTCCAGCTTCCAAAGTTGTGTTGGAGTTCTTCATCTCTATTATTCTCGTTGTCTTCAGGGGATATTGCTTTTTATTCTTTTACTATCATTTTGGTTCCAAGAGGTGACAGTGGTAAACAGGTATGGTCATGTACAAAGTTTAATTGGATTCCTCTTATTTACTTTATTAAAATAATGCTAAGTCAAGGGATATGCCAGTTAGAAAGCATGAACTATTTACACTTCCTACCAGCAGCACAAAAATAAAGAATTTTATCTTTGCCAATTTGATAAATGATCATTTGAAATCATAAATTATGGGGCAAAATGTACTTGAATACTTTTTCACATATTGAGAATATTTTTCATATTTTTATTGGATGGGCCATTTCTATGTCTTCTTTGGTGAAATACCTGTTTATATTTTCTTTGTACATTTTTCTACTGCCATTTTGCTTCCTTCTGTACTCCCTACCCTCCAATTAAAAAAACAAAAAAAAACCCACCCAAAAACGACAAAAAAACACTTTGTTGACTATTTTTGTCCAATTATTCTTCCAGGTATATTTTACCATTTTCAATTTGTAATACTAATTTGGAATTGACATATTTCAGAAATGACACTCCCATTTATTCAACGATAGTTTTATTTCTCTTAGTAAAGATTTATAGTTTTTTCATATAGACCTAAACCTTTCTTATTGAGTTTATTCTTAGTTTTGGTTGTTATTATATATGATATTTATATATTTATCCATTTACATATATATTTAAGATTAAATATGTGACTTTTGATTTTTAAAATCCATTTATATGCAGCTCTTCAAAAACAGAAAATTATTTCCTACCATATCTGAACATATTGAGAATTACATGAAATACTCTATCCAAGGATATTAAACCCAACATTTTAATATTTCTTAGACGTACACCTCTTTTCATTCCCCAAACACAGCCCTAATCTGAGCTGTATCAGTTAGCCGCCATTCCTCCACTTAATTTCCTTTCAGTTCAAGCTGGACACTAACAGAACCACCTTCCTCAAGAATTACTTTAATTAAAACCCCCTTTCTTTAATACCTAGAATAGCTCCTAATTAACAAATTAAAACACCTAATCTAAGACTTCATGGGCTTTTATCAAAGGGCATTCACCTAAACGAGCTGCTGTAAATACTTTCACTCAAGTGGACCTCCGTGCCCCACCCTACTTGTGTCACCCCTCTTTCCAATTCAGTTTCACCCAGCTCTCACTCATCTTACCTTTTCTCTTTCTTTCATTTCTTAACATGTATTCATCTCTGCATTGCAGAAATGAATGAGATTTGAAAGTTTTGTTTATGCTGTATTTTTTTATTTTTGGAGTAACCTGAAGAACCTGAAATAACCTGGTAACTGCTTCCTTATTACTTCACTATGATACAATATTCCAGATTTCTCCGTAGGACTTTGGGAGCCTGAAAACCTGAGACTCCTTCCAAGACACAGTGCATTCTATTTCTTCTAAGAGTGTCAGGGCTTTCCAATGTTTGTAGTGTGGTGGTAGATCCAACTGCTTCTCAAAGCAGATAGTAACCAGGCATTTAGATGATAGTTTCTACTCTTACCTCTATTGCTCGAATTACTTTAGAAAGTTCTTTAATAAGATGTCCAGGTCTAACATTGTCTGGAATTTCAAAGGCATGTTCAGATACAAGCTGTATTTGGATTAACAAAGATAAGACAACCAAAGTTACTTACATTTTAAGATGTAAAAACTAATTTACTAAATCAATTTTCAGGTTCTCTATATTTTACAGACAAGGCCAAATACCCACAAGTCAGGTCTCAGAGCTCATGTGGTTGGTTTCATATCTTCTAAGGAGATCCTTATTAACTCATAAAATCCTCTTACCTTGAGTTAAAAATGGACTTGTCTTACTGTAAATTTTGTTCTATATGGACTCTACACCTCAAAGCCTACTGTAATTCTAACTACTACTATAATTAGTAAAGAAACTAACTAAATTTAATTCATAATACGAAAGGATCTGTAAGGGGGAACATAGGCACTAAAATAATCCTAGTTTCTCATGGGAAATCTAATTCTCAAAGTTTTTTTTCTTTTCACATTGAAAGCGAAATAGGGAAAAGATCCCATCCACAGGAAAGAGGAATTAATTGGTGAGTTACCATATCTACTGAACTGCAAACTGCCGTCATTATTTATTATGTCTATTTCCAAATATTAATCTGTATATCTAAGAAAGTTTTGACCGTTTAGGCACACTTAACATACTAATTGTTACTTCTGCTTTACATCCTCTCCTTGGTTTAGCATAGTTTGTTAAAACAAACTAACGACATCAAGATACAGTTGAGTACTTTACAAGTGTTAACTCATAAATCCTTTCAACAACACTATGACAGAGATACTATTAGGACTCTCACTTTACAGTTGAGGGCCTGAAGCACAGGTCAGCGGTTTATTAGCAGCATTGCTAAGGCTTGAATCCAAGCCTCTGACTCCAGAGTTCACGCTCTTAGCCACTATGCTAAGCTACCTCTCATCTTAGAGCAAGGTTTACAGTTAACTGCAAACATCATGCTTTTAAAAGTGCACTTCAAATGCAATGAATTAACAGTATGTATTATTATTATTATTATTATTATTTTTTGCGGTACGCGGGCCTCTCACTGCTGTGGCCTCTCCCGTTGCGGAGCACAGGCTCCGGACGCGCAGGCTCAGCGGCCATGGCTCACAGGCCCAGCCGCTCTGCGGCACGTGGGATCTTCCCAGACCGGGGCACGAACCCGTGTCCCCTGCATCGGCAGGCGGACTCTCAACCACTGCGCCACCAGGGAAGCCCAACAGTATGTATTATTGATGAGTTTTACTGTGCATCAAAATCACCTACAAAGTCTGTTAAAAACAGAGGTTCACATCCTACCCCAGATCAATTAAATCAGAATCTCTCAGGAAGAAGCAGGGAGTTTATTTTTAAAAAGCTCTAAAGGCAATTTTGATAAACAGACAAATTTGAGAACAACTTGTCTACAGCCTTCAGAAGGAAAAGAATTACATGGTTTTTGCAACATACCCTTTATTTTGTTTTTATCTTCTTATATACTATATACTTTTGTAATCTGTTTATGCCTTTACTTGTCATTTAGATGATGACATCTTTGACATTGGGAGACATGATTTTTATTTTCCTGAATGCTTCCACAGTGCCCTTACTCTTAATGGATATGCAGCAATGATAATAAAGTGAAAGGGAGCATAAAATTATTGGGAGGGTAACCTATTAATTACTGTCTCCCAATATCTTTTAAGAGGGGGATTTTTATTTCAGGTGGACATTCGAGAAATTAGCATGGGAATGTATTTTCATCAGCTCAACTATTTATCATTTTTTAAAACATTGTGTGTAAAGTTCCAGGAGGGAAATGAAGATGAGAAAGTCCCTGTTTTTCAAGAGCTTATAAACTTAGACAAGAGGACATGGACACATTACTTTATGGACATTATTTTTAAGTCCACTGGCACAAGAGATACGCTATGGACGCATAAGGAAAGGACATACTGCTTCCAAAAGGAGACCTGGGATGACCTCTTAGAGGTGGTGGGATTCAAATGCAAACTAGACCACATTTTGGGGAAAAATGGAAATCTCCTGCTTGAACCCTGACCTCTCTTTTCCTTCGTTCTTACATAAGACTAGCAGAGGGATAACAGCATAGGCTTTGCAAACACAGAGACTGAGCTTTAATTCTAGCTCCACCAGTTGTCTTGGGCAAGTTCTTAAACTCTGAACCTCAGCTTCCCCATATGTAAAATGGGGATACCAAGAGTACCCCAACCTCATATAGTTGTTTTGAAGAGTAAATGAGTTTATGGATATAACAACTAAGCACAGTGGTTAGCACACTATGTGAGCTCAAAGTTATATATTATTATTCTATATCTACATGTTCATTTCTTAGTCAATATCCTAGATATACTCAAATTTACTTTCTTTTTGAGGTTAAAGAAGTACCAAGGTACTTTCATTCTCATAAATATAAACATAAACCAGTACATTTGTATATACTATCCAATAAAATGCAGGTTGTACTTAAAGCATGATTTCCATTCCTTCTACTACTCCAAAATAACATAAGGACTCTTCCTGACCTTGCCATGTAAAAATTAACAATTATTTCACCAAAGGCAACTACTTACTTCTTTTTTCATCCATAATTTTAAAGCAGTATGCAGCGCTTTCACTCCCTGTACTAGGTAAGTCTGAGGCTGGAAACCATCTTCTCTCAGTTCTGTGGCAATGAAGTTGAGGGGGAAAGGAGTTAGTGCTCTGTGACAAAGGGATTAACTTTAGGTTTTGAGTAACCACCAAATATCAAACAAGTTAATGGAGAAATAATAAACAATCAGTTGAAAAGGTGAGAAAGAAAAAGAAACAGTATTACATTAAATGTAGTTGTACTAAATGCTCCAGTTAAAAGAAAGCTCACAAACATAATGCTGAGTAAAAGACAGGTCACAAAAGAGAATCAGTAGGAATCTACTCACAAGAAGTCTAAAAATGGACAAAATTAAACTATTTTAGTTAGTGACACGGTGATAAAACTGAAGAAAAGGATTTCACAAAAGTCAGGGTGGTGGCTCTCTCTAGAAGGGAAGGAGGAGGGTGCAATGGGAAAAATAACTGGGCCTCCCTAAGGTAGCAGCAAGGCTGTTTTTGCTTACTTTGGGTAGAGCTGACCTGAGTGACAGCTGTGTAATTCTCTGAACTGTACGAGTGAGTATGTGTACACAGTGTGTGACCTACCCAACTGACTATGGGCATGACATACTACATTATTGTAAAGGCAAATACACATACACACATACAAATGTCTCTTCTGGGTTTTAAAACCAAATTGATTATCTAAAACTCCTGCTAAATATATTAGATGTGGTCTAAAATTCAGGTAAGGTGAAACAAAAGCAAAAGATCTCACTTCTGCTCAGTGTTTAATTTACTTACATGAACCCAAAATTGGTTCACTGTTTTATTATTACTAACACTAGACACAGTTTAAGAGTTTCATATAATCCACACTTATTTAACCCATCATATAAACCTTATTAACCGCCTGAGCTGGAAGATAACAGGCCATAGTAGAAAGTTAAAGGGTCAGGAATAAAAAAACAACATAATGTGGGGTAACAAGACCACCATTCCTGCTTCCAGGATGAATCCTAAGACAATGGCAATTGGTATAGTGGTCATCTGGCTCTAGCCTTAGTGGGACTGGACTGACTCACTAATATTGCCAGGTAGCCTGTACTGATATAGCTGACAAAATGAAAACATTTTAAAACCTCACCTACAAATATCCTTTTACAGTAATTGGTGGGGTTTTTTTTTGGTTTTTAATGTATAGGTTCATGTTTTCAGTCAGACCTCAATATTTCTGAACTCTCAATGGTCTAAAACAAAGGTTAAATCGTTATTTTAAGACTGAACAATTTGCTGCTTCTGGCTGCAAGAGGAACAGCAAGAGTTTGTCTTTTAGATAAATTTTTAATTTGTTCTAAAAAGTCGATTGATGAGCCCCTCTTAGACATTAAGGAAAAAGCATTACTCCAGGTGTGTATGTGTGTCAGTGTGTGTGTGCGTGTGTGTGTGTGTGTGTGTACATGTATGTGTTAGTGAGAAGAGAAAGATGGAAAAAGTGCTCTGAATTTTCTGAATATTGAATTGCCAATCTCTTATCTGGAGAGTTCAGTAATTGGGTTTTATTTCCAGAAAATAAGGACATTTGTAAGTGTTTTTAGAAGTGTTCCTATTTTCCCAGGCTTCTACTTGAATAGGAGACTATGAACTTTACTGTCCAGTATTTTACTGAAAATCATATATCGCAACTCTATGGGTCTACTGTGACATTCCTGCAGCCAAGAAAAATACCCAAGAGCACTATTCCTCCCCATCCATGGGATCCCACCTCCACCCTGTACAGCTGCACCAGTCAAGACACCTACCTCTATACAGTGCTACAAGGTGTGAGATGGGGTTCTACTGCTCTTTCCTTCCAAAGAAAGTGAGCTTTCCCCAGCCCCCCTTTTAAGGAAAGAAACCATAAATGATTTTTATCATTTAATTCCGTGCATGCCATCCTGGGAAATAAGTTATTGGTTGTTTTTTTTCCTTTTACCTTTTCTTCTTCTGTAACATTTAAATGGGGAAAAAACCCAAATGTTTAGACTAGACTTTATTGTTTAATCTGTTTATATCTCTTCTTCTGGGAGTTAATTATAATAGTAGCACTGGGACTTCCCTGGTGGTGCAGTGGTTAAGAATCAGCCTGCCAGTGCAGGAGACACGGGTTCGAGCCCTGGTCCGGGAAGATCCCACATGCCGCGGAGCAACTAAGCCCATGTGCCACAACTACTGAGCCTGTGCTCTGGAGCCCACGAGCCACAACTACTGAGCCTGCATGCCACAACTACTGAAGCCCCCGCGCCTAGAGCCCGTGCTCCGCCACAAGAGAAGCCACCGCAATGAGAAGCCTGCGCACCGCAACAAAGAGTAGCCCTCACTCGCTGCAACTAGAGAAAGCCCGCGTGCAGCAACGAGACCCAAAGCAGCCAATAAATTAATTAATTAAATAATTTTTAAAAATAGTAGCACTACTGGCAAACTGACTAGGAAAGTTAGACAACACAAAAACCAGATGGACTGTATTTTCATGGGCATAAGTGCACGAAAAGCAAAAAATAGATAAAAGTGGAAGTTACAGTGAGTCTCCAACTTGACTGCTCAAAGATTATTAAACCAGTAATAAAACATCAAAATCTGAAATTCCACATAAAAGAGGTACCTTTCAAGTTTAAAGGGATATATTTCCCCCCTCCCTTGAAAAGGACCATTTTTATTCAACTATAGATGCATAGCCTGACACTAGTTGGTTTGTGCTAACAGGTGCCTTATACTGGCCACATAATGGTCAGAATGGTAATGGCACAGACACCACCTGATTCATTCAGGACATGAAAATTACTCCCTCGGTTTTTTAAAAGCAAATGTTTGGGAACAAATACTAGGTAACAGTCCCTTGGCTTCAACTGCATTTTTGTTAGTGAGGCACTTTTACGTGCCTGATAATGTGTGCAGATGACTAAAGTCCCAGTGAAAGGAACATTTTTCAATATGACCCGTGTGGTTCTGATGCAGCTCTTCATATATCTGATTTTTATGCCTATGGACTAGAGATCTGCTAATTTGCTAAAAAGGTTCCGAACAGAGGAAAATCATGCATTTAAAAAACAAAATAGGGACAATAGCCACAGCACATTTTAAAAAGGACCTCTCTTTCTACGAGTGGCTTTTAGTGAATTTAGAAATGTCATGCATCATATGAAACAACAAAACGTACAGATTATTTATTACCTTTTAGGGTCTCCAGCAAGTTTTTGGCTACAAACCAACATATGGCTTCAAAGAAAGGGAATTTGAAAAGATCTGGTGTTTTTAGCCTTTTTTCCATCTCATAACACCTAAATAAATAAGAGTTGAAGAAATTTAATATTACTATTAGCATTTCAAAGTTAAATGGAGACAACCAACTTCACTAAAATAAGCAGCCACGACGTATAGACCAATCGAGTAGTGCAGGTCGCTCAACACCACCACACGTGGGTGAGACCGAGTTGTGATCTTACTCAGGTCCGCCCTTAACAGATCTGACAGGATACTGAAGAATTTACACTGGTCTTCAAAAAGATCACCCCTTGGGATCTGTAGCCTAGTTTTAACAGAAGGAATTTTACAAGGGTTCCACTATAATAAATAGAACGATGTGTTTAGAAACCAGCTGCCTGTGTTGGACAGCACTGCAACACCCTCTCACGGCATCTTCTTTAGGCTCTACCAAGCATTCAAGCTCAGGATCACACTTGGCAAGGGTCAAGGTGAGAAGACGGAAACCACAGCTCGCCACACCACAGCTCGCCACAGGGGGAGTCTTCCGTGGGAGTCCTTGCAGCAGTCCACACAGCCAGGAGCCGTCTTTCCCCAGGGACAGCTCAGGTATAAAGAAACAAGATTCGTACTTGGCAAGTGTGGGAGCTGTCCTGGCTTAAAGCTTCATACCCCCCATAAGAACCAGAATCTCTTGCAATGACTCCACAGATGCATGGCTTCCGGGGCTCCCCAGGGGCATGCCAAGTTATAACAGTCACACTCACAAAAGCCCAAAGACACGGCTTCCTACTAGGTATTTCTAGTTCTGCCAGTACTGATGCGGTTTATCAATCAGGAATCATTTTACCATAAGCAATGTTGCCTTGTAACATTCTTCTCTCATTAGGCTACCAGGGGAAGGTCAAATTCTCATGCAGAAGGGGAAATAGCTGTTAATCCTTTACCACAGAACAATTAAAGCAGGTGTTTTGACAACAATCCTAACTTAGGGTTGCTCCGCCCCAGCACCACAGGTCACACCGGGGTCTGACTGGTTTTAGTTCAATTCCTTCACTGTAAAAATAGCCAAAGGAGAGCCTATCCATTTCTACAAAATTTTGAAAGTTGGGGAGATGTCTAGTCCCAAATTGAATAAATTATTTTTTTGTTTTAGATTAGAAAAGCATCAAGGTGTTCTCCTGTCAAAATTTTAAGACAATACTTTTGTTAAAAGTTCCTAATAATTTCTCAGGGCCTAACTCCATGAGATCTCAATTAAGTATGTTGCTGAATTTTTTTTTTTTTGACTTTTAGAACTAAGTCCTATTTAAGAAAGGACAAAAGATCCTTTAAATACTGATGACACAAACCTGAGCTGCATGCCAATGTTCAGGTTGTGCAGAAAGTTCCCCCCAAAAGCCATACAGTCCTGAGAAGTGAGCACAGCATGAATCCACCCTGAAATGGTTAAAAGTATATAAATCAGTGATTTTTCAATATTCAAACCACACAAATGTGATATATACCTGTTTTAAGAAACACAAAATATCAAAATCAGTTTACCTCATACTTCAGTGCTAGAGAAGCTAATGTCTATTACCATCTAGAGGTTCAGTGATTCAAATATGTATTAAATGCCTATTATAGGCCAGCCTCTGTGCTGTGTTTAAGATAAATGGATTGACCGAATTAGACAAAATTACGGTGCAGGATAGGTGAAGGTTTTTGTGGTTGTTGCTGTTTCAGTTTTTTAGCTTCAAAACACAATCTCCTTTATAGTAAAGATTTTACTCTGAGACAAGTCAAATCTGGTTAGAGTGAGGCAGGCACGTTTTCATTAAATGAACAGTGGGACTGGCTGGGCGCTTTGCCTCCCTAGTGTCATCCTGAAACAAGTGTCCTTAGGGACCAAGCAGAGGAGGATCAATGGAACTCAACCTGGGACCTTCCTCTAAGAAAGAAAAAGTAGATCACCCACATGGCAGTAGGCAGGGCTATGGTCCTATAAATATAGATGTTGGAGATCAAAATGATATTTTCCCACAAAGTCAAAATGATTTCCCATGTTTTCAAAGTGAGGCTCATTTCTGAGATGATGCTAAACTTTTGAAAGAAAGGTCCGTAGACCGAACATAAGGACTTCATATAAACATAAATAAACATACACACATACGTTTGCATGTAAAAACTGACTGTTAAACTAGACAGATCCCATTTTCCTTATACTTTTCATATGCTGATCCCTCGTTGTGCTGTAACACAGTATCAAAAAACTCCCCCAAGACTGGCTTTCAAGTGGTGACCATGTGTGTGCTCAAAGGCACAAGGCCTTGAGCTTGACCCCGAAATCACAAATCTGAAGTCTCTGTCGGCTTCAAATTCTGTAGATCAGTGGTCCTCAGTGGAGGCAGCACCGCCTGCCGAGTGTGATCTGGACAGTCTGGTGGGCTCGTTTTGTCACAGTCATCAGGAGGCACTACTGTCATTTCGTGAGCGGGAGCCAGGGATGCGCCATGCAGGACAGCTCCGCACAGTAAGAGATTGTCCTCCATTACTCAGGACTTTCACACTTCTGCTGGGCATTCAGATAGCTACAAAATCTGTTACTAACTGTCTGAGCCCAGAAACTATAACTCCATTCATATGAAACAAGGATCTTTTGCATGGTTTTGGCACAATTTTCCAGGAATACAACTAGGTAGCCCGTAAACTGAAGGAAGTGTATCAGTTGCCAACTACCTTGGGGAAAAAGAAAAAAAAAAAAAAAATCACACTATCTACGGCAGCAGTTTTTCAAATGTGCTCCCCAGACCAGCAGCACCAGCCTCAGCCGGGAACTTGTTAGAAATGCAAATTCTCAGGCCCACCCCAGAGCTACTGAATCAGAACCGCTGGGGTTAAGGCCCAGCACTCTGCGTTTTAATAAGCCCTCCAGGTGATTCTGATGGTCAATGAAGTTTGAGAACCATTAATCCACACCAAAGCTACAGACTTTGAACTACCAATTACACACCTGTACTGGTTAGCTGGCCTGTGCATCATCCTGACTTCTAATGCTGCTGTGCCTGAGCAGGGACATTGTAAAATGGTGTATTATTATAAATTACTTTTAATTTCTTCTTTATATTCTAATTAGGTCATTACATCAATGGGGGGGGGAATTACTGGTGCAGGAGGTTATATTAATGATAAATGTGAATTCAAGATTTTTGAAGTGGGCATAACAAAATATGTTATAAAAGGGAGCTTTGGGGGGCTTTAAGGGAGGAGCTTAGCCCATTCACAGTGAAAATATTGATACGTATCTAGATTTATAAATTCTGGTAGTTCTAGGCATTTATTCATTCATTTGCTCAACACATACTTCTTATTATATACTCCAGAGGCAAGGTAAGAAAGCAGGGCCTGTAACAGATCCTTACAAACTGTGTAGCCATTAAGGTCACCCAAATCAGAAGAACACAATTCTCAAAACCACTGACCTGGAGAGTCCATACCCTGCATTTAGTCACGTCTCAAAATGACAGACCTGATACCTATACTTGAGGCTATAGCTAAGGCTGGTACTCAATCCCTTCCTAGGGTCCCTCAAAACAGACTCATTGCCTCCTAACTGCCCCAGGACAGCTGCCCAGATTCTTACAGCAGGCTTGGGCCTTTGACATCAATGTAGGGCTGACCAGTTAAAATTAAAGGGAATTTCATCAAAATTTTATGCAAAGGACATTATCAAGAAAATGAAAAGACAACCCACAGAATGGGAGAAAATATTGCACATCATATATCTGATAAGGGTCTAGTGTACAGAATATGTAAAGAATGCTTACAACTCAACAATAAAAAGACAACCCAACATAAAAATGGGCAAAGGATTTAAACAGACATTTCTCCAAAGAAGATATACAAATGGCCAATAAGAGAAATGCTCAGCGTCATTACTCATTAAGGACATGCAAATTAAAACCACAATGAAATACAAGTACTTCACACCCACCAGAATGACAACAATAAAAAAAGATAATTACAGTGTTGGTGTGGATGCAGAGGAACTGGATCACCTGTACACTGCTGGTGGGCACGTGAAATGGTGCAGCCACTAGGAAAACAGCTTGGCAGTTCCTCAAAAAGTTAAACACCATTAAACCATATGACCCAGCAATTCCACTACGAGGTATATATAACCAAGGGAAATGAAAACAAACCTCCACACAAAAACTTTCACACAAATGTTCAAAGCAGCACTATTCGTAAGAGCCAAAAAGTGGCAACCACCCAAATGTCCATCAACTGATGAAGGGATGCATGAAATGTGGTACATCCATGCAATGGAATATTATTTGGCCATAAAAGGTAATGAAACACTGACAAGTGCTACAACATGGATGAGCCTAGTAAACGTGACGCTAACTACAAGAAGCTAGATACAAAAGGCCACGTATTATATAAGAAATGCCCAGAACAGGCAAATCCACAGAGACCGAAAGCACATTAGTGGTTGCTAGGGGCTCAGAGGAGGGGAAATGTGGAGTGACTGCTAATTGGCATGGGGTTTCTTTTTGAAGTGATGAAATGTTCTGGAATTAGATAGGGGTAGGGTTGCACAGCCCTGTTAATCTACTAAAAACCACTGAATTGAACACTTTAAAAGGGTGAGGATTATGGTATATGAATTTTTCTAAATAAAAATAAAAGTGAAGGCAAATGACATAAAACACAATGCCAAATCAAGGCCTGACTATAAGAGAAGCCCTCTAAGGCACAAAGAAGTGGAAAGTCCAAGATCAGAGTCATCTCTCGGGCTATGCAGAACTACTTCCCAAACACGTTAATGTCAGAGATTTCAGTCAAGAGCTGACTCCCCGTGATGAGTATCCACTATGGGGAGCGGGATGGGGTTAAAACCTTACCTGTAGGAACAAATAAGGTATGTCCCTGCTTTACCACACATTTGTAGCATTTATCCACCTTATCTCCAAAGAACACTTCACTCTGGGTCACAGATGAACTCCAAGATTCATAGAGTGCCAAATTGTCATCTGTTGGCTTTATCAAATAAAAAACCTTCTCGCCCTAGGAGGAAGTAATCACACTATTTTTGAAAAAGGAAATGCCATTCTTAGGATGGCCTATATTGATGTAATTTCCCAATACAATGTTCTAAATTAAATTAGATAATTATCAGATTTTTTAAGGCTCAAAAAGACATATTTCACATAACCTGATCAATAGCTATTGCCCTTAATAAGCATCTTCAAAGGAGCTAAGGCTCCCCCTCTCAAATACGACAAGGGGTCAATAAAGTGGTGATGGAGACATAGTTACAAGAGAGGAGGGTAAAGAATCACAAACATCCTACTGATCTCATTTTCAAAGTATAGAAGTAAATACATGTTAATAGGCCCCAGGTTACAGAGAGTCATCTCTGCAAACTTTGCCCTTTCTCCTAAGATATATAATAATACAATTATTTTTAAAGATCTGTGAATAAACTTTCTTTAATGAACTAACCCTTTGCTTTCTCATGGAGGAAAGGAAGAGGAGCTCAAGGGCACAGCATCAAACATAGTCCAGAGCATTGCTGATGCACAGGCATGTGATATTGACCAAGATCTGGTTCTAGATCAGCACTGTCCAAAAGAACCTTCTGTGACGATGGAAATGTTTTATATCTGTGCTATCCAATATAGTAGTTATAAGCCCTATGTGGCTACTGAGCACTTGAAATGTGGTTAGTGCAAATGAGGAACTGAAGTTTAAATTATATTTAATTATTTAAATGTAGCCACATGTGCTGAGTTGCTACTGTACGGAATAGCACAGTTCTAGATAAAGCAAGGTGAATATAAGCTCCTGAGGAGAATTCGTATTTTTATGGGCATTCCTGACTTATCCAACTAGCTGTCTTTAGCCTCACCTTAAGGTCAGAAGCAATTATTACTATAATTTTGCTCCTTCTCAGGTATTAGGTTCAGGGATTAACTGGTAATTGACTAGGCGGAAGAAGAAACAAAAAGAGACAAAAGGCTAAAAGAGATCAATTTATAAGATGGGGGCAAAAAAAGGGAATCTATATAAATTAAGAATTCATGGCTCCTCCATTACTTTGGATTAAAAAAAGAAAATCATAATGCTTCTTTAAGTATTTAAAATGATAGCTCCCACAGAAAAAGTACAAAAAACTTCCCTCTTTACAAATGTCATTTATAGCAAATGAATATACCCGTGGAAAAATAAGACTGTATGTTTTTGTGATTAAGTGAACAAAGAAATACCCCAAGCTTACCCAGAGGACATGGTACCAAACTGAAGTCCCACCAAAGTCAATGTGGAAATCTGTGTAGCTGTCTTGAACTCCCATTAAGCAGTATTTCTGAACAAATGGCTTGGGAAAGACTGAATCATCAGGCCAATAATTTTCCACCCAGGAAAGTTTTCTGGCTATATCAGGAACCTCCACCAATTCAGACATCCTTTAAAAAAACACACACACACATACACACCCACATCATGCAAATTAAAACTTCTTAAAATTTCATCTCCCATCTCAACCCAAACCAAGAAATTAACTGGAACTCACAGCTAACAGCAGTACTTAAAGTTTGAGGGTATCAAAGCAAAATTTACAACATAGCTATACCACTGGACCACTTTAGAAGTCACAATTATGTTTTTTACTAAAAGAAATTCATCATTTAACTACATTTTAGCTAACACTCAGAAGGCTAAGCCAAAACGTCCAGAACTACTCACTTTGTATCTGAAAATTCAAGGCTGATCACATTTAACACTTTTGGTCTGTTAGGATTCATGAAGTATTTAACATAATTGTGAAGTGTCATTTTGCTGTCTGCCTGCCTTGCCACATCAATGACATCTATCACTTTGTCACCACCTGCAGAGAAAAATTATAGTCTTATTATTGGGCTTAAGAATTTCATCAATAGACGCCGTAAACAAAAATATTTTAAAGACTATATTTACTTGTATGATAATTAAGCCACCTATAAAAACTATATAGCCTAGACAAAGATTTTTCCTATATCCTTACTTTTTAAGTCCAACTGGAACTTTTGAACAAAGGGATGATTTTTGAAAGAAAGAATAAAGCAATTAAGACAGAGCTGCATAATTAACACTGAGTGTAAAATGTTATATGTTTACAAAGCTTTCTACACACCAATGATTTCTTGTGCAGCTCACGACAAAAACGCATATTACATTGGTAGGTAACAACTGTGTCGCATTCCTCATGCATAAAATAAGGGGACTGACCTTTCCCTTTCACTAACACCTAAGATTCTGAGTCCATCATTTTGAGAAACCAATCGGTCATTGGGGAATTAGTGAACAAATAACCAGGACAAACAATTTCTGCTTGCCTGGTAGTGTCTTCCCTTCTAATATTCTGCTTCAAGAAAAAAATGAGTGGTCAGGAAGCAAAAACCAGTTCATATTAGGGCCTGTGAAATGAGTTCTGAATTGGGATTAATTTACAATTTTCCTAGAAAATCATGAAGTATTGCTTGCTCAACACTGCATCACCCTAAAAAGCATAATTAGTTTTACGATGTCCTGTAGGATAAGGTGAAATTCAAAATATGGCAATACTTAATCTGAAATAGGAAACAAGTGATTTTCTTACGTTAATGTAACTTTATAAAAGTTAAGAAAGTATTGCTAAATAGACCATTTTATACTTACGAGGCAAAACAATTCTGTTAACTGAAGCATTCTGCAGTACTAAAAAGTTAGCTATCAAGTAGCATGAACGTTTTTCCTACACTTATATTACACTAGCCGTTTACTTTACAGTGCTATCTATGTAAACAGGTTTAGGTGAAACCTCAGCCTCATCCTCTAATTTATCAAATAATTCAAAACTAGGGCTTCCCTGGTGGCGCAGTGGTTGAGAGTCCGCCTGCCGATGCAGGGGACACAGGTTCGTGCCCCGGTCCGGGAAGATCCCACATGCCGCGGAGCGGCTGGGCCCGTGAGCCATGGCCGCTGAGCCTGCGCGTCCGGAGCCTGTGCTCCGCAACGAGAGAGGCCACAACAGGGAGAGGCCCGCGTACCACACACACACAAAAATAATAAATAATAATAATAATAATAATTCAAAATTAGCTGAATGTGAAGTCAGACAATTTAATTGGACTTCCTCAGTGAAAAACTATCAATGTCGACCAGTGGATCAGTAAAGGGACAAGTTCTCAGATACTTCCAGCTCAGGAGATAACATACAACATACTCTAAAGAATAGACAGTTTGAGTCAAGATAGATTTGAGATCTAATCCTCAAATAATCTCTACCTATTTTGTTGACAAGGAATGAGACCTACATAGAGTCAGCTTTATCTCTAAATACCCTGATGCGAATGAAAAAAGTGACTGAAAATGTCAACAATATTGCAGCAGATGAAGGGTCTTCCACCTTGTTTCTTATACCTTTCCGGGCCTCAATATAAAAAATTAGGGCCAGACATCGTTAAATGGCAGTATCACCAAGTCATTAATATAAAAACAGGTTTGAAAATGAGCTCCTCTTTTTCACAGCCTTTCTCTAGGCAGCAGGAGGTCATTAAAGCAGGATCCGGAAATCTTGTACCTGAATGCTGCTACAGAGGCCTAGAACCAACCCGATTTCCCAAAGCCCTCTTCCTCAGTCTGTAGCTACCCCTCCATAGTAACTGTTCCTAAGCAAGTATCAGGAAATTTGATGACAACAACAACAAAAGCAGTAGGATGAGGCTGAGTAAATAAAAATATGCAAAATGTCTTTCTCTGTCTTTCTGAATGTAGGTCCGCTGAGAAAAAAATAGTTTTCAACATAGGTAATACTGAATTTCACTTTTCCTGACCCAGAAACGGAACTAAATTAACATCTCTTCATTCAACTTTTAGTATTTTTAGGATAATACCAATTTTACTTTTACCATGCTTTCCCAAGTAATTAAAGGAATCAAGTTCGTACCTACATAACGTTCCACATCCATAACAGAAAAAGTAGGTGGAGGGAGCCTGAGTCCTAGATCATCTAATTTGGGGACCATAATAGGGACTTCAAATCCATGTTTCTCCAGGTATCTTTGTGTCAGCTGGCTGCCATGCATCTTTACAACGATTTCATCGGCACTAAGGAAAGCATAAGAGTAACACGTCATCTTTGGTGATAAGTTCAGTTAAAAAAGGTAATCCGGTAATGGGTTAATTCATATACTATATTATTACCTACATCAGTGGTTCTCAGCCTATCATACCTAATTCTCCTTTTTATAACAAATGTTTTATAAAGCCCCTTTTAGTACTCTAGAGTCACAGATAATTACTTCAATCTACATATAATTGGAAAAATATATATGTATTATATAAAATGCCTTAACTATAACAAGAGAAAAAACAAATTAGTTTCCAGCAAAATACGTATTTCAATATGTAAATGTTCAGGTAAACAACACTAGAAAATATAACAGAATAATAGGATGCTTACAATGGACTGTAATGAGTGGTTGGATTTAAAAGTAACAAGATCAGAAGCCACTCAACACAAGCTGCATAGAAAACCAGAAGAGCAAAAGGGAGGAGGTACAATAGAATAAAAGCTGGTTAGGATAAGTAAAAACAGACCAGATTTTATCTGGCTATAAAAGTCTACACAAATATTTGTTAGGCATTGCAAAGTCTCACCGGACACAGAACAATTCACGTTGTCCTGCACACTGGGGGATGACTAGCATCTGTGGTCCCTACTCTTTGAGACAATGTCCAAATGCCCCAACTGAGAACTCCTTGTTTCAAAGATCTGCTATCACCAGTATTTAATAAATTTTAACACGCAGTCACCTTAAGCCACTAAAAAGGGATGCTGAACCTCCAGCTGCCCTCTTTAATGATTAACACGTTCTAGGCATTACATTTAAGCGTGGTTTGTCCCTTTTCACTATCCCCTATCTAACCACAAATCAAAGATCTCTTTTTTTTTTTTTTAAGATGTTGGGGGTAGGAGTTTATTAATTAATTTATTTATTTTTGCTGTGTTGGGTCTTCGTTTCTGTGCGAGGGCTTTCTCTAGTTGTGGCAAGCGGGGGCCCCTCTTCATCGCGGTGCGCGGGCCTCTCACTATCGCGGCCTCTCTTGTTGCGGAGTACAGGCTCCAGACGCGCAGGCTCAGTAGTTGTGGCTCACGGACCTAATTGCTCCGCGGCATGTGGGATCTTCCCAGACCAGGGCTCGAACCCGAGTCCCCTGCGTTAGCAGGCAGATTCTCAACCGCTGCGCCAACAGGGAAACCCTAAAGATCTCTTTAAATGGGGATATTCTAGATTTTATCTTCCAATTTCTCACAGAATGCAGCTGCTATACATTCAAAGTTAAGTGCAACACTTGCATCATAGGTTAAACACAACAGTTGCCATTTATACAGTCAGATCTTAACAGTCTTGATGTCATCTGTAGCCTAGGTGTCAAGGAGAAGACAGGAGAAACTGGGTCTCTGAATTACTGAGCTCAGATCGTCCCACCTTCTCAATAACAGAAGGTCAGTTTAAGGCCTAAAAAAATCAAGACAGACTTTTCTTGGATAGTCTTGTAAGTGGAGGGCTCAGAGCTCCTTCACCGGACTCACTGAGTTCTGTACTGCCTTTTATTTTCCCCATAAGCATCCACAAGTGTTCCTTCTTCCCCAACCTCTGAGAATTTAACAATTCCTTAAACTCCAACCTAAGGGAGAATCTTTTTTTTTTTTTTAATTTTTATTTATTTATTTTTTTGCTTTATAACAAATTTAATCAGTTATACATATACATATGTTCCCATATCCCTAAGGGAGAATCTTAAATCACCTGTACTCCTCCATCTTAAATGTCGGGTGCTTTACCTCCCCCCATTGATCAAAAATATGTAGATACAAGTGCTTAAAAATACAGGCACATCATTACTTACAAGAGGAAAAAACTGGACACAAACTAAACATACACCATAGCGGGACAGTTAAGTAAATTACAGGATATATATACATACACACAACACACACACAATTGCATACTACACAGCAGTTAAGGAGTGAGGTAAATTTGTGTATACATACAGAAAGATATCTATTAAACATAACAGTAAAAAAAGCAAGTTGCACAACATATGCATAACGTAACCCCATTTTCTTTGTTAAAATTAGATGTATATATACATCCATACACCTATACACATAATTGTTTTAAAAGTTATCATTTATGTAAAAAAGGGTCTCAAAAGACTTTGTCTTAAAGGGGGGGGGTCGGGGTAGACAGTTGGAGTTCACTTCACTTTATTTTATACACTTCTATATCAATCACATTAAGTATGTATAATTTAGTTAATTATTGTCACCCTGCCATGGTTTTAAATGATGTGGAGGTTTATGGAGTTACATTAAATAAAACCAAAGACCTTTAACTAGTGGTGAGTACAGTGTGGACACTTGTGACCGCCTCTGGAACCTGCTCACATCTGTGTTTAATACTTCGGCCGAGAAGCCACGGGAATCACTGGGCCAGGACTTTTAACACTACACTTTTGGGTTACAAACCTATTTTTAAAAACGAAAGCTGGGCTTCCCTGGTGGCGCAGTTGTTGAGAGTCCGCCTGCCGGTGCAGGGGACACGGGTTCGTGCCCCGGTCCGGGAGGATCCCACATGTCGCGGAGCAGCTGGGCCCGTGAGCCATGGCCGCTGAGCCTGCGTGTCCGGAGCCTATGCTCCGCAACGGGAGAGGCCACAGCAGTGAGAGGCCCGCGTACCGCAAAAAAAAACAAAAAAAACCCCCGAAAGCTAAGGCTCCTCTCCCTGAAAAATTCACATTCACATGTCAACATGTCAACTGTTTATACAATTTTAGGAAACTCACAAGCCTCTCTGAAGTCAGCCCATAGAACCTGGCTGAAAACTCTGGCCCTGGGCTCCAAATCAATCAATGAACATAAACAGGCATTTCTCCAATGACTTTGAAACTGATAAAGGAGAATATTTGAGAATAAGGCCTTTAATATCACAAAAATCACGTGGAAATCACTGTGTTTCATGTATTTTATTTTTCTCTCAGTATGTGAGGGAACCAACAGTAGCTGCTTAACATTTATGTTTCTGTTTACGGGAGGGGAACGGCCAGGTATCCTAAGGACTATGACGGAATAGCAAGGGTTTTATAGTTACAAGATCTGAAATAATTCCATAATAGGCTGCAGGTGATATTGTGATTGAAATTTAAATTGTGCTTCCCCTTTTTAACCAGCCTGGATATGATCTCGTGTAAAAAGCCTATTAAGCATTATCACTTTAAATAGATGTCAGGCAGCGAGCAGGAAATGATCTAAATTAGCATGGTGAAATGCTGTATAATGCGTTTGACATTTGTTCTTTGAGCCACAGATAACTCAAATACTTTCCATTATCTTTAAAAAAAATAAAAAAGCCTAGTCCTGTTGCCACCAGAGGCTAAGCAATGGTTGTGGGGACTTCTGGCAGATGTAGGGTGGAGGCAGATAGGAAAATAACATAAGAAAAAAGCAGAGTATGAAAATAGGTGTAAGTGAGGTGAAGGAGAAAGAGAAGCAGCAGCTGCACAACATAAGGAACGAAGCACGGGCATAAGTGCCTTAGATCAGTGTCTTTCACACTTTTTGGACTGAGGCCTACAGTTAAATACATTTTTACCCAGTAATCCAGTACACATGCACATAACAAAGCTTCCATGAAACTATGCTTCTTTACTCCTATTACTTGCAATGTACCAATATTTTCTATTCTGTTTTATTTTCAAAAAGTAAAAAGCTGATTAAGAATAATAATGGCTTGCAACCTGAAGTTTGAAAACGCTGCTTTAGATAATGTCACCTTACTGGGTAACATTCTTAAATGTTCTTTGGTCATAACAGCTTTCCTACCTTGGGAAGACTCGAGAACGTAATTCCTTCACAAAAGTTCTAGTTCCAGCCTGCACTGGTTTGGAACCATCATCAATTTCTGTGTAGTCGTGCCTGTGCCAGTTCCTCCTCTTTTTCACTGGAATTTTAGAAGATTAAAAGAAGAAAGCATTTTTGTAACTGGTGGTACTATGTACTTTCTATAATCAATTATAGTCTATATAATCAGAAACAACAATTGTCAAGTACAATAATACTCACATTTTTTAATGCATTTCTAAGGCTGAAGAAGTAAAATTTAATGCTGCAATTATAGGCAATTAACTGTGGGTTTTAAAAAATCTTTTTATTTCAAAAATGATTTTAAAATTAAATCAACAAATTCAAATTAGCAGATTGAGCCTTTTATAATATCCACATTTACACATATAAAATCTCACAATTATTTAAAATCATGATTTTCACTAGAACATTAGGTCATAATACGATTTTTATGGATCATCCAAATCATCCCCTCAGGACAGGGCCTTGGATCCCACGTCAGAAATCTATTTTAACAGCACAGTTCCCTTCTCTTTTATGTCAAGATTTATGCCCAAAATAAGCACGGTTACACTGACACAAAGAATAGCAGGTGACTGCATCGTAACGGAAGGAGGACAAGTAAGATGACAGAATAACTAACTTATGGTCAGTTCTAACACTCAGATCCCGTGATTCTACAGCTCTGGGAGGCTACAATCTTTTTTCTTTTTTTTAATTTATTATTTATTTATTTATTTTTGGCTGCATTGGGTCTTCGTTGCTGTGTGTGGGCTTTCTCTAGCTGCAGCAAGCGGCGGCCACTCTTCGTTGCGGTGCACAGCCTTCTCACTGCGGTGGTTTCTCCTGTTGCAGAGCACGGGCTCTAGGCGCGCAGGCTTCAGTAGTTGTGGCTTGCGGGCTCTAGAGCGCAGGCTCAGTAGTTGTGGCGCACGGGCCTAGTTGCTCTGCGGCATGTGGGATCCTCTGGGACCAGGGCTCGCACCCGTGTCCCCTGCACTGGCAGGCGGATTCTTAACCACTGCGCCACCAGGGAAGCCCCGGAGGCTACAATCTTGAATAAGCACAGCAACCAAAATCAGGACACTTGGCTTTGACTCCTAGATTAGTCATAACTTGCTCTGCAACCTCGGGCAAATCTCTTTAACATGTCTGGGTCCAGTTTCCTCAATGTGGAAATGAAGGGAATGAGTACAGTTTTTCAGACTGTGTTGAGGAACCCTTAATAAAAGGGAAGGTGGAGAAGAGGCTGAGGTAGGAGCTCTGGACCTCATTCCTCTCTCCCCCAGAGGGGCACCACCTACATGTCTTTTGTGTGGTATCAATGTAAGATTTCAGTTTTACTTTTTTTTTTTCTTTTAAGTTTGAAAATCACTTTTAAGCCTAAAACCTCCATGATTCTGGGAAATGTACTGACGTCTATAACTTACTTGGAATGAATCAAAAAATAAGGTGGATAGACAGTGGGACAGTTACACAGACAGATATGAGATAGAGCAAGTAATGTAAAATGTTAATAGTGGAATCTAGATGGTGGGTTTAGAGGAACTCACTGTAAAATTCTTTCAACTTTTCCTGTATGTTTGAACATTTTCATAATAAAACCTTGGGGGAAGGACACAACTCTATGAGTCTAAGTTATTTCAAATCCTTCACCTTACAAAGATCATAATAATAAAATAATGCTGGATCCTCATATGGATAAGAAGTCACACTAAATAATCAATAGGGGTGGAAATCAGGCTTATTCATATCTAAGAGTCTAAAACAAGATTCTCAAGTAATTTATGGCAGTCAGACCCCCAAGATGGAAGAGAGTAAATCCCGTTTTTTAAAAACGTCACGGAAAAACTGACAATCATTAAGCAACCTTCCTAGAAAATACCATTAAGGTGTCCTTTGTGTGTTACTGGTTTTTTTTTCTCACTTAAAATCAATTCTAAAATTCAAGGGTATTTCATTCCAGGCATTTTTTTCCCTACAAATATATAGATACATAACCCCATTTTATTTTCAACTGGGATCATAATGTTTATCCTGCTTACCTTTCTTATCATGGGCATTTTCTCCTTATTAAATATTCAAAAACAATTTAAAGGCAGCCTAGAATTTTAAGATGTAAATGTAGATGCATCTTTAAATAAAGATGAAATTAATATTAATATTTATATACATAAATCTGTTTCTTGCTATATATTGCAAGCCTGCCTCCAGAAAAGTGGTAAGTAACTCACATTCTTACCAATATGTATGAGCAGCCTATTTGAAAAGCCCCAGGTCAACAGTGGGAGGGAGCGAGGGAAAAAGAGAAAAAGAGGGAGAAAGAACAGACTGCCCATTTGAAAATAAACGATGATGTTACACTGTTTTAATTTTCATTTTGGCGGAACAGATTAGAATTCAAACAGATTTGGGATTGGACAGCTATGGGTTCAAACTCCAGCTCTGCCAAATAGCTACATGAAAGACCTAGTAAGATAATTTTTCTCACATCAAGGTGTTACAAATAGCAAAAGAGAAAACATAGGTCTAGTCTTTCTTAGCATAGTGCCTGGGGCAACCAATAAGCTGCCAATTACTTTTCTTTTCTTTTAAATGTGCTGACTTGCAGGATGTTAACAGAAGGCTACACTGTCCTGTTGGGCCAACATCCTTAACACATAAAATCAGTCGCTGAAAGAGCTGACTGAATTTCTTAAAGGAAGGAGGCCAGTGAAAGAATATTTTAATAGTGGTCATAGGGAATCGAGAGAGAATTTTGAGTTTCGACTGCATGTGCCTGAGGAGCACTGAGAATATGTGTTTAAGTATCAGGCTGGGTTTTTTGACACTGGACCTCGAACAGAGTTCTTAATTCCCATTAGGAGGGTAAAGTCTAAATTCACCATACTTATGGATATTATACTGTCTCGATGGTATCTGTAGTAAGGATTCCTGGGGAGCTCTCAAAGAAACAGGAAATCGTTGGTGGCAAGCAAAAGAGGCTTAAGACCAAAAGGTATGACCCAAATTAGGGGCAAGGGTGAGGGGTGAGGGGCAGTGGAGTCTTAAATCAAGATAAAACAGATTCCTGGATCTTGGGCATTTTCCTAAAGGTACTTCGAGTTGGACTTTTGCCCAGAAGACAGCCAATGCCTGATCTTACGTTATTCAAGGGTGAGAAGCATACGACAGGGCAAGCAACAGTCAAGCTTCTCTCTGAAGTATTGTTATTCAAAATGCAGGTCATGATCCATTATGGATTGTGAAATCAATTTAGTGAGCATGACAAGCTTTTAAAAAAATTAAATCATATAGGCAAAAAGAAAATAGAGTGCATTACATTAGTAGTGTTTTCTTTTTTTTAATATTTTTTTTTAACGTGGACCACTTTTAAAGTTTTTATTGAATTTGTTGCAATATTGCTTCTGTTTTATGCTTTGGTTTTTTGGTTGTGAGGCATGTGGGATCTTAGCTCCCTGACCAGGGATCGATCCCACACCCCCTGCATTGGAAGGTGAAGTCTTAACCACTGGACCACCAGGGAAGTCCCTGCAATGGTGTTTTAAACACTACATTATTCTGATTCATAGTAACCCCTTTAACATTTCATGGAAATTAAATTCAAATTATTTCATTTTGGGGTTATTTACTTAAATTCTAAATTGAAACTTACATTTTAGTTCTGTTTCCCTTCTTGACATAACAACCTAGTATTACTTATTTCCTCAAAGAATTACACTTGGTCAATAATTATTTCAAGTTATATACTACATACTTCAGTGCTACACAAAATAAGAACCTTTAAAAACATTTATATTAACAAATTAGTCAATTATACATGTAACAATTTTACCAATTTGCTAACCTCAAATTTTATACTGTGTAACTAACAAAAAGGATAATCTGTATTTTACAAAAAAAAATTTAATACATTCATATAGCTTAATTTGTTAAATCTCTTAGAAAGAAACTGATAAATTTTTAATATTTCTAACAAAACAGATAAGCAGTCAGTTGCTCCTAAGTCTCTTTTGAAAAAATCACTTGCCCATAACCTCAGAACAAAATTTCTATTTTAAAAAAGTATTAGGAGAAAGGCTGCATTCAAAATAAAGAGGCTGTATAGGCTACCTACATCTGACCCAGGTGTGTATCAAGGTATGTTCGGGAAAAGTTCAGTTCTAAAATGACTAAGTCTACAGTTTTTCTCTTTAACTTTATGAACACAAAAAAGCTAGCATGCAGTCTAAATTTTTAAGAAAAGAAATAGTTACAATCCAAAGGCTTTAAAATCTCTTCTCTACTCTCATATTTGTACAACAATTAATATTCCCATCTATTCCTCTAAAGCATCTGTAAAAGGCTAACAATAATATCATTTTGTATGTGTTGTTGGTGTACTCCAGAGGACGCGTGAGGTTCCCTGCCCATGCCCTCACCCCTCAAGAAGAAGAGTGCAGGCAAAGACTTGGTCTGGCCTCTGCCTTCCGTGGGACAGGGACTGTGGGGAAGTTGCTTCCATCACAGAGGATAGCTGGGCAGGACTCTAGGCCATACTCAACAGCATGACCTAATTCAGACAACAGAAGTAGTACTTAAGCATATCAGTGCCCTAATTTTCTCCTAAAAGTATAATGCACGTGTGTGCATTAAAGTCTTATCCTATACTGTTCACTGTCGCAAATAGTACTGGAAGATTTTTTCTTCTTCTTCCAGTTTTATTGAGATATAATTGACATACAGCCCTGAATAAGTTTAAGTTATACAGCATAATGATCTGACTGACATACATCATGAAATTATGACCACAATAAGTTTAGTGAACATCCGTCATCTCGTGTAGATACAAAATAAGTGAAATAGGAAAAAAATTTTTTTTCCTGTGATGAGAACTCTTAGGAGCCACTTTCTTAACAACTTTCATAAAGAACATACAGCAGTATTAATCATATTTATCGTGTTGTACATCCCTAGTGCTTATTTATCTTATAACTGGAAGTTTGTACCTTTTGACCATCTTTATCAAATCCTCTCCACCATCCCTGCTTCTGGTCACCATAAATCTGACCTCTTTTTCTATGAGTCTGTTTATTTGTCTTTGAAACATAAATGACCAACAACACTATGTTAGTTCCTAGTACACAACATACTGATTCAATATTTCTATACACTTCAGAATGATCACTACAGTAAGTCTAGTTACCATTCTTTTTTTTTTAATTTATAGAGATAAAAACAGCCAGAATCAGAAAAATTTTACTTTATTGCGTTTCTCACATTGAAAGCTTTGAAAATATGTATTTGAGTTTGGGGGCTTTGCACTGGCAATTAAGAAGGATAGTATTTTTTTCACTTCATGTTTTGACTTGTTAAATAAGTTATTTAATAATTCAAACAAAAACTGTATTCTCAACATCTTCAGAAAAAGCTTCCTTATAGTTCTTGGTGGGTATAGTATAACTAGTCAGAGTATCGTTAAAGTATTGTCATGTACATATTAAGTTCTAAACTTCCATTTTTATTTAAGCGTCTAGTACTTACTCAAGGAGGAACCATGGAGAACTGCACAGTTGGGACAGTGATACAGGTCAATGTCCACAGCATGATGTTCTTCTACTCCAACACAGCTAAGATAAAGAGAAATAAAGCCAATGTGTAAATCAGGTGAAGAGTTTCACTTAACTGTAACAGATTGGTTAGAATTTAGCTGAGAAATGTACAACCTCCCCAGTAAACTTTGTAAAGTACAGAAACACATGCAAGAATAAATTTAATTCTCTTCCTTACATACTTGCTGAATAATTGTGAGGTTGAATATGCGGGAAGTGATTCACTACTAGCAGCAGTAGAGACAGCAGAAGTAACATAATTATAAACCATAAAACCCTCAAACCATTATGTAAATACTACCTGTTATGGACTAAACGTTTGGGTCCCTCCAAAATTCACATGCTGAAGCTGTACACTCCTGTGTGACTGTATTGGTAGATAGGGCCTCTAAGAAGGAAGCAATTAAGGTTAAATGAGGTCATAAGGATTGGAGCCTTAATCCAATAGGATTAGTGTCCCTATAAGAAGAGACACCACAGAGCTCACATACCCCCTCTCTCCCCTCTCTTCTCTCTCCTCTCCTTCTCTCCTCCCTGAGCAGACTAAAACACCACTTAACTTTAAAATATGGCTGTCATCAGCAGAGGTGATTAGTAAATTTGGGTAACATCACTGACGTGGTGAGAGCACTGAGTCTTAACAGTTCTGCTTTAGGTCTCATATCCCTAATTAACCAGTTAAATGAGTCTGAGGCACTGTATATGGAATACTCCATATCATGGATTATACAGCAGTAGCACTTAAATAAAAATAAAGTTTAAGGGACCCACCTAAGAACTGATAAAACTACATAGTGACATCTTGAAAACAGGAGTAGTTCATCAAAGAAAGACCACAGCAGCTTTGCTCACTTCCCAAATAACTTATTAGGGTAAAAATTTATACATGTTTGTACTCCCAAAAAGTTTCAGAACAAAAACACAACCATAACTAGTACTTGAAAAAGAACCAAAGCAGACCTAACACAGAATTTTGGGGCATCAGTTGACAGGTGTAACAGTGGAAGAGAAAATTAGTGAAATGGATGACAGGCATATTATTCAGAATGTAGCAGAGAGAATAAGACAGTGGGAAATACAAACAAGACTGCAAGACCCATGAAGGATAAAATGAAAAAGTGTATAACATACATTTAACCACAGCCTCAGAAGGTAAAGAGAGAATAGGGGTAGAAGCAATATTATGAGCTAACAGTTAAAAATTTGCAGAAATAATGAAAGACATTGATCTCCAGATTTAAGAAACCCAACGTATCCCAAGCAGGATGAATAAAAAGTCTACATCTAATCACATCATAGTAAAACTGCAGAAAAACAAAGTCAGAAAATTTCAAATCCATAAGAAGAAAAAAAGCACAGGTTACTTGCAAGGATGAGAGACTTCTCAAAGCAATAATGGAAACTTGAACACATTAGAATATCTTACATGGGCTTAAAGAAAATATCTGCTAACCTAAAATATTAACCAAGCATTCAATATTCAGTTAAAATGTGTTTCAAGAAGGAGGGGGGGGGGGTAAGTATTTGTACAACCAAAAACTGAGAGTTCACCTCCAGCCAACCCACAGTAAAGAAAATGCCAACAGATGTACTTCTGGCAGAAGGAAGACGATCACAGAGAGGTCTGGGATGCAAGAAAAATGGAAAAGCTAAGAAAAGTAGAGTAATAAATATGTGGGTAAATTTACATAAACACTGACTACATAAAACAAATAATGTCATGTGAGGTTTAAATATATATACAAAGAGCTAAAACACATGACAATAGCAGCATTTGAGTCAGGAGAGGACAAATAGAGTTACAGGGTCCCAAGGCACTTATACTAGAAGGAAAGAGAAGGTAATGATTACTGTTAGACTTCAATAATAATGAGTTGAGGACCCCTATTATAATTTCTTGGGAGATAACTAAAAGAACAGAAACAGAGAGCATAGCTCCCAAACTAGTTGGGGGCAGAGGGTGATTAAAAAGAGGAGGGGAGGAAAAAGAGAAAAAGAAACAAAATGACCAAAATAAGGTATAAATTCAAATATATCAGTAATTATATTGTATGCAAACGGACTAAATGCTCAAGTTAAAAGACAGATTATATGGCTGGACTTAAACAATACAATTTGCTGGTTATAAGAGACATAAAACAAGGATACAGAAAGACTGAAAGTAATAGGATGGGCAAATAAATGCCACAAAAATAGTGATCAAAAGAAAGTACGGCTATATTAAGCAACACAGAATCTAAAGCAAAAAATATGAGATAAACATGTTTACTTTATAATGATAAAAATTTCAATTCACCAGGAAGACAAAACAGTAGTGGAGATTTTGACAATTCTCTCAGTATCTGATAGAATAAACAGGAAAAACAAAAATCTATGAAATATACAAGATTTGAACTGCAGGATTAAAAAAACATGGCCTAATGAACATTTATAGAATCCTATACCCAACATCCATAGAACACACATTTCTTCTCAAGCACACATGGACCATTCGTAACAAGTGATCATATACTGGGCCACAATCAAATTTGAAGGTCTGAAATCAGAAATTCTCTGGCCACAGTTCAAGATAGAAAGCAATGACAAAAAGTTAACTAGAAAATCTTCATGTGTTTAGAAATTAAGAAATAATATTCTAGGGCTTCCCTGGTGGTGCAGTGGTTGAGAGTTCACCTGCTGATGCAGGGGACGCGGGTTCGTGCCCCGGTCCGGGAAGATCCCACATGCTGCAGAGCGGCTGGGCCCGTGAGCCATGGCCACTGAGCCTGCGCGCCCAGAGCCTGTGCTCCGCAACGGGAGAGGCCACAGCAGTGAGAGGCCCACATACTGCAAAAAAAAAAAAAAAAAAAAGAAAGAAAGAAATAATATTCTAAATAACCCAAGTCAAAAGATAAATCATAATAAAGGCTAAAATTAATGAACTAATAAACATCTACCTCAAAAAGTTACAGAAAGAATAGCAAAATAAACCTTAAAAATACAGACAGAAGGAAAACTAAAAGAACAGAACTGATGACACGGCAAACAAACATACAATAGAGCACTGAAGCCAAAAATTGATTCCTTGAAAAGACTTGTAAACCTCTAGCAAGCTCAAGAAAAATGAGATAAAACATAAATAAACAATGGTAGGAATGAAAAGAGGAAGAAAACTATAGATTCTATACATGCTAAATGCAAAAGAGGGTATTATGAACAATTTTATGCTAAAAGATTAGAAAATATAATGACAGGTAAACCTGGGTCACAAAGAAAAAAAATATTTGAAGAGTCCTAAAATTGTTACTTATATTAAAAATTATCCCTCCCTCCAAAAAAAAAAAAAAATCCCAGGCCTCAAAAGCAAGTTCTAGGGCTTCCCTGGTGGCGCAGTGGTTGGGAGTCTGCCTGCTAATGCAGGGGACACGGGTTCGAGCCTTGGTCTGGGGAGATCCCACATGCCGTGGAGCGACTGGGCCCGTGAGCCACAACTGCTGAGCCTGTGCGTCTGGAGCCTGTGCTCTGCAACAAGAGGCCGCCATAGTGAGAGGCGCCTGCGCACCGCGATGAAGAGTGGCCCCTGCTTGCCACAACTAGAGAAAGCCCTCGCACAGAAACGGAGACGCAACACAGCAAAAATAAATAAATTAAATTAATAATAGCCATCCTTACAGGAGTGAGGTGATATTTCCTTATAAAAAAAATAAAAATAAAAAAAGCAAGTTCTAGCAAATATTAAAGAAATAAATAATTCCAATATTATATAAAATTTGCACCAGCAAGTAGGAAAAAAAGACTTACTTCCTAACTCATTTTATGATAGCATGACCTTGATACTAAAACTTGGAAAGGATGATACAAGAAAGGAAGATTATAAGTCACTCTCATTTATGAGCAAAGATGCAAATAGCAAGTTTGGTCTATCTCAGGAATGCAAGGTGGTTTTAACACTAAAAAATTTAATCTGTGAAATTTGCCACATTAACAGATTAAAAGAAAAAACCATATGACCGTTTAAAAAGAAGCAGGACAAGTATCTGATAAAATTCAACATTTACTTATGATTAAAAAGCAAAAAAAAAAAAAAACCCTTAGAAAATTAAGACTACAAGGATACTTCCAAAATCTGGTAAAGGGTACTTATAAAACTCCTACGCAAATAAGACGAGAGCAGTCTCTTTGAGATAAGAACAAAACAATGCTACCACTTCTAATGAAACTTATCCTGGTGTAGTAAAATAAGAAAAAGAATTAAAAGGTACAGAGATTGGAAAAGAAAAAACAAAGCTGCTACTGCAAATGCTGTGGTTACACATGTAGAAAATGAAAAAGAATCTGTGGATAAATTACAAAAATCAATAAAAAGAAAGGTTGCTAGATACAATACCAGCACATAAAAAGTAATCATATATCCATATAGCAACATTATAAAGCTAAAAATTGAAATAAAACATCATCCACAACTGCAAAAAAAAATGTCAAGTATGCTGGAATTTAACAAAAACTATGCAAAGACCCCTTTAAGGAGAATTATAACACATTATTAAGAGACTTTAAAGAAGACCTAAATAAATGGAGATATACATCATGATCATGGATTTGAAGTGTAATATGTAAAGATATTAATTCTCCTCAAATTGATTTATAGATTCAATTTAATCCCAGTCAAAATCTGTAGAACTTGACAGGCTGACTGTAAAACTGATATGGAAACATAAAGAACCAAGGATACGTAAGGCATTCTTGTGGGGCGGGGGGAGAAAAAAGCAAACTCTACCAGGTATCAAGACATATTTTAAAGTTGTAGGAATGAAGGTAATACAAAACTGATGCAAGAGCCCCCAGACAGACCCAGGCATATGTGGACACTTATGCAGCAAGGACAGACTTTTCTGTAGGAGGTCCTGAGACTCCATTTATATATCTGTATGGGGAAAAAATGAAATTAGACACCTATCTCACAACATAAAAATTTATTCCAAAATAGATTAGAAACACGCATGAAAACACACGTGAAAGGAAAACTACAAAGGTTGTATAACATAAAATCAAAATATCTTTATGACTTTGTGGTAGGAAGTGTTGTCTTAATCAAAACGTAAAATGTACTACTATCCATAAGGGGAAAAACTGGTAACTTTAATTATACTAAAATATATAGTTCATTAAACTATAAAGAATGAAAGGATAAGCCAGAGTGGGAGAAGACGTTACAATAGAGATAACCACCAAAGGAATTACACCCACAGTATAATAAACTCCTACAAATCAATAGGAGAGGGGAGGGGAGAGGAGGGAAAGGAAAGGAGGAGAGAAAGAAGGCAAGAAAGAAGGAAAGAAGAACCCAGTAAAAAAAAAAAATGAACAAAAGATGTAACTAGGCACACAATAAAAGGAAATACAAGTGACTGATATACACATGAAAATATATGTAACCTCATAAATAACTGGAGGAATGCAAACTAAAACCACAATATGCTCATCATATTGGCTAAAACTAAAAAGTCTACTGATACCAAATGTTGAAGATGATGTGGAGCAATGGAAACTCATATACCACTGGCTGGAGTAAATTTGGTACGGCCATTTTGGAAAACAATTTTGTAAAAGAACTGAAGAATCCTATATTCTATGACCAAGCGATTCCTCTTTTAGGTACATGTACCTTAGAGAAACTCATGCACGTGTGCACAAGGACACTATGCAGGAAAGGTTACAGAATCATTATTTCTAATAGTCCATTAACAGTAAAATGCATAAACTACAGTATATTCTCACAATGGAATTCTGCATAATAAAAATGAAAGAACTATCGACCCATGCAATAACTGAATGAATTATATGAATGTCAATATTATGTTAAAAAAAAAAGACAAGAATATATACAATATATTCTATTTGTTCATAAAGTTTAAAGCCAGGCAAAGCTGAAGTACAGTGTTTAGGGATTAAACTATAAAGAAAAGCAGAGATAGATCATAACAGTAGGATCACAGATTCCTCTAGGGAGTTGTGATCTGGAAAGGATTGGGGGGAGGTATCTGGATCCTGGGTGGTTGTTATTACAAGGGTATATGTTTTATAATCATTCATTAAGTTATATATTTATGTTTTAGACACTTTTCTGTGTTCTTTTACAATTAAAATACTTTTTTTTTTTTTTTTTTCTTTTTGCGGTATGTGGGCCTCTCACTGTTGTGGCCTCTCCCGTTGCGGAGCACAGGCTCCGGACGCGCAGGCCCAGCGGCCACGGCTCACGGGCCCAGCCGCTCCGCGGCATATGGGATCCTCCCAGACCGGGGCACGAACCCGTATCCCCTGCATCGGCAGGCGGACTCCCAACCACTGCGCCACCAGGGAGGCCCTACAATTAAAATACTTTTAAGGATAAAATTCTATCTACAATCATATAAAAAGATTAAGCAAACAAAAACCTTGAATTAATCTAACAACTACAGCAAAATATCAAAAAACAATGTATCTTAAAGATCTGTGGATACCCCAAAATAAACCTGTTCTCATTTGAGGACTCCAGTACATTTGCTTCCATAATGTCTTTGGGAGTCTGAGTAGAGTTTGATGCCATCAAGACAAAAAAAAAAAAAGTCAAAACCAGTTGTCAAAAATAACATTTCCATTTGAATATTCAATCCGTGTAACTGAATCAAGTACTTGCAATTTACTTCTATAGAATGGAAATTTCTTTGGTTTTATCTGTCCAATTTAGATATACTTCATTTATTTCCACAGAAAGCAAAGGTGAATATGCTAATTGTTTAAAAAGTTTTTCTAACTGAAAAACTATCAATTTCCAATCCAATAAAATAAACCTCATGCAAAATTTTTTACTTATTTATGTACAACCTACTGGGTCCATGGTTTTTTATAAGACACCCAAAAGGGTTTCTGTAACCCAAAGAAAAGGTTAAGAATCATTGGATAGTGTATTCACACTTCCCAATTTCAAAACTTACTTACAAAGCTACAGTCATCAAGACAGTATGGTACTGACATACAGATCAATGGAACAGAATTGAGAGTCCAGAAATAAACCCTTACCATTTAGGATCAACTGATTTTCAACAAGGGTGCCAAGATCATCCAATAGGGAACAGTCTTTTCAACAAATGGTACTGAGACAAATACATGCAAAAGAATGCAGTTGGACCCCCACCACACACCATATATAAAAATTTACTCAAATGGATCATATATGTAAATGTAAGACCTAAAATTATAAAACTCCTCAAATAAAGCATAGGAGTAAATCTTCATGGCCTTGAATCAGAAAATGGTTTCTTAGATCCAGCACCAAAAGCACGAGGGACAAAAGAAAAATAGATGAATTGGATGTCACACTACAATCTGAAGGCTTCTGTTTTCTCAGCTTAGTTTAGTGCGAGATAATCAGCCGAGTCTGGAAAGTGGTAGAGCAGTGTGAGGAAAGGAAATACAAAATAGTCGATCTGAGGAATGAAGACCAAGAAATAGTAACACTGCTAGGTAGCTCTAAGACTCCACCTGAGGTCTGTGATAATGAATTCCAAGTGAAATCATCTCTGCACAGCTGTGTGATTGTTTTCGTTTTCTTAGCAATGTTCAACCATGTGGCGCAGGCCCAGAGGTGGAGCTTGGGTCCATCGAGAGTTGGGGTTTTGCAGGCAAAGACTAGAAAGGGAGTTGAGGATATTTACCAGGGAGAAAATACAATGATGAACCATGAAAGCGAAACTGGACAAAAGGGGCATGAAGACAGAAAAAGGTAGTGAAAGATGGTGAGATGGTCTTAGGGGGTCTCAGTGTGTTCTCAGCACTGACTCAGTGGAAGGCCTTGAACAACCAATCTGTAAGAGGCAGAGATGATGCTCAAAGAATGGAATGTTCAGAATTTAAAGTTTCTGAAGTAGTGTAGTCTATGACAGTGATAAGGTACAAGTGTAATAACAGCAGGTTGCTAAAATGGAGCAAAGAAAAGGGTCCCTGGAGGTAAGTGAGAAGGTATCTATCTCTACATTCAGTGAAACAATTCCAAACCACACTTCCCTGATTTTGGAAGTGAGGTTCATTAGGTGTCAGTAACAGGTGCTACTCCAACCAGAACAGAAACTCAAGACCACAGAAGCCAACTTGACGCTTCTAGAAACTCGTGGTTTGTCTCGTCATACCTTGACTATGGCCACATTCCTTATGCTTAAAAAGTGATGGTTACACCAAAAGAATTATTGAGAAAAAATTGTTGGATATACCCTGGAAAACCTAAACCAGCATACATCATAAACTAACATATGAATATCTAAGATACATATATAGGTGATTCCCATAAAGCTTAGGGAAGAAAGAGAAGACAGGGACATTCCAATTAATTAAGGACACTTCAGCAAAACTTGGCTAATGATCCTCAAAGATCCACGGCTCCTCTCTCCAGCTTCTGCTCTTCACTTCCACACTCAACCTCTATACTCTCTTTTACTAAAATGTCAGTGATATCCTCAGGTTTTGACCACTTCTAATCAACTGGCAAAACATTGATAGCTTACATTTATCAAAAAATTTCAGAACTTAATGGTAAATTTGGTAAATTAATAAAAAACAGTACATCTGATAAGTTAGTAAATCTGAAAAACAATCCTTTATATTAATCACATAAAATATAATTTAAAAAATCAAATTAAACATAAAAATTAAATGCCCCTAGACCAAGAAGGTTATTTCAGATCTTTGGACGGCACTAAAAGGAACTACTACATACATTTCAGTTTCTCTCGCAAAGGGAGGGGGACAACTTATCCCATCCCTCAGCCCCCATTAAAAGAATTCTAGGGCCTCCCTGGTGGCGCAGTGGTTAAGAGTCCGCCTGCCGATGCAGGGGATACGGGTTCGTGCCCCGGTCTGGGAGGATCCCATATGCCGCGGAGCGGCTGGGCCCGTGAGCCATGGCCGCTGGGCCTGCGCATCCGGAGCCTGTGCTCCGCAACGGGAGAGGCCACAACAGTGAGAGGCCCGCGTACCGCAAAAAGAAAAAAAAAAAAAAAAAAAAAAGAAAAAGAATTCTAGAGTCACTGTAGCTTTAACAGATATGTTAAGAGCAAATGCAATAGGACACATAAAATGCAGAACTCTGAAAGCAAACTTTTAAAGAATAACTTTCAAATCCCCTTTAGTCTCTCACTCCATTTAGTTCTCTTATAAAACTTTCCTTCATATACAAATCGCTCCATTTTTTCCTAATGGCAAAATGTTCAATGTTTATTAGACCATTGGGAGTGTGTGTGTATGTGTGTGGGGGTTTCCTATAGGGGTGACAATCTGACCTTTTCTGAATAGCTTCCATCTATAGAAGAACAGCCTCATTGCCATTTGGTGAGTGGGACAGTGACAACTTTAGCACTTTCTATTGTCTTAATCTTCTGAAATTGTTGCTTAGCTGGCTTTTTTTTTTTTTTTTTTTGACACTTAACGAGAACAGAACTGAATTAATGACTAGCCAGAATTCCCTGGGATCTGCCAAACATTCTCTTTTTTCCGCTTGGATAATGCTCCCATTTATATTCCCTCCTCTTGGTGTTAGAAGAGTACGTGGCCAAATTCTTTAAGATCTTCCTGCCAGTGGACTTCATTAGATATTCCTCCTGCTTCAAATGTTCTCCCCATTCCTCACCAAGGAACCTTACACTACCTAGGCTTCAAAGCTCAACACAAATTCCTCCTCCTTGGTGAAACATCACTGGATCACCCCATAGAAAGTCCTGCAACATTTTATTCACACACATTTCCACTCATTGATGTCTAATATTGAGCTATTTTACACACCCTATTTCCTGAGTTGAGCTCAAGACTTCTCTCAGGACCACTTAGAGTGCCCTCTCAACATGATGATCCCAGTAAATTTCTGTTGATTATTAACTGTGCTGAAAACTTATTTTAAAACTGATCTGTTGTGGTAAAGTTATAAGCAGCTTAAAAAAAAAGTGTTCTGCTTGAATTTTTTAAGAATTTGGTATGGGAACTAAAGGCAACACAGTTGGTAAAAAAGGGAAAGATCTTTCAGTGTATGAATTAGTAGATTTCTCATCTTTCCTTACACGGTAGTAGGATGTAGCAATGAAATTCATTCATTTAAAATTTTGCTTCAGTGCAAGTTTTCGCCTGTGTTTCAAAGTTCATCTTTCTACCCAAAGGCGATTTTTATGACTTCTTCATAGAGGACTGAGTCATCCATTGTGCAACCCTCAAAGCCTCACACTAATACCATCAAAGAGGGTGCGAAGTGGCCTTTGAGATGAATTAACACCAGGAATACAGAGTAGTGGTTTATAACCTGCTCTTCATATTTCCTTTCATATCATAACTCTAGGGTCAGCTGAGGCCTTGGGACAACTATAAGCCAGGCAAGGACTGCCCAGTCTAGTTTCATGCCACCAGAAAAACAGCTGTCAACTGGCTTCAGTGGGATGCATAGATTTTGGAATTAGAAAGACTTGGTTTGGGGACTTCCCTGGTGGTGCAGTGGTTAGGAATCCGCCTGCCAATGCAGGGGACACGGGTTCGAGCCCTGGTCCGGGAAGATCCCGCATGCCACGGAGCAACTAAGCCCGTGTGCCACAACTACTGAGCCTGTGCTCTAGAACCCGCAAACTACAACTACTGAGCCCGCGTGCCACAACTACTGAAGCCCGCGTGCCTGGAGCCTGTGCTCTGCAACAAGAGAAGCCACCGCAATGAGAAGCCCACGCACCACAACGAAGAGTAGCCCCCGCTCGCTGCAACTAGAGAAAAGCCCGCGTGCAGCAACGAAGACCCGATGCAGCCAAAAATAGGTAAGTAAAATAAATAAATTTAAAAAAAAAAAGAAAGAAAGACTTGGTTTGATTTCTAGCTCCAGTAGTTTTGACTTTGAGCAACTTCCTTAATTCCTCTGAGCAGGAGTTCTCCTAGGATTAAATAGGACAATGTATGTAAATATGTAAAGCATATGGCTTAGCATATAATAAGAAATAGTACAGTAAATATTATTAAGTAATGAATAGTAACCATTAATATTATTATGCTTCTATTAGGTACCAATCATAGCTTATGCAGCTCTGGGCTTATTACCTATGAGATTGGAGCCCACGCAGGAAATTTGGCTTTATGACTAAGCTTAATATTTTTTTCTTCAGTGACGCCTCTTCAGAGCACAATTAGACACTCAAATGGCTATTCTTTAAGGGAAAAAGAAGATAATTCCTTTTCAATTTTTAATTCCTTTTGACGGTTGAGTTCTCTGGAGTCAGTCTACCTATGTTAAAATCCTGGGCTACTACCTATATGTGCCGCCTTTGGGTAACTTTCTCTGTCTGTTTTTGGTCTCATCTGAAAGGATGGAGATAATGACAGTATCTCCCTCAAAGTTAAGAAAATTAATTAAGTTAATAAACATAAAATGTTCAGAATTGAAACTGTAGAACAACTGTTTTGGTGGTCCAAAAATCTTACTTTGCTAACCGGTATTAGTTTAATAGGTTGATATTCCTGCTAAAAGTACTAGGATGCCAACAGGCATTTCCACTTTTAAATTGCATTTTATGTGGTGTTTTAACCCTAAGATACTTTATCATCAATTATCAGCTAAAGCAAAAATTAATAATTTGCATATGAAATATTTTCACTGAAAATCAACCTGGTAGTTTTTTATTAAATCTGTGGTTCAGAAAAACCCAACTTCTGTTATTCTCTTGCTGACATGTAAAACTCTTTTCAAAAAATTAAGTGCTTTTCTTTACAAGTTAAGTATGGCATTGAAGATTTTATTTTTTGACACATTAAAGCTATTTACTGGCATATAATATGCTTAACTATATTTAATAAGGATTTTGAATGAAGTGCATACTCTGAACCAAATTCCTTTGGTTCATAATAATCTCAGAAAATTAGATAGTTTTTCTACCTCTAATAGCCAGCTCATGTTTCCAACTGTCCTAGGGCTTCCTGAATTATTTCCAACCAGCTGACTCAAGAACATCTGTTAATAAGGGTGAGGGAGGACGACAATATAAAAAGGAAATGAACAAAGAACATGTAAGGAAAATAAGAGGGACTGAAGAACCAAGAGGTGAGCTCACTGATACAAAATGCACCCCTTAAAAAGCTGAAAATTCTGTTGACATGCTTCTAATAAAATTTGTTCCAAGATGAATGTGTGAAACATATACTTCAAATACAATTTACATGCTGAACATTATACTACTTGCCTCTAGAGCACAGAAAACATGCTTATTCTTGTCCCTATCTGACACCTGAGTACACAGGGTAGGCAACGTAAATGGTAAACGGATTAAAGTATCTTTACAAATAAGCATAAACAAACTATTATTTCAGGAAGGTAATAGTTTCCACTAGGATGCTCTAAAGAAAGAAAAGCTGCTTTCAATTTCTGAAATATCCAAAAAGCTAAGTAGATTTGCTTTTCACCACCTTGTGGTCGTTCCACGAGCTCTTCAATCTCTCAAACTAATACCCTCTTACTCCTCTTTAGGAATCTACTTTCTGCCGGTCCGGCTATGCCTGAGGTATGCCAACAGTGACTAAGGAACGCTATAGTGCAAATGGTGCCCAGAACATCTGCTATTTCATGAAGACAGACTACATTTCTACTTATAACCAGTGAAACAGCAAATAAATGCTATCCCAAAATGAATATTATGTGAGAATTTAATAAGAACTTTGTAAATCATCTTAGGGGAGAAAAAACTTGCCATAATGATAAAGGATAAACAGTAGCAATTACATAAACGTTTGCTTGGAAATGTTAAGTTAATAAAGGAAGGAATTAAAAACTGTGCCATCATTATATACATTACTGCCTTCATTTTTTTTTTTTTTTCGGCTGGGTTGGGTCTTTGTTGCTGCACGCGAGCTTTCTCTAGTTGCGGAGAGCGGGGGCTACTCTTCGTTGTGGTGCGCGTACTTTTCATTGCGGTGGGTTCTCTTGTTGCCGAGCACGGGCTCTAGGCGCGTGGGCTCAGTAGTTGTGGCTCGCGGGGGGCGGGGGGGGGCGCTCTAGAGCGCAGGCTCAGTTGTTGTGGCACACGGGCTTAGTTGCTCCGCAGCATGTGGGAATCTTCCCGGACAAGGGATCGAACCCGTGTTCCCTGTATTGGCAGGCGGATTCTTAACCACTGCGCCACCAGGGAAGTCCCCGCTCACAGAATATTTACTGACGGAAAGCAGAAATTCCAAGCACATTAGGGAGGCATTAGTTTGGGCTACTATCCTGGCTAATACCCTATCATACTCAAAATTAAATATGAATTTTGCAAATATAAAGGGGTAGAAAATGGATGTGAGGAGGAAAAAATAAATAATGGGTGACTTTTTCTTTCGGGATCTTAGTTTGAAATATCCATACTTTTTGTCAATGAAAAAGGATGCATTAT